>NC_041710.1:5769206-7006706 GCF_900700375.1 Denticeps clupeoides | reverse complement strand
AACAAAAAAAAAATCCTCTTAAATCCAGAAAGGGTTATTTATATGCTCTCCTCGTTTATTTCCATCAGTGATCTTTTTCAGAAAAACCAGAGCCTTCTCATCCTCTCTGCCTCTCCAGTCACTCTTTTCAGGGAAGGTGTTGGATTTCATGCACCATCCGACTCCAAAAGAGCTGCGCATACAAGAAGGCTGGGCAACCAGAGCGACGACCCACTGGAGGAAGAAAATGTGACGCTGGATGCTCTTCCAGACCTGCTCCTGGAACACACTGATGAGCATCGACGTTCATTCCTGATCAGTTATCATAAACAGGTATGTTCCAGAAATCATACGTTTAAAGTCTCACTCATTAAAAAAAGAAAACGATCAGTTAATTTAATTCTGTTAAAGCCATTTCACTCAGCCCTGACAGGGTTAACTGATCAGTTTATGGTCATTATAAGAGATGATTAGTAGTTCTAATTTGCCTGTAACGTGTTTCTGATGTCACAGAGGCTCTTGCCATTTAAGCATAAATGTTAGATTTTGTGTCTAAGGAGACAGACTCTCAACAAGCCACAGCACTTGGTTACTAAATTATTTTGATGTAAATAGAAACACAGTCATCAAAAATTTGTCAGCAATTTTGTAAGCCGCCACCATAGTTCTTATTAAATAACGTTGGGGAGTTCCAGCTCAAAAAAGATACCAAGGCACAGAAAAATATAACTCATTAAAGGATCTATGGCAAAGGTCATCCTGGTCTAACTTCGCCAATCCAAAGGGTTATCAATAAGCAAGAACCATCCAGATATGCAAGTACTGCAATATACACACCTTTTGCACCCTGGACGTCTGTCAAGACAATGTGAGCCAAAACATTCACCACTCCACACACCAAATTTACTAGGTTTCCTCGTCTCGGGGCTCACGACACAAAGACAGAAGCACTTATAAAGACGAAGGGTGACAGACAGGTAGTCCAAAACAGCCCAGCAACTAACCCAGACAGAGCATTTCCCCATTTCATATCAGTAATGCAGTGACCGCTGGGCAGAAGCTCATTGGCCGACTCAGAATGACTTTTTTATACGACATATTTAAGTTCACTAAACAAGACATCTGCTGATATTACTTTACATTTTGGAATTTCTGCTGTTTCTATATATTTTTTTTTTTTTTGCGTCATCTGTACTTCTGTCAGTCTGTCTTTCACCTGGCCCTACAGGTAAAGATAGTAGACAGGAGCACTGGTGGAAGGACAGGGTTGAGTTATTACACCTTCTATTACATCACTTATTATATTATAGCCAGCGATTCTGTTATCTTGTTAGTGCAAATTATGGATGCCGTGTCTCAATTTTCCTTGTTGTTGCAGTGGTGACCAAGCAAATAAGGAAGAGGACTCATACCCGAATGGTTCGCTAGTTCAAATCATGTTACTGTCAAGGTGCCACTTGAGGTCCCCTTGTGTAGACTGTTTTAACAGACCAAATTTTCAAATTGAAATTTTCAATTCAAATTTTATTTGTCACGTGCACAGTCATACACGGTATGATATGCAGTGAAATGCTTTTGCGGCTGCTGTTGACCTCAATATTGCAAATATTGCAAGTATTCAAGTGAAATAAATATGCAAACTTGCAAACATAAACAACTATTACAAAGATATGTTTTTAAACATAACATATGTGTAAAAGGTGGGGTGAAGGTGTGCAAATGTGTAAAGTGACGTTGTGCAAACGTCTGGGGGGATAGAGTCCAGAAGTGTTTGAAAGTGCTGGAGTGTATTAGTGTTCTGTCCTATGTAGTGTTGTTATTGTTGAGAGCTCGTAAGGCCTGCGGGAAGAAGCTCCTCCTCATTCTCTCAGCGTTGGCCCTCAGGGAGCGGAAGCGCTCTACCACCCTGGAGACCCCTGAGGTGGCAACTCAGCTAGCAGTTTTTTTTTTTTCTTTTATGGTGGAGTGACTATGGCAGCTAGTTTGGTGTGTGAACATACAAACAAATAAAAACTATCCGGTAGATCTGTTTTGTTCATTATTGACAGCCTACCTTGGCTATGCTACACTAGCCCGAAATAATTTGAAGAAAATGGGAGAAAATAGTGACCATTCGTTTGCAGACAGCTAGGACTACGGTTGATTGTCAAGTAGATTGCTGTCAACTGGTCCTGAATCAAATCGTGACTGGCAGTTCAAACATAGATAGTTTTAGTGGCCTAATAAAGCTGCTGCATGGGGCATCCGTTTTTCAGGTCATAGCTGTGATTGATGCTTGGGAAACGAGCATGGATTCAGCACCCTGCCTTTTAACAATCATTCAAATTTGGTTGAATGCTTAATAGCGCACTTTTTATGGTATGTAAAACTCAGAGCACAATTTTACGGCACATAGTGTTAAAGAGGGAACTTGAGGCTGAATCAGGATGTTCCTGCCAATTAGTTTCTGTGTTTTTCCACATTTTATTTGCTTGGCTTCTGAATTTTTTTTGTCTCCCTCTGGTTCATGCTTGCAGGGTTCAGCCTTTTCCCCATTAATCAGGCTTCCTGACTTTTGACCCTCACATGTCCACAGACTATGAATCCTTGGAACTGTTGCCGGTTTCCAGACTGCCTGGTCATGACCCTCACCCGGACCTACATTATAAGACAGACTGCCCTCAAAATTCCTGACGTGACATTTGGGTAAGCAGTATACTACTGGAACCTCAAACGAGACCCCATCCACCGGAAGAACTTTCAATCAGGCATTAATAAAACCAATGAACGCATTTATTATAGTCTGTTTGAGAGATCATTATAAGATACATAGCTCACCATCACACTGAAAAACATGATGTTCTTTTTTTTGCTGTTCAGGTTTATACTTAAGCATTTTAATTTGATTTTGTAAATTGGTCATTGTAGTACAGTGTCACGTCCCCATCTAGGGTTTGGGAAATGTGACAATGAAGGAGAGGGATGTGTGAGGCGGGACACGTACCAGGCCGAAGTGAAATATTGTGCTTTTATTTACTGTGAGAAGTGAACAACCAACCAAACCCTAGAGTGCTGTACATAACAACAACAACAACCAGGAGGAGGAACAACACACCATAAAAGGAGAGACTATACAATCTACACAACAAAAACACAACTAACAACACTGACCACTCTAACACGCAACAAAGGCTTCTCTTCAACACGCCGAAACTCTCCTCTCTATCCTCCCCCGGCTCCACAACAATGGCGGCTGGAGTTGTCCTTAAGTGCTCCTGTCTGATGAGTTGATCTCCACCCAGTCTACGGCCATAAGGACACAACAACTGATGTAAACCACTCGCCTATGAGCCAGAATACCCAGGTCAAACCCCACTTACTACCATTTTGTCCCTGAGCTCAACACTTAACCCTGAGTGTCTCCAGGGGGGGACTGTCCCTGTCAGGAATTAATAAAACTGCTTGTAAGTTGCTCTGGATAAGGTGCTCAATATATGCTGTAAATGTGAAATGCTTTTGGTCTGCCCCTTTTCATTCCTTTGACTGATTTCTCCTGAGTCTTTTACTTTTAAAAAACTCCATGAACAAAGGCCACTCCCAACATTACCAGCAACGTCCTTTTTTTTTTACGAATTATTACGTGAAATAATGCAAACAATGAATGAATGAGTAAACACCAGCACAGTAACACAAAACCAAAATGTCATCTTACTGCAAGAATCAGAATACATGTTTTTATATATTTTATATATTATGTTGTTATGTTTTTATTTTATTTTGCTGCATGAATGGTTCATAACATAACATTTTGAGCAGTAGGTGTATGACCCAAATAATTTCTCACTTGTGTATAATGACTAATGACAGAAGCATAGAGCGCTCTTGTCCCACCCAGTCCCACCATTGTTTGTAATGTGATAAGAACAAGGAACCGTGTGGCCTTGATATGAAGGCAAATTTGATATAAGGCCATGTTTGTTCCAGTCCGTGCAATGCCTTAAAAGGTAGCAAAGTGATTCGTTGCCGCTCCTGACGTGTTCCGACTGCATCAGGAGCATGCGTGCATGCATTCGCAGCTTTTGACCAGTATAATTCAGGAGCCCCACCCAGGCCATATTCAATTCGACAGGTGGTTTCACTCTCCAAAACGTCGGTTGAGCACCCCGCCGAAGACCCGACCAATATCGACGTAAACATGTCCTCCACAATTTTGCAGACCAGTGGATTTGTTCTTGCCCTCGTTGGTGTGGCAGCCATCATTGCTGCCACCAGTATGAATAACTGGAGCTCTAAGGACCGTCAAGGGGATGTAGTGACCTCTGTATATTCCTACAAGGGGCTGTGGCAAAACTGTGAAGTTTCTACCTCAGGATTCACAGAGTGTCGGCCACTTTATGGGCTACTGGGGTATGCAGGTGGGTAGCAGCATCATTTTAATTCATTTCCTTCAATCTGCCAAATACAAAGTGATAAGACAACTGGTTGAGTATATGAATCCAATTTACTGTATCAGCCATTCAAGAATCATATGCGAATCATCATGACAAAATGTTACAGGTAATGAAGATGGAGAAGCATATAAAACCATGAGCTGGTGTTTTTGCTAACCTGAAATGTAATTAGTGCCATTTGGAGACATTGAAAATATGTCTGAGTGTTTTTTTGCTCTTTTGGTGTGTCTTTGTAGGTAATTTCCAAGCAGTGCGAGCCCTGATGATTGTAGGAATTGTCATGGGAGTAATCAGTGCTGCCATTTCCCTCTTCTCTCTGAAATGCTTCAAACTGGGCAGCATGGAAGATTCCTCCAGGGCCAAAATGACACTGACCTCAGGCATCATGTTCATCATAGCAGGTATGAAGTAAGGGACTGTAGATTACAGCCTGTACAAACAGCATATTCCTGCTGTTCTACACAAAAACAGTTGCAGCATTTAATGATGGTTTGTTGTTTCAAGACATTCATCTCACATACGTGGTCGGCTGGTTCTGTGTCCCTGCCTATACAGTTCTGATCAGTTTATGGCAATACACCTAAAAATATATTTTTTTACCATTCAAGCAGTTATTGGTTATTTAGAATTTTGTATGTAATCTGTCCTTGAATGTATTTAGTTGTTAAATAATGTTTTTGGTTGGGCAAAATCTGGTTTAATGCATTGTGAGGCATTCAATCACATGCTCAGTGGTGGACAAAGTACACAAAAACATGTACTTGAATTAAAGTAGAGATAGCCTGTGTAAATTATTACTCAAGTAAAAGTTGAAGGCCTATAAAATAAAAATTATCAAGATTTGAGAACAGGCATTTAATAGAATATAAACTTGGATATTTTATAGGTTTATATGTTTTTTTTGTATTGCATCTGCCCTTTCCTTTCATAACTTTAGTTAAGCATAAATGCACTACACAGCTACATAAGTACAATAACCAATCACATTTACATATATCTTTGTCATTGTCCATTGGTTGTAATTTTATGTCATTGTTCAGATCAGCAGACTCCACACACGTTTTCATGGTAAATGCATTGAGGTAAAAGAGAAAAACAGCTCCAATGCTGTAACTCTCTCTCTCTCTCTCTCTCTCTCTCTCTCCGAAACAGCCCAGAAATATATTCTGCATTATTCCACCGTTAAAATGACCCGACATATCGTTTTTTTTTTCTTTTTAATGTATTCATAAACTATATTCCTCAGGTATTTGTGGCATAACTGGAGCATCAATCTATGCCAACCAGATTGTTGTGAGCTTCATGAGCACCATGTACAATCCTAACTATGGGGAAATGATGGGAGGAATGATGCAGGGAATGGGAAACATGGGTGAAAACCTCACTCCCAGGTAAGAATTGTTCAGGGTTTTTTTTTTATTGATTTTGATTTAAGAATGTGTGATAGGACTATATCCTGATATTGCAATAATGTTTTCATGTCTGTTGTATCAGGTACACATTTGGACCCGCCCTTTTTGTAGCCTGGATAGGAGGGGCTTTGCTTCTGTTGGGCGGATGTTTGAAGTGCGTCGCTTTCAAGGGACTAAGACCTGAGAAATCACGGTACACAGTATTTTTAAATTATTCCTAAAGTACTGGGCCCTCAACATGATAGAAATTATGCATATTATTAGTAGTATTAGTAGTTCTATTTACAAGTGAACTGAAACCAATAACATTATTTTCAACATTAATCATCCAGGAGCTATGGTGCAGTGACTTATAAACCTCAGTCCCAAAATTTGGACCACTCCGTCAGTGAAGAAGGGCGAAGAGACCAAAAGATTGTATAATTCCAAGTGTTATACCATATTAATGTTTTCAAAAGTGTTCATGCTGTGGTACATGGTGTGAAAGTTCACTAGTTTGAAAAAATTTTGTTAAAGCAGCACAGGCATTTTTTTTTTGTATTTTATGATGATGTTGTACATTAATTTAAAAATGGTCTTAAAATTTGCATTTGGAATTTTACAGATTGTACAAAAACATTGTCATCCCATGTCATTTTTATATACAGCATGCCGGCTCAGCTTGAAATAAGATTTACTGTTGATATTAAAAACATACCACTGTTAAAATGCAAGGTTTTTGTGATGCTAATTATAACTTTTCTCTAAATAACTTTTTAAATTCAGTTGTACAGGTCACAGGTCACGTCAAATGTTTGTAAAAATGTGTACATCACAAAGACCTGCCAATTTAACAGGAGTGTGTACACTTTTCATATTGACAGTATGTGAGGAACTACTAGCATGTAAAAATAATATGAAATACAAAATGTTGAGACTGATATTCAGTAGTTTGCTATACAAGGAGGTCAGTGATAACACAGTGGCAATTTCCAAATTATTATGACATTTACATTTACATTTAAGGCATTTGGTAGACACCCTTATCCAGAGCGACTTACAACGTGCTGCCATGTTACCATCGATGAAGTGATCAGTTTCAGGTCATTAGATCCCCAACTATGAATACAATCTTTTTATTCACTCTGTTGTACTTTCTATACATAAGTCAGACAATAAGAAGGTTACAAGTTCATCTAAATATACTTTAAAGAGGAAGGTCTTGAGCTGCCGTTTGAAAATGCTCAGTGACTGAGCTGTTCTGACCTCAAGGGGAAGTTCATTCCACCACCGAGGCACCAAGACAGAGAAGAGTCTAGATGAATGTCTTCCTTTTACATTCAGAGATGGAGGGACCAGGCGAGCAGTACTGGAGGCTCGGAGTATACGAGGTGCAGTGCGAGGTGTAATAAGGGCTGTGAGGTAGGATGGTGCTTCTCCATGTTTGGCTTTGTAGGCCAGCATCAGTATTTTGAACCTGATGCGTGCAGCTACTGGGAGCCAGTGGAGGGAACGTAGCAGAGGGGTGGTGTGGGAAAATTTGTGAAGGTTGAAGACCAGTCATGCTGCTGCATTTTGTATGAGTTGTAGAGGTTGGATGGTACATAGTGCTAGACCAGCTAGAAGGGAGTTACAGTGGTCCAGTCGTGAGATTACTAAGGACTGAACCAGTAGTTGGGTGGCCTGGGTTGACAAATAAGGACGGATTCGTCTGATATTGTAAAGAAGGAATCTACATGAGCGGGAAAGATTGCTGATGTGAGTGGAGAAGGAGAGTTGGTTGTCTATTGATACTCCAAAGTTGCAGGCTGTTGTAGAATGAGAGAGCTGCAAGTTGTCCAGGTAAATAGCAAGATCCTGATGTGGTGAAGAATCTGCTGGAATGAATATTAGTTCAGTTTTGCTGGGATTGAGTTTGAGGTGATGGGCTGCCATCCAAGATGAGATGTCGGCTTATGAAAAGGTTATGACTTTTCAGATGTTTGGCGAGGTAGTATGGGAATGTCAGGTCATTTGAATTTGCCTGTAAAATTGTGTTCAGTCTCATGCAGTTGTTCAGCTGAAATTTTCTATTTTCTTAAACTTTCTGGCCTTTTATTAAACACCAGTCTCCTGGTGTCTGAGTCTGCTTTTTGGCTGAAGAAGAGCCATTTTTTTTTGTGGCATAGCAGTGACTGCTTACATTTTGACAACCCTGCAGTTGGTTATGTAAATATGAAGTGGGTGTAATAGATAATCTTTTTAATAAAAAGAGTTTGTATCTCAGTCATGTAGTTAACAGTGTAATTTGTACTAGTACACTAGTAGGAACATTAGTAATGAGTAATGTGCTGGCAGCTCTTCATGTAAAGAGAGCCAAGTCAAGGTTTGAGGAAGTGGAGCATTAACTCATTAATAAATCAAATAAAACATATTAATTATGAATTGGTCAGGTTATATATTTAGAATGCACACACATGGTTTTGTGGAATATGCTGAGTAAGATGTGCATGGTGAGACTGTAGAGGTGCTTAAAGAATAATTACTGAAGTGTGCGGCGCCAATATGCTGGACGACAAGCTGCCTAGAAACGAACAAATGCTGCTACACTGACATCTGCAGGACAAGTTGAGCACACACTTCAATGTCAGCCCTACAGGACCTGCTTCCAAAACCCCACCAAAAACTATAATATGAACAGAACTTGAAACATGACAAGGAAGGCAAGACAAAATGAGCTATGAGCATTTTTATTATCAGATTGGCCTTTTTCACTTAATGTGTCATTTGTGTAGTCCATTATTTCCCTATCATATTTGAAAACGAAGTGTAGCCTTTATTAGTGAGATTATGGGGAAACTCTAGTTTGGTCTAGTTCTAGAATAAAAATGTTTAGAATGTTTTGGAAGAAGAGACTGAAACCCACAGTATCATTATCCAGACAGGTTTCAGTAAAGACTTTAATTAATCAGAAATTAGGATTTACTAAGAGGGCACACATGAAACCCACACGTCCACTCTCATCTCCCCTTTTGACAAAACTGCCAGGGAATTTATTTTTCCAGATTCCTCAATAAAGACACAAGTCGCCAACCCTGACACTTTGTTCCGTATTCTTTTTTGTTATTTTTGTTGATTAGTCAGAGTATTAAAAACCAAATGAGGGATTTCAATGATGGATATTTTAAAGCACTTATGTAAGTAGATCTGGATAACAGCATCTGCCATTCATAGACTGCCAGTAAGTCATGCATTTTCCAAAACCTGGGAGAAAAAAAAAGCACAAAAATTTATACAAGGATGAGGAAAACCTGTTCAAAATATTCTAAAACTGAAAAAGAACATAAAGGTCCAGGTTCCAAACACTTTTAATGATACTCAAATAGAGGACAACACATGAAGAAACAGGTAGGTTACAGCTGGGTTTTGAGAGACTATATCAATCTCTGTCTTCATACACATGTGTACATACAGCCAATAATCTTCATGTACAAAGATACACAACCAACAGTACATACAGTACACAATCTGTATAACGGACACATTATTACTCCAGACTTTTTACTCCATTTCTGAATTGTTCAAAAGGAAATGCATAGATCAATCGAAGTGACAATGCAATACATTTGCTCTAAAAGACAAAAACAAGGAGAGAACAAAAACAATCAAAAAAAAAAATGATTATTGAAATGAAGTTTGGTCCTTTTAAAGAACAGACAAAAAAAAACTGCAACACGTTTCATTTCAACCACGGGAGAGTGATGAAAACCCATTCACACATACAACAAAACCCCACAGAAGGATTTTGCACAGTGTAATGGGGGGGAATGGTAGTGTGGGCCTAGTGGCTGCTGCAGGTAAGTATCAGTAGCGCTTGCTTGTTTCTTCTCCCCATCATCCCACCCAGGCCACTCTCCTCTCCTAGCGGACCAGTGGAGACTGCTTGAGGGAGATGAGTACGGAGCGCATGCGAGACACATCTTTGGCCTGCTTGTTGGACTTCGGGTTAAAGTCGCACAGGCGTGCCACTCGTTCCCACTCGGACCCCGGTTTATTCTCATCCAGCTCAGACACCATGGCCTCCTCCGCCGCCCTGAGGAGCAAGAAGAAGAGTTAGTTGGGGCACGATCAGAGTGAAACCGCCCCAACCATAGCGCAGCAGCACCTCGCTCTCCCCCACTCCATTCAACAGATAGCTTTATTCTTCATTACTTTGTAGCCTGAACAGCAAATTAATTTAATCTATTGCAGATTTGATGTAATACCAGATGAAATTCTGATGAATTTGTGAGGGTAACTGGAGGAAAAAGAGTCAAGAGGTGTGTGGCTGCAGCCTGATGGTACCAGTTCATTACGTACAGTACAACCGCAAAAATAAAAAGTGACCACATCCAAAAACAGATGAGAACTTATCCACTGGAATATACAACATGCCCCCATCCCAAATCTCACTCTTCATTAATGCTGTAACTACACGTGATTCAGGGGAGGAAGAAAACAAAAGGCAACACCCAGTGCTTGAAGAGGGCCAATTCAACGGCACGCCTTACTGGCGCTTCGCTCTTTTACTCCACTCAAGTAGCTGGTGCTTCGCCACTCAGAGTCATATGTCAGTCTCTGGGTGACCAGCAATGACCATGTATGAACTACACTTCCACGATGAGTTCCAGCCCGCAAACACGGGAGAAAGAAAGAGTTTTAACAGTTTGGATCAGGTTCACAGTTCTGTTCAATTTTGTGGCTATTCCTTTCTATGTGTTAGGACGAATGTATCTTGCATTTGTTGTAGAGCGCGGAATGCAGTTGCAAGGTCGCTCATTTCTCCAACATGTGAGGCAACTGCTCTCGCTTCCGCTTCAAGCACTGGCAGCACAACTCTTACCCTTCTGAGGTAAGACAGAGATGAATAAATAAATAAATAAATGAAACTACTTCAAATGGTGCTGTTATTTTGCCCCTTTAAAAAAAAAAAATCTAATAAATAAGCAACATACAAAAGCCAGATTTGATATGGGCTGGCAGTATAGAGAAGCAGGGTCTTTACAACTAAACATTATTTTTTATATTTACATACATACCCACATATATAATGTACAAATATTATATATAATAAAATGTTTCAGAATGATTGAACCCTGCCTGCTGTAAGGACAATATAATGGCTGCACAAAGCAACAGGTGCCAACCTCAGCTTGTCGTTCTGGACGACTACACACCTAAAGCCCACACTGACGCCATTCCACTGCCATCAACTCAGGATGTGGGGCCTGGAGAAAACCCCAATACACTAACACCACCATACACACAGCAAAATGGGAATGAGAAGCCAATGAAAGAAAGGAAAGAAATTATATATAAAAAAAAATAAAATAAAATAAAAAACACAGTCATCATCACAACAGACTACAGAGAAGCACAGGGCTGGTGGACCAACACATCACCACAGAGGGACATTCATTTAGATCGGCAGTGGAGTAAGGACATTATATTTATGGATGTATACATCATTACCTATATACATGCATAAATATAGCACTTAAATGTGTATTTTGGCATACTACTTTTCTCTGAATGTTTTCTGTCTTTTCTTCTTTTTTTTTTACTTAACTGGTCTAGGCGGTAGCAAGGATGGTTAATGTGTGTGCTTAAAGGCGCGAAGAGAAAGAAAAAGGAGAAACAGATCAGAAGTCAGATATACAGGAAATGAAAATAAATGAGTTTTATGCAGATGACCAAAGCCAGCATGCATTTATATTTGTTCCATAAAGCTATCTTTATGTATATTTCTTGGAGCTTACAGCATGGCTTTTGCTACATCTAAGGGCTACCATCTAACAAACAACACAGCTCACCTGTATGACTTACAAAAACTTCAAGGTAGTCACGCGTGCTGAACTAGTTTTGTATTAGAAGCAACTAGGTGTCCAATGAGCATTGCAAAAAGCAGCTATTGAGACATGAAAAGGTCTGCCACACTCGGAAAGAAAGGGACCATCTGAGGTGGCTTACGGCACGCGGTTCCTTGAGATGATGATATAAGAGCCAGCTGCATCCCTTCCATGCTTACTAACACATTCAAAGACTGAAGGTCTAACAAGCTTGTGCCGGATGTCAGGTTTGCTGAAGTAAATAAAGCAAAAGTCTACTGCACCTAAGGAGGCAGTTCTGACAGTTTGTACAGTGCTGGAAACACAGTTGCTTAGAACAAAACTACAGTAAGAGTCCTCAACTCACTTTCAATAAATTATTCAAAGTATAAGACAAATCTATTTGTAAAAATTCTTTGAGAAAAAGAAAAAAAAAAAAAAAAACATGAAATGTTTGGGAAAAACCCAGGTGGAAGAGCATTGCAAATTAATGAGTTTAACTTATATAAAAATAATAATATATCTTATAGTGACCAGTGACTATAAAAAGCATTTGCCCCCATGATGTTTATTGTTCACAGAAAGAAAGAATGAAAGAGAGAAAGAAAGAAGGATGCAACTTAAAATCTGGATTTGAAAAGGAATTCAATGGGAATAAAGGAATCTTGACAATAATGGTAAATGAAAAGCGTGTTAATGTGAGATGTATGTGAGAAAAGAAAGGATGTTAGTTTAGCAACATACACATAACCAATGAGCTCAGAGAAGGGCTGTTTGTAGAAATCTTCATCCAGCACCCTGGACCAAGAGGAGTTCCATAGGAGAGCAGCACAGCAGGAGAGAAGAGAGAGAGTGGTAAAAAGGAGAAAAGCACAACAGGTGCACTCACACCTATACAGTCCTACAGTAACACACACTCACATATGCACAGATTAACTCTCTCTCTCTCTCTCACACACACACACACACACACACACACACACACGCGCGCACACACACACCACTCATAAAACACAAAGACAGACAAGAGAACTTGAGCATTCATGCTGAAGAGGCATTTTAAACATTTGTTTCAGTTTCCTACACATAGTCATAAATGTGGCCATATATGACAAGACATTAAGATATTACAAAATATTGAGGCTTCATCAGTGAATCACAAAACAAGAACAAACACATTAATGGAATTACAGAATACCTATCAGTAGTGCATACCTACCATAAACAAACAAATCTGCAATTCAGTTTATTAACTACGGCATTAAAATAATCCACCTATTCTTTTTTTTGTTCTTTAAAGGAATAACATTTTTTTTTAAATAATCCTCACTTTAAAAAACATCACTTTAATTTAAGCCTGGCTTGAGAGTAGAATCCCTAAGAATTCCTACCTTTTCAGAAATAGTCACTTAGGTTGTTTACCATTTCAAAAATAATGGTCACAAAGAAGGCAACCATTGTTTTTCAGAATCACACATGCTTCAATCTAAGCAGTACCTGTATTTTGAGTGCCACGAGACATGCATGCACCCTGCTGTTGCTGCTGCTGCTTTACCTGTTGTTGGCTTTGGTTTTCTCCAGCTGCTCATCCTGCCGAGTGTGCCACTCTTCTAACTCCACCTTTGCCTTCTCCTTCCATTCCACCTCCTGTTTCCGGGAGTTGGCATCTGGCAATGTGGATCAAATAAATAAAACGACGTTGAGCAGACAAAGTGGTTAGATATAACGTGTTTGCATTATATTTTGAATAAACAAAAAAAATTATATAGCATAAACAGTCATTGGTGGGCCAGTTTTTGGTGACGTGTGAGAGTAGATATAGAAACAGGGGAGGTACCAAAAACATTGTCCCTGTACTCACCCAGCGCCTCCAGACGTGTTCTCTGCTCCTCTCTCCACTTACGCAGACTCTCAGGCTCCGCCTGCAGGCGGTCTGCATTGGAAATGGCTGCATATGCATCAGATGGACCATTGCTCTCCTGTGATTAAAACAATCAATCACCTTCAAAATGAACTTCTTATTAAATAAAAGCTTTAAAAGTCCTATGGGGGGGGGGGAGTCTAATCATGATGGTCCGTCTAGTCCATGTGGTGGACCGGATTCTGTCTGGGGCTGCAGAACCCTGTCCTATTAAAATCTATTAAAGATCTCTTCATCAGTTGTGGAGTGGAGCTGAGGGCCTGAATACTGGTTATTTGGATAACTAAAGCTGTTCTGGTCTCAAGAATTGGTTTGTTAACTAATCAAAGCTAATTCATTGTTTCAATAGATGCCCCCACTACACTTTTTCAGGTGAATACAGTATTTAACAGTAAAAATTACGGTACATACATAGACTACAGTGAGTACAGCAGTGTAGTTTATTTTTAGTGGCCTTTGCTCAAGACATCCTGTCTTGTACAAAGTTGTGTACAGCTGGTACTTTTGCCCATTTGGTAGAAAATGGCATTTAATCTGCATGTACTTACTGATATTCTGCTGGCAAAATTAGGGAGACAATACTTCCGGACGTACATCCATATGCACGACCAAATATAATCATTTTATAATTCATATTTCTTTAGATTGGGCAATCAGGCCTGACAGACTAGATTGTGCAGAATGTGGTTCAATTTCAACATAAAGCTGTAAACTCTCAGCTCATGCGCAATAACACAATATCAGACTGTGAACTCAAAGGTTACTCCCAACAAAAATGCAACATTGCTGCTTTTACTCATCCGATCTGGCAACCCACACATGCTGACATAAGCATAAATGAGTGACCGAGAAAATCAAACTTAATCTAATTTAAGGCCCAAAAAATCTAGACATTTTTTTTAAAGCTCACCTGATGAATTTCTCCATTAAAAGCTGCACCTGAAACAGAGGCAGAAGGTGCGTTAGAACAATCCACATGGTAAAACATGCAGACATCTACAGAGAGTCATTGCAGCGTGAGAAGAATTCTAATTCCATAAGAGTGCATTACAAATATTTTCGCTGACCTACAGAAGTCCATCTGTGTTTGTGTGTGTGTGTGTGTGTGTGTGTGTGTGTGAGAAAGAGAGACACTGACTCATTATCCCTGCAGTTACAGACCCCCCACCCTCTTCCTCTATCACTGAGGAAACTGTCCTTGACAGAACATTACTGATAACATTCATACCGACCCCTACACACTCTCTAGTCACACAACGTCCTTTTTCTCACACTGTTATACATATATAATAAACGCACGGTATAAACCTGCTTCTACAACATAGCTGAAGGGCGCTGTGTGTGTGTGTGTCAGGGATGTGAAACCGCATCCAGCTCATCTATTATTGACACGGCGGCGCTCAGCGGCAGGTGAAATGTGGAGACCAGGACAACACAAGGTCACCACAAGGAACACCGCCGAGTGGCGCGTCCGCTGTCGTATACGCGTACGGTTTTAAATATTGTGGTGTTTTTTTTTTAAGCGCCAAAGCAGCTCTGAGCCAGGAAACCGCGTCCTGCTGTGTCAGCTGGAGAAACAGGAAAAGCGCTCACGGCTCCTCTGGTCCGAAGGCGGTGGTGGTGAGAGGGGGTGAAGGGTGTAAACGTGTAAAAAGGAGACGGACACCAGCGGCGTCTGCTGACCGCGCCAATTAGCCGAATAAACGCCCGCAAGCAATGGCCGACAGCGCGGTTTATATCTGGGCGAACTAAAGCCTGCAGCTAGTTAAAGCGATTAAGGCTGCGGAACACCTACTGCCGGCATCCTGCTCGCCCGTCAGGTTGCTGCTGAGGGAGGAAGGGACGTCTCCACCGTCCAGGATGCTGAAGCCTTCGTCGTTCTCGATGCCTGCGATCTCGCTCTCTTGCTGGGCCAGGAAGGCGGCCGCGGGGTCCTCGTCTGACCCGAGTCCGTTCCCGGCGCTGGACTGCGGGGCGCTGAGCATGTCGAAGTCGTCCATGTTTTGCCTCAGAGTCACGTACGGGACTGATATTTCTTCACTCGACAACCGCCCTGCGCGACGAGGCCAGCTCAGACGAGGGAGAGCTGGAGAGGACGCGTACAACGGAAACGAGGGCAGGAGCCAATGAGCGGACGCGGATTTTGACTGGCAAGCACAATGTCCAATCAAATGATTGAACGGTCCGCATGCAAGTCCCGTGATCTGTGTGGACCGCTGATGTCCGACGCTATTGGCCGAGTCTTGATGCGATGACGTCATTCTAAGGTAGTGCCCCTGATATTGGGGTAAATAAATTTTATGTACAGTTGCACTGCCCTGAAGAAAATAAGTCACCACCTTGATTTAAATGTGAAAATTATCAACAGGCTATTTAACTCATACAGTGATTCATGTCCACCACAATGATAAATCCTGCACAGTCTGTGATCTGGAGTGAAGTTCTCCATCCAAAAATATTGTCAGTCTATGTCTAGTCTTACTCCACGAATCCATGAATGGGAATCTGATGCTTTATCCTCACAGCTCTGTTTAACAGTGAATTGTGAGTAAACAGCTTCAAGACCATACATTTTTTTTCCTGACACCACAGCCATAATTCAACATAACATTGCCCATCGCAACCTCGGTGTCCCGGAGAGTCTTTGAGAGGTACTGGAGATGTGCTGGAGGATCTTGGTCCTGAACAACTCTCATCACCAATCTTTCTCATTTACAGCATTTCCCGCTCATGTAGATTCATGTATTACTGTAACTCTCTTCTAGAAGGTCTAGATACAAAAGGCAGCAGCACGACCTGGTTTTCAACCTTCCCAAATTCTCCAACACCACCCAACTGGCTCCCATACTTTTATGTTAAAGATGTAAAAGTGTAATATTTGGTTATGTTTGTAATATTTGCATATTGGTTCATTGTATACTTGCAACATTTGCAATACTGTGGTCTGTAGTAGTCGCAAAAAGCATTTCACTGCATATCATACCGTGTATGACTATGTATGTGACAAATAAAATTTGAATTTGAGTCATAGTGAACCCGAACTGACTACTTCACTGATGGTAACATGAAAGTAAATGCCACAAATGAAAATACTGTATTTAAAAATAATTTTTAAAATCTACACCAACAGAAATTTTGTAACATTTCATATAGATATAAAAAAAATAGAAAATATTTAAAAAATTTTGGTAGGCTTGAGAACTCTTAATTGAGCAAAAAACACTGTACAGTTTTACATATACATTACATTGTGACAACACACCACATTTCTGCATTCAGTCAATAAACAGATAAAGCTAAAAAATGTTTTATTAAATTCATAATCTTTTATAAAAACATGCATATATTTTGATGTTGCTTTCTGCATGTTGTTCAAAAGGAATGGTAGAACTGAACATATGGATTATCTAAATATGATCATTTTAGTACCTAAATTGATTTATCATACATTTACAGAATATTGGATCATATACTTTGCAGTGAACAACCACTGTCTTTACACAGGAGAAAAATACCTCATCTTAAAGGTTTTTGCACATGTATTTAAATTAATTCATTAACAGTTTTTGCAATCAAATTAAAAAAGCTTACATTTTCTTGGTTGGTATATAATTGTTTTTCCCACTTCAGCAGAAGGGTTCCTGAAAGCACCAGCAGTAAACACATTTAAAAGCACATATTGAGTTATACCTATTCATGAAGGTTTCATCCTTTACGGTAAAAGGCATTCCATCATCAAAAACTATGCATTAAGACACAGCTGAAGAACTGCTAACATGTTTAGCAGGACATTTGGCAATGCAGGGAATCCCCCCCTCAAAAAAAAAAACAGCAAATTTAATACAGAATGGGCTTTAATACAGTGTTATTGTAATTACAAGTAAACTGTAATTACACCAACCACGAAGGTGCCTGAGCACATTTCCCAAATTATAATTATTATAATAATCCTCTAACTACCCTACAAATAAAGAAAATGTTTAATTACTGCCTTGTGAATGAGTGTTGTTCGTTGATTACTGTTTGAGGAGCTTCTTGGGCAACAGTCTTGTCATGAGTGTGTAAATTCAATGTACATTCACTGTCAACGAGACAGAACAAGATCTCATTTAATGTAATTATATTAACTGCCAGAGATTAATCAGTTTTTGCAAAGGTTAGATTTTTCCTTCATATGCACCTCTTACATAATGCTAACCTTAATCTCAAAAAAAGAACTAGTGGTCCATGTAACATAAATTAATGATCCCAATAGGACTCAAACAGAATCACATAACATAAAGCAAAAACCCCAAACATAAATAAAATATTACAATAGTATATTAAACTGTAAAATCAGTTCTCTGTCGCAATCAGAATGTTTTTGCGTAAGCGACATCCCTGCAGTCTGCAAGGCGACTGGTGAAGGCACCAGTCCATCTCTGCGGTCAGTATGTCCGGCGAGTGGTGTAGTCCAGGACCATGCTTGCAGCACCTAGCAGGGCAGGCTCCTCCAGGTCCGAGGACACCACCCGGATGCTGCGAGCCGAGGTGAGGGCACGCTGATTGATGACCTGCTGCACTGGACCCTCATAGAAGGAAGCCAGAACCCCGGAGAGGATGACCAGTGAGGGGTTGACCATGTGGAGGATGTTCACAATGCCAACGCCTAATGCTGTACCAGCTGAGGGGAACACAACAAAATTATACCTTTGTTATTTGGTGTGTATTTTTTTTATCAGAGTGAAAGACAAACCTGTTCGGAGTATAGCGTCAGCCTTCGTATTTCCAAGATGCGCAGCATTAATAAGGTGAATGGCACTGACTGGTTCCTCATTCTTTACAGACAATCCCTCTGTAATTAAAGAATCCTCTGCAAACACACACACACAAGAACAAAAAATATTTCCCACTGGTCCCACTGGTTTTAAATCCTTTTATTCTGTAACAGAATTAAGAGATAATAGCTCTGCTGGGAGCTCCATACATCCACACCCATATCAACACTACATGCGACAATTTCAGCGGGGTGTCTCACCATCATGCAGCTTTTTGGCCTCTCTCTGCAGGGCCATTCCAGAGGCATAGGCCTCAATGCAGCCCCGGCTGCCACACATGCACTCCGGACCGTCCATAGACACCATGATGTGTCCCAGCTCTGCTGCGCAGAACGTGCTGCCATGAATCAGTTCATTGTGCTGGACAATCCCGCCACCAATGCCTGCTCTCACACACAAACACAGAAGCAAGGCAAACAACCAATTAATGCAAGCAGATGAAAAATACAGTGCTATGCTATGAACACAATGCTATGAAAAATACAAACCAAAGAA
The DNA here is from genome assembly GCF_900700375.1 of Denticeps clupeoides. NCBI lineage: Eukaryota > Metazoa > Chordata > Actinopteri > Clupeiformes > Denticipitidae > Denticeps > Denticeps clupeoides. The sequence goes on along the minus strand of NC_041710.1, from coordinate 6,987,827 downwards.
ACACAGTCAGGCGAACATGTATGTGATCTGGGATTTTATTAATTATTTCGTTTTATTTTGTTCTGTGCATGTATAAACTCACAAAATCTTTTTTTTTTCTTTGTAACTGCAGCTTATAGGTTTAAAATTCATAACTACTAATTTTCCAGTCAGTGACTTAGAATGTTTCTGACAACATCACTGCTCCATCAGCATATTTGAAGAGCTTCTAATAACTTAATTTGCGTCATAATAATTTTTTAGTTACATAAATACCTAAATACTTAACTTAAATTGAGTATAAATTTTTTTTTACAGATATGGTACTCCCAAAGTGTGGCAATACAGGGAAAAGAGTCATTGTGGCACAGAAACGGTCAATTTAGCCGCTGTTTACTAACTGTTAAAGCCTGTGTATTTTTGCCTATGTCCTGTTCAAGTTTTCAGGGCTGCACTTTGCTCTGCCATAATACCGGTTTGCTGTAGGTACTGCTTTGTGCAAACTGAATGACAGAAGAAGTAAGAAGTAAACTGATCGCAAACTGACGTTAACTTCAGGGTGTGCCAACAAACAGTCTTTTTAGAAATGTTCATAAAAACAATAACCGTGACATTGCAAATATTCAGGTACAGGATGTTGTCTTAGGAACCATGAAGCAATATTGAAACAGACCTGTCCCAGTGATGACAGTGACAAAATTTTCCACGCCCTTGCCATGGCCAAACTTGCGCTCTGCGAGAGCAGCGCAGTTTCCGTCGTTGTCCACCCACACAGGAAGGTGCAGCGCATCAGAGATGGGCGTCCTGATATCCACAGAGCTCCACTCCTGAATAAGTTTTGTGGAATGGAGAACCACTCCCTCCTGAGGGTTCACCCGACCCCCTGTTGAAACACCTGAGTGCAAGAGGATTTTGCTTAAGAGCTTATTTTTTGGCCAATCTGTACTGCAGTTTATAGACCTGAAATCCTTACACTGAACCAGTTGAAGTTTAAATAATTTGAATGGATTTACCAAATCCACAGCTGCCTTACTCAACCCACTAGAGGGTTGAGTAAGATACAGCAGATAAAACACCAGATCTATTCTGCATGGCGGGGAAACAAACTGCTCACCGGTATTCAAGCACTTAATTCAAGCACGTCTAGCACTTAACAATTTCCGAGCATGTTCTTTTTCTAACAAGTTAGGCCTTATCAGGGCTCTTAGTTTTGTTAACTCAAAATCTATAGAAATCGAACGAGAATTGCTGGTGTCTTCCTCCTGTAAGTCGCTTTGGATAAAAGTGTCTGCAAAAAGACTGTGGCCAATATGGCACGTGCTGGTTCAATCAGTATCTGATACTAATCAATAGTAATCCACTATGAGACGACTTCTCACCGACACCGAGGATTCTGCAATTGAGACGCACTGCATCATTAAAGGCTTCGTTGCACATCTGCAGGATCAGCTTAATCCTCTCTTCATACGTCTTCGGGTTTGCCTGGGTATACTTCTTCAAAATCTTTCCCTGCAACACATGACAAATAATCTCTTTATTGTCATTGTAACAAGAACAGCTCCCTGAGCTGGAGAGGAATAAATATATAAATAGGGAAGTATAAAATGAGAAAGCTAGCGTATATACTGATATAATACAAATATGACAAAAAATATAACATTTAAATTTAAGAATGAGGTAGGTAAACAATCAATCTGCACAAGACCCTATTGACACCTTATTGCACATGAGGCCGTGATGGCCTAGCGATTAAGGAAGCGGCCCCGTGCCAAGGTGCCACTGAGGTGCCCCCAGGGCGCCTGTCATGGCTGCCCACTGCTCACTCAGGGTGATGGGTTAAATACAGAGGACAAATTTCACTGTGTGCTGTTCTGCTGTGTATCACATGTGACAATCACTTTCACTTGTATCAGCCGTTATTGCACGTGGAATAGATATTGAATTTACTTGGAGGTGGAGATTAAATGTCATTTAATCAAATGTCATTTTGCATGGCATTCAAACAGAGCCCTGACTGTCCATGCTGTCTAACCCAGTCCTCACACTTACACACCGTGTTTATGGTATTTCTACTGTGAGTAGCGCAAGCGAAGCATGAAAACAGGGCTTTAGGTCAAACATTCTCTCTATGATTTACCTTCATGCTGACAATGGCCACGCGCAGATTGGTGCCCCCCAAGTCCACTGCCAAAGCACTCTGGGTCTCCAGGATATGATCAATGTCCTGAGAAATGCACTCCTTCACTGGCGGAAAGCAGAAGGTCTTCTGCAGAGGTTCTTCCAGGTTGATGGTCTGTAGGAACTTCAGAATCCGTGGAACTGCATTGCCATCACCATAGATCTTTGAGCTAAACGCAAAAAAATAAAGTAGAAAATAACGTATTGCACCACATAAGCTGCTGTTCAACCGAATCAACCTATTGAACTATACATACCAAGGGTAACGCTTTCCAAACTGCAGTTCCAGTGCATGGTAGATCTTATTCTGAGTATCAGCATCTCGTACATGAAGGACATTTTCCCCTGTACAAGAATATATCATTTTTATTAACTGTGTAAAATTTGCACTACAATTAGTGACTGGCATTAATTGCATTTGCAATCAACCAACAAACCCGTCTCTCTCCCAGTCTGCCTGGTGCCAAGATTGATGACGGGTGTCCCAAATGCCCCTGCCTCTCGCACACCACAGCTGCTGTTTCCAATCATGCACCCTGCATGGGACACTAGCTGGATGAACTGGTCAAAGGGCACGTGCTTCACCGCCTGAAAGTTGGGGTGCTGTTCAATGCCCTTCTTACGCATCACACGCACCATTTCTTTACTGCCTGTGGGACGGATCAGAAAAGGACAGTTGAGTCGCATGAGGGACTTCAACAAATGAGTGATTCATTGTAGTCTATAAATGAGTATTATTGTCCTGAATCCTGTAGAATTCGTAACAGCACTGAATCTGAAACATGCAGTACAGTTTCATTCTCTCTGCTCTCTCTCGCACACTGACTCTGGAAAACAGAGTTACTACAGTGTAAAACTTTTTAAGCCCGTTACGAATGGAAATCACATTGCAGTAAATTAACATTTTAATTAAAAATTATATGTCAGGAAAGAAAACTCTTCAATAAACTTTTTTGTCGATCCAAAAATTGCCAGAGGTCATTGTGACTTGCATGTAAGATACGTAAGGAGAAAAATGCAGAAGTGTAGAGGAAGTTAGGCTTTTAATACCGAAACACGGCTCTTACAACGACAAAATCCTGTTCAAACCACTCAAACCAGTTACTGGATCAACACAAGTGATAAACTCACTGTGGTTGCTACACAAACTCCTGCACTGACTGGAGAACTTACCAGCATCAATATTGGGGAACAGGATGAGTGTTTTTTTGTTGAATGAGATCAAGGCATCCAGCATGAGCTCATAGATCTTAATGGAGTTTTTAATGTCTGTGGTAACTGGGTGCTGCAGAGCCACAATATACTCCTGTTCTTTAACATCATCTCCTGGGTTAATAAAAAAATAAAACACTTAATTAATGCAGTATAAAGGCTGTTCTGTAGAATCATATAGTACATGGGGCAGTGGTGGCCTAGCGGTTAAGGAAGTGGCCCTGTAATCAGAAGGTTGCTGGTTCGCATCCTGATCCGCCAAGGTACCACTGAGGTGCCACTGAGCAAAGCACCGTCCCCACACTGCCTTGTGGTACTGCTAAGACATTAGCAGTTCTTGAAGTGGAACGACTGGCATATTACATATTAGACATTCCCTGAGCCCACGGTCAATGGGAGTTGAGAAATACGCAATTGCATCTACAGAAACAAGGTTACAACTTACCTAGCCAGGCTTTTATAATGTCAGCATAATCATCTCGTTTGTGAGCAGCTAGGAGTTTGTCATATGACGGGCAGCCAGCCAACAGGATGCGGGAGTGGTCCTCACACATGGCAATAAGGTGACGCTCAGCCATACGTGTGCAGCAAGCATGGTAGTGTGCCAGTTTAGAGATGGCATGGCGGATAGAGTCATCTATGGTACCACTCACCTGGAAATGGGTACAAGCTAAATAAAGTGCAGTTCATTCATTGTTAACTGAATCTAGATAAATAATAATATTTATTATAATAATTAATAACAGATGTATGGGGGGGACAAAAACCATTAAATACGGTGATGCAGGGACAATTAAAAATAAAAGAGTAAAAGCAAAAAAAATGTGTGTATATATAAGTAAAAAAAAACTGGGCTGGGTTTGTACTATTTCCTCAATTTAAAAGCTGTCTGTCTACGCTTTAACCTTTGTGTGCCTTTGGTACATAGGTAGACTATGACCTGGGGACATTCTTCATGGGCTTAAAAAGCAACAGGTAGCAACAGTTATTCTGTCTCTTGCCAAATTCACATGAAACTGAATTCTAAACTTTATTTTACCAATAAGTTTATTCTGGCACAAAATGCATTAATACATACCGTTGTGTGAAAAAGTGTCTCAGATTCTTAATTTTTTCCATATTCCCAGGAACAACCAACGTTCCCAATGTCCCCGGCTGACCAACATTACGTTTATCACTTGTTTGTTTTTTAATTCATTAATAACAAAATCATTCACTTAACAGCATTTTGTGCTTAATTGTGATTAACATGGAAAAAAGTAAGAAATCAGAAAGGGGGCAATCCCTTTTTCACACATGCTTAAATATGTTAGATTATTGTAATAGTTATGGTATGATGGTGTAAAAACTATGAGTGTAAGAATCACACCTTTTCTTTGTGAAGATCATTCTTCATTTAAAACCTACCTCCCCCCCTTCCAAATGAAGGATCCGAATGTTCATGAGGGCCGCAGCTGTTGCCAAGGCCATGGCATCAAAGCGGTCACCGTGCACAACCAGCACATCGGGGTTAAGCCGGTGGAGCACATCAGGCAGCTTGACCAGTGCCAGACCAACCGACTCCACCATAGCTGCCTCATCCTCCCCTCTCACGATAGTGTGCAGCTTAGAGCCAATGTCAAACTCATCCTGTTCAATCATACGGAAGGTGTTTCTGTTGAGATAAGAAGGCAGGGAGGAATGAAGCATAAAACTCAGTTTTCAAATTGGTTCGCTTACATTACACATGATCATATAGTGTGAACATCTCCCTTCCTTATGCTCTGTGTGTATGTGTCCACATGTCTAGCTAAAGTCATTTTCAGCAGAACGGGGATTGTGACAGCAGCCCGTCTTCTATGATTGGTAAAATTACTCTATGCTTATTGAACTGTAAATCGCTTTGGATAAAGGCATTTTTACGGATCCATATTAGGAAAAATATTTATTATAAAGTAACTTGACCTGGAAGGAACCAATGCAATAATAATCTTTGATGGCTAAGGCAAATTTACACACATTGTACACAAAGTCAAAAAATGTGTTGCTTTGCTTATTACCTACAAATGCAACAATTTAATGTGATGTATTAGAATAATCATTACAACTTACCCATAATCATCAATGAGATGTGAGCCCAGCACAACCACCTCAAGCTCAAACAAGTCTGGGTTGGCCTTGATTCCAAACATGATGGGTGCTAGCTTGGAGTAGTCAGCACGGTTACAGGTGGCCACACACACCCTCAGCCTCCTCTTCATGTTATTCTCCATCTTCTCAAAATTCTCTCTTGACCGTTGCATCTTTAGATAGTACAGTTCCTAATAGGAATAAATGTTTGTGAGCCCCAAATGCACCAAAAGGAAAAGTAGATGGCACAACACAGCACCCTCCTTATATGTGTTCCCTTGGAATATTACACTGCAACCTCTGTTCTATTTCATCTACCTGTCTGTTCTCCAATTTACCATCCCTGCTCTCACTTTCTTTAGGCCTGTTTAAAGATTGGCCACTCAGCTGAGAGCGCTGCTCCAGCAGTAACAGATACCCTCCACCACGCTACACGCTACTGCCATCTTCCAGTAGTCCATCCTGTCTGCAGAAAGCAGGATTAACAACAAGATACTGAATAAAATACCTCTCTGACTTTGGCATTAACAGATCACTGCTTAACATTTAATTGTACACACCTATTATAATGCTTTTGGAATATATAGATTTGTAACATAAAAAAGAAAGTCACAGCTATTACCACTTATATCTGAGGGTTAAAAAAAAAAAAAAAAAACTGGGTGTGCAGAACTGGCTATTCGCCTGAGTCTGAACGATGCCAGATTGCACATGCGTCACTATGTAATTGAAGAAGATAATCTGATAAAACAGAGTACACACCACAACCGCCATATTGATGACTTCAGAATGACTTCTGTGTAACACTGACGACGATGTGTTTAAATGTAACAAAAAGAAGGAATACCAGCTAACACCCATTGGAAATTTCAAGATGTCAATGGTACAGTTAGACTATGAGAAAAGGATAAATATGCAAACACAGTGATCTAAACAGTGTAAAATCTGTAAATTACCCATAATGAACTAAGCTTCTCACTAATCTGGCCTGAAAGAAAAACTCGAGTAGGGGTGTGAACCTTCAATTCGATTCTATTGCAATTATCAGCCACAATAACCAACGACAGAATTTTTTTGTTCTGCCACCAGAAAATTACCAAGCAACGGCATTATAATGTAATTACGTTCTGCACTGAATCAACGCAGAATCATCCACGTCTGCATCACAATGCATCGATTATGAGATTAATTTCAACACTCCTAACAAATACCAGCACAATGAGATCAGCCACATGAATAACAGTGAACTCCTACCCTAACTTCTTTCACTAGCATGCCTTTCATGGCTGCCCACTGCTCAAGTGGTTGATAATACTCAGTGCTGCACATCAATCATTTTTAGGGGTGTGTATTGGCAAGGATCTCACCATACGATACATATCGCAATATATAGATCACGATACAATTAGATAACGATACATTGTGATCACGTACATATTGCGATATTCTACAGTTCAATGAAAATGTAAAATCCAAGCTGAAATACAAGATGTTGTGATCGGTCAACCATGTTTTGCAATTTCGCTCTGCAAATCGTAACGCCAAGCAGTAATTCAAAGAACCCAGCTGTACAGCGCCATCTACAGGAACGGAGGTTGTATTCGCACACTGATTCTGAACTCTGCCGATCTCACTAAAGAAAATGCTGAACAGCACTACCTGGTGGACTAAATTTGTACACCAAATAACTATATTTGATGTCCCTGTATCGATACAATAAATATTGTACCAAGTAAACATTGTATGATGGTATATTGTGGTATCGATATTTTATAACCCTAGTCACTTTCATTTCATTCTTCACATCGAAACCTGTACATACTGCGAGACATGAAATGTATCAAAAAGTGTGTGCATGCGTGCAAAAGTCCTTGGCATTATCCACAAAAGTCATAATCATTACAGGTTATGGACAGAACGTCTTCAAGACCATGTTTTGGCTCCAGCAGATAATGCCTAGATTAGATGCAAACAAAACCAGGCTCTTGACAATCGCACGGAAATTCGTTTCTAAAGACAACACAAAAATACAGTGTTCCACTATTATCAGCATCTGTACATCCAGGGTCGGACTGAACCGTTGTAGTCAGGTCAAGTGAGGCTAATGATTTGGCAAAACAGTTCATTCAGGGCAAAGGCACGAGCATCACTAGCCTCTCTGCAGAATCAGTAATCAATCAAATGTTAAAAGATGGAACGCAATCAACCAAAATGTTGGGTATGGGTAATTAAACACAATGAAGGCGCTATAAAATGGCAGGTCAACATCTACTGTTAATTATCTACTTATTTTAAAGATGAGCTCATTCGTGAACAAGGGAAAATGAAATGTCTATGTTACACCATTCGGGTGTTTTACCGTACCAATGTCAGTTCTTTTACACAGACAACACCCAATAAGATTCTCATTCCAAAGAACACACACAAAAACACAAAAAAAATGCCCAGAATCCCATGGCATTTGGTAATAATTAACCAATAGGCTCACAGTGCAGGATAAATAGAAGAGTGTCTCTGAAAGCTTCTGACCTGAAGAGTTTTACATTCAGCCATGGACAGGGTGGTCCAAACCACTCCCACCACTGCAGCAACTATCCAACTTGGCTCGTGGGCGAGAACAAAGCAGCCAATGTCCAGAATCATGATGCATGCAGGAGCAGGGCTGCTGGCCTCAGGTCGGTTCTGGGATGCCATTAAAGATCCGCTCCCGGACCATGGGGTTCATGACACTCAGCGCTGCAACCCCTGCAGCAGGTTAGATCAACACCAAGTTTCTCTCCTCTTTCCACGGCCCCATTTGACCCCTCTGTTCTAAATCAGCTGCTGCTGATCAACCACAAAATGGGTGTTTGTGGCATTAATTTCAGTGATGTAGAACCAAGAGGATTATGTTAACAGTAGCCATGCCTCTTCCCGTGAAGCTGAGTGTCAGCAGTTATAAAACTGACATACAGCTACACAGAAACTCGTGAACAGAATCATTTGCCATTCCCTGACCAGGCGAGTGTCGGCACTGTGCTCATAAGAAGACACTCCTGTAAGATGTGATTAGATTCTTATTAAAGGGCACAATAAGCGGGGTCTGTTATAGAAAGCTGCACTCTGACGTTTCATTAATTATTATTTAAGTAGGCAAAATATCTGACTAGCATACAAATGCCAAAAGGTCACTTAATTCCATTTAAGTGAGTGAAGCGCAGTCTATGACTGTAAGGAAATGAATCAAAATTATCATGACTAGGGCTGTCGCGATAAGGAAATTTTAGCTGATGATTAATATCGATGTAAATGACTGATCAACGACCCTGTCGGTTTATTTTAGTTGAATTTAGCCTAGTCTTAACACAGGGAAACAGAGGCATGATTACAATGATTACTTCCAAAAAAAGTAAATCTTATAATTTTTTAAACCTTTAAACTATTCAATTATTTAGTTTCCCAATACTGGTACATCAAAAGAGGATTTAAAAAAATTAGGTATTGGTGTGTACTCATATTCAGTCAGTACTATGCCACCTTTGTCTAATTTCTGACATTTTACTTCCAATAAAATGTACTTATAGCGTAAAGCCCTTTCCTAACTTTTGACAGTACTCGCATTCAGTCTCAAAAAAACTGGTATCAGTGCAACCATAATTTTATAAACAAAATATATTTTGCAGCTTTTCATCTGTGTAACAACCAGTGAACCCAAAACCACCAATGCCTTTGCAATCTCTAAAACACCTAAAGAAAGGAGCCATATGCTTCTTCTGGTTCAGAGAAGTAGAAATACACTAAATAAATGCACATGGGTGGCACTCATAAGCAGGACGATCAGCTCCATCCTCTCAGTGGTCTCTCGTGTGCTAGCTCTAGTTAGCAGAGAACAGTCCGGATCATAAGACTTGCATGGAAAGCACACCCCCCTCCTCAGCATCACAAGACCGGAGCGGCAGGCTGGGGGTGGGGTCCGGGGGTCTGAAATCAACTGACTGGGAGCCTGAAAACGGCAGATGACTCACATGTGGGTTTCGGCCTTCAGTTCCCAGCTGCATGTCTCCTCCCTTTTTCTCCTGTGTGATATCTAGTCCCCCCACTCTCTGGCTCTGTCTCTTCCTCTCGTTTTTTTTTTTTTTTTTTTTTTTTTGAAAGACAGATGCGCGCAGGCTCTCTTCGCCCTCCTTTCACTGCCGCCTCATGCAAGCCTTTCTGAGAGCAGCACTCTCACCACCTCTTCCCTTCTGTCCAACAAAGCACCGCACCCACAACAGACAGGAAGGGGGCGGGCCGTCGGCTAACCTGATTCGCTCATTGGCAGACAGGGATGAAAGGGGGCTATGTGAACCCGCCCCCTTCAGCTTCCTGTCAATGCCAAGAAGGCGAGTGGGAGGGGTGAGAGGGTTTTCTCTCTCTCTCTCTCCCTCTCGCTCTCTCTCGCTCTCACACACACACACAAATTAGTGTGTTTGTTGGTAAATTTATCTTTACATAATATACAAAGATTGTATTGACCAATCAAAATGTTGTAAGGATACCAGCACATATTCATTTATCATTTACAGCATTTTTCAGACACCCTTATCCAGAGAGACTTACAACCAGTAGTTACAGGGACAGTCCCCCTGGAGACACTTGAGGTTAAGTGTCTTGCTCAGGGACACAATGGTAGTAAGTGGGATTTGAACCTGTTATTCCTCATTGTTCGATTATCTAATATCAACGTCAATTTAAGAGGACTGGGGTGTTTGCATATTCTCATAGAAGTGCCTTTTAATGAATAATTAACAGGCACCATGAACCGAAGTTTCCCCACCTGTATTACAACACAAGAGCGACTCCTGCATTCAGTTCAATCCGATCCAGAATTCCCGAAGCAATGACATATGCAGAACTGCAGTGACTACAGAACAGAAGGACGTGCCGTGGACCCACCACACCACCAACAGTGCAACGTGGCGTAACGTGGCGTGGGGGTGTGGACAACCACGCAGGGGCGAGTTTTAAGAACCGGAGGGACGGCTTGTTCCTTTTCAGCGTCGAGGAAGAAATCCGGCGACTTGCTACACGCGGTGTATCTCGTAGCACGTACATCTACACGCCACGTCGGCCCCCCTTCCCCGTACAGCAGGAGCGTCTCCGCCCCGCGCTTCTGCCGATTTCACTGGGTGCCCGACCGCCAAGTGGAGGGGAGCTGAACTTGTCCCCCTAGTCGAGAAGTACCGTGAGTGTGCGTGGAACGTACCTCTTATCGCGACAGGGCCAGCTGTTACATCTAGCCCGACGACGGTCTGTGTTTACGAGAAATCACTCCGACTCCATTTGTTAGCCTCGTTAGCTTGCCTCGCGCTGTGTACATTTCGGTGCCGCAGCTTGTGGGCCCTACGTCACGACCCTACGTCACGGCTCTGCGGTCGCCTCGCCCCGCCCCCAACCAGGAAGTTAATTCTCTATAGTCGAACGACAGGTACATTATTAGATTTGTCTCGTTTCATACGAACGTTTAGGACCGATGCGCATGTTCATAGTGCTCTACTGTTCGAAGAGTGTGGCTTCTCATGTTTACTGCATCTTATTTGTACATTTCTTCATTGCATGATCACTGTGACTCACTGTGCAATATCACTAAGTGTTATTATCTGTATTTTACACTTAATTGTCTATATACAGTGTCGATTGTCTACTTTTCTGTGCTTAAAAATACTTGCTTGTACACTAAAGTGACTGTATATTAAAAGAGATAAGGAGAAGCATGATCTTTCACAGTGACAATGTTTTTATTATTTTTCCAGTACACATGATAATCATGGAATAAAACTTTATGGGACTAACAACACTTACTACTGGAGAACAGAACAAAAAAAACAAAAAAAAAACAAAGACACAAATGAAATGTAGAAAAGTGCCAATAAAAACAATGGTAAAACACATCAAAGTACAAAAAGAGATGAGCAGTTGGGACCTCTCATTGTAAATTACTATAATTGTTTACCCTTTAGGAGGGGTAATAAGTCAACATGGAATTAACTTTAACTTTCTTCTGATTAAAAAAAGTACAGGACAGGCAATGGAATTATATAATGTTTATTTTTTCCAGATGTTCTGTTCATCCGTTCTCTACATTTACCTTAATCTGTTATCTGTTCCCAGATACTACCGGCTATATACGCACCATTATATTGGCCAAACATCATTACTGGCAGATGCTGCCTTTCAACTAGGGCTGAAGGATAACATTTTTTCGGTATTGGCTAATATTTGCATGGTTTACTGCCATTGGCAAACCAGATGACTTTCAAAGGTGGCAGTAACCATTGTTTATCTATTGTTTCACGTCATCCTTGCTTGCTTAATGTCGTGTTGGTTGATGACTATCTGACCTGGACATCGGTAGCCAACACAGCTGCAGTTTCAAAGAAGATCTAATCGTAGAGAACAAGAAAGAAACAAAAGAATTTACTCTGACCATATTTTTAAATGAACCATTTTGTTTGACTCACAAATTAGGAAATAAATAACACCAAAAACAAAATACAAAACCTGTATGTCCAGAATTTCTTAACTGGTACATCCCTACAACTGGCTGAAACGTTCCTGATGCTTTAATTCACTTTGCATAATTTTCTATTACTGTTGCATATAAAAGAAAACACAGAACTGAAATAAGTGACAGCACAGCATTCATCTGCAGCTTAAGGCCCAGATGTAGTGTTGCATATATGGTAAATGATTATGTGCAAAAGTAATACTCTCCCACCATTCAGATGTCATGTAATGTTATTTAGCAGTTATAAAACATTGTACAACCTCAATTCCAAGTCTTCAGCCAATCCATGATTCAAGGTCTTCAATGTATTTTGCAAGTAGCAATTTTACACTGCAGGGACGCCTCTGTTTACAAAGCCAGACTGCAGCTTAGTCTTGCTCAAATATACAGACATGTCCCTAAAATAGACAAAATTCCAACAGTCTATCCTTCACCTACACCATGACATATCCTGTCAAGAGGAGTCTTTTTCTTTCTTTGGCATAAAGAACATGATGTCTGTTATTTCCAATAACAATTTGGGATGGTTGATTAATCAGATCACTTTGTTTTGCTGACACATGTCTTCCGCGGTTCAATTGGAAGGATCAAATATCGTGGATGTTCAGTATTGTTTTTGACCTTTATGCACACATATAAAAACTGGTTCACTGGAACTATATTCCATTCAGGATTAAAATAAACCTGAATCCAAAATCATACGTTTATTTTTTTGCATAGTATCCATATGCATTTTACATTCTTGGAATTAAGGTTGATACCTGGCAAATGTCTTAGTAAATCAGGCACAACTTTACCTCTCATTTTACCCAGTATCCTTTTTACCCGTTTCCCATTCCCATTACAAGTAGAGATTTGTTGAGCAACTGAAACACACTCTCCATCCAACCTGCTATACCATGATTTCCATCCCGGCTGATCAATGAGACATTAAAAATTAGCCTGGCAGAACTATCAAATATGGTTCCGGATCATATTCAGTCTCCCAGTAAGTCTTACGCATGGCTCCTGAAGAAACATCCTTTAAGCACAAACAGAATGCCAGGATCAACTTTACAGCGTTGTGTCTTCCAAAGTTGTACACTGGCCTAAAACACAACTACACTGAACCAACAGAATCAGATCCATATTTGGATGGCTGTAAACAAGATTTGTTTATGATGTCATATGATGTTCCCAACATCGCAATTGTTTCACTTACTTTACCATCTCTGCTACATTATCTGTACAAACAACTGCATACTGAAATGTTTGTCAAACAGTAACATGGCTTGATATGTAAATGCAACCTAATCTAAGTTCAGTTCAAACAAATAAACAAAAAAAGACCCTCCCACCCCAGACCACCCAAAATGTCCACCGAAACCACTGCAAGGCAATCCCCATTGGAATTCTGTGACATAGACTGGAAAAGGCAGAAAAACAAAAAAACAAGGCCACAACGAAATGTTGAAGGAAGGAAGAGGTCTGGCATACTCTAGTGTGTTTTTTTTGTTTTTTTTATTAGGCTTGGTCACATTTTTTTTTTTTTCATCAAGTATCTTCCAGTTTCCCTAACACCCATGAAACGTCCCTTACCAGTCTGCATGCCTTAATGTGCCCCTGTCAGACCTCCTTCAAGTAGACTAGCGCTGCGGAGAGCCACTACTGAGAAGCCGCCGTGTGCATCGGTTTTTGGTGACCTTTATCTCAAGATGACTGACTGAACACTAGTTCAGTCACCTGAATATCTAGTGTGTCCTCCCGGTTTTAATCTCCCAAGCCCTTTTTTTTTTTTTTTTTTATCAGTAGTTACTACCTTGCACACGGCAGCCTTTCAGGACCGGATTTAAGCAACACTTGTAATAGTTTAATATTCCCTCCCCTGCCTTTGAATGCCTGTCAGCCAATTGCTAGACACTGAAACCCAGACAACATCTAGGTGACGCGGTCTCTGTACCTGGACCTAGTTCTGATTAGGACACAGAGGAGATGTGGTTTTGGGGAGAGTCCATCTGAGTCAGGACCTTATCCAGCCACTGCAGAGGTCCATGCAGGTGGATCTCTATCCAGCAGGGGGTGCTGGTGACATCTTGCCGGTGGTATTCTGCACCCCAACCCTACAACGCAGACAAGACTTGTTGCAGTGTACGGCACGCCTGTAAATATGTGCATAATGTTTAATAGGGTGTTGTTAAAACAGTACCTTAACAAAACTCATGCGTATGGTGCACATTTTTGTGAGCTCGTAAACAGCCTCAAAACCGTGGTTGACGGACTGAGCCAGGAGCTCAGCAAACTCCTGGTTGTTGAAGATCTTGAGGCTACAGCCACTGGGTATCTTGCAGACCGTAGTGGGATGGAAGCCATGGTGGTAGTTACAGTTACGACTCTGCACAAAGATGCTGCTGTCACTCAGGCACTCGGCATACACCTCGCCGCCTACATAATACAGGTGAACCCCTACAAAAAGAGCGAAAGAGAGCACAATTTCTATTGCTGCATATACAGCAAGTTGGTGTAAATTGGTGTAAAAAGCAGCGTAACAGAGCTCCGGGCAGGTGATTTTAAAGTGACAACGTTTGCACCACACCTTTGCCTATGTGGCGACGTGTGTTCTCTATGGTAGAATTACGGTTGACATTGGACAGCAAACCCAAGCAGAAGCGACTGCAGTTGTTGGATGGGTCAGTGAAGCCATCTACCAAAACACTTGTGGATGATGCCTGGAAGGCTTCACCCACACGGTTATTCAGTTCATAGTACATAATGCTGCACCAGTACTGGGGCTCCTCATATGCCACAGCTACATCTGCAAACACAAACACATGATCAAGGGACTTTACATTTTTTTAATTAGACTGAAAAAAAAACAAAAAAAAAAGGAAGGTCGGTTTCATCTACAGCATCATCAAGATTGGATAGATATTCCCGGGAAATATAGCTTTTGTGAAGGAAAGCTGCAGTCATCTAGTCATCGGTGGTCATTTGATATGAATGTCGTAATACAGCTGACCATCTGTACTGGCATTCAGAAAACCAATGACACAAATGTGCCCATCCATCCTGCCACTGACAGGATGTCACCCTGAGTGGCTGCCCATGTAGCCACTACCTTAATCCAACATTGTTAATGCCCAGGGAATACAGGGTTGTCAGGGGACATCCTAAATTCCATCACTGCTACAAATATCTCAGGGCCATGTCCACAGACATCTCAACAAACCGTGTTAATCCAAGTAAACATGCCTGGCCTGGATCTAAGTGGGTGAAATGCGAAATGAGAAGTGGCCAAAAAAAAATGCACTGTCTCTCTTGTTTGACTGTCATTGACTGTCATTCCTTGTGGAATAGATAAATTTGGCAAGCCAATCAAGTGCATGTAGCAGATTGTTTAATCCTGTAAATTGCGAGGTGATGCCTCTATCAATCAGACTTGCTCTACCAACAAAGACCGCAGATGTCAATTCAGACTGGTTGTTTTTTTCCCCCTCAAGCTTTTCTTGAACCATTTCCTCAGTGTGCTAGGGTGCTTTATTCTGCTGAAAGAGGACACTGCCATCAGGAAATCCCGTCTCCATGAAGGGGTGTACTCGGTTAGCAACCCAGAGGAAATGACTTCCACCATCCACATGATGTAAACGAAGAGTGATGCAGACTGCATATACACAGCCACATATGCAAAAAAAAGCAAAATGTAATGAAAATGTAGTGAAAAAAATTCCCTTCCTTATACATCCCACTATCTGCCAGGTGTCACTGTTGTGAGGTAACTGATTGTATTAATACACCTTGTTGATAGGTGCAAGTGAACATGAAAATTAAAGTGTCATTTTGAAGCACAGCACAGCACACTGTGACACAATGAGTTGTGGTCTCTGCATTTAACCCATCACCTTTTGTGAGCAGTGGGCAGCCATGAGAGGGTTAAATGCAGAGTCACTGTGTGCTGTCCTTGCTGTGCTTCACAAATTCTAATGCAATCTAATGCACTACCATTCACATGCACAGGAGGGAGCTGTGCTGTCTATTTTGGAAATGTGCACAGTCATTCTTAGAGAAAACTGTCCAAACCAACATAGATTCAATTTCATAAATTGAATTTCAAAGCTATTCAGATTGCTTTAAAATGCTATCCCTTCGTTAAAATAGGTGATGTTGTTATATGCTTTAGAATTTCCTCTGGTCCTTTTGTTTTTCATGGTGATTACATAACAACAAAGGTTATGTTTGACTTAACCTGACTAAAATATGGGACTAGAGAGCATAAAATAGAGTGAATTAACACTAGACTATAAAGGCTTGTTAGTGGATCCAGTTTATTTTCGTAAGAATGTTTGTGACTACATGGAAAGATCTATGTGAAATACATGTATTTCGTTTTATTATCTGGTAGTGATAAGTACCAGCACGGTTGTTGATCTCCTGGGATAGAGAAGGGGCCAGCATGTTTGTGTCCATCAGCTGGGGGCAGTCCTGGTTCATGGGCTCCTCTGGGCCCATGTAGGCTGGTGGAGGGGTTTCTGTTTGAAGAAACAGGCACACACACGCATAGCAGGCATTAGTGTCACACAGTGAAAGCATATTATATTGCTAGCTCACATCCTGCATTTCTGGTTCACCTGGCATCTGGAAGGGGCTGCTGGGGTCGGAGCTGGAGGGCGACTGTGTTAAGGTGGCGGTGCTGCCCATGTTGCTGCCAGGCGAGCTGGGGTAGCTGTTGGTGGGTGAACTGGGCGTGATGGACAGGCTGGCCACTGTGGGCTGTGCTGTCTGCTGCAGGAATGAATGTGGGACTGTGGCGTTGTGAGGCATGAGCAGCTCCGGCTGGTGCAGAGGGTTCTGGAAGCGTGGCAGCATACTTAGCTTATCATTGTACTCGCTGATACGTGGAACCAACACCGGGGGCAGCACTGATGAAAAAACAGGAAAAAAAGGAGCACAGTTTTAAATCGCAAAATTTAGGTATACATGCATATACTGTTCTTTATACTTTTTTTAATAAATGTTGTCATTAAAACATCTGCACAGTCTCTTTAATGAAAAATAAATGTGTGTATTGGCAGAGTGAGCAGATATTGAGTGCATGCACATGACTGAAGCCAGCAGTGTGGAGCTCTATGGACATTTGGAGGACAGGTGTTTGAACAGTCAAAAGTGCAAAAAGCCCCAAAAAGAGTGTCTGTGCTCACACTTTCATCTTAATGTGACAGCCGTGTGTGTGTGTGTGTGTGTGTGTGTGAGACTGAAGTTCCAGTTCCCCTTGATCACCAAAAGTCTGCATACATGTACACGCACACACACACACACACTTACACATACAGAACCTGCCTTGAAACAAAGCCCTCATTATCCCCATGGCTGGAATTTCCTGCTGTTGCATTTATCTCACACACACACACATATATATACAGTATACATAAACACACAGCATGTGGACAGCTGTTTCCTTCTTGTCAGTTGACCCTCATCTTCTGCTTAGGCAACAAAAAAGGACTGACTTTTCAATATGACTTTTCTTCCCCTACTCCGAGCACGCACACAGACATCCTCAAAGGATTACAGCTCTGAAAAACACCTGGCTAACCAATGGAAGCCAGAGAATATATGAGAGCGAATTGGCCACTGAAAAATAAAGGAGAAAAATGGAGGAAACGAGAAGGTAAGAGGAACCACTGTGGTTTGCAGAGATTTGAATTCTGGATTTATGACTAGGGTTGACATAAATGATGCAATCAAATAAAATAAAAAATTATTCAAAAAGCTACATCTTCCACCCTTGTGAAGAGGGGTGGGGGTATTTTTTTTTCCATGATTACTTTATGTACTTAGCTATTTTTTTTTTAGAATCAGTCAAGAGGTTAATAACAGATTTCTGTATGATGTGATAAACCCAGTCATACTGCTTTATATAAACTTTGAATGGTTGCTTCAAACTGAATGTGTGTCACAGATTCATACAAAATAACAATAGAAGATGGAACCAAACTCTAGCCCTTTCATGTATTGAACATACTATATATGAAAAAAAAAATGATGGGCACAAATGATAATTTTCTAATTGTTCGAGCCACACTGGCACACTGTGAAGAGGCTGAATAGCCGCGCTGTCTGCAGACACTCACCTGGACTGTCAACCCTCTTGTAGTGGTAGGGGTTGATGCACACGTCCTTCTGCTTGGAGCCAAAGGGGAACTGGCAGCACTCCAGAGCTTTGAGCTCGTGGTGCGACTGCAAGTCAGGCCAGCGCCAGACGCGGCAGTAGATCACGTGAGGAAGCCCCTTCCGGTGGGACACCTGGAGCCGGCCGTCCAAAGAGCGTGGGATGGTCACACAGCTGCTGGGCTGGCCTGGGCAGCTTAATGCCTTCTCCAACTCCTCCATGGCTCCCTTCTTCTTTTTCAGCTTCTTCACCAGCGCATCCACTGCCTTCTCAGCCCATTTCTCTTCCTCGTCACCTTGCTTCCAGCCCAGCAGCCGCTTAACCGCTGGACTGGTGAAGGAGAACAGCGATGTGACATTCATGGTGGCAGCTTCGCTCCTGAAGCTCACCACCAGCCCGTCTGAATTCCAAACAACAACTTTCACCAATGGGGACGAGTGGAGAAGGTTTTCTCAGGTCAGTTTCACTCCAGAAATGACGGACCTCAACGTCTGACCAAGCTCTCAGGACATTTAGATGACCTACACCAACAGGACAAAGACAGTTACTCAAATGATCATCTTTCATGGGCGTGTCCATGCTTTTAATTACATTTTCTACCAATAAGAATGGCACATCACCTCATCTTTACAAGACAAGGGCGAAAAATCTGGGTCTGTGCTGCCAACTCATAAGGATCTGCTTTTTAGTTTTTCTAAATACTTGGTATTGAAATTTTATTTTTCAGGAACCTTACTGAACATGAAGAATGTACAGGTATGAAACTAACAAAAATGTGTGTTACAGGGCAAACTCAGTGAAAATGCACAATACAGTTTTACTACCAGAATAAATACACAATTTATCAGAAAAGACATTTTCTTGCACAATGAGAGGGGAAACACACTCCAGCCAAATCCCAGGATGCCCACTTAGGCATTGTGTGAAGGGGAAATGGGAGCATATGAAGCATGTAAGTGCACGCTCCTTTTGAAAACGATCAAGATAAAGAATGGTGTCAGCAACCATCTGTGCCTGGAGGTACTTCAAAAGAAACTTTGTGCTTAGTACAAGAGATTTTTTTTTAAAGTACACGTTCCTCAAAAAAAAAAAGAAACCAATTTTAAACCTTTACTAATACAACAACCCATCTGGAATTGCAAAATGGCCACATGCCCCAAGATCTGACATTTGTTTGACCATCTCCTGATACGACATTTGTTAGTCATATCAGGAGCTCATTTATCATTCGCTTCCACTAAACCCATAGGCGTGGCATATTTCACGTCGACGGCGACTTCCACGTCATGATCCGCACATCGAGACGACGCAAACGCCCCTGGCTGGGAATCGCAGGCTTTCACGCTCGGGTTAAAGGAGGTTAAAGGCCAGCAGGGCTTTATTTTGGGATTTGCCGCTAAGAGATTGGCACCGTTTACATCTGTGTGGCCTTCCCATTTGTGTGTGTGTGTGTGTGTGTGTGTGTGTTTACGGAGCGAAAGGAGTCCACGAGAAAGGCGATGAAAACAGGTGCAGTTTATAAACGGGAGGGCTGGGCGTGTGTCGGAGTGACAGGAAAACTAAAAAGTTTCACTCTATATTTAGCTGAGCTGGCCAATCTGCTAGACAGCAGCTAATTTAAACCCCCAGGACCCTCGGCTGTTGTCAGGGAAGACCCCCCTTCTCGGCAGGCGTGTCCTTACGCACTTGCTGCTAACTGCGCACGTGTGCGCGCGTACAGCCGCGGTCCGCATCCGGCGTTCTTTGTGACTGTTTTTCGGATACGGATGCCATACCTGCGTAAATGTATAGGGGCGGCGTTGCGAGGTCCGCACTCAACAGATGACCATTTTCAGGTTCAGGTATTCAGGTTCATTTATCCGGTTTGCGGCCTCGAAGCTTAACCCATACATAAACTCACACATCGCTTCCTTTGTGGAGCGAATAATAAAAAATAAATGATTTGTATGTGATGTTTTGTGGGACAGAACGGAGGAAGTGTCTCCGTCACTACACTGATTCGAACGCTCAAATAATCTGGCTACAGCAGACACACCTCCAGCACCATCCAGGCTGGGTAACGCTCCTGCAAACGCACTCAAGTTTAACACACGTTAAACTTGCGTGATTAAACGCTAAACCGCCGGTGACCGGGATTCTGATGGTCTGTAAACTCGGTGAATTGGTAATAATATAAACATGTTGACAGGAACGCATTAAAAAAAAAACATTAACTCTCTGGGTCATGCTGTTTTAAAGCATTCTTTTATCAGCAAGGCTGTGACTATCTCTGCCACCGGCCCCTTGGTCCTCGTTCCAAACACCAAGTCACAACTGTGTGGACGTTTTTGTGTAACAGCGCTCCCTTTTGATGTGATGCCACTTAATGATTCATTGCGTCCACCGAGGCAGACTTCGCCTCTTCGGCCAGTGGACGAGACGGAAAGGTCAAGGATGAGGTCCTCCAAATGGATGCGATTAACGTGAGGTTGGTGGACAATATTGACAACGATAAGTTTCTACACTGAGGTCATCACACGATCAGCTCCAGAAAGATCCTCGAACAGATACAAGAAATAATTCCGTGTCTCTATGTACTGAATCTAATAGCCCACAATGCATGGCCATCAACATGAAGAAAAGGTTCGTTGCTCCATGGTCGTGGCCCGATGCTCATGTACCCCAGCCATCACAATCTGTCTCAAACACTAACATTTCCAACACATCGACTTTTGAGGACAAAATGTTCAATTGCAACTGTGACGAGATAATCGACGATAATCAATTCGCCTACTCTATTCGCCTCACCTTCTGCGGTTGGTGTATATGTGTAGGCCAATTTATTAATGCTACTTTACACATTGTCATTTTCATCATCAGCACACTCCTGCTGTAGTGTAGTGATGATGATTGAAACCAGCACTTCTTACACTGTCCAGGCAATGGTGGGGCAACAGAGGCATAAATCCAGCATTGCCGAGCCTCAGAAGACTCCTGCGATCCCCGCCAGCCCAAATGCGGCAAAGAGGCGGCGCCTCAACAGCAGGTGGGTGCTGGAAAGTTCGCCCACCTTCACTTTACCAGGGTGTGAAGAATCACTTCATTGTCTGCCTTAAATCCCATGGAAATATTACCTCTCCGTCTGTTACAATTAATCAAATCTGCACGTGGTTTTCCCCCCGTCAGGTCTTTAAAAACCAGACTCATTAAGCATGTCCTAGTGGGTAACACACTCGCCTATGAACCAGAAGACCCAGGTTCAAATCCCACTTACAACAATTGTGTCCCTGAGCAAGACACTTAACCCTGAGTTGCTCCAGGAGGGGACTGTCCCTGTAACTACTGATTGGAAGTCTCTCTGGATAAGGGCGTCTGATAAATGCGGTAAATGTTTCAGGAGTCGTGAAATGAGACGGTCTGGCCTCTCCAGACTGGTACATCACACTTCAAATGCACTGTTGGAAGGACTCTCTCTCGCTCTCTCTCTCTCTCTCTCTCCCTAGTTCTCGTATGTCTGAATCAGAGACGCGGCGGCTGTGTGAAACCTCAGCATCTGGACGGCATTCTGGACGGCACATGTTTCCTGTGAAGACGCTGCCTGGCACACAACACCGAGTAATCTACAGACCAGGATCAATACTGGTCCGCCGTGATGGGAACTGACAGCCCCTCGGCCGCCCGCTACCAGATGCAAGAAGATGAAAAACCGCTTCCTCCGCCTTTCCCCGGCAGACTCCGAGGGGTTCGGCAGCGGGCCGACATCTGGACGGGAGGGGGATCCCGTCGCCCTCTTGAAATTGTTTTTCCGAACGTCGCTAAGGAACGGGCCCTCACAGAAGACTCACGGCCGCAGTATGAACATGCCGACAGAGGAGTTAAGGCATTATCGCGGCAATGGCATCGAAGCCGTCCCTCCGGCTGCATGACCGCGCGCGTTTATACCTCGGAAACGGACGTCGTTCCGGTGATATCCGCGAGGAATAATGTTTGGCCCTTTTCAACTCATCCGGTCACGTTTGTCTGTGCCGGCCTCCAATTTGGGTCCAGAAAGGGCCATCAGATCAGACCTTGCGTTTTTTTTTTTTTTTTTGTAAATCGAAGAAGACGAAGAAACACAAATGCCAGCCAGCCGGTGCGTGCACGATGGCCGCCATGACGCTGACGTTCGCACAGACCCGACAGGCTTGACCCCACCCCTGGCAGCACACTGACGCATGTATCATTTTGCGCCGCTTCAGTGCCGTTAATCAATTTAGCCCCCTGCTGTGGAGGACGAGGGGGCAGTAATGGGGCTCTCTGTCTGCTCCCGGGGGACGCTGCATTATGGCGGACGTACATTATTTATCAGGGGCCTGGACCTCGGCTTGTCCATTAAGCGCCAGCGGGCTCAATTGAGGCGTTCGCGAGCCTGGGGGAAAAAAAGAAGAAGAAGAAGAAGAAGAAGAAGAAGAAGTACAGACAGAAGAGGGGAGGACGGAGGGGGGGACGCTGGACACGGTGTCAAGAAAACATGGCAGCGTTTTTTTTTTTGTGTACCACCGACCGATTTTGAAAAGCGAGTGACCGCACGAGCCAAACGTTATAGATCAGGCAGTAAAGTGGAGGTGGCGGGAAACCAAAAGCACGCCGAGATCCCGAGCCGGTCTCCACAGTGACAGACTCGTGGGACGGGAAAAAGGAAAAATACGGCCAAAAAATAAACGGGAAAAAAATAGGAAAAAATGCGTAGACGACGGCAGGGGAAACGTCGAAGAAGGCGTGAATGTGGAGAGGGAGGCACGGCAGTTTCACACAGTGCACAAGACGTGGCCAAGATAGTCTGTTATTAGCACATTTCAAGTTTTATTTTTAATTCTTCTATATTTTATATGTTTCATATGTTTCTATGTACCACCATCTACCTTTGAATAAAAATAAACATAACCCAGAAATGGACGCTGAAGTGCAAACCACTAACATGTTAAATAAAAGCTATTCACGTATATTAAAAAAAACGCGTTTAATCAGCCGGCAGAGCAGGCAGGGCCTGGCACGATCCAGCCCACGGGGACAAATTTGCAGGTATAAGACGCCGACCACGTAGAAAGTGAGACGGGGACAGAAAACATCACGAAGGGAACGCTGGAGAAGAAAACAATCCAACTAAATGGGAGACAAGGACAAATTCCTTGTCCTTTGAGTAATCTGATATGTCATCTTCAATGATGTCAGAAAATCTGGCCCAGGACTAACAGCCTCTGCATCCTCAAAGCGCTGACACACACACACACACACACACACACACACGTTGCTAAATATTCCTTTTGAAGTGCACATCGTACATCTGCACCAACGAAACAGCAAGAACTGGAAAATCGCGGTAAAGTGTGGCAACGTCCACTGGACACCTCGAGTTCGAAATGCAGTGCGTAAAAAAAATATATATATATATATATTCGCACACGCACAATTGACTATTCGCTTTTCGTTATTATTATAATTTTTTTATCCTGTGGCATGTGGCCTTGTCCCCCCCGTGACATCCAGCGGTGCAGGGACGCGGCGATGATGACAACAGACCCACGGCACCGCGCACGCGACAAACTTTTCACGCGCTTTCACTTTCAACAAGTCACCGCGACAGGGTCGGTCGGTAAAAGCCGAACGTGAAACAAGACCGGGGCACGGCGGGTGGCGAAAAGAAAAAGGAAAAGAAGAAGAAGAAGCCGGAGACGGAGCTCCCCGGGCGCGGACGAGAGGAGTCCCGCTCTTACCTTGCGCGCTCCCGAGCCTCCAGCCGGCCGCCCGCCTGGCGTCAGGGTGTCGCGGGACCGCATCACCCCCGGCCCGCGGCTCGTATCACGCCGCGGGCGCCGGTCAACGACGGGGCCTACTTCTTACGCGCGCCGCGGGATTGTGGAGCGCGGCTTGCCGCAGCGGAGTGTGGCAAGCCGTAATGCGTTCACTTGCCGCGTTAACTTTAAAAATCGCGTCGTGGTAGGGGCGTTTGTGGGCCCGCGTGGCCTACCACAGCGGAGCTCCGTGAGCAGCAAAATCACTGTTTGCATTGACACCATTTGGTAAAAAGAAAGTTGATGTAAAAATCGCGCAAATCGAACACACAGAACTTGTAGTGCCTTGTTGCTTTCTGTCTGACCTCTATGGCTTACAAATGCAAAAACAAAAAAAGTTAATAGAACCTTCACATGACCGCAACATTTGCACTTGAACGTGTCTTTAAAAATGTGTTATGTTCAAATTTACATTGTAATGCAATAACATAAAAACGTAATAATAATAGTAATAATGATCGCCGGAGTCGAGCGGGATTCCTCGATCTCGACCGCGCCGCCGGCCTGGAGGGGGGACTATATTGTTCGAGCTCCGGCGGAGGAGCACCGGCGCGGGCGGAAGCCCCGAGCGAGCGCGCGGGCTACGTCACGCGGCTGGCGACAGAATGTCTGAGCGAGGCGCGAGCGCGCGGCACGTGAACGAGGAATCTGGGAAAACAGCGCGAGCCGGGAGCGCGCTGGGGAGACGCCGGGGAGCGTGCTGAGAGAGAGAGAGAGAGAGAGAGAGAGAGAGCGGGAGAGAGAGAGAGGGGGGGGACTCCCATGGGTGCGTGTCCCATTCGGGCACCCACTTAAGAGAAAGGGAGAGAGAGAGCGAGAGATGGAGAGAGAGAGACTCCCATGGGTGCGTGTCCCACGCTGGAACCCACTTAATAGAAAGGGAGAGAGAGAGAAAGGGAGAGAGAGAGACTCCCATGGGTGCGTGTCCCACTCGAGAAACCATTTAAGAGAAAGGGAGAGAGAGAGAAAGGGAGAGAGAGAGAGTCCCATGGATGCGTGTCCCACTCGGGAACCCATTTAAGAGAAAGGGAGAGAGAGACTCCCACGGGTGCGCGTCCCGCTCGGGAACCCACTTAACAGTTTACAACACACCCTGGCGCCTCGTGGCGCAGTTCCACAGTTCCTCTCTACTGCACAGGTATCGGCGTGCACCCAGGAACTTGTGTAAAGCTATAAAACCCAAACTAGTTCATATCACTGAATGTCCCTCTATCCCTCAGTCTTCTCTGACTTTCTTCAACAAATGTCAGCCACACATGTGTGCAGTACTCAAACACTGCTTCAACTTTTCTATAATTCTAACATTTTCTTTACTGATGATGTGAGCATAGAGTACATCTTTGGACATACTTGGCTTTAATGCTCCTGTCCATGCACAGGTCTTTTTAATTGCATACGTTTACTGTAATTGATAATATAAATTTAAATGTCACAATATTGACCTCCTGTTCATAGAAGTGTTGGTCAAAAGCCTCCTTGAAGGCTTTTTTTTTCATTATAAGAGGAGCTATAAGAGGAATCCCTGAAAAACTACCACGGGTTCAGGGCCGGCCCTCATGGTGGAGGGTTCTCTGTACAGTAAAATGACAGTGTCCCGCATACACTGCTCATGGCTGCACAATTAAGACATGAACTTGAGTTAAAGTATAGAGAAGCTCATGGTTAAATATTACTGCAGTTTCAGTAGGAGTCCTCTCGAGTAAAGTTTTTTTTGCCTGCAGATGTACTTAATTATCAAATGTACCATGATTCATTGTGGCCATAATATTTTTTTGTAACTTTAGGTGAACAGACTTTAATGTTATTTAAGGTGAGCTCTAATAAAGAAGGGCTGAACAAATGATTCAATCCATTTGAAAATAAAGAAAACGTGAATATGTGAATGTTCAGGGCAGAGCGTAATGTCTCTTTCTCTCCCTCCCCGGCAATTCTGTGAAGCTGTTGTTGCTGATGGCGGCCTTTTGGCAGGCTGCTCAGGTCTTCAGTAACAGCAGGCATGGTGGTGGCCAATCGGACGCTCGCGTGTTGAATGCCCCAGTGCTCCCATGGTCTTTTCAGGAATAAGGTGAATTGCAAGAAGGGATGAGTCACGGCAGTAAATGTCACCGCGTTGAGGCGAATTCTGGGAGCTCTGACACGCATTCTCAGAACACGGCTCCTCCAAGATCCCTAATAACGTTTATGGCTACAAATATTTCACAGTGCATCTTGAAGGGCTGCTGGCACTCAAACCATGGATGACTCCAAGCATTCGACTGCTGAAGGGGTGCTAAGTAAATAATCAGGTTCTGGAGACAAGAAAACTTTTGTTCCCTACTGGCTTTAGGCAAAGGTCTTTCTGTGGTGTGAAGATCACTTGAGAAGATTCAGAGGAGCTCAGCAGGGCCAGCTTTGAAATATGCTTTTCCTAAATAAAAATGATCTGAATTCCCTAAAATGTAACAATGCTTCCTGACCTTGTTTAGCATTATTGTTAATAGTGCTCAATTTTTATATCAGTTGTCAGACTTTTATTTAGAATTTTTTAGAATATATATATGTATGAGTTTACATACGCCTCTATGTATTTTGATGCTTTTGACATTCCCGAATCCCCGTGTATTCAGACAGACAGGAATCACACAGCAGCGTTCCTGGGCCCTCTCAGAGATGAGCCCCGAACAGGCGCAGCAGCTGTCAGCTGAGCGCGCCGCTCATTAGCACAACTGCGCTCGGCACCAGCCATTGGCGTTAGTGGGAGTGAACAATGGCCCGCTTGTTAAATAGGTGCCATGCTTCCCCCCACGCACTGCCGAGGTGGCTATATAAAAACATCTCAGCCCAAGCACCGGCTAAGAGGGTGGTCCAACGCCGGCCGCCTTACAGCCCCCCCCGGTCCTTTGGGGTGAGGAATGTGGGCACATTTGCTGTGGGCTGGAGCACGGTGTTGGGAGGGCTGCAGCAGCTGGTCACTCGTCGCCACATTCATGCATTCAGCTTTAATGCACAAGAAGCGTTCAAAATAGAAAGGTTTTCAAGCACCCCAGACCAACATGCATCAACAATGTAGAGGAAGACATGTTATTCCGTTTTTTGGTCCTGCTGACATTTCTTTTTCACAGCATTTATCAGACGCCATTATCCAGAGCGGCTTGCAATCAGTAGTTACAGGGACAGTCCCCCCAGGAGACACTCAGGATTGAGAGTCTTGCTCAGGGACACAATGGTAGTAAGTGGGGTTTGAACCTGGAACCGTGGTAACTTATCCATGACATTGACGTCTTCATGCAGTTGATCAGTTCTAAACTCTTTTCATCAGCATACTTTGTAGGTGTAAGATGTGTCTCTGGAATTTACATACAGTCGTGGCCAAAAGCTTTGACAATGACACAAATACTGGTTTTCACAAAGTTAGCTGCTTCTGTGTCTTTAGATCTTTTTGTCAGTTGTTTCTGTGGTGTATTGAAGTATAATTACAAGCACTTCATACGTTTAAAAGGTTTTTATTGACAATTACATCACATTTGTGGGGAAAAAAAGTCAATATTTGCGGCGTTGTCCTTTTTTTCCAACCTCGACAATTCACCCTGGAATGCTGTCAACTTCTGGGCCCAACTCATGACTGATGGCGACCCATTCCTTCATAATCAAAATGTAGAGTTTGTCAGATTTTTGGGGTTTTGTTTGTCTCTATAGAATCAGCCACAAGTTCTCCATTGGGTTAAGGTTCGGAGGATGTTTTGGCACCATTCTTTATTCATGCCTGTGTTCTGGGGCAAAATTGTGAACCCACTGTCTTGGATGAGAAGCAGCCCCAAACATGAACGGTCTCAAAATGCTTTACTGTTGGCAAGAGGGTGGTAGTAGCCTAGTGGGTAAGACACTCGCCTGTGAACCAGAAGACCCAGGTTCAAATCCCACTTACTACCATTGTGTCCCTGAGCAAGACACTTAACCCTAAGTTGCTCCAGGGGGACTGTCCCTGTAACTTCTGATTGTAAGTCGCTCTGGATAAGGGCGTCTGATAAATGCTGTAAATGTAAATGTAAATGAGACGGGACTTGTCACCTTTTCTTCTCAGGACCCAAACAAAGGGTCTTTATCAGAAAAAAATGACTTTACCCCAGTCCTCAGCGTCCAATCCCTTTACTTTTTGCAGAATTTCAGTCTGTCATTTATGTTTTTCTTGCTGCCCTTCTTCACAACGCAGGCCAGACTCCAAATGCACTCACACCTGCCTGCTGTCATTCCTGAGCAAGCTCTGCACTGGTGGAGCCCCGATCCCACAGCTGAATCATCTTTAATGAGATGGTTCATTGTATTGATGATGGTTGATTTGGTGCAATTTTATTAGCAGCAATATATTGACTGCACGTGAGGAAGAACAATGATCTCAAGCATCACCCTCCTTCCAGTCTGTTATTCCAACTCTGTCAGCATGACAGAATGATCTCCAGCTTTGTGCTCGTCATCACTCTCACTTGTGTTAATGAGGGGATCACTGAAATGATCTCAGCAGGTCCTTTTGTGGCAGGGATTTTTGGGGGGATTAAGTTTATTTTCATGGGGACTTTGCAATTCATCTGATCACTGTTCATAACATTCTGGGGTAAATGCAAATTGCCATCATAAGTGAAAAGTTAAAGTGATTCTAATGCACAGCACACGGTGCACATAACGAATTGTGTCCTCTGCTTTTATCCATCACCCTTGGTGAGCAGTGGGCAGCCATGACAGGCGCCCGGGGAGCAGTGTGTGGGGACGGTGCTCTAATCATTTTGAATCCCAAACCGGCAAGGTGCCACTAGGCACGCTAGGCACTGCCAACCATCTCCATTTAAATGAGTCTGATGGAATGAATGGCCTTCTCTCACTTGATGTGTTCTCATACATACGCATGCATGCATGCTACACTATATGCAACATTGCAATGTCACATATCATCCGCAACAGCAGTTCAGTGCTATCATCAATAGAACCCTGACATATAAGATCATGGTTCTTGGCATCCTTCATCCCACAGATGTTTCTTTGAGGTCATCTCTCTTGGGGAATGTGTCAAGATATTGTTAACAATAGGGAGGTGACATCACCCCTTCCTCTAGTGTGTGTTCTCAGCCTCTGATCCTCACAGTTTCAGAACAAAGCCCGTGATGACCGCGTTTGCTGTAAAGTCACAGATCATGCCCACAGTTTCTGTTTAAACAGAACAGGGGACACAGTATTCACATCAAATCTAAATTAAACATGAAGGTAGAAAAGACATTGATACTCTGCAAAACCATAAGAACACAATGATGCCAAAGAAAAAGTACTTCACTGGTGAAAGGCATAAAAGCTGTTGTTAAACACCACACTTTTGCTCAAAGTTCCTGTAGTGCAAGAAGGCCATGCAGTGGATTTTTACCTCCTCCATTGATCATGAAGGGAGAGACAGGAATGAGGTCACAGTCATGCGGTGCATTGATTTCCTCCCTGTTGCCCCGAGCAACAGGCAGCAGCTGTTGGCTGCAGAGGTCAGAAGTCAAGGCCCATCAAACCCATTTACCAGCCCTCCGGCTCCCCCCCATGAGCCGTTCCTCTCCACTTTATGGTACACGTAATTCAATTAATTTCCATGCTTTTAAAATGTGAGATTTATTTGTATTAATATCATGCACCATGTTGGAAATACCACCTATTGGTCCATAAAGGACAACCAGATATTCTGAAAATATGTTATGTACTTATGTACTATGTAGTGTAAAAGATTTTTGATTGAAAATGTAATCTAAACAGCATTGAATGTGGTGATCTATGCTTGTTTAGGTGATTTAGGTCCATTTTTATTTACACAAAAAAAAAAAAAAAAACATCCTGTTTGTATATAAGGGCAACACCTATGAATCTTTAATTTGTAGTTAAAAAAATGTACTAGAAATAGTGAGCATATAAAAAAAAAAAAAACAATAAAAAGGCAAACATGAACATGGATTACATTTACTTTATTGAGTACATTGTGCACTTCAGGCTTCAAAAAACGTCCATCAAAAACCAAAACACACCACACGAATTGTTGACTGATGTGAGATATCCAAAAACATCAGAAGATTTCAGCAACTACATCCTTTTATTATGAAAGGAAATAGTCTCATGACAATGCCGAAAAGCATAATGAAATAATTGCTGTTATGATGGAAATCAGGATCTGCTTGCCTGACACTAACAGTTATATATAATTGAGTGAGTGATTTGGCTTCTCTACAGCAAATTCTGACCTAGGATCACTTTTTTTTTTTATTACAATATTAAAGTTATTGACATAGCAGTCAAAAAAAAAAAAACAAGGGCCATGGGGACATCACTGTCTACATATGCCCCCTGGTGGACAGATTCTATCATGCTTGCATGTGTAAAAAACACACACCAAATCACAACCCTTGTGCTGAAATGGGGTTTTATTTACTAAGAAGTGTCTTCATTTCATTTATATGGTTAAACAATGGACCTAAAGCACACCCCGGCCTGGACAGAAGTGTGGCTGGAAGCAGCAGCAAGTCCCTGGTCCTTTCCTCCTGGATTCAGCAGTAGACCAGGAGGGGCTCTGTTCTCTAAACTGGATGCAATTTACAGGCAGCTGTAGTAAGGTGGATATGCTGCTGCCTTGTGTGACCAAGGTTTTAGTCATCCAGGAAAAAGTAATTCCCACCCTTCTTCTGCTCCACATCCTGTCGTTTGGGGACATAAGAACTTATTCAGAACTCAAAATAAAGGGACTATAATTTTATTGCTCATGAAGCACAAGCATATACTAGAAACCTCAAGTTGAGAAAACACCTGTAAACCACGACTTAAACCTGTAACTGAGAGGGTGTTGGAAATTTATGAGAATGTAAAAATAGCAAGTGAAAGGTTTAACTTTTGAACAGTAGGTATTTTATTTTTTATTATTTAGATATTCTAGCTTTCAAATAACCATTTAAATTGTATAATGCACTGTGACAAAATGTGTCGGGCAAACCCCTGTAAGGAGTGCTTCAATGGTGAAAAAAAAACACATGCACTCAAAGTAATGTTTGCAGAGATTTCAGCACGCTAAACCTTCAGAAATAGAAACATTCCATAAAATATGACTGAACCCATAGTTTAAATAAGCTATGTAGGTTGCACCCCTAAATGATACAGGGTATGTGTGTATTTAATTAGAAATACTAATTAAGTAAATGCTTTGTGTGGGCACTGTACCTTGATGGAATTGAGCTTGTTGATCCTTGGTCGAAAGTTGTTGGGGTCTCTTCTGAATGTGATCTCCAGCAAGGACAGAAATTTGTTCATGCCAGCAAGTAGAGTTTGTGGTCTGAATGGAAAATAATCAGTCATGAATAAATTGTGAAATATGTAAAATTTCAATACTATTTGTATAAGCAACTAAATAAAATGTCAAAAATTACACAGTGATGTTCCAATAGTGTTACACCTGATACAGAAACTATTTCACAGCAGAATGCAAAAAACATGATATTGATCAGCCATAACATTGACAAGTGAAGTGAATATCAGAGGGTGCCGCCAAGATTTTTAATCTTAAATTTAAGACCTTTTTAAGAATACTTTAAAATGAAAATTAAGACCAATGTCACACTTTTCCTGGCTTATGAATGAAATATATCATTTGTTTGTAAATTTAAAAAATAATAACAATCGTGCTTGGACACTGTTCATCAAAATCATGTGAAATTTGGGCAGGATGTAGTCAAGTAGTTCCATTTGAATCACTGATAAAAGACTATATCATATGTTGAACAGTCACTGCCGATATTTCAAACACCATGTAAGTGTTTTTTTTATTCCTTTGGATTTGTGTTTAACTTATCAATGGGCCGGATGGAAAGCTCTGTCAAAAACTAAGGCCTTAGTTTTTGAAAATGCAACTTAAGACTTTTTTCGGATTCGCGAATACCCTGAAAGTAAAATGTAATAGGCACAGGTCTGGACTGTAACCCCCCACTGCACTTGCCCTGTCAGTGACCTGTACTTAGCATGGTAAAGGATATATAATTAAAAAAAAAAAAAAACCTTTTGGGAAGATTTATATTGAATATACATTTACACAAAAGAAACATTTATTCCGACAAACTCACGAGTTGGCAATTGTGCTTTTTGATGGGATTCCATCAAACACAATAACACGGTCAGCCAGGTAGGTAGCCATGATGAAGTCATGCTCAACCACAAAAGCGGTCTTCTTTGCATGCAGGATGAACCTGTAAACCAAACAAAGAAAACCATAAACGAAATTCCAATATGATACGATATAAAAGTTGAAGTGCAGGAGGTGGCAGTAGTCACCTTTTGATGACCCTGGCAGCCATGAGACGCTGCTCAGAGTCCAAGTAGGCAGAGGGCTCATCAATCAGATAGACGTCAGCTGGTTTTCCCAGACAAAGAGCGAGGGCAACTCTCTGCAACTCACCACCAGACAAGTTCTGAACCTTTAGGGAGAAAATCAAGAACAACCAAGGTGAGCTTTGAGCACAACACTGAGAAAAGTAAAGAAACTAGTAAGGGGGGGGATCTCTCACATCTTGGTCAATGATGCTTTCAATCTGCATGGGCTTCATGACATCAGTGACAAACTGAGGATGCATGTAGGCATCTCTGATCTTCTCATGTAGAAGTGCACGAACGCTACCCTGAAAGAAAGAAAGTAGACAAAAATAGTGTTTATTGGCCAAGTATGTATGCCAAGTCCAATAGCCAAAACCGAGACCAATGACTATTACAATGACTATTTATAATATTAAAAAAAAAAAAAAAAAAAAAAAAGGTTGGGTTCTGAGTTATAAGACCGGTATCTACAGATCGGGTCTTAGTCAACCAAATGAGGGATTTCGTTGATTGATATTTGAAGAACCTATGTGAGTTGTACAGTAGTAGTGATCTAGCAGCTTGGAAAAAAAAGACAAACAACTGTACTATGCATGCATACACGACAATCAATTTTAGAGATTTTTCCCCCAGACGTTGTCCCAGCTGTCTCAGTCAAGGTGGTTTGACAAAACTGGCATACAACAGGTGCAAATTGTTAAAAGAAAACTGAGAAAACATGCCGATGGACATGATGCCACCCTGAACCACGGCCCATGTCAAAAAACGACTTTGCATCATAGTGAAGTCAGCAAAGAAATGTCCACAATGTAAATTATGTGTGTGGACTGTGACCCGCTGACAGTGTCTGTTCAGAAAATGTATATAATATATTGTTATAACGTAATGTTTTCCATTGAGACCGCTACACCCGAGACCAAATAGCGTAATTTCAACAATAAATTGGTCTCGAGAACATCACTAGCTAGCACACACAAGGAGTTTGGTTCCAGTCACCGGTGTCACTCAAGCAACACAGTTGACTCAAGAGATAACACTCCTATTGATCAGTTTACAACTTTGACTAATGTTAACCTGCTAGCTGATAAACATTGGCGTAGGTTTTAATTTAAATTCCAGAAAAAAGCAACATGAAGCCACTCACTTTGAATTTGGGACTGATCTTCTGGGGTTTATAGCTGACGTTCAGGAGGGGCACCTCTCCTATGAGACAGAGGAACAAAAAAAAAAAAAAAAAAAATGATACAGTATGATGCAATAACAAGAAGCCTCTTCAAAACAACTCAGCTTTCGGTAACCAACCTCCATCATCCGGCTTTAGTCGCCCAGCTAGCATTCTAATAAATGTGGTTTTTCCGGTTCCTGAAATAATAAGAATTTCATAAGATTATTAGCAATGGTTATTAAAAAACAACTCAATTTTGGGGCATACCTCTAAAAACTACTTCATCAGACACCCTTTGTGCCTGTTTCTTTTCTCCTCTGTCTCACCGTTCTCTCCCAGCATGACCATGATCTCGGAATCTGTGAACTCCCCCTCAACAATGGACAGCTCAAAATCTCCCATGGCTTTTCTCATGTCGGGGTACTGGTAGCGGCACATCTTTTTCACCTCCTCTTCATTTGCTGTCTCAGCCACCTTGAACACCAATGATGCCTCACGAAAGCGGAGGTTCTCGGTGGGAACGTAACCATCCAGAAAGATATTGATCCCTAGAGAAGATCAATATTTTATTAGGTACAACTTGACCTGGGAAAGTCAATTATAGAAATCTGACAGAACCTCAATGTATAGATTAAGAGAAAAAGAAACAAACAATCTAAACGCACCTTCCCTGACGCTGAAAGGCATGGTGACAACACCGTAGGCGCTGGGGACTCCATACAGGCAGCAGATGAAGTCCGACAGATAGTCAAGAACACTCAGGTCATGTTCTACAACAATGATGTACCTGCAGGAAACAAGCTGCTGCTCAACATTCCATACATAAGTATTATTCATCATAGACGCTGTAGTATCTTGTTCCAACAATTAGTCAAAATCTAGTTTACCTGTCTGGAGTGATGAGGGAGCGAATGGTGATGGCAGCTTTTAAACGCTGCTTCACATCCAGGTAACTGGATGGCTCATCAAACATGAAGCTGAACGACGAACAAAACAATAGGTTCATTCAAATACATTAATTATTGACTGAGAGCAAAAGCACTTGTGCACCAGTAAAGAAAGGACAAACTCACATATCTGCTTTCTGAATGCAGACAACTGCACAGGCAAAGCGCTGGAGCTCTCCTCCAGACAGGTCCTCCACATTCCTCTCCCTGAGGTGTGTCAAATCTGAACATACACACATTCAAATGAAGACTTAATAAATCCATACATTACAGTCTATAGCAACAAGTGTTTGACTTAACAGAATGGCAAAATTCTCATATTCTAATAATAATCAGAAGCAGATTGCTGATTTTATATATATTATACACACACACACACACACACACACACACACACACACACACATATATATATATATATATATATATTTTTTTTTTATTTGCTTCAATTCTGAACTTATCATACCAAGTTGGTCGCAGACGATGTTTTCGGTCTTAGTGTCATCCTTCCGGCTCAGGATGGAGCCCACACTCCCCTAGGGGATGCATTTAGAATAGCAGAGTCATGTTTTTTTTCCCCACATGAGCACAGCAACACTACATTTTCTTTTGAATGAGGCCACAATTAACGAGTCACCTAAAACCCGAGTCTGCTATTATGCTATAAGGTTACTGACAGTAACAAGTTACCAAAAGCATGTTCCACGTGGATAATCGCATTACAGGCAAGCATGTAAGAGTTCTACAGGCCCACTGACATTACGCCTTCAAACACACAGTGGTGTAAGACATGAGAGGGTTGTGCTGTAATATTATCACATGCGATGCCAGTGCCTTTGCATGAAGTATTCAGAATGTGTACAGAGCTTACTTAGCAATCCAAAACATTTGGGAGCCATGATTCATGAAACTCACAGATAGCCATAGAGAGTAATATAGAACCAAATAACATACCTCAGAAAGCCAAACCAAACACCGCACCAAGTATAAGTAGCATTAAATACATGCTAATGTTCACACAGTTTCAACAAAACAAAATGAATGTTGATTCATGTAGAACCAAGGTACAGGCATTACCTTGACCGTTTTAGGGATCTGGTCCACATACTGGGGTTTCACAATAGCTTTCAGGTCATCCTCCAGGATCTTGGTAAAATAGTTCTGAAGCTCCGAACCTCGGAAGTAGGTAAGGATTTCTTGCCAGTCTGGGGGGGCCTATAAGGCAGAACAGAAAACTCATGATGAAATGTGGGAAAGCGTATAATTTTACTTTGGATCATTTGTTTTCACAATATCTTGCGCATAAAGACTTAGTTCATAGTTCTTATAAACTGACATCATATTTCCCCAGGTTTGGCTTTTGTTTCCCAGCAAGGATCTTGAGAGCAGTCGACTTTCCAATACCGTTGGTGCCAACCAGCCCTAAAACCTCTCCTGGTCTAGGGATGGGTAACCTGCGCAGATTAACAGTGACAGATTAATCGGTGATCCTCACCTAACACATTAAATGTCTCATGAATGTCAGTAAGAGGGATAAATAGTGACAATCCCCTCACCGATGCAGTTTAAAGGAGTTGGCACAATATCTGTGTGTCGTCTCTTTCTCAAGGTTGCTTGGCAGGTTGACAATTGACAAAGCCCCAAAGGGACATTTCTATGGAGAAATAAAAGACCTTAATAACAACGTTAATAATAATTTAAAATGTCAACTAAAGAAAGGTTCATACCTTAATGCAGATACCACACCCAATACAGAGCGATTCTGATATCCAGACTATTTTGCTTTGACTGGTCACCTCTATGCAGAGTTTGCCTAATATGCACAAAGATCATCAATAGCGATGGGTGACATTTCTCACTGCAAAAATTGTTTCTCAGCAAAGAAAGAAATGCGTGTTCATGTTATATATATATGAAATAAAATTTCTGGTGCCTCACCCATTCGCACCACAGGACAGCTCTTCTTGCACTCCTGCCGGCATTTCTTTGGCTTGCACTTGTCATGGTTGACGATGGCAATTCGGGTCGGCTTGTCCGCCATCCTGTCTGCCTCTGGTTATAAATGACCAGAACGGAGACCTTGGCCCAGAAACGGGAGTCCTGGAAATACAAGTGACCGTGTGAGAATGTGAAGAGGCCGAGTCCTACAAGACTGGAGCACTAGATGGAAACAGTCGAAGCGTTCATGACTATGGTGAGCACGACGTCCGGTACTCATGGTACTTAGAAGCCAGCTGGAGCT
Organism: Denticeps clupeoides; assembly: GCF_900700375.1. NCBI lineage: Eukaryota > Metazoa > Chordata > Actinopteri > Clupeiformes > Denticipitidae > Denticeps > Denticeps clupeoides. The sequence continues at coordinate 6,951,171 of NC_041710.1, read as the reverse complement.
ACAAGATAAACTGCAGAGATTAAAAAGATAATGCGGTGCGCAGCCACGGTTTAGAGAACCATTTTAACCCAGCACCTAAAGTTTAACACGAACTTATCGACACTGCCTATAATAAGCATACATATGTGTATGTATAAGAAGGCTCTGGATCACGTGACACGACACGAGTAACCGGTTAACGGAGTTGGCTAGCAGCGAAACCGGCTAACAGGCCAACGAGAAGGGCGGCTGGCAGCACGGGGACGGGAGAACGCGTCTACAGACCGGTCGTGCAAGCGCAGACCTGGTCCACGCCAAGTTAAAAGAAACCAACAGGTGGACGAAGACATCTCCCTTTTCCGCAGGCTGCGCTAGCCGACGCGGCCGTGCCACGTTATGCTAACTCCCTGCGACGTAACCGACGTATGCCGTAACTACACCGTGCTACGTCCACCCACTCCCGGTCCCTGACTACAGCGGTTACCGGAACACCTCCCGAGCAGACAGTTTTCTGTAAAATTTACCAAATTTTACAACAACGTGGTACTCCCGTTGAAAAGCCGGGGGAAAAAATATGGCGCGCCGCACGTATAGGTGTGCGTGCGGAGCGCCGACGTCACTTCCTCTTAATGCCAGACGCATCCTGGTGTTGTTCCGTAGTTGTTCCGTGTGTGGACGGGGCTCCGAACTCTTTCAACCTCGCATCTCTGACGGTCCGAGCGAAGACTTTAGCATCGCTGCAATAACGAAGAATCGATGCACAAAGAGTTTAATGTTACGACATTTTTTTTTACAACTTAACATAAAAAAACATGTAACATAGAATAAAGACAGTAGAAGATGAAGACTAAGCAGTAAATAGGTAAATTAATAAAACACAAGTGAAGTGAAGCGATACACTGCAGCACAGCACACGGTGCACACAACGAAATGCGCCCTCTGCATTGAACATCACCCTTGTGCAGCCATGAGCAGTGTGTGAGGACGGTGGCACCTTGGCAGATAGGGATTCAAACCGGCAACCTTCTGATTACAGGGCAACTTCCTTAACCACTAGGCCACCACTGCCCCACACATACATAAAATAAACACACTTCCCTCCCAGTGGACTATCAGTGTTCACTCACTCTTATGTCCATGCTGGTCTTGGTAAAACCCAAGTAGAAAAAAAAAACAGGGATTGTATTGGTTAATTGATTATGGTAGCCAGTAAAATGGTTTGAGTTATCACCCATTACATGGTTATTTATTTAATCGTGTCATATTTATTTTATTTTGAACACGTTCTATACTTCTCCTCCCCTCATTCTCTCCAAAAAGTCTGGTTCTCTCCCCTTTTTCGTGGTCCAACAACCCATCACTCCCTTTGTCATTAGTCCCTTACCACCAGGCCGGTGGAATAGACCAAGACCAAAACCAAACGCTGGTCCACACCCTGCAGAAAACAGACACTGGCTATGGCTTTACTGCAGCTGGAAAAGTTCCTAATACGGCACAATGAAACGGTTTACAGCCTCTAATCTTTGGAGTGACTTTTGACATTTTCTAGTCACTAATCTGATACTTCCTGGGCAGAGCAGGCCTACTAACCCCCTGCTGGCAGTTTTTAACCAGAAGCTGTGTATATACATTCTCACAATTTCAAAACGGTTGTTATTCTTAAAAGTTTTCATACTCTTTGGTTGTTGGCCAAATCCCTCCATTAGAATGTCTAAATTTTAACCATTCTGACCAGCAGAAATGGTCAGAATCAATAATAATTTTAATGTTTTGATGTGTCTAGTTGGATATTTAATTGAAACTTATTTATTTTGTCACTTTTATGATGCTACACTGCCACAGTATTTTATTGTAGCTCATAATCAGGGTTCGAACACATTTGAACAGTTGCCTGTAATGTTTATTCTTCATGTATGTGAATTACTACAAATTATACAGTTTCAGTTTTATTTCATGTCAATGTCTTTTATCTTTCATCATTTTATCTTGCTAGTAATATTTTTGATTGATTAAAATAGTATAAAAACTAATCAGGAGGCAGGTACAAACACTTCGGTTTTAATAAATTTTTCCGATTCTGATAAGAATAAATTACGTTTTTGTAGTGTGTATATACACACACACACACACACACACACACACACACACACACAAACCAGGAGGCATGTTCAAACCCTCAAAATTCCAGTCTTTCATAGCCAAGTTTTAATGAAAATTTAAAGAAATTTCATAGTTCATATAAAAGTATTTAGCAATACCACAAAGAAAGATACATCTCAGTTTTATACACTGAAAACACTGGTTTGAAAAGGACAATTACAAAATTCAAAGTTAGTTTAGCAAATGAGAAACAAACCAAGCAAATTGTTGCATAGTTCTGTCCATTTTCATTCTAATATGATTAGGCCACATAATGGCTAAATGCCTGGCAGGATTATAAATCCACAACGCTAAATGAAGCACACAATCTGAGTACACAATCTGAATCCCCTGTACAGTACTGTGTAAATTCACTCTGATGACCACTCTGATGGTGATGATAAGTGACAAATTAAACTGGAATCATATTAGTCATAATATGCTCCCATAATTTCATTTTTTTTTAGATTTTATGCAGTAACTATTTCCAAAAAGCCCATACTATTTTGGAGGGACTGACAGAACAACTGCACAACCAAAGCAAATCTAAAGCAAGTATTTGATCAAAGTAAACAGATATACCACCGATTGTGGATAAAATACTAGTCATTCATTTACACAGATTGATGGTTACACAGTGATGGTGTATTTTGGTATTGTAGTCAAGACAATTAATGTTCCTGTGAATTTTCTGATTCCTCGCAAATGAGCAGAAGACGATACAGGAGGTCTGTTTGGATGTGGTTATAGAGTCTGTTGCACAGACTTCCCACAGTGGAGCCCACAAAGCCCTCCTTCATACGCCAACGCTCCAGCATCTGATGAACCTTTTCATTGAGGCCATCACGGGCATAATCATGTTCAATTGTGTCCACCTCCGCATTAGTCAAACCTAAGCGCCGTGCACAGCGCTTCCAGTTTGAGGTGATGTTGTCTCGTAGCAAGTCCAGGTGCTTCTCAGTGACAGAGTAACTGTCTGCAACACACATTTTTCAGAAAGAGAATATGTGACTATCTGTATTTATTCATACATTTTTATCTAAAGGCCCAGATTTAAGGAAGGTGCTAGTTTTAATCACTATATGCGATGAAAAAAACAGTCACTACAATCCATTATTGCTCTGAATCTAATGCTATTCAGATCAGGATTCCATACTATGCAATGCGACCTGTTAGTCGGAGCAGTGGGACTTCAAAAGTGACTATTCTTGATAGAAGCTGAAAAGTCACTCTATGAATCTGAAGTGCTCTCCTCAATTATTGGCACTGGTGCTCAACATTCGTCAAAAATGAATAAATCTTGATCTCATGCAAAAAAAAAAAAAATCTTACCTTTAATCAACCATTAAATAATTTAACTTATTTTCAACAAAACCAGGTGTCAAAAAGTCTACATTTTTAATTATAAAAAACATTTAATATGTGTACATAATGTTTCTTTTTCATTTGATTAAGTGGTCTGACTATTTTATATGTTATACCAGTATATATACCACTTTACTAAATTTCGCAGAAATAATGCAAATTAAAACAAGATAAAAAACAATGACCAGCATTTAAAAATATTAAAATGTGATTCACATTAAAACATGATTGAGAATCCTTACCAATTAAAATGAAATTGAGTTTAACTGAAACCTGAAATAGCAAACATGCACTGAGAATGAGACTAACATGTCACTGTACTTAGGAATAAGCCTACATACAGTGGGTACAGAAAGTATTCAGACTCCCTTATTTTGTTAGATTAAATGTTAATCGTTTCAGTAATCATGGCCAGATCTGTGCCTTGCCACAATTCTGTCTCTGAGCTCTTTAGGCAGTTTGTTTGACCTCATGATTCTCATTTGCTCTGACATGCATTGTGAGCTGTGAGGTCTTATATTGAGGGGGTGTGGCTTTCCTCAACAAGTCCAATCAGTATAATCAAACACAGCTGGACTCAAGGATGATCAGAAGAAATAGACAGAACCCGAGTTAAATATACGAGTCACAGAAAAGGGTCTTAATACTTAGGACCATGTGATATTTCAGTTCTTCTTTGTTAAAAAATCTGCAAATACGTAAATAATTCTGTGTTTTTCTGTCAATATGGGGTGCTGTGTGTACATTAATGAAGAAAATGAACTTACATTATTTTAGTAAATAGCTGCAATATAAGAAAGAGTGAAAAATTTAAGGGGGTCTGACTACTTTCCGTACCCACTGTATAATCACCAAAACGATCGATCATTTTTATGTCTTATTCATTCTCCTTACCATATTTCTGGAGGAGCTCTTTGAATTTTCTGTTGGAGCTACTCGACAGGGAGGCAGTGGAGCTGGACCCATTGGTTCCAATGCTCAGTGTGTTGTTGTGTCCGATCTGTATCCCACTGGCATTGTGGATGTACAGACCTCCTACAGGAAACAATGCAAGTATTTTAGTTCAACAGCAGCACAGTGCATGTACTGTGTTACAGATGCAACCAGCCATTGAATCGCTACTATACAGCTAAAAAAAATGCTGGATATCCAAACTGATATGGAATTGGTAATGTGAACAAATGCATGCCGCAATTTGATGAAAATGATCAATCTACAGAAGGGCTTAATTTGAAATCTGATGCTGCAGGATAGTCAACTTTCTGAAATGTCATTGCAACAGCTCAAAATGGTACTCAGTAGTCTGTATGGCCTCTGCTCGCTATGAGATGATGGATGGTGTCCTGAGGTCGATGCTTCAGGCTACTGTTGGTTCTCTGTGTAATATATGACTATATATAGTAACTAAAATATTTGCAAATAATATTGATTAAATAATCTATTCAAGATTCTGGCCACCTGTGGTAAAATCTCCTGCACCCTCAGTTGTTAAGATCAGTTGATAAATGAAAAACAAATGACTTTGTGACTGAAGCAATGTACGGAAAACACATGTTTTTGTGTCTCTGAAAATTTTTTCAACATGATTATTAAATTCTGTTGATTCAGAAAGGACACCACGGTGGGATCCTGGCTTCTATTGCTGCTGTTTATTTTAGTTGCTCTAAGAAAGTATTCTGGTTTACCAATATTTTTTTTATTGAAAGCTACTTCTGACATTTGCACTTATTTCACTCTTACTTGAATTTTACTTTATAATTTTGAGTTCAAGAGCAATGTATTGGAATGTTAAGAATGTTTTTTTCATTCGAATATCTAAATTAGAATGTATAAATTGCTATATTAGTCAATTCATAATGGAAATAATCGAGAATCGAATTGAACCGTTTAGGAAAAAATAATTGTTAGATTAGTAGTTTAAAAAAAATTACTGTTTGGGACAGCCCTAGTGGACACGTTAGCATTGCCACCCTGACTGGTGTGTGTATGTGGCTGATTGTGTTACGAGTTTGTCACATTTATTTTTCCTATTAATTGTGCTGTGCATGACCTTGAAATGTATGATCCGTCCTGCGTGTAGCTTGTAGATAAAAAGAACATTTTATTTCACTGTCGAGGGACTGACTGTCATACCTGAGTCTTGTTGAGGTGCCAGACCTGAGCTGAACCAATGAGAGCCCACAGCATCATGCACGGCTGCCTCGGGAAGAGCAGGCCAAGAGTGCATCCGGTTTAAAGGTGGTACACCCGGGATCTGAGCTAGAAAACTCTCAGGAAGGCCGATCTCAGACTGCAAGCCGGAATTATCATCTATTGAGCTGTTTTCCGGGGCACACCAGGACTGGACAGAGGAGAGGTCACCAGGCCACTTTAATGATGGTACCGTTTGCTGCAGGGGAAGACCTGACTGGCTAGACTGAGTATGGAGGTGACGTAAACGGCTTGGGTTTTGGGAGGTTTCAGGTGCCTCAGATGGACTGTAGCTGCCATGTTTATGGTAGTTCAACTCCTGTGCCAGTTTCTGCTCTAGGCGAGCACCTGAGGCCATGGGTGCAGCATCAGACTGCAGAAATGAAATCATTTGAAGGTCATCAATGCTTGCTTCAATGGGTGGCTCAGAACTCCGAAGTGGGGTGGGAGAATCTGAGGTCTGGGAGCCTGAAGAGTTGTTGCCTGTACAAAAAAGAATCAGATTTTGATTTTGCGGTCGGAGCAGAAGCAGAGCAGAAAGTTAATTTCTTCATTATTACAAAGGTGAGTGAGTACACCTTTAATTCACGGCAGTACTATGTAAGATAGTTAATAGCCAACAGAGTTGTAATGATTCTCTATTTACAAAAAGGCACATTCAGACAACAGGGAAAGTTTAAATGTCTAAAACAAACTACATTTATTTTGTGAATCAACAAAATACTGGTTAACAGTTGACTATGTTGGTTTGGCCTTAACTGAAGATCAAGTCAATGTATGCTTTTGCAACAAAGGTTCAAAGGACCAAACCTTATTTAGTGCTGAAATGAACACATTATGCAGTTTTTCTACAACTAGCCTCAAATGCTAAAAAATTATACAGCCACGTTAGCCATGAAACAGCATGTACATGCAGTGGAACAACCTTTGTCCAATGAGATGGATTTCATCTTTTCCACCAGTTCCTCTGGGCCTTCATACTGTAAAACAACAAATATAACATGACATTTCACTATTCCTGGAGATAAAAGTGGAAATTGCTGTGATTGAAACGTAATTAATGCATGAAACTTCTTGTGTGGGTCTGACATATGACATGGATGCAAAATTAATCTATAGACAATCCCTACAGACAGTGAAGAAGAAATCAGGCGTGACCAGATGGATATAGGTCTTAAGATTTAATTATAAACCGCTCTAGTTTGCTCAAAGTACAGTACTTTTACGAATTTAGACACAGTTACTCATATCTACCTTTACATTTACGACATTTGTCAGACGCCGTTATCCAGAGAGAGTTACAATCAGTAGTTACAGGGACAGTCCCCCCCTGGAGCAACATAGGGTTAAGTGTCTTGCTCAGGGACACAATGGTAGTAAGTGGGATTTGAACCTGGGATGTACACAACTGATACATCTCCACGAGTGTATTGTTTGAATGAAGGGATATTAAGAATTTAATAGACCTCACAGACCCCAACAATCTTAACGCAGGCCGACAACAATGATTCCTGGCCTTAGAAGGATGACTTATGAAAGGTTAGCCTAGTATGGTATGCTTGAATTTTTCTAAAGTTCTTATTTTCACACTTACCTTTAGTTGATTCGAGTCACTCTTCACATTTTTCTCCAGATTCTCATGGTAAAAGGGTAGAAACGTGTTGTAGCTCTCTGAAGGGAATGGAAGTGGATGAATCAGGATGAAAAACCCACTCACACCATCAAGGAACATGAAACACTTACTCACAAGCATACTTCTAACATATACAAACATACTAGGTTAAAGTGGTTAGCAGACACAATGTATTACAGCCATCCACAATGACGTGATTTACCTCAGTGTCACGGCTGCCACCCCCAACTCCATGCGCACCCCACGCAAAGCGAACTTGGGCATTGTGAACTCATTGTAGCCTTGTCTCTTTGTTGTAAGAATTCATTTCATGACAGTCTCTTTCTTGCTGACCGGCTGCCTTTTGACTACTCGCTCTGGATTATCGTTGCCTGCCTCTCTTCGCCCCGATAACTACTGACCCTCCCCTACAGCTTTTGAGTTCTCCACACCGATGCCTTCTGGTACCGAGCGTTTTCGGCCGACTATTCTCCAGCCTGCCATGTTCTCCTACACCTACTCCACGCAAACCCAAGTGCCCAGCGCCGCTTCTTCATGCACCACTCCTATGGCCAATTGCCCCAATTAATTCATAATTAAAGGAAAACTACAAACTACATTCTGTAAAATGCTAAATGGAAATACATTTATTGTAAATTCTTTGACTCCTGATTCATGGGCTCCTCTACAGAAAAACAAAACAACAGATATATATATCTGGGCCTCATCCAAAAGGAGGTTCAAAATAAATGCCCTCTGAACACCATACAGGTTTTTGCTATGATTTGTAGCGGTGTTTGACTGACATTCCGCTGGGGTGTGCAAGAAAATATTGCATGCAGCGTTTATTTGCCACCCGAAGGTGCAGCAGACCAAACACTAAAGCTGAACGACCATGTGGGCGCTTTGATTTGCTTCAAAGAGCAGAAAAACGATAGGTGTTCAGTCTGTGGTCACCTGATGCTGCTCATAGTAGCCTATGTAGAGTATCCTACACATAACAGCATCATCTGCATAACACATCACCTTGGTGAGCAGTGGGCAGCCATGACAGTCGCCCGGGGAGCAGTGTGTGGGGATGGTGCTTTGCTCAGTGGCACCTTGGCGGATTGGGATTCAAACTGGCAACCTTCTGATTATGGGGCCACTTCCCCCTAAAATATGGTAGCTTGTTCGAACCTGCAGTCATGTTGTTTCTTCCAACTAGGGCTGCACATAATGTCTACTGCTCCGGATTCTTCTCCTACAGTCCTGCTCCTCGACTTCACGATGTGAAGTTTCTCCCCTTGCACACTCTGCATTAAATCCCCATAACACACACATCCTGAACCCCAACAGAACACATTTACATGTAACATGGTTAACTATTTACAGTCCCCGTCCCGTCGGTGCGTATCTCACCCACACATATATTGTATGTGAAAAACAGTATGCGAGCTGAATAGTATGTCTGAATTCATAGTAGGGATGCACCGATACCACATTTTCTAAAGTACTTGTACTCGTTAAAAGTCCGTCGATACCGGGGACCGATACCACGGTCTGAGAAATGTCTGTGTTTGAGCGGCCTGTAAGGGGTTAATCATAGGTGCTGAGCCTGCTGCAGCAAACTCTTGCAAGACATGAGAAAATGTCCAGAGACCATCCACGTGCTTTGAAAACAGCACGGGCAATTATTGAGTACATTGCATGGAGTGTCCAGCCACTCTCGGAGGTGGAAAATGTGGGATTCCTGCGTCTCCTCCATGTAGTATGCGATTTCAGACACATCATTAATTTATGTGCCAAGCATTTGTGTGTCCAAATTTGACCAATCACATGGGTCCTTACTATCTTTATACCCACCTCCCAAGTAGGTGATATAATGCTATTGGCTCGACCGGGCCATGTAATGTTAATATAAATTTTTTTAAGACACTCTTGATGAGTGTATGGTTACATGTAAATAAAAAGTAATCTTTGAAAGGAATTCATATTGTGTTGGCAGGTCTATGGTAACAGCAAACAAAAAATCTGAATATCTGCTGAGGGTTTTAAGTCATTCATAATATTTTGAACTCTAAATATTTGCAACTTCCTTGACATATAGTTTCTTTTTAGCCTGAATTAGATTTAATTCGATCAGATGAATATATGAATATATTACCTGTTTATTTTAGTGTGATCATTACATATATAAATGATTTTTAATAACTAATAATAATTTAAAAAGCATTTCTCTAGGGAAATGTAATATCACAAGAAATATCGTGCAGCCCTACTTCCAACTAGATGACTGCCTCCTCTACCACAACCATTTTGCGTTTTGAAAGGCCATACATAGAAACTGAACTGTTTGAGAGAGGGAAAAAAATATTACAACCTACACACAAACACATACCTTTGAAAGTAGGCCGACGTTCAGGATCCTGTTCCCAACATTGTTTCATTAATCTGATCATTTCCTGTGGAATGCTGCCTGGAATTTCTCTCTCATCTGGCCGATCACCCTGCCGCACACACTGACATATGTGGGTCTCGTTCATGGCATCTGGAAGACAGACACACAACCTGATGGGATCTGGGCATCAAGGTTGGGTTTCTTTTAATTTGTTCCCATTCCTGAAAGTGAGTACACCACTCATTTTTGTAGATATTTTATTATATCTTTGATATTGATTGATATCGATATTACACTTTGATGTAATATAATTTAATACATTCAATAAGTACATTCTGCTCATATGGGGTTGTTTTTTGTTGCAAATTTCCCACTTGTGGGATAATAAAGGATTGTTATCTTTTATTTCTGTGAGGTGCCTGGTAAGGAGCTTGTACTTACTCTCATACGGTTCTCTCCCAGTGAGGATGACCCACAAGACGATCGCAAAGCTGTAGACATCAGACTTCTCCGTGGAGCGATGGTTGATGCTCTCTAGGTGTTCCGGAGCCATGTAGCACAGCGTACCAGCCATCCTCACATTATTACTCAATCCCAACTGGCTCTGCCGACGGGATTCTTCCTTTGTCAGCCTGCTCCATGACTGACAAGTCGCCAAGCCCAGGTCTGCAATCTGAGTCAATCACACAAACTCATGAGACTCTTATGTTCTTGCAATCCCTATTGGCAGAAATACTGTGATGAATACCTAAGCATTATTGTGACCAAAAAAAATAAGACTACCTTAATATGAAATTCTTTGTCGACTAGAATGTTCTCTGGTTTCAGATCCTTGTGGATGATGCCATTTTCATTTAGGTAAATCATGCCTTCTAGAATTTCCAGAATGATCCTGCCTTTGATGGATACTGGGACATGCACCTAGAAAAGAGAAGCAGTCACAGTATAATATTATATAAAAAGCTTCTGTCAATCATGGACAAGCCACTGCATGCACTGTACAACATCATCCACAGATAGAGAGGCAGCTTCAGCGATGCCAACATTTTTCTGAATTCCATGTATTGCGTTCTAAACATATTTATTTGGCTAAAAAAAACTATTCAATTATGGAGTGAGTGGGGAAAAAAATTACCTGCAATATGACAAATCACATTTAATCACTGTTCGACAAAGTGCTTGGGCATTTACTTTCAAGCGGTGGGTCAGGAGTCAGGACTGTGCTTGCCCCACTGCCCTGTGAGAAGCCATGCAACAGTAGGGGCAAACACAGAAAGATGTTTCATGATAGCTGGTCCCCCTTCATTGAACATGTAAAAGACTTGGGATGAAATGCTGACGTAATGAACCGAGGCTTCGTTTGTTATCGGTCACGTGATGTTCTGCTTAAACGTAGCTCCGTCTGGCACGAGTCAAGAGGACAGAAAAAGAAGACTAGGTATTCTCCTTTGTAGTCCAACAGCTTCAGCTCCTTCAACTCGCCGTTGATGACTGAAGTGCGTTTAAGCACCGTCTGTCACGCCCCCTCATACTTGATACGCGCTTTGGATATGCTTCATGTGCCCATCACTACCTGTAGTCCATCCCAGCCTTGCACCTGGTGTCCTCAGACAGCTCTTTGGTCTTGCCCATAGTGGAGAGGTTAGAGTCTGATTGAGTATGAGGAAGATAAGACAAACTAATGTCTGTGTGGCTGGTAGGTGATCAAGTACTTATTTCATGCAATACAATGCAAAAATAATTATTTAAAAACCACACAATGGGATTTTTTTTCTGTCTGTCTTGAGAAATTTTCATCATCATTCTTTGTTAGTGGGAAAAGACAAAAATGGATAGATCTGAATGGATGGATCTGAAATGATCTCCATAGTGCTGACTTACCCTCTCCAGCATGGTGTATAAGTTGCCTTTTGGAATGAGCTCCATCACAAGGGAGTAGTCTCCATCCTCCAGAATCACGCCCAAAAGCTTCACCACACGCTTATGGTTCAGTCTGCGCATGAGATTGCCCTCCTCCAGCAAAGACTGACGCTGACCACTGGAAGCAGAAAAAAAAACAAGCCTCAGCTCTTTTATACTTATTTACTCAGTTTTATGCCTTGGTTTGAAATGTGGTTCCACTGGTGGTACTCAAGCTCCCTCTAGTGGTATGACAAAGAGACTATGCCAGGAGATGAGTGTTAAAGGTCCCACTACATGAATTTTTTTTTTCCTTTTATATCAGCTGTGGTTCAGAATTACAGTCACTTTGATCCAGTCCCACAATGAGAATTCCCCAGGAAGCGCCATTTTGGTGTCTGTATCTTTAAGTGCTAATGAGGAGGAGAGAGGCCTATAGAAGTGCACGGGCATTCGCGGAAATTACGTCAACACCAACCACAAGATTTGGGACTGACAGTGATGTGTCAGCGTTTTTCCAGGAAAAAACAAAATTAACCCACTGGTTCAAAAGCGTCTTGCATGACAAAATAAAATACAAATTTTTACATCCAATCACTGCAATGCTTCGCACATTTTCAAGCCATGACGGTAGGTGGAGCTACTTTTTAAGGGGAGGTAACCGGTCCCCATATGATGACATAAGGGGACAAATTTCAGATCCAAACGTCCGAGCTGCCGCTCTCTAAACAGCGAAGCAGAATGACCAAAGAACTCTTTACACCTATCACCATTTCTAGCCATAGCAGGACCATAGACAGGTTGGGGGAACTGTTAAATAATCTCACAAAGCGAAAATTTCATGTCAGGGGACCTTTAATATTTTTGCTGTGTATTTAAATGCAAATTAGTGTTTTATCTAGTGTATTAGTCCTAATAATAGACTAGAATGGTCAAGACTTATAAAGTGGCCATGCAATTCAATTTAGTCATCTATTATTTTTGTGGATACATTCTTCAGTTACATTTCATTGCCTGGGGGCATTAAATGTATTATTTATATCTCATTTCTCACCATCCCATACATTCCAATCCTGAACTTCCAAAATGAAAACAGCAGGTTCACTTTAACACAACGTTGGCCAGGTGTACAGTACTTCAAATACAGCATTCGTAATGATGACATTAATAACGTCCCACCAACTTACGTTGATGGGTCAGACTGACAGACAGGATTAATTCATGATGCACTGAATGAGCCCAAACGAAATAAATTGTGAAATATTTCAACATGACACATTTAATTAATTGATAAGGCTTTTATTTCCAGTTTTTAGTATTCATGTCACTTTGAAATAACTAATGCTAATTTAGTATCCCATCTTGGATAATTTATGACATTTTATTATTGATGTTATTGATCTATTGAACACTCGTAGGCTGTCGCTTTCAACTTTGTCAACGCGTGAAGGGACGTGGCCGTTTAAAGAAAAGGATGAATAAAGCTTTCCTACTATTAAGCGTCCCGACTGCTGCATTACTTGCTTTGGTTTGATTGCGATTTTATATTTTATAACACACTTGGGCGCATTTTTGCTCACGACTTACTCGTTGCGAGGAGGGCCGGTGTACACCGTCTTCAGCACTACTTGTCCCAAAGTTTTGTGGTAACAGATGAAAACCTCCCCGAAGCCGCCGATGTCAATGCGTTCCCTCTTGATCAAGTCAGAAGATCTCATGTTTATTTCCAGGTTCTGGGTCGTGGCCATGATCCCACTTAGAAAAACTTTCGGTTTGTGTCAAATGCGGAAGTCAGTGCGGAACCGCTGCAGAGCAAGGCGATATCAGGAGAAACAAACAAACAAACAAACCAAAAAAAAATTATATATATATATATATATATATAAAGTTTTTTAAAAATGACTTTAATTCCCGGTTGCTTGTATCCTGTAAACAGCAGCGCGACTGTACAAAGTTTTAAAACGCGGCGGCCCTGTGGCGGAGCCAGACGCGCAGACCCTCCGCCGGCCGACGACGCCGCGCTGCGGCACCGAACATGAGCGCGTAGCGGCTCTGAAAGGACGGACCGCCGGACCTCCGCCGGCCTGACGACGGGGCTCCGGTCCGACGCGCTGCCCGGTCGCGCCGCCAGGAAAGCCGGATGTGGGTGTGGCCTGGTGACGGACTTCCTTTCCGAGCCGATGCCAAACGCACGGAAACTTTATACACTTAAAAACCTTAATAAGTCGAAATAAAAAAAAAAGTGTACTTTAAATGACAGCTCCGTGACGAATACAGCTCACCCGTCTCCTCCTCTTCACCGCGCCTCATCATAAACTCGTCATATGAGTTGCACATGCGCAGATGAGTTATGCTTTACGCGGAGGTTTTTGAGCAGGTGCCACATACAGTACGGGCCAAAAGTTTGGACACACCTTCTCATTCAATGTGTTTTCTTTATTTTCATGACCATTTACATTGGTAGATTCTCACTGAAGGCATCAAAACTATGAATGACGTGGAATCCACGATGAGAGGAAAAAGGTACTTTTAATTTGACAAGTGGAGTACAAGCTACTTTGTTTCCATTTTGACACCAAGAGCGTCAAGGTATGGAATCCACTAGATCTCTGCAAGTAGGCTGTGGTTTCTGGTACCAAGGTGTCACTAGCAGATTGAAGTTAATTGGATTGAAATTGAACCAATAAAACATTGAAAATGGACTAGAGGCAGTGAGTGGAATAAACATACTACCCACACACAGACAAAAAAAATCTAGAAAAGACGAATTTCTGGTAAAGAAAAAGTGTGTTCAAATGGATAAAAAGTAACTGCCATCAGCAACCTCACTACCCCTGCAGACAAATTCTGACATTCTGATTTAATCATTACATTACTTTTATGGCATTAGGCAGACTCCCTTTTCCAGGGCGACTTACAACGTGCTTCCATGTTACCATCAATGAAGTAATCAGTTCTGGTTCACTAGGACTGAAATCACGAATACAATCATTTAATTGACTTGTAGTTTTTCTTGCATAAGTAAGACTATAAGAAAGTTCCAAGTTAGTCTAAATATTCTCTAAAGAGGAAGGTCTTAAGCTGCAGTTTTAAAATACTCAGCAAGTGTTCTGGGAAGTTCATTCCACCACCGAGGGGCCAAGAGAGAGAAGAGTCTAGATGAGTGTCTTCAGCGGTGGAGGGACCAGGTGAGCAGTACTGGAGGGTCAGAGTGCGAGGTAGAATAAGGGCTCTGAGGTAGGATGGCGAAACCCCATGTTTGGCTGTGTAGGCCATCATCAGTATTTTGAATTCCTATGCAGGGGGACAGCTACTGGGAGGCAGTGGAGGGAGCGTGGCAGTGGGGCGGTGTGGGAGAATTTGGGAAGGTTGAAGACATGTCATGCTGCTGCATTTTGTATTAGTTGTATTACTCCTGTTTTTTTTTTTTTTTTTTTTAAATAGGAGTATTTTTAATCAAAGGATGTATTGAGATTGTACTTTGTGGGCATTCTGCATCAGCAAAATGCATTTTGTAAAGTTTAATTGTGGGAAAAAAAAAAAAAAAAAAAGTCAGATCCTTGACAGTCTTGCTATTAATAAAAACCCTTTGACTGCTAAATTGCATGTGTCATGGAAGTCTCTGCATGGTGTGTGTTTATGTGTGTGTCAGATGGTAAGGCTGGTCACACAGTCCTTTAAAAGCATCAGTACACAATGACTGTTTTATTTACAATCACATGAAAAATCACAATTTCTCTCAGAGAAGATTAGTTAGAAGTGACTAGGTCACCAAGACATCACAACTCCTAGGAGTTAGTTCTTTCAATTGCTACAAAATTTCTACATCTTTTTACAGCCCGCCACTTACTGCTGAAGAGTCTCAAAAGATAACAACTACAACTGTTAAGCACAGGATTACTGGAGTATGCCTTACAAACATATATTTAACATAAAAAAAAAAATTTCTTCAGTTTTCGAGTTTCAAAAGTCTGTTCTCCGTGTGTTCAGAGATATGGTAGATCAAGCAAATTAATGAAAAAGAACGAAAAAGAAAAATCAATTAATGAACATCCGTATTGTTAACAGGCTAATACTTGAGCTCTAGTGTTGAAGTACAGCTATTTTTGTGAGCAGGCAATAAAGGTAGTCAGTAGTGAAGTGCTCTAAACATAAAAGGAAACAGTATAGCAGAGTGCAAAGCACCCTGGGAGTTGGAGTCTTGTAAAGGGATTCGTCTTCAGGAACACCCTGGTCGTCCAGTGAAGACGTGGTCTGCTCCTTTTTCATTCATATTTGACTTTAGAATGCGTGTCCAATCTCAGGCCTATTTTCTCAGGAATACTGTAGTGTGAGTGTGGTGTTCAAGTTTGGTGGTCTCGAACTCAGAGAGGCGTGTCGTAGTAGTCTGTCGGCTGCTGGTTCGGGGATCTGTGCTGCTCCTGTTGTTTTATGATCTCCTTCACTTCATCCTCCAGCTCAGGGGGTATGATGAGCTGGTCATCAGGGTCCGGCTGCGCTGGTGCAGTAAAATAGCCCCCCATCTTCCGGCATGGGGCCTCGGTCGCCACCTCTATCAGGTTGTGGCTCTTTTCCTGGGGGGCCACCGAGCCATTGCCCCTCCTGCAGCCAAAGCTTTTGGTCTGACCGCTGTCCCTCTCGCTGGCATTCTCTCCTTCTGCTTGACCTCCAAGCTCTGGCACCCCTTCTGCAGTCATCTCCATCTCCAAGTTGGTGGGTGGAGGGCCTGGCACGTCGACACTGGTGATTCCTCCGGCTTGGGTCTCTACAGTCGCCTCTGTGGAACTGGTCCGGTTGGACTGGCAGTTATGGATATCAGCCTCGACCTCCACGCGGCTCCCGTTGGAGAACACGCCAGCAATCGGCTCTTCATCTTCGCTGTCCAGCGTGTTGTCTGACAGGGCCATGGCAGCGCCGCTGCAGTAGGGGGTACAGGACATCTGCCGCTGGAAGGCGGGGTGCAGCGCACAGCGGTTTCCCGTCGGCATGTGCAGGGCCGGGTGCAGGAGTGGGGCCAGGTGTACCTCGGGCAGCAGCTGCGGCTCGTCGGATGACGCGGTCGAGCCGACTTCGGAGCTCATCTCTGACGTGCTCACCTCGCTGCTGAGTTCGCTGGCGGAGCATGGGTGCGTCAGGCCGATGGAAGGGGCAGGGTAGAGGCCGGGGCTTGGTGGAGGCTGGGACGGCGCCAGGGCGCAGCAGCAGCAGCAGCAGCCCTCGCCGATGCTCAGACGCACCACTACAGTGCTCAGGCTCTCTGTGCTGCCGTAACCCTGGGCCAGCGTGCACAGCTTTTTTGCTGCCGCCAGCGCGTCCGGAACATTCCGCACTGCCTCCACCGCCTCTGTCGGCGACATCGACTCCCAGAGTCCCCGGCTGCCCAGTATGAAGAACTCATCCTGCGGGGTGAGGGGCAGGGTGTGCACGTGTGGCCGGGGCAGTACAGAAGGGTACAGGAAAGAATAACCCATGATACGAGTGGAATCGGTAACTCCGTTCACCTTGTTGTCCTGCAGGAGGGGAATGAAAAAAGAAAGTATGGAAACGTATTGTGATTTGGCTCTTCATTCATTACCTACAGCCTAGTTTTGTCTACGCTTGAACAATATCCAAAGCTTAATTGTGACAACACAAGTGACGCATATGCTGCACTGTATTCAAGATATGCCATCTTGGTTCAAGACTGTCTGTATATGTCCTAGATACCGAATGTATGTTTATTCACAGTGCCCTCTCATGAAAGATATTACAGATGAAGTAATGGTAGTACACAGGATAAAATTATATTATATATAAGGTTGGTGTTTGCAACAAACTAGACCTGCCTTACCTCGGTGATAATGGCTTTGTGTTGCCGGATGCGACTGTATTCCTCCTGTACAGTGATGTTGTGGATCACTGACATTGGCAGTGGTTTGCCATCACGGCAAAGGATAGCCTGGCATTTACCCACATTGGCGGCGGTGAGAGTGAAGCAGCCACCAGAGTCAAGGGGGTCATGCCTGATGTGGCAGAGTGCCGCTGAGCCACCCAACTTCTGACCTGCTGTGCCCAGCTTCCTGTAAAACAAACACACCCAGTGTTCCTTGTCAGATGGAATGTCTATGGGATGATATTTACGTGGTTTCCACATGCATTGGCATCCAAAAGTTTCTGGCCACTTAATTGTTCTTACTAACATTTTAAGTGAAAGTGATTGTTTTTGACATGGTGATAAACAGCAAACACGGCACATGGTGCACACAACGAAATGTGTCCCTCTGCATTTAATCATAACATGAGCAGTGGAACTCGCAACCTTTTGGTTAAGAGTCTGCTTCCTTAGCTTACATTAAAATGCATTGTATGTAAAATAAAGTAAGAACAGCATTGTCTTTGACATCAGGGCTGCCACTAATTAGCCATTTTCTTGGATGATCACTGCTCACCAAGGTGAATGGTTAAACGCACCGTGTGCTGTGCTGCAGTGTTTCACGATGACAATCACTTCACTTTCAGTCGATTGTTGCACTTTAAGCATAGTGTTAGCAAAGAGCTGCTGTGAAATTTGTGAAAGTGATTGTCATTGTGAAACACAGCACAGAACACTGTGACAATGAAATGTGTCCTCTGCTTTTAACAATCACCCTTGGTGAGCAGTGGGCAGCCATGACAGGTGCCCGGGGAGCAGTGTGTGGGGACGGTGCTTTGCTCAGTGGCACCTCAGTGGTACCTTGGCGGATCGGGATTCGAACAGACAACCTTCTGATTACGGGGCCGCTTCCTTAACCACTAGGCCACCACTTTCCTAACATATGATTTTTCATAATAGGCATTACTTATACTTATACATAATAGTCATATTTATACTTATATGATATTTACAGATGTACAGCACTGTAAACGAGTAATGCTGCTAATAGTGGCAGTCGCAATGACAAAATGATACAGATCAGAGTACATAAGACTACGGAGGGGTTGCTAAACTGCACCTTTGCATGACAAGGAAAGTGTTGGTCATGTAGTTTTCCTCGCTCTTGGACTTGTGCAGCTCATCAGCAAGGATGTCGTTCATAGTGCACTGCAGCAGGTAAGGAACCTCCACATTCCTGTCCCCATCAAACACCCCAAACAGAGCCTCCCGAGTGCCACAGAAACTGCTCACTGACAGGGCTGCGACACAAAGCCTGTCCACACAAAAACACAGAGTTTCTCAGGTATTCAGGTTCCTAAAACAGGTAAGATCTTGCATTAAATCAGCCAAAGTAAAAGTTTTAAAATACACAAATAAAAGCTACAGTTCCTTCATGCATGTAACTCACTTGTTTTTGACACCAGACGCTTCAGTGTACCCATGGCTCCACTGGGCTGGCCCCATCACACTCTCGTGTGCCAAGAGAGATGTAGAGGGTGGGTCAATGCGAAAACATCGGATGTTACTGCAGAAAATAAGAAAAACCTCTCAGGTCACTCTTGACGTGATTTTTTTTTCGCATTTCATGCACTACACCACACCCTCAGACCCATGAACTACTTAACACGTACTTGAGCTGCTCCAGTGTCTTGTGGTCCAAATTGAGGCGGGGGTTCCCAGTCAGGTCGAGCTCCTGTAGTTTAGGTGGTAGATTCTCTGGTAGTGCGATCTCACCCAGTTCATTACAGCTGAGGTCCACACACTACACACAAAAAAAAATGTCAATGTGCTTATTTGTGGAGGGGTGGTAGTTCAAACCCCACTTATTGCTACCAATGTGTCCCTGAGCAAGAAACCTAAGCCGAAGGTTCTCCAGGTGGGCTGTCCCTGTAACTACTGATTGTAAGTCGCTCTGGATAAGGAAGTCTGATATATGCCAGAGATGGTGGATAAATTTAACAAATTTTTTTAGATAAATGATTTCCCTGTGGAGACTGTTTACAGCAGTGGTTCCCAACCAATTTTTCTTTAAGCCCCGCTTGCCTGTGTCCAAGACAACCCAAACTCCTACCCGCATTAAAAAAAAAAGTGATTCATTTTATTTGCAGAAGTAGGTTTGCTGTAGTAGGTTTTTTATGTTATTCTAGTTGTTTTACAATGCAGGATGATTTTTTTCTTTGATACAGATGAACCCTCTGTACCTTTACATTTCTCACACATAAAGTGATACTGACAGCAGGAAAACAATCACTGGTGAGTTCACCAGGTCAAGGCTAGTGTAGCCCACTAGCTGACCTGAAGGCTACTTCTGCAAACTCAGGTCAGAGGTATTAAATAGTTTAATGAATTTGAATGTGAACAAAAATGTGTTTTGATTTTGATTATACAGAGTTTTGATTGTCCTATGGATTGTGTTATTAGAATTTTATAAATGTAATAAATTTTATAAATTGTAGACAAAATTGTGCGCATCCCCCTGCAATCTCTAGCGCCCCTGGTGGGAACCATTGGTTAAGCAAACACCAACTCCAATGCCAGTAAAGCCCATATTTTACAAAGGGATAGTAAAAAGCATCACAGTCTGGTTAGGGAACTGCCTCTGTATTATCATGCATCCAACAATTCTGACTCCTCTGCCTGCTGCTCTTGCTATACATGATGGCATGTAAATGCAATTGTAATAGTTGCATTAAAAGTCGGTTCCCCCACCCCCACAGCATCCAACTCCTCATCAGGACTAGCCAAAGCTCAGCGTGTTTAGGAAACACAGGCCTCTGACAGTCTCACCTTCATGTCCATTAGCTGCAGAACTTCTGGGAAGACCTCGATTGCATTGGAGTGGGCAATGAGCGTGTGCATCCGTTTGCAGTTCATTATGGTTGTGGGAATTGTCTTCAGCCTGTTCCCACTAAGGTCAACTTCCTCCAGGTCTTCTAGTTTCGCCATTTTACTAAAGTTCATAATATAAACACACAAAAAAGTATAAAGTGACATGGACAGAAAAGTGATCAATATTGTATTTCATTTGTTTTAATTGGGTTCTACTTTGAATACCGGTCACAAACTTTTGAGCACAACTGGTAGGTGAGCGAGTTTACCTGGCGGCAAATGTTTGCAAGTGGTTGTATGCCATATGCAGAACTCGGAGGTGTGAGTGACCGGTGAGCAGCGGAACACACTTGTCGGTCAAGTGGTTGTTGGTGAGGTACAGCTCCTGCAGAATGCTGTGGCTCTCCTCTGACAGGCTGGATGGGGGTATGTTCTCCAGCTGATTTGCTGAGGCATTCAGGCACCTTAAACTGGAGAAAGCATTCAGCTTTCAGCTCGCTTTTGGTATCGTGCACTTTGCACTGCATATACAGCGCTCCCTCAAAATACAGAAATAGCGACACCATATAATAATAATAATAATAATAATAAGTGAAGTGATTGTCACATGTGATACACAGCAGCACAGCACACAGTGCACACAGTGAAATTTGTCCTCTGCATTTAACCAATCACCCTGAGTGAGCAGTGGGCAGCCATGACCGGCGCCCGGGGAGCAGTGTGTGGGGACGGTGCTTTGCTCAGTAGCACCTCAGTGGTACCTTGGCGGATCGGGATTCGAACCGGCAACCTTCTGATTACGGGGCCGCTTCCTTAACCGCTAGGCCACCACTGCCCCATATGGAAAAGGGGTAATGTAGGGTCCAGTGAAAAAATCCTGGCCAAATAACTGCAAGCAGCTTTAATAACTTATATAATTCAAAGGCAGTTGTAAGGAGACTAAATATTAACATTTAATCTCATACAACAAAATACAGAATTTTGATTACACACGTAGCTGAGTGTCATGTGTAATCAAAATGCTGTATTTTATTCTACTTGGGTTTTAAATAACTTTTTGTTGTTGTTCTTGTATGCCTAATTCTTTAGATGGCACATTATTAAGTTTCCTTTTGCATTTCAGTGGTAGATTATTAAAAGTATTATAAGTTCCCATGCCCAAACAAACGATTATGTACACGTTGTGCAAATCAATGACTGATGATTATTATATGTTCAATGATAACGTTAAATAATGTTTTTCCACAGGTCACTTATTACATTTAATTGATTCTTTGGATGGTGCAGAGCTCATATTAAGTAAATGTTTTATAAAAGAAAATGTTTCCTCTCATCTACAAATGGATGGGGAAAAGATAGACATTTAGTGAAAGTGATTAGTTGTGTTCCATGACTCCATGGATTCGAACAGACAACCTTTCAGGTCCGCTTTTTACCCACTAGGCCACCACTTCCCGCAATAGTACATAAAGATGACTAATGAACTCAGTCTATTTCAGAAAATCGCGAATGACTTTATGTTGCTTATATGGTAATTTTCTATTTAACACACAATGGCACAATGTTGTAAATCTCACGGGTTGTGTGTTCATGCCTACCTGTGTGATTTCAAGAAAAGGTTGCAGGGCAGTGCCTGCAGTTGATTGTGCTGCACATCCAGGACCTCCAGCACTGGGCGTTCCACATGCTCAGGCAGCCGCTGCAGCCGATTGTGTCCAGCAAGGAGTTTCCGCAAACTGCCACTGGACAGCAACCTGCCAGAGAGTGTAAGGGGAAGGTTTTAGAAAAATTTCAAAAAGTAACGTCTGGTATTTTGATATACATCTAGAGAACATATAAAAGACAGCACATATTTCTGTTATGTTGTCCACAATTACCTTTATTGCTAAACAGAGAATGCAAATAATTCTAGACCAATATATAGAATGCGGTGAACAATATATTTTATTTTTAAGCAAAATATAAAATACTTTATTAGATTATGTATATGTGATCCCAAAATAATAATAATAATAAAACATAATTATTCTAAATACATAGGTTTCAGTCTTTTACTAGGTGGAAAAGCTCTGGGGTCCATCAACCAAGTGGGATTCCGGTACTCTCTGCCTTTAACAAACAGTACACACTGCAGGGCAGGTATGATTTGAAACCGTGTTACACTCAATCCAGAAACCAGTCATGACTATTGCAACTTCTTAAAATATTTTTTTTGCAGTCAGTATGGAGCTACACGAATCAAAGGAACTTTTTAATTACATCTTACTGGTTATAAAGAACAGGGCTGGAGAGCACTGCAGGGTTCTTACAAATTTTCACAAAATAATTTCCATGACTCTTCAATTACTCTAAGGCAACTTTGGCATGAACATTGGTTCTCTGAAATTTCTGTGCAAATGTGGGGGAGAAAAAAAAAAAAAAGTCAAAATAAAATCACAGTGTTTCTTCCTCAAAGTTTGCGCAAGTCCGAGGAAAAACGTGAGTGTGGTTCACACTATAGACCTATACTAGTTTTAAAGGTTGTAGTTGTATAGAAACTCTTCTCGTGCAGCCATACAGGAACTATGTACTTTGTAATACGTTCATGTGTAAATCAGATTTCAATGAAAGTTCCAGAACTTTTCCAGATGTCTTTCATATTCTAAAACTTTTCAAGGCCTGGAAAATTCTCTTCCTTGACCTTTCCAGGTTTTTAATGACCGTAGAAACATTGGTTTGGTTTGACTCACCATGGTAAAAGCTCAGTGATTTGGTTGTGGCTTATGTCTAAAACTTCCAGCTTTTTACTCTCACTTAACCCATCTGGAATATTCTCCATACGGTTTCTGTAGAAAGTAGAGACAATAAGAGAAACAGTATTACAGTTTAGCCAGTCTGTGGTGTGTCGGCTATTTTCAGGTATTTCTGTACTTTTACGCTAAGTTTTCAGACATTGGTGTAAACTGATTTATATGTATGCTGACCTAGAGATGTCCAGAAAGGTCAGATTTGTGGCTGCTGTGCTAAAGGTCAGGTCCCGTAGTTCTAAAGGACACAACAGTTTTAGATTAGTTTTTGTTGTAGAAAAAAATGCATTTAGAGGAAAATAATTCAATTCTGCCACAAGGACAGAACATTTAATGATTGCAACAATAAAAATCAACAACCAGGAAGCATGTAATCCGGCCTCACCATTGGAGGAGGCATGGACAGCCTTCAGCATGCAGCCACAGACCCTCAGGCAAGTGATGCGGTTCCTCTCACAGTGGAGCACCTCCAGTCGTGGGAACAGAGATGCATCTAGCACAGTCAGCATGTTGTCCCGCACGTCCAGCTGGGTCACGTGCCGCAGGAACTCAGGCTCGTCCGGGACAAGCTTGGAGATCTGATTGAGTCTGTTTGTGTGTGGAGAGTGTGTGGAGTTACAGTTCATGGCAACAAGGTTTTCGTCTTTTTTTTGTTTGTTTTTAGCTGTATTAATTGATTTTGAGGAAAGGACTGTGCCAGTCTAATTACAAAAACTCATCTTAGCACAATTGTGCACTAAACAGTATTAAAAACAGAACCTTTAAGTAGCACTGAATCAAATTACAGGTGAGCGCAGTCATGCAGGCTGCTAGTAGATACAGTAAAGTTTGTAAATTCAGACCAGGGATGTAACATATAAAACTAAAGAAATGCTTAAATGAATAAATCAACTCAAAATAATTGATTTTGCTTGCAATTGACATGAAGGTACGACCAGGACGACATCTACTCTTCATCTAAGTACCTGAGATCTACATGTTTGATGCGCAGAAGTCTGAAGGCCTGCAGAGGGAGCTGTTGCAAGATGTTTCCCGCCATGCAGAGTCTCTCCACCCCGTTCAGCTGCTCCAGCACCAGAGGGATCTGCCTGAATTCATTAAAGGACAGGCCTAGGTAGGCAAGGCGGTGCAGCGATCCCAGCTCATTCGGCAGAGTGGTCAACAGATTTCCATCTAACAGAAATGTCTGCAGGCTGTGGGAGAGAGCAAAAGCATTTCTTACATTTCGTTTTACTGCACCTTCTATTCCATCAGTAAGTGCAGAGTGTGATGTTGACTTTGGCGAGCAAAATGATGGGAGCTCATAGTTGAAGGGAGGATAAATTCTTGTGTCTCAGTGATGCATTTCTGACACAGCAGACAAATGCTGGCCCAGCTGGTCCGATCCTACAGAAGAGCTACTCCATCACTAACTGCTAAAAACCATGCTGCTCATGACAGAAAGGTGTCAGAACACGGAGCAGCACAGCTTGCCGCATACTGGGCTGTGAAGTGCCGCTGACTCAATGAAATTAACATCGAGGTAGACTTTGAACGTTTGCACTTGATATGGACAGATAACAGAAACAAAGAAATAAACATGAAAAGCCAATGACAACCAGAGTGACCCCAAAGAGCATCCAAACGCCCCAAAATCCAATCTAAAAGCGCTCAACTAATGCATCGTGTAGATAGAAGCCCTCCTATGCCGAGACCCTTGGGTGTCCCATGACTCACTTGTGCATGTTACCCACGGCACTGTGAACAGAGGCCAAGCGGTTGCAGCTGAGATTCAGCTCCGTCAGGGTAAGGATGGAGCAGACGGGCAGAGGGAATGAACCCAGCTGGTTGTTGGAGAGATTGAGGCTTCGCAAGCGAGTGAATCTGCAATGACAAGAGGAGCATTGGAGAAGCAGCTTGAATTAATGCATGTGAGAGGATGTGGCATGTGGAGTGACAGTTTGTATGATTGTGTTATTTTTAGTGTAAGAGGACGTTCCATATTGGAGTTGACAGTTTAGGGCATATCATGTTTTTGCCAGTGCTGTAATCTTAATATCACAAATAAAAATATATCATGAGCAAACCACATCAACTGTGCATCCACTTCTGCTGGGGGGAAAGAAAAAATGGGTGTGCGGTGTGAAATATTTTGTCCAAATATGAAAAACCGAAGCCAATCAGGGATCTGAGCTTTCAAACAACTAATGTGTTTTAATATGTGTTGTACCCATGTTTTGGAATTCAGCATGATTCAGCATGAAAGTCCAAGATGACGTCTTGCCAAAGTGTTTTTAAATAACATACTGCAGCAATTTCTGCATGACAAGCGTCACTAAAGAAATATGACAAGGGGAGGGTCACCTCTGCAGTTGCAGCAGTTTTTGGTCAGCCGGCAGCAGGTTGTGTTTTAGGTTGAGGTGTGTGAGGTCCTGACTGTATAACAGGTTGGGTGGGAGCGTCTCCAGGCCACAGCATGATAGATCCACCGAGCTGATCCTCTGAGAAACCATCTGGGTGAGAGAATATTAATTTATATGAAACACAAAAAGAGCCATTTCAATTTATACAAACATGTGCCTTGTGCTAAAGAAACCAAATGTTATGAGCTTGAAACCATACTGGTGATGTATATTCCATTGTGAACTATTTAATATCTATCTCTATTGAAATGTAGGGTGACAATATGGATTCCACTTGGTTGGTAATAAAAAAGTATTGACAAATCATTTCAGACACTGTCCCTTTAAAAAGGAGGCACATATATGTATAGATATCATTACGTGGAATTACGTGCCATAAATGACCAGTTAATTAGGCTGAGAGTTAATTCTGATCAATCCCGGACCATGGCTATTCAAATGGCAGCATATTTTCTGGATGAAATGTTTACTTGATAGTAGCCCGGGGTCTCTTAAAAGCAGTGGAGTATGCTGACTAATAGCCAATCAGTCTACTAGCATGTTAAGACCTACTAAAGGGGTGTGAGCAAAAATGGCAAGAAATCATCCCACCCGCCATGAATCCAGGTCTCCAGAGAACAACACACGCAACTTGCAGACAAAACCAAAGTCTTGGTATGGCAACTCTTTCAGGTTACATGCAAAGAGTTCATTTGTAATATTCCCAGGGAATCCCTAGACTTTTGACACACTGATACTGTAAAGTTGTCTGGCTCATTTCATTCTGGGAGCAAGTTCTGCCTTCATTGACAGAGGACTGTGTTAGTGTCTTTTGTTTTATTCTCTAACTATTTAGATAAATCGAGACTATGCCTTCTAAGTCTTGTTAACCACCCACCATTGTGTTGTAAATATGCCTCAAGCTGACATGCAGCTGATGATGAAGACTCTTTCGAGCTCTGTAGTGTTCATTTTCCACTGAAACCTTTCTACTACCAAACTGAACACTGTTGCTTACCCAGTACACCCCAGGTAATCCGTGATGACAATCATTGGTTTGAGGAAGACTACAATGAGTGTGAGGTGCTGCCTCCATCTTCTTCAAATCTCAACCCAATGGAGCATCTTTGCACAACCTCACAACTTACAGAAATACTGATGCTTTGGTACCAGACTTCACGGTTTTCAGAAATAGGATAGGACTGTTTTTGTGGCAAAAGAGGGACGTATTCATTATAGCGGGGGGACACACACCTTGGCCGCATGGCGGTACCACCGGAGGTGCTCAGTGAAGCTGTCGAAGTTAATGTAGTATGTCTGGCTCTGAGGACCCGAGGAGCTAAAGGCCAAACAGTGACTATGCTTCTTCACCTCCTCCACCTGAAACACAAAAAATGAATTGTTATACATCGTTTAGGTAAATGAAAAGCAGACTCAGTCAAGGACAATAAAAGTAAGACGTTGGGTCTACGTCTGGGCACCACTAATATAGAACTACTGACTGTGGAGAGGTTTGTTTTTGTGTGACTACTGGCATCTGTTCCTTGTTTCTCGTGCCCACCCTTTGTACCAATTTCCTTTCCTTTGCTCCTTGCACATTTGATGTTCTGTTGTTCCTGGGAACTCCATGCAGCATGACACTGTACCTAAACATCTAAAAATCCAGACTCCAAGAGGACTTTGAAGATGTCGGACTTGCATTCTCAAGTTGCGCAAGACTCGACTTGGACTTAGGCCTGAGGAAACGAGAACGACAGGACGAATGGAAGTGGTTTTAAAGATCCAGGCATGGCACAATCCGCTGTGAAGTGCTTTTTTCTGATGCACTGAAGTGGCCAGGCTTCTTTTTCTTTAATTAAATTCTCTACTGCTCAGGGTGTGTAAAGCAAAAAAAGTCTATACATGTGTAATTGCTCTCACCTTCCCTCCGATGAGTGGTAGGATGTGCATCTTCCCAGTATGACTGGCTTTAACCGAGGACACCATGAGACACGTCCCGCACAAGATGACCTGTCGACGGCTCCAGCGGTTCACTGGTAGCTGCAGTTTGCCCTTCCGTACATTGTACAGGCCTGAGAGCTGTACACGTTCAGTAATCTCCATCGTGATAGGCTTACCTTTAAGACGAGGGGGGAAGCGAGTTAGCCCAAGAGTCCTCTAATGAAATTAGAGTAAAATACTAGAACAAAATGGTAATGTAAAAAGAAATCTCATCTCATCTAACCAGTTACAGAAGGTCCACAGGCACCATAAGTCTGTTACACATCTGGATCAGTCAAAATTTGTAATCCTTACAATCCTGAATTTCCCTTCAAGTATCAATAAAGTATTTATATGCTAGCAAAACAATGAACTCTGGAAAATAAATCTCTACAACACTACAGTTAAAACAGGTGATAGGATTTTCAAAATTATGAATTCATATTTTTAACGGTTAAGAATTTCAAAAATTGTTAACCTGGCAGTGTTTACCTTACAGCAGTACTATACATTGACTCATATCAAACTCATTTCAATATTTGAATTAACATCATTATAACCAATCAGTAATAAATATAACAGGCACCACAAGGTCAGACTTCAGGCATTGTTTTACTGTAAGATCATACAGTTATAAACCCCTGCTTTGTTTTTTTATTGGTCATGCGATAATGCATCACAGCACACAAAGGTCAAAGTTGAACAAAATTTTATTTTGACTATGGAGTGTGCCAAAGCGCTACATGCCAATAATTCTTCTTTTTTAATTTGGAGTTCATTTCTCTTTACTTTATAATGGCGAATCAGCGCTGACTTGAGTGATTGCTTTCAGGAGACAGTACACGGACACTGCAGCTTAAACATCTAAAGACACAGGTCCATGTCAGGACCTGCGACTCGTCACATTCAACTAACTACATCCACTTCACAGGATTTTTATAGCCAGTGAGCTATGAACAAATTTAATTACATATTTTCTTCCAGTAGCTGAAACAGATTACAATTATGCTAACGCTATTACATGTACTCCCAATCATGGTCAGTAACAGCAAATTAATCATTTCACATTTGACGGTTGGCAATATTGAGAATAAATGCAGGTGCAGGAGTGATCTGGTGGTGTAATGTGGGGTGAGTGCGTGTAATCTGATACTGAAGGAACATCTTTCGAGTCTCATAGTTCTAGAAAGGCTATTGCTTGTCCCCTCTTTAGGTAAGTAGAGCACTAATCAGGTCAGGCTGATTTTGTGTGTGTGTGTGGAAGGAGTGAGGAAGGACTCCGAGAATCCTCTGAGAATAGAGAAGGCCCTGCTCATTATAAATCACAATCATCCGATAGCCCCCCACACGCTAATGCTAACTGGGCTACGCTCCGCACAGTGTAGCACAGGGCCCTGACCTACATAGGAGCTACATGAACCCACGCATGCAGACATGCATCTCGAGGCAAGACATCACGACACGCATTAAGGTGTCGCGATAGACACAACAGACCTTTCTGAATTTAGCTATATGGATGTGGGCATGGAGGATTACAGGGGTGTCAGTATGTATGAAGACATATTACTAATATTGCTAATTTCTTAATGCACAACGTGAAATATCATGGAGTACAATATCATGGAGTAAATTCAATGGTATTTCATGGCTGATCATTTTTTTTATTAAAGAATTTTATTTTACTTTTCTCTGCGGCCTCATTAATAATAAGTGACATGACATTCTTTAGTGTCTCAGACAGACATTTATTTTATTTTTTTTGACATTTGACGGACAGATGTGTGAAGGTCACTGAGGGTGGAATATCTGCTGTGGCTGTTGCCCCCAAACGTGAGGTGTCTTGCGTTGCTTGTATAGTTGTTTTTGGTGGCCGGTCTTCATTTTAGTTTTAGCCTAGACTTTGCATCAAGCAGTCATTTGAGTTTTTATTAGTGCAAGTAACTGTCGTACTTGTGATACATTCCAAATTATAAATGACTATTTCAGTCTAGTTTTACTCATTTAAAATTGTATTTTAGTCTGAATTTTTTTAGTAATGACATTTAACCCAGTCAACATAGTACAAGTATCTAGTAGAATAGACAAAAACATTTTCTTTTAAATCAATTAAAAAAGGTTATCTTATTATAATATTATTGTTATATTATAGATTCTACATCCATTTCAGACCAGGAAGATGCTCTGATTTGTTCCATGCTTACAAACCACACATTCTTTTTTCATTCCCACTTCCTTGTAAAGAACGAAGGGACATCTTATAGTTTTTATTTTGTATAGCATATTTAGTGTTGTTTTTACTCATCAACAATAATATAATGATATATTTTGTTATATTTATCATCATTGAACAGCATTTACATTGCCTCGTCTCAATCACATCAAAAAGGTTTGTTGACGAAGACACCAGTGGCTCAGACTGGGTCTAATTCATGCAGTGACAGCACTTTTTTCTGGCTAGTTCCATATAGCTACTTCCTTGCACACAGAGCATGCAGTAGCATGCTCCTGGTTGCCAGAGCTTTTGGCAGCAGCTTCCAAATGATTCCTTTTTCCTTTATTGAAATCTTTGGTGTCTTCCCCTGGTTTCATAAACATGCTGTCCATGACTTATGGCTTGCATTCCAATATAGGGAAACGCAAAACACATTCGCACGTGGAGCAAATGCTGGATCTATATCAAGTTGTTTGGCCAAGACCAAAGTCCCACCCCTTCCCTATTTCTGATTGTCTTATTGGCTAGAAGGCTAACTGTTGGTGTGGTTGACAGTGAAAGATGTAGCCTCTCAGATCACTGGGCGAACCTGATTTTTATTTATTAATTTCTTTCCCACAGCCACATAGCTATGCTGGAGATCCGACATGTATCCAACAAATACCAAAGTGCATGCTTAAACTGAAATGCAAACCATGAACAAGAGAAATTCTTAACAATTTCAGTGCATTTTCTCAATTAAAACCAATGTCTGAGCAATTTAAATGTACCATGAACCTTAATGCAATTTCACTTTCAGAAACCGCTTAATCCACTCACTTGTGGGTGTCTGAGCCTATCCTGAATTATCAGACGCGAGGCAGGGCGCACCTGCCATTTGCTCATACGCTCACACTTATAGTCAATTACAGTCAGCAATTCACCTAGTGTCCATTTACATTTACAGCATTTATCAGACGCCCTTATCCAGAGCGACTTACAATCAGTAGTTACAGGGACACTCCCCCTGGAGCAACGTAGGATTAAGAGTCTTGCTCAGGGCCTCAATGGTAGTAAGTGGGATTTGAACCTGGTATTCTGGTTCATAGGCGAGTGTGTTAACCACTAGGCTACTACCACCCTATGTGAAAGCAATCCAACAGCAACAAAGTGGTACCATTAATTTATGTTATGAAATAAAGTTATGAGTTGCAAACTATTTTGAGGCTTGTCCCAGTTAGGTTAAGATAGTGCCATGTCAGACAACACAAGGAAGGACAGACACAGATATGCAAGACTTTTTTTCCCCCCCCAAACAAGTTGAGTACCAGTTTCCGATATCCAGGTCACATATGAGTAGCAGCACAGCGATCAGGCAAAAACTCTAACCAGAAGTGTTATTCTGTTATCCTTGCACTGCCTGTGTCCCATATTTGCACTTTATGTAGCCGGTTTGTCGATGTCACACACGTGCGGTTTGTGCCATTATGTAACTTTGTTTAAATGTTACATGTAGCACGAGGTTCCAGAGAAACGTTGTTTCATTTCACTATGTACTATCTAGCATGTATGTAGCTGAAATGACAACCAACTCTCCTTCTCAACTCTTTCCCGCTCATGTAGATTCCTTCTCTACAATATCAGACGAATCCGCCCTTACCTGTCAACCCAGGCCACCCAACTACTGGTTCAGTCCTTAGTAATCTCACGACTGGACTACTGCAACTCCCTTCTAGCTGGTCTACCACTATGTACAGACCTCTTCAACTAATACAAAATGCAGCAGCACGACTGATCTTCAACCTTCCCAAATTCTCCCATACCACCCCTCTGCTACGTTCCCTCCACTGGCTCCCAGTAGCTGCACGCATCAGGTTCAAAATACTGATGCTGGCCTACAAAGCCAAACATGGAGCAGCACCATCCTACCTCACAGCCCTTATTACACCTCGCACTGCTCCTCGTATACTCCGAGCCTCCAGTACTGCTCGCCTGGTCCCTCCATCTCTGAAGGTAAAAGGAAGACATTCATCTAGACTCTTCTCCATCTTGGCCCCTCGGTGGTGGAATGAACTTCCCCTCGAGGTCAGAACAGCTCAGTCACTAAGCACCTTCAAACGACAGCTCAAGACCTTCCTCTTTAAAGAATATTTAGATTAAATTGTAATTTTCTTGTTGTCGAACTTTGTGTACAGAATCTACAACAGAGTGAATTAAATAGATGTATTCATAGTTGGGGTCCTAGTGAACCGGAATTGATCTCTTCATCGATGGTAACTTGAAAGCACGTTGTAAGTCGCTCTGGATAAGGGCGTCTGCCAAATGCCGTAAATGTAAATGACAAATTCTGAGGCATGGCAAAATCATTTTTACCAACTTGTCCATCCTGCATCCTCCTTCCAAGACACAATATGGTGACACTAATGATCATGTCACATGGATCTATGAGGATCCTTGGCAATACCAATAAAAAAAAAAATCTGATTTTAATGTACACTGCTCTAAAAAAAAAAATGCATTATGCCTATGATATCAGGAAAGGTTCATTGAAATGTGTAGTCATTCAAACTGGCATTACACGCACAATGAAGCACTTAGAAGTTACACCCCCCACCACCAAAAAAGAAAGATTTCTGCAGTGAGTGTGTGCTTCAGTTCTGAACCACTGAAACCACTGAAACAAAGACAGCGGACATCTATCCAAGCACAAGTTAACAGAACAAAAAAATTACAACCACTTCCTGTGAGTGGAGAGAGTCTGGTGCCAGGGCTCACCCAGAATCCGGTCAGAGAGTATCTGCCCGAATTCCCGCATCTCTCCACCAATCTACTCAACTGAATCGCTCCCTGTTCCTCTGATCTGTATTCTGTTCTCCTTTCTTGCATGACTGGATAATGGAGAAACAAGAGGCTGGGAGATGCCTGGATCAAGATGTGTTTTGCCACCATCACTGCAGACCATATGTGCCATCACAGTCACTCAAACCTGCTCCACTTTTAGACAAACTTTTAAAAGATCCAGGCAAAAATACATAGTCAGGCTTTAAAGTGTGGAGGACTCTTTAAACTGCCCCCCAAAAGTCCCCCCCAACACCAAAAGTCCTCTGGCAAGGCATTCATGCTTGCCTTTCTCATGCTAATGAAACCCGCCTCCAGTCCAAGCACCATCAGTTGACTGTATTTCCCCCCCGTTTTTATGGACCCTTTAACACTGTGTTGTTAAGTAAAATACAGTACTTTGAAAACCAGCCTGGACAGCTGAATAGTAGTACCAAAAAATGGTTATGCACTCAGAAACACAATGGTAGTACGTGAGGTTTGAACCTGTGACTTTGTGATTGTCTGGTTTATGTGGTCTCCTGAGCGCTGGGTAGCTCACGGGACACTTCAACTTTGCCATCAGTTGCCATCAGTTGCCATCGGTTGGGGGGGTGGGGTGGGGGTAATCAATACAGCATGATATGGCAATACTTTAGGTGGTGATATCATATCAATACAGGGACACCAAATATTGATATTTTGTATACAAACGTGATGTCAGCAGAGGTGAGTCAGCACGTGGCTACAACCTCCAGTCCTGTAGATGGCGCTGTATGGCTGGGGGCTTTTATCATCGTTTGGCACTTCAGCCGGTTTTCAAATTTATGCTTTTAATATGAACATTTTTGGTGTCCAAAAAAAATAAAGATATTTTTAAGTTCTGAGTTATGTTGATTTGGCAGAATTATTAATGTAACGTGATTCGGTGTTTGGTTTACTACTGGGGAAGTAGAACCAAACACCCACTTACTACCATTGTGTCCCCGAGTAAGACACATAACCCTATGTCTCCCGAGGGGACTGTCCCTGTCACTACTGAGCGTAAGGCGCTCTGGATAAGGGTGTCTGACAAATGCAGAAAACATAAAATGCGCAAATGTACTAATGGTGCCAACGGAATATCTGAAGACGGCGGTTTTGCTGATGAGCAGTGGCTCAAAAAGCGTAAAGCGTGCTTCCCCTCATTTTCCTTCACAGCCAATCCTGTTTCCAGTATTAAGGACACGTGACGAGAAGATTCTGAGCAGCACAGGTAGAATCTATTTGGTTCACCACGAAAAACAGGCAAAAATTGTGAATCAATCATTTCACGCGTGCGAGCTCCTAAAAACAAGAAGCGCTCCGCCAAACGCAGACAGTAAAGGGAAAACAGTGTGCAACACACTCAACCACAGTTAAAATATCCAACACCACTGTTTTCTCCAAAGAAATTGGCCTCCATTACAACGGCAACCGATCTCACACGGGGATCCGATTCGCAGAATCTGCGACACCGTTTCTGCCCTCACGGCCCTTACCAGCCGCGCTGTAGTATTACATCATTATCTACACTTACAATATACACTTACGACTACCTCTGTGTAGCTCTGTATCTGTAGTGTACGGTGTACCGGGTGTAAATAAAACCTGGTTTGCACACTAAAATTATGAACAATCCTGCAACTGAACCGGTCCCTAATCTTCTGAGTTAGTGGCGGTGGTGGCCTAGCGGTTAAGGAAGCGGCCCCGTAATCAGAAGGTTGCCGGTTCGAATCCCGATCCGCCAAGGTGCCACTGAGCAAAGCACCGTCCCCACACACTGCTCCCCGGGCGCCTGTCACGGCTGCCCACCTGCTCACCAAGGGTGATGGGTTAAAAGCAGAGGACACATTTCGTTGTATCACCGTGTGCTGTGCTGCAGCGTTTCACAATGACAATCACTTCAAACCTGAATAAAAATTTTCATGAGCAGACACTTTATTTTAGAATAATAAATTGACCAGGCCCACCCTGACCACTGGCAGAGGTGCGAACTTACCCGCGTAAAAGCGCAGCAAGGAGCCCAGCTCCGTGTTCATGCCTTCCTCCTGCACACGCCAGGCGTCCTTAAAGCCCAGCCTGAAGAGGAAGTCGTTCTGGATCTGCAGCGGCCTCTCGTCGCGGCCCAGCCTGCGCGCCGGTTCTCCGTGCAGCTGGACGTACAGGCTCGGCGGGGCGTCGCCGGGCTCCGCCAACGAGCTGGAGCTGCTGCAGGGCCGCTCTTCGCGGAGCTCCGGCTTCGCCGCGCCGGCCGACGGACAGTCGAGCTCCAGGTCGTCCGAGGAGCTTCCGTAGACGTCCAGCCCGTCCGCGGGGTTGAGGGCGGACGCGTCCGTGCCCAGGATCATGTCGTCGCTCAGGGAGTCCCGGTGCTCGCTCAGCCGGGCCCCGGAGCTCAGCTCGTCGAACGCGCTGCTCTCCACGTCCGAGACGGAGTTGCGACCGCAGCGGCGGGAGCCGCCGAACCTGCCCTCCGAGTCGTCGTCGGGCGCCGCGTCCGTCAGCGAGCTGTTCAGGGGGTTCTCGTCCGACCGGGAGTCCAGGTTCTCCAGCAGCAGGAGCCTCAGTCGGTCCGCGGGCTGCGGCGGGCCGCACTCGGCGCACTCGCCGCCCACGCCGTGTTTGCACAGGCCGTGGCTGAGTTTATATTCCCCTTTACAGTTGCCGTTCACGTCGGTCATGAGGAGTTTCCTCGGCACGAGTTTTACGACCAGGCTGGACTTGCTGCTCAGCTGTCGGAGGCGATCGGCGATCTCCCCGGCGGTGGTGTCGAGGGTGCACAGCACCGGCCTCGGGTGGGAGGAGGCGAGGCTGTCGTGGACGTGGATCGAGCCCCTTTGCAGGTCCACGCGGACCCACTGGCGGTCCGAGTGCTGCAGCTGGGCGTTCTGTCGGTTCCGCAGCAGGGTCTTCCTGTCCAGGCTCCGGGTGTGCATCGACGACGACGACGACGAGTGGGCCGAGTTCATTTTCCCGGCGGCGGCGGCGGCCGACGAGCCAGCGGCCGCGGCGGCGGCCGAGAGGTGTCTCTTCAGCCGCCTCCTCTTCAGCAGCAGCGCGCTGGAGTTGCTGGCCAGTCCCCGCCCGCTTCTCCAGCCCCTGGGCGCAGCGCCGGTCCCCGCTCCGGGCTGGGCTTCTTCGCGGCCGACGCGTGAGTCCGAGTGATTGGCGGCCAACTTGGCGCGCCTCCCTCCGCCATCAGCCAGCGCCGATTTCTGAGCTCCGACGGGCTCCGTGTCCGGGTTCGGCCCAGAGCCGCTTCCCTCCGCCGTGTCCATCTTCCTCGACAGAAAAAGCGGGGCTTCAGAGGGAACTTCCAGGCCCGGGCGCCATCCGCGTCCGCCCCCCACACGGCAGATTCAAGGCGCAGTACATCCAGGTTCTTTCCGCTTATCCGCTCAGTAGCTGATCTTGTGATCCCAATGTCAAACCCCGAAGCCTGGGAGAAGGAGGAGGAGGAAACTCCCGTCGGAGTGTAATGGGCGGGCGGGCGCAGCTCTGCATGCCATTACCCACGAAGTAGTAGCTACGCGAGAGTACTAAACAAGCGATCTGTTACGCAAAGCTTCGCTTACATATTCATAAGACCATTCCAACATGGCGGCGCTGGGAAGGTAGCGGTGCGTTCTGGGAAATGTATTGCTAAAAAATGAACGGAGGCGTTGCGCCCCACACGTCACGTCGCCCACAATAAACTACATTTCCCACGAAAACCTTAAAGCGGCTTTACCCGGCATGTTGCTTGCGTAGAGTGGAGTGAGAGCAGCGCGTTCGACGTTTTCATCAAGTTTTTTCGTTCGCCCTGAATGTGACTTTGCTGTTCTATACCTGAAACACAGTTACAGATCCCCCGTGGAACCTCTCACGATGCGTCAAGTTCTACTTTAGCACTAGAACTACTGAGTGTGCACGGAAAAAACGTTAGTTTTGAAACGTGCTTGGTGAGTTTTTCCACGTAGTTTCAATTTTTTTTTTACTGCGAATCGACACGTGGACTCCTTAACATCACGCGTGTCGCGACACACTTAATGCTTCGCAAAGACATTTTTACAGTTTTTCCTGGTCATCGTGGAAGTTCAGTAGACGATGCAACAGAATCTGTGGAACATGTCACGCCACCCGGAAGCAACTGGATTCTGCATTACTCCCATAGGATGGTAGTAGCCTAGTGGTTAGCACACTCACCTATGAACCAGAAGATGCAGGTTCAAATCCCACTTACTACCATTGTGTCCCTGAGCAAGACACTTAACCCTAATTTGCATTTCTCTAAAATGTACTCCCACAGTTTCTCCCACAAATCAAATACATAATATGCATGTTGTGTAAATTAGAAAAAAAGTAATTTTTTAATTTGGTGCGGTATTAAGTGGACAACCGGAATTGTTAGAATATTGCTTGGAAACAGACCAAAGTCATTAGGCCCAAACTGAAAAAAATACTGTAAGTGAATCACAAACCAAGTTAATCCATTTAGTAACCAAGTCAGCACAATCTCCAACGCAAACAGATTATTTTGGTAGGTCTGCTGTTCACAACAGTAGTAGGTGGGGTTTTGATCCTGTGATTTTTGTCACCGTCTGGTTCATAGGTGCGTTACCCACTACGGTACTTCCACCCCTTTACTGTGCAATCACAAATCAATTAATAAAACAAACCTGGCAACAAATCAGTGTGGGTTTGGTGTGAAGATGATTGTTGCTATAATAAGAGCCTTATGCCATCTGTTAAATATGGTGTAGGCCCTGTGGTGTTGAGATTTGTTGAAGGGCTGAAGAGGTAAGTGAAACTTTCACTTTTTTGTGAAAGTGATTTTTTTAACAGAGCAATGAAATGTGCCGACTACTTTTAACCAATCACCCTTTGTAAACAGTGGGCAGCTTAGTGGTACCTTGACACCTTGGGATTTGAACCTGCAACCCCTCATTTACAAGGCCGCTTCCGAACCCAGAAAGAAAGCAGCAGTTTCACACAGCAGGTGAAAGACAAAACGACCACCACGCCATCAGAATAAGATTAAGAGGATCGTGACCGTCTGGACTGACCGCATCAGATGCTCTGTTCTTCAACCTGGTAGAACAATTCATACTATGGGATTTCTCAGGAAATTTGAATAAAAAAATTCAATGCAAGGTTTTTGTTGAAAACAATTACTTCATGTCAAGTGTTTTTTTTTTTTTTTTTTTAGTTAGACAAAAATTACCTACGAACACAAGATTCTAATGTAAATTCAAGAAAACATTTCAATAATGCAGAGAAGCATTAAGATAACTTTGGTCTTGCAGTACTTGACATTATAACCTGTGATTTTTCACAAATGTCAATTTTAAACTGTTAATTTTTTTTATTTATTTTAAGTGTCTAACAATTTGTAGTCCTTTAGGTGCATCTTGACAGACCATAGATCTGTTCTGTATTTTGTTGTAGAGCCACAGATTGTTCTACAATGTACACGTCCAAAAAAATTACACTGTTCCATGAGGTCAATTAAAAGCATACGAGTCAAAAAAAAAAAAAAAAAAAATTTCACAAATTTGTATTCCCATTGTTTGTGTTCCTTGGCATGAAAGAAACATTAATGGCCCCTGTACGGATTAAACAGTTGGACTGCATTTATTGGCAGGATGAGCACTCCAAGGGCAGGTGTTGGCTAATGATGACATTTGTGTGGCAAAAACCTACAATTTCCCCATAATATGGAACCATTTTCCCAGCTGTATATCATGAGATTTTGCACTACATGAAGGTTGCAACAGACTCCCAAGTTTGAAAATCTGATTATTAATACACAAGTCAGTAAGGAGCATGTTTGTATACAGTATGCAACATATGGCATATTCAGCAGGAAAGATTATCCATTCTCTGTAGACATGTACGAAAAACACTATTTATTGCTTAATTCATATTCCTTGACCCCACAAAATGACAATGCTCAATCATTAAATGACAGCAAATATCTTGAAATAACTGAGGCCTTTGAAAGAGACCTGTGGTTCCTGTTTTCACAAGCTACACATTGAATGCTGTGCACAACTTGTTTGGTAAACTGGTTTAATTTTGTGCTGTGCTATAGTATTGGAATCAAAAGTTAGTTAGTTCAAGGATCAAAACAGACGCCCAATTCACCAAAGGTCCATTCTCTAACACAAATCCCATGCAAACACACTGTGCAAAGTGTGTATAAAGATGGATGAATTGCACATTTCTAGGGGAAGGGGGGAAAGAAAAAAACAAAAAAAAAAAAACAAAAAAAAAAAGCAGCAAAACAGTCCTGCAGATCTAACTCATTTGGCATGTCAAGCAAGTCTAAATGAATTGCAGTATTGCACTCGCATTAACCAGGGGTAATATAAAAAGGCTTAAAGGAGACTTTAAATAAAAATAAGTATATATACTTAATATAAACAATGTCATTAAGTAAATAAAAAAAAACAAACTAATATTTGCTTACAGAATATTGCTCATAATAAATAGCCTAAAGGATAAATGAGATTACAGTGCAACATTGCCTAAATAAATGAGGAGGAAATATTAAGTACATATAGAAACAAAAATAAGGCTGGCACACACACGTATATATAAACCTACAAACATATATATGCGTGTGTGTATATATTTGACAATTTGTCTCATTCACAAACAAGTGAAAACATAAAAGAATTAAGTTTGAAAAGAAAAATCTTACAAACATTTAAAATGACCCTCAACAAAAGGATAATGATAAAAGTACAGGTTTCATTAAAATAATTTCTTTAAAACTCTGTATAAACAAACACAAATGTACAGTAAAGAGCACAGAATATGTACTCCAGGATTCACAGTTAGGAGATTATGCCCATATCATATCAGTCGAGTTGCTCTTTGGGGTACTTAAAGAGAGCTACCAAATAAGGTAATGTCACAGGACTACCAGCAGAGGGTTTAGAGAGTCTCCTGCAAAGACTACCGCCCCCCACCACAAATTATATGAGGGCAGACAGTACAGCACCGAACTGAACAGGCCAGAAAAAAACCTTATACCACAGGTCCTGGTGAAGTGGAGTGGCACCCATGAATGTAAGGTAGAAAATGCTTTGGTGATTAAATGTGGCTTGGGGTGAAAAAAAAAAAAAATCACGATCCTCTCAGTGTTTAGTTAACATGTGCTTAGGAAGCCAAAGACAGTCGGATGGAAGGGAAACAGATTCATTCATTTTAAATCCCTCAATAGAAAACATGGCCTTGCTGTTGATGTGGGCATCGGTTTACTGTCCAGCACTTAAGGTTCTCAAAGAGTGGGCAGTGCCCCGCTGGCATCAGCCCTGGAGACAGTGATGTTCTATGGTCGGTGAAACCTGAGGAAGGAAAAAGACATAAATGAGACACATAAAAGGTACAGAGGATTTCAACTAAACTTTTTTGCTTTTATATAGGTTTTAATGGTCCCCTAATACTGTATCTGAAGTACATTTACATTTACAGCATTTATCAGACGCCCTTATCCAGAGCGACTTACAATCAGTTGTTACAGGGACAGTCCCCCTGGAGCAACTTAGGGTTAAGTGTCTTGCTCAGGGACACAATGGTAGTAAGTGATATGTGTTACCCACTAGGCTATCTTTCCGAAATTCAGCCATGCTTCAGAATTACAGCCACTTCTATATGGGATTTTGAGACTTCCCCAGGATGTGACAAGTATATATATTTGTGCTCATTTTTACATGCAATCATGTAGCAAGTGCAATGCTCTGGATGTTTTGAACCCATGGCAGTCGGTGGAGATAATGTTTAAAGGGAGGGGTGGGAAATTCTCTGGGTGGACAAAGCATGAGAAACAGGAGGTAACCTTTCCCCTTACGATGCCATAAGGGGCCAAATTCCAGATTTGGCCGTCTGAGCTGCCGCTCTCTGAACGGCGAAAGCACTTTTTACACCGATGACCCTTTATGGCCACTGCAGGACCATAGACAGGCTAGGGGAACTAAATGTTAAATAAGTGAAATTTTCATGGTAGGCGCTCTTTAAAATGGTGTGGAGGGGTTTTCATAACCACCATAAAAGTATTACATGATTACAGAAACTCATTGCAGGTTCAAAGGAAATTACCTGGTTAGATGGCGACTGGATTCATGAACCTCCATTTCGTTGCTTTTAAAATCGTTGAGCTCCTTCCGTATGGCTGCCTGAAAGGTACAACCATTGCACATCATACAGACACCTTGTGTTAGAAAGCAAGCATCATTTATGTACCACTAAAGGCCATTTTAGGACAGCTGATCCCCTTTCCCATAGTTTCAGTCATATTTCACAAAAAAAAAAAAAAAAAAAAAAAAAGGTTCCCATATAGTTCCATACAAAAAAAAAAAAAAAAAGGATTTAAATGAGCAAATATACGAGATCCCTTAGTCTAATTGCTGATTAATAGGTTACAGTTGGCAGCCATGTCAGAAAACATAGACATATCATGCATTTCAGAAAGATACAATTATTGATGTATTTAAAAGCACATACATCTAAAGAGATCACCGAAATTGGGTTAAGAACAATTCAGCACATTAGTACAACCTGGAACAATCCAAACAAATCTGAAGGTCTGATCACTGAATTTTAAAATTATATAAAGAAAAAAAATGGACCAAAGACAAATCTCATTTCACGTTCTCAAAAAAAAAAAACTTTGGGCCTCAAACACACAAACTGATCTGCCCCTGATGTGAACTCCGCAGAGAAATCCCACTGTGGAGAAATATACATCTGAATCTGCTGCTTTATACTGCAATGCTCGCTCCAGTATGCCACTGACTGCTGAAGGGGGAGAACACAGTGAAAAAGCAGGCCAGAACATGGCCAGGGGGAGCTACTGAAGCTCTGCAAGACTGAAAATGATAGTTTGCACATTTAAAGCAGACAAGCAGCAGCAAACACATAGCGATGCCAGATGCTCTCAACACATTTTAGTCCAGATCTCAGGCCCAGAACACCACACACCTCTCCAGATCCCAATCTCCTGATAGAGGCAGGCTGCAATCACTGTTTGATGAAGGTTTCTAACAATGATTGGTGAACTTGACTGTGCTTTAGACTAATATTGTACTGAATTGCTAGTTTCTCCAAAAAACTGAATCTTGTGTCTTAAATGAGTGTAAAATACGCAGGACTGATGCTATTAGTGATGGGCACGGCAGCTCACCAAAAATATTCGTTGTAAAGATTTGTTGACCGAATCATTGGTGGGAGCCTGTGACTGACTTCCTGAACTGATACATGGCTGAAGGGTTCAGGCTTCAGTTCTTCGCAATACTTTTGCGCCCTTGAGGCAGAGGAGGAGGAGCTTATTTGTACTTTTTAAAGCATTTATCAGGTGCCCTTATCCAGAGCGACTTACAATCAGTAGTTACAGGGACAGTCCCCCGGAGCAACTTAGGGTTAAGTGTCTTGCTCAGGGACACGATCGTAGTAAGTGGGATTTGAACCTGGATCTTCTGGTTCATAGGCGAGTGTGTTATCCACTAGGCTACTAGCACCCTATTATCCCTATTCAGGTTATTAACCAGGACAGTACCAAGGTCTCTACCTCACACACAATCAATTCAAATGGAGTACTGCACTCAACATTTGATTTAAGGATGTACTATGTAGAATGGTGTATATCACAAATAAAAAAAAAATCTGTTTCACATCCTCCCAGTTTACAGAAAATAAATGGATGAAACCACTTGGTAGTTATCTGAAACTACTTGTGAACCAGAATACAATCTTTAATTACTTTGCTATAAAAATAAAAATCAGAAAATGACATACTTTTTCTGATCTATACATCTGTGCCCATCAATAAATCAGCTATGCACTTGTGTTAGTCATATCGATTAATTTATGCAAGTTTGTGCATTACACTGGTGAACAAGCACCATGCTCAGTATGAAACACCAGGTTGAATATTTAATTTAGCTGTGTATTTCTTCCACAGATTTACTTTGCATACAGATTATGCAAGTAGTAACAAGTAAACTGAACATACACTACCAGTTAAAAGCCTGCCAAACTGAAGACACAGGACTATGAAATAACACACGTGAAGTTATGTAATAAATGAAATAAAAGCAAACAACGCAAAAAAATTTAACATTTGAGTCTTAGAGCGACTTACAAACCAGCAGTTATAGGGACCAATTTGTGGTCTTCAGCTTCAAAACATCTCATAAAGTGGCTTTTTATGACAATAGTTAAAGCAGCCATGAAGGTAAAAAGAGGCGACTCTGGGGAAAAAAACTGATTCAAACATACTTCACCTAATCTTGCTACAAAATACTAAACATATTTCTTGCATTGTATTCTACAAAATGGGTTAAATCTTTATCTACACAACCGCCACAGATTATGAGTGTAGACTTTTGACTGGTAGTGACTCTTTAGACAAGAAAATTGTTTCGAATTGGAATTGTTTCAATTGGCTGAACATTATATGAAGTATAGGTCTGAACCTATCAACACCTAAATTAAGATTTGCAAATGTGGGAAAATTTTCAACCTAGTGGTGACCAACAGTGTTCGGTGATCTCCACTGGAAGAATTTGGAGAAATCAGGTTGTGCACCAGGTCATGAATTATTTGAGTAATGTAGCCTTGTTGTATGTAAGTGTGTGTCATTTAAAACCCAGCACTCACTTTATCTGCTGCTGTGAGACGTGTCCAGGTCTTGTCTGCCCGCCTGTCATAGTCCTGGGCATCAGTAACCTCCACATAGTCGCAGAAGCGAATCAGGATCTTGGCCTGCCGGAGTTCTTCCACTGTGGGCCTCTGGCTCAGCTGCCAAGATTATTATGAACAATTTTAGCCATCCAGTGATATTTTGCATCATGTTGAAAGCAGCAAGTACAACTAGTTGTAAGAATCAGCCTCAATAGAACAAACCTAGTACATCTGTGTGTGACTGGACTGAGATGTTTATGTCTGGCAAACAGAAATAATGTTCAGGTGACTGATGAACTATGCGATCTTTGGCCCCTAAGTAGGAAACTTTCATTTTCCATTTCTGATCATTTCACCCAGTTGTGATCTCTCGTTATAGCCCATGACAGAGAACTGTACAAACTGGTAGTTGGTTCATCAGCCACTTTTGTTCATACCTTGCGGCTCAGCCTGCGTCTGATCTCTATCTTCTCCTCCAGCTCCTCTTGTTCATTTCGTGCTGTTGAAATGCAGAGAAGAATAGATTAGCCTCCATGAAAATATATGAACCATTTACTCTGTAATATGGACCAGTCTTCCAATGAATGAGAGGGTGGAATGGGTGGAGAACACTGGCAGGAGTGATTTGGGATGTTATATAGTTTGGAGACAGTGGCATTGATGGGAAGACAGGAGGCAGGGGCTGGAGGTGGCAGAGTTAAAGACGCTGAGATTTGCATTGGTGGTGGTGGTCGCACGGCTCGACAGGATAAGAAAATCTGTGTTTCTCAGTCAAGACTTGCACAAAACACAGGGAGACCATGCAAACAATACACATACAAGGTCTGAGCCGGGATTTGATCTCACAACCTTGGGAGCT
Organism: Denticeps clupeoides; assembly: GCF_900700375.1. Lineage (NCBI taxonomy): Eukaryota > Metazoa > Chordata > Actinopteri > Clupeiformes > Denticipitidae > Denticeps > Denticeps clupeoides. Next base: position 6,907,182 of record NC_041710.1, on the reverse strand, counting down.
GTGAGGCCACTTCGCTAACCGCAGCACCACCACATGACCCCCAAACCAAACTACACTAAAATATACTGACTATGGAATGAAGTGGTCTCCAAACACACAGTACAGTTAATTCAATTGTTGGACAGCTCATCTTCCACAACACAGAACAAGTCATAAACGGCACAAACGAACCCCTATTTTTAGGAGACTCAGAACAAATGAACCCTCGTAAATTAACCCTGACGTTACCGGTGGATTTGACCAATGTTCTATTTTAACTAAGTGTACAACAAGTATTATGTACAGACTCACGTTTAAGAATGTTCCTCTGTTCCAGTTCCTCCGCAGTCGGTCTTTGGCTCAGCTGCCTGCAGAACCACAAAACCTAAATCTCAGCACAGAGCTCAATTTAACTCACTTAACACGGAGTCTCTGGAAAAGCCAAAAAGCCTAAGTGTCTATCTGTTCTTAGTAGTAAAATAAAAGCAGGAGACTGACAGAGACAGTCAAAAAAGGAGGCGTCCTAACCGTGTGAGTTTTGTGCCGATCTGCTGACGGCTTTCAAATCTCTCCTCTGTGCTCAGCATGGGCAGAATGTTCCTCTCCTCCAGCTCTCGTATGGAGGGCCGATTGCTCAGTTTAATGGCCAGAGAGTCTTTTCTCAGCACCTTCACAGCCAGAGTACCTACAGTCACATGACACATAGAAACATGTCCAGCTTCTCATTTGTCATACCACAACTGGTCACGGACTGGGAAAAAGGAACAGAACTACTAGAGAATGACATGATACTGTAAACCAAAGCAATTCTGATACTGATGTTGGCTTACCAACATATTTACTAGCTGAACAAACTTCTTAATGTTACAAACAATATCTTACTTGTGAACAGTGTGTCATCATCATCCTCGTCGTCATCTTCATCGTCATCCTCGTCCTTGTACATGCTGGGTAGGTCCTCATAGTCTGACTCATCGGGCATGTTCTCCTTTTCATCGTCAGAGTCAATGACACCAGCAGGAACTGGCCTGCCTTCCAGGAGGCTACCAGTATGCATTGCAGAGCTTAAAAAAAAAAAAAAAAAAAAAAAAAAAAAAAACCACACAGTAGAGGGTTAAGACAATTTAAATTCCATACCAGTAAAACACAATTTTAGCTTTATGTTACTAGTATGGGGCCATATTTTGAACAGCTGAACAAAAGTTACAAGGGATTGTCACAGCGACCAGACACTTAAATGTAGTCAAAACCAACCCATGCAATCCAAAACCAGACATGTTAGACATGGGCCAGTTCTCCACCCACCAATGGAGGCTTGGCCCTCGCTTCACATGGCTTCTCTTACCATTGCAATGTTGCAAAAACACATATCTGCCTAACTATGGCATCTATGCTCAGATTCAAACCTGCCAAGCTTACATTTCTGCCTGGAATTGTAACACCAGTCAGTAGTATCATCTCCACAGACACCACCACCAGAAGCCTCCATAATTAATGACCAGCTCTCATTTTAGAGCATTTGGCACAGTTTAATGCTTCTGTAGTTTTGCTTTCTACAACATCTGAAAATGAATATTTATAATGATCAATAGGTGTGACTTGAATTAGAAGTTGAGCCTTATTATGCATGCACCAAAAATAGAATTTTACAGAAATCTGGGTCATTAAATTCCAGCGGCAACATATAAGGCATAGCAGGCATAGACCAAAAAGCACGCACCTCTCCAGTCTCTGTATGGTGAGTGCTAGTGTCTTGTTGAGCTCCTCAATGACTCTGCTGGGTGGGTGCATGCCTGTGGGCATTGACCCATACTGCAGCTGGAGGGGGTGATGTAGGGTGAGAGGCTGCGGGGCACTGGGCGGGCACTTCTGAGGAAAGGTGCTGAGGGGAGACTGTGAGGATGAAGGGTCCAGTCCACAGATTAAAACTTTTTTAGGTGGCAGGGGAGGGGAAAGCTTCCCTTGCAAGCAGGACAGTTTCAGGGCCTGACATGAATCTGGAGGGGAAAACAGGGTGACAGACAGACAAAACATTTGCATGACTAATTTGCATGTATATTGGTTCAACAGGTAATGACCATGGCCAAAATCGACACAAATTAAAATATTATTTTAAAAGTACGATATTTTTTATCCAATGCTGTCCAGTAGAAAAATTCCATCTCCAGCAATAAATCAGTGATGAGCTAGCAATGCAAAATGTTTTTAAATTTGTACTAGGACTTTGGTATGTGTGTGCAGATGACACCCCTGAGAGATGAAATGCTGCAGTGCAGAACAAGGAAAAATATGGTACAAGATGCTTGCCAAAGTCCTCTTATTCCCAGCTTCTCAGTCATTGCAGGGTACAGGGTGTGCTGCATGTGACACAGGTGGACCGAGACGAAAGGCCCTAGCTGCATGAAACAGGGTTATTTCGTTCTGATGTCTTCGTTTAAACAGCAGACTGACCTGTGCTGTGATTGGGAAGTCTGGAGTAGGGTTTCGGTGGTAGTGCAGGAGGCTGCTTGTGATAGAGGGAAGTCTTGGCTGTAGTGTCCTGGTCACCGTGGTAGGGGGCTGACTTTTTGGGAGGCAGGACAATAGACTGCTTTAGGGAGGGTTCCTGAAGGCAGACAACACCTTCCATCGCTGGCCGGAAGTCTATTGAGACTAGAAAGGTAAAACCATTCAAACAATTTTTTATTTTTCTGACAGCCAGCACCCTTACTATTTTTTGTAGCCTTCTCCTACTACTTAGAAGAGCTTGTGGCTGATGACTTTCCACACTGATGATCATCCATAGAATAGACAACTTACGATCATCAAGTTATGTAAATCTTCAACAAAAAACTGTTTAAAGCAAAATATTCAGTTCATGCTGGAAGAAACCTTTTCAAAACTGTTTGAATTATCCACTGTAGGGTTAATCTTTTTTTGTGACTTTTGCTTCATTTCTGAAAGGTTTTGTCATGTGTAAGGCTTCATTAAAAGCCCATTGAAAGATACTGTCTCATTTGTGTATACACTAAAGTTTTTTTTTTTTTTTTACAATGAGAAGCAAAATGTAATTCAAGATTAATTAAAGTAATTATTCCAAAGTAAATGTTGAATTAAATGCTAGTCACCATTCCTGTGGCTGTCTGTGTGCTCAGCACGGTAGGCCAGCTCAGCCATCCTGTCAGTCTCAATCAGGGTGGGTATGGCATTCTGAGGTGGCCCACTATCTATATGACCATCCACCTTCGATAAGGCAGAGTCTGAAACAATGGAAAGAAATGAGTCACAAATCTACAGATGTTTTGCATATACAAGTTTCATTTGGATCTGTGTGCAATCATTACATCTCCGTACAAGATGGCTAAATAAAAACACTGCAAACTGTTTTAGAGCAATTCTACTGGCATCAGCTCCCTGAAGCATGACCATAAAACATGCAGTAAAATGATTAAAATCAGCATTTATCTAGGTACTAGGGATCTGCTATACCTAAAAAAATGTATCCTCTGTATTTAAAAAGGGGCCAAGTGGTTTAGGAAGCAGCCCCATAATCCGAAGGTTGCCGGTTTGAATCCCAATCTGCCATGGTGCCACTAAGGTGTCACTGAGCAAAAGCGCTGTCCCCACACACTGCTCCCAGTGTGCCTGTCATGGCTGCCCACTGCTCACTAATGGTGATGGTTAAAAGCAGAGAAGCAATTTCCTTCGGGATTAATGAAGTTTATAAAAAAGAAAAAACAGGTTGTGGTAAGAAATCTTCTGGTGGTTTTGTCAAAACTCCATCACAGGAGTTTCAACAATGTTATCTTTATTTTCATGTGCCCTTGAGCCAGATTTGATTTTTTCAGTGAAATAATTGGTTCTGGTAGGTTACTCTTGTAAACTGTACCTTTAGTAATGTAGTAGATTAATAAAGGTTGTAGGTTCAAAGAAAGGGTGATTCGCATCTAGAATTTGATTCTGGGTTTGTGAATTCTGACATCTATGAAATGCTAGGAGGAGAGGGGGAGGGGACAACTCAATTTGAATTAAAAATCAAACTTTGATTTGACTTAATGCTCTGGGGTCAGTTCTAATATTTACACAAATTTAACATGTAAAAACTGAAAACCTGAATGCCACCATAGAACCCCTTCTCGTCGACCTTAAAATTTACCTCAGTAGGTTTTCAGATCACAATTTCACATACAAGCTCACTCATGCTTTTGCCTTGTTTCAAGATGTGGGATGCATGTGTGAACAGACCAGAACATACCCTTCTCAAAGATCTCCTTCAACAGGCCACGTTTAATCAAGTCGTCTCGACTCTGCCGCACAGACATCTTCCTCTCCAGAACTGAGAAGAAACAGAAGTCACACATACAAACCTTAAACTCAGGTCAAACAAATCACTGATCATCAATAACATTTGAACCATTCCTATTCTATTGAGGTTGCTTTAAATCATGAAAAAAAAAAAAAAAAAAAAAATTAGGTTGCCTCATCTTCGCCAGGTAAAGAACCACGTGAAAACGTGATCAGACCAGGACTCACATTGTAGGAACCAAATTTCCTTTCTTGAACTACTATTGGTAGGTACTGGCCAAGATTCCACCAGAGCTGAAAGAACTAAATGTCCAGTGCCTAATAGCTCTCCCATTGCCAGGTACCATTTGAAAAATCAATATTAACAATCAAAGCTCTTCTTATTCCATATACATATACAACAAAATAATACGGGACAGACATAAATGAAAGAAATCCATATTTTTAGTCTGTTTGCCAGAGAATTCTGCTTGTCGAGGGAGCATCAATGGGCTGCCGCTACCCCTTGGCGTGCCAGAGAATTCTTCTCTTCTAGAAGAGGTGAAGCTGAATCAGAATATACTATTTGGAAAAGCCTAAATAGTGGGGTTTTTTAGGAATGCAAGTGTAATGTCACAGAGACTGGCCAGCACTACTGTTCTCTTTTCCACATCAAATAAGGTCACACCTTCAGTGCCACAGTTGTGTATTGAAGAGACACAGACAGAATATAATCACAGGCTCAACAACAAGCTAGTTTTGGAGACTGGGCTCCAATATTGAGTCACCTAGATGTACTCCTGCCTTGTATGATTAGTGTTGCTTAATAAAACTACTAAACTTGCCATTTAGACTTGCTGAGGATTTAATTTGAGCTATATTTGACAGAGCAATGACCTAGTTAGTGCAGAAAAGGCTGCCACTCTCTCATCTACTTCCGAAGTGGGACGTTTATAAATCAGTTGGTTCCAGTTTATCCACTTTCATGCAATGACTGCACAAAGATTGTGTTTTCTATTCCATGACTTACCTCAAATTTTACTAGCCCACCAGTGCAGAGTCCAGACAGGAGTCTGCACTGCATGGGGTATCATGAGGACAGGTCCCCTTTACTTGTTCATTAAGCACCTCCTTGGTTCAGTTTATCCACTCAAATGATTTTGTACAGCTCCATCATACCAGGTGATCCCATGTCCTCAGTGTGGATTTCAGCCCTTGGTTTTGAATGAACCATAGAGGGCAATCTGGCATTCATAGACCTCCACTGGCAACCCATGTCCAGCGGAAATCTAATTCAGATCACTGCCTGTTACATACAGAGTCTACATCCACCTTCTAAACTCAATTTTATAGACTAATACTCCATCCTAATGCAAATCCTCCATACAAGGCATAAGCACTCTAGGGAGTTCACGTAAAAAAAAAAAATTCTACATTTAAATTGCAATGTAATGAATCTGTGCCCTGAATGTACAAAACACTTAAAGGAAGGAGGGGAAAAAAAAAAAAAAAAAAAAGAGAGACTACATGGTTTGGTGGTATGGATTGTAGTTCTACTGCTGCAGTAGTAGTAATTGCAGTCATGCATTGACTATGAAGAGCTCTATAGTGGAGAGGCAGTGAAAAGGGTGGTCATAGCCTAGTGGGTAACACCCGCCTGTGAACCAGAAGACCCAGGTTCAAAATCCCACTTACTACCATTGTGTCCCTGAGCAAGACACTTAACCCTGAGTGTCTACAGGGGGACTGTCCCTGTAACTACTGATTGTAAGTCGCTCTGGATAAGGGCGTCTGATAAATGCCGTAAATGTAAATAAAAGGGATGATCAGCACAGTTCAGGCTCTCTGTTCTAACTGGCTCACTGTTCTAACCGGAAGTTTTTCTTTGACTGTCTCAAACGTTAGCCTGTGTAGTTCCCAAATGCTTAAGATAGGATTATGGTTTCTTAAAAATAAATAAATTTTATATATATATATATATATATATATATATATATATATATATATATATATATATATATATATATATATATATATATAATTATATAAAAAAATATTACTTTATGTTTAATAAGCCCCACTTGTTTCACTGTTTCTGCATCATTTCTACCTTACATGGCAAGATATGTGAAAACACAGAATTTCTCAACTGATAACAAAGCATCAAATAAAATAAATTAATTTCTACCAGAACTGAATGTTGTCAAGTGTCTTGTCCATAACAGCTGTATCCATGTCGCGGCCTACAGCAGAAGCGTTTTGTGAATGAGTCAGCCCCACCCACTGGTCTGCCACAATCCTCGACCAGCAGGGGCCCAGCAAGTCTGAGAAACAGTACTTTTACAAGAACTCAGGCTCAGGGTGGGGAAGCCATTTTATGACTATAAATCAAAGTTATGATTAATAGTTAAGGAGTAGGGACAATTTAAATATAGTGATTAATACTTATTTGAACTGTATGGACACAATACATCAAACCGGTTATAAACTGTTCATTTAACGTTCAGTAAGGATGTTAGACTTGGTTTTAGCCTTTTTACAACAAACATTTACATTTGTAGAATGTCTGACCGACATTATTGAAAGACCAAATTAACACGCTCCAGATTGAGGTAAGATGCACTGAGCATGCCCAAAGCAGAGTACACTTTAATGAGCAGACATCTTCATGTCCATCTGTTTCACAAACATGTTGTTCCCCGAGGGCTATCAGAAGCTCTTCTAGGTTCTAAGAACACTAGCCAGACAGTCCCAGCTGTTTATTCACTAGTCAAACATTACATAACACACAACATAACAGATTACACAAAAAACAGACATCCAGATCCAAAACATGCTTGAAAAGGTCGGACACGAGGTACACTTAGGTGAGAGAATTATTATTATTATTTTTTTTTTAAACTGGAATTATGAACACATACATTCTACCAGTAAAGAGATGAAACGTTGCAGATAAAATAAGTCACAGTGATATAGAAATAATCACTGAATATGGTCATGGATAACTTCCTGCATGATGCCCTTTCAATCTGTATTCAAACCCATGTAACTGTTACTGGAAATATAGACAAATCACACATGAGGATCTGAGAATTTTAGGTTTGCACCAGTGTACAGAATAAAAGCCAATATACAAAACACAGTGGACACTATTGATCACTTGACTAATCTCAGTAACGTACTTATTTTAACTGGAGGATATGCAAGATATATTTGCTGCAATTGCTGTATCCTTTCTGCCTTTGAATTTATTAATGCATTGGTTAATTCTCCATTCATAAGTTGCTCCATGGAGCACAACAGAATAAGGATAAAGTTTAGAATAATTATCTTTTTGAATGAAGACAGACACACAATGGAAAAAAATCTGATATTACTTCACCCTGGCTTATTCAATAGAAGTTAACTAAATAACTGTGGTGAAATGGAGCAGCTTTTCCAGCCAGATGGCTTGTGGGAGTCTGAGTGGAAGTGCCTAAAGAGGGCTGGTATTAAATTTCTAGTACACTGTACGCTCACATCTTGTTTAAACTCGATGCAACCGCATATATAAGCTTAAAGAGCATTTTGATTACTTTTTAATTCATATGGGTTCTTTGTCTTAATCGACTTTCAAGTTTTGCCTTGTACATGTGGTTGTTGTTTAACTGACAGGCTAAAGCCAGCTGATCAAGAGAGTGATTTGATTTCATCGTACAAGGTGTCATTTATCTAGACATCTTTCACAATATGGAGAGACATGCCTAATTGTGACATGAGGACAGATACTGAAAACTGCAGGTTGAAGTAAAAGTGAGCTCCTTCTAATATTTTTATGGCCAGTCTAAAAGTCGCAACAATCTTCTGTATCTAATTTATGTGGACACACTCAAATTAATTTGCATGAATAAAGGTTAAGAGGTTGCAATTCCAAAATGAATGGTTGGCTGCTCCTTTTTTTTGACAATTCTGAAATTCTCATACATTTACATTTATTTTACATTCACAGCATTTATCAGACGCCCTTATCAAGAGCAACTTACAATCAGTAGTTACAGGGACAGTCCCCCTGGTGCTCGAGCATTGACCAAAAAAAAAAAAAAAAAAAATGTATACACAGGTACTAAATTTGTGGCTGTCTAACTAATACACACACACACTTGTGTATTGCTTGTGTATTTCAGCATAGTATGAAGAGTATAAATATTGTTTATTTTTTTAATCAGAACCTCCACCTCATGGTATTAGACCTGGCAACCTGAAGATCAAGTGCTTTGTGAGTCCATGTGATGTACTGTACATTTTACATTTACAAGTAGTAAGTGGGATTTGAACCTGGGTCTTCTGGTCCATAGGCGAGTGTTTTACCCACTAGGCTACTTCTTACTCAAGACCACAAGGACTCCAGACATGCCAATTGTTCTCCTCTACTTCAAAAAACTTTTTTTCCCCTCCTAGAGGGAAGTGGTGATGGTCAATGTTTTTGGTCATGTGCTTTCTGCCTTACATCTGTTCAGACAACCAGCTAATATTTCTGAAAATGTCTGAAATCACAGATACAAGGTTTACAATGTTTATTATTACATGGTGCCACTCAAACTTTTATTCTTGTTTTTTTTTTTGCTATTCTCTAATTAAAAACATAGGTTGCCATAAGGAACGGAGTTATAATGATCCCAATGTGAATACAGCTAACAGTTCAGCAAGCAGAAGAGCTGCAGTTGTCAAACACGTAACAAAGTTATGCATAATGCCTTCTGGCATTTTTCAGGTTCTCAACCTCACAAATTGTGTCAGATGTAAAAAGTCTCGTCCCAGCGATCATTAGATAACATTGGCATTAAATAGCCCATCGCACTCTTCATGATGCTGAACCAATAGCTTCTTATTGTCAATTAACTGGTGCTCGAGCATTGACAAAAAAAAAAAAAAAAATGTATACACAGGTACTAAATTTGTGGCTGTCTAACTAATATACACACACACTTGTGTATTGCTTGTGTATTTCAGCATAGTATGAAGAGTATAAATATTGTTTTTTTTAAATCAGAACCTCCACCTCATGGTATTAGACCTGGCAACCTGAAGATCAAGTGCTTTGTGAGTCCATGTGATGTACTGTACATTTTACATTTACTACATTTGGCAGACACCCTTACCCAGAGCGACTTACAACGTGCTTTCATGCAACATGAAAATCTGTACAGTTACTGTACAGATGATTATATATATATAAAAAAATGGAAATTGACATGTGAATTGGTAATTTCATTAGTTTCACTTGTGCTAATCAAACAAAATATCAGTAAATACAGGGTTAGGACAAGTGCTGCAATGGATGACAAGTTATATTGACCATTTAAACAGCACAGACTTTGAGTACACAAAGCACTGGCAAAACTGTAAATGATTATATGCCAGTGTTAATGTCACCACTTAAAACAGAGGCCAGTGGACAGAGGTCAGTCAGATTTCTATCATGACTATCTTAATGTTGCTGGCATGTCAAACATTGCCACAGAAATATCCTTGATCTGTCTTTTTATTGCTGCATGAAGGTGCCTCACCGATGCAGGGCACTGCCACTATACATATATAGCGGCTCAGGTTACACCTGTTAAAATGTCCATTTTTATATATATATATATAAAAAGTCTAAATGTATAACTTTCTAAACTGTCATTGATCAGATGACCGACTTTTGAGGACATTTTTGAGGACATCTGACATTCCAGTTGAAATTGAAAGCATTCATAGGTCAAACAATGCACAAGTAAAAATTACTTTTCCTACCTGCAGATGTCTGCTTGAACTTCTCGCTCTTCTTCTTCCTCCACTTCCAAGGCTTGAAGAGTCGTCCAAGAGTTGCAAATTTGCTCCTGAGGCGAATGGGAGGGGTGTGTGTGCCTGGTACCAAGGACTCAGATCGCATGGCTGATATTATCTCCACCTCTTCTGCTGCATTGGGTCAAAAACATGCTTAAAATTATCCATACAAATGTCAGAAATGAAATATTTATATAAAACATATCATGGTTTTGGAGCTCACCACTGAATGCAAAGATGCAATTAGAGGCAATTCTTGCAATAAAACAATGTTAAAAATAATTTTTTTCAAATGTTTCAGAATGCAGTAATTTCTGACGCAATTTTTTTTTTTTTTTTAAAAAGACCTATGCATAAGCATACTAGTTTCAGCAAATATAGTTTCACTAAAAATGGTAAAATCAGCATTCTTGTATGAACCCAATTTATTTCACTCAGTGTGTGGGGACGGTGCTCACCAGTACCTTGACTGGTTCAGGATTTGAACCTGCAACCTTCCGATTATGGGTCTCTTTCCTTACCTGGTAGGACACTGCCCACATTTACATTTACAGCATTTATCAGATGGCCTTATCCAGAGCGACTTACACTCCGTAGTTAAAGGGACAGTCCCCCAAGATGCAACTTTGGGTCCTCTTAGGGTCTTGCTTACTACACAATGGTAGCAAGTGGGATTTGAACCTGGGTCTTCTTGTTCATAGGAGAGTGTGTTACCCACTAGACTACTACCACCCTACTACTTCGCCCACCACTTGCAGGGTGCAGGGCAGCATAGCTGCAGAACTGTGCAAACCACCAAATATGCCTATAATGAACACATGAGCATCAGCACTAGACAACTGGGCAATGGAAGGAGTCCTGGTCTGATTAATTTATTACTTTAGTTCCGGTGGGCAGCCTTGGGTGCTGCATTCATATGGATGTTACTTTGAAACCTACCACCTACCCAAACCCAGTCATTGAAAGGTTCCCTACATTTACATTTACAGCATTTATCAAACACCATTATTCTGAGCGACTTACAATCAGTAGTTACAGGGACAGTCCCCCCCCGGAGCAACTTAGGGTTAAGTGTCTTGCTCAGGGACACAATGGTAGCAAGTTGGATTTGAACCTGGGTCGTCTGGTTCATAGACAAGGGTCTTAACCCACTAGGCCAGGATAGCGAATCCTGCAACACCACAAAAATGGTTCAAGAATGGTTTGAGGAAGTAGTCTCCACATGGAGGTGTCTATTCAAATCACACAAACCAGTTGGCATTTTAGTGTCGGACTAATGAATTTCTTCACCGACAATGAATCACCGTCTCAGGGTGAACGTATGGTGTACGGGCCGTGCATGGTGCAAGTCTCCATTCCGCGTTGCACTCCTGAGGCGTCTCTCAAGCCATACGCATCACTGATCTGACAGGGTTAAACTGGTATCTGGCTGCACTGCTCCACAAAAACGGCAAACTCAGAAGGTTGTAAACAGGAGACAGGCAAAGTGTGGACGCTGTGTGTGTTCGCTACACCATTTCAACTCCCGTGTCTTTAAAACTGTGTGGACAGTACACATCGCACATGCAAAATAAGAACCAGAAGACCTCAACGTCACGGGTTCAAACCCCAATTACTACCCTTGTGTCTCTGAGCAAGACATTGAACCACCTTTAAGCAGCCTTTTAAAAAGCTTTGCTCCTTTTTTTGTGTGACAACACCGGGTGAAGTCGTGAATTGCAATTGCAGACAAAGCGATCAGTGAAGGGTCACATGGACGTCTTGTGCCACTTGCATAAGCCAGAACACACGAACAAGGGCAAGCTGAGCCCAGGAGAATATCAAACGCGGCGTACGCTCGGAAACACAAAAACCAGGCCACATGGTTGCCAGATCAAAATAATAACCGTTTGTGTAACATAACTGTGGATTACGAAGGGTTGCATGTTGCCGAGCGGCCGCGAAAATCCAACGAGCCTATGGTACGGTAGGAAATGGCCGTTTCTGGCAAGATGGCCTGGGTTTTGTTCTCTAGCACCAAGAACCCTTGTTAGCAGCTTGAATAAATTACTCCAGAGATGGGAGTAGGTCGGCCACAGTGGAACCAAGCCATCGGAATTCTGACAAACCACCACGATCCACGGGCTTTATCCTTTGTGGAACAACACGTCTTAAGTTCTGCATTTCGGATTTTGTGCCGGCATGAGTTCCAAGGTCAAAAAGATGTGAAATGCTGTTCTGTCCACCAAGTCTCGGCGTCGCCAACCCAACATCCAAACCGGCGCTACAAGATTCAGTCCTTTTGAAGGGCTTCCTATGTACAATTTGAAATACCTCGAGAAGAGGCGAAGGGCGGATCCGGCTGGCGTTCGGGCGTGTTCAAAACGTCCCGGCCGTACGGGCCATGGCCTGCAGTAGTGAGGCGAATCCCTCTGGATCCGTGGGGGAAGGCCACAGGGGGACGGCCGAGTCAATGTGAGATGTAGTTCTCAGGCAGCACGAGGAACGGTGACCAGTCTCTCTCTCACACACACACACACACACACACACACACACACTCTCTCCAAATGGCTGCAGGCGTGAACAAAACGCGTAACGCCTGCACGTCACCTCTGAAACGTTGCAGACTCGAGTCGACGCGTAAAAAACGACGCATATACACACACACACACACACACATATATATATATATATTTTTTTTTTTTTTTAAATGCAGCGCAAAACGCGAACCTCCTCTACAGCCAGGAGCCAAGCCCGGCGGGCGGAGGCCGAACACCCCCGGCGAACGCGCCGAGGACAAAAGAAGGTCCCTCGCCATGGCCGCGCTTACCGTCCTGCGCATCGCTTGCGCGGCTGCAGTTGCTGCATATGTGTTTGATCTCCTTCCCAATGTGGCAGTGAATCATGAAGGGCATGTTGTTGTTGTGCTGCTGCCTCTGCTGCTGCTGCTTCGCGGTCTCCGTCTTCTGGCTCAGGGACATCATCCTGACCAGATAAAAGCCCTTCTTCTTGGGCTTCTCCACGGCCATCCCCGCGGGCGTGGCGATCACGTTGCCGAGGTACCCCGGCGCGAACCAGCCGCCGTGGAGGATGGAGAGCGCGGGATCCGCCATGGGCGCAGGGGCGGGAGGAGGCGGACGGGTTGTCTGCTGCGGACCGCGCAGGGAGGGGTTCTTAAACCGCGCGTCCCCTCCTCCTGGTCCTGGACCCGCAGCCAATCGGGACGCGTCGGCCGCGCGCCTGTCACCTCCGCGCATGACGTCACACCCCGCACACCTGTCTACAGGTTTACGTAAAATAGCGCGGAAGGCTGCTCATATTTCATATCAGACACAAAGTGATCACCTCAATAATAACAATAACTATGAAAATCCTGTTTGACCGATCACAATTTTTAATAACACGTGCCAATTATTGACCATTTCCCCATGAATACAGGCTAGGAAACACATTACAGACCCGGTAATTCTATTCAGGCATTTATCCCTATCTTTCTACACTTTTACAGGGCCTTATTAATGTTATTCTGTCCACAAAGGAGGCAAAAATGAAACCTGCCATCTTCTCCAGTGAACCCCAGCTCTGATCTCGGTAACCCCTTATCTCTGCTTAGTGTCCACGGAAAGAGAACAAAAGACGTGTTGTTAGAAGCATAGTGGTAGCAGAGAACAAAGCAACATCACCTAAAAGGAATAATGACGCCATTACCAAAAAAGGGGAGGTTTTACATTTTTGTTCTTTTCATCATTTGAAAAGAGAGACGATTAAACGCATTACACCAACAAAACCAACGTCTGCAGTAGCCCAAAAGCATGAATACTGTGGCATTGCTGTGGGTATTACCAGACGCCGTCCATTATGCTGTAATGCTCCACAACAACAGCGCTGCGCAGGGTACAGGTCCTGAGGATGGAAACTCATCTTCAAGTTCATCTTCTATGAACTGAAGGCAGACAAAATCTAGCCGCTGCTCATCCTTATACATTTCAGCATCAGTTCAACAACCTGTGGCTATTGTCATTTTCTTCTTCAAAATCCTATCATTACAGAAACCCCTATTGGTAATCAGGAGGCCCAGTCAAAAGTGAACAATGTAAAACCGGGAATGTTTGTGATTAAAACCAGACCAACCATAAATGGACGGATGGATGGATGGCAGTATAGAGAGTTGGCCGAAAAGCAGCACCTATTTGAAGGTCAGCAATCCATGGCAGTGACTGTTCTCAAAAGACTAAAAGACTGCAGAAAGCAGACTCAATTTAAGGAAGGAAGAACTTTCCACCATCCCTGAAGTGTCTGCAGTGCCTGTATTGGACCGTCTGAAAAGAGAAGTTAGAGAGTTTAATGTCCCAACAAAAAAAAGAAAAAAAAAAGAAAGGATGGGCATGATGTGAAAGTGGAAAAGGCTGTTTGCTCAGTGTGCTCCACTTAGAGCAAGAACTCCAACAACTCCTCAACCAGGAGTCCTTTGAAATTAATGTTGTGAGGATGGACACGGGAAAGGCAGGGCTCTGAAGTCTTGCGTTTTTCTTAATTTCCGTAACGTCAGTGTTGATCATTGTTGATGCTGCAAACTGACCTGAAATTTGGGATGATAAACTGAATAAATGTACAGCGCTTATGTGTTTGTGCAGTCATTAATTCCCTCTGCAGTTCTATATGCATTTTATTAAATGGACATACACATCTTCATCATCAAAGCTACCTATTGCTCTGTCACTCAAGACTGTTTCATCTGTCTGATGGTGTAGGCCTAGTGGTGCCCTCAGGTGCTGAAACAATGAACAAACACAGCGGGTTCTACACAGCAGACCCCACTGCGAACAAGATAAACACTCATATTGTACAAATCTGATCCTCTAGAAAGCAACAATATGGAAACTTGCTCCACTCATGGAAGACAAATGATGAATAGCTCCATAAATGTCACACGAAACATCTTTAATTTTTTTAGATCTACAAAAACCAATAGAGACTGAACATCAGCAGGCAAATGGCCCCAACACCTTAAAGAATGTAGTGCCTACATCAAAATATGTACAAATTAAACTTGGACTGGCAATGTGCTTTGGACTATAGAGTGGAATCTGTATCTGCCATGTTTCAGATTCACATCAAGCAAACATCTAGCTAAAAACTGCAACATTGAGCACAACAGTAACAGAAGCTCTTCACCCTTGAAGAGCTCGTGACCCCCAAGTCAGAGAATGGCAGGAGGAGAAGCACGAGTCATCTCTTACAGTGAAATAAGTCTCCCCTGAACGTCCGGGACTCCACCTTTGTGATCGTCCACAGCTCTTCAGTATTCACATAGTGGACGACCTCATGTTAGTCCTCAACAGCAGGTCCAAACCCAAGAAAGTCTGTATATTCGCATTGAGACTGAGGAGAGCTCACCTCCCACCCTCATCGTCTCCATGTTCAACAGAGGGACTATAGAGAGCGTCCTGATTAGCAGCCGGGGGGGTGGGAACGGCACCGCCTTGCAGCTCATAGTGAGGATAGGGTCTCTCTTCCCACTGTCATGGACAATCACCAAAAAGGCCACCAAAACTGTAAACATTCTGTTCTCGTTGGACGGAAAACCTGCATTTTCAACCAGGCTTTTTAACTGTGTGTGTTTCTTTTTTTCTTCCCTGGTTGCTTTTAAAAGTTTCTTAATGGCAAATCTTGAGAAATGAGCAGTTGGAGAGGGTGTGACACCATGATCTGCAGCATATGGGCCTTCAGGGCCAGTAACTGCTGCACATTATACTGTTGTTTTTTTATCCTGCTATTTTAATCTGCTGCTGTTACAGAGTTGTATGGCCAGAACAGAGAGACTTCTTCCCCAGGACACACTCAATAGCACATGTGAATCCTATTTATCTGCGTACTACCATCTTCTGTTGTACCCTAAGTATAATAATTAATAATAATATGACACTCTGGACTTTGGACCTATTATGGAGTGTAATATATCTAATGTTTATCTTACATTGTTTATACACACACACACACACACACACACACACACACACACACACACACACACACATATATATATATATATATATATATATATATATATATATGCATTTTTCTTTCTTAAATTTAATCTATTGGTTCCTCTTGTAATTTCTACACCCTTGTGGGGTGATCAGGGTACATTTCATACAGGGGGCAGTGGTGGCCTAGTGGTTAAGGAAGGTTCGAATCCTGAGCCGTCGAGGTTCCACTGAGCAAAGAACGGTTCCTACATACTGCTCCCCGGGTGCCTGTCATGGCTGCCTGCTGATCACTAAGGGTGATGGTTACATGCAGAGGACAAATTTCATTGTGTGCACCATGTGCTGTACTGCAGTTACTTCACTGCACTTTGCAGTTGTATGACTGTGTTTGTGACAAATAAAAATATATATTGCTCATTTGCACATTTTTCAAGAGTGCAAAATGCATGTTTCTTTTTTCACAGTTTATCAAGACTTGAAATGTACGGATTACTAGATGTTAAATATATCAGAACTACCAGTTACCACTAGAGGGTGGTGTGTACTGGAATTGCTAAGGTCAACTTGTAAGGTCCCCTGACAAGAAATAATTGCTTAGTGGTCCCCTAATACTATATCTGAAGTCTCTTTCTGCACCAGCCTTGGTGCAGAACATTAATATGAGTTCCACCAGCCTGTCTATGGTCCTGAAGTGGCTAGAAATGGTGATAGATGTAAAGAGGGTGGTAGTAGCCTAGTGGGTAACACACTTGCCTGTGAACCAGAAGACTCGGGTTCGAATCCCACTTACTACCATTGTGTCCCTGAGCAAGACACTGATTGTAAGTCGCTCTGGATAAGGGTGTCTGATAAATGCTGTAAATGTAAATGTAAAGAGTGCTTTGGTCATTCTGCTTCACCGTTAAGAGACAGCTGCAGCACAGATGGTTGAATCTGGAATTTGTCCCCTTATGATGACAAATGTGTAAAAAAGGGTTTCCTCCTGTTTCCTCCCCTATAACATTATCTCAGTCATGGCTTCCAAACGTGTGAAGCATTGCAGTTGTGTTTTTTTAGTTCAGCCATTCGAGACTCTGAAGAACCAGTGAGTTAATTTAATTATTTTCTGGAAAACTGTGACACATCTTCCTGTTTGCACGAAACATTGTGGTTGGTGAATAATGCTGATGATGTAATTTCCATGAATGCATGCTCAGTTTGACAGACTGCTCTCCTCCTCATCCAGCCTCTCATCTCCTCATTAGCATTTAAAGGTACATTTTGGTTCAGTTACCAAACATATCATGCCGACTGATTAATATGCCATATAATCATTTACACACAACTAAAAAAATAAATGTGATCTATGTGATTATCTTGAATGTAATAAGTAATCCTCTTTATATGTGCCATCGTAAACCACAGATTCGCATAGTGAATAAACGTGGCTTTCAAGGCTTAAGCGCTAAGCACTGGAGGAATGAAATGACCAATTTGTGCCAATTTCATCTCCCACATGCCGCCGTTTGAGGAGGAAATTATCAGTGCTTACTTTTAGTTTATGATGTTACTGAAGCCATTATCACTGACAAAAGCTCTTGCATCATTAGGTTGTTGATGAAGCGGTCATAGCAGGCAACATTGAATATTCACTCATGGGGTAAAATTCTTTGCAAAAACACACTTCAATTTAGTGATCAAAGAACAAATACTTCTCAAGTGCCTCTCACATATCCTTAAACACCAACAGAACATGTGTTCCCTATACAGTTTCACACCCCGATAGGTCTGGTCTATTGGACAACATTGGCCTGCCTGTGGCCTGTGCATAAGTGATCCTTGGCCACCTGTCTCCACTTTGCTGACCACTGCATTTGGCAAAACCTGAACAATATTATTTGCATAGTTACTCTCACTAATTGCACAATTATATGTGCAGTGACTGGCAAGAAATCAGAAAATATGTACTCATATGTACTTAAAGTTATAACAACTGTAGATGCCATTGCAGAGCTGCGATAGTGAGCACAATCTTGTAAAAAAAAAGCATGCATTTGCATAAATTGTATTTGCAAAAAAATATTCAGTGTGCAATGATAATACTCCCAGCATAGTACCTCAATATTCCTGTATTGTTTGTTATGTAAGTGCAGCTAAAATGCTATAGGTCAGGGTTATTTTATGCTTTGAGGCACTGCTGAGATCTAATTAATGGTGGAATTTTTTTAAAGGACTCACATGTGTAATATTGAAATCAGAAGTTGAGGTTATTTTTATAGTTGAACCCCCACTCCTCCGCTGCATTGCCCTGTTTGCGTCTTTACAGAACCACCCTTGCACGTGAAAGCTCCTGCACATCCTCCATGCATTCTTACCCTGTTAGGAGCATAAACCATACTCATTTATTTGTTTGCATAATAGAAAACAAACCTCCATGAGTGACAAACGAACATATTCTAATGGCCATCAAACCACATCTTAACTGGTACATCAGAGGAAACTCAAAAAAGGTACAGGAGTGGGTGAGAAACATATTCTTCTGTTTAATATGCTCGACCAAACCAATAGTTTGCAAAGCGCATGCAGAGCAAATAATGGATTTGGCCAAATTGGCTTAAATTGGCTTAAATGCAATGCAGTGGTGATAGCGACAGCAGTATCAGTCAGTGGCCGGCCAGCGACCAAGGCAACTCCTGTTTAAATGGTCTTTACAATGTCTTTACACATACTGTGTAGGCAGTGCATGGGCGTTGCAGTTTAACACGGGTTATTCCTGTGATGGGGAGGGGACGAGGGGGACGAGGTTTTGGCGCATGAGGGGATGATGAGGGGAAATCGCCCTTCCCCTCGACCTGCCCAGCTCTCTACTTCACCCATAATCTGGTCTTAATGGTACAGGAAAGCGCTATGGCCGGCATGAAATGAGCCCAGCGACCAGTGCAGCTGTCTGGAAATTAAAAGCATCATATCAAAATATGAGGACACACCAATCATAACTATTTGCATGAAACATTGAATGAAAACGCAATACTACACTGCATGCAGTGTGATGCCGACTCCGCCATGAAATACTGCCAAGTCACCATGGCAACAAAGGATGCAATACGCCACGTCCACACTCTGCATCCACCAGAGTGATGCTGCAGCAAACGGGTAACGTTCAGTTGAATCTGGCGACCACGTGGACGACAATCACGCGCCAACGGGTTCCGCCGCGTTACGTAAGAGCACACCGCACACCGTGCGCGTTACACGGGCGTGCGCGCGTTATAAAAGCGGACCGCAGCGGAAACACCGTCCCAGCCGCAGGGCTCGGGGCGCACGTGCTCGCTCGCGCCGCTTCTACCTGGCTGCAGGTTCAAGGCAATCCTGGCCTCGGCGAGGTAGGGCGTGTCGCTCTTGGACCGGACTCTCCGGATCGCTCGGCGATCTCTGGCCTCCCCCGGAGTGGCCGCCATTGATTGGAGGCGCGTCCAGAGGCGGCTGGCGGGCTGGAGGACGCGAAGTGCCAGGCGCTCCGTGGTGGTGATGCTGGAAACTCCCTCCCCTCCCAGCGCAGCCCAGCCCAACCCAACCCTGCCTCTTATCGCATCCGTCCGCAGACCTGCAGGCACAGGGATCTGGAAACTGTGCACATCTCAGATCCTGGTAATAAACCCAATCGGACTACATCATAAAAAAAAAAAATAAAAAAAAAAAAAATATATATATATATATAAAGTATGGGCTTTATATAACTTCTTCCACAACAAAATGTCCAATTTAAAAGCAACCACATAAAAAACACTGAAGGCTGACAAAGATTTTGCAACGTCAGCAGTGCAATATTGCAATTATGTGGAGGGACACGTTATCCCCTAAATACTAATTGTCTGTAATTGCCTTTATAAATTATCTTTGAACTGTTCATATTGTAGCGACGGGTGTGAATGGGGAATAAACAGCACTTACATAGTCACAGTCCATTCCTATGCTATCCTCCAGCCGCAACCAGAATGGACTCACACTAGCATTCAGCCAGACGGTGAGCCAACGCTACAATACATTTGATTATGGGCCTATATTTGTGATAAATGAAGCTCTGTGCAAGTTAAGTGAACTATTATTATTATTATCATTACTACACAATGCACACATTACTCACATGAGTTATGAAGTCTGTACTTGCCACTGTGCCTTTAGTGGCCGTCACCTTTCAATATCCACCACTAGGTGGCGCCTGCTCGCTGATGAACGTGAAGGGATTGTCATTGTGAAACACTGCAGCACAGCACAAGGCACACATGACGCGTTTGACTGCATTTAACCCATCACCTTAGTGAACAGTGCAGCCACAAAAGACCTTCCGATTACCAGCCCGCTTACTTACCCGGTAGGCCACCACTGCTCCAGGGTAGTTGACACCTTTCATTTTTCCCCCTCACAATTTGGTTCATTGGCGTGCGCAAAAAAAGCAGAACAGTATATGGCACAAACAGAGGCATGTGTGTTGAGTTCAACAGCAAGGTTGCTTGGTGGAAGAAATTGTCCTGGAATCTACTGAATGCCTGCCTTATGGCAGCTTGAACAGTGGATGACTTGGTGGCTTTGGGTCTTTGATGATTTTTTTCTGAGTGCAAAAGGAGATGTGAGTTCTAGATCAGCTCAACATCAGTGCAGGTATGCCGTTTTTTACTAAACCATTTTCTGTATCTGTTGGCCTGCCAAAATCCAGTCTTCATCCCCAGCAGGAGCTCCACCGTATGAAGGCTTTGCTGGACTCTAAGATGGAAACAAAATGAAGCTCTTCAGCCTCCTTAATGCCTGGCAGGTCTTCTTATCATGATACTCTTCCAGTTGATGTTGATACTTTTTATTGCATTAAAATGCAATAAAATTAATGCTGTGGCCCTAGCTACACCCAGCCGTGACAAAATTGAATCAAGTGAACGTGATAGAAAAGAAAGTGATTGTTTTTGTCATTGTGATACACAACGCAGCACACAACGATATATGTCCTCTGGTTCCTCACCCAGCAGTGGGCAGCCATGAAAGTCACCTGGGGAGCAGTGTGTGGGGACAGTACCTTGCTCAAGTGGACCTCAGTGGCACCTTGGCAGTTTGAGCTGTGAATCCACAACCCTTCGGTTACGAGTCTGCTTCCTTACCTGCAAGGCCACCACTGCCCCCCTAATTTTAAATACATTATTGAATTATTACATTTACATACATTATACATGTATTACTTATTTAGTTATGTTTAGTTGCTGCACCGGACTGTTGTATAGAACTTAATTGGTTGAGTAATTGTCCCTTGATCCTGATAGGGATGGTAATTTAACTCTGTAATTTAACTAAACTAAAGTGCATGAACGTTTTTGCCCTTTGAAATTTTAGTGCTTAACTGATTGGGAATGTTTTGGTTTCTTTATTTTTCATGTGGTTTGCTGTCATTTGTGTTTAGTGTCGCTCCACCAGTCGAACCTTACGGGTTACTGACAGGAGAGTGATAATAATTTTGTAGATATTCAATGTACTTTATTCTAAAACAACCAGAATGCAAAAGTCATCTTATGTTTATCATTAATTATTATATATGGTTTATTCGTTTTTAATGGTTTGGTTTTTAAACAACAACAGTAATTTTAAAAGCAGAACCAAGCCAATGAGGATGCACGTCACAGAAACAATTCTTGGTGCTGCAAATGAGGAGGGTTGTTTCAGGGAGGGTATCGGACATCCGACATGGGGCAGTGGCGGTCTAGCGGATAAGGAAGTGGACCCCTAATCGGAAAATTGCCGGTTCGAATCCCAAACCGCCAAGGTGACCTTTCATGACTGCTCACTAAGGGTGATGGGTTAAAAGTGGGTTTGACAAGGGTGACCAGATGTGTGCTTATGAAATAATCGACATTTTAGTGCGAGCAGGATGGGTTATATGTCTGGAAACGTCACCCTGTTGTAACCTTTCTTTAATCCATGTTGCAGTTGCACTTTCATCCTGCAGCAGTTCAGTGGTAGTCAATGGCAGTATAGTAAATATACTAATATTAATGACGATTATAATTAAAAAATAAATTAAGAAATGTATAACTAGTTTGAAATACTGAAACTGTATTTGTTTCAGTATTTTGTTTGTGGATTTTTATTGACTTTCTATTTTTTTATTAATCATAGAGCACTCATTACTGTCATTTAGTGAGACTGAGATTCAGCAGATTCATCTTCAGCAGCTTCTTCAGGAGAATACAGGTAACGACCTACAGGAGAAGAACACTGTCACCATGGAGTGGGACAAAATCCCCCTTGAGTCCAACTACAAGAAATGTCTGATTTCTGTGATTGCCAACAAAGGTTTTGCCACCTAATACTGAAAAAAGGATCAAATAATTATTTCATTCATGAAAATTATGTCACTTCTAACCTCACACATAGAAATATTCAGATGAAGGAGGTAGTTAATGCAGATGAGTAGGTCCATGCTTGTGGGAAGTTGATCACAAGCGGTCAAGAAAGGTAACACAACCATGTGTAAACATGTATAATATTAACACATTATGTGCTGTCCTTGGTTACTCATATTTTGTGTTAATGACACAACAAAGCGTTCTACATAATTTTTAATATTTTAAAAAATCCTGTTGGACTGACACAAACTTGATCAGTCAAAAAAGGATGTTTTTTTTTGTCATTTGTCCAGTGGCCTAACACCCAGGTTTTTATATTCCAGGGTTCATAAATATTGCTTATAATATTAAAAAATGCCACCAGAATATTCCCCCCCAAAATTGACTCTGGTAGTTGGTTTTAGTCAGTATAAGCACATGATTATCGCTGTTATAATTAAAAAAAAAAAACGGCACCGTAATATTCCAGGAAAATCTGTATTCTCTTAATCCATTTGATTTACTCTAAACTCCTGCTGACGCTCTGAAATAAATGATCTGGCACGTAAGGAATTAAGCAGGACAACAATCCTTAATTATACAGTTAGGCCATAAAGAATAATCAATTGTGTTTGCATGTGGTCAGAATGTATGATATGAAATTATTAAAGCCTAAAAGTGTCATTGTTCTCTTTTCAAATACACGGAATACGATGCATCAACCAAGCGGTGCAGGCTACGCACTTCTCCACTTTCTTTATTTTTTTTTTTTGTAGGTGGACACGAAAATAATCCGAGCCTCCAGTACTGCTCGCCTGGTCCCTCCACCTCTGAAGGTAAAAGGAAGACGCTCATCTAGACTCTTCTCCGTCTTGGCGCCTCGGTGGTGGAATGAACTTCCCCTCCAGGTCAGAACAGCTCAGTCACTGAGTATTTTCAAATGGCAGCTCAAGACCTTCCTCTATAGAGAATATTTAGATTAACTTGTAACCCTCTTGTTGTCTGACTTATGCATAAAAAGTACAACAGCGTGAATAAAAAGTTTGTATTCATGGTTGGGGGTCCTAGTGAACCAGAACTGATCACTTCATCGATGGTAACATGGCAGCACGTTGTAAGTCGCTCTGGATAAGGGCGTCTGCCAAATGCCTTAAACGTCAAGCGTAAAAACCCAAACAAGACGACAACTTCAGCCTCGCATCGAAATCACTGAAACGTCCTGAGACGTTCGGCCATGTTGAGGCAGGAGGCCGGCGACATAAAACGCTTTAATCCGCCTCCCGGCTGACGGAGACTCGCCTATATAAAAGCCGATCGCGGCGATTTAAAAGCGACGCGACATTTCACGGCCATTGCGCTCCTGGACGAAAGAGACGAACGGAGCAGCGCGGCCAGTTCCGGTCGACGCCGGCGTCCTGGACTCTACGGCGGCCCGCGAAGACCAGTTCCCCCTCTTCTTTTTTTCGCGTTTCGGGAGTCAAGCCTTTCCCGTTTCCTCAATGACGATGGGTGACATGATATTCGAAGAAGCGGAAGATTTGATGCATTTCTCTGTGCACGATTTGCCAAGTCGCGGCTACGCGGTCATGGAGGAGATTCGACGGCAAGGGAAACTTTGCGACGTGACTTTAAAGGTACGTGAGTGTCGGCGGCGCATGCTAGCTGGTAGCTAAATACGGCTAGCCGCAAAGGATGAAGCTAGCAGGTTCCTGGGGGAGGATGGAGGAAGGAGCGCTGGACTGACCGCAGCAGCCTGTCCGCCGTGACACCTTAACGTCGCGCTTCACGGCCACACGTCTCCTCCACGGAGCGTCTCGGGCGACGTCACGGCTCGCAGAAGGGGGTTCAGGTTCAGGTTGAGGTCCAGGTCTGTCCCTGACAGCCGGGATCCGAAGCCGCCTCACGTTCGGCAGGATTGTGCGGGTTCGCTGGTATCGTTTTCTGGGTCGGACGGGCGCTCCCAACTTCAACGTTGAGGCAAGACTCCGTCCTAGAGTTTGCAGAACACACGGTGGGACAAGTGTCAGTGTCATCGGGTCTCGCGTGTGACGCTGGCCACATGCATTGCTCATAAAAAAGTGACTTTATTGTGGGACGATGCATTTTACGTGTGCACTGCGGGATTGCTGGTGTTCCCCACAGATGCATCTTTGAGAAATTCACGGAACGGGGGGACGTGGTAGGATATGTGGGATCCTGGACGTCTGAACAGTCCTCTGTTGGGATTGGACGGTGTGTTACGCCCGGCTTGTGTGGAACTGAATTCTTGTGCAGTGAGTGAGGAGGAATTCCCTTTTTTTGGGGGAAAAGCTGAAGAAAACGCCGTGGGCTGTCTCCTTGCCTGTAACACTGTGTCACCCTGGGTCACTTTTGCAGGTGGCGTCTCCCTGTTGGATGGTTTTGCTATAGAGTGATTTTTTTTTTGGGGGGGTTGCTTTGCATACACTGCTTGAAGCTTGAATTGAATTCTGTTAGTGTTTGGCTTTATACTGTACATAGTAGCTGCAATGTCTTCATACCTAATACTCTAAACACTGAAAACAAAAGTGCGTCAGCAGATGCTCTTATTTGTTTACATTTAAATAAAAACTGTAAAACTTCCCCGGCATTGAATGCTGAAAACTAGCAGAGAAAAAACAAGTCTAAATTTTGTCATGGCTACATCCGTGACTAGTATGTTTAATCTGTTATTTAATAATGTCATGTTACTGCCCATTTACCATTTTATCACAAGTTATTGTGATCATGTCCCTATGGAGCATAAACAGCAGCACACATTTACATTGTATATTTCACACACATGTGCTTTATCCAGAGTGATTTACAATCAGTATTTACTGGGACAGTCTCCCCCCTGGAGACATTCTGGGTTAAGTGTCTTACTCAGGGACACAATGGTAGTAAGTGAGGTTAGAACCTGTGACTGGTCTTCTGGTTCATAGTTCTGGTTCTTCGTGGTTAACAATTGATCATTATGCACTTTATAATCTGCCTGCTACAGACTATAACATTGTTAACTTGGACCTACTAATTCATGAGCTCATTTACATTTAAACATGTCCTTTGAAGTCTTAAAGACCATCTTTTATGGTCTGTACCTGTCATTTCAGCTACATACAGGTTAGCGAGTACATAGTGAAACGAAAGAACGTTTCTTCGAGTACACAGCTGCTCATTGGAGGATCAAGGCCTGCCCCAAGTACGGTGATTATCTGTAGCAATATTATGACCTCTTCCTAATAGGATGGACTTAATCCTCTCTAAGGCTATCTGTCTCACCCACTCGTCTCATTGCCCTACTTTCATGCCCTTCACGTCCACAAAAGCCTCAAAAACCAAGTCAGCAAATATGTGCTGTACTGACCTCCTATTATCTTTAAAGTCCACTTTTAACAATCCCTCAGCCAGGCATGTATGTTCTGCTCTGTTCACTATCTCAAATTGATTGATTGGATTAAATTGATCTCTGGTGCGTTTCGCAGCCATTCATGTGTAGAGCAATCTCTGTGTGTGTTGCAGGTGGGGGATCACAAGTTCAGTGCGCACAGAATTGTCCTGGCTGCTTCCATTCCATACTTTCATGCAATGTTCACGAATGACATGGTTGAGTGCAAACAAGATGAGATTGTAATGCAAGGCATGGATCCTAGGTAAGCAGATTTCATTTTAAAATAAGGTTTTATGGTTTGCCCCATTCACAAATAATCATAATTTCTCTGGTCTTCATTGAAAGTGCTCTGGAGGCCCTGATCAACTTTGCCTATAATGGCCATGTGGCGATTGACCAACAGAATGTCCAGGCTCTGCTAATAGGAGCCAGTTTCCTGCAGCTGCAAAATGTCAAGGATGCCTGCTGCTCATTCCTGCAGGAGAGGTGTGTGTGTCTGCTGTTACACACTCATGACTACAGCAACTTGTTTCTTTGTGCCTATGTTGGGATCATATCAGATTATTTATCTTTGATAATTTTTTGTGATAAATATCCAGAGGTGTGAACCGTCACTGGTCTCTATTCGATTCGATTACCATTATCAATGCCTTGATATCGATGCGTCACGGTCACATGGTCACATGATGCTTTTAAATACAAGAGTTAACCCTTGTATTTGTACACTCAGAGACTGTTAAGGTCAGTTTTTCCTCCATTCCCGCTTCATGTATGTGTTTCGAAGTGACAGAAAGACCACCTGCCTGCTTTGATTCTATTGGTCGTGCAGAAATACGTCATGGTGTGGAGTGTGAAACCACTACCCGGAGTGGTGATGTATACAGATCAGGCAGCCACAGTCAGTATCGGCACTACTTTTTATCGAGGGGTTTTATAGTGCCGCCAAAACAAAATCACTAAACATCATTATGATATGATCGATTATGTTGAATTGTCCACGTCTGCATCGCAAAGCTTCGATTATATGATAAATTTCAACACCCCTATAAATATCTCAATTAGTACTATTCATACTATCTAATTGGGCCAGAGCTGCCTTAGCAAAATGTGTGTTATACAGAATACATATTCCAAAATGTGTTGATCATATAGCCTGGTAGCAATTTCAGTTTGAAATTTAAAGTGCAGCCCTCTTTATTTTTGTAACAATCTTATGAAAAAACACATTGATTTTTTTTTTCTCTACTGAAGTGCCATCTGAGTGATAATCTGTGGTTTCATTTGAGTTGACTGCATTTTCCTTTTTTACAGGCTTCACCCAAAAAACTGTTTGGGTGTCCGCCAGTTTGCTGAAGCCATGATGTGCACCACACTGTATGATTCAGCCAACAGCTTTGTGCACCAGCACTTTGTAGATGTGTCTTTGTCTGAGGAGTTTCTGAACCTCCGGGCCGAGGATGTTCTGGAGCTGGTGGGTTGTGATGAACTGAACATCAAGGCGGAAGAGCAGGTTGGTGCAAAGGGATTCCGAGCGGTCCGAGGTGTTTGATGTGTAAATCACATTCATTGGAACATCACAGTAATAAGTGGCTACAGCACAGCCACCACCCATTAGCCCCACACACCTTTGAAAGGCTTTTTCACCACTTAAAAAGTACAAACCTGTCCCCCACATTCCTACAAACTATCCCCAACCAGGGGAGTCTGGTAATTGGATTTGCATGTCAATAGTTCCATCTTAACATTTTGGAAATGTGCCATTCATTGAATGCCGTCAGACATGAGATTTTATTAAAACCTGTTGTGTCTAGGGATTTTATGAGATTGTGTAATATTAAAATATGACTATTTCTCATGCATTGTGGTGGCATCAACATGAAGTCATGTTCTGCCAAACAGAACTGTGGGTCTGTCAGAGGTTAAAAGAGATTAAATTTTTTTTAGTGTTTTCCATGGCACCACTCAATCACAATCAATTAGCAAAAACCCAAACAGGCAAAATCATTGCAAAAGAACATTTAAAAACCACAAAAATCAGTTACAAGAAAAAAAAACATTGTATAAATGTTCCATAAACAAATGACCAACCTATTTAACTTACAGTAATTTTTTCTTAAATTTTCCTCATGAACCAACCGTCCTAGCATTTGCAGAACACACAATGTTATAACCAGCCTCCAGTTCAAATTTTCTTCGATTTCCGAGATTTTTTTTTACACTCTATGGCAATGGCAGAATTAAGATAACGGTGTGCGTAAAATGTTGCAGCACCTGATACAAAAGCATCCTCACATGAACTCCAAGCAGACTCAGAAATTCTACAAGGTGTCGTATTTTTATGTTTGCTAACTGGGCATTTATACGATCTTGATTAATGATCATGATCATGAATGCACTGTGCGTCTGAATTTGAACAAGCTGAATAATATTATTTAAAATTGTCTTGCTTATTGGCATTGGAAATTATATACTACATTTATTTACAGCAAAATTGTAGAGGAAAAATATTCAGAAACATTTTCAAATCCAAAAGAAAAATCAATGTTTGAAATTCAAAAGCTGATGAAATTTCAAAATCTGATTAAATAATCTTTCTCTCGCATAGTTTTTGTACCATGTGACGTTTTATTTTTTTTGAGAGTAGGTGTGAATAGTCAATATAGAATTTTGAACTGCTGAGATTTAGTTTGATTACAAATGAAAATAGACCTTGCCTGGTAACAAACCTCTTCACAGTGGGAGTCATCAAATTTAATGCCAAGATTCCTCTCCCATGCCTGTTTAGTAAATTGTGAATTTAGGCACAGATTCAGGCTTGATTCTTTGTAAAAGGTACTGAGACTTCCAAATGACATAAAAAAAAGATCTATTATTATGGCCTGGTGATATGATAACGTGCTGATAACACACAAATACAGATCCTGTAATGTAGTATGCACTTTACTGACAAACTGAGTTTGCACGGAGCTTTAATGACTTTAGAGAATTTGGAGCTGCTTCACAACCCATTTTGCCTACAACAATTAGTCCCCCCTGGAGCATCTTAGAGTTAAGTGTCTTGCTCAAGGACACAATGGTAGTAAGTGGGATTTGAACCTGGGTCTTCTGGTTCTTAGGCGAGTGTGTTACCCACTAGGCATCTACCACCCAACATTTTATAAATAACATGAGACTGAATTATTATGAAGTATTTATCCTTGTGTTTGAGTTGTCCTTGCTTCATCTTTTTCCCCAGTAGGTGGTAGTGCAGTCCAGTAGAGTCGAGGGCCAAGTGGTGTATTTGATGACATAATCAATAAAAAAATACACATCTGATATTTAGAATTAGAACTGGACTGACTACCTGCACATGTTTTTAACACTTTGCTATATGAAGACAGCTAAACACATGACATTTTCTCCCGAGTGTAACGTTTGCATAAAAAAAGAGAGTTTTGTATGAATCATGCACTCCAAAACAATACACAGCGTATATTTAAGACGCCAATTGCAGAAGCCTACGATAAATTGTGCTGAACTGAGAGTTTGTCTGATTCACAGTTCAATTAGTAAAATGCAAATTATTCAATGATTTTAGGAATATATAAGAATGTGCACGATTCGATTCAATTATGATTATCAATGCCTTGATGTCGATGCATCACGATACATGCCATAAATTTTCCACATGGTCACATGATGATTTGAAATACAAGAGTTAAGGTCTCGTACGCCTGTGTGGATTTGCTACAATGAGAAGAAAAATGTTGGCCTGTAACGACTAGTAACTTTTCTAACCAAAATGTCTAATTTCACTGCAGTGACCGAAGGTAAAGAATTGAACTGACATTACTGTTCTACTGTAAATGTCAGCGTTTCAGCGTTTCATCAACTCAGTCACAGCATAGAAATTAGGCGTTTTCTTTTGAAAACGGTTATAGGCAATCACTTTGTAAGAGAACAATACAAAGATTCCAATCAAGGCCTCTATTGTCAAGATTAAACTAAATAACATTCGTAATTGTAATTAAAACAATTTGATGTAACTATAGACCTGATCTATAAATTTAATGTCTAATACCTTTCTATTAACATTTGTTTAAAAAGTTGTAGACTCACGCCAACATTCAGCAAACCAAAACATCACAGGGTGGAGCTGCACAGATTGTGTGTGTGTGTGTATGTGTGTGGGGAAAACTAATTAGTTATTAAGTCACCCGGGGGTGGGGGGTTATAAGATAAGAACGCTTGTCACTATGTAATAACTCATAGGTAAAATGGAATGACATATTTCAAGATAAAGGGAAATACTTTAATAAAAACCTTCTCAAGTACAGTATCGAATTACATTTGCTTTGCTACGGTCCGCCTCTGCTCGACACACCCCCTAGTTGTGTCCCTCTGTCATGTGACTCATGATCTGCCCGACCAGGTGTTTGAGGCTGTCCTCGCCTGGGTGAGGCATCAGAAGGAGGAGCGGGAGCCCTGCCTCCCCGAGCTGCTGTCCCGGACCAGGCTGCCCCTCTGTCGGCCGCAGTTCCTTGCAGACCGCGTGCAGCAGGATGAGTTGGTGCGCTGCTGTCACAAGTGCAGGTGTGTTGTGCCTGTTTGTACTCCGTTTTAACTGTTGGTGCTTGGACAAGTAGTCACCGAGTTACAGCGCTTTTCTTCCTGTGTAAAATGAAATGTCTGGTCTTCTTTGTTGTCTGTATCACGGCAGAGATTTAGTAGATGAAGCGAAAGACTACCACCTAATGCCAGATCGCCGGCCACATCTCCCTGCTTATAAGACACGTCAGCGATGCTGCACCTCCATCGCTGGACTCATCTACGCAGTGGGCGGTCTGAATAGTGCAGGTGATGTCACTCATAATGTTCCATACTGATTAATGCATATCTCAAAGACATGATGCATCTGTGTGCTGTGATCTTTTTCAAAAGAAAGTTTTATTTGATCAGAAGGCTCCTCTTTAGACCTTTTCTAAAGAGTACAGACTACATACCTATGTAGATATAATTCATGCGCATCTTTCCTTTTTCCCCCAGGGGATTCGTTACACATAGTGGAAATGTTTGATCCGATTGGGAACTGCTGGGAACGCTGCCGGCAAATGAGCACTGCCCGCAGCCGAGTGGGTGTGGCTGTACTGAACGGACTCCTGTATGCCATCGGAGGCTATGACGGTCAATCGCGGCTCAGCACAGTTGAAGTGTACAATCCAGAAACGGATACGTGGGCACGGGTGGCTAGCATGAACAGTCAGCGGAGGTGAGAGGGGTGAGGGTGGAAGGTTTAATTAGAAGCGTGCTGATTTTCATAGAATTATTTAATGTACAGTTTTTCCATCAGGGATCTTTACTAAAGGACTAAACTCATATGAGCATATTCTCTGTCTATAGTGCAATGGGAACAGTTGTGGTTGACGGACACATTTATGTGTGCGGAGGGTACGATGGGAAATCATCTCTCAATTCAGTTGAGTGCTACTCACCAGAGACTGACAGGTTGTTGTTTTGTTTCTTCATCTTATGAGAGAAGCAAGTAAATGCCTCCAAAATCTAGCTTGTTTTTAGCTTGTGTCTAGCATTTGTCTGAATATTGTGTCTCTGTGTATTCAGGTGGACATTTGTGACAGAAATGAATGCAAGTCGCAGCGCTGCTGGTGTAACGGTATTTGAAGGCAGGATATTTGTGTCCGGAGGGCATGACGGTCTTCAGATCTTTAACTCGGTGAGCAACAGCCACTTCAATCCATCACAATATATTTTGAGCATAAATCCCATTACTCGTAACAGACAGAAAACACTATTAAAAATTTCCTTGACATTGTTTTCATAAAAATTCAAATAGGACTGGAAATTGAGAACAGTGTCAGAGGGGCAAAGCCACTTAAGATGTAGACAAAATAACCAGAAACGTATGAACAGAACTACTGCCAATACTAAAGGGAACTTCCCTTTCAGCTGACATTCTACAGAAACACAAAATCCATTTAAAGCCTGTTTCATTATATTCAAATCTCCCACAAACACCAGCAATGGAGCACCCACTGAAGAATAGATGTAAGAACACATTTCTAGAACAAAAAGAGGGTCAGGTGTAGGGCTGGGCGATTTTGCCTAAAAAAAAAAATCTTAGATTTTTAAAGAAAAATTTGAGTTTCGATTTGATTTTTGATTTTATTTTTCCCAATGCACTTAAAAAATGGCTGCAGACATCAGATATAGTGTCATTGTGATGATTGTCCTCAAAAATGCGTAGAATCCCAAAACAAAAAGTAAATGAGGCTCTGTCATTCAACAATTTCAAGCTTTAACCCAGGTTTTAGCAAAAGTGCAACAGCTTCACAGTAGCTTAAATTTTCTGTTAAAAAAAATCAGATAATTACAAATTTTGTAACATATAACATTACAATAAAAAAAAAAAAAACTCTTCTCAGTATAGTGTGAATATAAAAAATGAAACATGCCTGTGGCAGACATATAGCCTGCTCAAAGAATGAACAAATGTAAACTTTTATCTATAACAACGAAACACGTGCTTTGTGGCTGAGTAAAACTGCATCTCCTCCAGCTCACTGTGGATCTTCTCCCGAGTTGTATTGTACAGGTGAGGCAGCGCTACATCGGCGAAATACTTGCGACTGGGGACAACGCACCTCGCATCTAATACTTTCAGCATGTGATTAAAGCCTCGCTTTTCGACAGAATAAATTGGCAGCATCTCTGCTACACGCTGCCATGTTGTTTTGACTGTGTTACGCGGGGCGGGGGCTGGCTCATATCGCGCTACAGTTACCAACAAGGATGCATTTCATCTGTTGCCACATCCATGCATAAATGTTTTTTACTTTTTGGCTGCAAAAAAAAAAAAAACTAAGTTTCTTTAATGCAGTTCTTAATTTCTTTTTTTTTTATTATTAATTGGCCAGGTGGAATACTACAATCACCACACTGCGCTGTGGCACCCTGTTGCCGGGATGATGAATAAACGCTGTCGACATGGCGCTGCAGCTCTGGGCAGCCTGATGTATGTGGTTGGCGGTTACGACGGCTCTGGATTTCTGAGTGTTGCAGAGGTGTACAACTCAGTCTCTGATCAGTGGAGCCACCTGGTGGCCATGAACACGCGTAGGAGCAGAGTCTCTCTGGTGGTCAACTGTGGCCGGCTCTACGCTGTTGGGGGATATGATGGACAATCCAACCTCAATTCTGTGGAGATGTATGACCCTGAAACCAACCACTGGACATTTATGGCCCCTATGGTATGCCATGAGGGAGGCGTTGGGGTGGGCTGTATACCCCTTCAACCTGCTTAGCCTCCCGAAAAGACAGATTTTTTTTTTTTCATTGTTTTAAATATTTTTTATATTGGGTGATCAGATATCTTTTGCATTCTAAGTACTACAGTTTTACAGTGAATCTGTCAAAAGATGACCAAACTGGGTCACAGGATTTTCTTTTCTTTTTTTTATCTGGTATGTGAGCTCTGTGCTCATTGCTGACAGGTGATGTGTGGGGGATTTTGGAAACTTCTGCATATGGAGTTTTTCCCTTTTTTCAACAGGACCAACTTTATCCATGATGGTCCACATAATCTTAGTGAATTGTAAAACACATGGGACTGATCTAAGTGTCTCATTTGGGAACAATGTGGGCGTCTATGCACAGTGCTGCTTACTGTTCGGATCAGAAACAGACTGTTAGCGTTTTCGAGCATGAAGCACACTGTGAGTGTGTGTGTGGTTCTGTCTGTCTGTCCACCTGGGAGCATATTTTGTGTGTTGGTAGTTTCTGGCATGAATTATGTGAATCTTTACTGGAATCTTAATTTTTTTATGGTACAGTCCAAGTGAAACCACTGAATATTATTGGGAGAGAAAGCATTTATTTAGGAATATACACTGCTCAGAAAAATAAAGAGAACACAAAAATAAGACATCCTAGATCTGAATAAATGAAATATTCTTATTAAATACTTTGTTAGTTGAATGTGCTGACAACAAAAATCACACAAAAATTAATGATTGAAATCTAATTAATCATTAATCAACCAATGAAATTTTGGATTTGGATTTCCAGTCACAAATTAAAGTGGAAAAACACACTACAGGCTGATCAAACTTTGATGTAAAACAAGTTCAAATGTAGTGTGTGTGGCCTCCACATAGCAGTATCTTGCATTAGGAGGAACCCAGGGCCAATCGCACCAGCATATGGTCTCACAGGGGGTCTGAGGATCTCATCTCGATACCTAATGGCAGTCAGGCTGGGGAGCACTTGAAGGGCTGTGTGGGCTTCTAAAGAAATGCCACCCCACACAATTACTGACCCACTGCCAAACAGGGTCATGCTGGAGGATGTTGCAGGCAGCAGAATGTTCTCCACGACGTCTCCAGACTCTGTCACGTGCTCAGTGTGAACCTGCTTTCATCTGTGAATAGCCCAGTGCGCTAGTGGAGAATTTGTCAGGCCCTCATACCACCCTCATGGAGTCTGTTTCTGATCGCACATTTGTGGCCTACTGGAGGTCATTTTTCAGGGCTCTATCAGTTCTCCTGTTCCTCCTTGCACAAAGGTGGAGGTAGCGGTCCGGCAGCTGGGTTGTTGCCCTCCTACGGCCTCCTCCACATCTCCTGATGTGCTGGTCTGTCTCCTGGTAGCGCCTCCATTCTCTGGACACTATGCTGACAGACACAGCAAACCTACTTGCCACAGCTCGCATTGATGTGCCATCCTGGATGAGCTGCACTACCTGAGCCGCTTGTATTGGTTGTAGACTCCGTCTGAAGCTACCACTAGAGTAAAAGCACCGTCAGCATTCAAACATGACCAAAACACCAGCCAGAAAGTAATACGAACTGAGAAGTGGTCTGTGGTCACCACCTGCAGAACCACGCCTTTATTGGGGATGTCTTGCCAATAGCCTATAATTTCCACCTGTTTTCTATTCCATTTGCACAACAGCATTGTCAATCAGTGTTGCTTCCTAAGTGTATAGTTTGGTTTCACAGAAGTGTGATTGACTTGGAGTTACATTGTGTTGTTTAAGTGTTTCCTTTATTTTTTTGAGCAGTGTATTTGAGAGAATAACAGGAATGTTCTTTGTTCACACAACATGTCACATTTACATATTTTGGCCACAATGTACTTTGTAGATTTCAACTGAATTGCAAATCATTTTATTTTGGCCACACCTTTATTATTGCATGATTGTCTAAATTAGGAGTGGATAATCTTATCCCCCTGTGGTTCTGCAGGATTCAAGTGCAATTCTTAGTTGGTTTACTAAATTCTTAAGATTATTATTAGAAATAAACACTGTCCAACTAAAAGAAGATTCTGAAATGGTAGGTTTGAAAGGTCAAAGACTGAGTTTTATCCAATGACAGGCTTGATAACATGCTGATGACTGGAACCGGGTGTGTTAGAGATCTGAAAATGCACACTGCTGGAGTCTATTATCCAACTTTGGTGCCATTGTCTTATTTTGTGTCTGGATAAACAGCAGAGAATCATAAAATATCAAGGGGTACATTATAAAATATATTTTTTACATTTTATATGGCAGGGGAGCCTGTATTTTTCACCTAGAAGAGGAAAACCAAACCCTGTTCCTGCTTATCTGCCCGCCAACATATTAAAAATTCAGCAGTAATCTGATATAATGTCATGGTCCTACAGGGGTGTTTGAGAAATCAGGGTTAAACCTTAAACTGGTAGGACAGTAGATTACCTGGAACTTTGTTTACAACCCAACCAGGAACAAATACATATATATTTGGCATTGCTGTGTCCCAAATAAGCATTGCCTGGTAAGAGACCAGCAATTTTACCTCATGGTTGACTTGTCTCTATGCTTGTGTTGGGTGTGTGGAGCAGTCTCCTCACAGGGATACCAAAAACATTGACATTGCTTCACCAAGGTGAGCTGGGCTAACAGCAGAGTCGACCCTGGGAGGTGACCTGTGGGCCATATCTGTTCAACCAGATGCAGTGCTGCTTCCACTGGATCTAGAAAGTGGACAAAAGGGACTTTATAGCGTCCCACTCCAGACATTTCTTACAGAATGATCTAAATAGTTTTAATGTCTTACTGTGAATTTAAAGTATGGACTGTATATTGCTACATTGCTTTCAACTGATAGTGTATAATGTTTTGTATTTGCTTCCGCTCATGGTGCAGGTTTTTTATTAACAATTGTTTTGGTACTGGACCACAGATTTTATTTATTGTCAGGTTATGTTTCTTTTTAACCCAATAATAACTCTTGAAATCCTTAAATATTACTGTGTGATGTATGTTTAGAATGCTTGAAATATAGTGGACTTTTTTTTTTTTTTTTTCTTCTTTCATCTTTATCTACCTCTTTTTGATATGGAAGAGCTTGTTGAGGAGATTGGTTTGACGATCTAAAAATTCTCCTCTGTTCTTTTTGCATTACTGAATTCATTGATCAGAAACTGCCCATAGAGAAATAAAGATTTCCAGGTCCATTGTCACATTCCAGTTTTTTTATATGTATGTTCAAAATTGCCTTGAGAGAAAAAGACCAATAAATGAAGAAAGAAATAGTGTGTATTTTCTATTCTCAACTCCTTTGTTACAATCCCAGAAAACCAGAATATAATTGCTCATTCCTAGATCCTCACTTAATGACCCTGTAGACACGCCCAGTCTGCCACAGTTCTCTGTGCTGTGGTATAAGGGAGTGTGAGCACTCTCGCCCCATCACTGGTTCACACTGTCAGAACACTGTCACCATGAAAGGGACACTTCTGATAATTGCTCTGGTACTTTTGGATTTCACTTTAACAGGAACAATAAAAGGGAATGAAAATTTAAAAGCTCAGGTATGCGATTTAACTTCTTTTTTTCATGTTTTTTGTAGATTATTTGTCAAAATGTAAAATAATTTCATAGGAAGTATCAAAAGAAGAATGAGTTTTTCCTGAGACTTAATATACTATTATATGAGACATATGGTAATAGTATATATATTATTAATATGATACTCTTTGTTGCATAATCTTGGTTTTAAGTATAATAATAAATATCATTATTTGAATGCGTGTGAATCACAATAATAAACCCTCTGATGTCTTTGTTGCCTAAGTAGAATAAATTTCACATTAAATACAGAGGGAGTAGGAATACCGGAATTCATGTAATTTATGGCAATTGCAGAGAACTTTACCATGGAACAGATCAGGTCTTGATGGGAGAAAGACCGTGAATGTTACAACAAAAGTGAGTAAAATGTTTTTTTTTGTAAGTCAGTTTGATGTGCTGACCTATGAGGTTATACATTTATGAATTGTGTTACTTTATGCAACATAAATTTATTGTCCCACATCTTTCTCAGGTTGGCAGAACTTCTTTCTCCCGACAAAGGCGTTCAACACCTCCCATCCCTAAGAAACCTTCGTATCCATGTATAGGCTGCTTCTCTGTTATAGGTGATCCAACAATAATCACTGATCCAAAGTGACATCTGTTTAGGTTTACAGTTTAATCACGATAAAATTCATTTTTCTTGCATAATTGTGTGTATGTGTTCTTTTCCTGAAACGGTAGTATATTTCCATGTGTTGCATGATGTCCTGTCATTTTGTCTTCTAAGCGTTGGGTTCCCCTGATGTTGTCATGTCTTTACCACCTTTCTTAAGACGTCATTATTGCGACAAGGTGTTATTAGGGAACCACATGCATTTATCCTGCGATTACTGCAGACCAGCCGGACGTCAGAAACCACGAAGGTCTCAGACTCTCACTGACGGTGGTGATGATAAGCAGGATCAGTACTGCGTCATTCTGTTATGACTTAGCAACAAAGCAATGATGGCCAAAACAGATTTTGCTTAAATCACCCTTTTTAATGAAAAAGCAAGATTACCAAGTGTAAAAGGTGATCAAAACTGCTTTTCAGTCAATAACTCTGAAAGTTGTTGTAAATGTTTTATTCACCCCACAAAATAAACATTTGCAGTGAAAACTAGAGAAGAAGTAAGGATATTGGTCCTCAGACGAGGAGGGACACCACATATTCTCAGCTCTTCCTGGCTGTTGCTTGGGCACTGGACACACTTGAGCCTAGGAACAATATTAAAGTGAATAGAAAGTTCTGTTCTAGGTGAGTAACCTTTAATAAAAAAAAAATCAGTACAGCAACAATTCAGCCAGTGCTGCAGCTGGGAATGGACCCCACTGACAGGGGAGGCGAGGTGAACATTGGTTTTTCTGATCATACGGAACAAGCAGTTCTTTAGGCTGTGTGGGAAGTAGGAAAAGAGCAAACGGTGATGGTAGGCAACATGGTGAAGTAATCATCAACACGGCAGGTTTCATGCAGTGGTTAGTACCTCCTGCAACTTGCCCAAGGAAGGATAACCAAGGGTGTGCGCAATCCTTGAAGACACTTCCTCAGTCCTCCCAGGTCTAATGATCCACTGCAAGTGTTGTGGTACCAGATACCATGGGACAACTGTGCCTCAACAGGTCAGAGGTGACCTGTACTAGTACAAACTGTACTAGGCAGATGCGTATAATGTTGAGGATAAAATATTACCATCATTCGGAATGTTCTGAGGATTATCCTGTGAGCTGGTGCTTGGTGATGTTCCGTCA
The DNA here is from genome assembly GCF_900700375.1 of Denticeps clupeoides. Classification (NCBI taxonomy): domain Eukaryota; kingdom Metazoa; phylum Chordata; class Actinopteri; order Clupeiformes; family Denticipitidae; genus Denticeps; species Denticeps clupeoides. Next base: position 6,868,827 of record NC_041710.1, on the reverse strand, counting down.
GATGTTTTAGTGGAGCCACCTGAACACCTGAATAAGGCAAAACTGAAGTGATGAGCAGGCAGAAATGGGGATATCTAGGGACAGGGATTTTCCTCACTTCACATCCCAGAGTATAAGAGTTGAAATTTCTTACATTCCTGGGTGGTAACGACTTTCCTCGCCATCTAGGATTCCATGGTAGGTCCCAATTTCCAGCTCCAGCCGCATCTTGTTGCCAAGCAGTGTTTCGTAGTCACGACGCTGCTGTTCAATGTCGCTTCTTATGTCATTTAGCTCTGACTCCAGTTTGCCCACAACGGAGCCCAGGTTCTGCAACTCGATGTCATGCCAGTGCTTGGCATCACTGAGGGAGCTCTCCAAGCCTCGCTTCTGTCAATGGAAACAATCAGCACAGAGACTCAATCACAGCGTGCACACGATGACACTTTTGAATGGAATGAAGAGCATGGCACATTCTACTGCGCATCTACACGCTACGCGCACATGGACACACCAGAGCCTTCATCGACTCGGTCTCAGCTTGCAGACTCTGGATTTTACAGCCAGCCTCGTTGCACTCTGTCTTCAAAGACTCCAGCTCCTCCTCCTCGCGACTCAGCTTGCTGTTCACGCTGTCAGCCTGCTGTTGGAATATACATACATCGCAGTTTTGCCACTTGAAGAACTAGTGTCAATACATCTTGGCTGTTTTTTTTTTTTTTTTTTTTTACTTTGCACTCATGGTAGGAATCAGTTTCGGTGCGGTTCTTCTCAATCACTCTTTCCCAGTGCGAGCGAATGCAGTCCAAAATGTGGTCAAGGCTGCTTTCTACGGGAGCGTCGGGCTCATCCACCTCGCGTCCAGCAATTTGGTTGTAGAGAACTCGGATATTCTACAGGGTGTGTGACACAACAGATGTCATTGGATGTCATTGTCGATTTGTCGGAACACTTCGTAAATGGAATGTAAGCCACACCTTTACATTTTTTTTCTTGTTGTGGATTCAAATACAACTCAAACTTACCTCTTCATAGGTGCGAGCCAGGTCTCTCAGCTCGGCCTTCATGAAGTCAATCTGATTTTCTAGGTCCATTCTGGTCAGGTTGGCATCCTCAATTACCTTATAAAGAGAGTTAATCTCGTCCTCCACAGCCTTGCGAAATGGCTGTTCATTTTCATATCTACCAACACAGACATCCAACCGTAAACATATATCTACAGCAAAGGCAACAAACCAACCAAATTCATCATTCATATCGTTTTTCATGGGCAGAAACACACACACTCACCTTTCTTTGAAGTCTTCTGCATTTGCCTGTACGTTCTCTGTCTGTAACATGAGACGAGCGTTGTCCAGGATTGCTTCACTAACCTGAGAGTATTACATTTCATCAATTACATTACATAACAATATCCTAGCATATCTTCTTGAAATTTGAATAAAATGTGTAACCTCAACCTCACCTGAGTGTAAACATCTTCCCAGTCTTCTCTCAGAGCTCCCCAAGTCCCAGCACTTGAGGACTTGCGGTCAAGGCAGTGTCTGATCTGTTCCTCCAGCTGCTGGTTGAGCTGTTCCAGAGCCCGGACCTTGTCCCGGTACTCCAGCAGGCAGCTGTTCAGGCTGTCAAAGCTCTGGTGGTGGCTATGTTCACTGGGCTGGGGCAACACGGGTGCACTGGTGCTCCTCAGGCCTTGGAGGAAGACACTGCTAATGCCCAGAGCCCGCCGTGAGACTCGAGCACCCAGACTGCTGGTGCCGCCCGTGGGAGCCATGCCGACGAAAACACCCCGAGATGCTGTGGTGCTACCTGCTGTCGTCCTTCCAACGCTGCCGGGCCGTTCAGCAGTGGACTGGCTCAGGAAGGAGGATCTGCGTCTTGGAAGAGGCATGTTGGTGTGCAAGTGTGGACTACCCAGAGTCCAAGGACATCACTGTGGCACTAAAAACAGAAAATCCCTCCCTCAGCCTGACGCTCAGTGAGGCAGCCGGGCCTGCAAACACATGCCTCTTTATGGCGATCTGGGCTTCTGGAAAGCAGAGTGCTTTGTTCCTAGCGCTGTTGTTGTCGAGTCATTGTGTGAGTCCCTGGCCTTGATGCATGCTAGCCTTTGTCCACTGGCACCGGACGATTTTGACTGCATCAGCAATGTGGCCATCTCACGAATGGTCTGTGAAGTCCAGACGTGTCCTTGTGCCCCAATATGTGCTCACAATCACAGGTCATGCACAGGAGGGAACAAAGAGAGTGAATGAGCAGTTTGTGTGAAACAGAATGCGTGGTGAAGAGGAAGTGTGAAGGTCAATTCCAGCAAAATTCTTTGCAATTTAGTAAATGTTGGAACTGTAGCAAAAAACTTCCAGCAACTCAATAGCATTGTGCTCACAGCACACCAGTAATAAAAAAAATGTATGTTCTCCATACATCCTTGAATATTTTGGGAAAATTCAAAACATTTGATATTACACTTCAGAAACATGCAGATAGTCCCTTTTCTGATAAAAACAAAGTAATTGTGGACATTGTGGAACTGTGGAATTTCACATCCATGTCACCGGTCACACACAGGACATAAACGAAGATTGCCTTAATTATTTTGACAGCCCTATTTGAATCAATGTCAAATTATCAAGCATACATGTGGTACAGAGCTTTGTGTGTATGTTCTGACCAGCTTAAATGTGCATTCTGTGTGATCAGGCCACTGAGTTACTAAGCATCAGAAACAGGGGTAAAACTCTGTCAGTTACTATATTTGTCTGTTAGATACTGAGACCACATGGACTTTGGTCATTTGCTGAAATGCTGAGCTAAACTTTTACTTCATGTACAGTACCTCAAAGTAAAGTTTTGAACTACACTAATAGAATGTAATAGTTATATTACACAGAATGTTACATTTTTATTCAAGCAATTGATGAGTTGTTTGTAACTGCTTCCCAGTTGAAGATGCACTTGGATTTTCCAAAACAGAACCACCTAAGGCAAATTGGGCTTTGATGTTGTGAAAACTCCTCAGAGCTCAGTTTTTTTCAGAAAGCTCATATGAGCCTGTGTTAACAGCACTAGGTGGAGGACATTAGGTCATAGGTCATGTACAAACCCTGTCAAAGTGTTGTTTGTATCAAGGTCGTTGATGCCTTTGAATCATCCTCCAGTTGAGAAGGAATTCTAAACTGTGATAATTCCGCAAAAGAATTTGGGGCTTTAAATACTGAACTGTGTTATTTTAATGTAGGTGAAATCTGCATTGCTCACAGATCTATGTGCAATGCTTGCATACCTTGCAAGCTTGTTGTTGTGTTTAAAAAAGTAAAAAATTCTAATTTTAAAATAAAGTGCTGACAGAAAAGATCTGAACTGAACACACTAGGTTCAGGGCACCTGTCATGACTGCCCACCATGCACCGTGTACTGTGCTGCAGTGTTTCACAATGACAGTCACTTCACTTTCACATTCAAAATCTTGGTAGTGTAGGCCTCCTTGCCTCCCATGCTACCAACTTTATAAATCTCTTAAACATTTATGTTGATTACTGTCTTCATATCTTAAAAAACATATTTCACTTAATGAATAGCAGTAATTGAATAAATAAGATTAAAAAGAAGTGGTGAAATACTGTTCAGTAAACATCCAGGACAGCAGGGTGCGCTGTTACACAAACAACCAGCATGCAGATCGACCTGGACTTCAGCTAAAGAAGCTCATATGCAAGCTCAACAGGCATCCTGAGGTATTCCTTTTCTGGTCTTCTAGGTTGATGAAGGGCACATTCACAGTATGATGTATGTGATGAAGGTGAGGTGGAAGGAAGCCTCATCATGCATATGGTGATGTGTGAGTCTGTGTGTGTAGTGTGGGAGGTAGAATGTATGAAAAGCAGTCTCTTATGGCTCAATCTGCTCTTTTCTTGGTGAACACCTCAGTCACCCCTTCACTGACACGCCAGAAGTGCAGTACAGGTGTGTTGGGGACCTATCATTTCTCCAGCAACCAAAAATGTCTGACTACTGTCATTTACAATAGCCAATGAATGGGACAGTACAGGAAGCCACCCACACAAATCACCTACACTATGCGGTTACACTCTGCCTGGATACAGCAAAGAATGACATTCCTTTGGTGGAGTAGTTCTGTAGTTCAGGAAACAGGATTTTTTTTTTTTGCAGAAATGTTCTATTAAGACCAGACCAGCAGTGTACAGTTCAGGTTTAGAAAAGAAATTGAAATTTAACATAAATCTAATTAAATCAGTTTACAACAGTTAAACACCATTCTTGTGCTAGTTTTACCCAGATTTATAAATAAAACAGAACTCATATGGGGAGTAAGATTTGTCATGAAACATTCATGAAAAAGACTTGAACCAACATGGACCTCATTGGCTTTTAATTTTTTAAAATTAAAGTTGTGTGATGGTGGCTCTGTTCTACTTGTAGAACTTAAGGAACATGTTCCTTTTGAGAATCTGAAAGTGGTGGTACTACCACAGTAGTACCACCAGAATAATTAAATGCTTCAGAGAGTTTATAAACCCGCCGGACAAGTTCAGGGAAAAGAGGAGATCTGGTCACCCTAATTTAGTGGCCTGAGAATCTTCACAGTCATAATAACTTAGTGGCACCATGCTTACTCTATCAAGTCAACCTATTTAAATCATTAAACATTACATATTGCAAATGACTGGGACAATGAATGCTACTCTAATTGAACCAATTGATTAACAGCTCCGGTAAGGGTGGCCAGGCAGGGTGACCCCTGGCTTAGCCTACCTGGCATTGAAAAGCTTGATAAATGCACAACGGTTAGGTGTATTTAGGTGTAACTTAAAAAGACACAATGGATATAATTCTAATACACTTAATTTATTATTTATTTTCCAAAGCCACAGGAAGCAGCAGTGTAAGGATGAAAGAGTCGCATGCGGCTCCAGAGCCACGGGTTGTCGAGGCCTGATCTTATATTACTGTGATGCTCTGCATGAACCCTGCACACACAGTGTCTGATATAGAGAACACCGCGGTGGTAAAAAATTGGCTGGTGAGGGAGGCTTTGTTGTGGGTGACTTCTCTCTGGCAGCGCAACAACCTGGCACTACAGCCCTAGGAGGTTTTTAGAAGATGTTTCAGACCATGTTTGATCACCACACACTAGGTTGTGACCACAGCAAAACGGCTGCGCATGCACCAAGGAAGTTGCCCTACTGTAGAATATGCAATGGCCTTCCGAACCTTGGCAGGGGTGAGTGGCTGGAATGAGTTCATGCTTCGCACCACATTTTAAGTGCAACCTCAAAGGACTCATGACAGCTACCCGTTGGTGAGCACAACCGTGAAGTGCACAATCATGAAATGCACAATCATGGTGCGCTTCATCACAGATTTCCGTGAGCTCTCCGTGAGTCCGTGAGCTCTCACCTCTGGACGCCCACACCCTCCGGATAATCTTTTATGAAGGTCTGGCTACAAGAATCCACAATGAGATGGTCAGCCAGGAGATGCCTGGCACCTACAAAGTCCTCATTCAGCTGGCGCTCCGGATCGACTGCCACCTGCTGGCTCAGCGACAGGGAAAGACAGTACCGGGAAGGTCTCTCGCACTTCCCCATCGCACCACTGCTTTAGCTGCCCAATCCGACGGGGAAAGTGGCACAGCGCGGCACATTCAATCACTCATTGCACCATCAACCTTTGGCTTCATCTTGATGCCCACGTCGAGACGGTCAGCTTCCTGGTTGCTACCATCATTACCTCCCCTCTGCTCCTGGGATCGCCCTGCTGGCTTCCACAAACCTCATTTATCCTGGTCGGTGGGCAAGGTGTGGGAATGGGGAGTGCACTGCCTTCAGCCACAGCCCTCCACAACCTTCAATCATGCACCTGTACCTCCTTGTCCCACCCTTGACATCGTCCCCTACGTTTACCATGACCTGGCCTTCAGTCCGTCCAAGGCTGCACAGCTTCCACTGCACTGTCCAGGCGACATGGCCATTGATCTACTATCTGGAACAACACCACCCCGAGGACAACTCTACTCCTTACCAACACCGCCCTCAATGCCCTCTTGGGTGCTTCATAATTCACCAAACTGGATCTCCGCTCTGCCTACAACCTCATTTGCATCTGATAGGGCAACGAGTGGAAGACCACCTTCCTCACACCCACCGGCCACTTTGAGTCCCTCGTCATCCCCTTTGGTCTGTGCAATGCCCCTGCCGTCTTCTAGCAATTCACCTGACTCCCACTGCCATCCAGTCCCTCCAGTCCCTGTGTCATCGTTTTACCACTGCACCTGTCCTGCAACACCCGGCTCCTGCACTTCCGTTCATTGTGGAAGTGGATGCATCAGATGTGGGCACTGGCGCTGTCCTGTCCCAATGTGGTCAGGACCAGAAACTGCACCCGTGCTGCTTCTTTTCATGTAAGTTTACGCCGACACAGCAGCATTACGGGGTGGGGGACAGTGAATTGCCAGCAGTCAAGTAGGCATTCGAGGAGTGGCAGCACTGGTTGCAGAGCTGCGACACCCCCTTTCTGGTCTGGACCGACCACCAAAACCTCATCACCATCCGACAAGCCAAACAGCTAAATCCCCAACAACTTCTTTAAACTATTCAACTTCCACTTCTCCTACCGTCCTGGCACCAAAGCAGACGCTCTCTCCCGACAGCATGCTCCTGACCCCTGTCCCCCCGAGCCTGCACCCATCCTTCCTACCAGCCGCAGGCCCCCTGCGGTGGTCTCTGGTTTGTGTTTTTTTATTGTGAGCCCTTCCCCAGTAGTTTACTCCCACTTGAGTGTGTCCCACATGTGTGTGTAGTGTCCTCCTGTTAGTGATTGGTTATTGACTGTGTTATATACAATATGATTGGGCAGTGATGAGAGCATGTTGTATCATGTATTCACTGTACATTAACATGCTATATTTGCACTCTTGGTTGTTGTTGTATGTGTGTTTAGTTCCCACATTCCCCATTCCCTCTAGTTTGTGTCACGTGTCCCTTAACCCCTAGACAGGAATGTGATGAATGCATCCATGGGATTAATACCTGACACCTCTGTTCCTATGGGATCCAACACCAATGGCAACACTCAATGCATTTAGGCAGTCATAGATGTGTTATTGCTTGTTGTATTGGGTTAGTAAACTTAACACATCATGAAAATTACAAAGAAAAAAGTTCACCTCTGTTTTTTGCTGCTATAAACTTCTGCTTCTATCCACTTTCTGCCGTGACAATTGCAATTTCCCACTTGTGGCACTAATAAAGGTTGAATCTATATCTTATCTTATCTTATCAGATTGTAGAGCTTCATGTTCGTGAGGAGCATTTTTGTAATGTGGCAAACACATTTTGCTAAAGGAAGAGGTGAAGCAAAAGTTTCTCACGGGAAACAGTTTTTTTTTCAGATATTTTGCAAGCTGGTGCCTTGCCATGTCTTCTGCCAAGAAGGGAGGACTTTTGTTTGGTCTCTGGTAAACTCAAAAAAGTGCAGGACATTTTCTCATTAGAAGTATCAGTGTTTGCTGAGGAACCATATATGGCCATATTTCATTTTGCTGCTAAGTGAGGTGTTTTTCTTTCTTGGTTCCCTCCCCCAGGGCATATGAGTTATATAAGCAGTGGACCGCAGTAAAGCACCTGACTGACTCGCAAGCCGAGCGTAAAGAAATATACATGGTATATTACTAATGCCAGCCTGATGCAGTATTTGGAAGCTGAGCGTTAGGAATAGATGTTAAGGACCTTAGAGTCACTGCTCATGTGTGTCTTGTACATGCATGAGGTGCACATTGTATGAGTCTATATTTCTCTGGTTGTACAGTTTCTGCCCTTTAGTGGTCAGGCTCGATTTGTTTGGGGGGCCGTCATTGCTGTGTCTGATAAACCAAGTCCAAGTGCTCGACTCTCAATACAGTGTGTTGACCACACCTTTAAATATGCATAAATACATACATACAACTTTTACATTACTGTTTTTTGAATCTGACCCTAGTGTGGTGAGTGAGAGGGTGAGTGATTTCTTTTACCAGATATTTTTACTGTGGTAACAGCCAACTCAGCAAGATGCCTGCATGCCCCAACTGGCCCCACTGAATGAGGCAGGTGTGGCTGAGCTTTTGAACAAAGTGGGTCTCTGTCTTTTCCTCAGCATGGATGAAACTGTGCCAAACAGAAAAAGTTTAATTATCGCTCACATAAGCTCAGAAGCTTTATCAACTGTACCAAAAACTACCGTACAAGACTGTACAAGATTTTGTTTAAAATCCCATAAGTTGCAATGGCAGCATGGTGTGTCTGAACACCAGTTACTCACCTAGTGCTTCAACTCACCATAGTATTTTTTTCATAGTTTGATCATTTCTTTATAAATTCATTATTATTTGAGCACGGTGTGGTTATCGTTAAGACCGCACCAGATTAAGCAAGCATTGCAAAAGCTTTAGAAAATTTAGGAGCAGCAGCAGGTATAGTAGTAGCCTAGTGGGTAACACACTCGCCTATAAACCAGAAGACCCGGGTTCGAATCCCACTTACTACCATTGTGTCCCTGAGCAAGACACTTAACCCTGAGTTGCTCCAGGGGGACTGTCCCTGTAACTACTGATTGTAAGTCGCTCTGGATAAGGGCGTCTGATAAATGCTGTAAATGTAAATGTAAATGTAGTCTGTCCAGGCCTATATTAAGGAGAGAGTTTTGTTAAGTTAATTGCTGTAAGTTAATTGAAACTGTATTGCCTTTTTTAACATGATGATTGTTCCATTGTCTTCATCTTTTATTAACTTATAGATTATTCTCTCTCACTTCCTCTCTTCTTATCTATTTTGGTCTCTGCCATTCTGACTTCCGGCACTATTTTATCTGTTCATCTTTACGCCCCCTTTCACTTTCTGTATGTTTGTAACTGTCCCCAAATCCTCCACAATCTTCCAAGATCCTCAGTGTCTTTGAGGACCGTGTATCTGGAGAGTTTTCACCTCTGACGTAAATATTCTCAATCAAGTTTTCAGGAAAACTTGTTGGTAGCCAGGTTTGACCTGTTGCTTGAGCAGGAAGATGCTGGAAATCACCAAGAAGGTTCATGTCTTTTGCCAGACCACATAAGCAGTGTATTATAACACATAGCACTAGGGTTTGTCATTTTGTTATATATACACTGATCATCCATTATTGCTATTATGGGCTCTGAAAGGTGGAGTGAATGTCACTGATGATATACTTATGTTCCCAGTCTTCAGTGGTCTGAATCTACCAAAAGTGGACCAAGGAAGGGAAACTGGTTACATATGGGCCACTAAGTGTGAAGTGCTTATTTCCATGTGCAAGATGCATTCTGTCAGACAAAATGTATTATATAATTACTTTGTTGCAGTTTGTTGCATAAACTGCTGTCACATTTGGCTCATGACGCTCATTTTGTGCACAAAATTTACATCAACACATACCATTTTGAGGACAGAATGCTGTGTTGTTTAAAGGACAGAAAACGTAATTTTTTCCAGAAAATGCATTTCGTCCTCAAAATGCATGAAATTAATGATAGAATGTCACTTTGTTCATGCATTAAATGCATATTTGTGAACAAAATGACTTTCTGTAATTGACAACGTGCATTTTGTCAACCAAACAACTACCCGTCCTTCATATAAGGCAGCCTTCTGTCAACAAAATATTCCACGCTAATGTTAGTTTGGTGCACAAAATAAGTTGTTGCATTTAATTTCTGTGAATTAAAAAAATGACATGAATTATTCTTATTGTTGATTAAATATGACAGGGTTTTATATTTCTCTGGACAAAACGCAACAAATGTAAGTTGGCTCCATCATTATTCTTTTTGTGGCACAGAATGCATTTTGTGCACAGACATAAACCCTTGACACTTGGTGCTCTATAGTGACAGGGTCATGGGCAACAAAGACTCACTGATGTTTAATTACAAATGTGTGTGTATAATGCTGAAGGATGTGGAGTGAAAAACTGTGACACGCTGTAATTAAAGAACAGTGATGATACAAACATGGAACAAAAATGTTGCTCTTGTCATATAATTTGATAAAAAATAATTTTAAATTGGTAAATTTAATATATTTTCACGAGGGACATTAAGTTCAGTGTTGTGTATGTTTTGTGGCACTCTCTCCACTTAAAGTGTAATAAAAATCACCCATTACTATTCAGCACAGTTCAGTACATTGCCATGAAAAATGAACTTTTTCTCTGACCATAGAAACTACTGTAATTTATGCGATGCTGTTATTTGTACACTTTGTCCAATTTAATGGAATTACAATGGACGTACCATCAGGCAACAGTAAAATCATAAAAAAAAAAAGTCTAATTGTGTATTGTACATGACTATAGCTTGTTTTCCACAAAGCAGATTTGAATCTGTTTCAAGTATTAGTGATGCCAACCACTGGCAGTTAACAGCTGCTTACAGAGGTCTGCGTAAAGAAATCCCCAAAAACCGCCTAAAATAACGTTACCTCAGACATGCCAAAATTGTCACGATCCGGTCCGAAATGGGGTTTCTCATTGGAGTTTCATTGTTGTCATGTGAAATGTTCCCTAATCGTTTTCACCTGTGTTAATTGTATAAAGCCGCCCTGTTCGTTTTTGTTCGCTGTCAGGTCTTTAATGTTATGTTCTGTGTTCACCAGTGTTATGTCTCGGGTGTCTCCCCTGTCTTGTGCTTCACCAATTAAACCCCGGTTTCGTGGTGTCAGGTGAAAGCGTCCTTCATTCCACGTCTTCTCGTCACTCTTCGTCCTCCTCTCCGTTCACCCGCCGCGTCATGCCCGCATGGACGTGACAAAAATGATCAGTTAGAAGGGTTAAGCCATTGTTAAATGGAGAGACCAAACAATCCTGTTGTTTAAATGTCCTGTAATTTTTTTTAAATCTTCATAACATCATATTGGTGCATGAAAACATGATTTTGGAGGAGTTGTATTTTAAGTGCACGAAACAGCTGTAACTGAGAGTTGTGAGTGAATTTAAAGCATGTCCTCACAGGGAGATGAAGACAGGCATGCTCGCCTGCCAGCAAGTAGGACATACTCAGATCTCAGTCCTGCGCCACGCCTGACGCTACCACACCTGCCTTCGAGATCTCAGTCCTGCGCCACTACCCAACAAAGAATCCAATCATTTTTACAGCCCTTCAATCTAAAGAAGAATGTGGAAGTGTATGTAATCTGTGGAGAGCTGACCAGAGGTGCTTCGTTACTGTTGCATTGTACGTGTTTTGAAGTTCTGTATCTTAGAACACTGGCAAATTTTAAAACCTCTTTCATGCTAGTCTGAAGAAAGGACTCCGTAGCCAAGCTCAACAGGTTCAGATGTGTTTGGTGTTTGATGCCAGGCTTAAAGGGCAGCTTTAGCGTGTGAGCATTAAGAGTAAATCAGCACCCTGTCAATCATCGGCAAGGTGACGCTCATAAAATCTGATGGTAGGGCCTGGGGCCTGCGTGGCAAGGGAGGGCAGCGTCCTGGAGAACACGATGCAGATTGAAGTGATGCCACAGGCAATGGGAGGACACCTTGAAACACAGTGAGCAAGCCCAATCACATCTCTCTCATGCTCTCTCTTTCTCCCACCACCACCACCACCACCACCCTGCCTCATTCCTCCCTCTCCCCCACCCACTTGCTCTTTCAATATAAGTCCAGGTGTACAGGCTGCGGTGTTGCCTGAGCTCTTCTCTCCTGGCACTGCTGCAGTGATTGCTAAACCATCATGTCCTCTATGTTATCCTCTAGGACCCAGTCAGGAGCCGGTTTTGGCTCTAGGGTCAGTGTAGGTTTTGGGGCTGGTTCCGGTGTAGGCAGTGGGTATGGTATGGGTGGAGGTCTTGGTGCAGCTGGAGTAGGTGGGGCAGGTCTGGGGCTTGGTTTCGGTGGTTCTGCAGCAGGTCTTGGTTTGGGTGGTTCTGCAGCAGGCCTTGGTCTGGGTGGTTCTGCTGCAAGCTTTGGGTTCGGTGGGGCAGGTGCCGGCTTCGGTCTGGGTGGAGGTAGTGCTGGACTCCGGCTAGGTGGTGCAGGACTTGGGCTGGGGTTTGGTGGAGGAGCAGGAGGAGGATTAGGATATGGCAGCGGGGCACTTGTACCCAGTGCGGCATTCACAATGGGCCGCACCATGGCTGCTGGGGGCCTGAGTGCCGGGTCGGCATTGGCAGCAGGTGCAGTGGCGGGTCCTGTGGTGTTCCCGGTGCTGACTCGGGAAGCAGAGAAGCTGACACTTTCCAACCTGAATGACCGCTTCTCCACATACATGGCCAAAGTGCGAACCCTGCAGCAGGAGAATGCTAACCTTGAGGCCGAGCTGTCACATCTGACTGGAGGGGCAGATGTGTCCCCTGAGTCCAGCAGCATGACCACGCTGGAGTATGAGACCCAGCTTAGTGACTACCGAACCACACTGGAGAACCTTACACTCGACACCATCAGACTGGAGATTGAGCTGGACAACGTGAGAGGTAACGCCCATGAACTCAAAGCAAAGTAAGTTTCAGTGCCTCAGCAATTTGAAATTGAAACTGTTGTGAAATTAATTACATTTTTATCCAAATATTCATCATGTTTCACTTTTGTGCAGGTTTGACTTTGAACAAGGTGTGAGGTTTCAGCTCGATTCTGATATTGCTGCAATGAAAAAGGTTCGTCATTCTTATTTCCTTGTACAATGAGGGTATGACGTGAGCCCAGTTTTCACATCTTTTCCTAAACAGGACATTGAGGTGGCAACCGACATGCGAGTTGAACTGGATGCCAAATATAACAGCTTGAAAAACGACTTTGACATTCTCAGCAAGACACAGCAGGAGGTAGGACAGTGGACCGAAGGTTAAGTTTGGCTTTGGCCTCTTTATGATCTACTTAACCCCCTTGTGCTGCATCTCGTCTTCAGGAACTGTCCACTCTAAAGACCAAAATGGGCACCACCACCAAAGACACATCAGTGTCCATGATTGAGGTGGACACAGGCAAGTCCTTTGACATCTCAACGGCTCTTAACAAGATGAGGGCAGAGTACGAGAAATCTGTGCAGCAGCACAGAGAAGAAGCCAATGCTTACTACAAAGCTAAGGTTTGGGTTTGCAAATAACTACTACTAATTTAATTTTATATATATATATATACACACATACATACACACACATTTTTTTTTTGCCCTTTTAGATGGATGAGATGCACACAGAAAATGTCAAGAAAACAGAGGCGATCTCCACAACAAAGGTGGAAGTCACAGGGGCAAAGAAAGAACTACAGGCTCTCACACTGGAGCTACATGGCCTAATGTCTGCAGTAAGACTTCCTTGAATGAATTCACATAACTATAGTAAAACATCTTACGCATGTGGTTATGGTTTCAAAAGATGGAAGGCCACTATAGCTGTTTATTACATTGTTTATTCTGTACATCACATAGAACTAAAGGTTGTTCTATCAACCTGCCTTGAGCCAATCATAATTAGCTCAAGTTATTTTAAGGATATCTTCTTCTTCTTTCTTCATTTGGTCACTCCTATTAGGGGTCACCGCTGTGGATAATCTAACCATCTAACTCTTTCACACCACCCACCTGCATGTCCTCTCTCCCCACATGCATAAACCTCCTTCTTGGTCATTCTCCTTTCCCCTTACCTAGCAGCTCCACCCTCAGCGTACCAACGTACTCAGTGTCTCTCCTCTCTAACTTGCCTCCATAATATCCAACTCTCTTTCCTAATCCTGTCCACCAATGTCACTACAAACCCAAACCTCAGCATCTTTAGCCCCTCCAGCTCTGCCACTGCCATCATCTCTAACGTATTAAAAACTGACTGCTGTCTCTCTTAAACTCCTCCATAATTCCACTGGTATGTAACATGGACCAATAGCCATTCCATTTTTTATCTTCCTAATAGCTGTACTCTTTTTCTGTGCTCATTTTCGGCACCTCTGGGTTCACTCAACATTTTCTCATATTCTTTCCATCTGCTCAACACGCCCTCCTACTTGTGGTTGATAGACTTAAAAAAATTAGCACAACTGATTGTACAGATAAGACGCCCTTCACTGATCAAAAGTCAGCTAAAGCAACACCAAGCCTCATTATACAACAAAATTAACTTTACTATGTAATAGGTTTGAATTTGGATTGCTTCAATAATTACAAAATCATTTGAATGTAATTTGATGTTCATTTGAAATAATTTATTATATTTTATTTTATTGTTGGGCCTTTCTATGCTGCATTTTTGTCACATAAAGAGAACAATACACTTTCAAGCGTCTTTAAGTGTATTTTAGTGTAGGAGGCAGCAAGTTACTAATGATCACGTTCTTAATTTCAGCCAAATCATTCTTGTTATTATGTTTATTGCATGCCACGCTGTCAGATGACACTTGCACAATGTCACTGATCATGGGACTTCCACTTTGTCAAGCCACACATGTGGCGTTTGCATGCTCTTTTTCATTCACTGCAGAATGCTTTCCCCTCAGTTTAAATGTTAAGAAGAAAATATAAAGAAAGGAACTTGAAAAAATGTTTTTCGGGGAACTCAGGGGCTTTTCTCTGCCCAACTGACATTTCTGTGGAATGAAATATGAAAGCAAAATGTGAAAACATAGTCTATCATCTGTCCTCACTGCACTAAATCACAGTTGAGGGGTGCAGGAAGTGGCTTCTGTGCAGTGTTGCAGACATATCTGCAAGTCTCAAAATTTCCAAAGCTTACAAACAAGCACATTCTCATAATTCTTGTACTAATTTCACAGACATTAGATAACGATCAGATTAATGGCAATGATGCATATCCTGCATTGATAATATCCTGTAGCAGAAGAACTGCACTAAGCATACAACATTCACCCGTAGAACGCAGCGCTGGAGCACAGTTTGATGGAGGCACAGGCACAGTCCAGCGTTGGTGTGGCTGAAAGTCAAGCACAGGTTGCCAGCCTTTCTCTGGCCATAGAGACAGCTAAAGCAGACCTACAGAAGCAGATTGTGGCCTACGAGGAGCTGCTGGACATCAAGTCGGCTCTGGACGTAGAGATAGCCACCTACAGGAAGCTTCTGGAAGGGGAGGACTTCAAGTTAGTATGGTTGCATGGTTCATCAGTGTAATGACCAGAATGCATAATATAATAATGTCAATTCTAATGGTAATAGAAACCAAGTGGATTCATCTGATTGCTGGATCCATCATGCCTGATTTAATTTCTTTCTAGTTTCAGGTTAACAGAGTACTCAGAGCCATCTGTCACCGTGTATAAGTCTCCTCCAATTCAATATAGAGGTATGCAGAAAGACCCCAAGTTTCCTTAGATGATGTGCATCTCAGTTACAGTAACAGGAATTCCCATCTGACTAGGTGAATCCTGTTTTCAGTTATCCAGACACAGCAAATGACTTATCTGCATATCTCCCTGGTATGAATCATAAGCTGGCACAGGCCCGCTCCGGAGAGTTCGAGGGGAATTCCTCATCACCTTGGAGAGGCAGCCTAACAGAAACCTCTACTAGCCCTGTTCTCCAGAAATGAGCAACTGAATCCACATCGCATGATAAAATACACCTACTCTTTGTAGCAAAAGTTGAAATATGGCTGTGTGGGAGATTACCAGCTCAATAAATGTTCTACTTGAATAGGACTCCTACTTGCAGTAAATGTGGTTAGCCAATTTAGAAATAAAAATTATTCAATATTCCTTTTTGATAAATACATACATTCAATTATTTTGTCCACCAGTATTAAATGTTGAAAATCCAGCATCACTGTAGAAAGTGTTCACCATGTGAGAGGTCACTAGAAGCAAGTCCTGGTGTGTGCTGGGCGGAGTCTCACCTGCACTTTTCCCATCTCGCAGGGAGTGCCCCGCCCCACACCAGCACTCCCCAGGGCTCTCCCCTTGCCTTTGGCCCTTCCCTTGACCAGAGGTTCTTTAGTTCCCTCCTGGCAGGCAAGTCCCAGTGTGTTGCTGTAGCATTGCAGTGTAGGGCAGGTGGACACGTTGTGTGTCAGTTCTCTCTTGCAGTGAGTGACCTGGTTTTCTTCCTCTTCATTTCTCTCATTTCTGTTGCTTCTTTCTTTAGTTGGTGGTGGAGAACTGCAGGTGAAGGAGATCATCACAACAGGTAGGTCTACACACACACAACAAGGGACAAAGGTTACACAGGCCGTTTGTGTCAAAGAAAGGGGATGACAACACACATCACCATCCATTAAAAAGCTGATCTGCATTAAGTAATGGTGTCTGCATGATGGGCATTACAGATCACTAACTCTGACATTCTGACATTGCACCAACTCTTTTGTCTTTAAAAATCCCATTTCTCCCTCTATCTACAGAAACATCCATCATATCAGATGCTGATGGGTCCGAATCCTCCTGAGTTCCTTCCTGTGACAGAAGTGTGTGAGGAAGGGCACTCCAAATGCATCACACCCCACCAACCCATGTTCTCACAACATGATCAACCTGTCATTCCAATAAAGTCAGAGTTTCAAGCAAAAACATCGCCTGTGTGTTTTACACTCTTCAAGTCTAAATGAAATTCACATTTAAATACAATTTATACACCATTTCATGAATGGATCTTTGCTGGAATTGAAACTACAAAAGTACAATAGAATTACATAAAATAATATATGTATAATTAATTTCAGTGCTTGATCAGTGATATGAACACAAGTGAGCTTCTGGTTTATGGTGCTTTACAATGTTTATGTATTGATGCTTGAACATTATTATTGTGCCATAATTCTTGCCTCAACCCTCAATTGCCCCCCACCCCATTTATGCTTCACCCCATCAGAGACCACCAGAAACTGAGCATTTCCCATGTGGGCCGTCTTCCTCTGTGCTGCTGTTATGCCACACTAGCGCTGGTCACCCTCCAGCTGTCAGTGTCTTGTCACGCGAAGAGTTGTTTTATTTTTGCTGTCATGACGTGTCTGATGGTTCATCAGATGTCTTTTTTTTCCCCTCCAGTCCGGGACAGATGAGGAAGTTGCAGTACAGTTGTGCAACTATGACGTTTGCCATGTTTTGGGAAGACAACATTTTTACATGTACTATATTTTATGTGGCATGTGTCACTATGTGTTCTGAGAACAAAACTGTTTTTTTCCCCACTGCATCTAGAGACTTGGGCCGCAGAGGAAGCTGCATGTGAAGGTGTAGCAAAGTGGCTGGAAGCATGTGCCCATTCAATCTTCCGTTTCTTGAATAATGCTGGACTTGGTTCTGTTGCCGTTGCTGCTTCCTCTGTATTGTTTTTATTGTGGTTAAACTCTTCTCATGCAACCCCTCCTAGAGAAAGTACACCACTGAACTTTCCAGACTGACCACAGCTACTAAACTGCTAAAAAAAAGAAAAACTAAAAGAATTTCAATAAAAACAGAACAAGAAAAGAGGTACTAGAATCAAACTAAATCATCTGCCAAAATCACTTGTTATTGTTGACAAAGAACACATGCATATCTAGGGAAGTCAGCTGTTATTAAGATAAGAAAATAAGATCCTTGTCAAATTTTCCTGTTCTACAGTGCATGGCTTTGCTAACAGTCAGAACTGGCAGCTTTAACAGGGTACCTCCTATGATATGACCACATTCGGCCACTGGGTGTAACCTTCGCAGTGACACAGATTCTTCTCTGCATAAATCCTCTGCAGACTCGCATTATGGTACCTTATCAAAAATAACAGTGTTCTAATGAAAACAAACCATGTGGAATGGAACTGATTACCTTAGACTGTGGAGATCAGATTCTGATGTGAAAAGAACTGTTTTAAAGTGAAGTGATTGTCACATGTGATACACAGCAGCACAGCACACGGTGCACACAGTGAAATTTGTCCTCTGCATTTAACCCATCACCCTGAGTGAACAGTGGGCAGCCATGACAGGCCCCGGGGAGCAGTGTGTGGGGACGGTGCTTTGCTCAGTGGCACCTCAGTGTGGCACCTTGGCGGATCGGGATATTTGAACCGGCAACTTTCTGATTATGGGCCGCTTCCTTAACCGCTAGGCCACCACTGCCCCTGTGGTAGTAGCCTAGTGGGTAACACACTCGCCTATGAACCAGAAGACCCAGGTTCAAATCCCACTTACTACCATTGTGTCCCTGAGCAAGACACTTAACCCTAAGTTGCTCCAGGGGGGGACTGTCCCTGTAACTACTGATTGGAAGTCGCTCTGGATAAGGGCGTCTGATAAAT
Organism: Denticeps clupeoides; assembly: GCF_900700375.1. Taxonomy (NCBI): domain Eukaryota; kingdom Metazoa; phylum Chordata; class Actinopteri; order Clupeiformes; family Denticipitidae; genus Denticeps; species Denticeps clupeoides. The sequence continues at coordinate 6,850,622 of NC_041710.1, read as the reverse complement.
GCTGTAAATGTAAATGTACACAGTCTGAACACTCTAAAACGAAACACTTCACATAGAACACTCCCAGGTTTGATCTCTGCACCCGGTCCTGGGCAACAAATGATCAAGAAGCTTGATATGGAGTAACGGCCTGATGACTGAACGCACCATTCTGTCATAGCTGTGGACGTCAAAATGTGAGTTGCAGGCGTTTTCACTTTAACAAAGCACGCGACACATTTTATACTTGCTGTATATTAAAATCTTGCGACACTGAATCCGATGACACTGACATAGGGTCAAGACAAAGAGAAAAGTACATTTGCAGTCACTAATGTTGTTCTGAAGAAAGAACATTTTAACAGCAGCACTCTCTCAAAAGACCACTGATGTGTTTTAAGTGAAACATGAGTACTGGCACACACACCCACACGCAGAATGACACAGTTTACGTGAGTTTATGAAAGCTCAGGTCTGGGTTTGCTGGTGCCAGCTTTCTGTTATTTACTCCCATTATCTGGATAGGGTTGGCACTCAGATATAGAAATGATATGATTTTTCAAAGGGAAATGTATTCATGGAAGCTGTGTCGTCCCCGAGGCCAGCAGAGGCATGCACATATACCGTACTTTCAAAGGTATTCCTTACTCCGACGAGCGGCGTATGCAGCGATGAAGCGTGTCTGTCCCTGGGTGAGAAAGTGGAATGTCACTGGGTCGCTTTTCAAAATCCGAGCGTAGACGTCCAGACACAGTAACCGCATGCACACACAGCCAGTTCAAGCAGACAGGATTTTGGATCTCCATGAACATGAGCTCCATATAAACAGCAGGTTGTATTATTCCTTTTTTCAGTTGGTAGATGTAAAGTGAATTTGTGAACTTTACATTTCTTTTTCTACCGAGACGGTAGTCCCTAAACACATTCATGTACAGAATGTACAGAAGATATGACTTTTTTTGTTGTTGCAAGAAACATCCCTTGTTCACACACAAACCCACACACACGCACACACAAACGTCACAATGTGGTTTCCTGTCTGATACCTTAAAAGCGTCTGCAAATGAGACAGTTGCCAGAGTGACTCTCGGCGTGTACGATATCGGAAAGCAGCTATCGCGTGGGAACCAGACAGGAAAACACGGTAAGCTTCATGGATCTGATAAACCAAAATGAACATCCAAATCTGACTCTGTTTGTATACCGACTAAAAAAAAAATCTTCCGAATTTTACAGGAACCGTGTGTGAAATGGCTCAGGACACAACCATGGACGCCCTGGTAGGTTTGCAGATTTCTGTTCTTTTCTTGCCAGGTTTCTGTCCAGATTTTTCGTGTGATTCCTGTGATGAATAAAACTTTTTTTTTTTTTTTGCTCTGCATGCAGTATAATGATGAGTACACAACGCCAACTGAGGGTTTCGATGACACCTACTGTGACAAGAGTGTTGTCCGAGACTTCCGTAAATACTACGAGCCTCCCCTCTACTCCGCCATCGTCCTTCTGGGAGCAGTAGGCAATATGCTGGTGATCTGGATTTACCTGCACTTCAGGAACCGCATGAAGACCATGACGGACGTGTACCTGTTTAACCTGGCCGTGGCCGACTTGCTGTTCCTGGTCACCCTGCCCTTCTGGGTGTCTGATGCTGTTCAGGGCTGGACATTTGGCTCTGCCCTTTGCAAGCTGTTGTCCGCCTGCTACAAGATCAACTTCTTCAGCAGCATGCTGCTTCTCACCTGTATCTCTGTTGACCGCTACATTGCCATTGTCCAGACAACGACAGCACAGAACTCCAAGAAGCTCCGGCTCTTCTGGAGCAAGCTGGTGTGTGTGTTTGTCTGGGTGCTTGCTGTCTTTTTGTCCATGCCAGAGTTCCTCTTTGCCACATCAAAAGAGGACTTTGACGACCCTGACTGGAACTACTGCTCTATGGTGTACTGGAACAACAAGAATAATCGCACCAAAATACTGGTCCTGGCCCTGCAGATCTGCATGGGATTCTGTTTGCCTCTTGTGGTGATGATCTTCTGCTACACCATCATTATCCTCACCCTGATGAAGACAAAGAACTTTGAAAAGCACAAGGCCCTTCGTGTGATCCTGGCTGTGGTGGCTGTGTTTGTCCTAACTCAGCTACCTTACAACACCATGCTGGTGGTGGATGCCACACAGGCAGCCAACATGACCATCACCGACTGCAGCACCATCCAGGGCTTTGATATCACGTCCCAAGTCATGAAGGGCCTGGCCTACATGCACTGCTGCCTCAATCCATTCCTGTATGCTTTTGTCGGAGTGCGTTTCCGGAAGGACCTGGTCAGGATCCTGCATAGCTACGGCTTGCTGGAGCGCAAACGGAATGTCAAAAAACCGTATGGAGTGCAATTCCGCGCCTCAGTCATGTCTGAGACAGACACCACCCAGGCTCTGTCACTATGAGAGCACATGTGCAGCTAAGACTGGTCTGGAATTGCTTTGAGGGTCTAAAAACTGAGTGCTTGTCACCGCACCTCTCAGAGCTGCTGACAGTGGTGGACATTTCTGAATGAATTTAGATTATTTTGTTAGTAAGCCCTCTTTACTGTATCTTCTGGAAACATTTGTATGACACATGATGTCTCCACATTCCTCACCTCCAGAACTGTGCCAAAACTATTCAGAAAATATCATGTCTGTCGACATCATCCACTCCTCTGTTTAAAATTTCTGCTACTGTAAAAGTACTTTTTATTGCTGTGAAGAAAATATTATTAATGCTGCTCATTGCTTTGTAAGCTCTGTGTGAAAATGTGAATAAATGTAATTTTTCAAACAACGTAGAACATGTTGTGATGACTGCGTAATATTAATAGACAAAATTAACCTAGAAAATAATGTAAAAACAACATTAATAAATACTGCATATTACAGTTTAAGTGTGTGTGTGAGACAGATACAGAAACCACTGCATGTGGTGTGGTTAGAAAGCACTCCTGATGCACGTTTACAACGACAGCAGAATCTGTGGTCACAGAGAGACATTGTGTCAAGAACAAATTGAACTGCATGCAGTTTCTTCAGAAATCTTCATTTTTCCTACATTTATACTAACTCAAGCCACATCAGTTGTACAGACAAAAAAAAAAGTCAGAAAAGCTATTTTGGCAAAAAAAAATCATCACTCATCATTCACCCTGCGCAGAAAAATGTCAACTGTAAATGTATGAGGAACTTCTCATATGTTTGAACGCGAAATATTTTTTTCAAATGAAAATGTTTTTTCACAGTTTGTAAGGCTTTCACCTTTTGCTTTAAAAAGGAGAACATTTCCAAGAACAAATCTATTACAGAACAAAATGTTCTAATCTGTGAAGCCAGTGTCTGGCTGGCAGCACGCTGAGGTTAGGTCAAACCACACACTGCGTGTCACTCACCTTTTGCACGACAGGAAATGGTTAGGAGTGCTGTTGGTGACACGATACACCATACGTCAGGACCATGTGAGAGTCAGACAAGGGCAAATTAAGTGCAAGTTCATCAATTGGACACTAAACTAAATAAGAACTCAAAAATTTTATTGAAATACAAAATGATAATGTTATTTTTTGGAAGGCTAGCGCAATGGCTACCTAAATGAAAATTGGGTTGTCTGTGGACTTTAGTAATGTTATGTCAGTTATATTTGGGGACTGAGGTTTGGACCACATAGATATCAGATCATGCCATGTTAAAATGTAATTCTGTTCACTTTAGTTGCTGCATGAAGTCGACTTTACACTCTGGTGACAAAAACAATGAACCACTGTCTCCGAAGTGGGGGTCTTTTGGGGGTTGGGGCTTTTAATGCACACCTGAAGACAGCCTTGGACTTTCCAGACGACTTTAGAGCACCTTACTTCATCTGCCTGTCATGTCAGCAGAGTAACCTGCATGTTTGGGCTTTATTAACTCCCTCCACATCCTGTTGTTTTTTGATTACAAGTGACAGTAAAGAGAGATGAGCCATCACACAATAGGGTTCATGGAGATAAAGTCAGCCTATTAGGTACCTGTGTACCAATAATAAACGAAGCAATCAGAGGTCAAAATGGGATTCTCCGATTATTAATAATTACTCTATTGGTGACAGAGAGTATTCTGAGAATACAGAGTAATGCGACATATAGTAACATTGAACATACAATTCAAAAGGCAAACAAGCAAAACTAATGCTGAGGGTTAAAGGATGTTCATTTTTTTGATATTGATATTGCACATAATAATTGTATTGCACAGGTTAGAAAGATGCATTCCAGTTTTAGTCTACAGGTGCGTAAAGTGCAGGTGCATAGTTTAAAATTGTGTTTTATTGAGCTTTGATATTCCTGAAGGCTTGTAGTGTGAAGTTACAAATTCTCTTGGAAGAAGGTTGGGAGCTGCAATACCGTCTGCCAGATGGTAAAAGTGTAAGGAGTCCATTTAGTTAGTGAGTGTCATCCTTAATTGCCTGTGTTCTGGCTGTGTTGACCATCTCGGCTATCTGCTTTAGTGTGTTACAGTCTGAAACGTTACTGTCAGAGACAGCGGGTCAATGCAGGACGGAAGGACACAATGTCATGACTTTCACAAGACAGGGGTTTTTCTTATAACAAATTCACAGAATAAAGGGCCAGGAAAACAAAATCATAAATTCAACTACACAACGCAGACTAGGCACAGCGAGGCAGCATTTCAACACGGAACGTCAAGTACACACAGTCAGGCATTTAGGACAACATGGACACCGCACAACATGGAGCACCCCCCATAGTCAATACCGTGACAGTTACAGTTCCCGTACAATGCAGCTGGAAGGCAGATTTTCAATGCTGCTGGTGTCGACTTTCTTTAGGATCTGTGGAGGGAGGCTCTCTCTTTTCAGTCTCAGGTTCAGTTTTGGTCTTCAGTGCAGATGTGATGAGCCTTCTTGGCTATGGTGGTGGAGTTGAGAGGCCATGAGAGGTCCTCCGTGATGTGGACGTCCAAGAACTTGGTGTTATTTAACCTCTCGACAACTGTGCCATTGATGGTGAGAGGTGGGTGCTGGATCATCAAACCGTGCATAGAAAGTGCTAAATGTGTCATGGAAAGAAGGATTACTGTCACACCGGGTGGGTCGTTGGTTTGTAGTCTGTAATGCCTGGATGCCTTTTCACATGTTTCTAGTGTCTCTGTTGCTATTGAAGTGGCTGAAATCTTTGGGCATAGGCAAACATGGGTGGTAGTAGCCTAGCGGGTAACACACTTGCCTATGAACCAGAAGACCCAGGTTCAAGTCCCGCTTACTACCATTGTGTCCCTGAGCAAGACACTTAACCCTAAAGTCGCTCTAGGGGGACTGTCCCTGTAACTACTGATTGTAAGTCGCTCTGGATAAGGGCGTCTGATAAGTGCTGTAAATGTAAATGTAAATATGACTTTTCCAAACTTGTGCTGGACAGGCTTGATTGCGCACTACTGAGGACACCCTCTGCTCCAGCGTGGCATCCTCCAGACCGTCATTGTAGTTTGCTCTGGTGATGTTTTTTTTGAGACAGTGAAATCCTCCTGATGTAGGAATATATCAGTGATGTAGAAATATATCTTATATCACTGTCCTATGTGAAATATTTGAAAGTGAAGTGTCATTGTGAAACAGGGCACAGCACGTGATGACACAACAAAAAAATGTGTTCTCTGCTCTTAACAAATCCCTCTTGGTGAACAGTGGGCAGCAATGAAAGGCGCCTGGGGAGCAGTGTGTGGGGATGGTTGTTTGCTCTGTCGCAGCACAGTGGGATCTTGGCGGTTTGGGAAACCTTCTGATTACGGGTCCGTTTCCTTAGGTGCTAGGTCAGCTCTGCCCTTAAAAGACCAATCACTCCTATTTTGAAAAAAAGCCCCAATTTCCACTTCATCATTGTCTTAGTCTTCAGGACTGTATATACACAACACACCAGACACTTCCCTCATGGTTTTGAACAATTATCATATCTTCATAGAAAAGCAAGTCTGATATCAGTTTCAGGAAAACCAAGAAAAATGAACTGAGGAACTGATCCTACATCACACATGCTGGGTTATCATAGATACAAACAAACAAACAAACAAACAAACAAACAAACAGACAGACAGATCAGTCTCATCCCTCCACAACTGGGAGGACAGAGAAATAGGTGGATCTTGTCGTCGTCATCTTCCTTCGCTTATCCGGGTCCGGGTCCCCCTAAGGAGGAAAACTAATTTCGGCCACTTGTATCTGCAATCTCATTCTTTTGGTCCTTAGCCATGACCATAGGTAAGGATTGGGATGTACAGAGCCTTGCTCTCTAGCTCAGCTCCCTCTTCACCACGACAGATCGGTTCAGTGTCCGCATCAATACAGACGCTGCCCCAATCTGCCTCGATCTCCCCGAGATACTTAAACTCCTCCACTTGAGGCAGGACCTCTCTCCCAACCCTTTTCCGGTCGAGAACCATGGTCTCAGATTTGGAGGTGCTGATCCTCATCCCATAGGGTGCTCCTAGGGACACGGTCATAAGCCTTCTCCAAATCCACAAAACACATGGGGATTGGTTGGGCAAACTCCCATGCCCCCTCCAGCCCTGGTTCCTCCTCAGAATAAACATCGATGGGATTGAGGAGTTCCTCAAATTATTCCTTCCACCACCCAACTATAGCCCCAGTCGATGTCAGCAGCTCCCTATCCCCACTGTAAACAGTGTGAGCAAGTTGCTGCCTTACTCTCCTGAGGCATCGGATGGTTTGCCAGAACCTCTTTGGAGCCGATTGGTATTCTTTCTCCATGGCCTCACCGAACTCCTCCCACACCTGAGATTTTGCCTCTGCGACTGCCACTGCTGCACCCTGCTTGGCCATCCGGTACCTGTCTGCTGCTTCTGGAGACCCACAGACCAGCCATGCCCTGTAGACCTCCATCTTCAACCTGACGCCTACCCTAACCTCTGGTGTCCACCAGCGGGTACGGAGGTTACCTCCACGACTGAGCTAGCAACAGCCGCCTCAACAATCGCACAGTGGAACAAGGTCCATTCGGTGTCAATGTCCCCCACTTCTCTCGGGAAGCGGTCAAAGCTCTACCGGAGGTGGGAATTAAATACCATCTTCACAGGTTCTTCTGACAGGTGTTCCCCTCACTATACATTTGGGTCTGCAAAGGAGAGTGTCCAACCTCTCTCAAGGACATGGGTTCCAGAGCTAATGCTATGTTTGAGGTGAGTCTGACTATATCTAGCCGGTACCTCTCAACCTCTTCCACAAGCTCCAGGTCCTTCCCTGCCAGAGAGGTGACGTTCCATGTCCCAATAGCCAGTTACCTTGTCCGGGGATTGGACCGCCAAAGCTCCTGCCTTGGTCTGCCACCCGATCCACATTGCACCATACCCTTAATGTTCCTCCTGTGGGTGGTGGCCACCAGGCGCACGCTCACAGGCCCCAAACCCAGGCCTGGCTCCAGGGTGGGACCCCGTTAACCCTCCAGGCCGGGTACTCTGACTTTTTGTTGTTCCTTCCATGAAAGGTCTTCTGAACCGTTCTTTGTCTCACCCTTTACCTAAGACCAGTTTGACATGGGAGACCTTACCAGGGGCACCAAGTGCCCCAGACAACATAGCTCCTAGGCTCATTAGGGCTCTCAATCTCAAGGAGGAGATAGGTGGATCTAATAGATGTCATTTTCTTACAGGATATTTTCTGTGTTTATCAGTGTGTGTCGCAGCATTCTCAGTCATATGTCGTACTATAGTTTCACTTCCTTCTCACCAATATAACTCAAAAGGTTTTTTTGTACTGACATGTGATTGCTGACATGTGAGCACCTGAAACACAATTCGATATGGTCTTTAATGATGTTTGTGTCTGGATTAACGTTATTGTGATTTTCTAGGAGTTAATATCAAGTGTAAAACATTGAAAAATTAGTTAATGTTTGACTAACACAACAGAACCACTTCAAATTCAACTATTTGAATGGACAGCTGACACTTGCATAATTTCTATAATGAGTAAATAAACATAAAAAAGTAAATACTATGTGCAGCTTGAAAAACATTATTTTTTGTGAATACTGTGAAAGACACGCTTCCTTCTGAATGCATGTCTCCTGGGGGAGTTTGATCTTCGTCTCACTGGTGAGCAGCTGGTTCCCATTCTCCCCACATTTGAACAAAGAAAATGAATACTGTATTTCTCCAGCTGGTACCACAGTGCTGCACCATTTATGTATATCCCTCATCTCAACAAAGATCTAAAGGCTGAACAAAAGTACAGAATAATTCCAGGCTGGAACATTTTTATTTGTGTTCAGACTGAATCAACCCTTTGAACACAACGGTGTTCATAATGTGCATACCTGATAGGTGATGTTCCCTGGAGGTCTCCTGGCCTCCTCTTCCTCTCTGCAAAGCGAGAGCGCCCTCTACTGGCTGTTTGGGTGGGCTGCATGGAAGGTGGCTGTCAGGTAGGGGTGTGCCATGCCAATGATTTCCTTTCGGATCCAATACCAAATACAACTGGTGCTCGCCACGGGCACATAACAGGCTGGGGCCGCCCCTTTCTGTGACGTCACCGAGTCACGTTGACGCGTGAGGAGCGTCATTTCTTACCTTCAGTTGGAACGTGGTACAGAAATATGAGAGCGAAACTATCGATACCACTGTGCTAGTATCGATCCAATACTGATGCTTGGTATCGATATTTGCTGTCAGGGGATGTGCGGGTGGTAGTAGCCTAGTGGGTAACGCCTATGAACCAGAAGACCCAGGTTCAAATCCCGCTTACTACCATTGTGTCCCTGAGCAAGACACTTAACCCTAAGTTGCTCCAGGGGGGGACTGTCCCTGTAACTACTGATTGTAAGTCGCTCTGGATAAGGGCGTCTGATAAATGCAGTAAATATATGTTAATGTCAGGGTGCTGCAGGCGGATCTCCTGGGAAAGCAGGGCCCTCGCTTTCAGCTGGGTAACCTCTCTGCTTGTCTCTGTCTATGTCGTCTTTCTCTGCTGTGATGATATTTTGAGACCTTTCCCCTCTAGCGTTGAAAGAACAGCTATGATAGAAGTATGGTCCCATGGCCGAACACAGATATACTTTATTTCCGTTTAGTCCTTATTCGAACCTACTACAGAGAAACCTGATAAGTTGATTCATAAAACAAATTCACCAATCAGAGTGCTCTGTGTCTCTGACGAAACACAATACCCTCGTTCTGACCAATCAGGATGTTCGCTTTCTCTCGTTCACAAGTTACGTTTTTTTAATTTGCTTTCTGTCCTTCTGTAAATGTTTTAGATAATCTCTGAATGATCCCTGTTCGGTCTATAAACACATTTCCGACCCAGTTTGTATAATTTGCGCTGTTCGGATGTGGGAATGCGGAATTGTCGCAGCGCGCATGCGCGATATCGATGACGCTTCAGCGTCCGGCACATCGGCTCAGCGACAAACGTGTGTTTACACGGACAAAGGGCATGCGTGGACAAGCGTGGACACGTAAATATAGACTCTTTCATCCAGAAAAGTTCATTTATCAACGCACAGATGAACACGCACACATGAATTGCACACTAAAACAGAAACTGTCCCTCAAGTCATCACGCCTCCGCTGTAATGAGTTTATTACGGAGGCTCTGGCAGACTGCTGCTTTCTCCCTGAAACTGACTTACCACAGCGTGAATTCAATTATTTATTTTAAGAATCGTATTTGTAATTTATGAAAATCTGAATTAAGAATATATGACCTGTATTTTTTTTAATAGAGGGTGGTTTATTGTCCCAGAATGAATTTCCTGAAAGACGTCTACCAGGACATCGATCCAGTGATGCTGCAGCTTCCAGAAGGGAGCGTCACCTCAAGTCTGTATTGCAGCGCAGCGGAGGGCTTGGAGGCTGGAGTGTCCAGCCTGGTGGAGTCCTTTCTGGTTGAAGTGTATCGATGCAAAGCATGCCAGTTCACCAGCAGCGCGAAAACAACCATCAGCACCCACGTAGCTCACAGACATAACCTCACTTCCCTGTTCTGCTTGGAAAAAGAAGATACAAGCAGTTCAGACCTTGGGTTATCCGTAGGGGACGGCAATGTGGACTTGCAATATGGGTTAGATGCCGTGATGCATCCCGGATCCAAAGTTGGCGAGGATCACATGAATGACATGGGACTGGAACGTATGCCGTTCCTGCTGCCCATGTATGGCATACAGCAGAACGTCAGCCCAAGGTCGTGTGACATGGGCCTTGGACCGACTTCAGAGGACAGTCTTCAAGTGGCACAAACCTGTGAGGTGAGCTGGGGCCCATGGCCTTTATTCACTCAGTCTCTATTGTACTTGTTGTTGAAATATAGTAAAAATTAATTCTTTTCCTTATTCCCCAAGGTTACTACTCTTTTTGAAGACGAGCCTGCTGGAGACAGCGAGGAAGAAACTGTGTTTCACCTGCAAGACTCCAGCACTGACCTCCCTGACCCGCTCTCCTGCCAGATTAATTTGGATGCTAATGATGAGGAGATGGCCCAGTCTGCTCACCTCATGACGCTGGGCTTGTGTCGGATTTCCAGCAACAAGATTCTCCCAGCCCCTCCCTCCAGCATCTCAGACAGAAGGCCGAACAAGAGCACCGCATTACCGGAACCCTCGTTCTTGGAGGCCACTGGGAGGCAAAAACGACCAGCGAAAGGAACTGGCAAGCTGTCCTGCATGCTGTGCCAAGTGGCACTGCCAACGCGGAACTTGTTAGACGTTCATCTTAAGTGCCACGCCAGTGGGCAGGATTTTCAGTGCCCACATTGTGGCTGGGAGGCCCAGGAGTGGCCCGACATGCACACTCACTGGAAGGGCCATGCAAAAAAAGAACGTGCCAGGCTGCACAAATGCGGGGTGTGCCGTAGGAAGTTCCAGAGTGCTCGTTCGCGAGATGTCCACAAAAAGAAACACAAACGTTGCCAACGGGCTCAGTCAATGTTGCGTTACTCTAATACAGAATGTGACTTACACAAGCAGCAGCAGCACCACCACCAAGGAGGGTTCAAGTGCCTACACTGTGACTTCACTGGTGAGATGCAGCTCATCCCTCAAACTAGTCTCATATAGCTGTTGTAGCTTTACGGCAGAATGCCAGTTCCACGTGTATTAAGACCTATGTTAAAGGCATACATATGCATTTTCAGTTTACCTAAGAACCTTCTTCTGTTACATCTAGATAAGACATGGAAGATTGTGCACAAGCACATTCTCACAAACTGTAAAAACATAGAAAGGACGCAGGAAGATGTGGAGCCAGAAGCCCAGAGTGCTTTGAACTTGTATGTATATTTTCAAATATTTCATATGAACATTTTTGGTAATACATTTTTGCTCATGTCACCTCGTTTGCATTTGCAGGAACTCCCAAATCCAAGGGAAATTCAGAGCGGTTCCTTACCAGGAATGCATAAGAGGGGTTGAGTCTCGGGGTTGGTGTCACTCAAAGAAGTCGTCGTCGCAGAAGCTGCATACAAGAAGAGGGCGGGGCCATGAGGAGAGGGAGGAGCCTTTGCTAGAGGAAGCCAGTAGCTTCAAGACAACATCGGTGGGGTGGAAAGAATTCTGCTGCACACTCTGTGATAGGTAACATTCTGGAGAAAAATGGCCTGATGGAAACATTTAGCATGTTTTAATTTTTAATCAGATTTTTTGTCATCATATATTATTTGGATTTAGTTCACGCTGCCTTTTTCAAAAAGCCTTTTGCTTGCCTATTTGGCTGAGAATAATCAGTCTACTGTTATGCCAGATCTTGCGAAAGTTAACGGCGACAGTTTTATTTGAACCTTCATCTTAGCAATTTGGTTTTCTTTGGTTTTAAATAACATGTTGTGAGGACTGCAAGATCGAGCTTGGTATCAGTAAATGTTGCTTTTTTTTCCCACCCCGCGTTTCATTTTTCCACCCGCAGAAAGTTTTCCAGCAGACTGACAATGCGCCGCCACATGGGCATCCACCAGGGCGATAAGCCATTTGAGTGCCCGCACTGCCATTACCGCACTCGACTCAAAGCTTCTCTCATACAGCACCTCCGTGTACACACAGGTACGAGGTAGCAGCAGGCCAGTGGATGCTTTTTCTTTTCATCCTACGTGGAACAAAATGAAGTTTTTAAAAAATATACTAAATTAGCGATGACCCTACTGGGAGCAATACTTTCAGGATCATGGAAATTCTTGACAAATTCATAGAAACTGGAATCACATCTAAAGCCAAAACATTTCATAGAACTCTCGTGAGAACTCTCGTTGATCCGCTGCAGAATTCAAACGAAGCCTTTGTCACGTGAAGCATTAAAGTCTGAAACACCATTGGCCTTCTTTGCAGAGCATGTGAAATACGTCCCTGCCCCTTTCAGGGCCTTCCTATCGAGAGGCATGGCTGTAGGGAGCTGTAGCAACCGGGAATGAACTCTAGACATCTGAGATTTACAGCTTCATTTTGGAACTCTTTCGTGAGACTTTTCCCATGTACTGGTGTGCATGACCTGGCACTGCTTAAAGTTTTACCCCCCCTTTTTTTTTTTCTTTTCGTTTCAAGGAGAGAAACCTTTCAAGTGTTCTCAGTGCCCTTACGCCTCCATAGACAGGAGTTCCTTGCGGAGACACTCACGAACGCACACTCAAGAGAAGCCCTACCGCTGTCAGTACTGTCCTTACAGCAGGTAACACGGCTGTGCACTCACACCCCGCCAGCGTGCCGCTGTCGTGTATGGGGCGCGGCGCGGCTTCACCCATTTGCACACCTTCACCCTACCTGTTAAACATATTTTATGTTTTAGGTTAAAGACATAAAAGTGTAATATTATTATTTTTATTGTTTTGTATATAAGCATTCAGAAAAAAAGCCTGGACCTGCACTCACGCCGCCACCACACCGGCGAGTGGTTTCCCTGCCCGCTGTGCCCTTACACCAGCCCCGACCGCCAGCTGCTGCTCCGGCACACGAACAAGCACCACGGCCCCGGCGTGGCCCCCGGTTCGCGTGCAAGAGCCGCCACGTCGTTGAGCGGCAGGAGCGGCGAGGCGAGGGGGAGACCGAAGAAGAGGACTGGAGATTAGTAATTTGCGTTGTTCTGCATTTAAATAATGAAGAGTTCATGTGCGCAATTTTGTCCAGTTTGTATGAATAAACCTTTAGACTCTTTTAACATATTTGTTGTGAGGAGGAGATCATTGCATTGTATTTCTTTCTTTCAGATGATACACTCTATAGTCTATAAAATGACATTTTTAACATGGCCCGGGTAAATTTCTTTACTTCAAATATTATTTAATAGTCATATTATCTTGCACAAAACTTGGCCCATTTGTGCTTCTTGATGATCTGGGTTAAGGCAAAACTATAAATTAAGAAAGGGTAGATACTAGCTGCTTTTTATTTTAAAGGAGTAAAGTAATTAACAGCAGATTTTGATTCTTGACACTGAACTGATAACAAGATTACTCGTGGAGCGAAGTTGGGTGTCAAAAACCAACTGGATAAAGTTCCAAGAAACTCCACAAACAGGAAACCACATCACTGAGATGAAGGTATTAGTCTCACGACTGGATTACAGTAACTCCCTTCTAGCTGGTCTACCTCTGTGTACCGTCTGACCTCTACAACTAAGCATGACTGATCTTCAACCTTCCCAAATTCTCCCACACCAGCTCTCTGCTACGTTCCCTCCACTGGCTCCCAGTAGCTGCACGCATCAGGTTCAAAATACTGATGCTGGCCTACAAAGCCAAACATGGAGCAGCACCATCCTACCTCACAGCTCTTATTACACCTCACACTGCTCCTCGTATACTCCGAGCCTCCAGTACTGCTCGCCTGGTCCCTCCATCTCTGAAGGTACGAGGAAAACATTCATCTGGGCTCTTCTCCGTCTTGGCCCCTCTGTGGTGGAATTTCATTTAGTTTCATTTACGCCATTTACCATACACCCTGATCCAGAGCGCCTTGCAGTCAATAGTTACATGGACAGTCCCCCCCTGGAGACACTCAGGGTTAGGTGTCTTGCTCAGGGACACAATGGTAGTAAGTGGGGTTTGAACCTGGGTCTTCTGGTTCAGAGGCAAGTGTGTTACCCACTAGGCTACTACTACAACCCTTAATATGGGTGAACTTCCCATTGAACTTCACGACCTTCCTCTTTAGAGAATATTTAGGTTAACTTGTTAACTTCTTATTGTCTGACTTATGTATAGAAACTACAACAGAGTGAATAAAAAGTTTGTATTCATGGTTGGGGGTCCTAGTGAACCGGAACTGATCACTTCATCGATGGTAACATGGCAGCACGTTGTAAGTCGCTCTGGATGAGGGCGTCTGCCAAATTCCTTAAATCCTGAAGATGACCCGGTGACCTGATGTGCGACCCGGCGTCCCTCCACGCGGGGACGCGCTGTCCCACCGGCGCCAGCGTCTCCGCGTCCTGTCCCCGGGAATGTCGCGCCGCGTCTCCGACTGCTGGGTGAGCGGCGAGGACGAGGGGCGCCGCGCCGTCAGGCTGCTGCGGTCCGGCGGACGCGCCGACGATTCCTGCCCGCCGGGACCGGAGAGTCCGAGCCGCGCACTTCCACTGGCGGGTAAGGGGGGTGGATTCGCGCGTAACACCTGAATTAAACTGGTAAGAAATTGCTGATTTTTATTTCTATTTTACGTAGGTGTGGAGAGAATGAAAGAGGAGAAGCGTAGCACCGGACTGGACGAAGCTGGAAGGCTTCTGAGAAATGCCATTCATTTGTCACCTCTGGACCTGGTGATGGACACGCTTGAGGCCACCATATCACCATTCCAGAGTCCTGTCACTATGTCAGGTAGATAGATAGATAGATGATAGATAGATACATAGATAGATGTAATATGCAAAGATTTCAATTGTTTTCCCACCTTTTCTAGAAGTCAGAAATTCCAATGGTTTTTGTCTGGCCAATACTGAAACCATAATATATGATCCGTGTGTGTTGGAGGGGACACATCCTTCCTCATCTGGGCTATATGGGTAAGTGTATGCGTGTGTTCTTGATTTATAAAGCTTTATAAAGTATTTTGCGTGGTTATTGTCTGTGCGTGTGCCCACGCGTGTGTCTTGATGGCCCTCTGCTGGTTAATCGGGGTATTACCAACGTGGATGGCAGGTTGGTCACTGAAAATCTTTTGGCAGGTGATTTTTTTTTTTTTTTTATGAAAAATGCTGTGCTGTCAGCGGATCTCAGGACTAAAGCCATGTATAATAAAAACAAAAGTTGATTCAAATTTTTATTTTATCCAGAAACAACAATACAGAGAAGTCCCACCATCAGCATGGCATGATAAGTGACGCACAACCGAAGCATCAGGATTGGCGAGCGTGTGCCCAGAATACAGCGGCGTCCAGTTCGAGTCAAGTCGGCAACAACATCTACCTCCACCTGGATGCCTATGAGACGGATATTCTAGAGTGAAATCCAACCCGCCCACTTCCTGCATTTACAAAGCTTGCTATTTACTACTAATCAATATAGCAAGACTACATGTTTCACACTTCTACTACTGTTAATAATAATACTGAAATAGATTTCAGAATAATATTTTATTATAATATCTCACTCTACAGCACTTTCCCACCAAACTGCTCTGTTTTGCTGTATTGAAAACCAGCTTGTGTCTAGGAGCTGTAGATGTCAGTTCAGCTGTGCAGTTTTCCGGGACCATTTCTTCGGTCGGCACCAAAATGACATTCCCGTGTGGCACCACTTTTACATTTCTGCAAAGTTTTCCGGTGGGGGCTGCATTGTTAGTGTCCAGGTCACTGAATTCACTAATCAGCATGTATTGGAACAATTGCCCTGCTCCACATTTTTACAGGGCACATCATTGATTTGGCCCACTAGAGCCACTCAAAAGGTTTTCACTGTGTTTCCACTGTGTTTTGGAACAAAAGGCCTTTTTTTCTATCACTGCTTGACCTAATGGGGCCTGACATTTGTTCTTCATGAGAGAACGATGGCCAATCCATAAATCTTTTTCTCATCCTCCACCTGTTTAATGATGGAACTTTGCCTAAACTTGTTTCTTGGCACCGTGGGATGTTCGATCAGAGTGTCCTGTGTTCTTCTTATTAAAGGAACAGGATGTCTGCCTATTTTACACAAATTTTATGAGTTAATGGCACCATGGTAGTAACATGACCAGCGTCAATGAGATCCAAAGCAGTAAAGTGGACTGAGCAAAGGCCAATCAATGCAGTCCTGTTTTTGCATCGATCTGAACATATAAAGCTGGCGCTGATGCCAGAGAGGAGCAGACTGTCCGGGGTCACAGTGAAGCACTTTTTGCTCTCTGCAAGACTTCCTTGACTTCTGCTTGCCGCCCGAACTATACGTGGCATTAGCATGAGTCTCCATCCCACCCGAAGAGGCTCTTTTTGTGCACCAGGGGACCACAACTGCTCCGGAAGCCTTCAAGAGATTGCCAGGAGCTACAAATTACTCCACCTGCCTCACCGCGAGCTTACCCATGGACACCACCCAGAACCACCCAACCCATTTCCAACCGTAGATGTTCCAGACCATGCCCACTACATCATCGGCTCTGTCATCCTTATCGTTGGAATCACGGGCATCCTGGGAAACTCCCTGGTCATCTACGTGTTCTGCCGTACCCGCTCCCTGAGAACCCCCGGGAACTTGTTTGTGGTGAACCTGGCTGTGGCCGACCTGCTCATGTCCCTGACGCAGTCGCCCGTGTTCTTCGTTGCCAGCCTGCACCGCCGCTGGGTGCTAGGGGAGGTGGCCTGTGAGCTGTATGCCTTCTGCGGCGCCCTCTTTGGGATCTGCTCCATGATGACCCTGACGGCCATCGCTGCGGATCGGTGCCTCGCAATCACGCAGCCGCTGGCCTTCTTGGGTAAGGCCAGCTGCTGGCGGGCTGGACGAGTTTTGGCAGGGGTGTGGTTCTACGCGCTGGGCTGGAGCCTGCCGCCATTTTTCGGCTGGAGCGCCTACGTGCCGGAGGGCCTTCAGACATCTTGTTCGTGGGACTACATGTCTTTTACACCCTCGGTGCGGGCTTACACCATCCTGCTCTTCTCGTTTGTGTTCTTCATCCCACTGGGCATCATAGGTGGCTGTTACTGGGCCATCTTCCGCGCCATCCGTACGGCAGAGGAGGAGATGAAGGAGATCAACTGCAGCGTAACGCACAAGACCTATGAGAGAATGCAGAGCGAATGGAAGATGGCTAAGGTGGCCCTGATTGTCATTCTTCTCTTCGTCGTGTCGTGGTCACCGTACTCCGTGGTGGCCCTCACCGCCACTGCCGGATACTCTCACCTGCTGACCCCCTACATGAACTCTGTACCAGCAGTCATTGCGAAGGCCTCCGCGATCCACAACCCCATCATCTATGCCATTACGCATCCCAAGTACCGCGCTGCCATTGCGCACTACTTGCCCGCGCTGCGCTCTGTCCTGCGTGTCGGGGAGAAGGAGATCCGTTCGTCCTTCAGCTCGTGCAGTGGAGCCTCGTCCCGCCGCCCAACTCTCACCAGCCAGTGTTCTCTGGGAGCCGCTGCCCGAGCGAACGGCCGCTGGGGGA
This sequence comes from Denticeps clupeoides, assembly GCF_900700375.1. Taxonomy (NCBI): domain Eukaryota; kingdom Metazoa; phylum Chordata; class Actinopteri; order Clupeiformes; family Denticipitidae; genus Denticeps; species Denticeps clupeoides. Next base: position 6,833,055 of record NC_041710.1, on the reverse strand, counting down.
AAGCGCGCCTCTCGTCCGCCTCTGACACAGACTCGTGCTGGACAGAAAGCGAGGCCGACGGCTCCAGCGTCAGCTCGCTCCCCTTCTCCCGACGCGTCTCCACGGAGATCTCCACGGACACGGCCATCCAGCCTCAGCAGCTGGGCTTGAGCGCGACCCTGGCTCTGAAATCAGGGTCATCTGAAAGGCCGGTCTCCTCTCCGGTTGCTGCTGCTTCTGAGACGGATGTGGAAGAAGGGGATGGGTTATTTGATGGCAAAACCTTCCTGCTTTCAGGGAACTGAAGAATGTGCATGAGACAGAGGGAACAACAATGGCTCAAGGTCATGTCACACTGACATTTAGATGCGCTAATGTAACCATGTGCTGTTTGCGAATTAAAGCTTGAATTGTGTATTGTCTACATTATATATCTCATTTCATTGATATTTTTCATTTGGCTGAAGTAAAAAAGGCTTCTCTCTTTTCCAGTAGGCTCTAATATGTTGTTAATGTACATATACAACTAATAAAATAAAGACTTTTAATAAATGCACTAGAGTAAAGAATGAGAAGTTCCTAAACTTTCTCTTTGGGATGAATAAAGTATCTATCTAGGTTCATTCAGTGAAGAGAATTTTCATAAAAAATTGTGTGTGTATGTATGTATGTATGTATGTGTGTGTATACACGCACACATAGTTAGGAGATCAAGAAATAACATAGCAGAACTCAATAGTGTGTGTGTGTGTGTGTGTATGTGCATACACACACATACACATAGTAGATCAAGAACTGACAGCAGAACACACAATCGTTCAGAGAAAAAAAATGGACAAAATATGGAAAAAACATGACAGGAAGAACACTCGGTGAGAGTAAATTATTTTGATTAAAAATCCGACTGATCAAAACCACTGCCTATGTCTCAACAAAATGACCCTTGAGATTTTTTTTTTGTGTGTATATGTGTTTGTGTTTACCTTGTTGTGCTTGTGAATAAGTATATCTTGCACCCAGACACTTCATACACTTTTAAAGATTCATCATTTTAAACGATAAAAGATAAAAATCTGTGCCTTAAAGTCAGATGAGGCAGTAATAGTGTTTCTTTACTCAATTTCTCCAACTCTTGCCTTGTTCAACAGGAACGAACAAGATCAAAACATTTTATTATACTGTAATGAGGATTGTTAATACAAACTCACAATACTCAGGGGCATGGCTATTACCCCTTAAGATATCCTTTAATATTCTAATACATTTGTCCCAAATGACAAAAAATTACCTTACAAAAGACTGCTGTAAAAGTACTTTTGTCCACTTTAAACAAGTTAGTTGTTTAGAACTATTTAATAAAGAATATATATATATTCATATACACATTGAATATATATTTGAACATATATTTATATTCATAACATACATACATATACATATTAATATATTTTTAACTCTTTAAAGACCAAAACACAAAAACATACTAATTTCTATAAAATACATTTCTTTGAGTATATTGATTATTATTAGAGCCTGAGAGGAAAGATAGGAAAGGATGTGCAGAAGCAGGCCATCTCTGAAAAGGGATTTTGTTATACAGGAACAAAAGCCTGGCTTGATGGCCGAAAAAGGAAACAAAGCTGTGGGTTCTTGATAATAGGATGTGAACAAACAGAAAGTAAGGTTCAAAAACCACATTAATGCAGCCATGGCTGCTCTCTGTATTTAACAGGTCCCTCGGGTGGGAGCGTTTAGATCCCGTTGATCAGCCGTATGAGCGGCAGCTCCTCTGGAGTCATAGAACCACCCCCTCCCGGTCACCGCCCAGAGGTGACCAAGCTCCATCATTGGCCATGTAGGGGGCGGCAGCGGCAACCACAGGGCTCTGGCATTACGGGCATTGCTGGTCCTCTCTGGCATCGGAAGACACGGACCCTTCTGGCTGACATTCAGCCTTCTTTCTGCATGGCGGCAGCTACGGTCCCTCAGGCAACCTGCAGAAATCAGGGTGGATCGGCTGGGCACGTGCAGCCCCTGGCGCTGAACCGTACGCGTTTCCTGCATCTCTATCCCTGCTGGAGGCGGTCCTGGAACCATACAGCAGGGCCCTGCTCCTGCTCATCCCCGCTGGTGTCTCCAGCGGCCCTCTCTGTGTCTGGTGGGGAGGGCCCGTGCAGCCCTATGGACACATAGCATACACACAGGCACACGCACAGAAACAAACACAACCCGGGATCCTCAGACTTCTGCTCAGGGTGCGGGGTCAGGAGAGGGGTAGTCGGGACGCTCTCAGCACCAGCTGCCACTGTTTCCCTCCCACAGGGACCTGGAGGGCGGCTTCTCGGCACTGGTGTGGGAGGCTGGCTCCTCTGGCTTGCCTGAAGATGGTGGTGGGCGATTGAGACAGAGCTAAAGTCAGAGGACTGCTAGAGGACTGGCACTGGTGGAATCGGTGGCTGCCAGGAACGTTGGTGGGGGCGCTGTTGCTGCTGTGCTGTCCTGCTGGGTTGGCGAGTCCGTGATCAGAGCTGGAGAGGTCGGGTCATTGAATAATCATTTACAGTGGTGGCCTAGTTTAGGAGGCGGCCCCATAATCAGTTCGAATCCCGATCCGCCAAGGTGCCTCTGAGGTGCCACTGAGCAAAGCACCGTCCCCGCACACTGCTCCCCGGGCGCCTGTCACGGCTGCCCACTGCTCGCCAAGGGTGATGGTTAAAAGCAGAGGGCACATTTCGTTGTGCCACTGTGTGAAAATGTGAAATTAAAAGCTAGTAGTCCACAAGGAGTTTATAAAATAAAGCAAGGCATTAGTTTATCTACATTTGCATTTTTAATGCCTTTCAAATTGGATATTTTTCTTGTGGGCTGTTTTAAGGAACTGAGACAGCTATAACAGAGATTTTATTATAAAGGGCAGCTGCGGGAAACTGTCATGGCCACGGAGGTCTGACTATAGCGATGCTTCTCCTCCGATGCTTCTCCCCCCCAATGTCATTGCTTTCACATCTACAGTGCTGTGACTGATGAGTGTGCCCCTTGGTTTTATGAAATTGAACAATAACGAGCTTCTGTTATTCCTTCGGTTTGCCGTATCGGACGAGAGCGGGATTAAATAAAGGGTGGTTGTAGCCTTGTGGGTAAAACACTCGCCTATGAACCAGAAGACGCAGGTTCAAATCCCACTTACTGCCATTGTGTCCCTGAGCAAGACATTTAAGGAAGTGGCCCTGTAATCAGAAGGTTGCCGAATCCCGATCCGCCAAGGTGCTCACTCAGGGTGATGGGTTAAATGCAGAGAACAAATTTCACTCTGTGCACCATCTGCTGTGCTGCTGTGTATCACAAGTGACAATCACTTCACTTTAACTCTAAGTTGCTCCAGGGGGGGACTGTCCCTGTAACTACTGATTGTAAGTCGCTCTGGATAAGCGCGTCTGATAAATGCCGTAAATTAAAAAAATAAAAGCTGGTAGCTGCTGAATCGTTTGTCCACTAGAACGTTAACACCCCTTTGGTGGGAGCTGAATATTTATCACACTTTCAAATCAAGCTTTAAATCAAGTACCCTCTCTCTCTTTTGCAAAAAAAAAGTTTAAACATCACGACATGATTTGAGATGTTGCATCCATTTTTTTGTTGGTTTGAATTAAAGGTCTGCTAGATACCCACTTGCTGCTGGCGCGTAGCATCTTTATAATGTGGTAAACGTGTCAGTCATGTTTATTGCTGCTTATACACGCACCTCCAGCGTTCGTTGGCCGAGACTTTTATGTAGAAAAGCGTAGACCGGAAGTGGTGTCGTGTGATTAGCTGTGCTGCTCTCCGCGTTGACGGACAGCCAGAGAGGAAGGTCGGCTTCGCGTTTTGATGAATGGCATCGGGCCTCCCGCGGAAATAATTGCAGCATGGGAGATGATGGGTTTGATTACAACATCGTTTTCCCGGAGCCACAGATTTCCGGTGAGCTCCCGAGCGCCTAGCGCAGACTAGTTAGCGTAGCACGCTACACACCGTGGTCTGGTGTTGTGTCGGATTGTCCTACCGTGTCAGAATTTCCTACCGCAGCATATTTTTATGGCGACTGTTCCTGCTAGCTGTACAAATGCGATGTGCAACTTGTTTATGTAATTATTATACTACTATACTGTCCATAAACCACTAGTAGTATGTTGTGATGACTCAGAAACCCCCCATCAGATTTTCCGACCACCAGTGTTTCACCTGTTTGAATATTAATTGACACTTTATTGTCCAAAAACCACAGGTATGTTCCGATAGCTCAGAAACACAAATATCTGGTGCTGTACCACATTTTCCTTTAACTACCCCAACTAAACTCTGAAAACCGTGCGATGGCAGCATGCGTTTATGGCTTGCGCATGCGCAGTTTCCTTTGGTAGGACGTTTTGATAAGTAGGATGAAATTATAGAACACCTGTACGGATGTCCACGAACTAACCGCTGTAGCGTTGTAATTGCGCAAACGGTGTTTGCTCTGTAATTTTAGCATCTTTGTTTTCTCCTGCAGAAAGGCACTGGCATGGAGTAAAGGAGCCAGTTGTCATTCTGCTGGGCTGGGCTGGCTGCAAAGACAAGCATCTGTCAAAATACAGTAATATGTACAATGAGCAGGTAGGATGGAATAAAGGCCTGTAAGACTATGCCTGACACGTGTTGCGCCTCGTAAACCTGATGCATTCCCCCCACAGGGTTGCGTGACCATCTGCTACATCGCCCCCCTGAAGACGGTGTTCATCTCCGAGTCGTTTGGCTACAAGGAGCTGAGACGCACAGCTTCCAGGCTGCTGGAGATCCTTTACGACTACGAGGTGGAAAACCGGCCCGTGCTCTTCCACGTGTTCAGCAACGGTGGCTTCATGCTGTACCGGTACGTCGTGGAGCTCCTGCGAGGCCACGCCCAGTTCGGTACCCTGCACGTGCTGGGCACGGTGGTGGACTGTGCCCCCGGCAGCGGGAACGTGAGGGGGGCGCTCCGGGCCCTCAGCACCTCGCTGGGACCCAACGTTAGTATTGCGGCACGCTATTTCCTCTTGGCTTTGTTTGCTGTCGCAGTGGTGTTGCTTAGGATAGTCTTGTACCCGTTGACCAAGTACTTTCACAAGAACCACTACGACGCCATGATGGACCGGCCCGCTCCTTGGCCCCAGCTGTACCTGTATTCCCGAGCAGACCGGGTGATTCGGCACAGGGATGTGGAGAGGATGGTGGCGGTGCTGCGAGGGAGAGGCCTGTCAGTGGAGAGCTTTGATTTTGTCACCCCGGCTCATGTGAGCCTTTTCCGAGACTTCCCCGAGGATTATTCCCGGCGATGCCGGGATTTCCTGGAGGTCTGCATGAGTTCAACCAGAGGGACGGAGTCCAAAAAGCACTTTCCAGTGCAGCATTAACGAATGCAATGTTTTTAATGTGATCCTCACTGTACTGTGTACTGATCTACTGTAACGCTGGATATCACTGACACATAGCTATTTATTTTATTTTAAATTACTGCTGCGCAGCTTCCTTTTGGTTTAAAACTAATGTTGAATTAAAGACAGAATTGACTTTGTCTAAAACCACTAATTCAGCGTCGTGATTGATGTTTTCAGTGTTGATGTGTTGGACTAATGTGCCTTTAAAAAAAAATTAAAGCCTTTTCATTGGTGTACATGTGGATTTGCTTACTTGCATATATGGCTGCAAAATATTTTAAACATGATATTTCTACAGTGTGAACCTCAGCATCTCCAAGAAAATACATCCCAAGCAGCCAGTGCCTTCAGGCACTGAAAATTTCCTTTAAAAAATTCCCTATTAAAAATGTATGGTTCATTTCAGCTGCATAAAAAAAACTAAATTGAACAGGCTTTAGGCAGAAATAACAAACATTACATTAACATGCCACGTCGTTGTAGCTTTTGCCATCGGTTTGTGAACGTTGGCCTTAGCTCTGACCGGAATGCTGACGTGTTTCCACATGAGCTGAAGCGCTAGAGGTCAGTTTCATCGAGCGGCCCATCCTGGAATGGAAGACCTTAACCTAGCTGTAGATTGTAAACAGTTGCCTTTTCGCTTGTCTCGGAGCGACATTTCACCTCTAGGGAGGTAAGGCTTCCTACCCACCCAGTGTCAAATTGGTCGGGCGGAGATGCCTGCTGAATGGCTTTGACTGTCATGCTTGGCATTTTGGAGCGAGTCATTGGCATTTGCCTCTTCAGAAAGCTCACCCCGCACTTCATACGTCATTTGGAACCAGTGGTAGGAAATGGAGAAAGAAAAGTTTCCAGATTTGCTGAGACAGATGAACATCGCTTACTGGAGTGCACAGAAGACCGGCTTTGCGTTTGCCCAGTCAGGTGGCTCGTATTTCACGAGCGTTTTGCATTGGATGTGGACAGGATGCGGAGACGCCCCCAGAGCTGACCTAGTTTAAGCTCAGGTATACAACTATTCCAGAAGGTCACCTAAATTTATCAAATAAATATTTCTGTCATGAGGAAACAAGAGTAACATATAGGTTTTTATCACATTTTAAAACATGGAAAAATAACAATAAAAAAAATCTAATTCTTTACCTGGTTCAGTATGCACACTTTAAATAATATAATGCTGCAGATGAGACCCTGACAATTGCATGTCCTCGATAATGTATATTTTAAAATATTTTATTTCTTATGCTTACTGTTTGCATGTATACACAAAAAAAAAAAAAAAGTGAAGTGATTGTCGCATGTGATACACAGCAGCACAGCACTCAGTGCACACAGTGAAATTTGTCCTCTGCATTTAACCCATCACCCTGAGTGAGCAGTGGGCAGCCATGACAGGCGTGTGGGGACGGTGCTTTGCTCAGTAGCACCTCAGTGGCACCTTACGGGGCTGCTTCCTTAACCGCTAGGCTACCACTGCCCCAACTATTAAATTAAATTTGCACCCGGGCTGTTATGCTTTATTGTTGTATATATCCTGGTGATTGTTCCAGGCCTTTCCGTGAAGATTTGTGTGCAGCATTGCTGTAAATCTTCTTACCACAAATGAAAGGGCTTGACTCTCCCTTGTGGAAACTCGGCTGCTGTGCTGCTGGGCCGCCAGCAGGGGGCGCCACTCATCCACAGGTCTCACAGGGTTCCTTCTGCATGAAGATGGTGTTGCTTCTTTATTCCCGTCACTCTGTTCCTGTCTTACTTTCTTTTTTCCTGCGATCTATAAGACAGTTATATAGTAGAAAATTCAATCATACCACAATAAGAAGGCAATTTTTTTTTATTCACAAAAATAGTTCCATCAAATTTAAATACTTAAAAGGCTGTAAACAGTAAAGGCTGCGAAATGTAAAAAAGGAATTGAGCAGAGTCAGACTTATCTCACTGCCTATCTCAAGAACCTCTGTCCTAAACCCTTTATTATTGTATTTATATGGCAGAATGAGGGTATGTGGAATGTGGGGGGGAGGGGTCTGCATAATTGACAGGTCATTATAAAATGGCCATGCATTTCTAAAAAGTCCCTGAATTGCCCTGGAAGTTAATGAAGTCTCACCGAGTGCTGAATGAAAATTGTGGCGGAGTGAGGGTCAACAGGCCCCTTCAGTGCTCTCGTCCATGGAAAATGGCCGCTGTCACATTCGGTGCATTAGAGGAAGCTGCTGCAGGGAGTCTGACATGAATCACGCTGAGTGCTGGGTCTCAGACGAAGGTCTGCAGATTTAGAGCTGGTTCCCTCAGAGCTGTGGCTCGTAATTAAAACGAAACCCAGAAAGTGTTCTTTTCTTGTGGCCAGATAGGTGCCGCACGCAGTACGTTATTTAAAATCTTTCTCTTTAGGACACACTCCTAGAGGGTTTGAGCTTTTACTGTGTGTGTGTCGTCTCCCAGTTTGGTGTCTAGGTGGCAGTGCTGGGATGCTGCAGAGAGGTCTGTCTCCGAATGATGAAAAAAGACAAAACCTCAAAAAAAAAAAGTCACTTGTCCTGAAAGAGGCGCTATGATGATTTATTTCACTTCCCCACGACTGGGATCATGCAGGTGCAACATGCAGATATAGTGCAGTTAAAATAAAACGCTTTCACGTGGTTTGGAAAATACATTTTTAGAGTCTTGTTTTGGTAACAGAATGATGAGAAGTGCCACAGATTAACACACACACACACACACACACACACACACACAATCTCATCATACATCTTTGAGAGGATGATTCTCCTGATAGCTGTAAAATGTTACATTTCAAATCTCATACGATCCTCCATGAATGTTCACAAGGCCGCCTTTACTAATCCGTTTCAGGGTTTCCTGGGATCCTCCTTCTCTTTGAGTTTAATGTCAAGTGGCGAATATTGAAAATTTTTCGAAATATGCTGCATGTCTATGTTGAGATTTATTTCATGGGTCATGCATGTGCACTCAGTGCATGAAATGTTCACTGAATTTTTTTTAAAACTTCACTCTAAATATTGAAAATTAACAATAATAATTTGGAAAAGCTATTGATGGCAGTTTTAAATGTTTAACTATAAGTTATTTGTTTTTATTGAGATCTCTTTACTTTTTAGAAACTGTCCTTAAAGAGGCCATGCTAGCTGTGTATGACTGTACATCATTTTCTCAAATTGTTCTTAGGACTCACGATTCTTAAATATTTAGTTTTGCCCTGACAGAATTAATCATGTGTTTTTTATTTTTAAGGACCTTGTTGAGACCTGTTGAAAAAGATCTGTACAATTTAGTTTTTAATAGTAAATGCACAGAAAATTCTAAAAAAAAACTGGGGTTTTTGCTGGGCAAGGTTTTAATATTTTATTTTACTTTATTTTATTTTCTGTAAATAACAGACTTTATGTATACTGCACGGACAGATAGTAGAGCTGCTAATTTCTTTAAAAGTTATGAATTAATCGCACATTTTACAATGAATTAATTCTTGAACAATTCATGCTTTATGTCCAAAAAAGATGCGCACGAACGCAGGCACATTGAATTGCCATTTTCTTTACGTCTCCATCTTTATGTAGAGATTGCCTGTGTGTAGGTCAGACCCATGCAGGGACGCAACTGCATGGATTTCGTACATGTTTAATATTTCTAATTATCTGTAGCACATTTCAGGACATTTTGACATTTGTCCTACGTGTCTGTGTGTGCGTCCTGGCTGCAGTTCAAAATGTTTCGTTGTGTGCGATTTAGAGGTTAAGTGTTGCCAGGTCTGTTTCCTCCTTCTTTCCTCCGTTCGCCATCTTTTTGTTTGTCTCGTTTTTTTATTGTGTGTGTGTGTGTGTGTGTGTGTGTTTCTGTCCTTGACTGGCTGGTGTCGGGAAGCAGACACTAAGCTGCTCTTCTTGTTTGTGCGCCCCCACCTCCCCCACCCCGAGGCGGAGGCTAGTAACCCTGGTGGTTAAGCCCTCTGTAGCTGCGACAAGGCGATGGCCTTTTTCCCTCTGCACCTCTTTTGGCTGCGATGGGCCGTAATAGAGCCGCCTGTCGCCCCTTCTTCCCCTAATGAGCAAAGCGTCCCATGGAAGGAGCCGAGGACAGAGACGGCCCCCCTCTCACTTCGGATAAAAGGGTGGGAGAGGGAATGAGAGACAGACAGAGAGGGAGAACAGCGACCAAAGGTGTCTCTGCTTTGACAAACATGAAAAGGTCCCCTGGTGTTTAAGCAAGGGATTGAAGGCTGAAACAGAAGAGTGGGATTTCAGTCGAACAAGGCATGAAACCAAACTCCCCATCGCCCCGACGTCCCCCCCACCCTCCCCAACTTCACTCTCCACTCTGGAGGCTGGCGGGCGGGGAGGGGTGGCGGAGTGATGGGGACAGGAAAGGGAAGAAAGTGGAGACAGAAGCCCTCAGCGTGTGAACGAGGCTCTCGGGAGGCAGGCAGAGCGGAATCTGTTCAAAGTGACTCGGCGCTTCACATCCACCCTTCAGGAGGCCCCCCCACCTCGCCGCATCTGACAAGCAGCCAGCCGCCGTTATTGTGCCGTCAAATTAAACGTGCAAAACAAACCGCGTGGCATCATAACTGACACCGAGCACACTGTGCCGGCATTCTCCAGCGCGACGAGTGTGTGTGAGGCGCCGCGCCTTTGTGTCCTTTCGCCGTGTTTGTGATACATGCGCGAGGTGTGCAGGAATACTGAGTGTTTGTTTAATTTGACTGTGAGGGGGTGAGTCTCTCTCTCTCTCTCTCTCTCTCACACACACACACACACACTTACACACACTCTCTCTGGGTTACTGACTTAGTGAAGTGTGTTTAATGAGCAGGAGAGAGTGATCCGGTGTGACAGCCGTCTTCACAAGACAGCTGCACAAAAAGCACCACGCACACGCGCAACAATCCTCAATATCTCAAACCCACCACGGTTTTACTAGATATTCCTCATCTTGCACGGAGAAATGTATTTACGTATTGTAGAAATAAAGTGGTACCGGTGTGGCAAACAGCACTAATATATTGTAATAACAATGTTATATTACAAGATGGCATTTTAATGTTGTTGTGCTACTCGCATCTAACCTCTTCAGAAGTACTTTATATATGTTTTTATTCATGCATAGTAAAGTTGATTTATGTAGAAATCATGTATGGTAAAACATTGTTTTTTTTTTTGTCTGTATATGTGAATATTACAGCGCTCACCTGACTTATTTGTTAATTAATGTATTTACGCGTGTCCATATTTAATGTGGTTTATTTGAATTGAGTTCGTGCAAATACGTGACACAGGTAACCATTGACCCCCAATTAAAAATGGACAAAACTCCCCTTTCAAATATAGATTTTACATTTACTCTATAGTGGGGTCTGAGAAACCAGTGTTGCCAAAGCTTATATGTTTATTTATATGTTTATGTATTTAATATGGCTTGTGGGTAATGTAATTGAAGGTTATGTAAATATGAATGACCTTTGCCCAGGAAACCAGTGGGCTTAACCACATAATAATCCTGTCTGTGCACCCAAGAGAGAAGAAGCGTGTGTAACGGTGCACCCCATTAGTAAAAATCTTATGATTTATGCAGTTGCCTTTAGACTAATATCTTTAGAATTTTGCCTGGGAAGCCGATTCATCTGCAAGAGCGATGAGAGATGGTTGGTCTCTATGCAAAACACATTAAGGCTAAATGAGGAGTCTATTAGTCAAATCTGGCTGCTAATTTGTTAGACCCCACTAACCAAGCGGATTTAGATCATGTCACCCTGACCACAGGAGCCTCTTTTCTACTGTACTGTGTACTGAATTGTGCTCCTCACCAAATTCTTCAGTGCCTCCCAGCATACAACATACACACACACACACACACACACACACACACACACACACAGCACTGCACCAGGGACTTCTGAAAACTAGTGTTTGTGTAGACAGCCTATTCATCATGCCTCGATTAACACACAGATCTTTATCTTAATCAGAAAACCAGGCGCTCTGCTCAGTCACCTGCACACACGCACACGCACCCACACACACACACACACAGATCACAGAAAAAAAATGTCCCTTGCTAATGTCCCTTTGTAACATAAAAAAATGCTATGAAAATTCCATGCATCCGAAAAAAAAAGAAATCCTTCTGGTTTGTGGTCTCTGATCCAATGATCACGTTCCTGGCATAGAATCCTGATTAATTAAAAATGGGTCAAATCCCATTTCATCATCTTGCTGTAGAAGGCACTCCACAGATCCATTTGGCTCGTCTTCCGTTGAAAAGTACTGCTACTGTCACACAGGCCATCTCCATAACTCACTGCTAATCATGTTTTGTCCCCTTTTAATTGGACAATACCGTATTACATTTATTGCCTCTTTTAAAATGAGTAATAATAGAAACAGAACAAGACAATTAAGCGGCGTTTGGTCTGATAATCGCCGCAGAAATGAAAATGGATTTGACTCTCCATTTTTTAATATTTCATGTGTGTGGCTTCTTTGAACTTTTTAATATTAATATTCCACTATTGTCGTTCGCTGCATCATCAGGAAGCTCCTACTGGAGCGGTGATTTCTTTAATGGCACATTTGTCCAAGGTCAGGACAATCCACCAAAAAAATGAAACAATTCAAGCAATTATAAGGCTTCCTAAGGCACACATATTCCAAAAAAGTTTCACATATTCCAAAAGTGTTCACAGTTGTGGCTGTTAGTGTCAATAGCCCCGTTTCGACCCATATTTCTGGCAGGTCCACCACTTATTGCCTCGTATGAGTTACTTTAATTTGACACGATTTACACTCAGTCTGGAACGACCAGACACTGCATGTTTGGCCTGGTTGGGCAGTGTAGTTGCTGGGGAATTTATACTAAATAGGGAAGCCTTTTCCCCCATTGCTTAGTTTCTTGTGAGATGGTCAACTCTCACGAGGCAGATCTGGGTTTGAGTGGCCATTCAGAGCTAATTAAAGGACTGCTGCCCTGTTGCTGGCCTCTGAGTTGAACAAAAATGGCATGAATTAAACATGGATTGAACGTGGCACGCGCTGGAATGGCATGGAGGAGAGCACTTAGCCTCACCCAGTGGCATTAGCACCTCCTCTGCTCAACCACCATTTGTGCAAATCAAGCTTTATTCTTTCGTTTCACATCACGTCATCTCGTAGTTGATCATCTTGGCAAATGCGTTGCTTCCTACGCTCGTTGAATGGTGTAGACATTCCGCAGGCTGGTGAAATGTAACGTCTCCGTTTTATTGAGTGATGTTAAGGGCGATTCTCAACGGACGAGCATGGGCGGTGAACAGAGCCACAGCAGGCCCTCAGCTGAACTCCTTAAACTACTGCTGTACCACTCCCTGGACCGAGGGGCCATAATAATGAATATAAACTGGATTAAAGTACCGGGTGCATAATGGCTTGAAAAATATTGCTGCTACCTGTCCTCCAGTGGGTAATCTTTTCACTGGTTTCATCCCGCATGTATCTAATTAGATTTATTGCTGGGTGCAAACTGGTGAAAATCACTGTACAAAATTATTGGGGTTTGTGTACTTTGTTACCTAAGTGGGATAATGTGCTTTGCAATTGCTTTTAGTTCATTCTTTTCCCTGGTAGTTTCATAAATCGCATTGTGGGTGTGCTTACTAGCATCCAGGCATAAGTAAGGAATTAAAATATTGGCCTATTACTCAGATAAAAGACCATATGGATGACTTTCATTCTGCTGTGCAGAAAACGCCAGATTCAAAGGTCAAATGGTTCCTGCAATGTGGGTAAATAAGTAGATTTTATTTTACTTCAACAAGCATTTAAAGTTTCACAATGTGCTTGTTTAGGGATGTGTGTGGATCTAGAGGCACTGGAGATTAGTGAATTTAATGGTGCTTAAAAGCACTTTTTTAATGCCGTTTAAACACAGCTCATCTCTTACGGTGTCTCTGAAATGAAAGGTTTCTGCTCAAAATGTGTTGAGTTTTCACAATCTGAGCAGGCAGAAGAGCAAGACTTCAATCTCATTAGCAACTGATTAATGAAACCAACAGAAACATTATAATAAACGTCACAGTACATTTGCAGAGAGGCAATTTTACAATTGGTTTAGAATTATGGGTGCATATGCGTATGGATCTGTTTGAATAGCAAACCCTAATGTTCATTCGTTATCTTTAATTGTTCCCGAGGACGCTTTTAGTACGGGTGAAATATGATTCTATTAGAAAATGATGTCTCCCCATTTGGAGAAAACAGACATGAAATATTTCTTTTGGCCTTTTTTCAACACCCCGCTGGTTCAGAGTGGACACTACAGGAGTCGAGCAGGGAGAGACAGATGAAATGCAAAACTGTGTTATAACTGTGGCTTCATCTATGACATACACCATATTGTGTTGAAAAAAAATATTACCTCCATTATGCTGCAGGTCAATAGTTTTAGCATCTCAGAAAGTGAAGTGATTATAAAGGCCATGTTTAATAAACCTATTTGCATGCGGTGGTAGTAGCCTAGTGGGTAACACACTCGCATATGAACCAGAAGACCCAGGTTCAAACCCCACTTACTACCATTGTGTCCCTGAGCAAGACACTTAACCCTGAGTGTCTCCAGGGGGGGACTGTCCCTGTAACTACTGATTGTAAGTCACTCTGGATAAGGGCATCTGATAAATACTGTAAATGAAAATTTTGCAGCAGGTGTGTTTTCATGTGATGTGGAAATATTTCTAAATATACATCAATAAGGCTAAAAGTAGGCCTACACAGTTACTTGAAAAGTAAAATCCTTTCACTCGTCTCAACATTAATTGTCTGCCAGTGCATTTCCCGCACTTCACACAGTCAGCGGCAGTTTTTCTGTCTTGCTGAGCGGACACAGAACTAATTAATCTTTTTCAGAATTGTGAGCTTCCATGCAAGAAAGTCACATTTGATTGCTAAGCACTGCAGTGATTCATATTTCAGCTTGTAACAGTGATGACCTTCTCTTTTCTTAAAGAACCATGTCAGAATGTGGTAGTAGCCTAGAAGGTACAAAAACCCACAGACCACAAAGTCATAGGTTCAAACCCCACTTACTACTATGGTGTCCCTGAGCAAGACACTTAACCCTGAGTGTCTCCAGGGGGACTGTCCCTGTAACCACTGATTGTAAGTCGCTCTGGATAAGGGTGTCTGCTAAGTGCCATCCAATGCTTGTGGAAAATAAGTCACTACATTTCAGAAATGTCCAATTACTGCATTAAGCATATCATGTTTTTTTTTGCAAATAAAAAGTTTTTTTTTTATGTATTCTTCAGTGTTACAGGAAAATGGTACAAGATGCCACATCTAGATTTTTGTAAGACAGGCCGATTGACTCTACAACATACAAAACCTTTATTGATTTAAATTTTTTTTTAGGAATTTGATTTCCATGCTGCCAGTTTTATTTCTTTATCAAGCTCTCACAGCTTTTTTGTAAATGTGTGTTCTTCATTTGCCTACGTGTGCCGTGTTTTGTCCGTGGACAGGACAGAAGCACATTAACGATTAACCGTTAACGTTATCGCTTGTGGGACTCTTGACATACAAGAAGCTAAGTAGCTTTTAGCATGGCTGACATGTGAACGAAACATAATAAACGTAATTTACTTCAAGGCAAATTCCATAGCTGAAGGGTCCCCCATGTTAAACAGCTCAGTGACCTTTAGCAGGTGATTACATAAAGGAGGCTCAATCAGATTAGACCAGGGAGAGAAAGGTCAAGCGCATTCACAGTGGTGGCCATTTGAGTCTACCTGCAGAGTGGCCGTTTAAAAGCGGCACCTGAAAAAGCAGCCCTTGGCTAGAAGAGAGCAGGTAGTTAGCCTTTGTGCCCTGAGCGCGCTTTGCGCAAAGGGCAACATCTGATGCGTTCGTGCATTTCTCGTCTGTTTCATCTCCCAGTGGACAGTGCTGGGAGCAAGAGCCGTCTTCTGCGTCACTGGAAAGGAACCATGGTTGGGTCGTGTGGACATCTGAATGACGTGAATTTTTAAATGTCACATCTTTTCCTTTTTCTATATCCAGACAGACTACATAGTTCCTCAGTTGTCTGTATTTCAGTGGGTCTCAAATGTGTCGTCCTGCTGTCCTTCATGAAAATGTGTCCATACTGTGTACCCATACATACACCTGATTGCTCTCCCTATTGAACTAGATGTGTATTCTTTCTTTCCTTCTTCTTTCTATCCTGCTTTCTTTCAAGATATTGGTGGGGGAAAGGTTCTGTACAATGTCATTTAAATTTTAATATAAATGTCCCAAAACATGTCATACCCATAAATGGTAAAATAATTCATCATTAACATTGTAACTCAAAATGATTTTTGGTGAAAACACACACACACATGCACACACACAGTGCATCCGGGAAGTATTCACAGAGCATCACCTATTCCATATATTGTTATGTTACAGCCTCATACCAAAATGAATTAAATTCTAGACACAACACCCTATAATGACAACGTGAAATAAGCTTACTTGAGGTTTTGTGAAATTCATTAAAAAAACAACTGAGAAATCACAACATCCTCAAGTCTTTTTGAATACGATGCCACAAGCTTGGCCAGTTTGGCCCATTCCTCTTTGCAACACCTCTCAAGCTTAGATGGGAAGCGTTGGTGCACATCTATTTTAAGATCTCTCCAGAGATGTTAATTCGAATTCAAGTCTGGGCTCTGGCTGGGCCACTTCAGTTGTCCTGAAGCCACTCCTTTGATATCTTGGCTGTGTGCTTAGGGTTGTTGTCCTGCTGAAAGATGAACCTTCAACCCAGTCTCCCCAGTTCCAGAGCGCTCTGGAGCAGGTTTTCATCCAGGATGTCCCTGTACATTGCTTCAGTCATCTTTCTCTCTATGCTGACTAGGCTCCCAGTTCCTGCAGCTAAGAAACATCCCCACAGCATGATGCTGCCACCACCATGCTTTACTGTAGGGATGGTATTGGCCTGGTGATGAGTTGTGCCTTGTTTCCTCCAAAAACATGATGCCTGGCATTCACACCGGAGTTCAATCTTTGCCTCATTGATTCTCTTGGTCTGAGAGCCTTTCAGGTGCCTTTTGGCAAGCTCCAGGTGAGCTGCCATGTGCCTTTTACTAAGGGTGGCTTCCAACTGGCCACTCTGCCATACAGGCCTGATTGGAGCTCTGACAGAGTGAACATCGAGTTCTTGGTCAGCTCCCTGACTAAGGCCCTTCTCCTCTGATCGCTCCGTTAAGGTGGCCCGCTAGCCCTAGGTGGTCCTGATGGTTTTGAACTTATTCCACTTACTGAGGTCACTGTGCTTTGTGCACTAGAAGTATGTCTTCCCTGGATTTGTCCCTCGAGACAATCCTGTTTTAGAGGTCTACGTACAATTCCTTTGACTTCATGCTTGGTTTGTGCTCTGACATAAACTGTCACTTTATGTGGTGACAGATCTATAGACCTTATTTAGACGTATGTGTGCCTTTCCAAATCATGTCCAATCAACTGTTTTTTTTTTACAGGTGGACTCTCAAGGATGATCAGGGGAAAAAAGGAGGCACCTGAGCTCAATTTTGAGCTTCGTGGTGGACTGTGAATAATAATGAACATGTGCTTTCTCAGTTTTTATATTGTTAATAAATTTGCCAAAACCTCAAGTAAATTTTCACGTTGTCAATATGTGGTGTTGTGTGATGAATTTGGAGGAAAAAATGAGAATTTAATCACTTTTGGAATAAGTCATTAACAAGAAAAAATAAAGTAATACTTTTCGGAAAGTTTTTCGATTTTCTGGATGCACTGTATATGGTAGGAGAGGGTGTCAGGAATGTTTTTTTAATCTCTGTTTTTGTAAGTTTGACCGGTGTCCGGTCGGAGCGTTCTCCAGTGATCCACGGTACTTCTTGCCATCCCATGGGGGGAACTTTGCGAATGAGAGCGCCAGCCTTCAGGAGCCTGTGCCAACGGGAGCCAGCAGCAGCCCCAGAGAAGATGCAGTGGTTTAGTTTCTCATTTGTTCATTGTAAATAAACTTCCTTTATTGTTTGCAACCTTCGACGTCGCTTTTTCTTCACTCCACCCCGGTTGTGACAGTATGGAATAAGTATTTGATTCTTTGGCAAAATGTGGTGAAGTACTTTGTCGGAAATCACAGTGGTCAGGCGTTTCTTGTGGTTGGTCACAAGGTTTGCAAATATATCCTCTCTGCATATCACCTGAGTAAACAGGAATCCATTCTTTTTGTGCGCTGCATTGTGCCACAAAGTCCTTTATGACAATGTCTAAAATCTCCCCTACATATACTGTCTGTGATGAGCCTGACCCTGTAGTTCTACTTTTTCATCTGCTGTGCAAGGCGTCTGCCTGCGGAAGTGCAGTGCATTGCAGTGTAGAACCAGAGCAATCTGTTTAAGGTGTTGGTTGAATACATAAAATAAAGCAGAATTCGCTTTTTTAACCAACTCAGCAGTAATGTGAGTGCATTTTTAAGGGACTGTGGATAATTGACAACAATGTAAGCTTGTGTTTATGGGTTTATGTATGTGGTGGCCTTTCAAGGGTGTGGGATTGATTGGTGTGTGCGTGTGTGTTTGGGGGTTGTAGCATGCTCTTAATGAGTCATGTGATGGTGCAATAAAGGTGACTTAAACATCAAACATCTTTCTTTCTTTCTTTCTTTCTTTCTTTCTTTCTTCTCAGTGACTAATCTTAGGTAAGGTGCTGTAATATGTGATAAGCATGGGACGCTCATGAGCTCCCAGCCCAAATCCCTCGGGGTTATCAGGCTTCCCTTGTGAGAGGCACTTTGGCTGGATTGCTTTGACAAATGCCACCGCTGTTCCGCTGGGCAATATGTAAAACTCGGGTCACCTTGGATAATACGCATCTATCGAACATGGAATGCTACTCTCAATAACAACGATTCCAATTATTTATTTCCATATAAGCCGCTGGCCGTTTGATTTTTCCCGTATCAGTCCGCCGAAGAGCTGCAATGTGAGACGCATAACAAACGGGTGGCACTTTAGATGCTCTTCTCTACATTTAACCTACAGACAACAAAAGTAATGATGCAGATGCATTGCATTTATTCTAGTTGCAGCGCTTCACTGTGCAGTGTAACCCCAAAAACGTGTGGCCTACACGCACACACACACAGTGATGGGGACACTCAGATTAATGGAAATTTTTCGCCGGGGACCGACATGGATCCAGTACAGAGGGACCAAATGAGGGAGAAATCACAGCCCCGGAGAGCGCTGTTATTATCAAGTGGCTGTTTTCCACTTGTTGACAGCAAAACGTATCGGCGTGTCCCTGTTATTGTTATTATAATTACGTCCCACAACCTCATGTGCACCGTTGAGTCTGGCAGGCAGGCAGGCAGCGAGCGTGAGTGATGGGATGGTGTGTGTGTGTGTGTGTGTGTACACTCATCTGAATGTGTGAGGTGTCTGTGTCTACAGTAGGTGATAATACTGTGTGTGTATGTGTGTGTGTGTGTGTGTGTGCGCGTGTTAGCACGGGGGTAGGCAGTTTGTCTCTGCCCTCGGCTCAGGGCTGCCTGTCAGCTGGTTTTACGGCCTCCCCATTAAGAGGCTGACATGGTTAATGCTGATTGCGCGGGCCGCAGCGAGCGCTTGACAGTAACGGCGCTCTGAGTGACGCAGCTGATGTTAACAAGCGGGGGAAAGCGGCGGGACCCGGTGTTTACAGTGTGGGGGTGTTAAACCTGTCTGCACCGCAGTAGCCACCTCATACCACCTCCACCCTCCAACAGCACCCAGGGAAACAGCACAGCAAGACGGATAATTAGGGACCCTGCAAACAAAAGATTGCAATTCTGTCCTTCTCCTTTTTCCTCCTGCCAACCTGAGAGGGGATTGCGGAGGCATCGGCTGTTGGAGATGAAGAGTGCTGTGCGGTGCACTGATTTAAGCCAGTTTGCGTTTCGTTCCTCTCCGAGAAACACATTTTTACACGTTTCAGTGCAATAGGGATGATTGGCTCTGCTCACACAACATTAGTGGCCCCCACACATCAAAGCGCCCAAAACAAACGTGCCTGCAAACGTCTGGCTTTTGGGTTTTGCCCGTGCGCCAAGACAATTTCTGACAGTTGGATGAAAACATGCTCAAAAACAATTAGCGCTGAGGACCGGCGTCCCAAATTATGCTGTGAGGCCATTGCATATATAAGTCCTCTTGTCAGCCCAGTGAAGTGACAGCTAATGAGCTTCATTAATATGCTAAACAGCCCCTTTTCCCTCATTCTGCACTTGCTCTGTCCACTGCAAAGTGACCAGTTCCCGAATATTTCTAATTGCAAGTCAATTATGTCATTGAGCCCATTTAGAACTTCATTTGTATGCAAATTTGGGGTTGTGGGCACAGAAAAGGGTTGAGCACTCGACAACACTTATTGTATAAATAGTACATGATCTTCGTCTGGGCTGAAGCGTGAGGATGCAAAGAGGCTGTGCTTAATCGCCGTATTTTTGGCAAAAAGCAGACTGGGGCGCGTTTCTTGCTTGTCTCCCTACAGGCTCGCCCTCTGGCTCATGAACTCGTTGAGTTGTCATTAATTAAGGGCATCGGAGGGAGGCCGACCCAGTGAATGGCTTCTCGATGCATCATTCTTCTTTGATCTGTTTTTCGGTCAATAGCAACGTCAGTGACGTGCAGTTGCATCAATAACAGCTGATGAAGTGGAGGGGAGCGGGACGCTGCCCTCTAGTGGCCTGAAATGGAACTGGCGCTGTCCGTAGGTAAATGCCACACAAACTGTGCAGCTGGGCTGTTTCTGCATCTCTCTCTCTCTCTCACACACACACACACACACACACACACACACACACACAGTTTTTTGCACATACAGAAATAAGGACACTACCAGGCTTAAAGGGAAGGTCCGAATTGCAAGCAAGTGTCCAAGAGCCCCATGCACAATTATCGGGCTCCCTTTTATTAGTGCCGACTGCAGCTCTGCTCAGGAGGCAGCTCTGTAAATTAGCTGCCACGGCCGGTGTCAATAGCAGAGAAAATCCGGTGACACGGTGAAGTCTGCCACCGACCAGCAGTTAATGAATGGATGAAGTTAAGACCATTTTTAGCAAATTCATTACTGTATTGGATTTGACAGGGCAGATTAATAATTGGTTTGTCACTTTTCTTGCACTCTCTTTCTCTCTCATTCTTGGCCCTGGATGATAAATATGCTTATTGATTAGGGCGCAGGAAGCGTGCAGTTAATGTGGAGAAAAATGCAGGGGCAAGTGTTATCATACATGGTCTGATGGGCACTTTAAATATTGAGTTTTATTCTGTATACTCAGTTTAATTATAAAGTGGGCTGGTTTTAAATTTTTTTTTAATGAAGCAAATTTTATATTAAATTCATCCAACATTAAAATTATATGGACATACAGTTTATCACAATGTGGCTGATAAATGGAAATGTCTTCATGCCAGTTTGATTTATGTGTTTCAGGAATACTGGGAAATGACAGGTTCGTTTGATGGACTGAAAATTGTTGCAGTCTCGGGATCAGTTGGGATTGGATGATCAGATGCTTGTCTGCTGCCTTTCAGGAACGTTTCTCCACTCAGCTATCAGACACCGAACAATGTGACCAGTGATTGAGTTATCACATTTCCATGAGGATTTACGCACAAAAAAATAACCATTTCTTTCTCTTGCGCACTCAAAATTCGCCTTATTATCACATCTCCAACTGCATGATAAAGTCCTCTGCTCAATTTCGCTCTGGCCCAGATTAAGAAAATGCTGCACTCTCTTCCACAATGGGGCATTACCATATGAATATGAACATCTCATCCTGGTGCGGTTAGCCCATCAATCTCAGCCGCCTCGATAACCTCCAGGATATCCCCTCTTAACCCCCATTCTGTGGCTGGATTATGAAACGGCCGTGAGCCGCGTGTTTGAGGAGGACAGAGGCCCGCACCATTATTCCCCCCACCGCATACAAGTTATAACACAATTAATCTTGTCCAGAAGGAAAATATGGCACCTAAGTGAATTTTACACGAAGATCCACCCTCTGCTTCTGTAGCCTGCAGCAATTGGATTCTGACGGACGGAGAGACTGCAGGTGAATGTGAGATCTCTGTGTGTTTCTTCCGAACTGGTCGGAACTCGAGACAAAGGGCCGTTTAAGACAGAGCACTTCTGGAGTGTAAGGTGCTGGACGCGACAAACGTGTTTTCCAGTCTTCTGAGCACCGCATTGGTCATTTGTGTGCGCCTGTCCCTGGTTCCTCAGAACACCTGCCTCGGCGTCACGGTGTTCCACTGCTCGGTGATGAAAGCCTCTCCAGGTCATTGCTTCAGGCTCACAGTAAGGCCTTTTCCACACTAAATGGAGCGTCTCACTGGGCTGTTTCCTTTCAGCAGAGCTTCTATTCATAATTCTCCAGACAGGACCTCTGCAGAGCTGATGGCCAAGTTGTGTGACTGGTCTTTGTGTCTCGTTTTCTGGGTGAGCAAAAATCCCGAATAAAACGGAGGTTACGTGACCTCTGACGGATCAAAGGTCTTCTTGACGCATCCTCCTGCTGCAATGGCTGTTGTCTGGAATGATTATTCTAACGCTTGATTATGCTGCCCGTTTATTAGAAGGCAACAGTGCTTCCACATGCTAGAAGGCACTCAATTCTACCAGAAACGGATCAATTTAAACATGTCTGTTTAATACACGTATGTCTTGCTTGCACTGGACATTTGTAGGCAGGTTGCACGAGGCGGTATCAGCATAGGGAGGAGACATAAAACATGGCCGCCCGCTTGTCTTTAAAAGGACAGGGCTCATATGTCCCACCGAGGGGGCTGAGAACACAGCTGAAATTGATTCCTGGTGTCTATATTTCATGTTGAAAATTGGCTCCTACATCCAGTGGTTTGATCTATGGGGGCCGTCGTCTTAAGAAAAAACCTCAGTAAATGTGTAATTTCTCCCTTGATGGAACACAGGAGAAGGGCTATTCTTCTTACTCCTCTCGCTCTTGCCCCTGCCTCTGTCTTCGCTCTCTCTCTCTCTCTCTCTCGCTCAGCCTCTTTCTTCCTTCCCTCCTTTCTTCCTGTAGATATCCATGGTCCAGCAGGATCTCTGCCCAGCGCCCCTCCTTCCCTGTCGTGCTCCTTGATGTCTCCATTTCATTACTGTTCATCCATTCATCACCGCGCCCCAGCGCAGGCCGCCGCGCAGTGTGTTCGGATGATGCTCCGCGATGGTGTGTGTTAATATGTGTGTGCATGCGCGTGTGTGTAACTGTTTGTGAGGGAGGCTGGTAATGCCGCGACCAGCGCCTGGGAGAGGTGTCAGGGCAGCCTGGAATCGTGGGAATAAAGATGTAGCGGCCCAGACTCAGACGAGCGAGGGAGTCGGAGTAAATGGGGCAGATATGAGAGGAATGCACAGCCACCAGTGTGTGAATGATAAAGAAGAAGCAGAGAGAGAGAGACCTTCACACACAGGACGAGGAGGAAGAATGAGCGAAACAACGACAAGAGCTGATAAAAAGAATAACATTAACAATAATATCTGATAATGATAATATTTGCAATAGTGAAATTATTCATGTGAAATGAGTTCTCTTTATCAATTGGCAAGTGGGCAGCCCTTTTAATCTTGGTCTAAAAGGTGTGAATGTTCTTTATCATCATTGAGCCATGTCCGGGGCTAATTGTGGCCATATTTCACTGTCTGGGGAGGCTGGGCCGGCCAACGATCGCGCCTGCGGAGCCGCGGCATGATTGAACGCGGATAACGTCTCGGTCGCGGGGGGCCGCAGCTGGAAAGCAGCGGTGGAGACAGACACTAAGTGAAACAGAGAGGGCTTCCTCTCCTCTGCCTGCTGCAGGTGGAAGGACGCGTTCCGGGCCAGAGAGGCCGGACATTCGGAGAGGAGAGGGGGGGGTGGCAACTTGTCTTGCTGTGGGACATCACGGCTCAATCCTGTATACTCTATTCATCTTCCGTGTGGGGATTACACAAACTCTGGGTTGCTGCTTTTTATTTTTTTTTACATTTTGTGTGATTAGTACCCACAGAAAATTAAAGGCCACAGCTTCTCAAGAGAAATAACAAACAGTTATCAATAGGTAACTTTTTTTTAAACTATTTGTTTCCCATGACAATAATGATACCAGTGATGCTGACAGGATAATGAAAAATGAAAAAAAAAAATACAAATTGCTACCTTTTAACCAATAAAACATAACTGCTGTATGGGAAACGTTTCCTTCATGACCCCTTTTTCTGCTACACAACAGATTTTGTTAGTTGACCAAAACCCCTG
Source organism: Denticeps clupeoides (assembly GCF_900700375.1). Taxonomy (NCBI): domain Eukaryota; kingdom Metazoa; phylum Chordata; class Actinopteri; order Clupeiformes; family Denticipitidae; genus Denticeps; species Denticeps clupeoides. The sequence goes on along the minus strand of NC_041710.1, from coordinate 6,809,338 downwards.
AGACATTGAGTGTACTCATCAATATTGTATTTTCATTTGATTTTTTTTCCGGTAACCATTCTGATGGTCACCATAATAATATTGTTAAATAGTGAAAATAGCCCTGGATTAGTCCCCGTCGTGTGCCCAATGTCCCGGGGTGGGCTCACAGCAGCCCAACCCCTAACTGTGACTGAAGCGCTTACCAATAGTGAGTGAGTGAGAAAAGTACTTTAAAATAGTATCGTATTTAGCAATGAGAGTCTTGATATAAATGTTGAGAATTGGCCAGCTGTCATATTAGATTTATCCTCACAATTATGTCAGTACCATGAGGTAGAGGTCAGGCCTGGTTGGTGGACATGTTCATCCAACTGGAGCTTCCTTTTCTTTTTATGCTCCCTTCATTCCCTTCTTCTGTAATCAGTCTTCCTCCCTCCGTCTCTCTCTCTCTCTCTCTCTCTCTCTCTCTCTCTCTCTCTGTCTACTGCCTTGTCTATCTCTCTGCAACACTCACTCACCTTGGTGAAGGATGTAGGTCACCCACAGGGAAGAAACTTTTAATTAAAGTTAAAGCTTCACCAGTGGACTGGATCCCGGTGCCTCCCCCAGTCCTCCCCGCCTCTCCAGCTTCTCAATTCAGCCGCCACCACTGCAATTTCCATGAGTTTTACCTAATGGAGGAGGTCCTTAATAACAAAAATGGATTGGTGGTGAAAGTGAAAGGGCTTGTTTTGCCAAAATGCATGATCAAATACATCCAAATGTATCTGTTCAGCAAATTTCACCTGCCCAAAGTCACAAACGTTCACAAATAGTCCAACACATCCTTCTGTTTTATCAGCTGGGAAAATGCTCAGCCATGTTTTCAGGTAAGTGTGTGTTCTGTATGTGTGTTGTACTGCTGTGGTCTCCCTGTGGCAGATAAGATAACACAAACCCCTCCTTATACTGGAATACAGTAAACGTACCCTAAAACGGACCCAAAGAGCCCCATAACATGATTAGGAGTGGTGCAGAGCACTTGCTGGACTGTTAACAGACAATCAGCTATTTAGGGGAAAAACTCTCAGCGAGGAGCATCAGGCCTAAAGAGGAGCCCAATTTCATTTGGGTGATGGGAGTGATGGAGCGCAGAGTGATAATATAATCTAGAATCAGCACGAGAATCCCAAAAGGTGGCAGTCACAAGATTAAAAATGAATGCCTCCAAAAATGAACCTCTTTTATAAAATTATAGAAGTGAGAATGATTAGATTTGGGGTTATATTTTGTCTTGATTGGAACTGTGAACACACCCTTACTGTAAGCATTTTACTTTGTCCAATCCCAGAAAGAGCCATATTATATTACAGTTATCTGTTGTAATGCATTTCATAACAGTAAAATAATTAATTGAATTAGTGGAAGCTTGTTTGAAGTTGATAGAAACTACAAAGACAGACAGACAGACAGACAGACATACAGACAGATAGATAGATAGATAGATAGATAGATAGATAGATAGATAGATAGATAGATAGATAGATAGATAGATAGATAGATAGATAGATAGATAGATGGAAATTTACAAGCATTTTTGTTGGTACATTGGGGTTAATTGGGATCATTTCCATGTGGTACAAGTTCATGGGCACAACTATGTACAACTATGTTGGTATTACAAAGGACCTGACCTGTACTTTTTGAGGTACAATCAACTGAAAGGAACAGTTTGGTACCTGGAGATTTAATATTGTACTCCTTGTACCCTGTCATTTTGAACCTTTATTTAACTGTGCGTAGGTAAGTGGTGCCTAGCGGTTAAGGAAGTGGCCCCGTAATCAGAAGGTTGCCACTGAGCAAAGCACGGTCCCCATACACTGCTCCCTGTCATGGCTGCTCACTGCTCACCAAGGGTGATGGTTAAAAGCAGAGGACACATTTTGTTGTGTCACCGTGTGCTGTACTGCAGTGTTTCACAATGACAATCACTTCACTTTCACAGATAGATAGATAGAAGCATTGTGTATAGACAAAGATGAAGAACATCTACTAACAGCATGGAGAGAATATGGTGCATTAACGATGCTCAGCTGCAGGAGCAGTCATAAGTCACTTCACTATTGATTTTACACATGTGAAATGTAAACTGTTATACTATCAGTATCAATATGGAAAATAACTTTGCAATATGCAATTACAGGTGGCCATTGATTTTTATTTATCATATGTAATCATCCACAGTTGATTTAATAAGACTGTTATAGGCTCATTTTGATGAGTTACAATTCAACATAGAAAAGGTGAGGTGAGTATGAGATCCAAGCTGGAACTGTAAATGTCTTTATTTGTCTTTGTGTGTCTGCAAGTTTTGTTGTAATGACTACAGTAAGTCAAATATTTTATACAGAATACCAATTTCTAATAATTATAATAACAAACATCAACAATACATGTAATAATTTGTTTTTGTACATTCTCTATATCGCCTGTATGACTTGGTCTTCCAAGCAGCACTTAATGTGGTGCCAAGTCATCTTTCTTGGGGCTACCACATGCTCATGTTCACAGGTGGATCTGTGACCTCCTTGAAGAGCAGACTTGAAACATCTACAGGGACAGACTAGTAACCACAGTGTTGCAGCTGGCTACAAACTCGTGGGGATTCAGGTGAGTGACTTTTGAGGGCTTTGCTTTGCTCTGGTTTAGCCTCATGCAGCAGACATATGTAATAATATGTGATGTTTCAGATTGCTGGTAGTTCTCCAGGGGTTCCCCAGCGTCAGAGGAGTCTTCAATCACAAATCTCAATGGGTGAGGACACGTGCTGGAGACCACATCTGTAAAAGTTCACAAATCCAAGGAATTGCTGCAGCTGTTTGATCAAGGTGGGTTGGAGCAGGAAACCAAATTCTTCTTGAAAAAGGATTTAAGCTCCAGAAGCACTGCAGGAGTGGACACACATGTGTTACAACAGAGAAACATACAACAGAGAAAAGGCTGTTGAGGTGGAAGAAGGCAAAATATTCCAGGAAGTCCTACAGCCTGTCATCAGCTAGGGCCTGAAGACGGCTGGACAGTTGGAAGTGTCTAAATTGCATCACCACGTAATTGCTATGTATGCTTTTTGTATTGAAATCTGCACAGCCTGCCTTCCTTGATGTAGACATAGTATAGAATGACTGACCATCTAAATACTCAACTCACTGGAAAAGTGCATGCTGAGGGGAATTTGGGGTTGGAGAGGGGGTCATTGTCTCATTTCCCCAGAGTGCCAGAAACTGAGATGTGTTTTTATGGGATCCACAGCTGAACGCAGTTCTGTTCAGCCCACAGCAACAAAACCTCATAAAGTTCATATATGGGTTGTAGGATGATACTGCATATAGAACAACATGTTACACTTCAATGTATTTTAATTCATATTATTATCAGAACAAACTCTTTTTTTACCCTGGTTTGCCCTTTAAACCGAACTTACATATGTGGAAGACACTGAAAGAGCAGCTTGTGTCAGACAGAGCCAATTGAGACCAATTGATGATTGCAGCCACCAGCAGATGTCACTCAGCCATAAGAAACTGTGACGCTTCAGAGGATGCAGCACTGGAAGAGCTGCTGGTGGGAGTTTAATTATCGCTTCTTCTGGTGACAGAATTTCTTCACACCTGTAGCACACGGAGACACTCTTATGGTCTCTAAATTGGAAGGGGAGTACAGGAATTCTGTCTGGCCACTACTAACACCCAGATAAGACAGCCATTACCATACCTCTGCACAAGAGCTGTTTTCATGTTTACCACCGCTGTTATCCTGCGGAGGATGTGCCGTTACCTCATTACAGTGGTATTTCCCGTGAGCGCACTTTTTAATGAGCAGAAGGCAACACAACATTGCTGACCTCTCCGGGTCACAAACATCCTTTTTAGACGGAGCCATTGCTGCGTCTTTGCATGGGCCTCAGGAGCAGGGAACGTCCCACCTGCCGGGCCCGTGTGACGTGTGGATCGGGGGGCTTGTTTTTGTGGGCATGGTTCCACATGGTCCTTGTTGTGGGAGGGGCTACGAAGCAGGACGCACCGGGGGAGACGGGAAGTGGAAGTCATTACCAGTGTGCTGTCAGCTGTTCCGCTTGCATTGCACTTTCACCCTGCAGAGCCTGTGGTGCTTCCTCCAATATTTTTGCAGCTGAGGCTGACAGGGGCCCTCCGCTTCGCTCGTACGAGAGTTGTGAATGGCCTTCTAAACAACTTCCCTCTCGTGGTGCTGGGTTTGACTTCTCTCAGCTTTAACACGCGCCAGTGTGAGTGGACTGATTCAGCAGCCTGGGCCTGACAAGTTCAGCAGCGCTGTGGTGCGTTTGGGGCGTGGTCAGGTCTGCTCATCTGTCTCGACTGTTTGTGCTGACCTCACACGTGGGCGTTCAAGAGTCCTGGCTACCAGGGCCGGACGCATCTGGGCAAACAGGCATCTGATTGGGCAGCAGAGTGGAGTATACTGAGTCACCACCGGCACCTGCTTCCTCTCGCTGTTTGTGTCACTTTTTGCTGGCCTTCCTGTTGTCCGGTGCCTGGGTCAGACCCAGAAGTGCGCTGCTTTATCTCACACACACACCGTCTCTCACACACACACAAATATGTACCATAATAGAGTAAGAGAGACAGGGCTTCCTTTGTACCATCATCTCTTTTCCAACCCCCACCCCCCCCGAACACACATTGATCTGATAAGCTTGATCGTTTTAATTGAAAGTCAGAGCCGGGTCACTCTTGTGGTTTCATTATTAATTTAAACACTCCTGGTAACTTAAAGTGCAATTTTCACCCACATGTGAAACAGGAAAATCAATGGAAACAACAGCACAAACATCAAGGTTAATTACAGATGCAGCATCTGCCGGTGGCAGAGTGTACGTGTGTTTTCTCTGACATCCCTGGGAAAATGTTTTGACGTGGCGCCGCTCCAGCACGGAGTGGCAGGTAAACAGTCTGGGGTTGGGTGGGCCGCTGATTAAAAATGCTGTCTGATTGTTGTGTCTCGCGGCCCAGCTCAGCTGTCCTCCTATTACAGTTGAGGGATTGGGTGGAGGGCCTACTGGTGCACTGTAATGCAATCTGTCTGCTGCTGCACGGTGCCCTCTGAGCTAAACGCACCAAGAGATGACTTAGGTGGACCCGATGGAAAATTTTAATCTGTTTGCCGTAACTGCAAGAATGGCGGTACACGCCACGCAGACACCTCTCTACAGCAATCAGGTGATATTAGCACCACTGACCCCTACATTGATGAGCCTTAGATGTTATCGCTTCCTGTTATGACCATTGTTATCTGCAACGTTATTTTTAAGGAACAATCAAAATGAAATGCATAGTGCCAATGAAAATGTTCAATATGTAATGGGGTTGTAGATGTAGCATTTAAGCCTTTTCAGAAGCAGGCTTCATGGTCTCCATGTGTGGCATGCAACAAACAAATAAATAAATAAAACCTGTCATATTGTATTGATTTAGAATTTTTTTTTTTTTATTGCAAAATGTTTATATTTTGTCTTTAATAACAATATGAATATGATCTTCATATTTGTTTATATTTAACTGGCGAATGACTATTTACATTTACGGCATTTATCAGATGCCCTTATCCAGAGCAACTTACAATCAGTAGTTACAGGGACAGTCCCCTTTGGAGACACTCAGGGTTAAGTGTCTTGATCAGAGACACAATGGTAGTAAGTGGGATTTGAACCTGGGTCTTCTGGTTCATAGGCGAGTGTGGTACCCACTAGGCTACTACCACCACTATTACTCCTGTGACACTTGCCATGTTCTACATATGGATCTTAAATTGGACACAGTCAAATCAGTAAAAACTGATTCTGAGAATTTGGTAAATGAGTAAAAAAAAAAAAGTGAAGTGATTGTCACATGTGATACACAGCAGCACAGCACACGGTGCACACAGTGAAATTTGTCCTCTGCATTTAACCCATCGCCCTGAGTGCCCTATGTTGGGGGTACGCTAGAAAATAACCCACTCCTCTGAGGCACGGACGACAACCTGGGAGGGAAGCTCAGAGGACATGGTGGCTGACATTCCAGACTGGTGTAATGGAACTCCCAGAAAACAGAAAGATCTAGCATTGACACTGCAGGGACCCAGGATTGTTCCTCAGGACCCTCCCAGTCCACCAGGGAAATGTGGATGGTGATGGAGATTTGTGTGCATTTGACCTGTGGACTGTAGTGGCATCCGAATGTGCGACTGACTTGCACTCTTGCAATCCGAATGTGCGACTGACATGCTCAAGGGTACTCTTGATGAAGACACCATGTGCCAAGCCAAAGAGGTTGAGCAGTAGGTCTGGTGCAACATCTTGTACATCTGTTTCACCTTGGGGTCACCAGCTGATGGTGACACGTGTGATCAGGCAAAGAGCTGCCTGTGAAGAGAGGAGGGGAAATGTATCGAACCCTCTGGACACTTCAGGGGCACAGGAACAAGAAGAGGACTGTTTCCACCCAGGACCATCTTCAGAATGTCTTAAAACATCTGCTGAGCAGCGAGTGGGTCTTCAACAGAGCCAAAATGACAAATTGATCATTTTTTAAAGTTTGTGACCCCAAGAATATGCCACAGTAGCTTCACCTTTTTATGTCCTGGCCAGAGAATGAGAAGAGGCCTCAGTGTGTGAGGGGTTGACTGTCATCGACTGGGGTTCTCTGATGTAGTTGATGACACTATCTGGTTGGCTATCCAGTGCTGTCTGTCCCACCAGAGACATAGTGACGCCGCTCTGGAGTCCACTAGGGCTATAAATCAAAGGAACAATCTGCCAGCAGACATGGCCACCTGAAAAATGAACGGAGAAGACACAACGGAGAAGTGGTGCGTGAGGAGGGTTTACCTCTGTATCCTCAGTTGCCTCCTCTTCTCAGATCACACACAGGTGAGCCTGGCCAGCCAACCTGGAAATCACCATGGTATTCCAACCTATTTAAGATGGCTCCTGGCTTTTTGGTGTTGTTTTTGTCAGCAAAATTAATGATGAAATATTTTCATCAACAAACCTTTATAATGTGATGGAAACGAGATGAGATGCATCGTAAATGTTTGTCATGTGATGATAACTATAATGAAATATATCATGTAATATTGTTGATTAATAAAAACAAGACTAAATGTGGTTTACAAAAATGATGCTTATTATTTTTAGTAGTATTTCTGTTTTCTGTGTCTCCCATCTGAAAGCACAGATGACATTACTTCAGCAACACGAACTTATGGAATTAGATTTCAGTGCAGTGGGTTTGCAGATGGCTGGGAGAAAATGACAACGATTTTTGGACCAACTTTCTTTATAATGAAGTAAAAAAGAAAACCGAATGTGTGGTTGAAAAACATAAGGAGAAATGCAGTAACTGGAATGGATGTAGAGCATCCTTGAATCTATAATTAACAAAAATATAATAAAAGACAATAACGAACAGGGTTTGACTAAAAGAAAATGTTGGTTTTGTCTATTCTACTAGGAACTTGTACAATATTGAGAGAGTTCAAAAGTATTGTGACTAAAAGAGACTAAAATTCCATTTTAATTGATTAAAACTATACAAAAATAATCATGGATAATATTGACTAAATAAAGACTATTATTCAACTGAAACATGGTTAGACTAAAATGAGTATGGACGTGACTAAAATGAAACTAAAATGACAGCTTGATGCAAAGACTCGACTAAGACTAAAATTAAGACAGGCTGCCAAAAAGAACTATACTGCTTGCCTGTGTTAGGGGTTGGCTGGAGGACAACACAGATTTTAAATTCCTCTTCCTCTTCAGTTATTTAGCAGATGCCAGGAGGTTATGGGCCTGAAGTGACTTGTATTTGGAACCATTCATAATTCCCTCCACCTTAAATAAAGCCCAAGTTCCAGCTGTCATCTTGTCTTTTCATCAATTTTGGAGGGACATCCAGTTCTTAACAATGTCACTGTTTGAGAACTATCTTCACTACGTTTCGTGGCAAATATCCTGTGCTATACCCTTCTCCTGAATTATACCATTCAGCAAAGAGGTGCTTTTGATGGTAAACTCTCAGTGAGTGTCCTTTAATTTTGGGTTATCAGTATTAGTTTAAGGGTAGGTACACATACGCAACTTGCATTATAGGTCACACTGAAGATGAAATAATTAATTGTGATCTGTTTTACATCACAAAACATGCCATTTTTACAGAGGTGTTTACATTTTTTTTAGCCATCATATATATATATATAGGGCAGTGGTGCCCTTGCAGTTAAGGAAGCCGGTTCGAACCCCAATCCGCCAAGGCCACTGAGCAAAGTACCGTCCCTACACACTGCTCCCCGGGAGCCTGTCATGGCTGCCCACTGCTCACTAAGGGTGATGCTTAAAATCAGAGGACACATTTTGTTGTGTGCACACTTTCACTTTCCTATTTCAACTTAGACCTTATTCAGGTTAAGGTAATTTAAAAAATAGTTTCCACTAGTATTAACTACTAGTAGTTACCCAGCATAATGGATAAAAGGTATATGCTGCTAACATCCTGCTATGCTGCTAAGCAATTTCCTTCGGGATTAATAAAGTTTTCTGATGATTCTGATTGATCCTGATACCAGATACCACAGGACACCTGCACAGGGTAGGGGGTTTTAAAATTTCATTGTGGCTGCAGTTTAGTCCCATGCCTGACTTAAAAAAAACAGGGACTGTATAAACCAACAGGATGCAAAACCCAGTTTTGTATTGTGACCACAGGCACATATAAACTTACAGGCACTGGCCCTGCATGCCACACCATTAGTGTATCGCTTCTACCAGCTATGCCAACACTCAAACAATTAGTGTGCTTTACGTGATAGTAAAATTATGGAAATGCAAGACACTTATTCAAGCAGGTCTGCATTACCATATTTTGAAATATTTGAGTTAATTACAAGTAGAGACTTGGCAAAATAAGAGAGACTTTTAAAACAGCCTCATAAAGTTGTTATTAAGAGGCCTAGGATGGACCTAATGATGTGTTTGGAAATTAGGGCGATCAAACATTTAATGCAAGGTCCTCCTCTAGGCAAAAAGGCTCTAAATGAGTCAATTAGACATCCATTATTCTCACTGCTTGGCCACAAGTGGAGCCTGATATGCATAAAGTGTTTATCAAGACAGACGTCCTCTTAAAAGCATCCACTGAAATAACAAGCTGGATAACAAAGACCTGGGTCCTTTAAAAGTATTCTGTTTTTTTGTGTTTTTTTTGCAGCTGAAGAGGTTGTTAGTGGTCTTCAATCAAGAAGTAATTCTGTATTATCTGCATAATGTTGCATCATAAATTATAATAACCCGATTAACATGCAAAGCTCTCAGAATTGCCTAAAATAATGCATATGCATATGTTAAAACTTCAGCATGAATATAAAGAATTATGAGTTTTAGTGCCGGAATGTACTTGCAGTGAATTGAGACAATAAATACTTCTTGTGTAGTCTTACTTTCAGCTTACAGGAAATGTGTTTATCTGTACAATCGTAAACACACTTAATACAAGTTAACTTACATTCGGCAGAAATTGCAGACATTTGCAACAAATACTCACTGCACAACAGCACAAGCTTACTGCACAAAAGATGCAAAGCACAATAACAGAAAAGAAAGTTCTCAGCATGTTCTGAACACAGCCACACTCCCCGGGAACCGGCACCACTCTGTGGGACATCACATTCTCCTGACCCAAGACATGAGCAGCATCTCCATTAATTAACATTTACAGCCTGACAAATCTTCATTTGTCCTGCCTGGCCATATTCAGCCAGCGCACCTCCAACCCTCCCATCAACCCCCCCCTTTCCGACCCTCGTACAAGCACATCCCTGTCTATTTGGAGCGGTGTCCACGTTGTACATGATGTAGGAAGCTGGATATGGAAAGGTTGTTATAAGTCTGCCATTTGCAAATGGTTATTAATTGTGCAGCGGGATGAGGGGCAGTAAGTGTGTACGTGTGTGTGTGTGCCGTTGCAGTGGGGGTGGAGATACGGTGATACTGTAGCAACAGGGCCAGTCTCAGAGGCCCACGCTCCTGTGCACATAGCTCTTCATCAGACCCCAGCCGTCAGTCCGGTGCAGACAATTACGGCCCTCTGATTGCTATCAGACAGGGAGGAGATTTTTACAAATTAGGGGATAAATAGAATTTTCCACATGCGTAATGGTCAGGGCTGGGGGCCTGTAATGAAAAACTATACATCACAATCAGCCAGACAATCCTATTCATGGTAATACATTATGCTCACTATTCATAATAACGGTTTGCTGACAGAGATACTACAGGCCCCGGACACCACAGTGGGGTAAATGGAGATGATGCCGACAGACCCGTCTGGTCACAATACAGCCTGCTTCAGCTGTTGCCGTTTTCCGGGCTTAGAGGAAACATTCCCAGAAAATTGCATAATGTTCCTTATAGGAGCTAACAGTCTGATTAAGATGATGCTAAGAATCCAATCTAAGAAAGTTTTACTAAACCAGCATTACCAATTTCAAACAATTCGCTTGCAAACTTGTAATTATTGACAAACCAAATTTGTGGATAAAGCAAAATGTATTTGCATGTATTTCGTGTAATGCTTCATAAATCTAATGCACATATAAAGCTATTAATATATAAAAGCATGACACAACATGACATAAGACAAATTTCTCCACCACTCAGGAATCCTGTTGAGCAATCTCAATACTGTGGACCAAGTTAGTGTTAAACTTCATGAAGTTAAACTTACATTCCTGTTTATATTACATTATTACATTCACACACTGCATATTCATATACTATATTTTGTACACTTGAACCTTTGTACACTTGCACTAATACTGCCATATTTATAATAATTGTTAGGTGTCTAATGAGCCTTTTAGTTGTTTTGTATTGTTTTTATAGGAATGTCTCTCTTGCCCCACAACCTACTTCATTCAAGTAAGGACTGTGGTGAAGAACCAGACCACAGACTTACCATCCTGCAGCTACTGTACACCTGGAGGTTAACAGGCAGGTTGCTTGCTCAGCCTGGAAGTGGAGTCATCTTGCACACAGACTTGGGCTTAGGATAGGAAATGTGAGACGTATTCGGGCGGAATGTCAGCTCGGGGAGAGGAACAGCCAGTGGCGAAAGGAATTCATCACACAACCTAGTCCTAGACTAAACCTAAGGGTTTCTGGCAGTAGATGGGTGGATGGATGGATGGATTTTCTGAAATCCATGTTAAATGAATTGTGGTTATAGCCAAGAGGAACAGCAGGCTGTGGTAGAATCGGCTTACCATATAATCAACAGGCGTACAACACACACACATTCTCATTTATCCCACAATCACGGCTGTAAGACCCTATTTTCGTGTAGTTTGCACACATGGCAGGTCTGTTCTCTTCCTCTCTGGTGCCACCAGTACAATCCCTCAATTACAGCCCAGAGAAACACAATGTAAACACACACACTTGTGCATGTGTGTGAAATAGAAGTCACACTCTGGGCTAAATTATCGTTCAGTGTCAGCAGGGGTGACTGCCTGAGATTTGAATCCTGCATTTTGAGGGCGTTATCCTGCTGCTCAGTGATCTGACCACAGCGATGGTGGATGGTGGAGCCTCTGCAGCTGGTGGGACCAGGGGTAAAATTGGTGGGATAGAAGTGGGTAGGGTTCAAATTACACAGTGGCTTCTGAGGGAGCCCTGTTAAGGGGGAAGACCCATCTTCCCATGTCACATGCACAGCTATAACTATGTTCTTGAAAAAAAACATACTATTGTTAGCACTACGACCTGGGGTTAACGCTGTCAGTAACATTTCGTACAGACATAATAACTATGACATAAGAATCATACAAGTCAGAGCAAACAAAATAGAAAATCACAAAGCAGAGGGACACCTCAGTCCGCGAATGATGTGTTCAAACGGCTGAGAAATGTAGTGATTCAAAATGCAGCTCTGCAATGCATGGATAGCACAGCAGGAATTGACTCAGAATTGCGTTAATTAATGACGACGGATAAGTAGATAAATACACAGCAGTGACATGTTTCTAATATTTTTTTAGTTTTTTTTTTCAGTATGCAGCTTTTCTCCCCTCTTTAAAAACACATGTATGCCACAAGGTTGCCCGTATACATGTTCTGATTCCGGGGTGTGTGTGTCATTGTGTGTTTATATGTGTGTTCCTCTCGCTATACTCGCATGCAAGTCAGAGAACCTGATGTGTGTGTGTGTGTGTGTGTAATTAGATATACATATTTAATGAGAACAAAGAGAAAGGAGGAGGATGAAAACCCACCCCACCCCCTTTTTCTGCAGTCTCCAATCCCCCCCACCCCTCATATCTCTCCATAGTCTCATTCGGCTGTTTTTATAGACTTGTCCATTGCAAACCACCAAATGTCACTTCTGCAGTTAATTCCTTCAGTGGGAGGACTAATGAGAACCCAGTCCTCAGGCTTGCGTGTGTGTTGTGAAAAATATTACAAAAGGATAATGAAAAAACATGCGTGGTAATGAATAAGCTGAATATCCGACATGTTTCTTGGCCAAATATTCATTTCAACCCCTAAACCCCATGAGAACACCTGAATCACACAATTAACCTAAAGCAGCAATCATTATGCTGCTTTATTAGTAATCCTGATAAAGAGTAGTAATGTTGACATGCATGGCACATGCATGAGTTAAGTTTTATGTCCTGGCTATGTACCCGTCTATCATTGGATTTGTATGTTTCAAAGATGTTAGTGGTTTGGCAGCGTGGGAGACAGTGCAAGAGACATTCACTGCATTCACTGGAGCAGCCAAATGTATTTTTTAATTTTACCATTTCGGCTAGTGTGGACATTTCAGTTTTGAAAAAAAAAGTAGGAAAAATTTGTGGCCTCACCTCTGATTTGATGTAATCAAACAACAATTTGATGAAACTTAATTGTTCAAATGGCTTAACAAATATGCTTGCATATGAAAATTAATGGGGAAGGTTGTTAAGCATTTATCAGATTTTATGTTAGCAGTGGGGGAAAAAAGACTTTTAATGGCTAAAAATTTCTCTTCAGAACTGAATCCCATTGTTTGTTTGGGGTGAGGTCAGTTTAACATAATGAACATTAGCAAATAATTTTACATACATTGTATGCTAGAATTTGGTAAAAATCTCAGGGACATGCTGATTAGGTAAACTTTTGATTGTTCCTTTGAGTCATGACACCAAGGAAGGGGAAGACCCAGGCATGGGTGCTTTAATAAAACCATTTTATTTAAAGACAGGACGAACAAATATATATGTCTGCTTGTGGAAAAGGAGTGAGGAAACAGGGAATGGAAAGGTCCACTCACACCACCAGAACCCAAGCACACAAACTTTGCCTACACCTACCACACTCCAGAGTCCCACAGACTCTGCCAGGATATGGTTAGGTCCACTGCCAGCCCACTGACCAGACACAGTATAGCCTGCAGGCTCGGCCTGCTATGTGTCTGCCTGCTGAACACACTCATGACATACTCATACCACACACAGTGATGGACAGACCAACAAGACTGGACCCGGATAGCTGGTGCAGGTTCTCACTCCTACCTAAAGGTAATTGGGAAGGAGCTCAGCATTCATGCCCAGGTGACGCCAGGGAAGATCATTACACTTTGGAATTTTATCAATCAGTTTTCATTTGTGCAGTGCTTTTACTTCACATTAGAACATTACTCAAGACTCATAGTGAGCAAGACCAGAGAGCAAGTGAGCACTGGTTGTCATAGCTGACAGGTTGCCCATAATCTGAACCCTGGATTACCCTGGGATTTTCATATCAGGTCACAGATGTAAAAAATAAAATAATAAACAAAAATTGTCCTCTGCATTTATCCCATCGCCCTGAGTGAGCAGTGGGCAGCCATGACAGGCGCCCGGGGAGCAGTGTGTGGGGACGGTGCTTTGCTCAGTGGCACCTCAGTGGCACCTTGGCGGATCGGGATTTGAACCGGAAACCTTCTGATTACGGGACCGCTTCCTTAACCGCTAGGCCACCACTGCCCAGTACATTCGGGTATCAGCATAGAACTCGCGAGACCAGATGTAAACAGGTATATTCTATGAGGCCTTAGAATCATCCACACCAGGATGTTCTTGTGATAAAATTCACCTTCCACATTGGAGTGAAAGGTACGAGACAGAAATTAAAAAAATAAATGCCTTTCAACTTCAGATGACAATTGCTTAAAAACTCCCATAATCATATTTGGAAAGAGGTGTAACAAATAAACTCTGGAATTCATTAAGGAGGTGATGCCTGGATTGTGTCTACCCAGTTCTCATTGCAAAGCCAGTTTTGTGAAGCTCCAGAGCACCACTAGAATAATGAGTAACACCTATAACAGCAGCAGGCAGCTGTGGTGATTGATGATGGAGTGATTGATCAGCTTCCTGATGCCTCTTTTTGTCTCAAGTAACATAAATATGCATTGTCGTCAGGCAACATGTCTCACAACAAAAGCTCTTTCTGAAGAGCAAACATCCTCCACAGGCAGGAGCTATCTCCTCAAACACAGCACAGACACACAGCATTGACACAGGCTGTTCCAAGCCTGTGGACTCCCACACTGAAAGCCACATAAAATGTGGAAACAAAAACAGACACACATGTATAGTGTAGCAGAGACAGGCACAAACACACACACAGAAGGTGATGAGCACCTGGGTGAAGCCAGGATCGATGGGAACCAGGGAATCAGCAATGAGGAAAAAAACAAAAAAAAACCACACACACAATCACCTATCAGATTGAAACTGACTTCTCCTTGTATCTTTAGGGTCCTGCGACAATAGATTGGACAGGAAATCCAATGGCAAGCAGAGGCCAAAAAATGGAGGAGAAGAAAAAACAGATTGCTAATATGCCTCAGCCCAAGCCATTTTAATCTCTGACAGTAGAGGGATCTGGTGAAAACCATTATCACGTACTCCCTGTCCCTGATAAGAGAGGCCTAATCTGTTTGCAGGAGGTATTGAGCAAAGGCATTTGTGAGGCAGAGAACAAGGTGTGTGTGTGTGTGTGTGCGTGTGTCTTGGGATAGATGAAAAACAAGAAGATAAGGATGTTAAAGCATACAATTTTACTAATACTTAGAAAGAAAATACAGATGAATGTAGACATGACGAGATAAATACAGACAAATCCAGGCAACAACAAAAAAAAATGTTTGTTTTAAGCAAAAATTGACAATTTGGTGCCAAGGTCAAATTTAAGGGCTTTTGATTGACACTGGCTAAACTCAAGCAATTGATTGACAGAACTGCTGACCAATCACATACTCAGTGCAGCATATGGTCTGTCACTCTGGTGGACCGAGAAGTGAGTGAGAAGCTCCTGACTACATTTAAATTTTTTCCAAAAATATGGAATCTGGAGGGGTAAATGTATACCTTAATTACTTGACTTGACTTGTAAACAAACGTGACTTTTACATTTTCTTTTATTTATCAAATTTAAAATGGTCTGTTTAAATCTGTTTAAAAATCATTTCAAGATGTGTTGAAATGCATTAGAATGCATTAAGAACAGAGAATTATAAGTTTTAAATTCCATCTTTGTTTACTTTTGTACAACATATGACTTGCAACTATAAGGTTGTGGGTTTGAACTCCAAATTGTCAAAGTGCTTCTGAGGTACCCTTGAGCAAGGTACCATCCTCATGCCATTTATGTCAGCACTCTGGTCAATGGGTGATGGGTTAAATGTGCAGTGTATTACAATGACAAAAACAATCACTTTCACCTCTGAAGCGCTCGACCCATTTGTTGTTCTTCAACCACATAGGAGCCCCAGGACTGTGACCTCTCGGTCTCTCTGTCCATGTGGACAGAGAACCTCCGACACATGGGTAGACACTCTCCATTGAGTGCCCATTCTCCATTGAGTTTTTTGGACAGGAAGGCCATATAGATAGTGGGAAGAAATCCCGAACCGCCAAGGTCCCACTGAGGTGCCACTGAGCAAAGAACGGTTGAATATTTGAGGCTCTCCAAAGCTTTTGCTTTTGCTGTGATGGCAGCATTTCACACTCTTGGCTTTTCTCCACCAGCCACCTTAAGATGAGCAGAGATGGTTTCCAACCATCTTGATGGTTTATGCTGAATACTTTCTTATCACTCATGCATCTCATGAAGTAGCTTTTGATGATGGCAAGAGTGAACAAAGCAGCCATGAAGGTAAAACTGTCTTAGTCTCCATAACCACCACAGAGTAAATGAGTGCAAACTTTTGAGCAGTAGTGTATTTGGACAAGCATTGAGATACATCTTTCTGGCATGGGGAATGCCTGGATTCAGAACTGCAGCGGTACAGATTTTGCTGGGAATGAGAGAATGGTTTAAAGTGTGCCGCAAAGACCGTTTTGCAACACAAGTCAGAACACCTTTAAAATGTAGAATGAATGTTGCAGAATGATAATACCACTAATAATACTACTGTGACCTTTGACCTCAAAAACTCACCTCACCCTTACCTGCACAAACCTGTCATTGCTACCATCAGCTGTCCCATGGGGATTTATTTAACTCCCCAACCTCTCCTCCATCAGCTCACCTCACCTCACCTCTTCAGCAAAATCTCTCTTCATTAACTCCCTACCTTTCCTTTCCCACACTGGTCACCCCATTTCCTTCTGAAACCCCTCCAGCCTGTGAACAATCCCCCCTGCCCACTACCCCTCCCTCTGCTCCCTCATTCCAATTGACTGTCCCATTTGTCACACAGAATTCTTTTAGCCCCTGGCTACTAGTTAACCTGCACTCTGAGAGCCCTTCAGTGAAATGCTAAAGATTGCACAACCGTAAAAGAGGCCTGACATGATGTGCAATATGTCACACAGAAGGACATTTTGACTCGCCCCACGCTGCCACTGCACTGCTCGGGCCCAGGGGCATCATCTAGCTCCCCCCTGCTAACCCTTGTATAAGTTTTCCAATTCTGGGAAGCAGGGATTATGGCCCCCTTTTTTATTATTTATTTTATTTTATCACCAAATTATGGCAGCACTGATAAGATGGTGATGGTGGGATCCCAGTGTGTTGGACCTTGACCCCAGGACCAGTAATGGAACCTACTGTACCCTTCAAAGGCGGGCAGTGGAGTAGGCGATGGAACCATGCACGCATACTGTATACAGTACGTACAAAGGCAGCCCACCAGCAGCTCAGATGGTGGATGTGGTTTAGGGAAGGATGCACCTGAGGGTGAAACGCTTGCCAAGAGCTCTGTGTCTCCGGTTCCACTGCTCGGTCAGACCTGAGATCCAAGCGCCAGGCCTGGAGACACATCACTCAGCTTCACTGAACTTCACTGGAGTTGACGCAGAGCACAATTTCTTCGCGCCACAGCTTGACTGAGGAAACCTGTTGTTGGGAGAATTTCACCCAACATTGACACAGAGTCGCTGGATCAAAATAAATGGTTTTGATGTTCTTGAGACAAGTCAGCACGATTGGCACAGAGTTGTCTAATAGAAGTAGTCAGTCTATTTATGCACTAGTAACCGTTTCTGCCCTGCCAACTGACTTAGTTTCAGAAACATGAGTGGGAGAGTTCTTAAAGCAAAGAGAACATCTGTCCTTCTTATTCTTCTCAAGGCATATAATGAAATTTGACACAGGGAATACATTTTAAGAAACACTTTTCTGAGGTTTATAAGTCTTCCAACATCTGTGTTTGTGTTGGTTTGCTTGGTTTTATATGTGTGGAAAAGAGCAATAGATCTTTGTAAAAGTGCGATAGTATTGCGTGTGATTGTGAGTCTGTTTGTGAGTGAATGTGACACTGTATGCATGACTGTATGTGAACATGCGAGTGTGTCTCTGTGTGAGATCCAACACTTGTCCCCCACTCATGATGCATGTGGTCGTCTCTCTGTGTGACATGTAGTGACAGGTTCCGCCTGTCCATCTAGTGATGTCCAGCTGTCAGTCAGCCCCAGGTCTTCTGACCAGCTCAGTCAAGGCTGCTGGGCCTTGACATTGGCTGTTCTGCCATTAGATCACACGGCCCACTAACCCCGCCCTGCTGACAGAATGGCTGCCATCAGGGGCCTGCTCACCCAAGGCAGACCTGCTGGACACAGACAAAAAGGTCATACTTTTGTTTTGTTTAGATGCTTTTTCATTGAGTAACCTGCAGCAGGATCATGCTGAAGTGACTCAGTGCTGTGACGATCCACACATAGACCAGTAGTTGGGTGGTAGTAGCCGAGTGGGTTACACAATCACCTATGAACCAGAAGACCCAGGTTCAAATCCCACTTACTACCATTGTGTCCCTGAGCAAGACACTTAACCCTGAGTGTCTCCAGGGGGGGACTGTCCCTGTAACCACTGATTGTAAGTCGCTCTGGATAAGGGCATCTGATAAATGCTGTAAATGTAAATGTAAATGTACATGACATTAGTAAATGGAAAGTAAATCCTTGTTCCTTACTCTGTCTTGTGTCATCCTTATCAACTCAAGTGCATATCTATATATGTGCAGCGCTTTCTGAGACTTGTCTGCCCTTTTTCATCACCGAGAACTTTCAACATCAACATTTTCTTCTTATATAGACCAGTGATTTTACAGACCCTTACAGAAGTCAACCTTATTCAACAGAAGGGAAAGAACACAGAGAAAAGGAGTAATTCAGAGACCCGTCTCCAGGGTACAATAGGTGTCAGTGCTGTGCTGGAATTAAATTGTCCATTAAATAGTCCATCATGGCACATAAGAGAAAATATCTGTGCCTTTTTGTATCCATTAGTCAATTTTGTACATGGAAATCCGACAGGTAATGGGCTGATGAGTCCGTGCCCAAGTCTGAAGATTCTTCTAGCTTCAGGACTAAAGATTCCGCTTGTTCGGTACATCTCAAGTCAGTAGCAGGCTCCAGAGTAGCTCAAAGAGAGACAAATTAAATTAGGGTGGTGTGATCTGAGTTATTACACTATAATGCCAGGATACCAGTGGTAATGCACCAGTGACCCTGGTGGTCTAACTAGGACAACCTAGGTGAGATGTTCATCACAATACATACATTTGACTAACACTGGGAGAAAAAAGGAGCCTAGTGGGATGCTTTGCTGTGTTTACTTCTGAATTACAGGAACCAGTTGTGAGTGTAGCTCTTGTGTAGGGCGGAGTAACACAGTAATTGGGCCAAATCCTTTCTGACCTTTGTATTTTAACAACATCATTTTGTAATCAATGTGGATTTTTTTAACAGTACAGGGACAACAGAACAGGCATAATGTGATCATATTCTTTTGTTCCTGTTTAGCTGCTGCATCTTGGCATGATTGTAGTTTATTGAATGCAGGCCATTCAATTAGTATTGTGTTACAGTAGCTTGCACATTCCATTCTATTGTACACATGAGTGAGTTTTTCTGGACTTTCTGCAACTTTTCATTTCTTCTGTTCTCCAAGATACTGGATATTTTAAGATATTTGTTATCCTGTCCTACAATTTGTTGTATCTAAATTATAGCATCAAGTCTCTGTTAGATGTGCATGTGGACTGGTGTGAAGACAGTGACACATCAGAGTGGATTCGTCTTGGAATCCCATTTGTTTATAATAAAAGTACATAAGACTAGTACATATTATTATTCAGATTCCCACGCCAACCCACAGATGTTGTACTTTTTTTTGATCTATGTCAAACACTCCAAACCAAAACCCCTATTCATACAGGCACACACAAACACACATAAATACATACACATTCATTCACACCTATACTCACATACGCATGCACACACACAAACACATTTTCCAATACCACAGTGCTTGCAAACATAACACTTGGGACATATAAATGAAAATCGCACACACACATAAACACCTCACACAGGGCTGACACTCCATGTTCCTCTAATTCCTTTTCATTTAAACGCCACACAGGCAGCCGCCCGACTGCACAGCCGCTCATTATTTACCTGCTTTTGTTTATGAATTGCTTGCTGTGTAGGCCCAGCGCTGGGGCGTCCGGGGGCTCGTAAATCACGGCCACATACTCACGCTCGCAGGGATGAGGAGTGTGCATCGCTGTGCGTGCGCGGGTGTGTATGTGCGCACATTTAGTGCTGCTCAAAGGGTTCTCGTCAATTTACCTCCATGCACTTTGTCTCTCTCTTTAATTAGTAATGAGGACAAATATTTGTTTGTTGCAGGAGTGTGCGTGTGCGGGGGGGGCAAAAAGAGAGAAAATGAAGACGAGAAAGAAAAATGGAAAGTAAGCAAAAAAGTGGGAGTAAGAATAGTGGTAAAGAAGCAAAAACAGTGGTGAAAATGGAAAAAAGAGACTCAGTTTTGTCAAAAGTCACCCAGGCTGTTTAGCCTCAGATTGTCTCAGCTGTCAGTTATCCGTCACCGTGGACGTTTGTCACATTTGCTTCCCATCAGCTGCTCAAGAATGGGGTACTTACTGCTCTCTTTAGACCAGTGTCCAGATATGAAGACTGGGGATTTTTGCTGCCGTTTGTGAAGAAATGTGTTGCTTGAAACTGCAGGGTCACAGCAGCTGTCCAGGGTGCTGAAAGCCAGCACTTCTACCCACATCCCCACACAAGAGATCAAGGGATCTCCAGGAGCATATAACAGTGATTGATGAGTCCTTCTGACTCTGAGTTTCTCTTGTCATTTCTGTCTCAGGACGACTGTGGCTATCCTGTCACAAATGTAAACGGGAACCTGAGGTACCAGTGAAACAAAAGGCCAATACAAAGCTTGTTCGACAGTCATAAAATCAGGACCAGAGCTCCTAATATCAGCTTCAGACAGCTGTCCATATTTTTACTTAAAGCTTAAAAGATCTTTAAAGGAGAATGGATGACCAATTGTTCATCATGTAAATGTACAAGTTCACCAGATCCTTTAGAAGTTGGTGTTATGGGTCTGTGCACCCTCTTCCCAGAATGCAATAGCAAAGAGGTTTGTCTTGTCTTGTGTGTAGCGCATTATGCAGAAACACGTGACATGATTCACAACTCTGCACAGGACCGCTTGACACGCAGCAGAATAAAAACAACACCCCCTCGCCTGCCTTTTATTCTCCTCGATTTGTCTTTCTTAAAAAACAAACAGGCTGTGAGCGGATGAATAAATAAAAGCCTGGAGAATGGATGGCGGCATCTGGGGCCGCAAGAGAGGTGCTGGGGTTCTGCAAGGTTCTGCCGCAGCGGGGCCTGTTCTTCCAGCCCTGTGCTATCTCCAGGCGGGGTGTTCATCATGGTGTCCACCCAGAGAGCCCCACCATCCATCAACCCACATGCCTGGCAGATCACAGGGTCCCACCATACGATTCGTGGGACTACAGGCCTTAATTCAACTAAAATAGAGTTTCACTGTGGGTCAGTGCTGAATTCTCATGTCTGGACAAATTGCTCTCATCACCATGCCATTGAATGCTATGGTGACAATATGAAGATGAAAAATAAGAAATTCCTTGATTATAACTTGATTATAACCATTGTTTGTAACCAATATAGATAATAAAATAGCGACAAAGCTTGGTCGAAGAGCAGATGAAGCATGTTTACAGACGTCTCCAATTTTGTAATTTACTCTCCTCCGGAAAGATCCATAATGTGCCCCCTTCAGTATGCTGTCTGTTTTTCTGTAAGTGATTTTATAGCAGTTCTGTAACTCTTATTAAAGACCCTATTTTACTGCTGTGAGAGACAGATAGCCCAATGGTGTAAAATACAGTCCGGTGTCATGCGTGGATTGTTATTGCAGACATAAAGACAGGCTGAATCACTCCAACAAATAGTGGAATTCCTAAAGAGAGACAGAGGGGATGAGAGGGAGATTTAAAGCTCATTCCCCGCACCTACTTCACGCTGTCCTGCCAGCAGCAGCCTCCCGATCCATCTCTCCAGCACTCAGCCGCCCAGAGGAGCCCAACAGAATCTTCTGCAGGTATGACGCATGTGAGCCTCAGTGCAGTACTGTAATGAGAGGCAAGGAATGTTGCTTCCAGCAAAACATTCTTATTGCCCTCATCAATGATAGCAACATCCCGTCTATGGGCATTTCTTTTAGCAGTTGGTAGGTGTGGCACACAAATGAAAAGATTATTTCATACACAAGTGCTTAATTGAAGTCCACCTACCACGTTTAATTCAACATTACTCTGATAATGCCATTTTATTGTGTGATTTGAAAGTTTCAGGTTCCCTTTACAAAACCCATTTTTTAAGGGTTTCAAGCCAAGCATTTGTGAAGGAATAAAAATGTAAGAAAATGCTCACATATACAGTCAAAATATTGGTTTTGCAAGATTTGTAACTTTTGCGAATGTAACTTTAATTTTAGGGTAAGACAATAGTTTCTGTCACCACCATAATACAAGTACCACCCCGGCACAACACAACCACTCTACCCCAATACCACCATAATACAAGTACCAACAGTACCAGCTCACCTCAATAATTGCCCTTCCACCCAGCATGACATCCAAGCACACAAAGCCATAGACTGGCTCAACCTTGACAGCAATCGGCTTCTAATCAATATGCGAGCTATGCCGCTGGCCCTGTGAATAACAAATAAAGTGGACTACAGAAAATGAAAGGTGTCTGTGGAGTTGAGTAGCCACTCTTCACTTGCCTGTGGCCACTGTGTTCTGCTGGGAGAGCCCAGGATCTACACCTCGCAATGAAAGCACATGCAGGTCAGGTCCAGCCACTCCACAGGGCGCGGTTTATGACAGACAGAACGTGACATCAGCGCAATTTAACAGCTCAATACCTTGTCTCACACAAATTGGTTGGCGCTGACGAGAACGGGGGTTCCAGTAATCAGCTGCCCGAGAGTGGCACAGAAAGCGACAAAGAGAGAAAGACAGAGAAAGGAGGCCCCAACACCATAAACATGATTTAGGGAAGAGAAGCTACATGGCCCATGTTCTGCAAGATTAGGCTGAGACGTTTAAAATGGGGCTTTTCATTACAGATCTCCACAAATGGCCGTGAATCATGTGTTCCAGTGGCTTGTACATTACATAATGCAGCTGAGCTTCTTCCTGGCTCTCATTCCTTCTCTGCAGTAGGTGGGACAGTGCTTTACGGCCAAGATAATAAGGTTGCGGGGAAGTGGTTAGGAGTGTTTACTCTAGCACGGGTGGAGCTGGCTGCAATTAGCCCATGTTCACTGGTGCTGATGGCTTCATCAACATCAGCCACCCCCAGCTGTGTTCCACGGCAGGACTGGCACGGCCACCTCTTCTAGCCAGACTGTAATTAAACATCCCAAAGAGCGGTGACAGAGTCACTAATTACAAGCGGAATGAAATCCCCTCGTTCACTCCTTCACTGTTACTTGGAGGCTGAACGAAAAACACGAAACTAAAAAAAAAAAAAAAAAAAATGTCCATTTATGGACAAAATTAAACAAAAAGGAAACACAATTAATTGCTTAGTTTAGTTTGAACGTCAGCTAGAGCTCTCATATATATTGATTTGTTTTTTATTTAGCAGCAGAATACATTTTAAATGGTTGTGAAAAGATCTTCTTTCTCTTTTACTTTTCAAATGAATGCAAAGATGGTCTTAAGGACGTAAAGGTCTTTTCCGCTATAATTAGGTGGAGGTCTTGCAGCGCCTGGGTGTAGTACCACCCAGACGGAAAAAGTAACAAAAATAAAAAGACATGTTCCCATTAACACGGCTTAATGCTGGTGCCACGGACCCCAAACCTTACTGGCCCTCAGAACTGCTGAATCAAAGAGCCGAGGCACCGCTAGCTTAGGGGCCATAATTGGGCTGACCTTTAACCTCTGCACCTTAAATCAGGCGCTCATTGCAGCCCAAGCACTCCCCTGTGCTAACTAGCTCCCTCACCGAGCCTCTCATTAACTGCAAACGGGGAGGCAAGGCGTAAACACAGAGGCGACCAAGAGCCTTCTTCATCTGTGTCTGTCCCACGCAGAAATCAAATGGGCTGGAACCGTGTGGCCCGTAATCGCGAGATTTGCATTTTTCTGCTTTTTCCGCTTATCAATTACCAAAATGCACAGCACACATGTGCCACAATTAACACTGAAGGAGTGCGGATCCCAAATCAGAACAATCGTTTGACTGTGGCCAGGGGGATCTAAGCTGAATTAGCCTGCCAGCAGACACGGGGGACAAAAGCAGCGTTCATTATTTTAACCAACATGCCCGCCATGTAAAGGCAGCTGAAGCTGTTAAGACACCAGCACTCGCAGAGAGACTCTGACAGAGAATATGTTGTCCTCATCATTAAAACCCACAAACGTCGGCTCTGCTTATTGAGACATCCTCATTTGCTGTAGTTCAAACCTGGCAAAGCATCCCCGTGCTCATAATGAGCAGAGCCGTGCATGAATGAAATATAAACACTGGCACATAACACGCCCAGGAAGCCGCCGCCGCCGGAGCCGCCGAGAACAACAAGTGTAATTTATCTGATCACGCGTGGCAATGACTCTTGATTTTATGAGAGTGAAGATCATTAAAGCATCTGCTCATCTTGAGGGGGATTGTAATGTGCATACATATAATTACCATCGTGCATCAGCAGAGAAGGAAATTTACACGTTCCGGGGCGGCGCAGTGTATATTTTTCTTTTTATTTTCACCCATTTCAATAAAATATGGTGGCAGAATCATGTGCATACATGAGGATAAAATAAATGTTTCTATACGAAGCCCCCTGGAATGATCCCACCACTTCACAGGGAGACACTGACCTTCTCAGTACGAGCCACTCATCACCAGTTAGTCCACTAGCGCCCAGTTAAAGAGAAGATGAGACCAAGATAAACCCAGAGGGCTTGCAAGAAAATGAGGGTACTGGCTTAGCGTGGGGTCGGTCACTATTTATGATGACATTTACTTTTTTCTATCTGGCCATTTTTCTTTAAATCATCATACGGAACTCTCACCAGGGGAATGCTGGAAGGTTTTTTTTATGTGCGCCCTAGTGGGACAGTGTGAAGATGGGAGATGCGGTAGGAATTAGCGGAAATAAATTATCCCAAGGCCAGGAAAGTTATCCAAAGTTTAATGGAGCCTCGGTGGCAGGATGGAGCAAGGAGGCGCTGCAGAAGTACTCCATCATACTCCGGTGGCAGTCACTTGATTGCAGGGAGGCATGCTAATGGGAGGTGGGGAGGTGCAGTTTCGCCAGCCTCCTCAGCGGTGAAGCAGCTCTCTCTCTCTCTCTCTCTCGAGCCCCTGCTGACTTGGTGGGCTAGCACACTCACCGGAGGGCAAATTATCTGAAAATAGGCTCGCTCTCACAGTGTGAAGTAGGGGCACTTGCAAACTCTCCAGAGGGCACAGTGCCCCTCTCGCGCAGCCCTCTCTGCCAGTGCACTTGGCGCAGGTGAAGGGTCAGCAGTTGGGGGGTCAAGGCCCCGTCCAAAATCCCGCAGACCCTCCAGATTGCCACTCTCGGAAAATTGAACTATTGGGCTGTCGGGTGGATGGAAGGACTGTTGACACCCACCAGGCCCTCTACTTGTCTTGAGTTGAAGCCCACTGTTGATTGAGGCCTGAAAGCAAGCCAAGCTTTACTCATCCCCCAGCGAGTTCACGGAAGCCCCCCATCATTCGACCAACACCAACCTATATCCTCATGTAACCAATCCTTCCGGGGTAATGCACAAACTTCCAAAGGACACAAAAAATTGTCCACGTCTCAGTCATTAGCAGAGCCATCATTTTCCTTTCTTGCTTCAGATACTAACTAGCTGTGATTTTAATTCTACTTTTCCATTATTTCCATTATTGCCCAAGCCTTTATCTCCTCCCGTTGACTTCTCCTGTAACCTTGAACCCGCCGCCCTCCCACTAATGACTTGAGCCAGTCAAGGAGGGAGAGCGGAGTGGAAAGAAGGACATGACACATGTACAAATTGAATGAGAGAGAGGGATTTCAGACGGGCATCAACTGTTTTCTATTTCCAGCCCTTGTCCCGTTAATCCTCATGTGCGCACAGATGAATCCGCGAGATGTTGCCTTATCTACCGTGCCGTTCAGATCGCCCCCCCCCCCACCCCCATCGACTCTTTCACACATAAACAGCAACACCTGCATGCAACAGAGCGCGCAGAACGACTCCGAAATTTACACTCACAGACGCAAAATCAGCGGCAAGGAATGTGCGCACCCCGAGAAGCAGCCATGCGTGAGTGTACGCGAGGCGAGGACTTTATTAACTCACACACACGCCATTAGTCCTTGCCTTGCTGCGGGTGTGTGTGCGGGGACTGATTAGCATAATGTGAGCAGGACCCTTCCCCACGG
Organism: Denticeps clupeoides; assembly: GCF_900700375.1. Classification (NCBI taxonomy): domain Eukaryota; kingdom Metazoa; phylum Chordata; class Actinopteri; order Clupeiformes; family Denticipitidae; genus Denticeps; species Denticeps clupeoides. Next base: position 6,783,027 of record NC_041710.1, on the reverse strand, counting down.
GTCGGACAGGGTGAGGCCGGCACCGTCCGTCCACGTGTGCACGCGCTCGACCTGCACTGATCCCGCCCCTTCATTTCACTCTCATCATAATGCGGGGGTCGCTGGTCACAGGGGGGAGGGGTGTCCAGAGGTGGCTGTCATGTCTGCGTCTGTGACCGGGAGTGAACAAATTCCCGAAGAAAGGAAACGCCTGCTCCTTCTTTCAGCCGCGGGCCGTGTGCACATTGCGATGAGCGCAACGGAATCCACAGATACACAGATAAACATGCTAGCGGCCCTCTACACTCTGTAAAACCATAGTGCACAAATATCAGCAAATATCCGAGGCCACGATGCTCCGGGTCGCTCGGGTTTCTGCACACTGTGGCTCTGCGTAGATTCGGATGATGATCTCTACAACAGGAGTGTTGATTCTCAGCCGCAATTTGTTCTGTGTGCAGCAAGGACTGCTTAATTACAGCTGTGTCACGGAGTAAATGTGCTGTGACCCAGGAGCACAGAGTGTGTGCATGTGTGTGTGTTTATGAAACAAGGGTTTCCAGAAAAGAGCTTTTCGGCCCTTGCCTGGCCTGCTAAAGAGTTTCAAGTGTGTCTATTTGTGTGTGTGATGGAGAGAGACCACATAAGTGACATTATATGTGTGAGTGTGGCATGTGTAAGTGTGCAGGTGTATGTATGTGTGTGCGGGTGAGAGAGCAGGCTGAGGTGCTGCTCTCAGTTTTGGAGGGTGCTTCAGTCCCGCTCCAGAGCCTTGGGCAGTTCGGGTGCTGATAGCCCACTCTGGCTACATGGTAATGGTGTCTGGATGAACTCTTCAAGGGCCTGGAAAGCCGCTCTGTGGCTGGGCCTCCACTCGGCAGGTGAGACCCCACTAACCTGAGGTAGTCAGCCCATGCTGGAGTGTATGAGAGAGGGCATCTCCCACCCCAGGCTTCCCGTCACCTGTGCTCACGAATCAGTGCAGTTATTATGGGTCCCCAGACGGCTCTTTCAAGTGTGTGACAGTCTCCATACTTACTGTTCTACTTGTGTGCTGCAATCCAAAAATCCAGGAACCTATTTATCATAGAAAAACAGCTGAATTTCAGTACAATTTTCAAGAAAACAAACAAACAAACAAAAAAACACTTTTTATGTATGGACTGCTATACTACAGTCCAGTTTTATCCAACCTCAAAATAGGTCTTTCGGACATTAGTTCATAATCTGGGTGATTAAGGTTTCCACTTCAGTGCTATGAAATCCTGGAAATATCCAGCGGTTCCCTCGTCAAATATGATTGGCCTGGACGTAAGCCATAAACTGCTCTCTGAGCTTAGGAACCATCACCAATGCCAAGGCATAATTTTTTTTTATTTGCTAGATGTTGGGTCTTATCCCTCTTCTTTTCACATTTGTTTTAATATGAATAAGCACTGGAAGCTTTTCAGTGTAATTATATTATATTTTTTGTTTATTGGAGCCAGCATTCCAACTTCACTTCCAACAATCACCTTTTTTTTTAAACTATATCATGGTCACTTTAAGTATTTCAAGCTATAGTGCATATGCACATTTTATTATGCATTCTCACAACAAATGTGTCTAACCCATTTTAATGAAATGTTTGTGTTATACTGAAGTGTTTTACGGTGTACGGCATTTAACGTATGGGCCTATGATATATATTACTTACAATACAGTCTGCAGTAGATCTGATATCAGAGCAGAGCAAAGCCCGGGCAGATCTCTTCTCTTGATAGTGTTTCTGTTACAGGAAGATCTCTGATGCTCTATCTCTCAGCCCAGCCCCAACATTCCTCTCCTCCCTGCCACTTAGGTACCCTCTCCGTCCTCCCTCTCTCCCTCCCTCCCTCCTGTGCCTCTCCGTTTTTCATTCGGGTGACACCACCACTGCGACTAATTAGAATTCTGTCAGTAAGTAAATGCACTGTGACCAGTGGGTGACAGCTGTGTCTCCCTGCCAATGGGTTTGGAGAGAGAGAGGGACAGGGAAAAAGAGAGCGAGACAGAGAGAATCAACAGAGTGGCAGGTTGGCATTGAAGGCGCCAGTCCTCTCTTTTAACAGGAGAGGTGCAGCAGTCACCACTGACCCAATAGTCATTTAAATCACACAGAGTGAAGGAGCGGGCCGGCCAGCCACTGCCAAATAAATGCACTGACTGACTGCTTGACTCCGCTTGCCCCAGACAATGTGATGCCCTTGCTACCTTATCAATTTAGGAAGAGGCCCGGGGACACCAGAACTGAGATGGTCTTAATCAAACCTCCTTCTTTAGTGATGCACCCCCCACCTCTCAGCTCAGGCCTGCCTGCTGAGAGTCCTATTCACTTTTACCATAAGGTACAGGAAATACCAGGAGAGAATTGCTGAGAGAATATGTTAAACCTACACAAAAAACAAATATTGAGGCTGATTAAGACCCTATTTGGAAAGTACTGCATGAAGACAAATAATCATTGTTTGGTCTATCATAAAATCTGTTGGTTCAATTTTGCTTCTGTTTATTTTATAAGTTTAAGTTCAAGTTGAGTGTCTGTGGGTGCCTTATCAGTTCGTACTTAATATAATTTATGTGATAATCACTGTGATTCATTTCTGAATATAACAAATTCAAAAATATGTAATGTGCCAAAATAAATTAATTCAATTGACACTGCTGCATTTTTTTTTTACTCCTTACCTATGACACGGATGCCATTCAATCATTTTTAAATTTTTTAAAAAGTTTTTGTGCTTACCATGTGTCTGCACCTGCATTAGAATGTGCCTTTTATCAGGTACGCAGATAGCTTAAATCAGATGAGATCAGACGAAAATATTTAAATCCACACTGCACCTGGCATTGAGTTCAATCTTTGTCTCATCAGATGTTTCTCATGGTCTGAGAGTTCTTCAGGTACCTTTTGACAAACTCCAAACTCTAAGAAGTGGCTTCCGTCTGGCCACTCTACCAAATGGCTTCCCTTCTAGAAGGTTCTCCTCTGTCCACAGAGGACCTCTGGAGCTCTGGCAGAGTGACCATCGGGTTCTTGGTCACCACCAGACTAAGGACCTTCTCCTCCAATTTCTTAGTTTAGGTGTCCAGCCAGCTCTAAGACGAGTCCTGGTGGTTTTGAACTCCACTTACGATGATGGAGGTCACTGTGCTCATTGGGACCATCAAAGCAGCAGAAATCTTTCTGTGACCTTCCCCAGATTTGTGCCTTGTAACAATCCTGTCTCAGAGGTCTACAGACAATTCCTTTAACTTCATGCTTGCTTTGTGCTCTGACATGAACTGTCAACTGTGGGACCTTATATAGACAGGTGTGTGGCTTTCCAAATCAGGTCCAATCAACTGTAGTATCCACAGATGGACTCCAAGTAAGCTGCAGAAACATCTCAAGGATGATCAGGGGAAACAGGATGTGCCATTGGCTATTGAACTTCATGGCAAAGGCTATGAATACATATGTACATGTGCTTTCTTGGTTTTTTTTTTTCTTGGTAAACTTTTTTCACGTTGTCATTATGGGATGTTGTGTACTAGGCCACCACTCCCCGATTTTGTGCATACACAAAATGTGTCCCTGCATTTAACCCATCACCTTAGTGAGCAGTTTGCAGCCATGACAGGCACCTGGGGAGCAGTGTGTGGGCACGGTGCTTTGCTCAGTGGCACCTCAGAGGTACCTTGGCAGTTTTGAACCAGAAACCTTCTGATTACAGGTCAGTTTCCTTACACGCTAGGTCACCACTGCGCAGTGAATAGTTTTTGGATGCTCTATAAAAAGAGCAACTGAGACAATATTTCCTGTAGGAACATAACCTCCATGGATGGAGGTTTGTAGGTTTAATGGTATATATGTCGTGCACTAGTTGAAAAAAGTGAAAGTAAAGCGATTGTGAAGCACAGCTCAGCATACAGTGACACAACGAAATGTCCTCTGCTTTTAACCATCACCCTTAATGAGCAGTGTGCAACCATGACAGGCACCCGGGTAGCAGTGTGTGGGGACGGTGCTTTGGTCAGCGGCACCTCCGTGGCACCTTGGCGGTTCGGGATCCGAACCTGCGGCCGTCCAATAAAGGGTCAGTTTCCTTACCCGGTAGGCCACCACTGCCCCACTAGGCCACCACTGCCCCATTCAGGGAAGAGTGCGTACGCAGTCCCCAACTACAAGAAATTATGCAGTCGAGATTCCCACTTTGGGGAATTCGCAGGAGTCAGCTCATCCGGGGTGCAATGGCTGAGCCTCGCCCTGGGTGACCCGCCTTCTTGATCACGGTATTCGCCTGCCAGTTAAGTATTGACCCACTACACCCGCATTCTTTAAACTCATTAGGAACCAATCATTTATAAACTGGCGTGGATTTGATTAAAGTCAGTTCCAAAGGTGCTGGGCCGCTCTCTCTCCTCTGTGCGCGTTCTGAATCAGTTGCAGCTGATCAGTCCGGCAACGGTTGAAGGCCCTTTTGTTGTCTAAAAAATGTTTGATGTCGGCCGTTGAGTGTTTGCTCTATGTCTCTGGGCATTTTGGCACATTGTGTCATGGGAATATTTGGGAGATGCCCTAACCCTGAGTGACTCAAGGTCTGGACATAAGTGCCAGCTCTTGGCATGGGAGAAAGACACTGACATGGCACTGAAGTAACGTGTTTCGACAACAGGCGTGCAGCGATATGCAGATGCCCTCGCCAAAGCCTGTCATTAGGTCCGAGGGACACATACTCAGCAGTGTGCTGAGAGAGAGAGAGTCCTGGAATAGCCCACGTCCCCCGAGACCCAGGAAGTGACAACAATCCTCAACATGCGCCACGACAATTACTGTCCTGCCTGTCGGCCCAAAACAGCAGGCACTTTATGGTTTTACAGACAGACCGCATACACGCCTGATTAATGCGCTAATTTTCTGCTAGTCTTACATTACAAACGACAGGCTGAGGTTTGCTTTATGGCTCGAATTGAATCTCTCGCCTTGAGCTATTTGTTGAGGAATGGGAGGAGGTGAGAGAGGCAGATAAATAACTGTGATAAGTGCAGTTCTGGCCTGGGCCTGAGTGACATACGGTAAGACTCTGCCCGCTGAAATATTCATGGCTTTTCCAGGGCAGAGGGAAGTTAATTTAGCCGTTTCGGTATGCTGGGGGTAATTAAAAGAGATGATCGATAGTCTCGCCCCCCGTGTCTGATAACAACTCCCTTTCAGAGAGAGAGAGAGGTCGAGAGAGGGGGGAGTTAAAACAGAGAGAGAACACAAGTCTTGTTTATGCTGCAACTTTTATCCACCAATATCTTAATTGAATTTAATTGCATTCAAATGATTTTTGGAAACCTTTTAATGTGCTACAAATAAAATGCACATGGTTCACAAATCCCACTTTCCCTTATCTCTTACATTCCGCTTGCATGTGACACTCTCATGCTAAGATGCTCGAAAACAATCATACAGCCATGCAATAAGTGCCAACAGAATGGGTGTGTCTCCAGGGCTCAGTGACTTTTGACATGGACCTGTCACAGGACACCAACTTTTCCCTGAATCTGTTCGTCTTTGCACCCCTGCAGTAGGTCCAGGCTGCTGTATGTGCCGCTCTTATGCCAGTCTGGCTGCCTGATTGCCTGTCTGTCCGTCTGGTACAGTCATGGCTGTAAACAGTGGGGAGGTGCCGTCCACTCACTGCTGCTGGAGACACTTATGGGGATTTGGATGTTGCACCAAGGGACAAATTGAAGTTCTTCCACTCCTGAGCAGAAGCTTCTCTACTATAAACCAGACTCTGTCATCAATATTGTAGAAGAAACCTTCATTCAGGAATTGCTAACTAATTAGAGTTGGCCTTAAATAATTAATCTCCTTAACTTTTATTGATTTGTCAGTTGTGTGGTAGGACTTGAGCTGTAAAATCGACTGTCTTCCGACATGGTCATCTGTGAGTTTATGGGCTTGAGATCTTACCCACAGAAATGCGGAACAGCTTACACATATGAAAAAATGTCACCGTCATGCTTAACTGTTCCTAATTTTAGCATCAAAAATGTAATAAATCACTTTGTATCTCTCATGTGAATAGAGATTATTGACAGACTAAAACCCACTCTGCATTGTCCAGTACCATGGATGAAACATGGACAAATACTAAAATGACAAAACCATCATCTTCACTAAAGTGCACCATGACAGAACATTTTTAACACCAACCTTTTGCGTCCCCTTCTGACGTGAAAGTGAGTTTTTCCTTGCGTTCATGAAGGGTCTAAGCTTTGGTGGTGTCAACTGTACAGAGCTGTCAAACCCCGTTGATGGCTTAATGAGAAATAAATGTTGCTGTTGATATCAGTTCATCCTAAATGTAGCTGACACTACCACGGGATGCACTGTGCCAACACTTCCTCTTTGTGGGAGCAGTTGACTGGTTAATATGATGTTTGGATTAAAGCTAATTGTTTAATTGCTTAATTGTTGCAGAATTATGCTCAGCTCATTGGAAACCAGTCAGCCATGCAAGAGAGGTTTACTTCGGATGCAGCAGAAGGGGAAAAGGGAAAAGGAGCGAGGCATAGTATGTCTTTCAAATGTGAAAAAAAAACAAAAAAAAACGCCATCGCTTGTCATGGCTCAGCAGGGCCCGTTCCTGAACACATGCCCTCAGGAAGTCCATGCATGGGCTTCCTCTTCCTGTTCTGCTTTTCCTGTCTTGTTAACTTCCTACTGTCCTCACCTGTGTCTGTGTGTGTTTAAGTCTTCCCATTGTCCTCAGTCCATGTCTGTCTGTCATCTTACCTCCGTTACGTGTGTAATTCTCACTTTTTTTTTCCTTTTCCTGTTTTAGAAATAAATGATGCTTTGTTCCCTATGCATAACATTTTATTGATCTGCGTGCTTTTTCTGACAGTACTAGAGTAAGACTTTGGTTAGATTGTTGTGCAGGCGTGTGGGTATTTTGGGTGAAGCACCAAAACACCAGGCATTTTCAGGAATGAGCGTCTGAGAGGGACTTTTGACCACATGAGAACCCAGGATGGATCCAACGGCGGAAGAAAACCAATTTCCAAAAAAGCAAGAGCACGAGATGCGCTGTGCGCTAAAAGAGTGAGACTGCAGCTTGAGCATGTGTGACCACTCAAGACGGCCATCGCTGCCTCTGGAAATCACTATCGATGTTTGTCCCAGCCTCTGTTCATGCCATGTGTTCAATATGTGTACATTTCCGCTGATATTGAATGGCACAACACTCCAGGTTGTCCTGGTATGGTGTGGAATAAGAATCGTCTGACCTCTGGCACTTCACACGGAATTGCCTCACAACGAGACTGCATCAATTACAGCCCCGGTGTGTTTACTGCATCGCCCCCGAGTCGGGACTTTAAACGACGACGGGCGGGTCTGAGAGGGGTGACCTTGTTAGGCCAGGGAATGAGACGTGAATTAGACATGTTCCAGTCCCCTCCCCCTGCAGACGCTGACCTTCCGTGGGTTTTTAATGGCTTTAATTCTCTTTTCTTCTTCCAGGCGACCACGCTGATACTTTTTCCTGTGATTGTGAAAAATGGATTCATTTTCTTCCCATATTTATTGTTTTAATACCCTTTCATTTTTGGGAGCATGTTAATGATGTACGGATCTCTTCGATTACTCATTTTCACCTCTTTACCGCTTAAGCTCGGAAGATTACGGCTGTCAGGACTTTTCTGTGACAACTCATTTAAAGTAAACCTGTGTCTTTTCTCGCCGGGCTGATTAGTGGAAAGTCGTGAGCTGAGAAATCTGCAGAGATCTTGAGGTGCGCTGATGCGCGCAGGTGCTTAAACAAAGCTGAGGCACACTTACCGCTCTGACACAGCCATCAACAAGCGGGACAAATGACCCAAACGTGGCACAAAGAGGAGAGCAAGAATTTCATCCAAGCGCTGAGCTACTGATGAGAGCTGACCGACGCGGCGCAGCGAGTCAGTCTCTATTAACACATTAACGTTCTACAGCAACTTCTCATGCACGCACACACACACGTCCACCGCTCCTCTGTTCACACAGCGGTGGGGGTGGAGCCGGCGAAGGGGCCGGGCTGAGGAGACGATGAGAGAAAGTGATCAATGGCAGCTTGGACCTCTCCTGAGTGCACGGAGCAGAGCTCCCTGGCTTCAGTACATGGCCTGTCACTTCGGCTTTGGGAGATGTAGACAACGCACACATACACACACACACACACACACACACACACACACTTGCAGCTGCAACTTGTATCATGTGTTTTCCAGCACGATGGACTAATTTTTAAATAAGGATTTTCTTGTTAGCGAATGAAGAATGAGCAGCATCCACATCCACAATGCAAAGTGCATGCAGATAAACATCATTACCCTGTCGTCTGCAGTCAGAACAGACGCAAGAGCAACACCTGACGATGTGTCAACCCGACAACTACAACACCATTAAAAATGAACTCAGCATGCAAAAGTCATGCAACCGTCGGGAAGATTTAATGCTGGGCCTTCCACATGCGGCCATAAAACAAGACAAGCGTCTGAAAAGAGGGAGACAGAGGACTGAGGGTGGGTGAAAAAGAGAGGTGGAGGACACAGGCAGTGTCAGACTGAGGAGAGAGAGGAAGATTTGGTGGCAGTAACGTGAAGAATGAAGTCACCTGGCTTTCCCTGTGCTCTGAAGGTCAAGGGAAGGCTGTTGCATATTCATGACGATGGGCTGCACATGATCGATGCCTTTTAATTGTTTTTTTCCTGCTCTGTGGAAGGAAGTGCCAGCAACATCGATCCGCTGCAGACAAGGCCACTTACATGTCAGAGCTGCTCTCGCTCGCCTGCTGCAGGGACCCCCAGACAACAGGGAGGTGTGACAGGACGCCATGGCGACATGAACACAACATGCCTGCCTGTCTGGCAAGGCTGTCGATCCAGACACCAATATCCGACCTGAGTCCTGAACTGTGGCACCAGATGCTGTAGAGGATTGTGGTAACGTTACACACACACACAAAGCAACTGGTAATCCTGATGTGAACTTGTAAATCGGCGCCTACTTAGAGCTTTGTGGAGGTCCTTTGGGTTGTAGATAGTGCTAATTCAGTTGGGACGTTATCTGAGGACTTCAGTGGAGTGTGGATAACTTTTTAAATCATGTCCAGCAGACGTTCTAGTTAAAGAGGTGTAAGAAAAATGTCTCCGCATTGTTGAAGTTACTTTTCTGTGTAACTGTTATCAGAAGCTAAGTTGAGACTAATAGGCTTTTACCCAGAGGCGCCCGCTGCGGTCGTGCTTCAGGTGAAAATTGGACTCAGCAGCACCATTCAACTCTGTTCTTCAGAAGGACGCTCCAGTTTGGCTTTTGGGTACAACCTGCAATCTTACGGGCCGTGGCCTCATTCTGCCGAGGCAGCACCGGGCGGCGGCCACACATCAATCTGGCACCACACTCAACCCTGTCTCCAATCTGCTCCAGGTGAAAACACATTGTTTTGTTTGCTGTCAAATGTCATAGCAGCCTGGTCCATAGGGTCAATTGGAAAGAGACCTGACCAAAATGACCAGGGGATACGGAGATAAAATTTGCAGAGTTATGAATAAACACAGAGGGCCCTATTTCCAAAGCACTGTGATAGATTTAAATAACCAAAAAATAATAATAATGCTAGCTATTTCTATGATGAAAATTAGTAATTAAAGATCTTCGGTTGTGTGTAATTATTTCTGTCACCTACATAGTATAAAACACACACACAAAAAAGTTTTGTGTTCACTAAACAAATTCAGAGCAGGGCAGTCCTGGCCTAGTGGATAAAGAAGCGCAGGGGTTGTAGTCCTGAACTGCCAAGGTGCCACTGAGGTCCCCTTGAGCAAGGTACCGTCCCCACACACTGCTCCCCGGGCACCTGTCATGGCTGCCCACTGCTCACTTAGAGTGATGGTTTAATTGTGGAGGACACATTTCATTTTGTCACAGTGTGCTGTGCCGCTATGCTGGGGCAGTGGTGGCCTAGTGGTTAAGGAAGCGGCCCCGTAATCAGAAGGTTGCTGGTTCGAATCCCGATTCACCAAGGTGCCACTGAGGTGCCGCTGAGCAAAGCACCGTCCCCACACACTGCTCCCCGGGCGCCTGTCATGGCTGCCCACTGCTCACTCAGGGTGATGGTTAAAAGCAGAGGACACATTTTGTTGTGTCACAGTGTTCTGTGCTGTGGATCACCATGACAATCACTTTCCCTTTCAAATCGGGGTGGTAGTAGCCTAGTGGGTAACACACTCGCCTATGAACCGGAAGACCCAGGTTCAAATCCCGCTTACTACCATTGTGTCCCTGAGCAAGACACTTAACCCTAAGTTGCTCTAGGGGGACTGTCCCCTGAAACAACTGATTGTAAGTCGCTCTGGATAAGGGCGTCTGATAAATGCTGTAAATGTAAATGTAAATCTGGCTTCTTGTCTGCTTGCCTCTGAGTAGTTTTCGTTGCCGTCAGCACACATGATGTGTGATCCCTGTTATGGTCTTCCCAGAACCACCTCATGCAGATACACTGATTCTGATGGGACAAATGGTGTATTCAACATTCCCGAACACATCTTCCAAAAATATCTCTTAGAGACTGAAAGTTTCTGCCATGTGGAGTGACGGTGCTTTTAGTGGTTTTGTTGTGATCTTACATGCGTACATGTTTCCTCACATAAGCAGAAGGGCTTGTTGCGCATGTGTTGGCCATTCCAAACATTTAAACGGGCTTTATTCCTCCCCTTCGAATACCTTCCTCATCCCTGTTTGGTCTCTTAGAGAGGTGATAATCAGCATTTACTGAAACAAAGCAGAGAATGGCTTGTTGTGGGGGTGGGGGCGTCGGCACACGGCCTCTGTGCCTTTGTCAAATCAGAGCAGATTTTCAGTAATAGATTCTCCTCCCGACACTCAATTCCGTTCCAAGGCGATCCTCCTTTATCCCAAAGCATCAAATATTTAAAGACTCGTATTAGTGGTGGTGTCATCTCCTCAACTTGGAGCTTACAGCCCCAATCTCTCCTCTGCCTTCTTTCCCAGCCACCTCTCCTTCCCATTCCTCTTATAATATCCACAATGTTATCTCGCCAAGCCTCCACATCCCCCTTATCATTTTATATTTTCAATACTTAAATCGTTTTTCCCACTCCTTCTTGGTCATGATCCCCCCCCCCCCCTTCCCTTCCCTTCTTTCTTTTCATCCTTTTTTTTGTCAATGGCTGGGCTTTTCAATTTTTAAGAGGCGAGGCTTACAGATTGCAAAGGAAAGGGAGACAGGGAGATCTGGAGAGAGCGAGGGAGAGCGAGAGCCACCGCCGCCGCGGCGCGCTTGACTGATACCTTTCAAGAGGGGCAGTCTAGCTTGTCAAATCGCCGGCTGCAAAATGAATTGGCATATCTATTCAGCCCACTGTGAGATGTCATGCAACACAGTTTCATATTCCTCGATAAGGTGAAATAAAGCAATTGTCAGAGAGAGAGAGAGAGAGAGAGAGAGAGAGAGAGCTACGGAGAGGGGCTTTTCAGCGCCAATGTGCTGTTTGCTTGCTGAAGCACCAGGGTGGGGAGCGAGAGCCTGGTACACCTGGGGAAGGGGGGGTGGTGTAGGTGTGTGGACGGTACACACCGAGCGAGCCAGTGCCGACTCCCCCGTGAGATCCTGACGGCATCGCCGCCGTCTGGTAATTCGGATTCAGTCCACCCTCTTATCTCGGTGACTCGCCGGTAGGTGTGGGTAGGCCGAAGTCGTAGACTGTAACTGCCGTCTGTCTGGACACCGGATACCGTCGGACAAAGGCCTAACCGGCACAAATGGGGACGTGTTGTCACCAGGACCAAACAGTCCAGGTCTCAGGTAAATGCCTGTGGATCTTTTTCAGAAGCACGTCAGCCTTTTTATTTAAATGAGTGTTAATTGGACCCTCGGAGACACCACATGACAACACGCCGAGTCGTTGTGTTTGGCTGCTGCGCGTTTGATCACGGCTCTGTGTTTTCCTCCCGCCCGGAGTTTATGTCTGCCTTGGTGGCCCACGCAGCCGCGCCTCCCTGACACTCCGTGGCATCGCATTCGGCCCGGAATAAGCTGGGACAAATATTCACCATTCACACGTGTCCAATTGCGGATGTGCCTGCATTCGCCCCCGAGTGCGTATTGCCATAACCAAAATACACATTTACATGGTAAGACTAAGAATAACGACGCGGCCTGTCCTCCTGCCTGATGCCTGCCTTGTCTGGAGATCCCGGCGTCTGTGCTGGTGTCAGCAGCTGCCACCGCGTGAGGACCTGTGTTTCTCTCAGCCTAAGGGGACGGCTTGTTTGGGCGGTGACGTGGGCGGTGGTGGCAGGCTGTGCCTCCGTCTGGCATAGCAGCCATCAGCCGCTCGGTCCCTGGCAGTGCCACATCACTCTGGACTCAATAATGAGCTTCTCTCCATTATTCCCTTCTCTCTGGTTCACACTCGTTCTCTTCCTCTCGTACTTCTGTCTCTTCCTCTGACACGCTTCCTCTATCCTGATTCCGTATTCTGTTTCTCCTTCCATCTGTCTTCTCTTTTCTCCTTTTGCCTTTTCTTTCTCTTGTTTTCTCTCCCATTGCCCTCGCTCTCTCTCTCTCCGTCTGCCGCCTCCATGTCGCTGCCCCATTAGTTTAGTGACCAGTGGGCTGTGACAGACGGGGGTAATGTCTCCCGCGCGCGAACACTGACGGGGTGGCATGTCGGGGAGGGTGAGCAGGGCGTTTCCATTAGTGACCGTAATGTTCTGACAACTGGGCTCAGCCCACCACCGCAGTCGCACAGTCGTCGCTGGCCGGCTCCCCGCCAAACTGGCCAAACTGGGCGCTGGGGGTGGGGTGGGGTGGGGTGGGGTGAGTGACAGGGGAGCGGAGGTATTCTTTTTCTCTCCCCTGTCTCAACCTCTCCATCTTTTTTCCCCGTCCCTCGCCGGGGTGTGAAGGCCACGTAAAGCTAAGAGAAGAAAGGCTTTTCTGCATTGCCCTCTTCTTCTTTGAGAACTTGCAAGTCTTCATTCCAAAACCCACAGGAAGTAAAATTAGCAGAGAAGCAGGGGGAGCGCAGCCCGGCGCATTTGATCTGTGTTTGTTTAAGGTGATACCTTTGAAAACGGATCAAATGCAGTCTTGTTTTCTGTGATCAGAGGCCACATTCCGATTTTTTTTTTCACCTCTTTTCGTCTTTGTCTTTTTATTTAATTTGACACAGTGAATATGCTTGTTAGGTAAAGATCATAGAGGGTGTTGCAGAGATTGTCAGAATCGTTCCGGCGGGGTGTGTGAGAAAAAAAACAGTGAAGTAAAAGGAAAAAAAAACAGACATGTTAATGGACACAGTGACTGATATTCAGTGTATAAAATAACTTTCTGCAGCTGAAGTATTACCTTCCTAATGTAATGGGCAGCCATTTCCATAGACAGTGCTTTTACCCTGATGGAAGGAGGGTCATGGATAAAATGCAGTGACACCTCACGTCCTGTGTGGGACCAATTCCTCAAAATAATTATTATGCTGTAGTTACTTAAAAAGCATGAGGGTATTGGTCACAGCTGACATTAGCGGAGGCAACGGAAAGACATACTGCTTCTTAAGTAACAGGATAATCCAGTAAAAGATTGGAGGGGCCTGCCAGAGGCCTGAACTGTGCAGGCCAAAAATGAAAATATTACAAACACCACCCAGCAGAGCTCCAGGCTCTATGAATGAGAAGCCAAAGAAACCGGTTTAAATCGGCCGTATCCTCACTGTGAACAAAAAGTGAGGATACGGCCAATTTAAAGTGGTCTTAACGTTTATCTCAAGCGTTCTTGTTGAATTCAATACAGTCTTTTCCAGCTATAGAGTGATATATCATCAGTTTTCAAATATTATGTTTTTTTACAGAGCAATATATAATTATAGTCTAAGATCTAAAGCAGACCTAATGATTTTTCATGTTCAATTAAACATAGTACAAATAAATGTGACACACACACACAGACCATAATAAAATTCACAATGACCGGATGAAGACAAGATACAATGATGATACATTTATTCTCTTACTAACAGGTGAACACAACCAGGAAACCAGGAACACACCACAGGGATGGTCCAAAAATGGATATTCAAAAATATTAATTTTAGCAAACTTGAGACAACTACTGAAAAGAGGCTCAGACAGGGAGTTATGGGGAGATTATTTGGTCTTTTTTTTTTTTTTTTAAACACCCTTACTAAATAAAACTAAATCTAATTTATTGCAAATTTCTTACATTTTTTCGATAGTCCAGTCAGGCAATATGTCCACATGATGAAGACACATCCAAACTCAGGCTCTTTGTGGGCAAAACGCAAAAAGGTTGCTCCCATGTATAAGTGCCTCAGCAGCTGTATGATTCAATTTAAAAATAATGTAAATGCACACACAAAAGATCACTTTAATCAGCCCTAAAATATTACTGTCAGTATCCATCTTTATGTACAGATTGTCTCTGACTGCGATGAATTCTGTATCCACGTCAAAGGTCAAACCATACAGGAAGTACACACTGCATAAACTTTGTTCATTTATTGAAAATGTTAAAGTTTTAAAAAGAATTCCAATGATTAACATATTTATTTGGACAGTCCTTACATATACTGAAGTGTGCTTGTTTCCTGAAATAAAAGAGCAGAGCAGCATTTTAGAAAATTACATCTGTTAATCTCAGCTAAATGTCCAAAGAAATGTCCAAATGTCCAAAGCTCATCTGCAGCTTTGTTATTGACCCGTGATTTTTGGAAAAGGGTTTGTGCCAGTCCTGCATTGCAAGGATCCAGGTTGGAAACTAAACGGGAACCTGAAGTCACAAAATACATTAAAAGTCAACTTTATTCTCTCTGCCCATCTGTATGCTAACTATTTATACTTATACTTAACTATTTATATCAGTTTTCAAGCTTTGAGCAGAGATACCCCAAATTTATTTACATTGTTTAAGACATGTATGTTGTGCCAGGCATTAGTAATTTTTCCCACTCAAATTATTTAACTTCTTATAGATTGTCACAATCATCTGATACTCAAATTACCCAGCTGCCGAAATATATAAAAATAATAGAGAAATGGAAAAAGTATGGTCCAGCTTCTTCTGTTGTTTCTGACATCTCCTATTAATGGTGTAAAGACACAAGAATGGGCAGGACCCATTGGAGTTTAACCACTTTTATTTAAATTTACACAAGATTAACATACACTTAGGGCTATTCTTGGGAAAGAAGAAGTGAGAAAAAGGGGAAAAGGGAAAGTTCACACTCTCACGGGGATGCTCCACCTACAAAACACAACACACAAAACCATCATCATACACATCAAGGCTCACAAGACCTCAGAGGCACACCGCCTCAGACCATGACCATTACCAAGACTTTTTCAAAACACCAAGGCTAAGGCTCCCTGGGCGCCTGTCATGGCTGCCCACTGCTCACTCAGGGTGATGGGTTAGATGCAAAGGACAAATTACACTGTGTGCACCGTGTGCTGTGCTGCTGTGTATCACATGTGACAATCACTTCACTTTTTATTTATTTATTTATTTGTAACTGAAAAGGACTGAAAAGGACTGAGTGGCTGAGAGCACTCGGCGTCCCCATTCACTCAGCGGTTCGGGGCGCAATTCCTGAACCTAGAGCTCTGATGCAGGCACAATGAAATCAAGGTTGCGGGGCTTGCAGTGTGTCTGGTCATCCCAGGACAAATGTTACTTACTCATAATAATCAATATTAGTGGAATTGTGTATTGTAGCATGGAGAAGTTTGTTTAAGTTTTTATGTCTTTAATTAAAAAAAAGATGAATGATGAAGTATTTTTGTCAAAAAGAATCCAAAAAAAACCAAAACACACAACACACAGACAGCATGAGCGGTACCAGGGTGGTGGAGAATGCTGCCAATGTGTGTAAATTATATTACCAGATTATGGTGGAATTCTACAATCATGACTTTGACTTTTTTTTGTTGTGTATCACCCCAGGAACTGACGAAACAATGTATTTTTATCACAGATATATTTTGTACTTCTGAATGTGTGATATTGTCTAGAAAGGAGAAATAGTAGGCTCAAAAGGTTGTGAGGCATCCCTAATTTTTCTTTGATTGTACAGAATGCACTGATTGAGTTGGCCAATTCCTCTCTTACCGATACTCCACCAAGTCCTGCTGGAGAAACTGTGCTGAACACACCCCCCAGCTCTAATGAGTCTTCAATTACATCCGTCAATGGCTAATCATATAATGACATATAGTGAGATAATAACTCTGTGCTAATCTGGTCATGTCATTGTTTCTCGTGATGAGGAAAGGGTTTCTTTCTTTTTTAAGTTAATTGTTTCCAATTGCTTGTTATCTGCCAACGGACTCAGATTTACTGAGAACGTTACGGGTTTCCAGCAGCGTCCTTTTTATTGAGTGATACTGGTTAATGATTTCTCCCTCACGGTGATACTAGTTAACAGGCAGAGGAGTCCGGTGTCGTGTTGGCAGGAGCAGCAGATCGTATGTCATGCTGTTAACGCTTTTTCTGTAGTAGAACTCTGTGGGAGGTGCTGGGAGATGACACGTGCGGTAACAGAGCGGGCTGATTGGGTTGTTGTGCTGTCACCACTGTCATAGCCGGCCGGATGGTGACAGGGTGTTTAAGGGGGCCAGGTGTGGGATGCAGCATGTGGAGAGCTGCATCGTTTGTCTTTCAGCACCTTGCTACTGTTTCTGTTACTTGTTTTATGTAATTTTTGATAATTTTTTGTGTAATTTTAAAATCCATTTTGTGACTTTGAAATTACTAAAACATATTAATATTTTTAAAATACCTTTTGCATTTATATTACCATCAAAAATAAGCCACTCAAATAAATTTTGTGACAGGGAAACCATTATAAAACCTCTTGCAAACCAATCAAATAGACAAGGAAACCAAAAAACAATAATAGCTTCAATAAATCTGTCCTAGTTCACTCCAAAATACGTATCAGCAACTGTTGTAGTGGTCAATAAAAATCTGATTATACTTGTTAGCTTTATATACTATCCGAAGCTTCTTTGACAGGATCAAAACAGGCAATAAAGCCTAATTAACCACTTTCACCAGATGGTCTTAACAATGCAGCCTCAACACAGAATGTCTGGCAAAATGTAGCAGCTCTACTGTCCTAGTTCTAACATCAAAATTCCACAGTCTCCATGTCTTTTAGAGAATCTCACAACCATCCATCAGGTGGAAAATGATCCCAAGACAATAAACATCACACACCCCCACCCCATGTTCCTCTCCCCGTTCCACTGTTTTTTAAAATTGCAATTTATTACAATTACTGCATCATTGCATCATTGTCCTTAATTCTAATGATGAATGGTAATACAATGTAATGTTATGTTAAAATGCACTTGAAACCATGTGTTAAATTAATATCAAATTATTTCCTATATGTAAGTGATGTTTATGAAGTATACAAATCAAATGAGTACGAATGAAGGCAAAGACAAATGTTGCAGATAGGACTATGTTCCAAAAGCAATCAATTAATTTAACATTTCAATGTAGCTGAGACACAAACGAAGCAGAAAAGCGGAACTAGTGGAAGAGAAGAAGTAGAACGATTGACTGTAATTAGTGAGTAGTCACATTGCTCAGGGTTCCACAAATGAAGCAGTGTGTCTATGATGCCCCTTACATACACACCTACCGGTCCTCTGGAGAGAGATGCTTGAATGTGAGAGAGAGTGTGTGTGTGTGAGTGTGTTGCTGCTTGCCACCCATCTCCACTCTGTCTGCCCCTCTCCCCATTCATCAACCGGCACAGACCACTGGCCAAGCACGCATTACTATCATTACCCCCTCACAAAGCGATCCGAGCCACTAACCCTGCCTGCGCTACCTTGGATTAAAAATATCTTTTTCCACCTTCACACTTTGATAAATAGGCACAAGGAGAACAAAAGGAGTGTATGTGTGTGTGTGTTGGGGGTGTGTGGAAAAGGGGTGAGAGAATGTTAGTGAGGATGGTGTATTAGTGGCAATGGTTGTGTTGGTGCCCGTGGTGATGTTGGTGTAGATTAGGAATATTTTAAAATCAGGACATGGGCAAACAAATGGTGTATACAGCGCTGAAGGAATAGAGAAGTTGTTGATTCTCATTGGTGTCCATTGCAGGGCAGCGGTGACCTAGCGGGTAAGGAAACAGGCCCGAAACATTCGTTGTGTGCACCGAGTGCTGTGCTGCACTGTTCAACAATGACAATCACAAATTGTCCTGAAGTCATACTGTTAGTTCAGGGGAAAATAATATGTAGTTATGCAAATTTGCTGCAATTGTGGCAGAGTCTGAATTTAATTAAAAACTGTCAATGATATGTTCTAAAGGCAGATACAAGTAGCACACAGAGCTGGACTTCGAGCACTGGAATGTACTGAACGCTGAATGACTTTCCTGCTTCTTTGGTGAGGATCTGCAATGAAAAAGGCTTTATTTTGACCCGGTCCTTTGGTTATTCTCCACACAGCCCAGCAATATTCCAAATTCTTGCATATTGCCAATAATGCTGATGCTCTGCGCGCTAGGCCTGTAGTTGAAAAATAGAAATTAAAAATAGGTGGCAGGGCACACTGAGGAATGGAAGAGGGAGGGAGGGTGTGGCATGAAAACAAAAGGAGAGCTTAATGAAAGTTTAGTGGGGGGAAAAAAGGAGCCATCGGCCTGCCACCCTCCCGCTCCCCTCTGGTGTGATTTAAGATTTGCTCTCTTGACTGTGACAGTGCGGTATTTCTGTCATCCACATTATAACTCGGTGTGATTATTCAACTCCAAACGCTCCGGCCCCCCAACTACATTTAGCCCAAATGTAATATCCTTCATGCATACATTATCCATCTTCCTTATTATCCCAAATCATTCCGGAATTAAATTCCGGGCCTCTCCAATATGCGTGCGTGGAGTAGACTGCTTTATAGTGTAGTCAAAGGTTAAGATACCAATCAAAAGAACGGCAGCAATGCGGCCAGACACTTTAATATTTGCAAAGCCGGTAATTGTGAAAGGACACAATATTTTCTTCTCCTTTCTTTTTGCCCAATCACCCCAAAGGCAACAGAGGCTGAAAGGACAGGAGGAGGAAAGTGCCTTTTAAAATGCTGGTGAGTAGGCTGAGGATCCTACAGACGGACGCTTTGTGGAAACATTTTTAGTTATTGTTTCTTCGAACGTGCACTTCAGTATGAACTCGGTTGGTGAGTAACTGTGTGCTTTAACTTGGCAAGTGTAGACTGCAGTCAAAATCCATAAAGCAAAGCAACATGACTTTGATGTTTAAAAAAAAATACTTTGGTCACTTTGGTGGTAAAAGCTTTTATAAGTGTTATTTGCACATAATACACTGATTAACACCATCAACCTGGCGTTTACGTGGTCTACAGACCAAACCCAGCCCTCAAAGGCGGCAGCAAAACATGGCCATCTTATAACTCACAGCATGCGGAGAGCTTAGCGCCGCTTGCTTACATTCAAATTAAAATGCAACAGAAGTTGTAAAGGAATCGACGTGGTAAATTGCAGGGGCTGCGCAAATGCTGCGAGTTGTTATGCATCAATCTATCAGCGGCACTCATCTGCATTCTGGCTCCCAGTGGAGGCCTGCAGGGGCCCTGGGCGGAACCATCGCATTTGTGACCTTTAGAATGTAACACGGACACTTGAACTCGCAATAAATCCATCTCTTTTGACTCTTCTTGATGTGCAATCCTGAAGCTGTCTGCTGCACTTGGAATCCCTCAAAGGCCACTGTAATGTATGGAGATTAACTTTAGCCGCTGCTGAAAATAGAGAAATACCGGTTCTGAGCATGCTCAAAACTAACAAATACACAAGAATTAGTTCAGTAAATATATATATATTATATAAGACAGAACACTTTTTGTCTTATATAAATCCCAAGATTTTCTAGCACTCCGAAAATGATGAAGAATTTTAGCATAACTGAAGCAGCTGAAATATTTGATAAGGCCGGAGAGTGTTGAAACTTTCATGCCGTAATCCCTCTCTTCCTGATTAACTGATATAGAAATATAAGGAGAGAGAGGGTCCAAATTCAAAAGAATGAATCACAAGAAGGTCCCTCCAAACACAAACGTGGCTTTCTTTTCCCGGGGCAAGAAGGATTGATTAGATAATCTTCTGCGGCTCAAACTATCCCTGAATTTTGTAGAACGTTTCAGAACATGGCTGTGAACAGTGCTTTTATCGATAAGATGAGATACTTAAATCTTCAACAGTCTGTAAAGTACTGTATTAAAATGCTAAGGGGCAGATGTTTGTTGAAGAGTTGAAGGAGGAGATGCTGAAATTAACAGGCTACCCTCTTTCGGCAATGGCCTGATTCTGCAGCCTTGATAAAATGTGCTAGGGCAGGGACACATGTATGGAGACATGCGATCAGATGATGCAATGACTTACATATTTTATAGTATTATTTTTTACGAGTGGAAAAGGAAATTGAACCTCTAAATGTCTTTTTCAGGGGAACCATGCTCCCCCCTATTGTTTCCCCATAATTCAAACGAGGAATCAGAGAGGCAACGAATAATGACAAGTAAAATCATGTCAAAAAAGAATATGGATGTCAGAAAAAAACATTTAAAGAACCTTTTTGCAAATCAAATGCAATTTTTTTTGAAAGGCTCTGTTAAAAAAAAAAAAGGAACGGTCTCAAATTCCCTGCTCTCAATTCTTCAGCAAAGGTTCATTATGTCAATGTGAGATTGTTCCGAACCCTTTTCACTAATCTTTACAACGGGTGCAAACAATGGTGGCGTTGGCTGCACGTGGTTCACAGCCTGCTAGCTGAAGCGGCTTTTTTTGGTGACAGTTTGCCTCCTCTGTTTAACACCGACGGCTGCCGCCGCCGCCGCTGCTCTGTCATGCGCTCCAACGCAGCTTTGTTTAATTACTCACACCATTAGCTTACTGCTTTTACATATTTGTTGGCTATTAGCCACGCAGCCTGAGCTAAAATGCGCAGGCGGGTGCTTAATTACACCTATCAGCATAACGCACTCACTGCCCAGCCAGAGGCCGGACATGCCTGCGCAGGGGAACAGCTGCACTGGTGGCGCCTTGCGCGCGTTTTCATCTCCTTCACGGAATCCGGGAACGTGAGGTCTTATTAGAAACTGAGCTCGCCGGTCAGACCTCAGGTTTTGCTTATGAAGACAGGAGGTGGAATTTTATGATCAGCGCTTGGGGCGCATCACGTGCCCCAGGAGACAAGCACCTCAGTATCAAGTCCTTGGACGTTTGAGCTCAGCTTACGCTGCTGATCCAAATTCAAGCAGGGATCAAATGTGTGTTTAAGAGACTTGAAGAGACCCGAGAGACAGACAGCGAGGGGAAGAGGAGAGCCTCCAGCCGAGAGCGGCGAGTTCTGTGAAGTAGTAGCCCCATGCTGTGACCTGCCAGTAGCTGTTTGATGTTATCTGCCGGTGAGAGGCTGACGAGCAGTCTTTTGGCTCGTTAAGTGGATTGTCCACCTTCTCTTAGTGTCCATCAGCAGAATGTTAATGGCACTCTGCACTGAACTGAAATTCCCCAAGGACGCCGGATCGCTCGGACACAGTCGGAAAGTCACAGGCTCAGGCCCTGCCCACACGCAGGCGAGACGCCATCGTCTTATTATAAGATCAGCCGCTATGTGGTCATTAGAAGTGTGTGAATCTAACTTCTGATGAGTGAGTTTCCCAGTCATGGTATACTTTCTGTATGTTTGCTTGGTGTTATCCATCAGTCGCTGGTGGACGTAGAAGACAAGTGCAAGGTGTCCCACCTGTCCCCATCCATATCATGTTTCGTTAAAAAATGACGGAGCAAATAAGAACATAGAAATTTTTGTTGATAAGCTTATGAATACAGTGAATACATTTGTAGTTATAACTAATCATGCATAATTTTCTTTTTTTAAAAAGTAACCACTGTTACTCATTGATCAAATAAGTATTTACCTAGATTCAAGGTTCAAGGTGTTTATTATCAGTACAAGAGTATATACAGTACACACTGTCTTGAAATGCTGTTTCACACAGACCCAAGATTTATAAAAATATAAAAAGATTACACATATATGTTGGAAAAATTACCCTAAAATAAAAAAAAATTAATTTTACCCATTTTAAAAATGTATAAAAATCTCTGTACACAGGGACAACACCAGTCAAGACACATGTAAAGTGCAATGGTTCAAGTACACTGCTCAAAAAAGGAACACAAAGGATATCCTAGATTTTAACGAATGAAATATTCTCATTAAATACTTTGCTCTTTACATAGTTAAATGTGCTGACAACAAAATAACACAAAAATGATTGATTTACCAACCCATGGAGGTCTGGATTTGGAGTCAACTCAAAATTGAAGTGGAAAAACACACCAAAGGCTAATTCAAATTTGATGTTATGACCTTAACACAAGTCTAAATGAGGCTCAGTAGTGTTTGTGGCCTCAAGAAGCCTGTATGACCTCCCTACAAGTCCTGGGCATGCTCCTGATGAGGTGGGGGAGAGTCTCCTAAGGGATCTCCTCCCAGACCTAAAGATGAGACATGATGTCCCAGATGTGCTCTCTTGGATTCAGGTCTGAAGAAGGAGCACGCCAGTCCATAGTATTAATGCCTAGTATCAATGCCAATCCGGTCATGCTGGAGGATCTAGCAGCCAGCAGAATGTTCTCCACGACATCTCCAGACTCTGTCACATCTGTCACATGTGCTCAGTGTGAACCTGCTTTCATCTGTGAAGAGTACAGGACGCCAGTGGTGAATTTGCCAATCTTGGTGTTCTCTGGCAAATGCCAAACGTGCTGCACGGCGTTGGGCTGTAAGCACAACCCCAACCTGTGGACGTCAGGCCCTCATACCCCCCTCATGTAGTTTTCTCCTCCTGTCATTTTCTCCTCCTGTTCCTCCTTGCACAAAGGCGGAGGTAGCGGTCCTGTTGCTGGGTTGTTGCCCTCCTACGGCCTCCTCCACGTCTCCTGATGTACTGGCCTGTCTCTTGGTAGCGCCTCCTTGATCTGGACACTACATGACAGACACAGTAAACCTACTTGCCACAGTTCGCATTGATGTGCCATCCTGGATGAGCTGCACTACCTGTGTGCGTTGTAGACTCCATCTCATGCTACCACTAGAGTGAAAGCACCGGCAGCAAAACATGGTCAAGTGACCGAAACATCAGCCAGAAAGCATAGGAACTTAGAAGTGGAGCCTTCTTGTTTTTCTTATTTTTCATCTGTATATGTTTGCTTGTAGGAGATCATTCATTAGAATCACAATCAGAATGTCTTTATGGTCATTGGAACAAGTACAACTAAGGTGCAGTCCCTGAGCCAGAGAGCTATCTTAAATACTGTGTGTAGGAGAAAAAAAAGTAGCTTAAGAGAAGATATATACTAATAGAATACAAAATATCACACAAATATAATACAGAATGTGATTGAAAATTAAAATAATTAAATTAAAGGGTGAGGTACAAACCCATATGTCAAAACTAAATTCCTTTCTCATGTAAATAGTCAGCGCAACCCAAAATGCCTTTGGCATTGTGCAAACACTGCTAGTCAAAATGGCTAGATGTTTTGTCACTGTGGAAGAAGTCTAGCTAACAGATAACAGTTATGTATAAAATATTTTACAGTAAGAAGGGCGGTGGCCAGGTGGCTAAGGAAGTGGAGCCATAATCAGAAGGTTGGCAGTTCAAATGTTGAACTCCCAAGATGCCACTGAGCAAAGCGTCGTCCCCACACACTGCTCCCCGGGCACCTGTCATGGCGGCCCACTACTCCCCCAGGGGATGGTTTACAGTAAATTCAGAGGACACATTTCACTGTGTGCACTGGGTGCTGTTCTGTGGTGTGTCACATGTGACAACTTATCATTTACAAGCAGCCTCCAAAGTTTTGAATTCATCATGAATTCATGAATTGTTGCGAATTAATCAAATGTTCCAAGAAATTCATGGTGTTCATGAAATCATGCTGACATGTTTTGGAGAGAACAACAATTAGACTGAGAATTAACTAATCAATTTAGACCAGCAAAATGTGGGTTCATTGTGCTAACTGCAGTCTACTTGTACACAACCATTTGCAAAAATGAACTGAGACACTTGAGAAATGTACTAAGATATTTGCAATTTGATGAAATCAATGAGACATGCCATTCTGTTGTGAACAATTGCAAGGTGACTTGGAGATTTTATATGTTATTTTGAGAATGTCATTTCTGTTTCAAGCAATGAGCCAAAGCAATGGAGAAAAAGTGTAAAACAAAGACTAACAGACTGATCAACAGCTTCTACCCTGTATCTCTTGCCTGATGGCAGCAGTTGCAACAGGTCATGATCGGGATGTGAGGAGTCCTTTATGATATTTTGTGCTCTTTTAAGGCAGCAAGAGCTGTGAAGTTCGTTTAGAGAGGGTAGAGAACAGCCAACGATTTCCTGGGCAGTCTTCACAATCTGCAAGTTTACAGAGTTGGGAGAGACCACCACCCAGTTTTTCTACCATATAATTATTATTTGTGTATTTTTATCTTTTTTCATTCTAAGATGAAAACATAGATAGATAGATAGATAGATACAGGCAAGAGGATTTAGACATTTTCTGTGTCTTAAAATGAATTTGGGAGAAATTCTGTATCTATACAAGCTTCCAGGAAAGAATTGCATTAAGTAAGCTTTCTTGCACTAATTAGCATAATTGATATTCTCCAAAACAAGTCCCTGCATTTGAAATGACCATTATGAATGTGTGTAATTAATGAGAAAATGTATGAGTGTGTGCAAGATGGAGAGGGAGCCAAATGTGCTCAGCAAAATGAGCACCAATTTGAAGCATCGGATGCAGCAAGATCAGCTCTTCTTGGATCATATAGCATTGTGGCGACTGTGGTGGGAACAGAGGAGGTGCAACCTGGGTCCTGAATTAACAATGTAACGTAAAGCATAAAGAATAAGGCACAACTAACGTTTATGAATTTACATTTACATTTATGGCATTTATCAGACGCCCTTATCCAGAGTGACATACAACCTGAAGTTACAGCGACACTCCCCCCTGAGCAACTTAGGGTTAAGTGTCTTGCTCAGGGACACAATAGTAGTAAGTGGGATTTGAACCTGAGTCTTCTGGTTCATAGGCGAGTGTGTTAACCACTAGGCTACTACCATCCTTTGTTTATGGCCCAGGGTGGTAGTAGCCCAGTGGGTAAAACAATTGCCTATGAGAAGACAAAAATGTCCTTACTTATTAAATGTAGCATGTAGTTAACCAATCAGAATGTCACATCACCAATAATTAAAATGCAGGGGAAGGAAATCTTCTCATGTGCAACAAGAAAAATGCACGAGTCAAACTGTTCCAATTATACCAGTGAACTGTAAATGTGATTTAGGGAAAAAATAAAACAATTCAAATAACTGTTAGGTATCTTCCTTGTTAACTTAAAATGATTATTTACAACATAATGTATAAAATGTGGGTCACGTGGTGGTGCTACAATTAACACCTCCAAGGTAATGGATAGTGAGTGACCGACTGAGTGGCCTTCCGCTTCATTAGAATCCACAGCCTAGTCTGAGCAAGTGGTGATGGAGTTTGATGAGCCCGGTCTGAGTTTCAGATTATGAGGAGAAACTAGTTGACCCAAAGAACATTTTATGTGTAGATTTTTAACAAAAAATATGGTTTGATGAAAAATATGGTCTAATGAACACCACCTTTTTCACCAAGAAAGCCAGGATGCATCTCAGCTTCCTGCAGAGACTGAGAAGAGCACCATGCACCCTGAGCCTGGGAACTGCATCTTATGACAAGACCCTGGAGGGGGCATGGAGAGGACAGCAGAGAAGATCATTGGGGTCTTTCTTCCCACGGTAAGAGACCGGCCTCCCCAGCCACTGGATCCACACTCTCTTCTCCTTTCTGTATTCTGTAAGAAGGTTCTGCTGTGTCAGTATTCTCCTCCTGCTCTCGCACTACAATATCCCATTTATTAATTTGACTATTTGTCATGATCTGTTTCAGAAGAGGATAATCCAGAAGCTGACTCGTGATCAGAAGGTTGCCGATTCAAATCCCGAGCTGCCAAAGTTCCACTGAAGTGCAACTGAGCAAAGCACCGTCCCCACACACTGCTCCCTGGACACCTGCAATGGCTGCCCACAGCTCAGTAAGGGTGATGGTTAAAAGCATCTCATTGCATCACCGTGTGCTGTGCTGCAGTGTTTCACAATGACAATCACTTCACTTTTACTTTCATTATGCCTCATGGTTGTTTTCACCTGTGTGTCTGCATAAAACTGCTCTTATTGTGCGTGTTCTCCATCGAGTCGTTGTTTGGAGATGTATTTTCCCCATCATGTGTTCATGTAATAAATTACCTGTCTTGTGACTGTGATAAGTTGTCACATGTGACACAGCACAGCACCCAGTGCGCACAGTAACCAATCCCCTGAGGGAGCAGTGTGTGGGCACTTTGCTCAATGGCACATCGGCGGGTCGGGATTCGAATCGGCAACCTTCCAATTACAGGTCACCGGCCACCATGACACCATTCTTTATCTTGGCACTGCTTTTCCATTCAGGGCCAGTGGTGGCCTAGAATGGAACCACCAAGGTACCGCTGAGGTGATGGGTAAAATTCAGAGGCTGTGATGTGCTGCAGTGTTTCACGATGACCACCACTACACTTTCACATGGTAGCGTTGTGCTGGAGGCCTCAGAAAACCTATTGCTGCTCTTCTAGAGAAGACCAAGGTGACCAAGCTGGACACAGAATTGCTAACACGTTCAATGGCAACTGTTTTTATCAGACGTGTTATCCGCACCATTGAACTGTCCACGCTTGTGTTTTTCTTCTTGTACTTTTAGCCTTTGTGCTGTGCGTAGTCCTGTCAGCACTCATGTAGCCTTGTTACACCATGTTTCCTGTTGCACCATGGTCCTGGAGGAAGTTTGGCTCGTATTACTATGTGCTGCGTAGATGGTTGAAATGACAACAACGTGATTTTGAAGACAGCAGCAAATTTGCTTTCCTGAACCAAAACGCAATCTTTCATGGCTGCACGTATTACAATACGGAACCCCATTGTCCAGGTTGCGTCACTAAAGACTCGGTTTGTCCTGTGCACCGGGGGACAACTGGAAGACATAATATTGTCTGTTAAGACTGACTGTGTAGCTCTTTGTCCAGACCGTCCCCCGATAAGCATTCAGTGCGTAATAGCCAGTAATTAAGCAGCAGGCTGACCTCTGTCTCACACACACAAACACACACACACACACACACACACTCCGACTCCCACACACTTTATTTAGACTGGCATGACGAATATGAGTGCTGTGAATCGTCTTTGATCAGAACTGATGCGATCGTTGCCTGTCTGACTGCTCTTGTACCGCGGATAAAAGAAAACGTGTTAGATCTTTGTCATGGTGACTCGCTGAGCAGTCGGTGTTGACCAACTGGCACCCCTGATAATATTATGTGTCATTGATTTCTGATGGAAAAGAGAGGGAGAGAGAGACGGGGTGAGGGGAGGGGTGGTGTGTTGTGCGTTTAGCCCTGCGTGCGGTCCAACTCACACACACACACACACACACACATACACACACACAGTGCAAAACTCATCCTCATGTCAGGTCACAAGCCACATGTTTCCTCTCTCCCTCTCTCTCTCTCTCTCTCTCTCTCTCTCTCTCTCTCTCTCTCTCTCTGTGTGTGTGTGTGTGTGTGTGTGGAAATGTGTGAAGTGTTGTAGTTAATTGGGTGACCCCTGGGCCAAGCCAGTGATTCTGGCTGTCTGCCATTAAAATTGCATGAACTCTTCAAAGCCGAGTGTCACCCTGTCATTCTGTGCCACTCTCGCACAACCGGCAGTCCCACACACACATGCATACATGCACACACACACACACACACACACGCATACATGCACACATTACTTTCCGGCCCTAAATGACCCTAAATGTCTCTCCATTTTTCTTAAACACATTTTGAGACGGGAAAGGACGTGTCACAAGATTGCGTCTGTAAGGACCAATAAAAATTGCGTTTCCTGTTAAGTTAATTTTGCTGTTTTGGATGCTGGAGATCCCGTTCTCACAAATTCGTTCATGTAGTTCCCCCACCCGCCCCACCTCATCCGCGAGTGTTTCATGGCTGATCATCTTAGATTTATTTCCAAATATATTGCTGTGAAATGTACTGTCCACTCAGCAGACAAGTTGTTTTTCTGGGATTTACTCTCTGTCGGAAGAATTATGTACACTCAACATTTTACACCCCCGCTCTTGGAGACAAAGCCGCGGCTCTCATATTTCAGCGGGAGTCTCTAAAGCCACTTATCAATCTCGGCGCTGGGACTCCGACATGCTTCGGCCAATCCTGCT
Organism: Denticeps clupeoides; assembly: GCF_900700375.1. Taxonomy (NCBI): domain Eukaryota; kingdom Metazoa; phylum Chordata; class Actinopteri; order Clupeiformes; family Denticipitidae; genus Denticeps; species Denticeps clupeoides. Next base: position 6,754,572 of record NC_041710.1, on the reverse strand, counting down.
TGTCCATAGTTCCTGTCTGTAAGTGCTTGTCAATATGCTGAAACCCGTTCTTGAGACATGACCTGCCCAAAAAATGTTAAATAATTACAGGTCAACACTGTAATTAAAGGTTTTTGGAGAAAATGTATTAGGTATTTGTATATTTGAAGTAAGAACTTTTTGTTTTCTTTAAAATAGCCTTGACCCGATAACTTCAAACATTTAAGACATGTGTTTAAAAACCTTGAATATTTAAAATGATCTGTTCTTTCTGATGCGCTGAAAAACTTATGTATATTATATTAAAGTAACTTGACTTTTAACTTAATTCATGAATTCTTATCTGGTCTTTTCTGTTCCAGGGCAAGTAAAGGTTCGTATAAATACTTAAAAATAAACTAAAGCATGTTGAATTACAGTGTTGATAATTAGTTATTTAAAGCTGCTTCGTCTCAGTTCTCCAGAGTGGGTGACATGTTAACTCTGTTAGTTGGGTGTCAACTCCATCGTCAAGGAGTCACCTCTGTCAGATGGATTTTTCAGTCTCAGTGGAACATATATCGGGTGTCCTCTTTCATTATAAATTACATGACATGTTGTTTATTACAATCACAATTGCATTATAATGGTACTTATGTCCTACATAAAATTATGTTTCCTTTCATTTTATGTCTAATTTAATTGTGTATTTAATTTTACTTTTAACATGTATTTTTACCAAAATTGAAGACTAAAATAAAAAATATTTATGCAGTATCTGTATATAGTGTGTAATTAATAACATATCATTATAGCCAAAAGGAATAATTTTGCATCATTTATAAAATGATCTTTAGCAAACCATCCCTTTTCATGTTGTTTACACCATTTCATGCAAGATATAAATACCGGAACCCGCATCACAGGCACCATGCACTCATGTGTAGACTCTGCCCTTTCCCAGCTAAATAACAAAGGTCACGGCATGTATGTGTGTATGTGTGTGTATGTGTATGTGTATGTTGTGGAGAAATATCACTTTTAGAGTTTACTCTCACGTGTCTGGAGGGGTCAGTCCTCGTCCTTCTCTACCCTCTCATCTCTCTAGAAGTCCCCGCTCGATAATCTTAAAACACCATGTTGTTCAGTATCTCTTCTTTTTCTATGTCTTCTTTATTTTCTTGTCGCATTGCTTTCCTCCACTCCTCTCCACCTCCCTCCCCGCGTCTCCCTCTGTCTTCCCCTGGCTGGGGGGGGTTCGAGGAGGCAGGGGCCATGCTAATCACGCCTGACACTTCATTGAGGGGTGCGGGCTGTTTGCTGTCAGCACTGTTTTTGGTTCATAATTATTTCACGAGTGTCATGAGTGTCAGGCTCTGGGCGAGGGGAGCGACAGGCGGGTCCGTGGAGCTCGGAGCGGTACGGGGGGCGGAGGGTGGGTGCGTCAGCGCTGAAGAGAGCGCGTGGATGGGGGGGGCTGGGCGGGCTGTCATGAGACCTCACCGTTAGCCACTTTCTGCCCGGCACTTTCAGGGTTCAGAGTCGGCGGCGGCAACGGACAAGCTGAAGAGAGCGGACGGGCGCAGGCCGGGAGCTGAGCTGGTTCTTTCATCCGTTCCTTCATTCAGATGATTCAGAACTCTTTACGGTTTTCTACCAATAACTGTTTTGTAATGAATGCACTCGTTTTACATGTTTTGGGAGTATTTACCAGAAGAAAAATGTAAATGAATACAGCGGTTAGGAGTTAAAGTACTTACAGGGCAAAAAACTGATATCCTACCATCCTTCACAGAGGTGTATGTAATGATTTCAGCGTGCCAACGTCCCACTCGAGCCGTCTGAACATCACGGGCCGAGGCAGGGAAATCAATCCCCCATCAGCAGAGCATCCACAGGCTCATTCTCCATTCACGTCGGAAAACCCCAACGAAAACAAACCAAGAGGAAGAAGAAGAAGAAGAAAAAAAAGAGTTTGTTGCATTTCGTCTTGTAGCGCTAAAGACCAAGTTTATTACTCGGCGGCGTGGCTAATGTCTCACGGTGGCAGATATATTACAAAGGCCTGTCAGAAGGGAGAGCGGAGCAATTGAACACCCTGGGCAAGCACACTTCACGTGTGATGAAACGTAAACAGCGCGCACGTTGTTTCGGAAAAAGAGAGGGAGACGTGTGTGTGGGGGGGAAAGAGACGATGACGGGGGGGGAGAACAAAGGCGGGGGAGCGGGCCTGGCCGCCGCGCTCTCTCTCCCCTCCTTCTCCCCTCTCTGGTGTCACAGGCGTCACTTGCCGAGAGGAGGGGAGAAGCAATCAATGATTTAAACAATAATGCCTCTCTCTGTATTCCCTGTCACACCCGCGCCCGCTCGCCGCTTCCAGGACTGTCACACACTGTCTCGGCGGCGACAGCTTATCTCTCGCATGCTGCTACTCCATCTTGTAGCTGTCCACAGCTGCCCCTTCTCCCCCACCGCCGCCGTCTCACTCCATCTCTCTGTGCCTCCTCTCAGACCTCTTTTCCTCTCCCCGTTTCTTTTTTTTTTTTTTGTCTTTAGTACGGACTGTCCCTTCCCTCCTGGTTAACGCACTTTAACTCCCTGATCCTCTCTACAGCATCTAATGGACGCTTTGTAGAAGTTGGATGCAGAAGGTCCTCTCCAGGGGAAGACAGCAGAGGACGGCGCCCAAGATTACTCTCCCCCCGTTTCACGGAACCCCCTCGGAGCCTCACCCGCCTCCCGCTGCCTCTTCCCACTCAGGCTCCTGCTTAAAGGTATCAGGTTAAATTACGCCAGCGGGACAAACAAATTAGATCTGTCACCACTGGTTTGCATGGGCTTGACAGGAATTCAATACCGGTGGCCATGTTTGTTTGGGGAGTTCTAATCACACTTCACCAGTGAAGGTTCCAGCTGAGGACACCCCCCTGTGTTGCCAGTGACAACTTCCATCCCGGCCAGGGCCACTGATGTAGTTCAAAGGTCACCCGAGTCTCTCTCGTCTCTGGCCTTCGCGTTGGTGGGGGGGGTGTAAAAGAAGATCAATGATTCAATAGCACAAGGCTGAGCGCCGCGCCGCGTCCCAGAGGACAGGTAATCGCGGCAGAAGTGAGATTCAGCGAGGGGCAAAGGTCAGGGGCGGTGTCTGGGTGCCCGTTGCCGTGGCAGCCGTAGGGACGGGCAGGCCGGGAGATGAGCTCGTTAGCCGTGGGCTGAGGCCCATGCATGTTCACACATACGGTATAAGAAGGCTACCGAACGGTCGCCACTCGTCTCTCTCCACGTTCAAACATTAAAACACTGTCCTATTCATGATACTTGAATAAAATGTATGTAATAAGCTTATTTAAATGTAATATTTCCTACTTCGGTAACACAAGGTGACCTGAGCAATCTTTATTTTTTCCATGTGAAAAATATTTATTATATTATTTCCTTTTTCGATCAAATGAAATATGAGAAATTATTATAATTGTAATAACAATGTAATAAACAAATGTAATAAATGCAATGTTATAAGGGAACATGTTAACACTCAATATATTACCATTAGACTAGCTATAAAAACAGTTAATGCTGCACAGGCCTATTGGTTTAGGAAGAAAAGCTAAATGCTGATCGATAGTTAATATGTCATGTTATGTTTCAGTAGGAGGCGCTGAGTAAATGTGTGTCAGTGTTAATGAAGTGGAATGAGCACCATTGACTGTTCTCTGAGAGGCTGGACCCCCATCACACTCTCCTTCCAGGTCAGACCATAGACACGCGTTTGACTTTAAATGCTGCTGATCTTCAAAAACACACAAACCTGCGCAGTGGAAAAAAAAAGGACGGTGCTCAGCGCTTGTTTGGCGTTGGTCATTGAAACAGATGGAAAGGAAATGGAAATCCAGTGCGCCGACCCCTGGCTTTCCAGGCGACTAATATCCAGAGTGTCAACGCCAAGGCTTCCTCTGCTCTCCCACACAGCTGATACGTGGGGACTGGGCTTCTCCCACATCTCACATTCCCATGCCAGGCCTCGTTTCGGACGTTCGTACAGTCCAAAGCGCTTGGCATCTATTAAAATCCAATTTCTGGGCCTCAGAGTGTGTTCAATGTGACATTACACGTGAGTGATACAATTGCATCATTAAACAAATGAGCTTGCCAGAATCCCACAGAAAAAAAAAGAAAGAAACACACGCACACACTTGCAAGGACAAACCGTTCCACAGCACATCCATCAATCTTGCAAGATCAATTTCCCAAAGGTTTACAGATCAGGGATAAAGGAAAAGGGGGTTAATCTTTAGAAATTATGTCGTTATTAAAGAATAATTTCTCAGATATCCCTTGGCTGTGGAAGAATAACTTAACTGCTAATCAAAACTGATGGCAAATTCTGCTGTGTGTAAAAAAAGGAAATTATTCTGTACAACCGAACATCGGTCATTTACTTGTTTCCTTTTTTTTTTTTTTGCACGTCGGAGAGGTGAAACATATTCATGTTTTTCATTTTTTACATCATTATGTGACCCAGCAACAGCAGCATTTGTATATAATTCAGAACCTCGCGAACGACCAATTACGATTCATTTGTTCCTTTGGAAAAAAAAAAAAAGTGAAACCATTTGTCTGTGAAACCAACGCGATGCGAGAATATTCATGTCTTTGACTTTCCACACTTAGATGATAATTACAGTTATTACCATCACGGATGACATCACTCCACAAGGACATGTCAAGATGGTTCCACACGCTGTTCCACTGCTTACACATTAGGCTGCAATACGTACACACACACACACACACACCTTAATGCTCACCTTCAAGAGTAAATCTCTGATGTCCTAATGTGCATTTGGTTTTTATTCAGTATGTCATATTTGCCCGTAATAACCAAGTATTATGTGTCGATTGCACATGACGTCCCCACCGGTTGAGAACACAGGGCGCCAACATAAAACGCATCAGAGAATTAATAAAGGGAAATATTGACGGGATAATGGTCGTTCCTGCTCGTTTCGAACGCAGCGGAGGCGGCCCGCACCAGTCCAACATGTTCACTATCTGAGGCACTCCGGGCGAAGTTCAGCTCCGGGACTTCAGTCCCCGTAGCAGGGCGGGGGGGGGACGCGCGGAACCCTATTGATGTAAGTGACCTTCTCCCCGCAGACGCTTCGCAAGGTGCTGCACTTACAGGCATTCTCGTGTCTCTACGGCAACCCTCTCAAAATGGCAGCTGGGTAATCCAAATGCAAAGTGACATTCCAGAACAGGAGTGTCTCGTCGGATAAAACCGCCGCTCAGACGCCTCTCCCGACCGCGCTGCAGGAGCAGCCAGGCCGGGTTCGTCCTCGGGTGACAAGATGCCGTGACGTCTTCCTCACATTTGAGAAAAATGTTTTAATTTTCGTCGAACAATCAACACACACACACACACACACACACACACACACACACGCTTGCACGGGAGTGACAGCAAAGCGATGAGCCATTCCGGGAGGGGCGGGGACGAGTAGACGACGTCCCTTGCACAAACAGTGTTGATTTTGATTTACACCACTGGCTGTTCCTTTAATAATTTATGGCCAGATGAATTTATGGCGCTGTCTGGGCAAGCAGCTAAATCTGAATGGCCAAATAATGAGATTTTAGCGCCGCGCTTATAAATTACCTTCTGATTTGTCTCTGCCTGTTTGTCAGTTGCCTTGCGCTCCGGGTCACGGCTGGCATTTGCCGGCGTGTCCCCTAATTGCCGAGCCCTCCCCAGACGGACGGGCGCTGGGGCCGGCCGGCCTGGGTGCGAGTGAACCGGCTGGTAATGCGCCGCCGCTGTTTTTGGAGCGAATCGGGGAATTAAATCACACGGGTATTAAAGAGGGAAGAGTGGGTAAAAAAAAAAAAAAAAAAAAAAAACAATTACGGATTTTTATCCACTGTGAGCTAATGCAGAATTAAACTCTTCTATCCGTTTATAATGACATGCATGTTTCGGGACTCGTTTATAAATCATGATTAAGTGGCCCCGGCGAGCAAAACTGCGATTGCGGGATTTATAAGAATTAATTTCGGCCCCGAAATGTCCACCGCGGGACGGATGTACAAGCGCCCAGTTATGGGGTGGACACAGTCGACTCCTAACCGGTCCCCAGGCCCATCCGGCAGGGCGGAGGGGACCCGGTGACGAGGGCCCTTCCAGTCGCTCCCGGAGGGGCCAGATGTTGGCGTGCCGTTGGCAGTAACAGACCGAACATTCGCTATCTTAACAATCGTCATTCTATCATTTGCCAACTAATGGACCGGCAAATGGGATAACAAGACCCGGCAGATTTGTGTTCCGTCTTCGGAATTAACACATTTACGAGCGCCGTCTAAATTAAACAAATCGTTGGTTTTATGGGGGAGCATTAGAGCGCCGTCGGTGGAGCCCGTCCCTCCGCCGCCTCTCCTTTCCTTACGCGGGAACAAAGGCCGGCGCGCAAACGAGGGCCTGTTGGAGGGTGACGCGCGCCAGGCGCGGCCTTTAGTTAAATATGAAAGCGGCGAGTGCCGGAGTGTCTGCCGCCAGTCGGTTTTTTAGAGCCACGCGTCCCCTCCTCTCTCCGGGCCCTTTGATCATGTGGCACTGTCTGGCTGCGCGCCGCCTCTCCCGCTCTCGCTCCCCCCGTCCGTCCCCACGGCCCTCCGGAGACGGGCGAGGACCCCGGTGGTCGCGGGTGCGGCCGCGTAGTCCGGGCGAAGATGAGAAGGCGACGGGCCCGGGGCCGGGGCCCACGCTGGGCCTCTAAAGGGAACTATTACGGGTGGCAGGTGGCGGGGATGGAGAGCGAGAAAATGAGTCACGGTGCAGGGACACTCATTAAATCTCTCTCTCTCTCTCTCTCTCTCTCTCTCTCGACATCCCGCCGTATTGTCAGAAAACACCCCCCACCCCCCGTCAGGTCCCACGCTCCCCCTGTACCCCGCCTCACGACTTTTACACAGAGGCTTTTAATCCACGCATTTCATTTCGTTTCAAACACTCGTCGGCTTTCTACACAGTGTATTCGGGGTGGTCTTCATTTTGACATTTTTGACGTCTTCGGTTTCTCAGAAAGGTTTTGATTGTCAAGTGTCTCCACTATTATTGACTGCATTGTACTAAAAAATTATTTCAAGGCTAAAATTTACATTTTACATTTACAGCATTTATCAGACGCCCTTATTCAGAGCGACTTACAATCAGTAGTTACAGGGACAGTCTCCCTGGAGCAACTTAGGGTTAAGGGTCTTGCTCAGGGACACAATGGTAGTAAGTGGGATTCGAACCCGGGTCTTCTGGTTCATAGGCGAGTGTGTTACCCACTAGGCTACTACCAAATCATCACCTATATGGGCCAAAGTGGTCGCTGCTTAGAGATATGTGGTTCTAGTAAAGGTCACAAGGTCAGGGGGCCTGTGGACCCGCAGCACAGGGACGCAGGAGGAGGAGGAGGTGAACTTTACTGCAAATGGCTTTAAAGAATGACAGACGTATTTTAATAATCACGTTTTTGCTTAATACATGTCGTTCAGGGGCCATTAAAAGGTGAAGTCGCCATCATCATCATCATCACCAGCTCTTTGTCTCGGTGAAGAGTCTCTTTTGTTAACCGATACAGTTCGCGCAGAAGGTGAAATCGTTTCCATCGCGTTAGGGCTTTGGAGAATGGAGAAAGGCCAGTAAAAGACAAAAAAGAAAGAAAGAAAGAAAAAAGAAAGAGAGACGACGGCGTCATCAAAGCCAACCTCCGCCAATCCACATCGGTCCATTTCCAAACGTGTGAACAGATCGGGGTCCGAAATTTGATTTTGAAAGGGGCAGCGCGGATGGGCTTCTTCCCTTCTGCAGCGGCGGCCGTCATTAGCAACACAAGAGAGTGCTAATGTAACCCACCCGGGTCCATCTGCACGACCCCCACTCGAGACGGCATCTCGGTCCCTCCTTCTTTCTCTCTCTCTCTCTCTCTCTCTCTCTTCAGACCCCGGCGCAGGGGCCGAGTGAATAAAAAGCGGAATCGCCTCGGAACGCCTGACCCGGGCGGGCGAGAGAAAGGGGGTGAACCCGCGCTTCCCCCCGCGTCCGGCAGGTGGCGCTGCAGCGGGTTCGGTCAGAAAAAAAAAAAAAAAAGTTCCCAAGCCGGGAGGCTTCAAACACGCTTTTACTCTACAGAACACACTCCTGCCGTGCAGCGGTCTTGATTCGGCCGATTAGAAACGATCTCCTGGCTTAGGATAAAACATCATTATAGTTATTTTGTTTTATTCTTGTTATTATTATTTACATAATTCTGATAACTGCTTGTCCTCGGAGACGAATCGGGAGAGCAGAATTTAAGAAAAAGTTGGAGCCCCGGCTGTAGCGGGACCCCCGGGGCAGCTGCGGGTCCTACCTGCGTCCGCCGCGGCCGCCTTTTGTTCCCCCCGCTCGTCCCCCGCCGGCCGTGGGGAGAAGGGGGGCTGGGGACGGCGCGTCAGTCACCGAGCGAACCTGGCGCCGAGCGGCAGTACTGCACCTTCCTCCTCCTCCTCCTCCTCCTCCTGCTGCTCCTGCGCCTTCCTCCGCTGCTCATCGGCACACGGCGCGCAGCGCTGCGCCCCGGGACGGATCCCTCCAGCGCGGACGCGGCCGTCCGATTTCCGGCGGCGGGGAGAGAGAGAGAGAGAGACAGAGAGAGAGACAGAGAGAGAGAGAGAAAGTTTGGGACGCGCCGGAGCTCCGGGCGGGGAACGCGCTGAAGCGACGTCCGCGGGAACTTTGCGCACTCGGACCCGCTCCCACCGAGAGCTGCGCCGGGACCGAAGCGGTGAGAAAAACCAGCCCCGTTCTTTTTACTATTATTTTAATCTGCACGACGGACGCTGGTTCTGCTGGTTCTTTCGGGGGCTTGTTCATATTCTATTATTATTATTATCATCGTTGTTATCATCATTCCACTTTTAGACGCGCTCACCGCACTGCGAGAAAAAGTGCGGACTTTTCCCAAAACTTTCTAGAAACGACCGATCCGCCCCGATCAACAGTAAACGTGGAGCGGCCGTGGAGCTCGTCCGCGATCGCCGATTAACTCGCTAATTACAGCGTGGGGCGGAGGAAGGCGCCGGGTGCGCCGTGTAAATGTCACGCGTGGCCTTTTGATCGAGGAGCCTCGGCAGGCGGAAGGGACGCAAGGACGCCGGCAGCGTGGGAGTGGGAGAAGGACCCCGAAACACCTGTTTTACGTCCACCCGAGACCCAGACCCGCGGCTCACCGCCGGCCGCCGTAAACTGCACGGCCGCCGGATTCCTGCTCGTTCCGCAATTTTTGAACGATTCGCGGTAAATGTGGAGCCACAGGACGCCCCACGCTCACATTTAAAAAAAAGTTTCTTTTTTTTCGTCCTTCGTTCTTCCCATTAATTTTAAACCAGTAAATGGTGGTGAACAGTTGGAGTTTTAATGTTTTAAAGATTGTGATTTTAGAGGCACTTCTAAATTCTGGTACAATTTTCTTTCTTGGTTTTTTTTTTTGCCACTCGTGGAAAACATTGCAATCACATCGTAGTTCCGATTTCTTACATGTAAAATATATTTATTTTTAAATTGATCGTGTTTTCCTGACCTCGGGGAAGGACAGACGTTTAGTGGTCGGAGCGATTTTTTTAATAAACAACGAGTTGTTTTTATTCACGACTTCTCCTCTTCTTTTTTCTCTCTCCCACCCCCTGCTTTTTCATTTTTACACCTAACGGTCCTTCTTTTCCACCCCTCGCGGGACCGCGTGGGCCGACTCCCCCGTGATTAAATCCCGCCGCCGCGCTTCGGACGCGGGCCAGAAAGTGGAGGTCGGACCGGAGGAGAAGCGGCGCGTGATTTATTCCTCGCGTTTCGATTTTTCTTTCTCTCTCTCTCTCTCTCCTCTCCTCCTCCCTCCTTCCTTTCTGTCCTTTCAGCGGCGGCGTCAGCGGTTTATTTCGGGCCGAGGACCGAACGGAAACGAACGCGGATCAATGGCGGCGCGCTTTTCATCTGGACTTGTCGAATTAAAGAAAGAGAGAAAGAAAGAAAGTAAGAGAGAGAAAGAGAGGGGACCCCCGCCATCCCTCCGCGCAGAGTTCCTCAAACCCACACCCGACAAGTTAAGTTTCATCGACGGTGTCCGGGAATTAATCCCGAGACCCCACCCACCCCACGCGTGTTGATATTTTTGATGAGCTAATAAACACTCGACCGAAAACTCATTAGTCATGCAGACGGCGATAATTGAAACGAGCACCGTGGCGGAAAGGAACGGGCACCCGCGCGCGCGCGCGCTCCACCGCCTTCTCTCTTTTTTTTAAATTAATATTCTAATAACAATGATGATGATAATAATAATAACACCAATAATAAATGTACCGTTTAAAGGGAGAAAGCGAGTTGACAGGCAGGTACAGAGGCGGATAAGTCCCCGTGTCCCCTCGCTTTTATGCCCCCCGCGCGCCCCGACACGCCTCTCCGTGTACCTTTTTCACTCCGTCCCCGAGCGGAACATTAGAGATTTTATGGTGGGGAGACGGGTCCACGCCGCGCGCCGCCGCCGCCACGGGGAAATGTTGCGTGGGAGAGTATTTTTTTTTTAAATATATAGATATTTGACGGTGTGATTTTTTTAAGGCGCCTTGGATGCTGGTTCCGAATTTTCAGCCTCACTACGAAAGATCCGAAAAGTATCCGAATCAGGGTGAAATAAAAATATGACGCGCGGCTAATGTCATTTTTAAAGTTTTTATTCTCTTCGTTCACCTCATTAATTTCGCCTTTTTAAACCCCCCACTTTCCCCCGTTTATCCTAATTCGAGAACTAAATGTCGTTCTTTTTTTATGACCGGGCAGATTGTCAAATGAACAGAGTATTTTTTTTTGTTGCCATTACAATATATTCGTTCGAACAATATCTTTAATTTATGCATGCGTATTTTCATACGTTCGTTATTCGCAACTTTTCCAGATTACTGTTTTTATTTTACTCTCATGTGGTGCGCTGTGAATTTACGGAATAAATCAAAGTGAGTTCTTTCAAAACCCATAATTATTTTGCAGCTCAGAGGAAAATCAATTCTAAAAAAAAAAAAAAAAACGCGAGACGATGATGAGATGAGTTTTTTTTTTTGTGTGTGTGTGTGTTGTTGTTTGGTTTATAACATATATTTCCGTTCTCTTATTTCCTCATTTGTCAATTATTGGGATCCGAGTTTCAGCGCTTGGAAATAAGTTAAGTTAATTTTCCGATGCCTCCCCGAAGGCATTAGCGGTGCATTTGCTTGAGATCGATTGAAGACAGATATCTATCAGCTGATTACCATCCTGCTCGGCCCGCCCGCCTGCCTGCCTGCCTGCCTGCCTGCCTGCCTGGATGGGTGGGTGGGTGGGTGGGAGCCTGGCTGCGTGGGTGGGTGGGGTGCCGTTTTCGTCTGGAGGATCCGTGCAAGGTTTCCGGAGGTTAAACAAGTTCCTCATCTGCGACCCCGGCAGCAGACGCCTGCTGATCCATTATTGACGATCCTCCAGGAGGAAATGTGTGTTTACCGAGACCCGGGCAGGGCTGACCAGCTGCGGAGGGGACAGGGGTGGGGGACAGGCGCGGCGGCCAGACACCTTGCAAATAACCTGATCCCGGAGAGGAATTAGTCGGCCCAGGTGGGTGGGGAAGGAGCAAACAGCCCATCAGGCCTGAAATGAATAGTCTGGTCTGGGCAGGAAACTTGGAATACGATTTTGTCCGCCATGAATCACCACGGGCTCCGATGCATTTCGTAAAAAGCCGCTGTAACGCGATCTTTCAGAGATGGATCGTCATATACTGGGGTAAAAATTGTCATTTTTATTTTTATTCCCCCCACCTCGGTGCAGCTGGATACAGGCCAGTGTCTGCACTCATTATTGATTTAGCTGGCTGTTTATCCGAGTCTCATTATCCCCACATCCCGAGCTGCGTTCATATTAAACCTCTCTTTCACATCCTCCCAGCGGCCGGCCGCGCCTGCCCTCCTGCCTCCACAATGCCGAGCGCCTCGCACCGTGCCAGTCGCAGAGCTGCCTGGGGTCAAGAGGTTAAAGGTTCTGGCCCCTGATCCCCATCTTGGAGGCTTTTCTTTTTTTTTTTCAATTCCACACTCAGTTTATGTAGAAAAAAAAAACGGTGAAAGGACAGAATTCGGGTGGAATGGGATCTGATTTCCTCCGATGACTTCGGCTGTGCGTCGGAGAGCCTCTGCAGGCTCTGCTGTGCGTCCGTGTGTAAATGTGTGTTTCTGGGAATATTGAATGACAGTGTCTGCTCCCTCTTGTAATAAATGTAAGAGTGGCACTTTCACGGTTGTCAACAATCTCTAAATACACTGAGTGACAGGGGAAAGCTGCTCGCCGCGGTTTGAATGACATCCTCTGCGGAAACTTTGACTCGTTTCAGGCTCCAATTGCCTTGCAGTCAAATCTGACAAGCATTTATTTCTATTTCTATTATATATATTTATATATATCTTTTTTTTTTTTGTTGCCATATTAAATCTTCTTCGTTTAGTTCTCGTCTCTGGAGGGGAATCGGGGTATTTGACATCCCCGGTTTACGTTGCTTCTGTTCGGTGGCAGCCAGGCCACTCATTTCACATCAGCGACTCTCAGCCTGGAGCGTTGCACGCGTCGGCACGGGCGGGGGGAGTGCCACGGGACGCGTGAAATATCATAACCGCGTCGTTTCGAAAGGCAAAAAATCTGGTCGGGAAGATCACACGCGGTTCCGTTCAGAGTGCCGTGGGCCCTTTTTCGACCCTCCGTATCGTCAGGCCGCGGTGTGTGACTATATATGGGAGCGCATGCGGCGTGAACGGGCGTCGGGGGCCGACCGCGTGGCCGCTCAGCGCGCCGCCCAGGCTGCTCTCTCCCTCTTCCCCATCAGGGAATATCCTGTGTCCTCTTATTGGATTGTCAGTTTCGCGCTGCCAGCCCGGTGCTGATGGTAATGATGATAAAATTGAAATATCCAGGTACTTATCACTGTATTACCTCGCTATCAACACCTAGCCGGACTCATTTTTTGGAGGCGATCCGAGGGGAGCGATTCGATACGGAGGCAGGAAAGGGCCTCGTGGGCCGTGACCAGCTGATCGCTCTCATGCAGGGAGAAGGAGCTGCCTATGTTCAACTCATTGTTCACTTTCGTAAGAGAATTTGACGACTTCCCGTGAACAAACGTTGGCGCTTATGTTAACATACGCACATCAGCGCTACATAACTTCCCCACATGGAATTATCCTCACATGGATTCCAAATGTCTTCATTTTCCTCAAGAATTACAAATCGCGTTGTAAACGATCTCCAAATAGTCCCACTTAATTGGGGAATTAAAAAAAAAAAGTTTAAATCAGAAACTCTCGGGCCGTCGGATAAACGCCCCACCCCCACCCGCGCACATAAAATGCTTGCCGATTTATTATTAAATCCACTCACACGTTTCGTCCAATCGGTCCATCTTATCCCCCACGGGGTTCTGGGTGTCTCTCCTCACAGCAGAGGTCAAGAGGTGAAGTGTGGCTAATTTATTCATTCAGTCAAATTTCCTGTGCAGATGGCCGCTGATATGATATCAGTATCGCGCTCCCATCGGGGGGCCGAGGGGGGGGGTGGGGGGGTGGGGTGGCGCTTATCTCATCGCCGCCGCGGCCGCCGTTCCGCCCCGGCTGCACGGAGATGCGGGAATAAGGAGCTTACGTGTGAGATGGAAAGCACAGATCTGCAGGGAGAACTCTCTGCTGTTGGGGCGTCTGGGTTCTGAGCGGTGGCTTTGTCTCTTTTTTCAGGAAGGTGCCCCGTGAGAATGAGCCGCCAGTGAAAGTCGGCGGAACTCGGCGCTGTGGACCCCCGGCTGCGTTCGCGACCCCGCTCCCCGGTACCCTTTTGTGTCCTCGCCTTTCCCTCCCCGACCCCTAACGCCACGGACGCCATCATGGACCTCCACCGGGCGGCCTTCAAAATGGAGAGCTCCTCCTACCTCCCCAATCCGCTGGCGTCCCCGGCGCTCATGGTCCTGGCGTCTACCGCCGAGGCCAGCCGCGACGCGTCCATACCCTGCCAGCAGCCACGCCCCTTTGGCGTGCCCGTTTCCGTGGAGAAGGACGTGCACCTGCCCTTCAACAACGGCTCCTACACCTTTGCGTCCATGTACCACCGGCAGGGGGCGGTGCCACCCGGCTTCCCCAACCGGGAGTTCCCGCCTTCCCTGCTCCACCTCCACCACCAGTTCGCCCCGCCCAACCTGGACTGCTCCCCCATCAGCATGCTGAACCACAGCGGGGTGGGCGCCTTCCGACCCTTCGCGTCCCCTCCCGAGGACTCGGCCGGCGCCGGGGGCTACCAGTCGGCCTTCACCCCGGCCAAGCGCCTGAAGGGCTGCCTGGAGGTGGAGGCGTCGCCCCACCTGCGCTACTCAGACGCGGAGGGGAAAGAGTACGACTACGGCGGCGCGCAGATCCCGTCTGGCTCGCCGAGCGCGCTGAAGGCCGCGGAGGATGCCGGGAAAAAGATTTTCGCCGTGTCGGGGCTGCTGTCCGACCACGAGACCTCGTCCAGCCCAGAGGACCGCATTGAGCGCTGTGAGTGCAACCGTATCCTCACAGCACAACACACACTTACCCTGACATGTACAAATGCGTGAGCGAAACGTACTGAAACACATCTACTGTACACACACTTCAACGATTAAACACTACACGAAATGATCCTTACTGGAAACAAAAACAGGAACGAGGGCATTATCATGTTTTCTGTCATGGCGCTGAGTGTGTGCGGTGTGCCACCCGCCTGGCCATGGTAAGGATGTTTGGATAGTATGACCCCAGCCGCTCACAGATTAAACTCATAAATGAAAATGGTCTTATTCAGGGGAAAATGGGAAACGATGGTGCAAATGTTGCCTGGCTTTTGTGTGCTTAGAGCCAAGATCAGACAGCGACATTGAAGGCATTAAAGCCAGTAATCCAGACCCCAGAGTCTCTCTCTCGAACACACACAGAAACACACACACATATCTTTGTGAAAACCTGAGGTAATTAATATTTAATATAGGGTGAATAGGACATTTTGTGTTCTTCCTGACTGTTTTTGGTCTATCTATCTATCAATCTATCTATCTATCTATCTATCTATCTATCTATCTATCTATCTATCTATCTATCTATCTATCTATCTATCTATCTATCTATCTATCTATCTATCTATCTATCTATCTATCAACCAGCAACCTCCTTGGCCATCACACATACAAAAAAAATTACAAAATAATATTTTAAGTCATACACCCACACCCCAGTCTCAGAAATATGTGTGTGTGTGCATATGTTGTACACACATGCATGCATGCATGCACACAGATCCACATATTAAGGAACTACAGTTCAGCGTACACACACACACACACACACACACACACACACACACCACTGCCCTTCCTCCCTGGTCCTCTCTGCTCTGATAGTGTCTCAGGGTCGTTAGCATTCGCCAATGGGAGGCCTGCTTTTGGGTGAAGCAACTCACTGCAGGGTGGGTCTCTGTCATCAGCATTCATCAGTAGAAGCACTCTGGCAAAACCAACCTCTCCAAACTGGCATACAGCCACCTCAAACAGTGTGTGTGTGTCTGTGTGTGTGTGTGATAGAGGGAGTGTGGGGCTTCATCACAGCACCCGTTCTCAGTCTCGACTAAAGCAACTAACAACTTGGTCAACACATGGTCAACACAATCCATCTGATATCAATTACAGATCAGCAAGAGTTTGTGTGTGTGTGTATCGCATGAGCAAGGGAGGGAGAGAAAGCGAGAGAGACTGTGGATCTATCTATCTATCTATCTATCTATCTATCTATCTATCTATCTATCTATCTATCTATCTATCTATCTATTTATCTAACTAGCCATCTAGCCATCTAGCTATCCAGCTCTCTATCAGCGGGTGTGACTGAGGAGGAAGAGACAGGGGCAGTGGCGTGAGACTGATCCGGTAAAAGCAGGAGAGATGTGAACTGGGAGAAAGCAGGAAGTCTTCAGCGTCCTTTTTTAATTCGAACACTTTTACAGACTGAAGCCGCACTTTCGATGGCAAGAACGTCTTCATGTTCCGAGGTTCGGAGACACTCGTTTAGGAATCTGGATTATAATTCAGGCTCCTGTTAACAGAGATGGCGCCCCTAATGAAGCATTGTTCCTATAATCCACCTCTTCACTCCGGCTGTAATCTGACATCCATACCGCATGATAAAATGCAGGACATGTGTCAGGGATTAAGCGTGTGGCTCACCATTCCCGTCATGGGGGACGGAGGGACAGAAAACTGGGTTTTTTTTTTCTCCTTCTCCCATGCTCCTTTGTTTTGGAGCTGTGTATAATTAGATTAAACCTTGAGCCCACCAAAGGGCTCTAATGCAATTGAGTTTCCTGCACTGCTGCAGAAGATACTTAAATTGGGTTCCCCTTGACTGGACACTTGCCGTTCTTCTCTGAGCTCGGAGTTTTCACTGCCGCGTTGGCTCCAGCAAAACTTGACATGAAGGATTCATCACATGATCAGGTTACATCCCTTTACTAAAACCGACTCTGGATCATAATCTTCTGAATTTAGACATTTTGCCATGTGTGTGAGTGTGTCCCTGGTCCCATGTCTGTTTATAAATGGTAAATGGAGATGAGCGGTAGGGAAAATGACCAAGAGAGACAGACGCTGAAAGGGTATGCAGAGAGTCAGATAAAAGCAGGAGATGAAAAGAAGGAATAAAAGGCAGGAATGAGCGATCCTCGGCGTCCTGAGCTGAAACACAGACCCCGGCTGCAGAAATAAAAAGGCAGGAGGAAAAAAATCCTTAGGACAACAGAGCGCAACCACGCGGGCTTCCTTCCTGACGTGGGCAACTGAGGAGTGCCCATAAATCCCCACTGATTTACGGGCCGCTGGGTGGCTGGCAGGTCCACACTTAACCCCTGCTGCCCCGACAAGCCGGCCGCCCGTCTGGGTCTGTAGCCACGTCCCACCCCCACCCTCACACCGTCCTCCATTTTTGAAAGGGACCGCAGGTCTCCATCCATCGCATTATGATTTTCACCGATTGCTGACACCCCATTAGCATGTCAGAAAATATATTAATAAAATATATTACAATAACAACATCAATAATAATAGCAACAACCATTATTGTCCTTATTATAATTATATGAATATTCACTTGTCCCCCTGATGACTATCATCATACAGCTATAATTGTTTCCTTTACCATACTTTGTGTAATTTGCTTAATGTTTTTTTGGTTTGTTTTATTTATTAATAAAACAAATAAAACAAATTTTAAAAAAATGTACACAAATAATGCTCTGGCATAAATGTATTATTAAAATAAATTAAATTATTCTGCAATTATTATGCTACATATGTACTTTTACATTCTGAAGTACAGTACTTATACCATTTTCTGTGTTCTACATCTAAATATAAAGTCTACTTATTTGATATTTCTTGGATGGCATTTTAATTCATTTTAATTAAGTAATTTAATTTAATTGAGATAATTTCATAAGTTGAATCAATGCCAATCAAGACATTGGGGTGGAGTCAGGAGAAAAGCACAAATCAGCATGTGTGATTCTTGCATTCTTTCCCTCAAGTTTTTCATCAGTGTGGGATCATTTCTTTACCTTCCGTTTTCATCCCCCGTTTAATTACAACCCCTGACGGCGTGCTGTGCTGTGCTGTGCTGTGCTGCCGCATCTTCCTGCCTGCGCCTCCGCGCCTCTACCTGTCCGTCAGGCGGCTGGCTTTGGGCTTTAATTATTTGCCGTTTCTCCGCCCCCCTCTCCCTGCCGCTCTCTCTCCCTCCCTCGCTCCCTCACCCGGCCTGGCTCCTCTGATTGATTCGTGTTTTCATGTTTCTCGATCCGACCCTGTAGATCTGTCACCAAGCATGTGGTTATTCCTCCAAGTTTCCTCTTCAGATGCTCAAAGAGCCGTGTGTGTTGACAGCTGTTAAAACATGTTGTTGTGTTTTTTCCCTCCTCTCTTTTTCCTCGTCTTTGTTAAGCGCAGATGTCTCTGGCATGTTTGTGCTGCTGCTGCAAAAGCAGGGGGGAAAAAGCACCGAAAAACTTTGCAGGGCTGCTGCAGCCGCAGTAGAGAAAATCCAGACAGAATAAAATATATTCACACCACACACACACACATATATATAAATCTCTCTCTCTCTCTCTCTCTCTCTCTCTCTCTCTCTCTCTCTATATATATATATATATATATATATATATATAATAACAATAATTGTAATTATATTAATTATTGCTGTTTCTTTTGATGAAATTATTTGTTTTATTCAATAATCACATGAATTTGTGAAAAAATTTTTTTTTTCTATAACACTATTCTGTTTCACCGTTATAATGATATTTATAGGTGTGTGTGTGCGGGGGGGGCAGCTCCTTGTTGTCTCCTCCCCTCTAGTCACGGTGTCCCGTCTCTCCTCCCGTCATAATTAGGCCGCACTCGTCCCCTCTCTCTGCCCCCATCAGGGCTTCAGCGGGGCTTCTTGTGTACCTGTCTGCCCGTCCCCGTCGCCTGTCTGGCCGGGACTGGCCCCCCTTTTCGTGTCCTGACAGCTGCAGCTACTGCGGCTACTGTGCAGACAGGCCGCTGTCGCTGTGGAGGATCTTGAGTGGTTAGCGGCCTCAGATCTCTCGCCGTGTCTCTCGGTGACAGTTGGCTGCAGAGAGCAGGTGTCCATGGCTGTGTTTAAGAGCGGTGGGCGGGACCATTGTTGCAGCATGACGCAGGCTGAGGATTAGCGCTTCCTGCCTGCGCTTTGTTGGCCGCCCACTTGAATTGGACACAGATTGTGCAGCGTCCCCGAGCCGCAACGAGCCGCTGGATCCTCTGTTAGGGAAATTAAGGACGAGGAAATGAGATGAGAGGAGACGTCCTCCGTGGAGACGGAGCATGCATTATAAAACACAACAATAACAGAAACATGCTTTTATGAAGATTTAGGCCATTTAAATAGTACACAAATAAAAATCTTTTTGATCATCTTTTAAAAATTTTTTATAACACAAGACTGGTCCTGGTGAAGGATTCGTTTTTTTTTATTTTTTTAGCTGACATGCTGAAGCTGCATGGGGGGCCCATAACACACACACACACACACACATCT
The DNA here is from genome assembly GCF_900700375.1 of Denticeps clupeoides. Taxonomy (NCBI): domain Eukaryota; kingdom Metazoa; phylum Chordata; class Actinopteri; order Clupeiformes; family Denticipitidae; genus Denticeps; species Denticeps clupeoides. The sequence goes on along the minus strand of NC_041710.1, from coordinate 6,735,414 downwards.
CTCCCAGGCCCTGGGTCAGCGATGTTCCCATGGCCCAGATTTCATCGCTGCGATGATGTCACTCTGGGCTGTAAAACCGCTCTGAAACCGGCCCACCGAGCCCACTACGGCCCTGCAGCTGGCACCAGTTCCGCCCGGGCGCTGACCCGCAGGTCACGTGCTCCGTCACGGTACCACAGGTGATACCGAAAGCGGCCGACCTCCGCGCCGCGGCTCTTTGTGAGGGACGCGCTCCGTTCTGGACGGTTTGGAGTGGGGACCTCCGGAGAGATCCGTCCTTTCTTATGCACATGTGCTGAAAGACCCTGTTCCCCCCAGAGCTCCCTAAACCAGCCAGGAGGCTGAAGCCTGTCTGCTGCTAACAGGTTTCCCTCTCAGACCTCCACCTGAGCGTTGCCAGCATCCTTTTTAACCTCCACTTTTCCATATTTCCCCCTTATTTCACCTACTCTGGTTTTTAATCTTCCCATCTCCTCTCCCCCCGTCTCTCCCTCCTGTAATCTAATCTTCTCCCAGCTTGCGAGTGCAGTCTTCTGTGACAGGCTTGTTTCCAAAAGAGCCTGCATGGCTAAAAGACACATATATTATATATATTTATTACTCCCCTTAAATTTGAATAATTTAGCAGAAGTGATTACCCTGAGCCAAATGTGTTGGTGTTGGTTTAGATGTCTTTAGAAGGGTTGGGGTGTCTGGGGGATTTTGTAATGGCTGTCACGGCAACCACAGCACCTCTCCACGTCGCTGCCAAGAGCAGCTCTGCCTCATCACCACGCGGACCGGGAGACACTTAAGCGGCAGACAAAGAGGGAAAGTTAGAAATGGAGAGATGAGGCGTGACATCTTCTGCAGCACCCAATATAGAAGATAAGGGGAAAGAAGAGAAGAGTCAAAAAGAAAAGAAGAGGAGAAGAAGAGGAGAGGAGAAAAGAAAAGAAGAGGAGAGGAGAGGAGAAAAAGAAGAGTAGAGGAAAGAAGAGATGAAGAGGATAGAAGAGAAGAGTCAAAAAGAAAACAAGAGGAAAAGAAGAGGAGAAAAGAAAATAAAAGAAGAGGAGAGAAGAGAAGAGAAGAAGAGGATAGACAAGAAGAAGAGGGGAGGAGAGAAGAGAGGAGAAGAAAAGGAGAGGAGAGAAGATAACTGAAGAGAAGAGTTGAGAAGAAAAGAAGAGGAGAGAAGAGAAGAAGAGGGGAGGAGAGAAGAGTCGAGAAGAAAAGAAGAGGAGAGAAGAAGAGGGGAGGAGAGAAGAGAAGGAGAAGAGTCGAGAAGAAAAGAAGAGGATAGAAGAGAAGAGAAGAAGAGGGGAGGACAGGAGAAAAGTGAAGTGAAGAGAAGTGAAGAGAATGGTAGAGAAGGGAAGAGGAGAGGAGAGAAGAAAAGAAGAGGAGAGAAGAAAAGAAGAGGGGAGGAAAGGAGAGAAGTGAAGTGAAGAGAATGGTAGAGAAGAGAAGGGAAGAGGAGAGGAGAGAAGAAAAGAAGAGGAGAGGAGAGAAGAGCAGAGAAGAGAAGAGGAGGAGAGGAGGGACGAGACGAGACGAGACGAGACGAGAAGAGTAGAGAAGAGAGAGTGGGTGATGATGGTGCCACACTTCATTACGAGCTAAACGACTGCTTTATCACATAGTCTAAGCTGAGCCGGGAACGTTCATTAGAAAGTGTTGCTTTTTCCTCCCATCTGACTTCACACCCCTCTGTGTCCGAATGCCCGTCCCCCCCCCAGTCCCTGACCCCCTGCAGCCTGATTAATTATTTAAGAGCATGTATCATCTATTTACCTTGGTAATCCATCTGTCAGTACGCTTATTGATCCAATCTTGCATTCTAATTGCGTGCCCTGTCTCTGCAGCTAGCTCATATTTAAATTCAATAGCTGTCACCCCGCCGCTGACACTCAACGCCAGCGACCCGCTCTCGGCCTTCTGGCCGCGGCTTTCTTTAGAAAGAGAAAAGTTCCAGCTGCGCCGCAGAAAGCGAAACTTTTTTCTTTTTTTAAATCTTCCTCTCCGCGGTGAAACGCTGGTTTTATTCTGACCTGCTGTGGTGGAGAGCGAAAGGGTGACGTGGGAGAAGACACACACACACACACACACACACACACACCTGGGCTTGCTTGTTTCATTTCCTGCCTGTCCCCCGCCTCAGGTAGCCATGGCGGCGGGTGAGGGGGTTGTTTGTTGTGTCGTTGTCGCGCCGTCACCCAGATAAGAGCGGTGCTGAGGCTGGTTGCCGTGGCACCGCGAGGTTGACTGACAGGCCTGAGGCGGCGGTGCAGTTAGGAACCTCAGTGTTGTCCATTACTGAGTGGTGGCTAACAGAAGGAGCCCGACGGGCGGCTCTTACACGCCTGTAAACCCGCCTCCCCGCCGCACCACACTCTCCCCTGCCTCCTAACAAGGCTTTTGACTTAATTCAATACAGTAGCCCTGCTGTATTGACATATGTATGTGTGTGTGTGTGTGTGTGTGTAAGTAACCAGGCGTGTGTTTTAATCGGAGCGAGTACGTGAACCTACTGTGATCAGTAAACACTTGCTGTGTTAATGACTTCAATCAATGGCCTTCTAAAACAGTAATTTGATAAATACTATCTTGAGTGCACTACCCAGAATCCTCCCCTCCTTTGCCCTCAACCTGACTCTGTTTTTCATCACACTGTGGCTTTAAATGCTTCATTATCTGATGAGTCGCGGCCATTTTTAATAAGCAGCTAAATTATGCATCAACGAATTTGTTCGTTCACACATTTCCTGCACAGATGAATTTTGGCCAGGTTTTTCAACGCGGGCCCTCCCACATCTGAATGTGCTCCTGACTTTATTTGGGTGGGGTGGGGGGGGGGGTGTTTGGCACGAGAAACTTTATTTTTTCTGACACATCAAAGGAACCTGTCACAGAGGGGGTCGAAAAAATCTTCTTAACCATCGACCCCCCCCACTTCACCCTTATCAAAGCTCTAAAGTGCCTTTCTGCAGTCGGCCATTTTCCTCGCGTCAGGGTCGGCACACTGCGACTGGGGAGGGGGCGCAATTTGAGGGCCGCGAAAGCCGCAAATTGTCGCCGTTGAAAAAAAAGCACCTAAAAGTGGCGGGTGGGGGGCTAATCTGAAATCTGTCTTTATTGAATCTGCCCCCCCTCCTCGCAAGTGTATGTGTGTGTGTGTGTGTGTGTGTGTGTGTTCCAGCGTTAAGCCGCTCCTCGCACCTGCAGCTGTGTAATCCTGTAGTCATGTCAGGCAGCAGCGCCGGCCCTCAGAGGGATCCGCCGGTGCCATTTCGACGTGGGCCGCCTAATATCACACCCCCGCGGCAAAATGCTGGGAATCTGCGCTGGCGGGAGGGGTCTGTGTTGTTGGGGGGACAGGAGGGGGGCACGGGGTGGGGGTGGGGGGGGGGGGGGGGTGGTGTATGGGCTTAGAGAGCAAAAGAGAGCAAATCTGTCACTTCTCCCAAAGCTGGAACCTGCATGACCTCTATTCAAAGATATATTGATTTTCCAGTGCCTGTCTAAAAGGGAGGATGGCTGGGGGCTGGTGTGTGTGTGTGTGTGTGTGTGTGTGTGTGCATTTTGTGAGTGCAGAGCCCTCAGCACAGCGTGGAGCTCTCCTCTGAAAGTTAAACACATCTCCCTTCTGTCCTCCTCGCTTGGACATCAAACGAGTGCAAATAATCAAAACCTCCCGAATCTTTTTGATTGTTGGAGGAAGGGGGGTGGGCGTGGCCTGGCTTCCCCAGTGGGAAACATGTTGTTCGTATGCGTGGTGGGGTTGTTTGTGCGTGTGTGTGTGTGTGTTTTTTGTGGAAGCTCCATGCTTTACTTTGTAAAGACTTAAGCTGGGTTGATCCAGGCCAGTCGGCGCTGGCTGCTTCAGCAGAGATTTCCTTGGATCTCTGAGCTCGGGAGAAGGCCTGAGGATCCCTTCAGAAGAGAACCGAGGGCTGTTGGGCTGGGGGGGGGGGGGGTAACAAAGCAAGCGTGTACAAACAAACGGCACCTTGGGAGAACGGCAGAACTCCTCCCCCTCCTCCGGCTCGACTGCGGCACCCGAGCGACGCTCCGGGGGGAAGCTTGTTTGTGAGAGCGAGGCTGTTTGCTCAGTCAAGCTTCGCCAAACCTGCCACCAAGAGCCGGAGTTTGGGAAAACACAGAGCGCTACAGTTTGTTTCGTTAGATGTGCTTGTGCTTCGGGCAGCGGCGCGCAGAAAAGAAAACACGCGGTGGATTTTGTTGATTGTCACGGGCCAAAAGTCATTTGGGTTTTTTGTTTTTTTCTCGGAATATTTCTGATCCCGATGCATTTGTAAGTGGAGACCATTTGAAACAAGGTTCCGGTGGCAAAATATCAGTGGAGTCCTTTATTGGTTTGGCAGTAGAACGGCGAAGCCGCTTGAGGGTTAAAAAGTCAAGCTTCGCTCGAAATGACTTTGACTTTGGAACGACGCGGACCGATTAAAGCCAGGTCATGGGCTGGGGTGTGTCTGTGTGTTTATCGCTGTGTGTCAGCACCGTGCTGCTCTCAAACGGCATCACCCCCAGTCGCCTGGGTCGGGGGAGAAACCTGGGGTCAGTGCATGGTGGGAGATTAGGTATTGGAGGCCGTGCAGTTTGCGGTGCTGTTAAATGACCTGTCTGGCTTCGGGGGGACTACAAGAACTCCACTGTGATGACCTCCAGACAAAAACAACCTCTACGTTGCATAGGAGTGGACAGAATAACTCGGCAGCCATACATCTTATGCATGGAGAATAAGTCATACATCTTATACATCTTATGCATGGCATGTGAATACCGATACATTTTGATTTTCACCCCAGAATTGTACTAAAAGGTGCCAAAATACATAAGAAAGTGCTGAAAACGTTCGATATGTCTTTAACTGATACCTCATACTCAACACTTATTCTGGCCAAGATATTTTCCCCCAAAGACCTGCCCAATCTGGCAACACCATTGTTGTATGCATAGCACGAAATGAAATGCAGTCAATTCAACAGGCAGATTAACACAACGCAGACTGAATTTGTGTTATGCACCAAAAATAGATTCTGTTCTTATGGGCACAAAAATGCTGAATTACACATTGTGCTGAAAGCACTTCCACTTGTTACTCACGTTGCATCAAAATGTGAAAGTATTAAAAAAATTATCATAGGGGGTCGGCGAGTCCTCCAGTGCAGTTTACTGAGTTAGAATACACTTTAATACACTGCACAAGCTTTGTGTGTATCTGGCAACAAAAAGAAAATGTCTGATTGCTCAGCGTACATGCTAATAATAATCTGTCAATACGGACAAGTGATGACCTGGTTGTCTTGCTCCATGATGTCCAGAAGTGAGCATCCGTCATCCGTCAGCACCTCGTCATCAATAACCAGCCGTGATGCTAATGGTGGCATTTAGCCACCGGCCTGACGAATGGCGCAGGGCTGCACAGCTGGGGTTAAATATTCATCAGCCAGCCGCCGGCTGCTCTGCCCCACAGCGCATGGAGGATGCTGACCCCAGCAGGGTGGGGCTACGGGGGTCAATACGGCTTCAGATGGGTGTGTCAGGTCTTTTAGGTGCCAGCCTGACATTTCGCACGGTTATCCCTTACATGAAAATTCTCACAAGCCAAACACATGTCCACTTTTACTCAGTCTTTTACAATAGAATCCTTCCAGGACAGAGAAAGTGTGTGCGACATGCCTCTCCGTCACCGATTTTCTTTTTCCCTGCTCCTTCCCACTCCCATCCATTCTGATCCCTCTTTTTCTTATTCGCTCTGTCCATCAACGCTTTATAAATTATTCATTGGATGCTCTGATGCCTTGCCACCTTGCCTTCTTTTTCTGCACCTCCCCTCCTTCCTGCCTCCTCCTCCTCCTCTCCTCACGCCTGGCTGCAGTGTTGCGAGGCACCCCATGAGTCCCAGCATCCAGGACCACACACCCCAGTGCACCCATCCAACCCCCACCCTGCTGTCTGCTGTCCTAGTGTTCTGCATTCACAGATCATGTATTTACACATTAAGGAATTAGTAGTTTTACTATCTATCTATCTATCTATCTATCTATCTATCTATCTATCTATCTATCTATCTATCTATCTATCTATCTATCTATCTATCTATCTATCTATCTATCTATCTATCTATCTATCTATCTATCTACCCTTTTCCCGCCTCCCTCCATTTTTCTGTCTCTCCTGCTCTTGTCTCTGACAGGCCTGTCACCGGTGATCTCAGCTCTTCCTGTCCGTTAGATTAATATGTTTTAAAAAATGTCCCCTCCACTTCCCCAGCCGGCCACACATTTGCTGCTCTCTGTTCAGCTGAGTCCCCGGTGCGGTTAGTGCAACATCAGCAATGACGGCCGGCCCACCGCCGGCGGATCAATCCGACAGCCGCTGATGAATTGGAGGCATCAGTGCTGGGGAGGGAGGGGGAGCTAAATTGAGTCGGCAGGACGGTGGATGCTGCAGTGAGGGGGTGTCGGCTCGGGGAGGGCCTGGCCCTTGGGTACTCCTTTGTCAAGCACACACTCTTGTCTTAAACACACAAGCTGTTTTCCCCTACACACACACTCTTTCACTCTGCCTCTCTCTCTCTCTCTCTCTCTCACACACACACACACACACACACACACAAATACTTGAGTGCTTAACACTCACTCGCACACTTGTGCAACTCATCTTGGGTTGAATAAATAAATTGATGGGAGGAATAAATGGGTTCTGGAGAGTCACCCAGGGCCATTACAGAACGGTCAAATGGAGCCGAATAGCCGGAGAACAGTTTTAGGGGAAGCTGAGATTTTCCGGAATGTGCGGGACGCAGGCCCCCTGACGACCCGGGGTCCCCCCCGGGGGCCCGGTTTCTGCCGGAGCCCCCCCGCGCCGCCGTTCAACAGGGCCACCGGGAGACGGATCAGATCCGTGCAGAAAATGAATTCGCCCCGCCCCCTTCCGTGATAAATTAATCATAACGATGACAGCGTGGCTGCGGGGGCCGCGCGTCTTGTTTTGGTGTAATTCGAACGACAGATTTAAGACTTGTTTTATTTAAGGCGGCCTGTAATTACATGGGTTTTAGCGTATGCAGGGGGAGAGATATGATTCATCTGCCGACTGGGAGCCAGCGAGAGAGATATGGAGGGAGGGGGAGAGAGAGAGAGAGAGAGAGAGAGAGAGCAGAAGAGATTTGGTTCAACAAATAAAAGGGACAGCCGTGTGGCTACAAAATGTTGGCCTTATTACATGTCATTAAAGGCGGCAGAGATAAGGCGGCAGCCGCCATAAATAAGATCTCTGGGCGGCGGCCTGGTACTGTAGGAGCCTTGAGGGCGAGGACGGCACGCACCGACCCCTCGGTGTGTATGTGAGCGATAGCGGATAGCCGTGAAACCCCCCGCGCTAATTAGGGGAGCTTTTAACGAGGACAAAAAGATCCGTGGCGTGGGGGAAACTGACAGGGACCGTTAATCCGGGGCCCATTGTCAGCGCAACAGGGAAGCCGTGTTGGACACGCACCCTGGGAGAGCGTAATAAATCCAGCCAGGGCCGGGGCGGGCGCACACCGCACGGCACCACACAGCAGCGCTGAAGGGCCATCACAGCCACACACACACACACACACACGCACACACACACGCGCGCACACACTTTTATATCTTCGTGAGGTTCTGGGGCATTAAACAAGTATTAAATTATGTAGGCATTATAAGCCGGCTGGCACGACTCTTACCCAAACATATATATCTTCTGTAATAAGATAAAGGGGCGCAGAAAAAAAATCACAATTTGAGCAAGGACACACACGCTCCCCCCCCCCACGCAAAGTTCTGGATGTGCAAATGTCCCCAACAGGCATAAGTGGTCAGTGTGCTCTAATTGCTCAGAGTGCTTAATTACTACCTGTAGTTGGTTCTTGATGACCGTTTGGCGGGGTGGCGGCTAATCTTTTGGCAGGACGCTCAGCCCTCGGTGGGTTGGGGGGGGGGGGTGGGGGGGGGGGAAACCATCCCGAACGTAAATCAGAGGAACAGCGCCGCGATTAGATGCTAATGAGGCCACGCCGCAATTTGCAGCCCGTTAAGGCTGTGGGTTTTGGGCTGGCGACGGCACGAGGAGATCTGGAGCGGGAGTGTTTTCACTGATACCCCCACATACACACACACACACACACACACGCACAGCATGTCACGTGTGCACACACACACACACAGTTCCACTCCCCCGCGACCCCTGAAACATGTCTCTGCCCCTTAACCACCATCATTTCCCTAACCGCCGCTCACCTTCCTCGCCTCTCCTGGGGGGGGTCCCCCTCCCTCACGCGGGGGTGTGAGGCGACTGGACGGAGTGCGTTGCGCCGCGGCGGGTAAAGTGCCTCCTGGCCGTCGCCGATTTGCCCAAATTAAAACTTAATCAGGGCCGTGAATAATTTAGCAGGGCAGCGTGAGAGGGCAGCGGTGTCAGAGTGACCGGGGGCGACCCGGCCGAGTCGGCTTTCGCCCGCGGGGACCGCCGATGCTCCTCGGATAAGGGGAACGAGGCCCGCGGCTCTGGGGACGCTGCCCTTTCTGTTTTATCTTACCTTTTTTATGTCACTTGTAGCGATTTGTCATCGCTGCCACCGGCCTTCATCTTAGTCAAACAGTTTTTTGGCCTTAATTACGCCGCCTGCGTAGGTTTTAATATCTTGTTTCAATTTCCCCATCTTTGATTAATTCCTCATCTCTGTGAGCGTTTCATTAATACAAAAGCTATTAGTCATGTATAATGAAACACATATTTGTGCTGTTTTTACAAATGGAATGTTTAATGGGCGGATGACGGGGGGGTGGGGTTTGCGGCGAGTAAACATAACTCGATGTGTTGAGCGTGTCGGGGCCGGAGGTTTCCCGAGGGCGAGGATGAGGGGCATCACGTCGCGCCCCCCTCGTCCATCCGCCCGTCCGGCTCTGCTCCTCTCCCCTCTCCCTCCCGGCCTGTTGTTCCGAACCCGGCTCGGGTCGGATTGGCGAGAATGAACTGCGGCTCCAGACGCTTGTGTGAGAGCGGGGAAGGCCTCTCTAATGGAAATGAAGCGGCAGTGACGCGCCGCGCCTTTGTGGCGGCCCGCAGACTCACATTTTATTAAGTACCCTTTAGAGAGAGCGCGAAACACAAGAGGGGGAAAAGTCACCCCGCTGCATGTTAATCAGGACGCGGCGAGAGTCCCAGAAGAGGGGCCAGTTTGTTAAAGGAGAAAAGGGGGGGGATCTTTTTTTTTTTTTTGTTGTTGTTCAGACCTCGGTTCCTGCAGGAGGGGGAAACTTTACATGCAAACAAAAACCGGCTTTTCCCCCGAGTTCAGGTTTTCAGGGAGCGGGGAGAAAAGGGTCAGAGTGAGAGAAAGGGAGACAGAGAGAGAGAGAGAGATTTCTGTTTCCCTGTCTGGTCGGCCTGGCCTGGCCTCCGTCAGTCGAACGTGCGTGTTGAAATGGAGAGGAGTGTTCAAACAGTGCGGCGCTGGGATATACTTTACATCACTTCCTGTCAACGCTTCCAGACATCCAGAAAAAGACACGGCTGGAAAGGCAAATGGACAGGTGGTTATGTGTGTGGGTAAATGTGTGTGTGTGTGTGTGTGTGTCAGTTGAGGGGCAGGACTGTCTGAAAGGCTAAAAGGGTTTGTGGTGACTGCTCAATGGCACCACCCACCCTGCCGTGAAATCAGAGACCCCTGCCAACAACCAGGGTGGAACAACCCCCTCAGCCCCCCCCTCCGCGGCCACTGGTCACAAGGTGGGTGGGTAAGTGGAGGGGGTTTGGTGCATCTTGGGCTGAGAACTCGTGGACGATCCCCTCACGCAGGGGTCCTGCCATTGATGCTACAGCCGTGGTCACGCTTTACAGGCCCTTTAATCAGTTAATGGCCGCTGTAGGCTGCCGCTAAAACCTCACCGGGACGCTCCGTTATGACCTGTGTTGCCCCCCCGCGCGCCGTGATGTAAGAGTGTACGCGCGTGTGTGTTAGCTGGCTGTAATGAAGTTTTTTCTAGGTGTTACTACAGGGGGTGGACCTGGTTGGGGAAGTGAGGACTGTCCATATTTCATATTTATATCAGATCCTGAGAAAATGTGTGTGTGTGTGTCTGTGTGTGTGAGAGAGAGAGAGAGAGAGAGAGAGAGAGAGTGAATCAGCTAGTGAATCAGAGAGTGAGAAAGCTCCACGGCAGAATAGCGGTGGGGGGTCCTGTCATTTTAGGTCATGGCAGGGTGGGGTACATCTCCTGGGAGGTCAAGAGACTAGCGCCCCGTCCCTGCCCCCCTCCACCCCTGCGTCCCATCCATGCTCCACCCGCTGCCATTCTTTCCCACCCATTCACTGCATTGTCTAGCCGCAGAGCCGAGGGCTGTGCACACTCCAGCGGTCAGCGGCCCTTTGCCCGGCGCTGTGGTCCAGCGACGGTCAGGAGATGCGGCCGTCCAGGGTAGCATCAGTGGCCGGAAACACTTCTGCAGCAGGAAGATCCCATTTTAGAATTACTGCTGCAAGATAGGCCCAGAGCAGATGGAAAATTGGAGATAAATTAAGAACACGCCGCATATTCCATGTCATCAAAATGAGATTTAGCGAAGCCACTTAGCGTGATGGCAGAACACAAACCCACCCCTGATGAATTGGTGCTCTGAATGAAACCCGAACACCGTGCTGGGCTCCTGGCTGCGACTCGTGATCAGATGAAGCTTTTCCCGGGAATAAAAGACGGAACGGGATTCGTGTTCCATCCACGTTACACGGCAAAATGATGGTCCCCCTCCCTCCGTCCTCCGCGATTTACGGGTCCACCTGTTTCATTTCATTCATTCCGAGTTTTAAATAAACGATGTCCCTAAATGATCAATTTAAAAAAAAAAAACACCTTAAACAAAATACAAAAATTTTAAGCAATCAGGCAAATTGTAGTTGTTTTATATATATATTTAAAGCCGTATATTAAAAAGCATGACATGATCAATCTTAGCCACTGACAACAAACAACAACAACAATAATAATAATATAATATTCATATGATAAATAATAATAAAAAAAATACTATTACTATTGAGAATGATTATTGTTATTACGAATTAGATGAAATCAGCGCCAGATAACTGACGCATAATTATCTCCTGCTAATTAGCGTGTATGAATAAGCTCGGCGCGGTGCCGCATCGACGGGCATCGGATGTAAATGAAACGATGTGCTTAATGTGAAGAGTGCGGCGACAAGAAATATGCGACAACAGTCGGGAATAAAAAAAAATAAAAAAAAAAGCTCTCTGGGAATTCGCAGACGCGCCTTCCGCCTTTTTAATCCGCGCCGCTATTAATTCTTCTAATCCACCGCGGCCGACGATAAATGAGTTTTTGTTAGTTTGTAAATTTAATAAAAACGCGGATCTCATAAATCGTACGTTTGCTTGTATTATTACCACTGCCGATAATAATGCGATAAAACGGTTAGTTAATTAGACGGGGTCGGTCCTCGTGTTCGGAGGTTAATTCGCGTTTCTGCGGCCTTTTTGTCCCTTTTAATGCCTGTGTCCCCCGTAATTTGTTCCCCCCTTTTTGTTTATAGTCTTTATAAATTTAGCGACTGGTTTTCTGGCCGTTCAGGGGTGAAAATGGCGAAGCGAGAAGCCCCATCCGTCTCACATCACAGATGGCCTTTTGAAAGGCGTCTCTCTGTTCGGTGTGTGTGTGTGTGTGTGTGTGTGTGTTTGGGGGTGCATGGGCGCACTGTCCTGCGTTTTGCTCCTCGTTGTTTCTTTGTGTCCAACTTTCTCTTCTCCACCTCCTTTGTATAAACCCCCCTTCCTCCTCCTCCTCCTCCTCCTGACGCTTTTCTCCTCATCCTGCATCTGTAATGTTCACCACCCCTCTTTATCATAATCACACGATCGGGTTTTAGTGCATTCGCCACACATGCTGATAAAGGGGCCGAAACCAAAAAAGGTTGTTTCTGTGATTTGCACGATTCTATAAACGATGTAAATGCCTGTATGGCCTCTACATTCGGCGCGTTGGTGATTCATTACAATTAATCAATGGGTTATCGATACATAGCTGCACTCCGATGTGATAATTAGGACATAATTCCATATGTGGCACTTTGTTTTATGCGGTGTCACCACGGGACAGGCCTGTCTGTCACCCAGGTGTAATGAACACGCTTGCTGTCTCTGGCCGTGGCAGGTCCCGGCTTACTTAAGTCCGGCGAGGACGCTGTCCTTTCAGGAGTCCCCCATTGTTGGGCGGCAGAGCCATGTTAATGTCTTGTACCGTAAAAATCGCCGCCGCCATGGCTATTAGCGGCGGCGCTGGAGCAGGGGCCTCCGCCGAAAGGCTTGGGCCCCCCGCCACAAAAGCCGGCCGCGGCGGCCTGTCGCGGCGAATGCCGCCGTAATTGCATTGCTGTGAGGGGCGAGCCCATTTTCTCCCGGCGGCCCGCTCCTTCGGCCTTTTTTTTTTTTTTTTTTGTGTGCGCGATTTGTCTCTTAAGCCGGCGTAACGTCTCGGACGCCACCGCAGAATACCGCGAGCAAATTGGAGGCTGAGCGTGAACAATAGAACATGGAAGGCCGCTGGGGCTTTCTTTAGGCAGAGTGAGCGGGCGAGAGAGAGAGAGAGAGAGAGAGACCAGGAGAAGGTAACCGAAAGTAGAAGCCACAGGTCAGTCCAGATCTTCTGCTCCTCTCGGCCCCCGAGTCCGGACCCCTGGCTGATGCCGACGGGCCGGCCCCGTGAATATATATCGCTCGGAAGAAAAGTAAACAGATTAGGAGGAGGATGCCGAGCGGGTTCGGGGGGCCCCTGTTTGATCTTCAAGAGTCTAATTTGATTTTTCACCTCCCATTGTTTCAGTGTTTTGCTCCTCTAATCCACTTTAAAGTGGATGCAGCTTTCATCCTGGTGGGGGGGGTTTGGGAACGGGGCGGGGCAGGCAGGGCTACTGTTCCCCCTCCTGCCGCCCCCTCTACCGCCGGCCCGTAATCCCACGTGAACTTTTTCCTCGAGGCCGCCTTCGTCCCTGCCACTTTTGCACGTTTCGGTGTCCCGCGGCGAAAGTCTCTCACCTTCGCATGTTTCAGAATTTTGGTCCCCCCGACCCCTCGTCCGGCAGGGAGAGGTAGAGGTATCTGCCCGGGGTGCCACCCCCCACCCCCCCCTTCCTTTCTCAATGCAGAGTTAAGTACTCTACAGTCTCAATAAAGGCCGGGGGAGCCACAGAGGGGCCAGCGCAGCCCGCTTCCAGCCCGGCGGTGTATTAAAGGAGGAAAAAGAACGGGGTGGGGGGGGGGGGGGGGGGGGGGGGGGGTGGGGGGGGAGAAGAGAAAGAAAGAAAGAGGTGGAAATTGCCATCAGAGTTAGCAGCAAAATGACCAGCTTGGCTGCGAGGGCTTAATGTGCCCCCCTCCATGACCCCGAAAAACGCGCTCTCACACACACACAAAAAAAAAACAAAAAAAAAAACGGGGGGCCGGGGCATTATCCCCCGGGCCCTGAAAAGCTGCACTCAAATCGCCCTTTTGTGTTCGCTCCTTCTCCAAACCACTGGCTACGGCATTCTCCTCAAATCTGTTCAGGATCCCGGCGCCACAGAGGGAGGAGGAGGAGGAGGATTCGCCGCCTATTTTTAAGAACCATCTGTGACAGAGTTTGTATTCATTGGAGCGGCAAAAATAGCTCCGAAAAGGAAGCGCCACTTTTTCCTTGTGAAAATTCACTCCGGCGCGGGTTTGAGAAGGAGAGGAGGGCGAGGAGGATGGCGCGGCTTATCAGCCGACGCCGTTCCTTTTTTTCTTCTCCCAAATTCACGTTCGATCCGCTTTCTGCATTGAAACTCAAACGTTCTGGACGAAACTCATCTGTAATGTAATAAGAACGTTTTTACGCTCAGGAGTGTGAGATGAAAGTAAAGTCTGAGGTGGGCGTGGTCTCTCTTTTACACACTCCATCCCTCACACCGCATGTGTGTGTGGTTGTTTGTGTGGAGTAAGACTGGCTCTATGAAGATGCTGGCAGAGATGTTCCTCAAGGAGGGTAAAAGATGATGTAAAGAGGCGGTAAAAGCGTTCCTCTGGAGTGATGCGATGGAGAGGAGGGCGCGGCTCTGGAGCGGTTCAGTTGCCACCAGGCCTATCTGACTGATTAAGCCGCCATCTCAGCAAACTCCCATAATCCCCCTCAAGTGGCGTCCGCAGTGCTAATGATCCACAGTAGAAGTCCCTCTCCATACCTGGTCAGCTCTGCAGGCAGCTCAGCTCAGCTCAGGGTTCGGCATCATCCACTCGCACGCTGTATGTGTGTGTGTTGTGTGTGTGTGTGTGTGTGTGATGTTCACAGCATCCTTATCTGACCTACATTTTTACATTTGTAGTATTTAATCATTCGCCCATATCTAGAGTGACATTCAATCAGTAGTTGCAGTGACAGTCCCCCTGGAGACACTTAGGGTTAAGTGTCTTGCTCAGGGACACAATGGTAGTAAGTGGGGTTTGAACCTGTGACACTGTGGTCTTCTGGTTCGCAGGCGAGTGTCTTACCAACTAGGCTACAATAAAAGTAATAAAAACCCGTTCTGCACATTTTACTTCAGTATACTAGTAAAGTATAAAGTATACTAATTTAACAGAGGTCGTTGTTCAGACGTGGTTCGAACTTCGTCGACAATAGTTAAACAGGCGTAGCATTACACACACACACACACACGCACACACACACTCCATCATTTTATCACATACTCTAATGGCCATTTCCTTTTCAATTCAGTGCACACAATACAAACATCAGTCTGAGCGCAAAACGGCTGTCAGAGCACTTGAAGGACCAGGAGGAGACGATGGGAAGCAAAGGAGAAAAAGAAAGAAAGAAAAAGTCGCTGACGGCTCCTCCTCCACCTCTCCGTCCCCATCTCGGGCTCTCTCTCTCTCTCTCTCGCTCTCTCTCTCTCTCTCTGTGCATCTGATGGCTGGTAAACGCCGAGGGGGAAAGAGGGCCACGGATTTAATAATCCTCCTGCTCCCGCTGTCCTGATGGAGGGAAAGTGTGGGCAGATTATAGGTCTGGCAGAGGAGGGGGCCGCGCTCTGACATGATGGAAGTTTAATGGTGGTAATTGCCGGTGGCTTTGACAGGGCCTATATGATAGCTCACAATAAACACCCTTGTGTTTTCTAAAAGCAGAATCTACGCGAAATTGCAGTGTGGCGCGTGGAAATGGCAGTTTCCTGAAGCCCCCCCGCTCCCCTTCACTCATCTTTCATTTACTCAATCAAAACCATCTTTTCTATTGGAGATAAAGGGCGGCGCGGCGGCCCTGTGACAGGTGTAAAAAGGACGGTTAAGCAGGATTTCCTCCGCTCGGCCCTCTTTTTATTCCTCTCTCCAGCTAAACAGCGCTTACGCGGTGCAGCGCTGCACGGAAACTCTCGGAAGGCCCGGGGAATGCGCAGCGGTGGCTTTGTGCCTCGCCCGGGCTGCCAGAAGGAATTAAACAATAACCCCAGACGTGCCGTTATCGGCGGGGATAACTTCTGAAGAAGCGGCACGGGCCATTTGGGTTTTCCATCGACGTCCCCAAACCGCCGCTCGTAACACAACCAATAAAGACGCTTTGTTGTTTTTAGCGGGGAACGCTCTTCTGCGTTCTGTCGTTTTTCTTTATTACTCAAAAAGAATGTCGCTCCTCCTCAAGTCATCAACTTTTATTCCACGTAAGGAGGCGGTCCTGTCGTGCCGAGTGCCCACCTTGCCCAACTCGGCCGGTTTTGCGTTCTGTGTCCAGTCGGTAAGTGCGCGATAGCGTGGAGCTGAGAGGAATCTGAGGGGCTGTAATGATTTTTCAGAGCGAGGAAGACGGCGAGAAGGTGGGAGAAACGGAGAGTCACATGATTAAAACAACAGACGCCCCCCGAGACGCAGATCTGTACACCTGATCGACCAGCGCCGCGACTTCCAACAACGCCTCCTCTGATCTTGCTTCAAAGCCGGGGACGGGTGGGGGGGTCGGGGTCTCAGACACCAGAGGGAGAGACTTTTTGTGTGTGTGTGTGTGTGTGTGTGTGTGTGTGAGATCACATTTTATACATTCAAAATGAACTATACACTTATATAGTTGTCTATATTTTTTTATTTATTGGTGTAATTATTCATTCATTTAATTTATATACACACACACACACACACACACACACACACACACACACATATATATATATATATATATATATTGTGTGTATATGTATGTATATATTTATACACACACACACACACAGGTTTATTTTTGTGCGTAAGCTGCCCTTGACTCTGGTGTACAAATCCTCTTCTCCTGATTGTCTTTCCAGCAAAACTAATATTCTGGGAGCCGATTGCCCATCCGGCTTCCAGAAAGCTCCAACCAGGCGGCAGTGAAAACGTTGAAAACGTTGAAAATATGATAATGACATAGCAGCTGCAGCGGCCCTTCCAGCATAAAGATGTTGGGACACGCTGAGCGCATTTTTCCTGCTGCAACTCGGATGCATGGGGAATTGTTTGGCGTGAGGATGAAGGTTTAGGTCAGCGCTTGGCTGAAGATCCACCGATGGAATGTTTTATGGCGTGCTCTCTGGTGGGATTACGCATCCGGCCAACGACCCTACAGCGGTCCTGTGATCTCCGTGTCATGTGGTGACGGTGTCATTGTGGCGACGCAGTGACACCATTGCCGCAGCATTACAGCGTTTCTCCGCTCACTGCACCAGCGCTGCATTCTGGGAGAATAAAAAAAGTGACGTCATCATCGAACGCCCAGTAATCTCCCCGTAATTCGTTCGCTCTCTCTGTCAGTTCTTACTTCCCTTCTGTCGAGTCAACTTTCATCAGGCTAAAATTTTCCCATGTGTGCTTCAACCATGAAACAGTGTGTGTGTGTGTGTGTGTGTTTGGATTGTCAGGCTGACCCTGGAAGGCCTTCCTGTCTGACCTGTCCCATCTGGTGAAATGGTTGGGGGTGAGGGTACCCCTCTGTGCTGGCTGCTGTAATGAGACGTGGTACCGCTCCTAATGTTCAAACCAGCAGAACACACACACACACACACACTCAAAGTGCGAAGCATCTCTATCTCTGACTGGTTCTTTCACCCCTCTCACATTCTCTTGTCCGTTCTTCTCTCTGTCTCTCCGCTGTCTGACATGGCTGATAGAGTTTATAGATCTGGGTGGAGGCGGGGGCTGTTCTCCACCTGTTCACAAAACCACCCTGAACCTCCAGCTCTGACAAATGCAGGGTTTAATGCTTCACATGCATAAGGCCCACAAAAACACGGAAAAGTGTTAAACGTCCACAATGGACATGTAGTGGTAAGAAGGCAGTGTTGTTTTGTTTGTGTATGTGTGTGTCTCTCAGGTGCTGTTTGCCACTGTGGGGTTTGAGTCTTCTCATACATTGGGGTAGATGGGTGGTTTTTGTGTATCTTATGTAAAGGTACTAAGAGACGGTAGCTTTTTAGTTAGAATTCAATGTGAATTCTACATTTATCCTGTCGCACGTCTTTACATTTACATTTACGGCATTTATCAGACGCCCTTATCCAGAGCGACTTACAATCAGTAGTTACAGGGACAGTCCCCCCCTGGAGCAACTCAGGGACACAATGGTAGTAAGCGGAATTTGAACCTGGGTCTTCTGGTTCATAGGCAAGTGTGTTACGCACTAGGCTACCACCACCCCTATTTTTTTCTTTAAAGTGACAGGCATTGCAGGGAGAGCTGCTGATTCCTTTAACTATTCAGTAATGTATGAAGAAAGGCCATCGATTCTGAATTATTTTGAAATACAATTTTGAACAATGCATTTTTGAAATGCTTGTGTAATTCAGCTATGGCTAAATCTGCGTTAATAAAACATCGGTATGAATATGATATTGTTATCATATTGTAACGTTATAATATTTGTATTCCAAAGATTGCCTTGTACATTGAATACAGATACGCAATTGTTGTATATTTTTGCATATGACCTAAAGTGACCTAAAAGCCACCCGGCCCTTGGCTAGTTAACCCCCACCTCACTCTCACGGCTGGTCAGGCCTGTTTGGGTGGAGTAGACAGACAGGTGTCCCGGCCTGTTATTGAGTCTGAGTAATGAGCAGAGCTGTAAACTCTCATTAGCATCCGGAAGGGCCCGGAGTTTCGGGCAGGACAGTCTGGACGAGGGGGAAGTGGGTGGTCCGGTTCAGAGCCAGTCTGGATACACACACTCACACACACACACACACACACACACACACACACACAACTAGCTGGTTCCTAGATAGATGACGACAGGAGCTGAGCTGAGCTGAGGAAGGCTGATCAGCAGGAACTGCTTTCCTGTCCCGATGCCACAACAGGAAGTTGTGGCTGTTGTTATGGTGACGGCGGCCCTCCACACTGGCTGGATCTTAAACTTTCCTGGCCACACCCACATTCCATCGTTGCCATCACCACGGCAACCTGCAGCTCTGTCACAGCTGTGCTGGGCCGTTTGTAAAAAGGGTTTCACACTGCCTCTCTGCGCCAGAATCGATTTTCTTTCTCACTGTCTCCTGTGTCTGTTCTTTCTCAGTTCCTCATCAGTCCCTCGCACACACACACACACACACACACACAGATTCCCCACTATTCATTAGGTGTATCGGTGGCCTCTTCGATATTTCATTTGAGCGTGCTAATCACATTACCCCGCTTGACGTTTTACAGATACTGGATTATGAGGGTGAATTTGGCAAATTATGAGCGGCCTGTAATGTGTGTCGGACTCGCAACGCGGCCCCTGGCCATGAGAGCCGAGAGAGAGAGAGATGCCGCGTGTGGATATCTGAACCAGTCCGAAAAAATGCGGCGACGGTTGAATTTGACAGCTAAATGAAATGAGAGTAGTAGCTTATGTCTCTGTTCGTGTGTGTGTGTGTGTGTGTGTGTGTGTGTGTGTGTCGATGTGTTCCTTTCTCCTTTAGACAAATGTCATGTGTGTCAGAAAGTGGAAGAGCAGCAGAACGCTGGAGAGAGAGAGAGATGGCTGATAAAGATGGGTGTTAACCCTGCATGGCAGCCGGGTGAATGGAGGGGAAAATGAGTTCTGATATGAGACGGACGTGTGAACAGGAGGAGGAGTCGGCTGCAGCAGCTCCACCGTCGGCGCCCTGTTAGCTATTCTCCCGCCTTTTGTGGAGTAGTGTTTGAGGACGCATTTTCGTATCAACGCTGACACGCCAGAGTGCCAGCGATTTGCTCTCGCCTTACCAATGAGAGGGGGGGGGGGGGAGAGAAATCCATTTATTTTTATTTCTATTTCGGGCTCTTTCATTTCATCCGTGTATTAATTTGTTCATAATTCACTTTGTGCTCTGTGAGAAGGATGAGGAAATGGAAAAAAAAAACCCAACCCGCCACCGACCTGCAGATAAATTCAGCCATAGCGGGGCTACAGGGTGTACTCAACATTGCCTGCCTGGCACCCACACAGCAAACACAACCTGCAGGATTGAGGGTCTTTCAGGTCACATGACTGCATGTGTTTTCAAGAGCAGGCATGCTGACCCACCAGGCCCACAGACATCGTTAAAATATTTGAAATATGACAATAAATCCTGACAGGTGGAATAGACCGAAAACACTGAAAGTGATGACTGATGATTATCAACAATAATAATATTGGTAATATTATCAGTTAACAGGCCTGCTCCTGTCAAAATGCTGTTAGGGGTCACCACGGGGAATCAACGAGTCTGGTTGTCTGCATAATTGAGTTGGCAATTTTTTTTTACACTGGTTGCTGGATGCTACCCTCCCCATTAACCTGGGCTTGGGACCGGCACCAAGTAATGCCAGTTGATAGTAGTGGAGTAAAAATTTGTGCTGCATCATATTTACAATATTGTTCATTGCAGTGCATCAGTACATCTCTGTGGGTTGTAAGTGTGTGTGTGTGTGTGTGTGTGTGTGTGTTTTGTGTGTGTGTGCTGTCTTCCACTAAAGTCACACCCTCTATTATAGGGTTTCGAGCTGAAACCCCCTGCTGCGTATGCAGGGAAATTACTACAGCTGTGAAACAGACCTATAAGCACCAGCACCATCATCAATATTGCTGTAAATTCACACACACACACACACACACACACTTTTTGCATCTACACAAAAGCCAGAGGCTGAGGGGGAGAAGGAGTGAGTGCATCTTGTTAGAGCAGCTAACTGTGCAGAATAACGTGATGATTTGCTGTGGTGTGCAGCCTGTGCTCTGGACACACCATTACACACGCAGAGAAAGACACACACAGTCTTTGCAGCAAAAACAATAAGTTTTACTAACTACTGTTTTTATGTTAGGATACAAAATAAGCATAGTGAACACACACAGGAACACACATGCACTCATGAGCCACAGGAGCTCACGCTGATGAACACACTCTCACACAGACTTACTCACACTTGCCGACTAATATTTACACACAGATGCACATTCCCAGAAGCACACTGTCACACGTCCTCGTTCTTGACACACACAGACACATACACACACACTCCTCCCCCGGTTCCTGTGAGCAGCTCAACCCTCGGCTGTGATAAATCAGACTCGGTGTTAATTGGTATGAAAACAACACTTTGGCAGTATATAATGTTTTATGTGTCTTCCATGTCCTTTATTATAATACTAATGAGGAGCGGTACATCAGGGGAGCAGCGAGGTTCAGCTCCGCTCTGAGCACGGCGCGCCGCGGCGGATAAGCTCCTTAACGGGATCACCGGCATATTCATGCCCAAACGCTGGTGCTGGAGAAATACAATCACACCCCCCCGCGACACACACACTCATTTGCAATCAGTAATTAGTATGCAAATTAGCCCAGGGGACCACACAAGTTCTAGTGTATTACAAGGGTCTGATTATGACTCCTCAGAGTCCTTAGGGATGACTGACTGAACGCTAAGAACCTTCACATCTCCTCCTTCCTCCATCCTCCTCTTATTCTCGTTACCAGTAATGGCTACTGGTTAGTATAATCACTGCTGGTTAATGCCACGTGGCCAGTCAGACGTTTTTTTTTCCCAGCCTTGCAGTTAGAGTGTGGTGGGTCCAGCATCCTGTCCCACAGCTCTGGAATAGACCACAGGATTTTGTGACACATGGAGAAGTCATTCTTAACTCTGGCTGAGGAATTTGGTGACACTCAGTTCCAACCGTCTGGATGTTCTGCAAAGTTCTGCAGCAGCTTCCTGTTTCCGAGGGGAACATGGAAAAATCCCACCTTGGGGAGTGGATCGGGATAAATAATGCTTCTGATGTACTTTGTTCCTGCTTATTGATGTGTCAGGCCCGGGAGTATAGAATGGGTGTCTGGATGGGGACTTTATGATGACCCCTGACTGGCCTGTCGATGTGGACCACTGTAGCAGATCAACATGGTTGACCCCCAAAAAAAAGGGGACACCTTGAGGCTGTCAGGACTTTATGGCATTTACCAGACCCCCTTATCCAGAGCAACATATAATCAGTAGTTACAGGGACAGTCCGCCTGGAGACACTCAGGGTTAAGTGTCTTGCTCATGGACACAATGGTGGTAAGTGGGGTTTGAACCTGTGACTTTGTGGTCTTCTGGTTTATAGGCAAGTGTGTTACCCACTAGGCTACTACCACCCTAGCAGGACAGCATGGATGGTGCATGGTGTGTGTTTGGGAGATGAGGTCTTCAAAGGTCAACCCAAATGTCACATGAATAACAATGAATCATCTCCTAAATCTGGTGCAGGTGCTGTTTAGTCGAGAAGGGTCCATTTTTTTAACTTAATTATCATTGAGTGATGTCCATACCAGACAGGCTGGGGCTTCAGTTTATAACTCCTCATCCTCCACCCCTTCCCCTGCTCATTGTCTTCTCCTTTGCTTGGCAATAGCAGGGCTAGGTCAGTAGACTGCGGAGGTGCCAGTGCTGGTTAGTGGAGCTCGTTGATGCTATTCTGCCTTCCTCCCGCAGCTGAATGGTGGTTCTTTTTAAGGTGGACAGCTCCCCAATGGGGTTAATGGCTGGAGAGGCGCTCATACCTCCCTGGGAGTCCCCATTGTCTGCCTGGGCAAACATTCCCACAGAAAAAAAGGGGCGAAAAGCCATTTGGTGGCCACAGCTTGCGCTCTTTTTCCAGGCTTAGAAGGTCTTCCCCGAGTCAACAGCTGGACATGACGTGACAAATTGGTGGCTTTGTCTTCCGGGGGAGGTGGGGGGGCGGAGGCAAAGTGTTGTGTCGGGAGGGAGGGCGGGGTTCAGCTCAGTGACTGTGAAAGGATGTCAGCAGTCATAGAGTGCATTGTGAACCACCCCGAGACAATGGCCATTGCACAGTTTAAAGGGAAAATATGTTGGGTGCATTGTTGTGAAGTTAAAACGGCCTGCCTCACTGAAGCAGAGCTTAAAGAGCAGATTTTATGGCTCAGTCGACACCATCAGTTGAAAAACCAGAGAGCAGAGGTGAGCAAAAATGCTGATAAGCGCCCACAAGCACGAAAAGGAGGGGAAAAAAAAACCTAGCTCAAATTCAGCTGTGGCAGCGGACTCGGTTACAAATGAGTCTGTGTGAAGCTTGTAAAACAGCACTAAAATAGGCAAACATTTCACCGCTGTAATTAAATAAAAAAGAAGGTCGTAAAAACTTGAAGGCGGGAGAGAGATTGGACTTGGAAACTGAAAAGGCCTTTAACAAAAGCAAAGGATTACTGACCGACTGGGTATCTAAGTGATGATAGGTCACAGATCTCATTTGGGTCTTTTCTTCTTGGCTCTTCAGAGCTCATTGGAAGGGGGCAGAGATCTCCTGCTGGCCGCCCTGGGGTGAGACACTGCTGCATTTGACAGAGTCCGCCTCTTAACTTGTTAACTTGCTAATTGGCTGGCGGTCACTTCATGAGCTGACCAATGGACTGGGATATGAGCGATGGGCCTTCGGTCATGCAGGGTTGCAGGTGGCAGCGGGGAGAAACACAAAAGGGGGCGGTGGGGTGATGGGGTACTGGGGCACCCTGGAGTGTTGTGTGGCCTGGTTGCCACGGACACAAGGCGAGGGGCGTGTTTTGCCTGATATACTATCTGGAGGGGTATCAGTGGGGTAACCCCAGAAACTGGATTGTGGAGTGGGGGCTGCTGGGACAAGAAAAAAAAACTCCAATCCTGCCCAGTCTGTTGTTCCAAATCCCCCCACCCCCCTGACACACACTCGGGTCCCAGCGACGGAAGGACTTGTTTGCCCCACACAGTGCTGGAAGGCTATTGGCTGGATGGGCTGAGGGACCATGAGGATGTTCAGTCATTACGAAGAGCTTAGAGGGCCATTTCCACAACAGCTGCTCCTAATATAAACACAGGCCTGCAGTGCGAGTAGCATTGCCACTGTTTGTGTGTGTGTGTGTGTGTGTGTGTGTGTGTGTGTGTGATTGAGCAAAAGGCATTGCCAAGTGCAGACATATGCAGCACATGGGACAAGGCAGGCCTGGCATGTGCATTTGTGTGTGTGTGTGTGTGCTCATATATGTGTATGTGTCCGATGCACATATGTGTTTGTTTGTTGTAACAGCAACAGTGCAAGACACAACATGGTTCATTGCAATGGCAAGACACACACAGTGCCGTGGGATGGGGTTGCAGGGCAGGGCAGTGATAGTGTTAGTGTTGTGTGGTTGTCTCTCGGCCGGGGGGCTGGAGCTAAATAAATGGCAGCAGGGGAGGCCCATGTGCTGGCCATGTTACAAAAACAGCGTCCACACCGTCTGCCCTGCCAGAGACCCAGGGTGGCAGCAGCAGGCCAGGTCAGGTGAAATCATGCCTGACTGGGGGCCCTTCTTATGGGCCTTCTCCTCAGGTGACTCCCAGGCTGATGCCTGGGCCTTGTGTATTTTCCTGGCTCCTCTCTATTTACCCATGTGGAGTCCCGGCAAAGGAAAATATTCCTTAGTTTTATCTCCTTTACCAGAAAACCACTGCAGTTACTAGAGAAATGGTCTTTTCCTTTGTATTGCTTTTTTTATATATTGTTTGTGTGTGTATATGTGAGTGAGTGAGTGATACATGCACGCTTGGGTGAATTTCCTCGCCCTATTAAACCACCGACTTCTCCTTCAAACCTTTCCTGACTCAGGAATGTATTTAGAGACATTTTTGAACCGCCTCGCAGCTACACTGTTTGTTTAACCAGTGCACAGTCTGACCTGCAGACACACATACACACACACAGACCCAGTCTCTTGAGTTAGCAGTGAGCAGGTGTCCGGGCTGCTGGTTGCTGTGTGTTAAACGGTCTGTAGAAATTTTGGATCTTCAGAGCGCTCGGCTGAGTCAAGGCCGTGGAGCTCCAAGCCCCATTCATTAAGCGGCCCTGCTATTCATTAGTCCCTGCTCTGTGTGTGTGTGCACGTGTGATGCTTTTCACGGGACTTAGTGGCTCCTTAACGAGCCCCTGTTGTTAAAACTGTACCTCCGCGACCGCTGCATGAGAGAGCACAAGCATACACACACACACACAATACCGGCTAATGTTACTCATGCAGACACACACAAGCAATGCACACGCAGTCACTGGCATTCTTACACACATTGAAACACTCACAATTACACACAGCAGGTGAACAGAGGCCCATGAAAGGCATCTTGTGTGTGTGTGTGTGTGTGTGTGTGTGTGTAGGATAACTACTACATCAGCTCTTGGTGTCAGACAATAGAAGCATCTCTACACTGGAGAGAAGCTGTGGGTCATTTGGCAGGGGGAGAAGGCCTGTGTGTGTGTGTATGTGTGTGTGCGTGCAGTGGTGTGAAGTGATAAATGAAAGACTCTATGTTTTCACGGGTCTTCTCTGTCACAGTCATTAGAGAATACGGACAGCACGACCTCATCTTCCTGCCCAGTGGGTGTGTTTAAGTGTGTGTGTTTACTTTAGTCTTTATACATAGTTGTGGGTGCATGTCATTTTTTTTTTTTTTTTGCGTGTGTATATCTGTCTGTCTATGTGTGTGTGTATTTGCATAGTTGTATTATTTATGTGTATAGTGTGTGTGCGCAACTTGCTGCTTGGCAGCTGTTAATCTGCTGTAGTGTGAGTTGTGTGTGAGTTGTGTGTGTGCTGAGACCGATGCGTCTTGCTGGGTGGATTTGAACAAGCAGCCGCCTGTTCTACCCCGGTGGCCTATGAAATGAGAAAATCAGCCACTGTGAGGCCGACGGGGCAGGACCTGGGTGATAAATCTGGGAGGAAGCTTTTGTGTGTGTGTGTGTGTCAGTGAATGAGTAGCACGTGTGTTATTGTGTGGCTGAGCATCTGTCAGTGTGTTTGTGTGTGTAGATTTGACAAAGATTTTTGTGGATCTGAAATCACTTCTTCAGATACACCTTCAGCGTTCCCCCTGTTTTCTTGTGAGTTTAATTTGGGGGTGACCTGAGCAGACTTAAACTAGATTCTAGATTTTCCACTGTGTTTTCTCTACTTTACAATGAGTGTAAAGGAGTCATTTACATTTACAGCATTTATCAGGCGCCCTTATCCAGAGTGACTTACAATCAGTATTGATAGGGACAGTCCCCCCTGAAGCAACTTCTGGTTGGTTAAGTGTCTTGCTCATGGACACAATGGTAGTAAGCAGGATTTGAACCTGGGTCTTCTGGTTCATAGTGTTACCCACTAGGCTACTACCACCCATGTCAGACTGCAATTGCAATATCTATTTTTTGTGTATTACTGTGTATTATATTATATTACTGTGTAATATCGTGCTGATGTTGAATAGAGAATGCTGCTGAATTTCTGAATGGGTGTGGTTACTATTCTTGTTCATGTTCACTGAGGCCTCAGGACGTTGTCTTCGTAACAACCCCCATACCGTCAATAAAAAGCACTGGGGTGAAAGGTCACTGTCTGACCCCTCCCTCAGGTGTCTCTGGATCCAAAGTTCTCAGCACCACTACTTTCTTCTGCAATGAAGACATCTTCTGGAGAACAAACACGCCACACACAAGCACACAACCTCAGGTCGAGGGTGGTCTGTCGTACACAGGAAGGAGCTTCCAGGGCCGTACAAACAGTGAAGGGCCCAGAACTCCCATAATTCTCTGTTATCCTCGGAAGCAGAACAGCTGGCAGGAGGGGCTCGGCTTCCTGTGTACCACAGTACTGCAAAAGTGACTAAACAGTCCTGCTGTGGGACAGTGAAAACAGAAATAAGAGCTTCTCCGAAGAGTTCCGTCCCCTTATTGGCCTTCAGACTGAAACCGCCCCGTGTGTCGTGTCCTCTGGTCCACGGAGGCCCGCAGATACCGGCGGCCACGAGTCGTCCAATTTGCTCAGCAGTGTGAGTAGCGAGGACTCTGATATCTGCCCGTGAAGAAATGATCGTTCTCATGTTTCACCTGAGGGAGGGAGGGGCTTACATCCACCGCCCCGTGTGATCTTTCACACCCCCGCCTACACCTCCTCAGGGAGGAGGTGCCACACACATCCACCCACATCCTTCTCATATTCAACACAGCAGCAGCAGCATCACTGGGAGGCCAGGGGACCTGTGTGTATGTGTGTGTGTGTGTGTGTGTGTGTGTGTGTGTGTGTGTGTGTGTGTGTGTGTGTGTGTGTGTGAACAGCTCACCGCTGCTATTAATGAAGGTCAAAAGGACTTCACTGCCTCAGCACAGAATTATAAAAGTTACTGTGCATTTAGGAAAGATGCAGGGTATGCAAAAGATTTGACAATAAATGAATAACATTTGTGGCATTTATCAGACGCCCTTATCCAGAGCGACTTGTAATCAGTAGTTACAGGGACAGTCCCCCCCCCTGGAGACACTCAGGGTTAAGTGGCTTGCCCAGGGACACAATGGTAGTAAGTGGGGTTTGAACCTGTGACTTTGAGTGTCTTACCCACTACTACCACCGTTCATACATGCGTGTGTGTGTGTGTGTGTGTGTGTGAGTGCTGTGTCAGCAGGAATGAGATCTGCATTGATCCTCTGAACTACAAAGGATACTTCACACATACACACACACATTAGCTGGGTTAAGGCTGCGTTTGATTTCCACCCACACCTTCACACACACACACACACACACACACCCCACAAACCCACACATGTACTGTAAACGCATATACAAAAATAGGAGACAGCACCGCACACTTAGTTTTACTCTGATGTTGTGGGTTTGTGTGATAATGATAATGCTGCTCCTGCTGCCCCCTTCACCCATCTCTCAGAATGTTCAGAGTGAGGTGGATTCCTTAAAACCTGATCCGGGACGATTTTCAGGCCTGCCTGATCGATTTTCCTGGGTGAAAATAAGAGGATACGAAAGCATGTTATACGCTGTGGAATCAGATCCAATCCATTAGGGGGGATCAATACTCCAAAGGCAGCAGGGAGAGGAAGAGCCTGGAGTGTTGACAAAACCAAATAAATATAGATGCACACCAGGGCAGAAATTAGATTACTGTCAAAGAATCTAAGCACAACACTTTTAACCCCTAACCTAACAATCTGTGTTTATACCGCAGCGCAGGCGGGAGGGGCTCGGGGTGTAGTACAGGGGTGGGACAGACAGCTTGCGGTCGGAAACGAGGTTCCCTGGCACCCGTACCTGGTGTGGCTGGGGTTACATGTGCTTCAACAGCATGGGTTCAAACGCGAAACAACTCTACTGCATACAATTAAAGGCATTTGAAAATCTAAAACGTGTGTGAACGTTTAAAAAAAAAAAAAAAAAGACTGGCGTTTCTGACTTTGTGTCTGTTTTCTTTTTATTTCACATGTCTCCCCTGCTCCTACTTTCAGGTGAGTGTCCACATTTTTCTCATTCATTCCGTTTGTATTATATTTTTAAGAATTTTATTCGAATTCACAAAAAAATGTCACCATCATCACACACACAACAGTACATTTCACACAAGATCTGAACCTGGGAAAAATTGTCAAGACGCGCCCTGTGATGTAAGCGCTAGTAGACAGACAGACAGGCAGAGAAGGACATCCACACTGGCCACCCCTCAAGCAAGAAAATGTTGGTCTACTACCCAGATGGAAGTCTGGTTTGGGTGCAAGGCTGGCATCCAGGGAGTGCACCCTGCTGCCCACCGACTCTCCCCTGCCACTTCCTGCCTCCACGCGTTCACAAACGCGCCGCACTGTGTTCCGCCCATTTGCCGTCGTGCCTGTCAACCTCTAAGCAGGCCTGAGGGGTTTATGTGTAACTGTGGCACCAACTCAGTGCACCATTTGCTGTCCTTCTGGTTTAATATTGTCTATATCTCATCATCGCACCCTCTACCCTCACCCACCCAGGTCGGCGGATGCAGTGTACGAGGTGCCACTCATGGGCCACCCATCGATTTCCACTGTGCAATTGTGTCGACTCCAGGTGTAAACAAGCTGGGTCCTATCGATGGCACTTGACTGATCTGGGCTCAGGGCAGGCAGCGTCGGGTCAATAGCCTCTCCTCTGAGAAGGGCTCTGGGTTTGAGGCCAGGGGGTGGGGTTGGGACCACAGAATGTGGGTTTGTAGTCCAGCAGGGTTAATCATGTTTTCCCAGCTTTTTCATGCTTTAGCTTTTAGTGCCACCACTGTTCGAAAATTCACAGCAGTGTTTGTTTGGGTGGTCAGCTCTTCTCTGTAAAATTACAGCACTGCTCTCCTCCAATCGCTTCCTTCCTTCTCAGCAGAGATATGACTGCACCCATTAATAACACAGACATTATGGGGGCTGGCGGAGAGGCCAGGAAACACGTCGAGAAGAAGTGTAACTCAAGCTAGATACATTCCCTGCGATCATTCAGGAAGATTTCCTGAATCAATCAGGCAGAAACTGTTAGTGTGAAAACAACATTTGTTGGTAGGAATTGCAATTCTATGTGTGTTTGGTGAGATGTATTTTGTATCGCCCTCACGCTGACATCGGCTGGATCAAACAGCCGTCTGAATCCCATTCGCAACTGAAATGTTGTAGCCCTGCTCACAGTTCCCCTTGTAGGTTGGAAGTGTGAGTCCCTGTGTGTGTGTGTGTGTGTGTGTGTGTGTGTTACTTGGCTCAGGAGCCGAGGCTTCATTTGGGAGACTGTCGTGTGGTCTGCTGAAGGGATCTGTCTGCTGTGAAGAGAGAGGGGGCCTGTTTCTTACTCTGCTTTAAGTGCTAAATGGCAGCTGGGCTGCTGAAAGGAAGACACCAGCAGGGTAAAAAAAGTAAAAGGCTATTAATGATCAGTAATCATTGGGCCAAGTAATAGTTATCAGTGTTTAATGGCTAATATTATTAGCGTGTATCGAAAGGCTTGATTACTTTATTAGGCTCTTCAAGTCATTTTGCCAACGTTTACGGAGTCAACGCCCTCCCCTACATCCAAGCCCTCCCCTTTTGCCTATTCTATTCAGTGCACCCCATGAAGAAATCAAATTATGGGGCACTGAACATTTAAATCACAGACCCTGTACCCCAAGTGACATAAAAAATGACCAGGAGGAGGTTACACAGAGTTCAGCATGGATAATGAAACTGCCAGCGAGGTTATAGTGGCAGAAGAGGTGTTCTGAATATGGTGGGAGGTGGGGGGGGGCTAATAATGGGGGTTCATGCAGAGGGTATCTCCTTCGTTTGACCCAATTCGCTTTTCACTTTTTCTCACAGGCATCTCACCTGACGGTTTGCCTGGAGTCCAGAGTGTGATTTCCAAATCAGAAACACATAATCCAAAAATATCCAATAATTTTGCTTGTTGCTTTATAATTGTAAGTATAGTGGTCCAACATTTTGGACCAAATCCATGTAGGTTGTTCATTGGAACTGATGATGTAGTGTGATATCATGAACCATTGTTGGGTCCTTTTTCCTCATGCTGAGCATTTTAATTTCACAATTATAGCTAATTGCTGATGTTATATGTGATGGCTGAATAGGAATTTATTGTGTCGCCATGGTCCCAGGGCCTTTATGCAGGTGCAGTCGCACACATCACACACCTGTTTTTCTCCCACCTTAACCTCCGGAGTGCAGATTTCTAGAAAGAGCAACAATGTCTGACCCCTGACCTTTTACACGTCGGCTCATTACCTGTTTACATTTCTTTCGCTGTCTGGCTGAGAAGAGGTCAGAGGCTGGGGTCGGCCACCCTCCTGTTGTAACCACACTCTTAGACCCCGGTAACACAGACCTTTCGCGGTAGAAGGCATTTGTCCGCTGACAGTGTGCTATTCATTTTAATGTCAGACAGTGTGAGACCCCCATTAACACAGTCCTGCCACAGCCACAGTGCTACATGCATTCAATGAGTCTGCGAGTAGATCATTTAAAATTCTGCCCTTTATTTGAAGTTAAACCACCTTCCCAGATCCTGTCTCTTTTTTTTTTTTTTTTTGTTAAAAAATGGGGAGGGGGGTTGTCTTCATTCTTCATGACCTTCACCATCCAGCTTGTCCCCCAAACACCAAATTGGGGTTTAATTTCCTCTGCCTCCATGACAAAACGGAAATAAATAGGCCATTATGGGCCCCCGTTGGCTAGCTGCTGCTGTTGACTGTCTTTTATGATGGCGGTCGGAGGGGGCGCGGGCGGACAGGATTGTGGCTGATGTCTCCATTTACCGACGTCCCTCTGGCGCAGCTCTGCCAGGGAGCCCAAAGCCTGGGCCGCTGAGCCAAGGAGGCTTACCAGCCAGATGATTAGTAGTAAAATTTTAATGGGGTTCCATACATATGTCTAGCTGTCATTTTTATGAGGACGTTTATACAGGCACGACTCCCATCAGCCACTCTGTCAGACTGAGGCCCACAAGGAAGAGAAGAAGCAGCCACCGGCTGTGTTCCTGGGGCACGTACCGGACGAGGCTGGGGGGGGGGGTACTCTTTAATATGGAAGTGACTGAAATGGAAAGGAAGCCGAAGGAACCTGAATGTTTCATTCATGGAGAATATGAATTCAGTGTTTCTACGATGCAGATGCCTGGATATGTTTTTTTTTTTTTGAACTTGTATAGAACTGCAGCATTGATTCTCAGAAGACACGTGAGGAAGGTGATAAGCAGAAGTAAAAGTGGGCGGCGAGCCCTCGTACTGGTGCTCAGGCGCGCGTGTCACAGGCCTAATCGCCCGAGAAGCAGCAAGCGGACTTCGCTCTCGGCTCCATTGGAATGCCGCAGGTGTGCGTCTCATCGATCATGGGCGCGGTGCGCTCCGGAACAAAGTCCTGCTCACCTGCCCATAAAACGCAGGTAAACGGGGCTCGCTGGGGGCAGCTTATCTTGTCCTTCATGTCGCGTGCTGTTGGAGCTGACGGAAGCCCCCACTTTGTGTGGGCCGCACCAGGGCCCCAAGTAAATAACCACCCCACTGGGGGTCAGAAAGGCAAAGGCCTCGGCGAGGTGAAATTGCGCGGCGGAGGATCAATATGGAGAGAGGAGGGAGGACCAGGGCTCCTAACAAGTGTGTAACAGAGTTAGCGCCTGTCACACCTGCAGCACACAGCGCCCTCGGAGTGATAGGAGCCGTTGACTAATAGTGCTTAATGACGGGAAAAGTCCTTTAACGCAGGGCCTCCGGGGCCGTGCGGCCTGCCTAGAAGGTGACCCTTTACAAGGGCTTACATTGCAGTCCTAACACAATTAACACCAGGGAGTGTGGGGTTAACGCAAGGTTGCTGCCGGTGTTGCTACAGCGCCAGCGCCAGCAGGGAGGGAATAAAATCACGACGGAATCGAATCATGGGCTAAGGCAAGGGTAGGGTCACGGAAAGGGGCTTTCAGGTGGGAACAGAATGGCCAGAGCGACCAGCGCCTCGATCAGCTTGGTGATGAAGAGTCACAGGTCCCCAGCCTCAGCGGCCGCGAAGCGACGTGAGTGAAGGGGGCAGCGTACCCCATGCCTGGCGTCAGGAGAAGCGGCCGGACGGGACGTCTGTATCGGCCGCTAATTCTCGCGGTAATTGGCTCTGTCAGCCTCTGACTTTGCGGCAATAAATGGCCACTCTTGTTCTTTAAAACGGACGACCCCACCAAGCAGGCAGATATGATCGCTCTCCTCGAGAGCTGTCAACCACTTAGACCGAGCTGAGGCCCCATAATAACCGTTATTCAGCACATACATCTATCAGCCCTGAGTATCGACCTGGCACCACTCCGGCCACAGATGCTGGGGCTATTAGCCCCGTTTGTTTGTTTGGAATGAGAATAGAAAAGGTATTGGCTCATTTTGATCTTATTGTCGGTAACTCTAGCTCCCGCGTGGCCCAGACAAAAACCAATCCTAATCTGGTTTACTAGGCAGTATCGGCTTTTCTAATGCTTGTGAGGGACACAAATATGGGCGACAGATAGCGGGTGGAACATTTCGCAGTGTAACGCTGAACCGCTGGCTCCGAGCCCGTGGCTCCGCGGGCTGCATTAGAGCGGCTCATGATTGGCTTGAAATTTATGGCCGGCATAAGTGTGTTTGATTGATAGGTCTGGTTAAGAGCAGGCTACAGCACCATTTATTTATCTTTTAAACTGCCTGACACAAACAATTGAGGTTAGCGACTATCCTGGCCACCCGAGCACACCGCACAGGAGGATCATGGGGGAGAAAAAGGGGAGTAAAAAAAAAAAATGGGTATGTTTGTGTTTCTGAGGTATGTGTGTGTGAGTGAGTGCGTAAATTTTTAGGTCTAGCCAGTGTCCTGTGAACTGAGGTGGTTAGAGTTCTGTCACACCACTGCACTCCACTCCATGTTTTACTGTGTCCAGCCTTGTGTCAACACTGTCGGGATGCGCTAATGGGATCTGCGAAAAGTGAAAAGACAAATTCATGTTTTTTTTTTTTTTTTTTCTTAAAAAACATATGCAGTGTGCTCTGGGACAAACAAAAAAAAAACCACACACACAGGGCCTGTCATCAGATCGAAAATACCTAGGCTGTCCCTGTCCCCAACACAGAATATGGCCCAGTAATGTGACAGCATCAGACCAGAAACTCTTTTTATCTTCAGTCACAAAATGTATTTCGAGTGTTGGAGTGGCAGCATGGACAGCATTGCTGGCCCAGCCCCTTTCAGAATGTGTACACAATGTGTATTAATGTTTTAAACACAGCTGAACATGAAATACCAGCTTCATTTTTTTTTTTTTTTTTTATTCGCATCTTTACCATACGGTCCCAGTGACTCCTGATTTAGGTTTCTATACTGTCACCAGTGAAAAGCCGCAGAGAGAGATAAGTAGCTGTGAGTTATAGTCTCTGTGGCAGACAGCTGCTGACTCTTGTTTACATGGCAGCTGATTAGACTCATTTCTGTAGCTGGAGGATAAATCCAGGAGCCACGCAGCCTGCTGATAATACCTTTTTGATTATTCAATAAATAACCCATAATTTGACATTGATTGTACTGTGAACAGGGTGTGTGTGTGTGTGTGTGGTGGGGAGGGGGCGTACTAAAGGTATAGGAATTGGCCATTGTGGTCAGAGCCCTGTTTACCCCTGGTCACTAAGGTCAAGACACCTCCTCCTCCCCTTCAACACCGGTTTCACAGATCTAATTAGGGGCGAGTCCCTGTGTCTCCTGGTGGAAAATGTAAATTTGTGGCGGTGGAGGAGGGGGGGAGGGGGGGGACAATGAGCAGTGACCGGAGTTCCTGAGTCCTGGAGCTGTCTCAACGTCCTACTCCGCTTCTGATGAAAAATGTTTGTTTGGAGAAGGAGGCAGCTCTGATACTGATCCAGACCGGGAGCGGGCGTGTGGCCGAGTCCTCGGGATCATGTATCATTTTCCTGATGGGGGCCATCAGTGGTTACTGATTGGAGTTATTGGAGTCTTCCTGCTGTAGTTATTGGAGTATTGATCCTGGGATGTTTTGCCTTCTGTCCTTTGGCTTTTCATTTATATGCAGAGCAGATGCCCTTGTCCGAGATAGATCAGAATGTCTCCATCCCGTTAGATCCACACACACACCCACACACACACCCCTCCTTTATAATATCACTCACCATGACAACTAGGCCCTGGGTGTCTCTGGTAAAGGACAAGCCATCAGTCTATTGGATGAATCAGAGGTGAAAAATGGGCCTCTACTTTCAGCCACGCACTAAATGACTTTCCACAGCCGAGACGCTGCTGCTGCAGCTCTGGCTTTGCCTGTTAAATACCTCCTCTCAATTGCCCATTATTTCCCCCAATAAAACCCATGCAGACTGCAAGCCTTTTTTTTTTTTTTTTTTTTTTTTCACGTTTCACGTCTTTTTGTTTCGGAAAACATGCTTCAAATGCAGCCCTCCCCAGAAAAGTGAACCGGGCCCTAATGAAGTGAGCCGTTTGATGTTGTAAATAAAAAACAGACCTGCATGCAGGGCTGGGCACACACAGCGGCCGACCGTAGGTGTGGAAAGCCAGCGTTTTAAAAAAGGCAGGAGAGTAAAATAAAAAAAAAAAACTCCTTCTCAGACTGGCAGCCAGAACGCTGCTGTTGCCGCCGCCGCCGCCCAGCCTGAAGCCATCGGCTGCGCCCGCATTCATTTCACAATTACAGAGAGGTGAACACGTAGCAGGAGATCGCGCCCGACGCCAGTTCCCTCTCAACGAGGCCAGTGAACTGACTCATGCGCACACACACACACACACACACACACACACATCTGATTGCATTTTATACAAGCGCACACACCCTGTAGATGAAAAGCACGCAGGTGCCGTGATTTGAGACAAAGGAAGGAGTGGAGCCAAGCAGCCGAGCGCTGAACGCTTTCATTAAAGTCTGAGCAGCGGCGGCACGGATGGAGGGAGGGAGGGAGGGAGAATAAGAGGAAAGATGATTAAGAATCATGGCCATTTCCTTCCACTTTTGTGTGTTAGAGGAGAATCGCTCCATTCATAATTTATACCCTCAATTATGATTAATAAAGAGATATCTCTCAGCAGTATGGGACAATTACATGTAACGTGGCATTAACGTTTCTATTTGAACATTTCCAGCCTCCATTCCGCACCAAAGTTAATAAGAGGGATGATCCCCATTGACTTTTTCATGGAATTATTGTATGGATATGATATTCTAATCTATTAGCCCGGCGTAATGTATTCGCCCTGTTAATATGGCCCGGTGTGGCAGGTGGAGGAGGGGTCGAAAGACAGAGGGGGGATATTGAGGTGAGAGAACCAGGGGCGGAAAATGGGGTGGTTTGATTGGGGTTAAGGCCATCTGCAGATGAACAAACACACGAGAATGTGTGAGTGCGTGGACAGGTCAGGTTGGCACGATAAATACTCTAACTTTACCCGATCCAGTGAGAAGCTTCTTATTTCTGCTGGATTTCCAGCCGCTCTGTTGTCACGGGTGACATTCCCAGAGGTGTGGACACGGAGAGTTTGGTGGCTTGGCCTCCCTCCGAGGACCCCATTAGATACACACCTGAGCGCAGGCAGTTTGACCAAAGGCGCCAGTCAAGTGTCCTGGTGCCAAGCTTCTCTCTGGGCAGAATGGCAACGGGAGGGGTGATGAAACGGTGAGAAAAAGTGCAAGGCAGGGAGAGATGGGTTGTGCGCGGTAGCCAGGCATCGCTCGTCATTTCCCAGGCCTGTGGGTGTAATCGCTGCGTTTCTCCACTCGCTGTTTCTAGGAAACGTTTAATGGCCTCTTCATATAAAAGAGGCTTTCAGCGCCTGTAAAAATGCTGCAGACTGACAGTTTTGCAGACTCCCAGCGTTCTGCTGTGGTTTTCAGGCCCAAGTCGGAGCCGATCACCCCCAGTCCAGAGACCCCAAGACAGGCAGAGATGTAGCCAAACCCCCCACAGCCATCAGCTGGGTCACCCACCTCAGCATGCCAACATCTAGAGTTGAGCCCTGCCTCCTTCCCTGAACGAAAGACTTTTTACCTAGTCTTATCCTTCACAGCCTTGATAAATTCTCCGCTAGTTTTATTGATGTACTTATTTATTTGTTTTATTTATTGTGCTTTGGTCTGCCAGGCAGAGCTAATAACCGTCAACCTCAGTGAAAGGGCCCTCGGTGGAGATTCTGGAACCTGGTTGGATTTCAGGGATCATCTGCAGTGCAGATTGGGTGGAGCTAGGGCTGTTTCAAATTGGATCAGTGGTTGAGGGCTGTAATGGTTGGCTGACAATAAGGGCATTGAGGAATTCTGGGAAAATAAGGTGACTGTGTCTTTGTTGCCATGTATTTTTTTTTTAATCTGAATAAACATAAACGTTGTATTGATTTTGATCATAATCAATGGCATGATAAGGTCTTAGTACCCATTTAGCAGAACATTTTCCCCCTGCCTGTGTTCCACCCCCAGACGATGATCAACATCCATGCTGCTGTGCTCCCAGCTCTAATTCAGCCCGACATAAAAAAAAAAAAAAAGCAGTGTTGTTTTATCCGTTTCTGTCAAGAGGCAACACACCTCCTCTGACGGAACTTCAGACCGCCCTGACCATCATATAAAACTGTCATAATTTATGTGAAATACTGAAGCAGAAGACCAACATTAATCACCCTTTCTTGTTTATTAAAGCAATAAAAATTTCACTGAGTGGTTTATCGGCCCTGCCAGATTGGTACAGTATGGCCGTCACCATGAGAGAGAGAGAGAGAGAGAGAGAGAGAGAGAGAGACAGACGGGAAGGCTCAGGAAATACCACAGTCTTTATTGTGTTATCAGGAATATGACATCACTTCACCTTTTAACCCCAACAATACATAATGCTGATTGGACAGTTCCACCGCCATCAACAGTGTCCTCAATGCTAATGCCATGAGGCATCACACCTCACATAACAAAACACACATACTCACAAGCTTAAACATAGGAAACTCACACTTACATGCGTGCCCACGTGCACAGACAGACACACACACACACATAGATATAGCCAGACGCGAGTTCAGATTCTGCTTGTGTTTTGACTGCTGCGGCATTCAGAAGTTGCACCAGGACTGATGTTTAATCTGAACCCCTGAATGAGAGTGACTGATATTGAGCGATAGGAAGACGGGCCTGATGGATGGATGCTGGGTGCCCACCCTCTCCGTGTCTGAATAAAGAGCTACATCCACACAAGCCACTCCTGGAATCATAAATTTTTTAAAAAGCTTTATTTGGCTTTGAATAATATAATCTTAATTATTATTTTTGCTGTGTGTAACATAATTCTTTGGTGTAATGATTTTTTATGTCCCTGACATATTGTTTGGAGGGTGACATAAAACCCCAATGACATGTGACATTTGGAAAAGGTCAGTCTGCCCATCCCAGATCACGTCTGTCTTCATAACGCTGGCACTTGTCATATTGAAACTGGCATGGGCAATCTTTGTCTCGTTCAGACGCCCTCTGTCTGTTTTCCCTCGGTTCCTAGATATTTAAAAAAAAAATTAAGAACCGGGTACTGGGTGGGAGCATGGGGGGGGTAAAGAGGACAGGGGAGAAAAGGAGGAGATGAAGAAAACTGTGACTGTCGTTGGGGAGGGGGCAGATTGCTGCTTTTGGGGCCCCGAGGGGCCATGAAAACAGATGACCAGGCGGAGTGACGGGGACAAGAGCTTATACTAATGTGATAAACACGTCAGGAACGACTTGGGTCGGGGCTTGGTGCAGGAATTCAGACGTGACAGCGGGTGATCTGCTGGAATTAAATGAAATTGCGTCACTGGTTTTGGGGGCTTTTTTCCTTTTTTTCAATGTGTCACTGCAATTTGTTTCTGCGGTCGATGAAAATACGATGGGATTGGGTAAGACGGAGAGCACTTTAATGTTCCCCAACACAATCATTACTGCATTCAGATCGAATGAAAAATGGTAAAGAAGAAGCAAAAATAGAATAGAATAGAATAGAATAAAATAGAATAGATTCTTTAACACACGGGGGTCTGTAAATGATGTTTGACTCCACGCTGCTCAGGGGTCACCGCAAATGCTGAGGCTGTAAGACAAGGACAGAGGGCTGAGCCGGTGACAGCATGAATGTGTGGCGATGTGGTGTGTGTGTGTGTGTGTGTGTGGGTGGCGTGTAATGTATCGGCTATAACACTTAGTACTTCTTCTGACAGCTTTAATGGTGATGGCCCTGTTATAGAGAGCATGGAGCGGCTCTTCTGGTGTGTGTGTGTGTGTGTGTGTGTGTGCTAGGTGGAGAATACCCTGAACGCAGGGACTAATTAAGAGCAGCTGCTGACTAATGAATCAGGACGAGTTTAATGATAGTGGTTTAGAGGGTTTCCCGTACAGCCCATCGCCCCTCCGCTCCTCACCCTGCTGGACTACCTGCTGTTATTCAACCTGGAGGCCTGCCGGCCATCTCGCCTCGCCGTAATGCGTCCGCGGTGCCGCGACCCTGCACTTCCTCTAGGCGGAAGGCCGCGCCCACCCGCCCCTCCCTCGGCCGGAGCGCCACCTGTCTGGCCGTTGGCTGCAGGAAGGAGCCCCTGTCACTGTGGTTTCCCAGGCGGCTAACGAACTGCCCCCGCAGCAGGTACAGCGCTTCCTGCCATTACACAACCGCCGTCCATCACCCGCCTCGGCCCGCACGTGACAACTCCGCTCGCTTCAGTGGAACAGGTGGATCCAACTCGTCACTCCACCGTTTCAACGTAAAAATAAACCTCGCTTCCTTCCAACAGGGCATTTCTGACCCGGACAGACATCTACACACAGATCATATCTAAAAACACACACACACGTCAGAGCTGGGAGTGACAGGCGGAGGAAGGCTTCCATTTCCCCTCTTTTTATGCACTCTAATGATTCGCTGGCCTTTTTTCCCATTATGCCTGACCTTCTGTCGTGCTGAGCATCGCTCGCTGACGGAGATGTCACGGAGAATCGCTGCTAAATGTCATCACGGGACAGAGACATGCAGCGGTCCTCCCTCAAGAAAACTGACAACACACAGATTCCTGCCACGCCGCCGCTCCTGTAATTGGCTTGATGCAGTAACGCGCGCCTGCGAACGTTGAATACGCGAGGAGCCGTGCCTCTGAGTGACGCCGCTCCGGACTCTGTCTCAGAATCACGGAGCACGCCGTGGAGCTGTTTACGCTATTAGCAGGGAGGGCGTGCTCATAAGGGTGGTAGCAGCCTAGTGGGTCACACACTCAAACCCAAGACCCAGGTTCAAACCCCACTTACTACCATCGTGTCCCTGAGCAAGACACTTAACCCTGAGTGTCTCCAGGTGGGGGACTGTCCCTGTAACTCGCTCTGGATAAGGGCGTCTGATAAATGCTGTAAATGTAAATGTTATAAGTGCGAGACAACTGACCTCGCTTGCCTCCTAAGCTAAAGCGTTGGGATCAGCAGGGTGCTTGTCTTCCCGGTGGTTGGTTGATTGATTTTCGGAGCTCTGTCTGATGAGTGTGTGGAGAAGGGGGCGGAGTTGGATGGGAATTCGAACAACCTGTTACGTTTTGGTTCTCGCTCCTCTCACTTATTACTCTTTGAGGGTTCCCTCTGCCACGCGGACTGTCAGAAGTAATTCCCCCCTCCTCCCACGTGCCCATTTGGCCTGAGTCCCTGCGAGAGGTCAGAGGTCGTGCTGCTGAGACAGACGGCCACAGGTGTTAACCGTTTAGCAGCACGGTATGGGAAGGAGGAGCAGGACCCGGTCCTAATCTTGTTTGTTGCTGCCAAATGAGCTGCAGCGCTAGGTGTGTTAGCAACTAATGAGTTTACGGCCTGATATCAGCGGGCCGAGAACCAGCGGGGGGTCATAAAAAAAATGAAGAAAGAGGGAAAAACACTAATTAACATTTATTAGCTGCCTTGTCATCAGCGCTCTGGATAATATTCCAGTGATCAATTAATTTTTAATCATCTCAGGAGAGATTGTGGAGACTCCCAATGAACTCCAGACAGGCTGGAGTCGGTCAATAAACAGGGCATGGGTCACACTGCCTGGCGTGGTGTGTGTGTCGCCAGGCTCTGTGCCTGCAAACACACACACACACACACACACACACACACACACCTTGGCGTGCCGTGACGCCAACCTGCCTGGCGACCTGTGTGTGCTTAGCCACACTATCGCAAGCTTTTGGCAGACAAGGCTGTGTGTTCAATACATTTACATTTCAGTCAAGGGCTGTTAGCTTGGCGCTTGGTTTGGAATCAGTGAGGATTGATTTGCAGGTAGAGCGGTGGCGTTTGAAACCTGTGGATGGATTTTCTGTGTACTTTAATTGTCGGGGAAATGTTTGTTGTCGGACAGGGAGACAAATCTGGAGCTCTTCCTCCAGCCGGTCTCCCGCAGCCAAAAGAAAAAGGCTAATGGGTAATAGATACTAGACTAATGCCCTTGTGGACGGATAGAGATAGATGGACGGAGAGAGCAGAAGTTGTAGATGAGTTATGGAGTGGTACCAGGGGGTTAATCCTCCGGCATGGCTCGTATGCCAAGCAGTAGCTGATTGTTAAAAGTTAATAACTTTATGGCCTGAAAGGTCCACATCCATCATGGCCAGATTGTTTGTCCAGGTCTATGGTGCCTGTGGTCAGGGTTGGGCTCCGGTGATAAATACTGATCAGCCGGATGGTGTCTGTGCTGGACACAGACTTTAGTGTAGCTTCTGGTGAATAACCAACTCTATATTATTAAACATACAATATATGTGTATGTGTTTATCACATAATTGATAATATATTACATTTATATGACATGACTTTTGTGTCTCCTGGTTTGGTGTTTATTTTTGTTGTTTTTCCCTCCTCTCACTTCCTCTGTGGTTGTGTGTGTTTGTGTGTGTTTGGTGTACGGTTCTGTCTGGGCAGGCAGAGAAGCCTGGATTCTTTCCGGCAGGCTGTGAGCTGAGAGTCAGTGTCCCAGTGCTGTAAATTAGCTTCCTCGTCTGGAGGTTTGTGGTGTTAATGGCTCAAGGTCAGTGCCGTAAACCAGGGGAGTCAAAGGGCCGCCCGCTCTGTGCCCACCTCAACGGGAGGGGAGGGGGTCACGACCCATGCGCTGGTGCATTGACCACCCGGCCAGTTATTACGGTGCGCTGTGACACGGAGCCAGAACCTACACATTAGGCTTCATCAGGTTCAGCAGCATCATCACCTTCCTTGTGGCTGTTTACAAGATGGGTTAAGTTGGTGACAGGGTGAGGTGACATTTCATTTCATGCTGCCCCCTACAGGTGAATGGTGGGAAATGCCCAACAGTCCCAAAGAGGTGGATTGTGGATTGTGGGTGATTAAATCCCCCCTCTCCTTCATGCCCTGACACTACCCATCACCACAGGACAGCTGTGGACACCGGCCGTGCCACTGCCCATCACACAATGGGCCTTTTTTATCGTGTCCTGAAAAGTGTCCTCTGCCCACCGAAGCTCAGAACAATGCTGTTCTTGTGGGAACCCAAACAATGTGGCACAATGTGAAGGGTCAGTAAAACCGCAGACACAGAAGCAGAGGATGTGTGCAGCGCAGAGCAGCCGGCGTGAACCCACAATGCCCTGCTGTAAACACACAGCATGAGCGCCACTGACAGGATGGGCCCGCTTTGTATTTGTGAGCCTTCTTTTGAGTCAGCAGGAAAAAGTAGGATTTACAGTAAAACGTGCTGCAAAAATAGAGCAGAAATACACACATGCGTGCATCCTGTCGGCACCTGAAGCCACTCTGTACGTGTGTGTGGGGCTGTTTGTACCGAGGGTGAGCGCTGTCTGTTTCCGTGTGTACGTGTGGGTAAATGCGCGTGACACAATGTGTGTTCGTTTCCAGTAATAGACTCCTTTAAATGAACTCACACAGATGATTCAGCATTTTTTTTCCCATCTGTATGTGAACTCTACGAGCAAACTCTGACTCCTCTGAAGTCTGCAGCATGGTTCACTTTTCCTCTTCATTAAGAACACAAAGCACCACTTTGACTGTTTCTTTTCTCTGGAGCCTTGTCCTGGACAGATCCCGCAATGGAAGCGGACCAGAGAGGGTAGCAAATCTTTGAAAAGGTTTATGAGCACTATTTTCA
Organism: Denticeps clupeoides; assembly: GCF_900700375.1. Taxonomy (NCBI): domain Eukaryota; kingdom Metazoa; phylum Chordata; class Actinopteri; order Clupeiformes; family Denticipitidae; genus Denticeps; species Denticeps clupeoides. The sequence goes on along the minus strand of NC_041710.1, from coordinate 6,693,443 downwards.
AAGCATTGGTATGGTACAATGTGGGCAAGTGTTAGCTAATGTCATATATAGTATGGATTTAAGATTTATAGAAATAAACAGATATAAACAAGAAGTTGTTGGTCTGTAATAATTTCTGACACCCAGAAGGTGATGAAAGTTTTCAGTACTTACTATGGAAGTACTATTTAATCTTGCACATTTTTGCACATAATCATTGCACTACATTGTACATATAGAATTCATATTTTACACTTTTTCTTTTACATATGTTCATATTTATATTCCATAACTTTACCTTTATCCTACACTTGCTGCTTATTGCACATCTGGTTAGCCTTAAACTGCATTTAGTTTCCCTGTACTTCCCTGTAATCTAATCGAATTTAATGTAACCCCCCCTCCTGCCAATGCATCACACACATACACCGTTTGGCAAGTAGTGTAGCCAACCTAAAGTCATCCAAAAATGCACACAAACACACACAGAACTGCTGAAAGTTAACATACTTAAATGAGGATTCAGATTTAACCAATCCTGTCTCCTCCTTTTCTGCTCTGTTTTCTGTGCTCATAATACCACTAACCACCCACATCACATAAATGGTCTTGGGACCGCACCTACTACCAAACCATACAAGCAGATATATTGAAAGGGTTGAAATGTAAGAATTAGTGAATCTTTTATTTTAGAGTGAATCGTGAAACTTATATTTGCAATAGTCCCGTAGGCAACCTTTGTATGTGCATATCTCTTATATGTGAACATAGCCTGTGTGTCTTACTGAGTGTGCATTGGGTGTGATGTGTCTGTGTCTGTGAACATGTGCATGACAGCATGTGTGCTTAACCGTAAGTGAGCAGCATAGTTTTTCTGACTAAGCGGGTAAAGCTAATGCCGGTCCCCCCACTGCCGTGGTTGCTGCTGGTTTGCCTCGCGGCCCCAGCAGACCTGTTGATGGGTCGCTCTGTCATCCAGCGGCGGCAGTGATAAATGTCCCTTATCGGCATTGTCATTGTAATAGCCCCGCAACAGGCCGAGAAGCGCAGAATGGCCCAGAGTTATCGCCCGCTCCTGAGGGGGAAGAATGCACATCAAGCTGCCAATCACCCAGCCTGAAAATTGCTCTGAGATTTGAGTCCCCAGACAGTGAGCAGACGGGCAAAACTTGCCTCCTTCTCCGCTATTACAGGAGGCACATCGCTGCCGCCGCTGCCCCCCCTCCGTTCTTTAACACTTAAACTCCTAAACGCCACCATCTCCTGTCAATCGCTCCCAGGGATCCTTTCTCTCTCTCTCCCCCCCCACCGGCCCCCTGTGACCCTGCACTCGGGGTTGTCTCAGTTGCAGGCAGGGAGCGTGTGTCTGAGAAGAAGATGAGGACGGGGAGGGGGGGATGAGCACAGATGTTAATGTGTAAGCACCAGCACAACCATTCCAGCCACTTTCATTTTCTATCGATCGCGGTGTAAGAACAGGCTGCAGGCCAGGGGGTGGAGGCTCCGTCCTGGGACCCTGCACTGGGGAGAGGGGCGGAGGCTCCGTCCTGAGGCCCTGTGCTGTAATGACAGGTGTAACAGCTCCATCCGGACGCGCCAGGACTGGAAAAAGAGTAACAACCCCCTCTACTGTCAGAACTCATAACACACTGACCGAGAGATACGGGTGTGTGCAAGAGGAAGAGAACGACAGTGCAGATAAGCCTGAAGTCCGGTGATGGACTGAGGGCCAGGGAACCGCCGTCGGAGTGGCTCTGCCCTCCTTGAGGGTCCTCGGCCGCCCCTTGAGAGCGCTGAGCTCTGTTTATCGGGTGGCCTGAGGACTGCCTGCTGCAAAACCCACTTCTCCAGATATCCATCGCCGGGGCCACTTCAGCCACAATTCAGCCATTATTATTAAACCCTGTCTGAAGGAGGGATGGGGGGGGGCGGGAGAGGGATATATGTGGCAGTGGTAGATACAGATACGTGGGCACAGTGGGAGGATTAGCGTGGCCGCCGTGGCAGGTCCTGATAACACCGAGACCCCACTGCACACGCGCCGCAGCAAAAGGTGTCAATCCATCAGCACACGGAGCTCTGAACGCGGGAGAGGACGGACGCAAACACACAGTCATACACAATTACATGCTAGCACACACACACACACACACACGCGCGCGCATGGAGAGAAGATGAATGGAGGAGGTGTGTGTCATTGCGCCGTCAGTTGTGAAGCTCCTCACTTTAAGACCTGTCAGATGAGGAGGGGTCCAGGAACAGGAAATCCCCAGTCCCTGTGCACAGAGGGCTGAGCTGTGAGCTTTCTGTGTGTGTGTGTGGTAGACACAAGAGAGTCCCCAGTGATAAATCCATCCCCCTGTAATGGAATCTAATGACAGATTGTCTGTAACCGGGCGACCTGCTTTCTCTGAAGTGTGACAGGCGGAGAAACGTTACTCTGGCAAAATGGCGAAAACAGTGAGAAGACGCGTGCGAATTTTAGCTGACGGCCAGGAGTCGGTCACCCACCTACCAACTCTGCCGCTGTCAGACAAGCCACACTATTGATCTGTAGCACTGTGCAGGGGTCAGCGGGTCAGCGCGCAGAAAGAAGAACAAGCCTTCGCGGAGATAGGTTAAACGTCACTTGCACTCCCAGAAATCTGCAGGGAGTGCCTACCCAGAATGCAAAGCAGGAGGTCAGGAGCCAGGCCATTTGGCATAGCCGGCGGTGCTAGATTTGATTGATCGTCGGGCTTAGCAGCACTTTCTCTTGTAACTTTAAAATCATTAAGCCTTTAGAGTCTCCTGCACATTTTTATGGCCCCTGCATTCGATGTCTCCTCCCCCCCCACAGTCATCCCCGCACCGCGTTCCCAGGGTTGATGAATCCGTGCCGTTCCAGTGTACTGGGAATAAGAGCTGGGAGAAAGTGTGTTCGATACCAACATTCATACAGGAGGATACAGCTGTGTGTGTGTGTGTTTGTGTGGTAGAGAGAGAGAGGGAGAAGATTCTGGTGCGACGACAGGCGCAGGTGTTAATATGTGGAGAAAGGAGAGGCGGAGACAGTGGTCGCCGTGGTTATGACAGCCCCCCCCTCCATCTGAATTCTATTACCTCTGTTGGCTTCTGTATGTCACCATTAGTGCTAATTAGTTACAACATCAGGGCATAAACAGCATCGGCCCCGTAATTAATTCCCATTCTGAACAACATCAGAGGGAGAGACAGAGAGCACCACACTTATTCAAATGATGACAAGGTGTTATGGAACAAAGGGTGTGTATGCGAGCGTGTGTGTGTGTGTGTGTGTGTTCTGATGGGCAGATGGTAACATGCACACACAGGGGAAGATGAATCTGCTGAAGTTTGTCAAGTTCTAATGTAAAAGACATTGCTCTTCATCACACACTAAACCACGCACACATTTCTCAGCTTTTCATAGTCAGGTCTGACTGCTGAGCTCATATCGGTGTTTGATCCAGTGGTCAAGGGTTTAAGGAGCCCAGACCTCCTGTAGAAAGGTGGGGACGGGGAGACTGAAGGTGGCGTTCTTCAGATGAGAGAGTGTGTGGATGTGGGGGTGTGTTTTTCCGTCACTTTTTCCTGGCTTGACTGATGGCTCCTCCGAGAGGCGTTCAGTCACACCTTCCCAATTCCCTCTGGGCTCCACCCCATTCGTCCCACCTGCCTGCTTAACACGCAGTGATGGTGTGCGGTTGTGATTGTTGGGTCGTTCAGCTGTGAGTAACTGGTTGGAATTTACCTGGTTCCATCAGGTCAGGGAGCACAGCACAGGATTTCAGCAACTTCAGGTATCTGAGCCTGGTCTCAGCTGAAGAGTTTAGTTCTAGCTGCAGTCTGGGTAAAAGGTGCAGGGATTGATCGGCCCGTAATTATTTAAGTTGAAATCCTTGTATTGAGCTGCAGCATTTTGGGTGGTTACGTCCAAAAATGCGCTTATTTCAGGTATTGGGGTGGGGTGGCGAAGCCCCCTGGGGAGGAAGACGGTGGGGTGGTGTTGTAGATAAGTGGAAGCGCAGCGCCTGTGTTTATGGCCCCCCTCAGCTCAAACCCGCCGGTGTCACTCTCATTTCCTGGGTCAGTAAGTGGGTAATGGTGTATTAATTTGCTCCCCTCTCCCCAGCGAGGCTAAATGTGATCTCCAGCCCCCGCACTCCACTGTCTCGCCGACAAGGTGATTGATTGAATAAACAGCCGTCACCGCACCGATCACACCCACCCACAAACAGAACCACACACACGCCACACACACCTGCACATACACCTCTCCACAAGGTTGGGATGTAGCAGAATACATAGGACAGTCTTACATCCTCAAAATTCTAAATAAAAATATTCAGTGTTTAGTTTATGTTTTTAAATTTTTCAATAATATTTCATAAAGCATGTGCTGCAATATAAAAAGGATGACAGTCAATTAATAATAATAACAACAATAATAATAACAACTCTCTCTCTCTCTCTCGCTATCTATATCTATCTATATCTATATCTATCTATCTATATATATATATATATATATATATATATATATATAGCATGTGTAAAACTGCTGTACAATTATTTGTCAATTACATGTTATATATATCAGCACCACATTCATAAAATTATACACACACACAGACAAAATAACATTTTTATTCATGTTAGTGCTTATATAACATGTAATCGACAAATAATGATACATTATTATAATGATACAGTTACACATTAAAATAATGATACAGTTTTATACATGCATTAAAAATACATTAATGTGCAGCTGTGAAAATATTTTCATCATATTTACTTTGAAACTCTGTATTCTGAAATTTGAACAAGACACAAATAAAAAATATTAACAATGAAGACAACAACCATTTAATTACATTTAGAGACCCTGATGATATGTGAATGTCTGTAGAAGATTAGGCTTTTTGTAAACATGTTAATAACCTCCTACAAGCCAAAGTCTGCCAGCGTAAAAAACTATATTAGAGAACAGCAGGAGAACAGTACTGTGTCAATTTTATTTAAATAAAAAATGAGGAAGTTCTGCAATAAACTGTTTAGTTGGATCAATATTGGATCAATATTTGACACAGGGTGTTTTTTTACGTTAACAATATTGCTGCAGCTTAGTTAAACAGGCCTCACTTCTGCCCAACTCTTATGTTTTATATTTTTTTCTAGAAGTATTCTGAATACGTTTTAAATAATGTAACACAATACACTACAGAATACATTTGGTGTGTTCTGTATTTATCCATTAATACTTTTTTCTTATTATTTCACCCGATTGGACCATCCAAAGTGAAACATGCTCAGAGAAGTTCACCCCCTCACACACACACACACACACACAACTGAGAAGGACCCATACAGATCCACCGAATTTAAATACTGAACGCCACCAGCTATGTGGAGATGCTGTGGTGAAGGTGGGCAGCAGTGGTGCACTAAGCTGCTTTGCGTGGGGCGTGCGAGAGCGCCGTTTAAAAGCCCAATGCATCACTGTCACTGAGTGACGGCCTCCTGCTCCGACCATCTCCGCGCTGATGGGGGCCTTGCTCGCGCTGTGCCAAACTGAAGATGACCCCGATCCATTTCATCACACATCCTCCCAAATGAACAGACCCTGTTCCCCTCTGTTTTCTCCCTCGCATGCCTATAACAGCAGAAACCACCAGTCTCTCACTCTCTCTCTGTCTCTCTCTCTCTCACACACACACACACACACACACACAGCCCCATCATCACTCTAATTCTCCCCTACTTGTGCGTTTAAAGCCCATATTTCCCATTATGGAGATGACTTGCGGGGGGACTCACCTTGCCGTGGTTTGGGGTGCCGAGGGTCTGAAATGAAAGCCGACAGCTCGGCTAGATTTATTTGATTGTGCACATGAGGCGGTGTCGCTCTGAATCGGGGCTTGTGGTGGGGGTGTACAGCTCCAGGCAAGGGGAAGATGACAGGGAGGCCGGGCGTCTCTACCACAGGAGGGAAAAAAAGGCCCGGGAATCAAATCAAATTCCCCTTCTGGCACGTTATTTGTAGACGTTATCATGCCTGGTAATGCAGTTACACATTCAGGCAGGCATGAGAGATCTCCCTGTTTACCGACGCCGGCGCGGGGACGGGGTTCACAGGGGGAAGGACAGAGGAGCGACCATGAAGAAAGACGGAGGCCCGATGCTTGATGCACGTTGGCGGGAAACTCATTTTTAGGCCTCAGCAGCGTGGAGAAAACGCGAAAAGGCAAACATGACAAGATTGAGAAGGAGAGCGTGTCTTCAAGGACAGACGTTTACGAGCCCATTACGCGGGGCTGCACCGAAGAACATGCCAGGTCCGGTTAAACGTGAAAAATCCAATGGCCTCAATCAGCTTCCAGAAGAGAGGAGACTCCTGTAAACGAAGTGGCGACTTTCCCGGGAGAAATGAAGGGAGACGAGGAACTTGTGGGGTTTGTTAGCTGCGCGCCTCTGCTGGCTGTGATTAGAGTCATTAAGGCGCTCTTTTGTTCTTTCATTAGAGCCCATTACACATAGGGGGTCCCCGTCCGGCGCGCTGCCGATCTGATGGAGGGGGAGGAACGTGCTCCGTCGGCCTCAGCGCCGCTAAACGCACGCGGCCGATTTAACTACCGAGCAATTTGGACGTCCGGCTGAAAGGCCGAAACAAACACAGAGCACATGTTACGGTGACAAGGGTGGTCAGCGTTCACAGCACCCATCAACAGACATCTCACACACACACACACACACGGTGCAGCAGCGTTAACACTTCACAGCTTTGTTCTCTTGCCAGTGAGTCTCTCTCACACACACACACACACACACACAGTGCTCATTCATTAGCACACACTCACGCAGATGAAGTGCGTATTAAAAAGAAAAAAAAAATCACTGCACGCGTGACACACACCGATGCACCAAGAGGAGTTATTTACACCAGTTGGACCGAAAAGTGCCCCACCCTGTTTGACCAGACTTAACGCACCAAACGGTATTTTATGGCGTCTGATACGTACATGGGCGGGGACTGCGGGCATGTGGGAGCAGTTGCGGTTTGGGGCGAAACGGGTGGGGAGACAGTCCCAGGCGGGGTGGGAGGTGGAACACGGGCGGGGGTCCTTCTTTCTTCGGGTTATGCTTTAAATACGCGGACTGCGATGCTACGTTGGCGATGCATTCTCACCCCGTTCCCCACACGAGGGGGGTAATGTGTGTTTTAACTGATGGATCGTTTTTTTAGTGTGGCTCTCATTAGTGTGGCTGTCTGACATGGGACCCGTGTGTGTGTGAGAGAGAGAGAGAGAGAGGTCTGATGAAGCAGCAAGATGGCAGAGATTAAAAGAAGAGATCACAGATAGAGATAGAGAGAGATGAGATCGTCCATCTTGCTGCATTAGAAGAGAGGGGGTCCGTCCTCCATCAGGCCTGTCAGAAACACTTCCTCCCCCTCTCTCCTCTCTCCCCTCGCTCAGCGCTGCACTCTCTGGCATTTGGGTGAGAAATCTCAGCACTAAAAAGTTCTGTCAGTCCTATTTCCCTGTTATCCAGCCCCCCCCCCGACACGCGCCAGGTCCCCGCGGTCCTGCAGATTAAACGGACTCCCCCTCGCTCCTGCTCCAGGGTCTGGCACGGGGGGGCGTCCCACATTAATCATCTTTAACGCGCTGACAAGCGGCGCACACGCGCCGTAACCCACACGCGCACGTCCCAGGATTTATATCTCCGCCTGCCCGCGGCCATCAGTCACTGCCCGGAGCAGGAAGGGAGAAGGTGAGGGCGGAGAGAGGAGGGGAGGACCAGCGCCGCCGGTGTCAGAGGACCTGCAATCAGGAATGCAGGCTGATATCTGGATGCGTGGGTTAAATACAGCAGTGGTGGTGGGGTGTTCATTACCAAATACTCTATACAGGTGAATCGCACCCGGCAGGGCAACATCTAGCAGCACTGCCGCTGCCGCTGCTTCTTCTGCTGGGCAAAAAACACAAATTTATAAGTGAAGTAGGTTTCTTTAACTCTCGACATGTTCCTTTTTAAATGAAGGCAGGGTGGCACACATTTTTACGGGCAGTGGTGGCCTAGCGGTTAAGGAAGCGGCCCCGTAATCAGAAGGTTCAAATCCCGATCCGCCAAGGTGCCACTGAGGTACCACTGAGCAAAGCACCGTCCCCACACACTGCTCCCCGGGCACCTGTCATGGCTGCCCACTGCTCACTCAGGGTAATGGGTTAAATGCAGAGGACAAATTTCACTGTGCGCACCGTGTGCTGTGCTGCTGTGTATCACATGTGACAATCACTTCACTTTAACTGTGCTGAGGGCTCAGGTGTTGAGGTTTCCGTGTTTCATGCTCAGTCAGCAACCCACACAGCGACCCTCAGCAAAGAAAGTGTGTTCTGACAGGAGGTGATGGGGGGGTGTCAAAAAGAGACAGCTATTTCGCGACAACATCAGCATTCTGTCACCTCGGTCACTGGCTTTTTTTTTTTTTTTTTTTTTTTTTTACTGATCTCTGGGTCAAACAGAGGATTCTACATTGGGGAAGGGGGGGGGGGGAGAGGAAATGCTCACTCACACAGGCACACTCCACACTCGCAACCCCTCAACTCCTCAGCCCGTGACACAACAGCCCTGTAAATGGAGGGGAAACGGGTGTATAGAATGGGGAAGGGGCGGGGCCTGCACTCCATGCGGGTCACACACACACAAACGCAAACACTCAACATGGCCATTTTTGCTTATACTTGGTCAAAGTAGGGTGGCCTAGCGGGTAAGGAAGCGGACCCGCAATCGAAAGGTTGCCGGTTCAAATCCCGAAACGCCAAGCACCGTCTCCACACAGCCTTTCACAGCTGCCCACTGCTCGCCAAGGGTGATGGGTGAATGCAGAGGACACGTTTGGTTGTGTGTGCTGTGTCAGTGTTTCACAATGTCAATCATTTCACTTTGACTGTTAGCTAACATCAGACATTCATAAGCAGGCAAAAAATTGGCACTGTCCAGACGAACCCAAGAAAATACTAAAAAGCAACCTTTGCCCGGAGAGAAATGAAGCCATTTCTGTGTGTTTGTGACACGATGTGGGTTCGCCGGCGGAATTGAAAGCGCTTGATCATTGGCGGCCCGGGATTGGGTCCCTCTTTGTTTACTCTTGTGGACAGTGATTGCTTTGACACAACTCAAATTATCTTGTCAGGACAATAAAGCTGAGCAGAGACAAGAGGGGAGGGTGAGGGCCCGAGAGGAGAAGCCGTGAAAGAGCTGTAGAGATGAAAGGAGGAAGAAGGGGAGATGCGGCGGGAGAAGGAACGAGGCGGGCCAAACGAGCCAGAGGGAGGCTGGGAGGGAGGAGGGAGGGAGACACACAGAATTGTAATCGATTACCGATTTTTCAAAGTCACTTAAAATGTCCAGAGTGTAGAGCAGCGGCCGACTGGAGATGGGAGATGACTATGCAGCCACACGCTCGCTCAGAGCCGGTGGCAGAATATGTGTGTGTGTGTGTGTGTGTGTGTGTGTTTCCCTTATATTCCCTCTTAGCAGGGACCAAATGTCCACATGCAAGTGAGGACATTGTGCTACTCCTTACAATGAAAAAATGCTTATTTAGACTAAATTGAATTCTAAACATTGAAAGTGACAATTTTTAGCATTTTGAAAAATCTTACATACACAATATATTATCGGAGGTGATGTGTCTGTTTTTCAGCAGCTCTTCAGTGTCCGTGTGTGTTACGCTGCCATTTACAGTGCTGGAGGGAAGCCCTACAGACAGGCCGATCATGAATCTGTTCTGATCCCAGCTGCCAGTGTTTCTAATCTGGGTCCTTGTAAAAGAGTAGGCCTGTCAGGTGCCTGTGTGAATGTGTACAGCTGCAGATGTCACTGCCATTAGTACAAACGCACAATAACGTTCTACACACACATTCCAGATCACCCTGGTCTACAGAAGCAGAGACTTCTGTGAGTGAGTGTGTGCGTGTGTGTGTGTGTGTGTGTGTACTTGAAAGCCTATCAGACTTGGCTTAGTCTGTTGCCTTGGTGATGGGTCGTCCATCCAGGATGTCCTGTTTGTAGGCCAGCCTATTGTTCCTATGGTTAATTATAGCTTGTCTGATTCTCGAGATCCCTCTGTTTGAGGGAAGAGAGAGTGGGACATACACTGTCTGGAAGTTTATTTTCATCTTTAACAGAGTACACACACACACAAACCATAAATACACACCCACAGAACAGGTGCCTGTTTATAGGAGGTCTAAAAACAAGACACAACAAGAACTTGTATGCGTGCTTGTCTGCATGCCTGCAAGGAATTCAGTGTGTGTCTGTGTGTGTGTGTGAGTGTGTGTGTGTGTGTGTGTGTGTGTGTGTGTGTGTGTGTGTGTGTGTGTGTGTTTTATTCACTGTCCTTTTTTTCTTTTGCAGGTAAGAAGAAGGTGTCTCTCTATGACAGTCAGGCCCCCATCTGTCCCATCTGTCAGGTCCTTCTGCGCCCAGGAGAGCTGCAGGAGCACATGGAGCAGGAGATGGAGAAACTCACACATATGCATATGAGGTACATACACACACACACACACACAGACACACACGCACACACACATGTGCACCACATAGGGCAGCCCTGTACACAGTCTGAGAATCAATGATTTTTATACAGCAGGACTGCAGCAGCTCTGCTGTCCTCTAGAGGCCATTCTGTTGTTCACATGTGACTGTCCTCTCTTCATTATGAGTCACCAGCATTCCACACACATACACACACACACACACACACACACACACACAAACAAGCCTAAAGCCATGCAACACCTGTAGTTTTAGAGGGGTAGGTCATAAATCATTGATGGCTTTAGCCAGTCCTGGAGAAGTACCATCAGTGGATCAGAGAGGATCTCGCCACTCTCTCCATCTCCTGTCTCCGTCTCAAATCCAAACTCACATTTCTTTTAATAACATCACAACATGTGGTAAGTGTTAACAAAGCTGCAGTTGCATACGAGGGGCAAGAATTGAGAAAGTACAGGTTCTAAAATTACAGAACTGATTGATGAAAAAAGAATTCAAAACCTGCAGTGTAACAAATCAGAATGAGATCTGCAGACATGTGGTGTTGGAGTATTAATAATCAGACTGATCACCAGCAAGGCATCCATTATCATGTACTATTAAAATGTTCTTATTATTATCTTATTAAGACAGGAGAATTACCATGTGTGTATGGTTGTCATTGTATAATGAAATTAGGATATGTGTGTGTGTGTGTGTATCTATTCTATCTATGCAGACATTAAAAAGAAAGGAGATTTATTGAAGGTACGAGTGATGGACAGAAAGAGAGAAAGAGTAATAATTAATTAAGGGCAGCGGTTCGCCCTCCCCTCTGGGCAGCGACAGTATGGGACAGCGCTGCTGCTGCCACCGCCGGCTAGCTGTCTGACGGTGGTGGTTATTTAAGGAAATAGCGTCATCCCTCCTCGTTTGTCAGTGGCGGACTCCGCTCAACGCTGCCACACCATGATTTAGCCTCGCCCGCTACCCTCCTATTAACCTCCTCACCATAAACCCTGAGTTATACCCCAACCCCCCTACAATGCCAACACCCTTCTCCAACAAAGCAGCCCAGCTCCCTTTGATTTAAATCAGAAAGTAGGTGCTGTGTCTGTGTGTGTGTGTGTGTGTGTGTGTGTGTGTGTGTGTGTGTGTGTTCAAAATTCAATTACAGAAAAATAAATAGTTAAAGCTTAGTCGGCATTCATTAATAAACAGCACTGGTTAGCAGGTGCACAAAAAGCATCAGAACACGGATCGCTAATTGTTCATTTGCATAAGTGGGATTTTAGATTCCATGATAAAAAAGGATGAGTTGAGATCTCCGGCGCGGTTCTAGACGAGATTCCCTTCATGCAGTTGCTCTCCTGTGATATGTGGCATCTAATTGGATCAGACTCCCGCTCCATTTGTCTTGTGTTTGAATAAACGGCCTCTTCCTGATCCCAATTTGCACACAGACGGACCCTAATTGTCTCATCTGGGTACGATGATTCTGGAGCTCAGACCCATTTACGGACAGATGAGACTGGAGTGTAGCTGGATCCATTTCGGGTTCGCCAGCCTTCAGTCATTTCTTTAAAAGCTTTAATTCGCAGCTCACGGCTTGTGTTCTGTTCCTCTGAACAGTATGCACCATTTTACTAGAATTCATAAATTCTTTATAAATGTTGAGACACACACACACACACACACACAGGCCAAAGCACTGATCATTGAAAGTGACACGGTGAATTTGTGGCAATCTGCAGTAAATCTCTCTTTAATGATTCTGTTTCATTTAGCACCAAATCAGAGCTGAGTGCATGGAAAATGGAGGAGGCCGACTCAGACGTATCATGTGTGAGGAGATGTAGAGAGAGAGAGAGAGAGATTGGGACTGCCAGCTCTTCTCTTTCCTCATGTATAGAAATGGAAATCTATCATGGCCTTTACACACTGGTTTGCTCAAAGGGCCACAGCAATCTACATACCACCCCCCACAACCCGACACAGCCCCCACCCTCCCCACGTAATCAATTTACCTCCACCGGAGCGAGCGAGGGCTGGCGTCTGAACGACACCAAAAGCAATCTTTATCTCCGGCTTACAAGCCCTCAACCATCATCTGCTGTTTATTCCATTTTTGTCACTCTGAGACACCCCGACAAGCACACACACTCACACGCAAAACCTTTTTAAATTTGCGAACACACACACTGCAGCCTGCTGCAAATGGTCTGAGTTTGGAAAAATTGGGAGTGAAGATCACAAGAGAACTGAGCCACTGTCTGGTTTTATTTCTGAAAAACTGCAGGGGTGAGACAGGATTCACAGGCAGGAAGGTCATCATGGTCCGCACATTCCTTTGTGTTCATCTGCTCCATCGCGCCCCACCTCCGTGCTTTATTTCTCATTTCGAAACTTGTTTCATTGCCTTGACAAGAATGAGAGCTTCTACTGACAGCCTTTACAACGGAATTCCTTCAGACAAACACACACACAGGGTAGATGATGAGTGTCTGTGTGTGTGTGTGTGTGTGTGTGTGTGTGTGTGTGTGTGTGTGTGTGTTGTGTGTGATAGACAATGAGTCACACCAACACACTGCTCCATCCCTCTCTCTGTCCCCTTTCATCTTTCTTCCCTCTCTCCCATTCTCCTCTTCATCCTGTCTCTATCACATGGCTGTCATTCTGAGCGCCGCCACCGCCGCTTCGTTTCTCCGCCTGTGACAACGGCAGCCGCCGTTAACAAGTCACTCGTGATTATCGTTCCCGCCGAGACGGGGCTGCTCGCATGAGAACAAAGATGTAAAGAGATTAAAACATGAAATCTGCACACCGCCGCACCTGAGGTCGGCCTTTTTATCTGAGAGTGGTTCTGATTGGCTCGTGCTTCAATTGGCCAGCGGTGTGGAGTGGATGGGTGTGATGATGACTGAGGCCAGTGAGATACATTGTGCCTCACTGGCGGATTTATGGTGTTGGGGAGTGCGTTTATTATCCCACAAACAGCCGGCCGCCACACATGGGGCAATTTATCCCCTTTCAAGGCCCTTCCCTGATTTGTGTTGTCTCGCTCTCTCTCTCGGTCTCTCACTTTCTCTTGCTGTCTCTCTCCCACTCTGTCTCCTTTTCTATCTTCCTCTCTGCATGGGCAGATCAATCACAGATGAAGAGGCCCGAATAGGGGCTATTACCTGAGAAAAGGGGCGGGGCATTGTGGTGAACCCACCCCAACCTGCCATCCATCCTGGCTTTTAGCACTCAGCCGGCCTGAGTGGTGCATGTGTGACTACCCCACCAGACACCAGACTGCTCCCCCTCTGCTCTCTGTCACATTTCTTCTTCATGTCAGGGCATGTTTTCCCAGAGCTCCTCTCACAACCGCGGTGCTTTCATGATGACCTCTTCCTGTCATCGTGTAGATCATCTGTAACCCTCCAATTGCTCTGCCAGATTGCTCCAGTAGGGTTTGGATCAGAATGAACATGATGTGGCTGATGTCTGTCCTGTTAGCACAATGGCCCCATCATCACCACGGAACAAGTAGCACAGCAGAGCAGAGGAGGGAGGGAAACACGACAGCAGGAGTGACAGACCTGTAAAGAGAAGAAGAAAGGGAGGAGAGAAGTGCAGCAGGCAGTGGATGGAAGGATATGAAGGAGAGATTCGAATTGCTATGTTATCCAGCTTGTGTAATGTTTCCTGTGTCTTAATCAGTCATCTTCAATGCCCAACGTTGAGTGAGACTCCCCAACCACCACCAACCCCCCCATCAGCCAGAAAAGCCACCCCCGACTCTTTAATACAATGTTTACAAGCCGGCGCATTGTCCTCAACATATTTCAAAGTCCTAAGTGCCCAAGGCTTTTCACTGACAAATCAAATAATGGCAAAATCGTTTATTTCTCCTGCCTGAGCCGTACTGCAGGGGAGGGGGGGTGGCTGTATGAGAGTGATTACTTCAATAAAAAAATTATATACCAAATCTGCTTAGCAGTCGTACTTTTGGACAGCAATTGTTTCAAATACAGCATGGCCCAGGGCTTCATAGATTGAATGGCACCAGGGGAGGGGCCTGGGTGGGTTGGGGGGGGGGTGTCATTGTACATCCTGCCGATTACAGATATGATTTGTGAAGCTTTGTAGGCTCACATTACAGCCACCCTTGTCTGTGCCTGTTTGAGGCACATTTTACCAGTGAAGCAGCCTTCAGCGTCTCGAAAGGGCAAGAAGCACACACACATACACAGAGTCTCAAGCAGAGGTAGAGATAGCCTTCGCACCAGGGCCTTCTCAAATGCACATATACATGTGACTCAGGTACAATCCCATTCATTTTCTAACGGATTTTCGTTCTCTCAACCCTTTCAGCAAGAACCCGTCACACAAGGACACAAACACAGCTCCAGGTACACCCAAGGTGAGAGCCTCTGTCCATCATTTGTTGTTTTTTATTCCATGTGCCTTGAAGAACGTGTAATGTTACACACAGGATGTGATGTCATGCAGGAATTATAGCCTCAAATGGAGTGACCGTCTGAAATGAAAACTTGGCAAAATGCTACTTTATTTCCTGCTCCGACTCTCCGATGGTAAAACGACACCCTCAAACACTTCCTGACAGTCCATTTTAGTGGGTGTGGAGAAGATGGTCATGGTGAGAGTGCCTCTTTCCACAGTCCGCCACAATCCACGTCAGCTGTTGCCTCCATATCTGCGTTGTTTTAGCAGTCCCTGCTTTTTTCTGTAGAGCCAGATGAACGCAGGGTTAAATTGAACGGCTCCAGACACGCCGAGTCAGGTGATGCACCTGTTGATGAGAGGTTTCAGACTGAGATAGATGCCTTCTGATATTGTGTGGAGAGGAGTCTGCCATTTCCACCGGCACGGTGCCAGGCAGTGTTGCTCATGGAGGGGAAGATAGATGCTCTCACCGCCATCTTAAGTGCCACTGCCCCACAGAAGGTTTCTCTTCTAGAAGCTCTAGGCTTTTCTGAGCTCCAGAATGCCGTTGTAAATCTTTAGGATATCTAAGTGTGGTAGTAATGATGCCTCCTTAACATTCAGCGTGCACATTTATGTGTCAGCTGGCATTTCTGAAGACATGCCTCAGGTTAAAGTGATTCCTTAGCAAAGCACTCAGCTGAAAAGGGATTTTACTCAAGTTTAACACTTTGATGATGGTGGGGCTTTACGTTTAATTTGAAAAAAACAGGTAGTGCCGTATGGAGGTGCATGGCAATAAAGCGAGGCTTGAGACAGGGACAAAGCGAGAGATGCAGAGAGAGCAGAAGGATTGGTGCTCTGAGACGTGACTGAGCATCCCTCGCTCCGTGTTAAGCATTGCACCGGAACGTGTGGAAAATGAAGAGGCTCTCTGGGATCAGGCCAGGGCCAGACGATGTTTCTGTGCCCCATTCAGCATTGCTGCTGAGCGGATCCAGACCTCGGCAGCATCTCTAAAGGGAATTAACCTCACCAGGCCTTGCCCTCTAGTGAACCCCCCGCCCTCAAGAGCACATCACCATATTCACTCTTGTTTGTAGCTTGTGTGACTGCTAATCCTCACAGTGGGCATGGAGGACCCACATTTCAACACCAAACCACTGCAATCATCTGCCTGGCACAACTGCAGGGCCTGAAACTACTATTTCAGCCGCTAAGTGCATCTGTGGCTCACCTGGACCACAGAACACCATAAACTCTCAGAAATCTAACCAGCCAAGCAAAACATGATGACCATTAGTCACATCATGTGATACATTAGCCCTTTAAACAGGACTACAAGACATAAAAAACCCATTTGATTATCCAGGCGGCCCTACACAGTTAGCAAGGCATACACACACACGCACACACACTCGGCCAGTATTCCCAAAGCTCCTGAACACGCAGAGTGCACAAATAAATAGCTCCCTGACCTTGTGATTGAACAGCATAGGAAGCCATGCATAATGCCTAATTTACGGTCCCCACTGAGGGCTCTGCTATTTTTCACATATTAGTATCAGATTACAGTTGTCAGCCACTAAAGCCGCTGCCCCTCCTCTCTCTTTGATTAATCGGAGCAGACTGTAAATACAAATATTTTATAGCTGCCTCATAAAAATCTAGACGGAGATCAAGAAAGCATTCCCTCCTCCCCTCTCGGCATCCCTAATTCATTTGAGAAATTAAGTCAATTAGGTTTTCCCGGAGTCGGGCTCTTGTAATGTCTTTTAAGGCATTCGGGCAGGTTTATGGACAGCCAAAGTGCCATGTGACACTGGCTGCCATCAGGCCGGCCAACGCTCTTGCCTTTTCACATAAAGTAACCTTGGGGTTTATGCTGCCCTGTCTACAGATATGTTATTCATAACGCCACTAAGGGTGTAATAGTGATTACCTGTCAGCAGTGCTAACCTGGAGCTGCTCGTACAGTATCGACTATGGCCTGCTCATGGGCATTCGCACTCTTTATTTATGCATCCGTGTTTTACGTGGCCTGTAGTGTTAGTACACTAAAGCAGTGCTTCTCAGACAGCCTCATTCATGTAATTGTCCTATTTCTTCAACAAGATCAATAAGTCAACTATGCACTCTTTCACCCAGTTACACACATCAGCAGCATAAGTTACACGCATCAGAAGAATACATTTTGATGCACTCTATGTAGGTGTATTCTGGCGGAAAGACATCCCTCGACTTAATCATTCTTTATTATTACTATGCTAGATACCAAGTGTAATTGCATGTGGTTAAAGTCTAACCAGGGCCGTGTGAAGTGGTGCCACGCTCATCTGTCCTGCTCTCTCCACAGTCTCTCCTTCTGTCCGTCCACATCAAACGGGAGGGCGAATCACCTGTGGTCTCCCCGCTTTCCACCGACGACAACCACCACTCTGACAGATACCAGGTGAGGACGTCGGAGGACACGACAATGACACGTGTGGTGGTGCCTTTCGGACTCGATCATGTGCAACTTCCTTGTATTTTGGGCAATTTTGGGCAATCGGGTTTACGGTGGAATAGAACACAAATCACCCAGGCCCATAGGCACTTAGAATAAAATTACAATAAAATCAGAAGACTGGGACAGACTCCTTGAAAGGACCCTCCCCACACACAAAAAAAAGGACTGATTTTCTGTTGCAACAAGATTTGTTGTCTGGAACCTTATTCTCTCCTGTTGTTTTCAATCTGATTTATATCACATAATGACTGAAGGCGTAAGGGCAGTGGTGGCTGGTCTCGTCCTCGCCGCTTGTGTGTGAGAGAGCCTCGTCCCTTATCCCGGAGAGGATCTGGCTGTCTGGATGTGTTAATACAGGTCTCCCCCGCCTCCCCCTCCTCCACCACCTTCCATATCTCCAGCCTAGATTTGCCCAGGCGGTAATGTGGCTCCCGCTCTGATATGTAATCATTCGTAGTTTAACCCCTGAGCTAATCTCGCGCTGCCCCACAGCCCAGGATGCCCAGTGTCCTTGACACGTCTCCTCCCTCCTCCGCCGGAGGGGCCGGACCGCACCACTGTGCCTTTCCCAGCCGCTCTTCCATGCACGCCGAGACCCCGGCTGTGTCAAAAAGCAAAAAAAAATGTTATTCAGCGTAGCCCATGTTGGGGTAAATGGAGGAGGCTTTGACCGATGGCTCGACAACCCAGCAAAATTATGGGCTGTTAAATGTGTTAAGTTCGGTAATACACGGCCAAAAAGCACCTTTTAAGGTCAAGTGATAAAGTGAAAATCTTCATTAGCAAGGCGGCCGCAGAGGTCCACCTGCAAATAATTAAGTCGATGAAGCCTCCATGAAATCATAATTGTCATCTTCTCTGGCAACATCCGTCACTTTTGCATCGCACGGAACCAGTGGGACGGCACATCAGCAAAGTAAAGGCTGGCCGTAATTGGCCACGACTGAAACACTGGTCATAAAAGCCTGTCAGCACCGATGATGCATGAGCGACTCACCGCTGCTTTTTGAACCGGCGCCCACAATGCCCGTGTCAAAAAGCGGGCACATATTGGATCTGGCGAGGGTTGCTGGTGTCAGCAGTACCCGTAGCCAGTTTAATAGAGCTAAACGATGACGGCCGGACAGGCTGAATTTGCTGTTAAATTA
The DNA here is from genome assembly GCF_900700375.1 of Denticeps clupeoides. Taxonomy (NCBI): domain Eukaryota; kingdom Metazoa; phylum Chordata; class Actinopteri; order Clupeiformes; family Denticipitidae; genus Denticeps; species Denticeps clupeoides. Next base: position 6,674,828 of record NC_041710.1, on the reverse strand, counting down.
CCACCCCCATCATGAATGGAGATGTGTTACTATCCGCGAGATGGAAACTGCTCCGAGACGATTTGTCAGGGCCGGCCCTGCTCGGCCACTCTGCTAATGGTAATGTGCTGTGCACATGGGCTTTTTTTCATGCCTGGCCTGGACCGTAGGGCATGTCTGCTGGGTATGGTTTGTGAAGGTTGGTTGTTAATTGTTTCGTCTTCACTCGACGACCATTTCAAGTAAACGAGCAAGAAGTCGAAAAGTTCTCGACCGACAACGCGCTGCTGCCCCCTAGCGGCGCTTCGCGTGGCAGCGCACTTCCACTTTCACCCAAGCCCGGGAGTCATGTGACCAAATCCAACATGGCGCCGATGGCGGGCTGACTAGCCGCGTATCATGGGGACGCGTTTTCAATCCCTTTTCATCCTTCTTAAAACCCCCCTGCCCTCGCCGTTCCCGCGGCGAGCGGAGCGTCGTGCGCGCCTTGCGGTTGAGCGGGACGCGTGAGTTGTGCGACTTTTGGAGGCAGCAGCTTGTTATGGAAGAGGAGGTGCAGAGCAATGGCAAGAGAGAAGTAGGTGTTTGTTTACAGTCTGCGGCGCTTCAGTCAGGAGCAAAACTCTCACTCATCACCCGTCTCTCTCTGTTTTTGTTTTCCCCCCCACACGCAGACATTTTTACGGGTGCGAGCGAACAGACAAACACGACTGAATGGTACGTATTCCTTCCTGCTGCGCAGTAAATCTGTGAGCGGTCACGAATTTCATGTTGCAGAAACACCACAGGCCAGACGCTTGGATGGACACTCAGAAATGAAAATGAACAGACAAAAAACGTTATAAGTACTTCAAACTGTTCTCACTGGCCGGGTTTTATTTCTTAAAGAATGTAGGGACTCACTTCAGTTTTTTTAATTCACTTAAACTGATTGAAAAGTTATTTACACACATTTCTGAAATTGAGTTTTGATGAAATGCAAACTTTCTTGAAATACAACCCTTACCTTACACTTACAGTGTGTTATTTTACACTTTGCCAACCAGTAACTTACTACTGGTTCATAATTAATGTTCCTCTTTTAAAATCACACATTACCATTGTTATTATTTTAGTATAGGATTGTCTCTAGCTTTGTGTGTATTGTGTGTGTATATTTTTAGGAATATGAACAAATGTGAGTTGTATACTGTTTATTATTTTATTAACTTACCTTGGTGGGAAGAGGGTTAAACCAAATTTGGGAAATTGTAGTGTACACGGGTGCATGCATCATATTTGTATTTTTATTTCCTTCTCCTGTATTTGGCTAAATGAGTGACAGGAAGTACGTGGGATCAAATTTAAAGAGTTCAATGTGTTCAGACCAACAGCATAGACCTTGGTGGAAATAGAGAGATGGAAGCATGTGGCAAGTGTCAGACGGGAATGAACTGTAGGAGGACCCTGGTACATCATGCCGTTTAATTCCACCATGCAATGTGGCTCTGTCCAGCCCAGTCCTGGTCCTGCATGTTTCGGATTAAGCTCCTCTGATCTCCACCCAGTTCTTGAAATGGGTCGGTTGATGCAGAGGAGGAATGGGTGGTGACCTCTTTACCTGAAGACCTCAGGTCCTTGCCCAGCTGTAGTTCGAACTAGAAGTAGGAGACCTCTGTCATGGAGCCAACCGTTCTCTCCAGGTCTCTTTCTGGCAGGTTCTCTCTCTTTTCTGACATCCCTTTGAATGGCCTTGACCTTAAACACCCTTGAACTGGAAAAGAAACTTTGTTTTCCTCGACTAGGATTATTAAAGAGGTTGCATAATAATAATATTCAGTGGTGTTTAGACCCAAATTTGATGCCCAATTCCTCAGAATGGGCCTCTAGGTCAGCCGCAAAACCTCGGTCGTTCCCTTTTTCCTTATTCTGAGGTCATGACAGATATTATTCTGTCTGCTGCTCCCTTTACTGTAGCGCCTGCACGAGCGGAGGATCTCTTTAACCTTTGACCTCTTGATATGTTAACAGTCGGCGACCTCTGCTGGTGCAGGCGCTACACCAGCGAAAGTGTCAGAAGCGGCCCCCTCCCCGTGCGCAATGACGTGCCCCTGGGTCCATGCTGTCTACACCAGAGTAAGACCCCCCCACCACTACCACCACCACCACCACCCGGTCCCCGCAGCATCCCCCCCTGCTGCGCCACTGAAACGAAACGCCTTTCCCTGTCTTTAAACTCTGGCCTCCATTTCTTCCCAGAAATAGCTCTCATTTCAGAAACTGTGTGTGTGTGTAAGGGAGCGAGGGCGGTGAGATGGGTGGGGGGGGGACTTCCTGCCGTGCTTAATTAATCAGCCCGTTTCCTTTCCCATTTAATGACGCCCCCTTCAATTACCATCACCGTGGCCTGTGCGAGATCGCGGCCGTGCCGCAGCCTTTTCTCTCCCCAGCCTGTAGTTATGGCACATCCCTCCTCAGCCCTCGGTCCCCTTTGGCCTCTCTCGCAATCACAGACACCTAAAAATTAATGTCCCCGCACGCCATTTGCAGTTAGGAAAAAGTGACAGAGACTTACAGCACAATGGGCGCTGTTCTGCTGCGTTAAATTTCTAATTATGTGCCCGAAGCCGCAGGGTGGGCAGACGGGGGGAGGGGCTGGCTCCACCCCAGCCGCTCTCAGCCGAGGGAGTTTTTTTATATTTACCCCATCAGCTACTCAGGCCAACCCGTAATTAGTCTCACATCGCTGGTGATAAGCGTATGTGCGTATCTACAGGTAGGGCTGTTTGGGGTGAGATCGTGGCAACTGTTGTTTCCGCTGCCAGAGGAATGGCAGGCTGGACCCGGATGTCAGGGGAAGTCTGGTCTGTAGTCATTTAGGGCAGCGTCTGTTTAATGGGACACATACACACTGTGTTAGTGGTGCTTAATACGGTCCAACAAGGGCCTGCTATTAATTCGCTTTATTGGTGCATATGGTCAGAACATATTAAAACTTCAAAGCAGCAGTGGTTCTCTCTTCTCTGCGCTACTGCGGTTGCATGTGTTTGGGCCACAGCATGAACAAATGCAGCGAATGAACCTTTGCTTTTCTTTTTGTAAGGTAAAAGTGTATTTACCCGTGACTGATTTGTGCACTCCTTGTGTTTGTGTTGCAGCGCGGATTGGAAAGATGAAGCGCAGGAAGGCGGAGGAGGGGCAGGTATGTCCTCTGTGCAGCGCACCGCTGGCAGGGACAGAGGAGGACATGAGTAGGCATGTGGAACAATGTCTGTTCAAGGTAGCCTCACACACTAGACCGGGACACAGACACTCTCGCATTATCACACTCTCATAGAATTAGGTGTCCCACTGCTGCGGCGCTTTTGGTTCAGTCCTCCGACTCAGCTGCTGCCACAGCTAATTAGTCGGACGAATATAAAGACGATTGATTGATTTGGATCCTGCATGGATCCAACACAGCGGCAGAACGCTGTTCTACTCCTACTAACCTGGTAGTCGTAGTTTCACTAACGCCTGCCCTGCTCATACTGGGTTGAGGTGCACGTGTTTGAAAAGGGAGATTTTAGTTGCTTTTATGGGTTTCTTGCTCCAAGCTTGTGCTGATGATTTTTCTTTTTCTTCTTCTAGAGGGAAGGAGCCTGTGGAACTGAAGATGACTCAATGGACATGGACGGAGAGAACGGGACACGTTTTGAGGAGTATGAGTGGTGTGGCCAGAAGAGGGTCCGAGCTACCACTCTGTTGGAGGGGGGGTTCAGAGGTAATCCCTGCCCACCCGCTCCTGTTATTTCGTAAACATGTGATTGCAATTATTTTGGCCAACCACTAATAAGACAAACCAATAAAGCCACCTGCAGACCCCTCGTCCCACCCAATGTGTTGAACTTGATCATTGGCAACCTATAATTTTTTTTTCTGGCTTGTGACACCATAGCCGACTTACCGCAGCATATACCTGACTAATTGGTTGGCATTTGCACTAGGTAATTCACATAAATGTGACTGATTGGCCAGAGGGTTCACACTGAAAAATATTATATTCATGGGATCGTGCACTGTGTTGGAAAAGTTCAGAATTTTTGACATTCTGCCTCAAACAACATAAAGTGACTGATAAATGATTTAGTTTGGTGCTTCCACATTTAAAGTGAATGGGAAGCATCTCCATGGGGGGTGAAATATTTGTTTGAATGTGGTATAATAGAAAGAAAATTGCAAACCCCTGGGTTATGCAGACGTCCCACCTGAAATGGAGGTCACCTACATTTTGATCCGTGATGCAGATTCCTTGCACCATTTTAAATCTGTAAATATATACATGCACTTTTATATATATTGTGTTTGTGTAAAAAAATATATATATCACACACGCACACAGTACAGGCCAAAAGTTTGGACACACCTTCTCATTCAATGTGTTTTCTTTATTTTCATGACCATTTTCGTTGGTAGATTCTCACTGAAGTCATCAAAACTATGAATGAACACATGTGGAGTTATGTACTTGACAAAAAAAGGTGAAATAACTGAAAACATTTTTCATATTCTAGTTTCTTCAAAATAGCCGCCCTTTGCTCTGATTACTGCTTTGAACACTCTTGGCATTCTCTCGATGAGCTTCAAGATGTCGTCACCTGAAATGGTTTTCCAACAGTCTTGAAAGAGTTCCCAGAGGTGTTTAGCACTTGTTGGCCCCTTTGCCTTCACTCTGCGGTCCAGCTCACCCCAAACCATCTCGACTGGGTTCAGGTCCGGTGACTGTGGAGGCCAGGACTCCACTTTTTGTTAAGTACATAACTCCACATGTGCTCATTCATAGTTTTGATGCCTTCAGTGAGAATCTACCAATGTAAATGGTCATGAAAATTAAAGAAAACGCATTGAATGACAAGGTGTCCAAACTTTGGCCTGTATATCATATAAAAATATACATTTGAGTTTTTGGTTTTAACAAAGCGTACAGGCAAAAATATTTATGCTTTTTTTTTTATCCTAGGAACTATCATGACGTTTATTTATAATGCAATTAAAATATGAATAGGCTTACTGAAATAAATGAAAAATTGCAATTATTTCCTTAAATATTTGTCTAAACATGATTGTAACAGCCCTACGTTTGGCCCCCAATTACTTTTTGGTTGAGCTAAAAATGACAAGAACCTGACTGGGAATTCAGTGTTTGAGGTCACCACGGCAGATTAGTTCATCTTCAGATGATATCGGCTTGTAGGCCTGGGGTCATGTCTGCAGAGTAGAAGGTCACCTTCCCAGACCTAGTCTTCCAAAGGGAAAAACACAGTTAACTCAACCGTCGACCTGCTGAGCCACGCCCGGGGTAGAGCAGGGTGCCGTACAGTACATTTGCAGTCCAGACACACTGCTTCTCTACGTCTTTCTCACACACACACACACACACACACACACACACACAATTTTGCAGAATGCTGAAGCGATGGGGGGGGTAAGGAAGCGGACTTGTAACCTAGGGGATGCAGGTCCAAATCCCGAACCGCCAAGGTGCCAGTGAGATCCTACCGTCCCCACACAATCACTTTTAGAGGTTGGCAAGATCACGTGTGATTTTTTTTAATTTGCCGCCGCAGCCGATCTTGCTGATCCTTTGGAACGTACCTGAAAACTGTGCCTGTACGTCATAATGAACAGGTTCAGGTTTGAAACTGAAGACGGAGCCCGGGTACTCAGGCCTGTCCAGGATTAGTTGCAAGTGCACAAGGACCCGTCTGATGTCACATGAGACCGACTGAGTCTGAGTTTCAGGGGGTGGAGGAGATGCAGGGAGGGGAGCTTCAAAGCCCCCCCATCCCCAACCCGGAAGCTCAGAAGGTGGATTTAGGATTTGAAGCGTTCTGCTGGAGGAAATATGGCATCAACGGGATAAGTCCCCCAATCTACCAGCATCCCTCCTCCTCTCCCTCCCTTTGAGGGGAACACTTTAAACTCCCATCACAAGAATATGAGAGGAGAGAAGAGAAAGATGGAGGGTTTGATAGATGCGGGGGGATCGAAGAGGATCAGTTTCTGGTAGGAGGGCGTCGAGCCCTCCCACGTCCGTGGCTTAGAGAAGCCGTCAAGCTGATGAAGAGATGGAGATGACACACACACACATACAGATCCTCATCGAGAGGGGGGATGATTTAGATGAGTGGAAAGGATACACACTCCTGAAGAAAATCCTTTTGTAACTGTGCTTCAAAGTAGCCAGATACTGGCTGCACCCGCGCCAGCTTAAACTTCACTGCGGTAAATGCCATTCCGATTGGGTGAACTTTGACCTCAGGCTCTGCAGCAATCCAAGGGTGCCAGATAAGTGCCATGGCAACAAGGTGTCAGTCGGTGTGTAGCATGTGCGCGAGTGTCGTGTCGCCGTCTCAAGGGTCCGTTTCGACTGGTGTAGATCAGCGGTTGGTCACACGTCTGCACGTGCGACGGAGCCCCGCGATGCATAATGCATGTCTGGGTTAATGTTAAGGTGCCAGGGTTGGACGTTCCTTTATGATAATAAGATCATTTACATGAATGTGTGGCTGCCCTTTTTGGTCTTGTCGTGTAGATTGAGGTGTGTGTGTGTGTGTGTGTGTGTGTGTGTGTGTGTGTGTGTTTATATCCTGACCACCTGTGTGTGTGTGTGTGTGCGTGCGCAGATAAATCTGCATGTCCACATTATATGCCTGTGTTGGGGAGGTTATTGATCTTTCCTGGGAGGGTGGGGGGGATGGGGCGAGTATCCTGCGGGTTGCTGCTCCGAGAGTGTGTGCTAGCGTAGCGTGCATAATGTGACTGAGAGGCAGTTAGAGCAGCGATGACCTTTTCAGCCCAGATTAGATTGCCTGCCAGGACCGGTTAAGGCCGACTGCTCCGTCCCAGGTAGCCCCTCCCCACCAAGTCAACACCCCAGCTTGCGATGTGAGCCCCCCCATCTCAGTGATCCTGTTCACAAAAAAAAAGTTGCAAAATTACTATCATAATTTGGAGTAAATATATATATAGTAGTGTATGTGTAGAGCATGGCTAGTAAGGGTAAAAAAAAAAATGCTGCTCTTGCAGTGCCCCATTATTAATAAATTAGATAACTGTAATTCCCCTCTTTTTACCCCTACTCTTCTTCTATCTGAGTCCTGCTGTTCTGTTGTGTTCTGTGTTGCACCTGTGGGCCAGGGTTTGATCTCACTCTGTACATGGATGGGATGGCAGTACCACTCGTCCATCTTCATTATTTGAAAGCCAGGTGTGACACCAGTCTTACTTACCTACCTACATATTTTTACCGCTTCACGTGTTGCTGGGCACGTTGAGATGCTGGGGGTTCCAGCCGCGAGGCAGCACTCAGATAGTGACCACCAAAACTGGCTGTTTTATGCGACTCGATCATAGTTCGCATATGCCCGAGCAGCCACATCGAGCAAATAAAACTTAAAAGGTCCCTTTTATTTGATCACTAAAACCATGGGCACGTTGTTAAAGGCGCCTGCTGTTTGTGACTCATTTTATGCCTCCTCTGGCGGTTGAGACGTCTTTATGCCTGCTGTTGGGGTTCAGTATCATGGGTCTCACAGAATCACTTTTGACCTCCTTGGTTGTACACACACACACACACACAGAGATTCCATTTGTAATTAACCATTGAATATTGAAAGGATTTTATTTACACTGAAACATCTAGAGGCACACACGCTTCCCTGCAGACCTCGGTGTAGCCCATAGCTCTGGTCTGGGGACGTCTGCAGTTTGTCTCCCTGCTCATTATCGGTTCATCAAGGTGCCAGTCAACCTCCGGCACACTCCAGCAGACAGGCCGGTGTTCCTGACATTACTGACTGACCGCTTTACATCTGAATGTTTGACTGTACAGCTTTCCATACGGCTGCCTGCTGACATCATCCCCTGTAAAGGTCTATTGAGCTACTCGGGTCCTCCAAATACCTACAAATGTGGTTTTTATTGTTCGAGTCTGAAATTGAATGGCATTCTGTGTGTCTTGTGTTTCAGGATCAGGTTTTGCGTTGTGCAGTACTAAGGAAAGCCATGACAGCGATGCAGATCTGGATGTGGATGGCGATGACACACTGGAGTACGGCAAAGCCCAGTATCCTTACCTCAAGTCACACATTAGTCCCTGGATGAGTTATACTTCCCTGCTGCAGTGGTGAGAAGCACGGTGGTTAAAGATAAAAGAGGAGCATTTCCCTAACCCAGCATCTGCAGGTACACAGAGGCCGACATCATTCCCTGCTCAGGAGAGGACCAAGGAGAGACCAAGGAACGTGAGGCGCTACGTGGAGCTGTGTTAAAGTATGTCCTGATGCTCCCTTCACGTTGCCCTCCTAAACTTTCTACCTGTGAGTCCTGGGTACGCATTGTCTGAATGTTCTCCCTCTGTTTGGTGCAGTGGTGGGATGCCGTCCACCAGAATAACCCCAGAGTTCTCCAAATGGGCCAGTGATGGTGAGCTCCCGACCCCTCGCTCTTCTGCACTCCTTTTTCTTCCCTGCTTCTTCACTAGGTCGGCCGAGGTTCACTTTCTCTGTCTCTCTCTCTCTCAGAAATGCCCTCCACCAGTAACGGCGAGAGCAGCAAACAGGACTGTAGCTCGGCGGCAGCGTCCTCCACGACACCGCGGACCTGCAAAAACAGTGAGATCGACAAGTGAGTCCACACACACACACACATTTTAAGTGTTTCTTACACCGCTTCTCCTTTGAGATGTTTTCCAAGTGTGTGTGCACGCATGTCTGCTGGGTCATAAATGATGCATTCTGTCTGGTCATCTCTCTGGAGTGTGTTTGATCACGGGGACGGTCTGTGAGTATTGATCCCCACACAGCTGCGCCTGACCGGGGCCAGACTGAGAGCGCTGACTGGGAATGTTAATGTTCACCCAGACGCACACACAGACCCCAACGTCCTGGCATACACTTCATACGTCTTCCTGTCATCACTGTGGTTCTCCGTGTGTGTGTTTATTTATGTATGTATGTATGGAGTAGGGTTCTAGCAGTAAGAGATGTAGACCTGGCGCAGTTCCTTCAGGTCCAGAGTGACTAATCACAGCAAAAGAGGGATGAGCCAGAGACACGTTTCAAATGTCTGTGTGCGTGGACCCGCTTGTAAAAGGCCAGCCCCTCTAATTCTCTCATCTCCACGTGCTCATCCATATTCCCTGACAAGAGCAGCAGTGAAACGGCCCCTGCCCCGCCTGCCCGGGACCCCATGCTCCACCCCGCTGCATGGGTAATTGGGGTCAGTTAGGTTCGGGGGGGGGGCTGATCGGCATCTCATTTGTTTCTTTCTCTTCTTCACCTCCCCATCCCTCACACACTCACTCTCTCCCTTTTTTTTTTTCTCTCTCTCTCTCTCTCTCTCTCTCTCTCTCTCTCTCTCTCTCTCTTTCTCTCTCACACACACACACACACACAAACCCACTAAAACACATATTCTTTATAACATTGATTTCAGAAGCCGGTTACAGAATTCTAACTTCCGGTTTTAACAAGTTGTTTACCTGAATCTCTCTCTCTCACACACACACACACACACACACACACACACACACACACACGCGCCTCACTGAATGTATATTCTTGACTTGTTCCCATTGCAGATGAATCAGTGCAGTGCCGAGCTTCATATTAAATATCAGCACAAGTAGAGAATCAGACCAGAGCTGCTGAACTATTGATCGTCCCGCCCCTCAACACACACACACACACACACACACACACACACACACACACCTGTATGCTCCCGCCTGTATGCACTGGAGGGAACAAATTCATCAGCTGCACTCAGGCAGGGACAACCTGACTCCCAATTAGTTTTCTTCCCCTGAGTGTGTGTAATGGGGGGGTTAAACATGAGAGGGTGTGTATGATGGTGGCCGCTAATGTGTGCGTTGAACAAAATTGTGAACAAGTGTGTGGAACACCGTTTCTGTTTGTGTGTGTGTGTGCCTGCAGCAGCCGCCCGACCGCTTTGGTTGAATCATTGCTCTTTGAATCAAACAGCCCCCCCCCCCCATCCCTGCTTTATTAGCTTAGCGCTTAGCTCCAGACGTGACACACGGCCGTTTATTTAATATCTCCTGCAATATTTCCCAGTACCTTGCCGTCCTCCCCTTCTCCTTCCTTCCATCTCTACCCATCTGTGTGTCTATCTGTCTCCCGCCTAACCGCTTGCCCCCCCCCCTCTTCTCGCTAGCGGGGGCTGATTTGATCACAAATGGTGGGACGTTAGCTGATATTGTGTTATGAGGGGCATGCAGGATAAACCCCTGCGACAATATCATTCATCAAAGACTCTGCTCTGCCGTACAACTGGATCTTATTTCGGGGGGATTTTTCTTTCCTCGCTCATACAGAATTTTTTTTTTTTTTTTTTTTTTTTCTCGTACCGTTAGATTTTGATTATAGTTGTTTTGCCGTGGCGGGCAGCAGCAGGTCTTGCTTGGAACAGTTTTATTTGAATAATGATTTATGGATGAAATATTAAAGGGTCTTGCTGGTATAATAGACCCCACCCTATACCACCACCCCCTCTGCACCAGTTTTTAAGATTACCAAAAAAAAAAAAGAACATGATTGTGACATTTGGTTAAAGCGCAGAACTGTTTTACGTCCAATTTCCCGGGGCAAATCTGGGCTTTCTGCTCTAGGAAGAAAGCAAGAGAATTCCCAGAGAATCAGACATCTGAAATCAATTCCCTCCAAAAACGAAAATGAGATTTGTCTTCTTTACTTACGCTGATCCATTGGCTGGGAGCTGTGCTGTCTGTTTAGGGATCCTTGGAAAAGTCTTGTTGCGCGGAGGTGCCTGTTATACACATGTTAGTCAGATCATTAGTTCTGCTCATTAAGGGGTGGGCAGCATTATTGAAATACCGCTGATCCCTCCCTGCCCACGGGTGTTTGGTATTGGGCTTGTGGGCCCTTGATAAATAGAGGCCTGGCTGCATCAGAACCCCCCCCCCGTTTCACCCATTCCCTGTAGATTTGTCGCTGCTTCCTACTGCGGCGTGAGCGTGCAAACACACACACACACACACACATACATACACACACATCCTGTCTCATATGTGTGCATATGGCCCAGCCTTCAGGAATCAATTGCTACTTAAATGCAGTATTATCCACTGTCAGTTCTGGTTTGGTCAGGCACGCCACTTTACGTGAGGCCTGTGCACAGCAGTTTACGCTCAAAGCAGAGGAGCGGCCCAAATTTTACTTAAACTTCTTCACGTTACAGCTGACGTATACACAACTGAAATGAAAATATGATGGTGACATCATCTTAATGCTCTAAATCATTTGTACCTTAGTTATGCCTGTTTATTCCTGTTTCAAAAAAAACAAAATATCCTTATTATCTGGATTTCTTTATAATTTAAATTGTATTAATAATTCCGTAATTAATGGGGTTATTGCTGTAAAACGTTAACCCGTGTTTGCATTTGTCAGTGGATGGTGGAGTTCGTTGGAGAACGACAGAGCCCCGCCAGGCCAGGCCAGCCAGTCGGATAGAACGTGTGTGGTGGTCTGCAGTGTCCTCTCCTTCGTCTCTGTGTGTGTGAGACTGGTCTGCGGTCAGAGCGGATGCATGATGTGGTAGTAGCCTAGTGGATAATACATTTGCCTATGAACCAGAAGACCCACTTACTACTGTGTTCCTGAGAAAGACACTTAACCCTAAGTTGGTCCAGGGGGGACTGTCCCTGTAACTACTGATTGTAAGTCGCTGTGGATAAGGGCGTCTGGTAAGTGTAAATGATGCAGCCAGCTTTAAAACCTGACGGTGGAAGTTGGCATCACTGAGGACGTGCCTGCTGGCTCAATAAAGACCTTTGTGCTGATAGATGTAGACTCTTTCTGGATGTGATTGATTCCTGGAACAGCGTTTTCACACCAAAGGATTGGGACTGGGCCCACTGGACTGGGCTTTACAGGTTTAAACTGCCATGTTGGCATCAGTCATCTTGACCCCGCCCTGTAATGAAGTGTTTGCAGATGACTTCATTTGTCTAGAATGAGATGGCATGAAGGAGACGTGTGTGTGTGTGTTGTATCTCGACCTGCTCACTCCCCGCATACCTGTCCTTATTTCCAGTCTGATGCGTGAGCTCATCCCTCTCATGAACCAGTTCATTACTCCGGGGAATTAAAGAACTTTTAGAATGAGGTTTTCTATAAATCACAGGGTGAATGAATATTCATGCCGTCAGTGGGCGTCTGAAAGCATTTGGAGTTTATTGGGGAAAAGTTTTACTCTGGCGTTGTGGTCCGGAGTGCGGGAACGCCAGCGATTTATGAACCCGTTAAAGAGAAGCAGCAGGCCCGTCGCCGCGGCATGTGCATATACGCACCACAGCTTTATTAGCAAGCACGCTAATCAAGGCTAAATGCTTTTTTACAAGCAGCCCAGTAATAAGAAGGGATTTTAAAGGTTTATGGTCCCAGAGCTGATTGCTGCCGGGGGAAGTGGATCGTCCTGGACCCCCCTTGGCCACGAGGAGTGGACAGAGTCCCTCTATCCTTGGCCAAGGTCTCGTCCGTGTCCTGACTGGGTTCCAGACTGATGGAAGAATCCTAAGCAGCTGCGGCTGGATGTTTTGTAACCCGTCAGAACAGGACAGTCACAATATGAACTGCAATAGTAATATATATAAAGGACTCTTTTATATATACAGAGGCAGGATGTGCAATGTTAAGGAGGTTCTATTTAACTCTGTGTGTCTGTACCTCGGATCCAGTCCTAGGTAATAAATGAAGCTGTTTGTGGAAGCCGCGAAACGACCGTGGCCCTAATCGGGTGGAGCGCGCTGGGAGAACACGGGAGCAGCGTTAAATCAATATGGTAGATCAGCGCTCCATCTGGCCGGAAAATGAGCAGATCACCATAAACAGCGCGCTGAGTGGCGTGTGGCATAATCAATGGTGGCTGTATTGATTTAGTTATTGTGAGTTCATACGCTGTGGACAGTGTTAAATATACATCCAGCAGATCAGTGGCAGTCGGTGAAGCAGGGGGTGTTTTGTGAGGGACGGGGGTTTCAAAGAACAGCCATCTGGGACGTGTGCGTTTGACCTGAGAAACACCGACTGAATGAGCACAAAATGCACGTGTTTGATGATGCCACGTTATACTGCAAAGTGGAGTATTTTTGGATAAAGGTGTAAATGAGTTTGTCTTGTCCATGTCCAGGATCACTGAAGACTCCACCACCACCACGCTGGAGGCCCTGAAGGCTCGTATCCGGGAGCTGGAGAAACAGATCCTGAGAGGAGACCGGTACAAGTGCCTCATCTGCATGGTGAGACCCCCACCTAGACGATCTGATCCCGGCGCACGTGTGTGTATGCGTGTGTGTTTTTTTCATTTTAATTTGCCCGTCTGCTCGCAATTTAAACAGGGAGCTTTTAGACGTTGAAATATGAGCAAATATTTTTTTCCCGTGGCGTGACCTTTTACCCGCCCTCGGAGTCCAGAGATTCTGTTGCTGTTGCATTTAGGATGTTTCACCTGCTTAGACACTTTCGCCTTTAACAATGGAGAAGACTAGTTTCTGGGTGAGCAGCTGCTGCTCTCCACAAATGCCAGGGGTAAAGACGCTGGCACAGCCTTGGCGCAGAACATGACCCCTTTGGCCCTTGACACGCAATACCGTGCCATGTCCGGCCACCTCAGAAAGGTCAGCGCCGGCCTGAGGTGGCGGGAAGTACCGCTCTGCATACTGATCACAGAGAGGCTCTGGTCCCCAGTCGCAGCAAGGATCCCTGGGATGCTGGACGTCCGGTGTTCCCTTCTGGTCCAGTCGGTTGAAGAGAGCTCTTCATTCAGATGCATGGGATTTTACAGCAGTGGATCTCTACTGCCACCTGCTGTTAAAACCGTTTTTTTTTTTTTTTTACATTGGAAAAACTGCCTTTACAATTTATATGATGTCCATCCATGGTTTCAGGTGTGTGTGTGTGTGTGTGTGTGTGTGCGCGTGCCTTGGTACGCGTGTTTATGTGGTATGTAGCAGCCACCCTGTTCTGAGTGGCGCTCTTGACTGTCCTGGCAGAGGAAGCGATTCCGTTCAGGGACAGCAGGCAAGAGCGCGGTGGCCATGGGGTCGGGGAGCGCCGGGTCGGTGGGGCTTGGCGTGTTCTGTTTGTATAGAGGCTACGTTACGGGCTGCAGCTCCACCGCCTCTGGTGGCAGCACTGGGATTAAGAGGCTGCTGCCCCTTCGGAGGGTAAGGTTCACTGTGCCCGCCCCCGACCCGTCCGCTGTCTGCCTGTCTGGTTGCCCCCTCTTCTGTGCCCACCTCTGTGGCTGCTTCTGTCAGTTGTTGTGGGTGTTTTGGTTGCTGCTGTGTATAATTTGCATATATATATATATATATGTGTGTGTGTGTGTGTGTATATACGTGCAGAATGTTCTGTTAAAGTAAAATTGATTGACCTTTTTTTTCCTCCTCTGTTCTTTTTCTCAGGACTCATACACAATGCCCCTTACTTCCATCCAGTGCTGGCATGTCCACTGTGAGGAATGCTGGCTCCGGACTTTGGTAAGACCCGGCAGCGACAGACATTTCAGATCAGCACAGAGGGGCACATAAAAGTTCAACTTAACGCACATTAACACCCTTCTGCGAGGCTTCACTCTATGATTTGTTGGACTACACCGGCCTGGGTTCCAGCTGGAGAAGTGGGTTCCTCAGCATAAAGTCTGCAAACCTTAACAACTCTGCGAAGTGTTGCCAACGTCGTGGCCTCGCCCTGACGAAGCGCATACGCTCCACTCACCACCCCTCCTCCACCCCTTCTTCCTCCACCCATCCCCGCAGGGTGCCGGCTGGCATTATCCACTAGCGCATTCTGCTACTACACGAGGAAGCAATTAATAAGAAAATCTTTCCAAGCCTCAGCCCTTTTCCAAGATGTAATATATTAAATCAGCCTTGCTATATATGTGTGTATATATATATATTTATTTATTTATTTTCTCCTCAAGGCCTCTGTGTGAAGGCCGATGCTCGGCGGATCACAGGCGTGCGTTCATGTTGCCGTGGGAGCTTGTTACTAATGCAGGCATTAAAATGTTGCCTGAAGACAGCAATAAAAGGCACTTGTTGGGGGCTCCCCATGTCTTGATCAAAGTAAATGCGTGTAATTTGGTTACCGTCAGCGCTGCTTTATGACCGTAATCGAGCGCAGCGTGCAGGCAGCAGCACCGCGCTCAGCACCGGCCTCGTTAAAAAACCTGCACAAAGGGAAACGGGCCCTGGCTGCACGTAAGGGGGGGTTTAAGAGGAGAAATTTTAGGGAGGTGGTGTTGGGAAGGAGTAAAGCCAGCGTCACGTTACTCTCATATAGCACAAAAGGAAGATGTGGAAACGTGCTCAGAAAAGGGCCCGCTACACCCTCCTCCATTCTCTTGCCTTTCTCCATCCTGCCACGTGCTCTTCATACGTAATTACCAGTTTCAGCTCCTTAGATGGTGTGGGGCCACTGTGCTTATATCTCAAAATTGTGACTTAACAAACGGGTTTCTGGATTCTCGTAAAAAAAAAAACAAATGACCTATACAATTTCCATGAATTGCTGAAATTTTGCGACGACTCCTGCCTTTAGTTTGCTGCAATCCTCTTATTTTGGCCGGGCTGGGTGTGAAGCTCCTGTCCAGGAACAGTCCACGTGGGGGGAATTTCACAGAATTAATGTAGACTGCGATCTGATCTCAGTGCTTAGAGAGATTAGCGGGACTAAATTTGCCCTCCTGTCCCCAAAACAAAAATCTTTTCCTTAACAGTCCTACAAGACCCTCTACATTCCGGACCTGTTTTCCACTCTCAATTCAATCTTTCAATGCAAAGGGGTCATTTTTGTTATTATGTATAATATTGCTCTTACATATTTCATTTGTGCACAAACATGCACAAAGGAAACATCCAATTAACTATATAGTATTTTTTTTATGCACAGTCAAAGAACCCCAATGTTCCCCCGCTTACTGCCATTGTGTGTCCATGGGGATGGTCACCGGTTGTGAGTCGCACTGGATAAGGGCTTCTGATAAATGTTGTTAATGTAAATGTATGTTTTTAGGAGGGTCAGTATATGCTGAGTTTTGTGGTCGTTTCAAATGTGTTTGGATTGGACTTGGGCTGCACGTTCATGTTCTTCTGTCTTCCTGATTTCTGCAGGGAAACAAGAAACTCTGCCCACAGTGCAACACCATCACGTCACCAGGCGACCTCCGGCGGGTCTACTTGTGAAGGCAACTCTCCACTGACTGGATGCTCCCAGAACTTTTTTTTTTTTTTTTTTTTTTTTTTGGTATCGTTTGCGCTTTGTGTATTTCTTTCTTTTTTTTTTTTTTTTTTTTCTCTCCCTCTCTTCTGAAAGATTTTACAAGACTTTGATGTTACAGGGGTGATTTCTAACCCAGGCCTTGAAACTAATGTCTGGAATCCATTTTGGGACATTTTTTTTTCTTCAGATGCCCAATCAAAAATGCAGCCGGGTCCTGACCGCTGGTGCTGCTCTCTAATGGTGGTCAATGACAGAGCGTCCAATACCCTGGTGCTCTACCCCATATCTGCCAGCTCCGCCTGACTTTCTACTCATTCTGCTGCTTCTGGAAGACACTTTCATCTCAACCTACATCAGTTCCAGACTGTTCCAGACCGAGGGCAAAAAAAAACATGATTCGTTGAGCTTTCAAACCAAAAGGACAACTTCCAAACTGCAAGAATGATGTTCCCTCAGATCAACTTTTGTTCTTTTGTGGTGTTTTAGTGAAGTCACCCAAATTCAATGAATCTGTGCAAGCACATGTAAAATAGTATATGTATGTTTACAGTGTTGTGGCTAAAATGACATCACTTCTATACACTTGCATCACACACATGCACACACACATACATTCAAATGTACACACACATACAGACGTGTATATGAATAAAGTCCAGTTTTAGCTCGGGGTTTGGACTGTGTTTGGGTTAAAAAAAACAAAAAAAAAAAACTTCTGTATTTTTGAACAGGTTTTTTTGTCTTGAGGTTGAAGTTGTAATTCATTGTACAGGAAGAAATTTAAGTAATAATAATAAAACTACTCCAACTAGGAATTAAAGGTTTAGATGGTGTACATTTTTCATTCATTTATACAGTTAAAACTGTAGTAACTAATGCAAGAAAAGTCTTTTGGAATCCAGAATGAACTGATTTCCCCGTCTGCTCTGGAGAGCGATGCTGAGCAGTGTTGCGCTCAGCTGCTGTGTGTTCTTGTTGTGTCTATAAAACACAGCAGGAGAACCCAAGGCTCTGTGTGCTGTTTTATTTCTGCCCGTGTCTGAAGAATTCCCATTAATTTCCCCCTCCTTTTAAAGAAAAGAAAAAAAAAAACGCAGTCTGGGTTGGTCCTTCTGTAGGTCTGTTAACCCTTTCCACTCCAGAGCGCTTTTGTGTGGAAAGGGTCCTGGCTGTGTCCAAGTGACCCCCGGCTCTCGGTGGGGACAGGCAGTGTGCTTTGTATTTGTAAAACTATGTATCCTGTGATTTCTGTATTGATGTAAGCAACAAATTATAAATATATCAAGAAAAGAAAGGTCATTGCTGATAACGACACCACAATAAAACAGTCAAATGTCCCGCCGTTTTTCTTTCCTCCACTGCATAAAACGTTTCAGTTAGCTTGGTTTTAATTTAATTGAGTATCAAATTGAGTATTATTTCAGTCATCATTACCAGAGTATACACTATAGGTACACATGCATGCTTACAATCTTCCATAACTCTTCCACTACTGGTAACCCTCCACTGTTCTGTTAATATACATGTGAATATGAACTGAGGCTATGCTGTGAGAAGTCTGTTCTGGTCGTTGATCTACTTCTGCAAACATACCTGGATTCAGAGGCCTACATTGCCACCTAATGGCAAAATGCTTTCCTCAGTTTGTCATGAGAGGAGAAAAAGAATAATGGGCATGTGATGGCATTTGAAGGAATTTTTACTGAACCTCCTCCCTGCACAATTTTTTTTTTCACCACCAAATTCAGGCTGCACTACTCTGCTGATAGCAGACCAGAGGAAAAGGTTCAACCATAGATCCCACTGTTCTGCTTTACAGTGGCAGCCATAATGCATGAATTAATCATAATGGAAAACTATTTTAGTTGTTTATTACTTAAGGGGCAGTGGTGGCCTAGCGGTTAAGGAAGCGGCCCCGTAATCAGAAGGTTGCCAGTTTGAATCCCGATCCGCCAAGGTACCACTGAGGTGCCGCTGAGCAAAGCACCGTCCCCACACACTGCTCCCCGGGAGCCTGTCATGGCTGCCCACTGCTCACTCAGGGTGATGGGTTAAATGCGGAGGACAAATTTCACTGTGTGCACCGTATGAAGTGACAATCACTTCATTTTTATTATTTATATTTATTTTTTATTACTTACTTCTGTAAATCAGCCTAATTTAAATATATATTTCCGATGAAGTTGCATTTAAGAAAAAATGAGGGATACTCAATATATACTCAATACTCATAATACTCAAATTGACTTATACAGAAAATTGAGGCAGTGGTTGGCCTAGTGTGTAAGGAAGTGGACTCACAATTGGAAGGTTGCCGGTTCAAATCCTAAATCGCCAAGGTGGTACTGTGTGTCCCCACACACTGCTCCCTAGGTTCCTGTCATGGTTGCTCACCAAGGGTGATGGGTTGAATGAAGAGGACATTTTGTTGTGTGCATTGTTTCACAATGACTATCACTTCAATTTTTCATGTCAGCTGTATGTTAGGTGTTATGAAATGAAATGGCTCCAGTTGAGCTTCAAGTGGAACTTATACATTTTAGATTTGTAAGATTTGAAGTGTATCATAAAGAGAGTTTTGAAAATTGAATTTTGAGATCTGAAATTGAATTGGTAGAAGTCTAATTCTGATTTAAATATACATAATCCAAATTCAGTTTCTAGTGACCCAAATGTCCGCCCTTAGTTGTACATTCGCTTCATTATCTGTGTATGTGGCAGCTCTTTGTACAATTGTTATGAGTAACACGTGATTTCTGCCAACCATACTTTGTGGGGTTTTTTTATTGCTTCCCCTATTGCAGGAGGATTTTTCTTGGATGATGTTTTGCTCATTTGATATATACTTCAGTACTAATGTCTCCTAATTTCTTAATCTGGATGTGAAATTAAAAGTATCAACGCAATGCTTTAAAAGGTTTAGAAAAGTTTAGAAAAGGTGTTGAGTGTGTGCGTCACACTCATTATAGTACGTCATTTCTAAAAGTACAGTTGTAAGAGGGTTGGTCAATTTAATTAGAATTGATCTGTGTTCGTTTTAAACAGGTTATATGGTTTTTCAAGCTCAAGTCACACAGAGCTGAAGCCAGACACTGGAGTAATCCATACCTGTGCATTAGGGCGGCCGAGGGCCCGGGTCCGGTTACTTGAAGGGTCACAGCTTGAGAGACCGCAACACCCGGAAGTGCGGTGTAGAAATGAAGCAGATCTATAGAAATTGCTTTTGGAGGTCAAGGAGGCTCCTGACTTGGAGTGTGGGGTCATGTCGGCAGTTTATATGCAGATCAATAGAGCTGCTGCGTTGGTAAATCCTGCTGTTGCCGTGGTTGCTTGGATGTCTGTGGGATTTCGCACTTGATGTTGAAATTGTGTGGGTGTGCAGTGGGAAGTTGTTGTTTGGGACTTTTTTTGTCTCGGGACGGACGCCGATGTACCTCTCTGCTCATTATTTGGGCATCAAAAGCCACAGCAAATGAATCAGCCACTTCATGTGCGGTCAGCATGCCGAGGACAGATAGGGACTGACAGCAAATGCCACATGATTCCCATCCACCCATCAGTGTAGGCCATCTCCATTATTTCTACTACGACAGTGGAGCTTGTCAAAAGTTGGTCCATGCGCTGGTATTTCTTTTTAGTCCTTGTTTTATATGTACAATATAAACTTATAATTGTAAAGTTCAATATGGAGACCAATTACTCCTGCTAATGCTTAGTTTATACCTCTTCTGTGAGTAATTATGGCTTAAGATAAATTAGCCCGGAGGAGTGGAATTCTGGCAGAGCTTTTGTGTGTCCTCTTCTGCAGCTAATCTTACCGTTGCAGCCACGCAAAATTGCTTTCATAACCACTAATGCTGAAAAGATTGCTGAATAACATTAGGAGGATTTGGAGTGAAGCTTGTTTTCTCAATAACACGGTGAGGTGGGCTTTCTGTGAGTGCTCATGGGCCCGGATTACTGTCAAAGTGACAGGAATTTGATGCAAATGGGAACTTAACACCATCACTTGAGTGTAGAAACATGCTGCGGTGTCTACTAGCAGTCCAGCAGATACACTCTCATACAGCCGCAATCTTCAGACCGCCTCTTCGAGGGCTGAGAAGTGTGAGGGCTGTCTAGTCGAACAGAGAAAAGTGAAAAGCAAGACTGGAGAGTCTCATTTGAATATCAGCAGAGACAACCTGAGACAAAGCTGTCCACAATTGCATTAATGCCTCCCTTTTCATGTACAGAATCTCATGTCAAAACACAGCGCTAGAGTAATCATACATTCATAGACAAATATATAGAACAGCCAGTTGGTGGCATTCAGCATCATTCATAGAATACCATAGAGTTTTCACAAAAGACACCGAAGAAACCACACAAATCTCTTTGGTGGCCACTGTTAAAAGCAGCCCAATGCTCTCATTACAAAAAAATAGTAAGAGTTTCAGGAACTTCCTTCTGCATTTTACTACATTTCATCTATGCACGTGTGTTCTGGGAGATGTGCAGATGCAAAGGTGTGTCTATTAACCTAGCATTATTAAAATGGTGGTTTGGCTTCGACTGTCCACACGAGGTCGCTGCTGACAAACTAAACACAATGTTGAAGGCAAAACAAGACATTCAGTACAGGCCAAAAAGTTTGGACACGCCTTCTCATTCAATGTGTTTTCTTTATTTTCATGACCATTTACATTGGTAGAGTCTCGCTGAAGGCATAAAAACTATGAATGAACACGTGTGGAGTTAAAAAGGAGAAATAACTGAAAACATGTTTTATATTCTAGGTTCTTTGCTCTGATTACTGCTTTGCACACTCTTGGCATTCAGGTCGTCACCTGAAATGCTTTTCCAAAAGTCTTGAAGGAGTTCCCAGAAGTGTTTAGCACTTGTTGGCCCCTCTGCCTTCACTCTGCGGTCCAGCTCACCCCAAACCATCTGGATTGGGTTCAGGTCCGGTGACTGTGGAGGTCAGGTCTCCACTTTTAGTTAAATACACAACTCCACATGTGTTCATTCATAGTTTTGATGCCTTCAGTGAGAATCTACCAATGTAAATGGTCATGAAAATAAAGAAAACACATTGAATAAGAAGGTGTGTCCAAACTTTTGGCCTGTACTGTACCTGTTAATGAACTAATACACTCAGCACGGACTTGGTTATGACATTAATTACATCAAATTCAAGTACACTTGTTTTGGTTTAGAAAATAAAAGCCTGGCTTGTGTATATGTTTGTATGCAGCAAGATGTGACACATTTCAACAGATTATGCTTCAATTGCTGATTAATAGATCCACCCCACAAGAAGTTCCTTTAAAAACATTCAATATACCATAATTTACTTCATCTCTCGTCAAACACATTCAACATATTCATTCATTCATTCGAGATTATACCAATTCAGAAATTTGTGCTGTAACATGGCATTTTTATACATTTTACCACCAGCAAGCCACCATTTACATTTACATTTACAGCATTTATCAGACGCCCTTATCCAGAGCGACTTACAATCAGTAGTTACAGGGACAGTCCCCCTCTGGAGCAACTTAGGGTTAAGTGTCTCTCTCAGGGACACAATGGTAGTAAGTGGGATTTGAACCTGGGTCTTCTGGTTCATAAACGAGTGTGTTACCCACTAGGCTACGACCACCCTACCAGAGAAAGGATCAGTGGTTTCTGAGAGAGATGTACTGCACTTCACCAACCATTTCACATGATTCACCTGGTCACCAGCCAGACCACCTTTCATCATCAGGGTCAAACACTGTCTCATTGTGTGTGTTTCTGACTGAGCCAAAGTACTGCATACCCACTCACAGCATTCCCAAACTCCCATGCAGAGCATTACCTTACCAGACGTTCAACAGTCTTTGATTTGGATGCTGTTTTGCTTGTAGACTTTTCCAGTGCACTGTAACTCTGTTCCACACTGTTTATCTTCTCATAGGATCCAGTGGGTAAATTGACTAATAATGCCTGTAATTGGTTGTGCTAATCTGTGACATAAGCCTTCGACAGGCCCCACCGTTGGTTTAAAGGGACGTGTCTTTTGCGAGGACCATTGTTGCAGAGTTTTTTTTTACTGAGGAGGGCAAACAACACCCTGATGCTCCAACAAATAGGATCTCAGTGTGTGATCACACAGGGCCCAGCCTGTAAGTGTGTTTACTACCTAATGAGATGTGCCTGTCTGTATTGCGTTAATGCAAACAGACAGATGGATTAAATCAGTAAACACAGAGAGCGCAGCACAGCAAGTCGCCTTCTTTCTTGAAGGCGGTCCAGTCAGTATTTCAACTGTTCAGACGTTCTCCCAACATTATCAGCATGGATCAGTTCTCTTACCTCAACCCATAACCTTTAAAACATCAGCCTTGTGTTGCAATGAGTGTTAATTGTATTGTTGTGTGTTTGTGTGTGTGTGTGTGGGTGTGTGGGTGTGTGTGTTTTTACAAATGTATGGTAGAGTTTTGCCACTAGAGGGCATCAGATACAAATCTAACTCTCACTTTGAACAGTCACAGAAAAAGTCTCAATTCCTTCAAAATTCACAAAACTTCTCAATAATATATCCTCTATCAGACATCCTTCTTCAGCCTTAAATCATGCAGATTCGATATTGATCCCTTTCCCCGCCTGTATAATTCAAATGACCCGGTACTTTACTGATTAATAAGCGGATGTCATCAGCCACACCACATTCTGCTGTTCCATACTCATGCTTCTCCAGAACGTTTCTGGTATTTTTTATTGCCATTCATTCTACATTTCTACAGAAGCTACTCTATGGTAAACAATTTGTTGATGACGCACTTATTGGTAATTATTTAGTCATTACTTTTGTATTTGCCAGAACAACACTACGGCACATCATCAAATATTTGACTTTCAAAAAGCTGCCATGTTATTTTGTCACCATGACAGATATTTATTGTTGGTAAAGTGGAAATAGTGCTGCTGCATACTACTACTATTCCCATAGTTCCCATTAGATACATTAGATTTTTAGTAATGATTTTTTTTAACTAAGAGAAAATGAAACGACAGACATTATCAGTAGGGTATCATAATGGTCATGATTCAGTGAAAGATATTCAACCAAGAAACAGGGCAGAAGGATATGAAACAAATATGTAATTCTGGTAATAATATAAAATAATGTACAATATTTAAATATAAACGTGCTGTTTTTGTCGTACATGTAAGACAGATCCACTAG
The DNA here is from genome assembly GCF_900700375.1 of Denticeps clupeoides. Taxonomy (NCBI): domain Eukaryota; kingdom Metazoa; phylum Chordata; class Actinopteri; order Clupeiformes; family Denticipitidae; genus Denticeps; species Denticeps clupeoides. The sequence continues at coordinate 6,651,341 of NC_041710.1, read as the reverse complement.
ATATCAAATAAAATCTGATGTGGCTGACAGCAGAATTAGTATAATGATAAAGGGCTCCATGCCATCTGCAGGTGACACCACTGGAATTGCATCATAGTAGCAGAAACCATCACAATCATTCTGCCACTAATGCATAAATATTGCTTGATTTAGCGAGTGGCAAGTAATCAGCATAATTTAACACCAATGTTTGTGTTAAATTATGAGCCTACATTTCCTAATAGGACCAGTTGTAGTCGAGGCCCTGGGTGAGCTGCTTTAACCCCAGCTATAAGGGTGAGACTGGGGGAGGTGGATGGGGAAGCGGCTGTAACCCACCCCCACCCATCTCTGTGGGTTGGACTGCAGAGGCTGCAGCCTGAGGCATCAGAGCATCAACTCACCTGTGCAAACAGAATGTTGGCAGGACCGGTTTCAAATCCGTCATTTCATCTCCATACCAGTGGTACTGCTCTGCACCGGTACCTTCGTAAATGCAAATCACTTCCTTCAGACAGGCAGATGGACAGTAAAATAACAGCAGCATTGCAGCTTTCACTGGAGTAGATGCAGGTACTGACATGAAGGCCATGTGCTCGCCCATGTGTTCTGTTGACATGAATGAATCCCCACGTTTTCTACCATCTCCACCATTTCTATCACCTGTGAATTTAGATTCCGCTCTGTCTTAACACCCAGTTTCAAGGTTCGGTGAAAGATCTTGATAGATTATTATACGGACCCTTTACAGTCACTAATCCACCTAGTGTACATGCCTTTGGACAGTGGAGAGCATGCAGACTCAGAGGGGTTCAAGATTCAAAGTCACAATCTTGAAGGTGTGAGTCCACCAGTGTAATCCATGTCTTTATCATTGTCTTTGGAGAACTTGCGGGTGGATTGTGATTTAATCAGTAAACTGAATAGGATGATTTCGGTAGTGTGTGTGTGTGTGTGTGTTTGCATGCATTTAATAGTATTTGAACAGTAATAGAAGAATAAAGTCATTTACCAGACACCATTCAGATGTCAGTCTGAACTGAGGAGGCCGAGAGAACGCTCTTCTGTCCTGGAACCTGTTCTTCCTTGTGTGAGGGATTTCTGATGTGGTAGGCCCCCCACAATAGGTGATTTAGAGATTTCCTGTTTAAGAGTGTCATATGATTTTTCCTCAGGCTATGATGTTTTTAGAAGCTTTTGTGTCCTCCTCAGGATGATGGAAGCTATACTTCCCTTTAGCTCCTTTATGTGGCCTGTTGAATGCTGGGATGGCAGTTCTTTGTTGCTGTGATTTATGCTGGTAGCACTGGTTCCAGTGCGCTCAGGTTAATGTGTGCAAGGTTAAGCGTGTATTCGATATGGCTGCCTGTTATCCCAGCGTGTCTCTCTCAGAGGAAAGAACACATTGTGCTGGACAATGGCTTTTGTCTGGAGCCGCAATGAAAGGCCTTTCGCAGCAGCCATTCATGGCTCGGCTGTGACAAAGTAAAATGTGAGTTCAGACTCAAAGTGATACACCTTTCTTTCCCGCACATACATACACACACACACACAAATACTTACACTTCAGTGTGAATATTTTCCGTTGTGTTGTTGCCGGTTTGTGGCAGGAAAAAAATCATCCACAAACCATATCCATCCATCTATCCATCCATCATTCATGGAGGGAACAGGTGCAGGACGTGCTCTACTTTCTCTGCCTCTTTTTGTGTTCCTGAACTCATGCATTTTGTTTACTTCCTGCGTGTCAACTCACACTTTCTTCCTCCAGTGCATCAGACACACACCCCGGTAAATAGAGCTGACAGTGAGGAAGCGGCGCTGGGCCAGTGGCAGCCGGAGACGCTGCTGTCGAATGTGCCTGAGCAGCTCTCAACACGACAAGAATGTGCTTTCAGTGCAGCTTTTCTTCTGCAGCAATGCTTGTTGGGCCCTTTGGAGCGTCATGCACGTAGCGTGTTTGTGGTGAACAACACATGTATGCAGACACACACAATTTGGGAAAGAACTCCAGGGCAGTTTATTTAATGTAAAATAAAAGAGGAAAAAACACATTTTTGATTTGATTCGATTATGATTTGACGATTGTCAATGTACCTCAGTGTGCTGCATCTACAACTGGTAACAGCGATGGAATGGGAGTGAAAATCCAAGCCACCTGTTCTGTGAGGTGATAGAGGACGTTTTCTTAGTCTAGAGGCTGATGAATGAAAAAGATGCCAGGTCTGTACGCCTCAACAAGACAGTGTTGCTTGTGTGAAGTGTAGGAAGTACTGCAGGAAATACAGCTGCGGACAGAATGCACGCGTCACATTGGTTTTGACAAAAATACATTTATTTTTGTAAAAAACATATTTTAGATATGACTTTCCAAATTTCCTGAATATTGTTGTTAGAATGTCACAGATTACATATTACGTAATTACGTGTTACATGTTACACATCGTGGTTTCTTACAAAATAGAAAAATGTTGGGGCAGGAAGCCTTGCAGTTTGTTTTGGGTGCATTATGCTTTAAGTACACATATGAATTGGAATTACACATTCACAATATAAAATTGTTTTCCTGCAGTTCCTTCCCCTCCGCCATGTTCCCCAGCAATGTCTTTTGAGTTAACATAACGTTTCAGAAAAGTTCAGTGTGGCAGTCAGCATTAATTAGCTAAGCTTCACTGCATCTATACAATATCTGCAGTAATTGAGAATTTTTTTTCATTGCTATATGCAACTCTTGCATTTGGTATCAATTGAGCCTTTGTTGGTGGAGCTGGTAAAATGTACACTCCTACTCTGTGGCGGTTGGAGATGGAGACATCTGGGAGAACCCAATGCAAGGAACACATTTTTTTTGTAGATGGAGAACATTTACATACATTTACATTTACAGCATTTATCAGACGCCCTTATCCAGAGCGACTTACAATCAGTAGTTACAGGGACAGTCTCCCTGGAGCAACTTAGGGTTAAGTGTCTTGCTCAGGGACACAATGGTAGTAGGTGGGATTTGAACCCGGGTCTTGTGGTTCATAGGCGAGTGTGTTACCCACTAGGCTACTACCACCGCGGAGAAGTATGTTAAGTATGAGTTGCCTCTTTTTACCTTCATGGCAGCTTTTTTCACTCTTGTCATCATCAAAAGCCGCTTCATGAGATGCTCGTTAACATGAGTGAATGATAAGAAATTGTTCGGCATAAAACCTTCAGGACTGTCGGAAAACCATCCCAGTTGTCTAACGTAAGGTGCGGGAGCCAAGAGTGTGCTTTTTTTTTTGTTAATTACATAACCTCACGTGAGTCCTGCATCTTCACTTTTGTTGTATAATGTAAAAAACTCAAGTAGGTGTGTTGAGACTATTTTCTGGTAGTGTTGCTTTCTGCATCATTTCCCTATAGGGCATTTTCTGTCTCTGAATAGCAAGTGGGTGTGATCAGCACTGTGGTAAAAGCCATGCAGGTGACGAGTATGGGGACAGAGCCAGGAGGAGACCAGTGCAGTTTTATGCAGTGTGCTGCAAGTTTCTTTATGTTTTTCCATGAGAATGACAGCAAGAGAGGAAGAAGTGAAACACATGACTACTGTGACCCTTGTCCTGTTGGACAGGTTCTACAGATCCATGTAATGGCTGCAGCACTGGATCAGGCTTTCCCTTCATCTCGTCTCCTTCAAGTGTCCTCCGCTATTGTCATTCAGATTCAGCAAAAACTACACACCATTGTCTTCCTCATTGTCTTCTCCACAAACCCTTTTTTCCTGCAAGTGCTCAGATCTTCACAGTGTCCTCCACTGTTGTGTAGCAACGCCTGAACTTTGGACATCTGAGCATTTGGATCTGAGCATTGACACAGTTATACCTGACCCCAGTAGAATGGTCCTGTCTTCCTGAGCAGTACCTGTCTTTGATGTGGGGGTCCTGTCGCAGCCCCCCGTACGACAGTTCCTACCTGTACACCCCACAAAGCACTTCCTTCTTCAGGCTGCAGTGCACACACCGGCCCTTGTAACCTGAGCCAGGCCTGAGGATAAATGGGGTTTGAATGAGACTTTGTGATCATGTGCTCTGGCATTGAAAGATTTTGGGAGCTTTGACACCTGACCTCCCAGCCCCCCTTCTTCTTTCACCGTCATGGGCCGCATTTTTACCCAGTTTCCTCATATCGGCGGGTAACATTTTTAACCAAGAGACAAGGCTACAGTCATGTGAACAGATGCAGTCTGGTGAAAGGCCTCTGAAGCAGCAGGAGAAGAACATAACTTTTATTATCTCCGTGTCTCCTGACCCATCAAACCATTGTAACTGATAAACAATCCCCAAAAAATGTGTGAGTGATGTATATACTGTATGTACATATAGTGGAAATAAATCTATGTTGTCAAAATGCATATGGCCAGACAGCGTTACTTTACACAAAGGCAAAGCAGCATTCTTTTAAAAGTGAACGCTACATTCAGACAATCCGGTCATGTGCTGCTGTGGTGCTTGCAGCAGATGAAGAGATTACACAATGTCATTCCTTAGTGACACCTGAAGTAAGCAGGAATGTTTTAAGAATTTGAGAAGAATTCATTGCAATTAATAGAAACACAGTTTTATGATCTAGACCTCAGTTTCACATAACAACCCCAGAGATAATTGGAGTCATTCATCTCTTCAGTCACTCCGTCGGTGTGGAAGGCGTGAATCAATCAGAAAGACCAGTTTGACCTAAAGAATTAGGGCTGGCTGGACATTGTAGACACTGACCAGTGAATGGTGTGCCATGAAGTTTCTGGTGGAGGGCTTACTGGATCATGTATGCCCATGTAGTCAAGAATCTAGTTCTCCTTAGACTGATGGGATCTCCTCAGGCAAAGCTCAGACATACCAGTCTGTCGCACGCAATCTCATTCCGACTTATGAACGGAGGGCTGAGGTGCACTATCTGTTTACCATTACGGCACTGGCGTTTCTTACATTTCCACTCAGCTGGAACCTCTAATGCACATTCTTACTGTAAATAGGCATAACAGTGCATACTGTATGTCTTTCACTGAGTCTTTAAATAAGCGTGACTGTGAGGACAGACTGCCACGGCTTCACTGGCAGAGAAAAGCTGTGCTGACCTCTGGAAGAGGTCTTCCAGGCTCAGAAAGCCACCTGTTTGAGGAGCTGTCGAGTGGCATCCATCAGCAGATGCTGCATTCCTCTGCACAATCAGCCACAGCCTACAGTTTCCTCCGCGTCGTAAGAAAATGGCCACAGGGCGCTTCCAAAGCCAACAAACTTCATTCGCAAAGACAGACGGCAGTCCGAGCGGAGCGCAGGGCGCCAACTAGATGAGCACCGGTGTGGGAACAGCCTGTTGTTTTCACTGATCATGGTGACGAGTGATTGCAGACGGGTGGCATGCAAGGTGCAGTGCTCCCGCTGGCTGCTGAGCTTCTGCCGTTTGATCTCATCGTCAAAGAAATCGCCAAGCAGCCTTTTCGGAGTCAAACACTGTGGCCGCGTTATGGTACAATTAGGCCTCATTCAGTCCTAACCCAAATCATTTAAAACACTGCGCACATGATGCTTTTTAATCGACTGTTTTAATAGGACTTAATGCACTCAGACCTGACAGGGCAGTGGAGGGATGGACGCCTGTAAGGTTTTATGCTGTTAGTTCAATACGTAAGGGCTTGCAAGCAGCAAGTATGTCCCCAGGCGACCACTAGAGGGCAACCTAATGCTCAGTTTATGATGTTGAACGTGAATTATGCATCTGTGTGCTTGCTGCTGACCAGGCTGGTTTTCAAGGAAATACCTCCCAGTCCGGCCTGCGTTATTCCTTTACAACAAAAACTGCCTGTGGAGGGCTGTATTTTTTTTTTTTTTTGTGATTCAAGTTTATTCCCCATGTACTGTATATCCTTCTTCTTGCATTGCTATCTTGTCTTTTACTTGAATTGCCCATGTTTATTACAGGGCCCGTGTGCTGATTGGATAACGCTTGCGGTCTTTGTTTACCAAGGCTCTGCAGGCCGGATGTCACCAGCTGTAAACGTAAGAGTAATCCTCTTCTTCCTCAGAACTCATGGAGGACACCTGTGATGTTGACACGTATAGACGCACAACTTTATATTCCTTGGATAAGAAATATTTGTATAGAGGTTTTATATGAAAGCAATGCAATACAAATCCTTAAGACTGGCCATTAATCTGTTTGTTTGTTTGTGTGTGTGTGTGTGTGTGTATGTGTGTGTGTGCGCGCGTGTGTGTGTGTGTGTGTGTGTGTGTGTGCATTTGGGTGTGTGTGTGTGTGTATTTAATAACCTTATGTTAAGACTGAACAGCATACTTTTTTGTATACTCCTAATCTGGCAGAGTCACCAGCAAAACACAAAAGACATCAGTTGAACCAGTTTAAGTGATACTCCTACTATGTATATAGTAATACTGTAATTCAAACTATTGTATAGCTAAGCTCTAGCATGCAATGGTGTTATTAATTTTGTAATGTCTTGTAATTAAATTATTTAAGTTACTTCTCACATATATAATTAAGTTATTTTTCACTTATATAGGATATACAGTACAGACCTAAGGTTTGGACACACCTTCTTATTCAATGTGTTTTCTTTATTTTCATGACCATTTACGTTGGTAGATTCTCACTGAAGACATCAAAACTATGAATGAACACATGTGGAGTTATGTACTTTACAAAACATTACAAAATTAATAATACTGTACGTACATTATCACTAGCCATTTATCAGTTTACACATGGCTATGTACTGTCTCCATTCTGAATAAGTACAGTGGGATGCAGGGGAAGTTGCTAAAATGGAGTCAGATTATGTTATGTCGAGAGTATCAGGTATGCAGATGGTCCTGACTCAGAAGATGGCCTTCTAAATGGATAAATACAGCGATGTAGACCACAGATTAGAACTATGCAGAGATAGGTCCTCCAAGCAGAAACAAAAGACAGATTGACAAGAGAGATTGGACAAGGAACATGCCATAGTTTAACAAACAGCTCTGTAAGGAACTCAGAGTAAAGGAACTCTGTAAAGTCTTTCTGAAATTTTAAAGCCTTTTCCCCTGGCCTCAGGTCAGATGGGGGGAGTCTGATGGCCACACTGTCGCCAGCGGCTTTTATTATGCACCGTCTGTGACATTTTTGATAGGGCTCCCCCGGGACGCACCGTCACGTCTACCACCTCAATTGAGCTTCCTTATCATCGCTTGTGTTTATGACATTGGCTAGTGAGCAATCATGAGAGCATGATATCCGCTGCCGTTGGAGACAGCATCTCTTGGAATCCGCGTTTCTGGAAGTGTGCCGAGGACTGCCGTACAGCGGGGTAAAATGGGTGCTGAGATACACATCAAAGCATGGAGCAAACAAACAGTGGTTTTATCAGAGCACACATGCTGCATTTTGATGTGTGGAGTCATTAGTGCTGACTTGAGTGGATGTTCTGCTATGCTGAGCTCCCACAGGAGATGGGCAACCGCGAAGGACAAGACGCTGGTCCCCTGGTCTGTGTTTAATGGAACAGAGACAGACCCGGGCCTTGTTCTAAATAGAAAATTAGCAGTTCCCCCCTCTGGACTTTGATGTTGACCAGCAGCCAACTGCCAGGGTTTCCTCTTTTCATTTTGGAAGCTGTTTGTGTTGTTGTGTCCCTGGGGCATCTCGGATACGTGCCCCGACCCATGCCCCAGCTATCCTGGAGACGAACCGCATACCTTCCTCTGCCTCGGTCTCCACCCCATTCTCATCATCCTCCTCCATTCAGACTAGACACTGAGAGCACAGCTTCCCACACAACATGCCAATGCTAAGCTCGGATTCCCCACAGCTTTCCAGTTTTCACAAAGTGTTTAGAGACTCTCGGCCATGCAGATTGTGGTCTTTCTTTACATGGTGGAGCAATACTGCAACCGTTTTACTCCTCAACATGCAGCGTAAGCCTTTTCTTAATCTCCCAGGCCCAGAAGAATTGCATCCTTTCACAAGGGGGTCTTTAGTGGGGATATCTGAGACTGAGGAGACAAATCTTTCTCCTTTTGGAAAATGTGTCCAATACTTTAGAAGGTTAATAAAACCCAAACCAGCAGACAGAAAAAAGCCTGAGGCACTGGGTGGGTTTCTATCCTTTGGTGGTGTCTGGCCTCCTCTTAATGGTCTATCAGTCCAAGTAATGTGGAGAACAAGAGCAGCACCTTCCAAAATGTATAAGTCAAGCACCCTGACTCGGACACCGGACATGAAATGGGGGAAAAGACAAATGACAGCCTGAAGACAGAAAGCAGCTAGGACATTTATACTAATAATAACAGATGAAAACAATCAGGTGATCAGGAACACAAGACAAGGCTACATGAAATCCTAGTCCGGAGTAACGGGAGACATCCGGAACATGACAGCAAATGGAATCACTTGTTTTTCTGTGATACTATTTATTGTAATGCATTCTGCATAAGAGTTTCTCCATCCTGCATGATGGCTCCACGATTGTGAAATGAGCAGACAATTCAACAGCAGAGAAGAAATGACCCGTGTTCCATGTGTTATATCTACAGTTGTACTGGGCAGGGCTGTGCCGTCAAGTGGTTCCCATGGTTATGTGACTCAGCCACTGTTTACACAGAACGCCCTTAAATTCCTGCTTCAGTGGGTGTTTTGGAGCATTTTCTATGATGAAAAATTCACACAGGTGAGAGAAAGTGACATTTTAGTGGAATGATTTTTAATTGAATTCTAGCTACCTACCTCATTAGCAAGAAATTCAGTCCTTCAATATGATGGCAATACAAAATAAACACAGCAAAGAATGATAGTGACTGATATTATTCAACAGGTTAGATCTTCTGTTTACTGTGTGACCCACTCCGAGCCACGTTGATCCAGCCCTGCTGTAGTTTACGGTTTTCTTCATTTGGGGCTGAATGCCTTATATAAACTGAAAACTGCTGTGTGATAAATGGTACTTTCACTGTCATGACAATATATACTTGCACAATGAGCCCACTACAAACAAATACCTGTCAGACGAGCCAGAAGAGGCGGTTTTACTTTCATTCCTAATTATTTTACTTCATTTCTTATGATAAATATGACATCTTAATTCAATCATTTTTTTGAAACCACACTTCTTTCAGGTGACTTTCGGCTCTCATGAATGAGACATTCTACCTGGCATCTCTCTATTTTTAACACAACTTTGGCTCTTCTACAGGGTGGAAGCTGAATTTGCTATTGGTGCATGAGGCTGGGTTGTAATCGGGTTGAACAGCCCTTTGTGTAGAAGCTGAGCAGCAGCAACTTCCAACTATTAAATCTTCACATCATAGCCTGAAAGCTAACAGAAGGATCCAGATTAACGCCTTGCAGATGATGCCAGGGGTCCGTCAGAAGGTAGAATGTATTCGTGACATGGGACCAGCGGGTTACGTGAGAACACTTTGCCAGATAGGTTTTTCGCTTTGTTTGGTCCATGAGCAGATTGCATGTTCATCTGTCATCGGCTTGTTGGCCATGGAGCTGACAGCAGAGAGGAGGAGCGGCAACGTGCAGCAACATCAGCCTGGAGATCTTGTCAGATATCTCAGGAGCTGTCAGAGGTAGCCACCAGGGCTAGATCTGCAGCAGCCACCAGGATGGCCTGGTGACTCATCACGGCTGAATGTGGGAGAGGCACTGCAGGTAAAGACTCATAACCATTCAAAGCCAACCAGTTCCAGGCAGTGTCACACACCGTTTCTTGGCACCTTTTTGCTGACTAAACCAAACGCTGTGAGAATTCCAAGAAATGAGAGTGGGTATTGTATGACCAATCCTATCCAGGAGAACATGTCGGGCCCTGCATTGTCCCGGGGACAAGCAGGCCGACTCTGACACTTAGCCATCAGAGTCTGTCATTTCACTGACAGGAAAAGCTCCACATGTGAACAGTGTCTGAAATTTTCCAGCAGGTAAAGAGTGACGTTTCAGCCCAGCTCTAAATCGCAGCCTTGTCAGGGGTCAGAGGTTAAAGTAGATCACTCACACTTTCACTCACACCCGCATTTGAGTGTTGCATTTTTACTTCTCGTCTAGGTCAGAATTGTCATTTGTCTAAAGTTGGTCTACTGTTTCTAATAAAATATTGTCAAATAGCACACAACTTAGTATGTGAGGGCTCAACACAGGCAGCCATGTCCATCTGACAAGGTGACCCTGACCCCTCTACTGCAATGTAGCCACTACTGTGACACAGAAAGGTGCCAGCAGCCATCCACTGTAGAACTGAAGAGTGTTCCCCACTGTGGGGTTTTGCGGGGGAGGTGTTCGTAGGTGACCGTGTCCATCATGTTCTCCCAGAAATTGGCCTTTAATGACCACTTCCTGTGCGGTTGCTCGTGGAAGAGCCAGGCTTCCGTTACTCACGTCTCCATCAGTTAACAGAGTGGGCAGGGTGAGGGCCTGTTAGCTCCGCTAAAGCCCCAGACTTTGGGGCAACAGCAGCCTCACTGGGGACAATAGAAATGAGGGGGCTTTCCCTTTCTCCACGGAAGCCCACGTACTTCTCAGAGCATTCAAAGGTGGAATGTCCTGCAAGCGTGACCACGCCTACGTATACTGCCTGGAAAAGGTACAAAATGTGTTTTGTTTGACTGGGTGCCATAATGATGCCCATGAACATTTCTGACAGACCCACTGCATGGACCCATTCTTCTCCCATTCACAGCAAAGACGTTTAAACGGTACAGAGACAGTCAAGACTGCCATTACGCAGAAACTGACTTAACAACGTTAAAAGGTCATTAACTACTGGAATAATAATGAATAGCCCATTACCCATGGGATGTAAGAGTGTGATGAACAGGAATAATGTTTTCAGTTGTTAATGTCATTTTCTTACATTCACATTCATTCAACAAACATTTCTCCAGATCATAATCAACACAATTATTTCAATTATTTACGAGATTATTATTGCAGATGTTCTGCATAAACAGAAAGCCAGTTCATTAAAAGCAGCTTCTTCAGTGCAGACATTTACGTACAAAATGGTGCAGAGATACAAATATACAAATAAACATGATACGATTCAATAATGGGCAGTAATTTCAAGTGAAGTGTCAGCGTTATATACATATGGGAAGAATAAATAACTGAGTATGGCTTTACATACAGTGTATATTTTATATAGTGTCTGTGGGTTATGCATATTAGAACAATATTACTACACATTTGTTCCCACTGTTTCAAGTATTCAAGTTAGTTCGGCTGGCATTATTATTATGATTGTTATGATAATGAGGGTTTTATTTTTTGTGTAAATAGTAGTCAATAGGTTCAATGAACTGATATTGTGATGGCAGCGCATCCTCTCTTTGATCTTAAAACAAATGTATGGGCTCCAAGCTGAAGAAATCCCCATGTTCTACAAAGGAAATGATAAATGAGTTTCACACACACTCGCGCTCACTTGTTGTGGTTTTGATAATGTCAGATACCGACGTACCCATGATGAGTTTTTTTTCTTTGGTGTGAGTGTATTTGAGTGAGTGCGGTACAACGTTATAACAACGCTGCTCTTTACCTGCGTGCGTATCCCCTCACCGCTCAGGTCACACAGTCATGGAAAGACCCGCCCCGTTCTCTTCCGCTCCCGTCAGTGACCTTTGAACCGCATTAACTCTTCGGTGAACCTCAGTTCCTTCTGTGCCTGCACTAGACTGACCTCTGGTTTCCTCTGCTGTGTCTAGTTCTGGACGAACAATTTGGCTCTCTTTCCATCATCTTGAGACATCAGAATCATATTCATCAGCTCTATTACAATAAAAAAAGTTGCATATATTGACAATAATGGTGACATTAATAATGGATTATTGGTAATGGTTTGCCAGGGTATTTACTAATTAAGACATGGATTGATCCAACATATATACTATTACTTCAAATCAGCTTCACCTTTGACCAGTATATGTTAAAGGGCCTGGATAAGTTCAAAATGAATCGATTTTATTGCCCTGTCGCATCTTCAAAAGTATCGAGGCATTTGACCATCAACTGGAAACTTTAAAGTGAAAATTGATAGAGGCAACAAAGTGGGGGAAGATTATTAAATACCTGAATACTACTAACATTCCGAGGAACAGTTTGTTTGTTTGTTTACTTATCAGCTTTTTTCAGGAAACTTCCGAGCTTTTTCAGAAGGCGTCTGACATCATACCGCTCCAAGCAGTAGGTATGCCAGGGGCTTTCTGAGACTGTAGTAAACACTGGGTAACAATGGTGGGGTAGCCGGGTACCGCAGGATTACTGAACCTTATTTGATTAAACTGTATTTTCAGAGGACAACAGCTACAGGATCACCTGAGCAAAAGTCAAAGTCAACTTTATACATATTCAAGTACACAGAGTGACGGGATTGCGAAGCTTTTGCACCGTGTGCAAAAAGACATAGTGCAAATGGAATAACACACAACACAAAACATGACATATGGTATATGATATTCTACGATAATAATGGCAGTAGTAGTGATATGACAGGATATGATGATAATAACACAGCAGCACAGTGTGAGGTAGTGAGAGATTAAAGTGCAGGGTGCAATACTTCTTGTTCCTTGGAAATAGAGTCACCTTTACATTAGACATTTGTACAAAGGATGATTTGGGGCGAGGCACAGATTGGCAGCTCATTCACCATGACTGACTGGAAGATGACGATCTTGTGGCAATGTTACAAAAATCTCCATTTACACGCTGATGTCCACACAGTACATTTTTATTACAATCATTTAGCTGGCCTGGATGAATGTAGGTGTAGTGCCACTGGTGGATCGATGAGGAGAACATGGCAGAAGCTGAGCTGAGAAACAACCACAGTGAGCAACTGTATTGTACCCATAGAGAGTTCACCTGTCTTAATTATGTCTTGATTGTGGTATATGGTCTCTTGAGATGCATTTTAACATCAAATATCTTAGTCATAAATATTAAACTAGACCATCAAAAAAAATCAATAATCAATAGATCAATAATCTGAACTTCACAGCAGGCATTTTGCTCACATCCCTTTACAATCATACAGTATGACACAATCATTTAAAATAGTGTATGTGTGTCTGTTTGTGTGTGGGTGGGTGGGTGTGTGTGTGTGTGTGTTATTTGCAAATGTGGCGGGCTGATTCAGCGTGGGGGCAGGGAATGCAGTCTGACCAGAGAGACGGGTTTATCTGATGCCACATTTTAACTACACTGACTGTCCTCCAGAACACAACTGATCATTATCTGGCCCTTCATGGGCCCCTGGCTCTGCCCCCAGGCCCCCGGCCTCTCTTTGTCGTTGTCCTTATTTGACAGGACGTGGCTGTAGGTCCCAGTATTTGTCTGTATTTTCAGGAAGTTGAGTCTGCTGGCCAGTCCCAGCTCTTTGGATCTTCGGATCTTTGGATCTCCTGACACCCTGACTGCTGCTGGATTTCAGCGTTGGGGCCCCAGATTCACTTTTCACTGTCATAGCAATTAATTCATCAGCAGGAATTTTATGTTCTTTTGTTCCACCCTGCTGCAGGTTGACTTTGCTGAGTACTAGCAGTTCGAGCGTCTTAGCTGTTAACAGAGGATGTGAAACTGGACTTTACAGGGCAGGGGTGCTCTGATGGCGTCACAGCTTCCTGAATGAGTCCATGGAGGTATGGATGCAGGAAGTGGCCTCTGGCTCCAGAACATCATCCATCTAGGCACAGACAGGACTGCTCCGCCCTCCCTCTGTAGACCTGCCCTGGTCCAGTGATGACGCGGGTGTCCCGTCTCTCCTCTCTTCCCTGTCCTCTTCCCTGGAACAACGGTGCTGAAGCAGCTGTGAAAATAAAAAGGGGCTGAAGGTCTGGAGAAGCTGACAGTGTTCTACACGATTCCCTCAGACCTGAGGAGCCGCCCAGGTCCTCCCTGGACAATTCCTCTTGTCACCAACCTGGGCATTGCAAATGCACATCTTGGCCACATTATTAGGTACACTTAACTACACCTTAATAGTAATGTGCTGTACTCCTTTTGCCAATAAAATGTCTGACTCAGGCAGAGCTGAACTACAGTGCCCTTCCCAAGGGTAAAAATGTATTGTTGCATTAAGACGGGTGAGAGCTCCTAATGAAGCAGTGCAACTGGTGTTGGGTTGTTCTTGCTTTTTTTGGTCACTGCACTGGTGCTACACAACCCAAATACATCAGAACTTGGTGCTCTGACAAAGTCCTGATGTTGCCATTTGCAGTTTGGGGGAAAGATGGAATCTGACCTCTTGTACTTGCAGATCTTCTGGGAGGAATCAGCAGAAGGTTCAACATCATGAAGAGATTTCATATTATGGCAGCATATGGACATTTTGATTCATACGTGTAGACATAGGAATCATTTACATTTTACATTTACAGCATTTATCAGACGCCCTTATCCAGAGCGACTTACAGTCTCCCTGGAGCAACTTAAGGTTAAGTGTCTTGCTCAGGGACACAATGGTAGTAAGTGGGATTTGAACCCGGGTCTTCTGGTTCACAGGCGAGTGTCTTACCCACTAGGATACTACCACCTTCAATCATGATTTAAATTGACATGCTGATGCTTCTCCAGAAACTCTACAGAGAATATTTGTCCTGACGTTATCTTTACTCTTCTGATTGATGAGGGGCTGACAGAAGGAAAATGAATGCACTGCAGGTAATAACAACAACATTTATTTCTTATATAGCCCATAATCACATACAGTATGTCTCAATGGGATTTGACAGGCCCTACATTTGACACGCCCCACACTTGACCCTTCTGCACACAAGGAAAAACTCCACACAAAAAAACTCTAGGAGAGCGAAAAAAGAAAGAAAGAAAACTTGTTAGTGAGTGTTACAGAGAGGGACGCCCTTCCAGGGTAGAGTGAGTCTGCAGTTGGTGTCAGTGCAGAGTTACACTGAGAAACAACCAAATGTATGGCAATTATTTCTTAAAATAATCATTTATTTTTCAGTAAAACCTAATTTAGGAGGGCTAACTTAACTTAGGAGGCATTTGGTCACCTGGACCTTAAAAAAAATGCATGTGATGGCTTTTGAAGATATATGGATGGCCTTGTTTAGCTGGATATGATTAATAAGCTGTTGATAAAGAATGGAATGTGAAGTCCTCTTGTGTTAGTGTGTCCTGTTAGTGAGTCGAAGGCAGGTGAGACGGCAGGGCTGCGTAATAGAGATGGGGTCTCCTGCTGGGGGTCTCTCAGCTCCTGGTAGGGCAAGCCAAAGGCTAGGGCTGGCCAGTGATTGTAGCCCCCTGCCGGGGTTGAATGAAGGGCCTGCCTTCCATCATTTATCCCTGGGACTCGGCCCTAGAGTTTACAGCTCCAATCCAATTCCAAACCCCAGGCAAAAGAGGGCCAGCAGAAAGAGAAGCCCCAGGTAGTAATGGCCGCTAAGAACAGCAACAACATTCCTCTGTGGGCAGCCTTGCCTAGGGCTAATAATCTTGCACAAGGTTGACTTCATGACCTGTTCAGACCAGTGTCTCCACTTTTCTCTTATCCAAAGCTGTTGCTTAATTCCCTCGTACATCCAGGATCAGGTTTAGTCACATGAGACACTATGGAGACCCTATAGTCCATGATCTACCCCACTGCAGTGTTCATTTACATTTACAGCATTTATCAGATGCCCTTATCCAGAGCGACTTACAATCAGTAGTTACAGGGACAGTCCCCCCCTGGAGCAACTTAGGGTTAAGTGTCTTGCTCAGGGACACAATGGTAGTAAGTGGGATTTGAACCTGGGTCTTCTGGATCATAGGCGAGTGTGTTACCCACTAGGCTACTACCACCCTAAGTGGTCCACCCGGTGGTCTGCATCACAGTCCACGCAGTACAGCAAAGTACGCCACAGCCTCACCCTCACCTCCTGAAAACGTGGGAGGTGCGGGTGAGGCTGTGGCGTACTTTGCTGTCACAATGGGGCGGTAGTGGCCTAGTGGGTAACACACTCGCCCATGAACCAGAAGACCCGGGTTCAAATCCCACTTACTACCATTGTGTCCCTGAGCAAGACACTTAACCCTAAGTTGCTCCAGGGGGGGACTGTCCCCTGTAACTACTGATTGTGAGTCGCTCTGGATAAGGGCGTCTGATAAATGCTGTAAATGTAAATGTAAAATGACTCAGGCAGCCTTGACTGGAACACGTGATGCATTTCTGGCTTCTGTTTCAGAGCAACGCCGGCACAGAGCAGTGCACAGGTGCATGTGTCCACAGTGCCATGGGCCATTATTAGTCATCATTAGGTATTATTCATCATGCAGTGATCAGCAAACAGCACTGCGGTTTTTTTTTTCCCAAGATAATACTAAAAATAACTCAATTATGTTGATCCTTATATTTTTTTATTTTTATATCATCAGATTTCGTTTTGTTTTGGAACACTAGATTTAATTCTTATTCCTGTATCACTTATGAAGGGCAATTATGGAAACTGTCCCAGACTGGCAGGAACTACGCTGGAATATCTCTTGCAATTAACGACTTCTCAGAAATCTTATCGCCACCAGAGCTGCTCTACAGCAAAGGCGGCCATTTATTTATAAATGTGTGTTTTTTCAGTTCTAGCTGAATTATCCGACCACATCAGAACGTTATCGGAACACTAACTGATGTAAGGCAGAATTTCTCTGTTATGTCAACTGTACACTGAATTTACTAAGAAAACCATTAGCAGCCAGATTTGGGTGTTAATGCATGAGGTGCGGATGCAAAATGTTAATACTCTAACATGTCCTGTGAATTACATCTCATTAGCTGAGCCTCCATTTAATCCACACAGCAACACAGACCACTAAAGAAAAAGCCTTTCTGCACACTCTTACTAATTACTACACAGACAGATAGAACCATAAGATGTTCTCTCAGTTTAATGTTTAAAGGTGCATTTTTGACACCACCTAATCAGTCAGTTGGATTTTATGGTTCTAAGGTTGTTCTGTTCTCAGAAGTCCTGCTGAGAGAAGACACTCACCTGTGCGCTCTGACTGCTCTTCCGGCAGGTATGGCAGCTCCAGGGGGCTGTTGGAGTCCCTGTGGAGAGGGGGCTGGCAGCTCCTCACGAGCCAGAGAGCAGCCCCACACCCAGACCCGCCCGGCGCCACAGCAGGACGCAGTGCACCTCGCCACACCCCAAACCCCCAGACCTGTGGGGCAGGTGGGAACCAGCCTCATCAGCAGCCACGCTCTCTAATTTAACCTGCCTTCAATCCACCGAATTACGCGCACCACCCGCTGGAGGCACCGTCGGTGTGTATTAGGCATAACCTGCGGTACAAAAGGAGAGGAGAAAATGAAGAATGTGCCGGTCATTCCCCTATGATGGCTGATTGGGTGATAAAATGTATCTTTTGCTGCTGGGGTGCTCTTCAATGCTCCCCAAATACCTTCAATTAATGAACTATTATTATTAATACAATTTTTAATGTGACGATATTATATTTCATGTATTTAAATGTCATTTTCATGAGTCTCCTCTAATCATTGGTGATTACATATTCATATACATATCATATAAGTATGATCTTTCCCCATTGCAAAGCTGTGGAGAAAGTGATGTGCAATGAATGCCCTGCGTGAACTGGTCAGGAATGCGTGGAATACCTGGATGTTAAATACATTTTAATGCGCGCCACTATGCACTATATCCTGTTGTGCGTCTTCTGAACTGGAATGATCCTGATCTCATCACGATAGCGCCGTACTTGTTGTCCACTATTCAAAGCCCAAAAACATCAAAGATCACCTCCCGGTTCAGAGAAGGGAGATCGAGTTGCTGCTCCATCCTGACCCCCTGCTGACCGAGGGTCACTTACACACCTCCCCTCTTGTTCTGTTGCCATGGAATGCGGGGATTTGAGGTGTGTGCGGGATTCCTCCGGTGGATTCCCTCTCATGGGGGCTGGAGCAGGACTGGACTAACCCGTCACGACAGGGGGTCTGGGTAATGGGCACAGCACGGGACGCTCTCGTCTCTGAAGGGCTGAGGGGTAGGCTGGTAGGCAGATGAAGGCCACACCATCTGCACGCAGGTTGGTGCATGTCCCCGCTGTCACAAGTCCGGAGAATGCAGGGTGTGTGCTGTTGTTTACACCCGTGGCATTCACTGTGGCCTAGCAGGGGGCATTATTTCCACAATGCAATGCAATCGGGAAAACAATCATTTCTAAAAATTTCCTATCTAGTGGAGACATTTCAGTGGAAATAACCACCTACCAATAAGTCTAGGTAAGGGTCATGTGATTCCTGTCTGTGGACACAAGGCACCTGATTTAAAGGGTAAAATATTGAGTTCCTGGTTCTGTACATCAGTAAATATTAACATTTTAGTTGGGAAGAAAGGTCATAATACTTTACTTTACTTTACTTTACTTTACTTACAAGGAAAAGACACCAGCAATTCCCATTCAATTTCCATAAATTGTGTTACAAAACTAAGAGCCCTGATAAGGCCTAGCTTGTCAGAGAAAAAGAACTGGCAAGGGAATTGTTAAGCATTTGTGTGCGTGTTAGACTCTTTTGAAATACTTTTTAAACAAGTGAGTTTAGCTGCTGTTTCTCAAATGTTTCTTAAATGTTTCTTAAATGTTCTTAAATAATTATTTTTGATTCATTCTTGGATGGGGCAGAAAAATGGTTTTGAAATGTTTATTTTTATTGTATCATCAGACATGAAAATCTCTACACATGACACATGAATGCTCACAATCATGCTTTTAAATTCTGAACTTATTTCAGGTATGAAAATATGCAATAACAATAATCTGATAAAATGTTAGTGAAAGGGTCCTCTGGGCTCCCCCACTTATAGAGCCAATGATCTAGAGGTTAGAAGCAGAGGAGAAGCGGCTGTTCATACGTGTTTTTCTCGTCTCTTCTGTCCCCCCATCAGGCTACTGACATTTTGATTCACTGCTCTTCTTCATTAGGCCATTGCATAATTTTGCTGGCTGTCAAAATGAAAAAAAAAAGTGACTCATTGCTGGTAATCACAACCGCTGCGTGCTTGCCCCAAGCGCACTTGCCCCAACCCACCCGTTCCTCTGAGTGATGACGCATTTTTTCAAATTACATTTCCCATGCAGGATCAAAGCTAATGGTTTTATAGCCGTTATGCTATTGATCAAGATTATGGGCCAGGAGTGCTGCGTCCCTGCACATCCCAAGGAGTCCTAAAAATACCAGGTCCCCACCATTTAGCCACACCCCCACTTAACCCCACCTAATATGTTCCCCAGGACATAATATCAGGGGGCTGTAAATGAAAGGTCAGCTCTGACACCTGAGATCTTCTGGCCATCAGCAGCCCTCTATTTCTTAGGATGGCCAGCTCTTTTATAAATAATGTAGTGTACATTTCTGACTGGTGATTGGAACGACAGAGTCCCAGTTTGGAATAATTTTCCTGTTTGTTGCGCGTTCGTGAAGGTGGGACACATGGCTCTATTCTGGGCCACGGTGCAGCGCGTGTGCGGCTGACCTCGCCAGGTGTGGGGCTGATAGAGGCGACACGGGCTCGGAGGCGTGTGGAAAGGTGCGCTGACCCGGTCCGGGATTTCGTGCATCAGCTTCCTGTTTCCAGAGAGCGCCGAGGCTGGATAGGAGAGATATCGGAGCACCGAGCAACACACACACACACTCTCACTCTCACTCTCACAAAGTTTCCATCAGCCCGCATTTCATCCTCATACTGGAAATGGGCTGCCAAGCTTGTGCTGGTAGAAAAACAACAACTTCTCTTATGTCATCATTTCATCAGCAGAGGCTTTGTGTGTGAGTGAGTGTGAGGTGTGTGTGTGCGTGTGTGTGTGTTTATATCAGTCATAACAAAACAAATACATGCACCCACTCCTCTCCAGTTGCTGGAACCGTGCATTCAATTCAGAGAGATGAGAGAAATTGTTAACCCACTTTCACAGAAAATCACCCTGTGTTTTTGAAGTGTGAGCGTGTTACAACTTGCTGCACACAAATAGAAACTCTGCTCTTCAAAACCCTCTCTGATTCTCCCTCATGCTCCATAATTGCCATAAATGACAGTCTGAAGTGGGTTGAGAGTGCTCTGCTCATCGCGATATCAAAATCCGAGGGTCATTTGAGTCTGCCTGGGATAATTAGCTCGCTTTCAGTTCTAATACAATACAGCTCACATGTTTCTTTCCTCGTACACTGAAACACTGATTTACAATGATATTTTTTTATATTTTATTCGATCTGAATGCTTTAGTAAACTGTGCAACTTGGGGTCTTTGCACATCTCTGGGCCATTTCTCCCAATCCCAGAAGCTCCAGGCGGAAGTGTCAGTGGGAAAACAGTCATTTCTCCTCAGCCTGCAGGGCGAGAGACAGTGACATGGGTGGGGGTGAGGGAGAGCTGGGCAGATGAAATGACTCAGAGACAGAGGCAGCTTGGATTACGGCAGTAAGTCCAATACATCAGAATGGAACAAAAAGCTGCACACAGCATCATGTCACCAGGAGCCTGGCGGGTCGTGAGGTAGGAAGCAAGACGGGTGGCTGGCGCTGAGGAAGCTAATTATCCCCTCTCCCACTATGCCCTCCCACTGAGGTCAAAGTTCAAGACTCGGTAGTCTTGGTAGTACACAGTTAATAAAATAGAAATGGGGTGGGGTGGTAGTGGTAGGGGTGGTAGTGGCCTAGTGGGTTAGACACTCGCCTATGAACCAGAAGACCCAGGTTCAAATCCCACTTACTACCATTGTGTCCCTGAGCAAGACACTTAACCATAAATTGCTCCAGGGTGACTGTCCCTGTAACTACTGATTGTAAGTCGCTCTGGATAAGGGTGTCTGATAAATGATGTAAATGTAGATGTAAATAGATTAAAAATAGACAGAATCTGTGACTTAATGCTGTTTAAATTATTTGTGTGTTGTGCCGTAACTGCATAGTATCTCTCTCTCTCTAAGGGCCATAAAATGACCAGTGGCTGTGTTCTAGAGCCAGGTTAAAAATATCAGGGTTCCCAGGCAATGGTGCCGTGGTAAGGTGTGACTTTAGCGATCTTCTCAGGGCCTAATGAATTGGCCATAACCGGTTATTCCTAGTCTCCCTGCCTGTGGCAATACCCCCCCCCCCCCACCCCCATTTGTACCTCAGTCAAAAAAACAGCACAGATCCATTTACCCCTGAACAGCCCATTGGAGAGAGGGGACTTGAGTTACACCTTCTTTGTCTGTTCTCTGGGCTTTTTAATCACGTTTGTTTTCTGGCCCTTATATGGTTTCATGTGCCTGGGATTTGTGCGTAAAAAGAGGTTCTGCTTCAACTCAGAGCTGCCTGGGGGTCTGCTGGCGTCACCTGTTACTAGATGCTCAGTTTCGGAAAAGTGAGCAGGAACCAGATGGGGAATAGACGTTCACTCTTCTCTACATAATTCTGTAATGGTGGGGGAATCCTACCCCACTCACATGTGGACCATGTCAGAAGGTCAACCAGGGTTAAGACTGTGTTTGCGATGAAGGCCAAGGGTCCATGTTTTTACATGAAGAAGACACGCTTTCTGCTGTATAGTATTCTGATGCAACAGGCGACTCAATATGCTAAATTCATCAGAGGAAAATAATCGTCTCTATTATGTCGGTGACTGTGAACATTGATGTTTGGTCCTTTATCGCATCCCAGCTCCCCTGCCAGTGCTAATTGTGTAATTGGATGTTGACTTTTCTCTTCATGTGGTTCAGGCTGATGGTTATCAGTGGCGCCACTTGGAGCAGGACGTGTGGAGAACTGACGCTGCTTCTGCTCATGCCAACTGTGTGGTCCATGCGAGGTCCACGCTGCAGTGTGGCATTTCGGACTTCACCAAAAGGACCAACACTCCAGAGAACCTACACACATTTTTAAATTACCCTACCCTATTGACCAGTAAATATAATAAAATTGAGATGTGAGGGATTATCAGCAACTCACAGAAAGAGTGTGAAGCATAATGAGCCATAAAGATGAAGACCTGCCACACAGCAGATAAATGTAATCTAGAACTTCCACAGTGACACACGCTGACCAGGGGAGGACAGACTGCGTCATGCAACTTTGTCTTTCTTCATCACAGAGCACAGATAAGCGGCTATTTGACAATTTCATTCTTATCTAGCAGAGATGACACGTGAGCTCTCTTTCTTAATGAAACTCCATGCATCACTCCCACCATCAGGAGCTGTATTTTTTTGACTAGTGCCGAGACATTTACATTTACAGCATTTATCAGATGTCCTTATCCAGAGCGACTTACAATCAGTAGTTACAGGAACAGTCCCCCCCTGGAGCAACTTAGGGTTATGTGTCTTGCTCATGGACATGATGGTATTAAATGGGATTTGAACCTTGGTCTTCTGGTTCATAGGCGAGTATGTTATCCACTAGGCTACTACCACCTGTGAGACGTGTCAGCATGTGGGTGCTCTTGTTGTTCCTGCACTTGTGTGTTGCAGGTGAAAAGGTGGTGTGGTGGCTCTGAGATGTCACCATTTTAAGGTTTTGTTTCTGATCAGGATCAACAGCACTAAAACCAATGGACAGTCATATACACTGTGCTCTGAGTGCCCATTCACCCATTTAAATTTATTTATGAATGTTTATCTCAGCGGCACAGTGTCAAGGGCAAGACTTTACTCTGATCTGGACTGGACCCAGGATGATACAGCAGTTACATGCATAGTTGGTATATAAGAAAATAATAGATTTCGATAAAAAAAGCAGCACATTCTCAGCGGACCTTTCTCACCAACATGCAGCTCAGTGCTCCTGCTGCCCTAATTGCCGCTAATCGGCTGTCAGCAGTGCACCCTGGTCAGGGTCCGGCACAGATAGCGCCACAGCACTAACGGAAAAACCAAGAATGGGCACAGTGATAAGACCCCCACTGCAGTAGAGACAATTTTCTTAGCACATCTGACCATAAACAAGGGAACACTGCAGGTTCTCAAACTCGCTCAGTATGTCAGGTTATGTGAGTACAAGGTTATTATGTACATATATATATTGGCCTCATATTCTGGTACACATCTATTCTATATAGGGGCATATTTAGCAACAATTAAGAGTATCACACCTATAAAAATGGCGTGCTAATATATTACATATAGAGTATACATTAGAAATAATGTTTTATGTGTTTTTTATTTCTCATCATTGCCACTTTACTGCACAGGACAAAGTATACCACATGGCCAAATTGATTTATTTGCACTCTGTTCTCTTAAATATAACTGTACAAAATTGTATTCTTTTTTTTCAATGTGGTAGTCATAGTTGTAGATCCAATAAAATAAAAACTGGGAGGGGGCGGGGTTCTCTGGCAGGGCAAGTGGATGTGGTGAAGACACCTGCTATTATATATAGTGGATATAGAAAGTGAAGTCAGGTTTCGTGACCTATAATATGTATCAATCACATCATTTGGGCAAAAGATACAACAGAAAAACTACAATAATCTGGTTGCATAAGTGTGCACACCCTTAAATAATTTGTTGAAATCTGTTGGAGCACTTTCATTCCTAACAGTGATAGTTTAATGTGGACCGAACAATAGAGGGGTAACTGCTGGAAGAATGACGTAGATGGCAGGTCGAAACTGTACACGGTTGTAATCCCGGCTGCACGAGAGACTCAGGTAGGTAAAATGAAACTCTATTCTCACACAGGCGGGGCCACCAACCACAACGCTCCTTCGAGTTACGCTGTCGAAGTCCCGCTTTCTCCGTCCTTGTCTAACCATTTTCACCATGTGACTCACATTCACAGTTCAGTAAAACCTGCAAAATGTGGCATATTCCCCCAACTTGGGGTTTGAGACCATTCACTGGTTACATTTCATTACACCTTACACCTCAGGCTGCATTGCAGAGAACATGGCCGCACCATGGCAACAGCTTTTACCCCCAAATCTCCCTCCACTGCGGAGTGGAGGACAAGAGAAGCCCTGCAGGTTGGAGCTGGAGCGTCCAGGGTCTTCACGTGTGCACTTGGGATTATCCTTATATAAATACAAACCTGACAATCGCTGGTCCTTTGCCAGGATCTGGACATTGATTAACCAGGTCCACTTCTGTACGTCCCGTGAATGGCCCTCATTCGCTCTCTCTCTCTCTCGGTCTTCCTGTCCAAGAGGACCTGAGGTCTCCCGTTCACCAGAATGCTGTTTGCCAACTGTTCAAGCAGCCAGTGAGTGGAGCCCAGCTCAAACACTCTTATCTGCAGCACACCTATTACTCTTGGCCGGCAAACGTCATAGGCCTCTTGTGGAGCCCATAGCCTCAGACTGACACGCATGGTAATAAATGTTGTTTGTCTGCAGAAAAGAAGGTGAAAGGTCTGACTTGTGCGTTCCAGAGGTTCCTGATTCAGGCCACGACCCCACAACAGACAAGAGCTTCGGCCCGGTTCTCTTCACGTCTGTTAGGCGAAAATGTCTGAAACAGTGTTCATAACTACATATCTACAGACAAGCACAGCTTTATCATGTAAATACAGGATTAATAAAGACCTCATCAAAATAAAGCTCTTTCTGCGCCTCTGATTCCTGAGGGAAGATGGGGATGAGCTGAAAGCATCGACGTCTCTAGAAGAGCAACAGAAACCAACACTGTTTGCGGCAACAGTAAAATAATTTATTACTGTCTGAAGTATAAAGCAGAGCAATGTGACCCAGTGACCTAAATCGCACCTTGCGTCACCTCACCCTGACGTTTACAGTTTTCTCACACCTCACCTCACATCTGCGGGGATGTCAGGCATTCCTGGGCGAAGAGATAATCGCATACGACGTCGCTCTGTCTCTGGAGGCGACGGTTACCTGTGGCCTGAAGCAGATGCTCATTAGCCGGTGTTAATCGCATACCGCCGAGCTTAACGCGGCAAAAAATGTGACCTCGCACCCTGGACGTGCCTCTAATCCGGCCGTCTTTAGGCCAACGCGGCTAGAAATGTAAGCGTGCAAGGCGCTCGATGCACTTGCCGTAAAGGGGCGCGTTTTTATTGCTCGAGTTCGGCGGGCAGGTAAAGGGGCCCGTGGGCACGGCAGCGAAAGAACGTTCCATGCACCTCGGCTCCAATGAAAGGCGCGGCCATTTGTGTTTGGTCGTGTATGAATGAAGGCACTGGATGTGCCTTGTACAGTAGAACTGTACATAATGTACCAAAGATCGGAATTTAACACAATAACCGGCGGCGCGAGGGAGCTGGCACGCAATGCCGCCATTAATGACACGTTGATCGGCGCGCGTTCCTGGGCGTGTGTGCCCGTTTGTAATTTTCGTTCTCGCGCGGGCTGCCCCAGATTCCCGATGAATCCTGCCGGTGCGGTCTTTCAGACTCATCATCGGGGCTCTGGAGGGTGCCAATTAATTGCCAGGACGTACAGTACCGAGACTCGCGTGTGACTGGAAGGTGCGCCAAAGATCGCCCGGGGTTCATTTCCCAGATCTCGTCCTTTTGTCTGTGTATGTTGTGTCTCGCTATATAAAAATGTGTGTGTGTGTGTGTGTGTGTGTTGTAGGTAAATATGTATGCTTCTTTGTCTGTCTGTGCATGTGTGTCTCCGAGAGAGGACGGGACAGCTTGAAGGGTCCTACTGAATAATAGGAGGGTGCTTGTGTGCGTGCCGGTAATTATCTCGCCGTTTCAGTGCGGAGCAGAGAGGCGAAGCCCCCGGTCGCAGGGGAGCATCAAAGGGGACGTGCCTTTTGTTGAAGCCATGTTTTCATGTGTCCGATTTTAACGGCGCAGGAGACACGTTGCCCTGTCAAGAAGCCCACGTGACACCAGATCATAGCGCAATTTTACCGCCCGTTGTCGCCGCGCACAATAGATAATTACAACAAAATTATTTAAGCTCCGCCAGTGTCATGACAAGCAAGGCTTTTGATCTAGACAGGATGAGTGGCGGTGAGGCGGCGCTGCGAAGGCAGACATGCATGGACCTGAGATGCAGGCGGCGGCGCTTTCCGAAAAAAGACAGGAATAGCGTGAGGGCTCAGGTGTAAACAGGCCGCGGGTTCGGTGACCTCTGACCCCCGGCCGGCAGCGCCGGACCTGTTCTGCCTGTTCCACTCGAGCGCGACGGCCCTTTGATGTCTGCGCCAGGAGTCCTTGGGTGAAAGCGGCAAATTTCCCTGAAAGAGCCCAGAACCGATCCGGGACGACCACGTAGGGGGGACATTCCGGCCCCCCCCTCACCGGCCAGACTGGCGAGGATCAATAATCTCTGTTTGAGGAGTAAACACGTTTACGGGGTGAGCTCTTATCATCACCGGGGAACCCCATTAATTGGCCGTCCGCAAACAGACAATTAACGCTTAACGACATCCCTCTAATCTCATTATGTATGCGTCTGCAGGGTGTTGCCGCTCATGCTTCCCTTCGACAGCCCGCGTTAATCCCGGTGTTTAATCCCGTCATCGTGTCCTTTAGATACACATTTTTCCAGACATACGTGCTCGCACGAAAACGTGTGACCGTACCAACTGGCCCCACGTCCTCAGGAAGATCCGACTGTCGTCGGAGCAGATCAGAATGTCGTATAGTGAGCACATTCACTCGAGGATTAACCTTTCTGTACCTCCTGCCCGTTCGGCCCCGTACCTGTTCGCGATTTGAACCGCTGAACGCGGAGAGGTGTGCGCGTATTCGTCATATGGTGTCACCTCTTCGTGCCAGAGACACGAGAGATCGTGAGAGAGCCGTTTCTGAAAAGCCTGAAAACGGGACGAGTGACCCGGATGGCGCCACGCGCGCAGCGGGTGAAAAAAGGTGGTAGTAGCCTAGTGGGTAAGACACTTGCCTATGAACCAGAAGACCCGGGTTCAAATCCCACTTACTACCATTGTGTCCCTGAGCAAGACACTTAACCTTAAGTTGCTCCAGGGAGACTGTCCCTGTAACTACTGATTGTAAGTAGCTCTGGATAAGGGCGTCTGATAAATGCTGTAAATGTAAAACTGTAGTCACGTCTTTCACAAGAAAAGATCGGGGTTTTTTTTTGCACATGGAATGCCGTCATGGGTTCAACGCAGCGAGCCTGGAAGCACAAAGGGGGCTCAGTTCCAGCCTCCATTTTTTAACAGCAGCTAATCAGCATGGCTTCACCCCACACAGTGCCAGAGTCATTCTCCATGGCAAAATGTGGCCTGAAGGGACTCGGAGAGCCCTGGCGTGATTTGTTTACCACCCTCGGGTTCAATCTGATTTCCTCGTTTATTTGCTGCGATTCCTCTGCAGGGACACAAGAGCTGGAGTCTGCAGGCGGACAAAAGGGGCCCGTCACGGCCCAGGTGCCATCTTTAACCGGACGTGCGCTTCTTCCGTCCAGACCGGCGGCATCACGAATCAGGGCCCGAGAGGAGCGCGTTTATCCTGTCACCGTAGGGGTGCCTGAAATGACTCAACACCCATCTCCTCAATAAACCATCCACCGTGCATACAGTATTTATGTGTGTGTGTGTGGTTATTGACACGACAAAGGAGGCTCCAGTGGAGAGTGAGGACCCTGGGTACTGCAACATCATCATCGTCTTCACCATCGCACAGATCAACAAGTTCTACATAATATACAGAACAGGACACAAACTTTTCATGGTCATTTACATTGGTAGATTCTCACTGAAGGCATCAAAACTATGAATGTGGAGTTATGTACTTAACAAAAAGTGGAGACCTGGCCTCCACAGTCACCGGACCTGAACCCAACCGAGATGGTTTGGGGTGAGCTGGACCGCAGAGTGAAGGCAAAGGGGCCAACAAGTGCTAAACACCTCTGGGAACTCCTTCAAGACTGTTGGAAAACCATTTCTGGTGACGACCTCTTGAAGCTCATCAAGAGAATGCCAAGAGTGTGCAAAGCAGTAATCAGAGCAAAGAAACTAGAATATAAAGCATGTTTTTTGTTAAGTACATAACTCCACACGTGTTCATTCATAGTTTTGATGCTTTCAGTGAGAATCTACCAACGTAAATGGTCATGAAAATAAAGAAAACACATTGAATGAGATGGTGCATCCAAACTTTTGGCCTGTACTGTACATTTTATTAATATAGCAAATCTTTTTGTGTCAAGTGATTTATTATTATTTTTGGTCTTTTTTTTTCAGAGCGTCTACTGTTTTTTAAAAATTATATAAAAGGAAGTGGAAAAGGGACACCCCATCATTGTGAGTCGTGCTGCGTTCCCATTAGATCACTCTGAAAAGGCAGCCGCCACGGTGGAGGTGGAGTCGCGTCCATCCGATTCCATTCCCCCCTCTGTTTCTATCTTTCAGGAAAGGCCAGTTTGCTGATTGTGTTTGAAGTTGTAATTTTCTGTGATGCTTTTCCCATATTTACCGCAGTCCTGCTTCCTTCTTAGAAAAGGTACCGGCCGGCCCCTGTGCTGCTTATTTGTATTAGATAGCTCTGGGTTTCCCCTTCTGCGCGTTTAATGGGGGACAATTACGATTCTGGAGTCGCTAGATTAGGTTGTAATTGATTTTTGCAGTGCACAAGTGAAAACTTTCTGGCACAGGGCCTAGCCACTGGGGAATGAAGCAGAGGAAGCAGAGGAAGCGTCATCCGTGCGGCAAATAGTGTAATTTCAATGGAACATCGTAAATTCTTGATTTGAGTTTTAAAAAAAAAATTTACTGGACTATAAGATCTGAAAGTGGAGATTTTAAAGACTGGAGCCATGGCACATGAAAAACAGTCATGGGTTCCCTTTACTTTTCACCTGCGGGACGTCCTTATCCCACCTTTGCATTTGTCTTTATTTAGTATTTAAACACCCGCCTTCCAATTTGCCTAATCTCTGTTTGTTCAACCGATTGATCTTGTCTGCTTTGTCAATTACTGTCCAACTTACTTGGTGATGGGCTGGATAGGATGGAGCTGCAGTTGGGCTCCACCTTCAGTTGCTGGTCACTGATAATTATTAAACGAATGATGCAATAATGACCAGTGTCCATCTACATTCCAGCAGTGCCCGTAAGAACGACACACACACACACACGCGCGCATAAAGACGGTTGTGTAAACACACGTTATCGCGCAGGTCCACGTTCCTCTCCGCGGCACGTCCGCGGGTGGAGACCGCGCTGCACTTGTTCCCCGTTTTCATCCCATGTGGATTCGGGGATGGGGTGGGGGGGGGGGTGGAAATGGAACGAAACGAGTTTCAGTTGCAGGCCTACAGAAAATAAGTCCTGTTCATAAATCCTGGTTAGTAAGCATCGAAAAAAAAATTGTTTAATTAGTGTGTCGAGTCGATTAAAATTCGTTCGTTTATCGTGCGATTTCAATAACAATAAATATCTTAATTAAATATATTAAATATATGTTTTGGGAAAATAAGGAGTAGATTCTTTTTTTCGTGTGTGTGTGTGTGTGTTCCTCTCTGTGGCAGGCTGGAAACGGATATTCTCCCAATTTCCACTCAGCGGTCGGAGCGGATTCTGCGTGGTTTGCGTGGGACGTTTATTAATAATCGCGGTATAAAACCGCTCATCCCACAGTCCTTCCACGCAGATCTCCTCCTCCAAAACCTTTACTCCATATTTATTTCGTTTAGCCACATTCGTAGACATATTAAATCGTTCGGTAAAATACGAAGCTTCATTTACTGCTCTACAGTTCAGATGTTGCCCGTTTAATTATCACGGACTGTACCATACTGTTGAAATTATTCTTATATTTTTTAATAAAAGTTTTTGCGTGTGTGTGTGCCACAGATCGAAATGGTTCTTTCGGCATTCGAATTCTGCCCTGCATTAACGATGGCAGTTGCTCTTATCTGCTCTTATCTTTTATCTCGCATCTTCTCATTAATGCAACGTGTTGCTCTCTAACAGCGGACCCGATCCCCCCATCTTTCACCTTCCTGCTTGAAACGGGCTGCTGCGATAAATAAAAAGAGAGATGGATATTTCCTGCGTGGCGTTCAACTTTTGGACGACGAGGTTGCCTTTAAACCCAAAACTAACACGGCTTCGTCTCCTGTAATTTGCATAATAGCCTAATCAAAAGTGCGAATTGCGTCGTTGGGGATTATTGGCATTAAGATGATCCCCGCCGTGCTGTTTCGATGGCGGGAAACTCTCGATCGGGCCGTGCAGAAGCCATAAAACTGATTAAAAGTAATAAACAGTGGATCGTAGGATTTTTTTTTATTATGGTGGAGAAACGATGAGCGATGTCAGGTCGGAAACAGGTCGGACCGGAACCTCTCCAGCCGGACAACTGGACCGGACACGTGAACCGGCTCTCTGGCGCCCTCTATCTACTGCACCCACGTGGCGATTTTTACAAAAAAAAATACCTTCAGAATAGATGAAAATATTAGTTGTTGCGTTTACATTTACAGCGTTTATGTAAAGGGACTGTCGTCTTGCTCGTGGATTTGAACCCACCACAGCAAGAGCGCGCTCCTTTTGAAAAATACGCAAGCATAGTGCAAGTATTTTACTGTGTGCACCGTGAGCTGTGCTGCTGTGTATCGTAAGTGACAATTACTTCACTTACTTCACTTCAAGTATATGTTTTGTTTTCACATCTAGGCAAGTATTTAAAACTCGCTCATTCTGCCAGTCAAGTGACAGCAGTTCCTTTGGCCACGCCCCATGCCTGGCCCCGCCCCACCGCTCGGTTTAAATCCGGGCGCCGGTGGGCCGGAGGAGCAGAGCTGTGGAGTGGGGTATGTACGTGTGCACTCGGGCCACCTGAGACGTTTAGCCTTCACGACTCGTCCCGCAGCGATGGCCCTGGCGGACGTGATGCTGCCGCCGATCTCCAGCGCTCTCCACGAGCTGGGAGATAAGCAGTCCGAGATCCTCCATGTAAGTCGGCTTTCCGTCCTTTCCGTGTTTAATCCACGCCGGTCGCGTCGTTCGCTGCGTTACGTGAAATGCACGCATCGTAATCGCGGTCGACTTTGTCCCCAGAAGCAGTGGACCATGGACCATGGGGAAGACCTGAAGCCCCTGATCGAGGTAGAGTTCAGCATCGTCGAGTCCCCCGCGCTCGCCAGGGACGAGGACGACCTCTCCAAGTTTCTGGATCTAGAGTTCATCCTGTCCAACACCGCCGCGTCGGGGAGCGGGGTCCCCGCGTACCCCCTGCCGGAGTCTCCGGAGAGCTCGCCCGGCCACGGCCTGGTCGCGGAGCTGCTGACCCCCGACGCGAGCTTCCAGCTCGGCATGCGGGACTACGCCGACCTGACGGGGACCCACCACGGATACAAAATAAAGACGGAGAGCAGCGAGCAGCCGTGCGCAATTGCGCGCGACTTCCCGGGGTACGAGCCGAAGGGCGCGCGGGTTTTACACCACCACCAGCAGGCAGCCGTGCACGGCTACGCGTCCCACGGCATGCACCAGCAACATCAGCACCCCCACCTGATGCCCCAGCAGCACTACGTGGGCGCCGCGCACTTCCCCGCGCAGTACGCGCACCCGCAGTTCCACGGCCAGTACGCCATGTTCACGGACGCCGTGCCCGTGGCCGCGCCCGGCGTGGTGCTGACCCCGCCGTCGTCGCCGCTTCTGGACTTCCTCTCGGCGGAGGAGGGCAGCAGGCCGAGGCGAGGCCGCCGGTCGTGGGCCAGGAAGCGCGTCGCGACGCACGGCTGCGAGTTTCCGGGCTGCGGCAAGACGTACACGAAGAGCTCGCACCTGAAGGCGCACATGCGCACACACACAGGTGGGTACACGGTTCGTGGGCACCCCACGCACACGCAGACGGGCACCCGGGACGAATTCCGGTTTTAATCTCTACTTCTCTCTCTTTCCGGCAGGCGAGAAGCCGTACCACTGCGGCTGGGAGGGCTGCGGCTGGAAGTTCGCCCGCTCCGACGAGCTGACGCGCCACTACCGCAAGCACACCGGCCACCGGCCGTTCCAGTGTCACCTGTGCGAGCGCGCCTTCTCCAGGTCGGACCACCTGGCGCTGCACATGAAGCGCCACATGTAGTAACTTATGTCAGTATTTAAAGAGGGGTGTAAATTATTCTTCTCGTTACATATATATATATATATATATAAATCTATATATTTGATGGCGAGAGTGTGCGCGCAGAAGTTGGGCAGGACCCAGTTGGTTTCTTATCCATCCACCAGTGTCAAGGAGGCGACCAGGTACCAACAACGACCAAGAACAGTGGTGTTTAATGAAGTTGTACAATATAAAACCGTGTCTATACTTGAAAACTTTTGTAAATCTTTATTTCCAAAGAGTGTGTCATATTTCATACTGATATTGTTTTAGATGTCAAGACTACGTGCTGCGCCTGTACGTTGAAATGCAATTAAAGGCTTGTTTTTTTTGGTACGTTTTCCGTCTGTTCCTTGATGGCCCATGCAGGACCCGAGCTGAACGGACCTTCCTCCGGGGGGGGCGGTGTGGGTGTGGCGTATATCGCCACCTCCTGTTCAAAAGTATTATTACCCTCCACCAATCGCCAAGGTTGATCTCCAGGACAGTTTGGCCTGAAAAAAGGAGGAAAAACTAGGAAAGACAAGAGGCAATTTCAGTTTTGTGCTCGACCAAAACACATTTGTTACAATAACCAGCGTTTCATTCGATTAACAACATTCATTTTTTAAAAATTGACGTAATCTGTCACACTTTAGAATTGCCATAATGTGAATAAACCAAACAAACCTACTGTCAGTAGTATTATAGTAAAGTGAGAAAAAAAAAATAATTAGACAGCTTGGTTTAAAACAGCAAACTAATATTTTTCTAACTACTGTAATGAGAAAAGACACTTTAAACAAACGACAGCTTCGGTTTATTTAATTTCCAGTTCACCTTGTATGAAGCGCCTGCCTCTTTGTAAGGTTTGAGAACACAAAGCAGAACATCTGAGACCATCCCTCTCCACAGAACATCTCCAGAGTATCCATGGTCTCGTCACACAGGTGGGTTTAAGGTATGGCTGACCAAAAGAAGTTTGTCACATGTAAGCAGGACACCGTTGGCCACCTATTGACTCTCCAGGCCAGGGAACTGATATGGCAGAAGGGAGATAATCATGTGGAGTTGAATCGTGTTCCTGATAATGACATAGTCTTACATGGTGTCCAGAAAGGGTTCTAGGATATGCTGTCCACAAAACCACATTTTTGTGTCTATTTCTGTGTCTTTGTTTCTTCAGACAATAAATGTCACATCAACGCATTAGTGATATTTCACAAACTGACAGGATCCGGCATATTATCCAAATTATCTGCTGGCATTGAGGAGAATGCTTTTGGAGTTGACCTGGAGCCTTTTGCCTCTCACAGCACATGGGGGGCAAAATAAAATGATCCATTATCCATTAGTCAATAATGCTACCACTACAGGATAAAATAATGAAAATTGTGGTCCTAAAAGATTTAACCACAATAACCACTGCCAATTATTTGGTATTAGTACTGTCGCTCATTCACTTGCAGATCTACCTTGGGCTGGTACACATCCCCTTTGACTGCTTGTCCTTCAGGCCATCTTCTCTCTGGTGGCCTAGCGGTTAAGGGAGCGGCCCCGTAATCAGAAGGTTGCCGGTTCGAATCCCAATCCGCCAAGGTGCCACTGAGGTGCCACTGAGCAAAGCACCGTCCCCACACACTGCTCCCCGGGCGCCTGTCATGGCTGCCCACTGCTCACTCAGGGTGATGGGATAAATGCAGAGGACAAATTTCACCGTGTGCTGTGACAATCACTTCACTTCATCTACTCTGACAAGCTTAGTGATTAAAACCAGCCCGTTTTTTGCAGCCACCTGTTGGCACCACTGCAACAGACCATTTTCACAGAGCATTCGGCTAGACTTTTCCGAAGGTGTCCCAGCGTTCAAGGCACCGTGCAGGACCTCCTCGTTCAGCACCCCATTCCAATACTGTCCGAACCTGATTAGCCTGAAGGACTGGAGCAATGAACGCTGACTTTGCTGGTGACCCTTCCAGATGGTTGATGAATAGCCTGCAGCTTCTGGAATGTCACACTGTCGAGCTCTGGAATTTCTGAACACTACTACCCCCGCTGCAGATATAATATTAAAAACCAACAATTTGAAAAAGATTAAATCATTTGAATAATATCTAGACATTGCCAAGCTCGAAACTTGGCTACGTTTTTATGTTTAACGTTTATTTTTGTATTGTTGGTGATGAAAGAGGGTTAAAGCGAGTATCCTGGAATTTTTCAATTGTATTGATCTTGTGTGGTACAATTAAACATCTAACCACTTCCTGAGATTATTGGTACATTATCAAATAGAGCGTAATAAAAATAATAATAAGTGAAGTAAAGTGATTGTGAAACACTGCAGCACAGCACACGGTGACACAACGAAATGTGTCCTCTGCTTTTAACCCATCACCCTTGGTGAGCAGTGGGCAGCCACGACAGGCGCCCGGGGGGGGCAGTGTGTGGGGATGGTGCTTTGCTCAGTGGCACCTTGGCGGACTGGGATTCGAACCGGCAACCTTCTGATTACAGGGCTGATTCCTTCACCGCTAGGTCACCACTGCCACTATTTTGCACAATGATGTTTAAATAAAAACAGTATAGTGGTTAAATATCAATGTTTGTACATGTAATTTTCTAATTTGTTTCGGTTGTGTTTGCCTTGACATTCGATTTCACTATCAATCATTAAGACACCTGACTCCCAACTCTGGAGGAGATCCATCACACCCTCAGAGTGAAGAACATTGTCAGGGAGGAGACACGCCCTGCACACACATGTTTCACACTGCTGACGTCTGGCAAGTGCTACAGGACATCCAGGGTCAGGAACGGTTTCTTCTCCCGCATCATCAGACTGCTGAATTCCCAGCACTCGCTCACCTCACTTATGGGGCGGTGCTGGCCTTGCGGTTAAGGAAGTGGCCCTGTAATCAGAAGCCGCCAAGGTGCCACTGAGCACCGTCCCCTGTCATGACTGCCCACTGATCACCAAGGGTTATGGTTAAAAACAGAGGACACTTTTTGTTGTGTCACCGTGTGCTGTGCTGCAGTGATTCACAATGACAATCACTTCACTTTCACTTTTAATTAACATCAGGATTCACTGGACTTCAGCACAGACACACACACACCACATACACATGCTGCTACCACCACCCTGGACATGCACATGTACAAACACCCATTTTGTCTTTATAAATTGAAAGTGAAGTAATGTGTCATTGTAATAAACAGCACAGCACACGGTGACACAACAAAATGTGTCCTCTGCTTTTAACCATCACCCTTGGCGAGCAGTGGGCAGCCATGACAGGCGCCAGGGGAGCAGTGTGTGGGGACAGTGCTTTGCTCAGTGGCACCTCAGAGGCCATTTAATGTTGTGCACTACTTTAACTGTTTTAACTGTCCTACCTCATTCCACACTGTAACAAGTGAACACTGGAAAAAAAATACAACATGTAATCTTTTATTTTGCTTCATCATCATCATCACACCTGCACTGTAGCTCACTGCTTAAATTATATTGTAAATATTCTTGACCTGTATCTTTCGTTTAATTTTACTTTATTGCTTTATATTGTATTGTTCATTGTTAAAAAGCTCATTTCAATTCTCTTCGATAATTAGCAGAAACCAGGAGCCTGTACTTTACACGTTACGCCACATGGGGGCAGTCTCTGAACAACACATGAACTACGCGGACTGTGGCTGGCACAGGGTGCATCACCCCCGGGGACAACCTGCAGAACAATCGTCCTCCGGGACTCCGCAGAAGAACGAAAGAACGCGCTCGTTGGTTGTAATTCTTTAATAAGATCTACGGGATTTATTTAGCTCAAAGGACGACAAAGAAGGAGAGTGAGGAGGCTTGGGGCAGAGCTGACTGTGTGTGTAAAAGTCATATTTCTCTGATATTTACTTCCACCGTGCTTTCATTTTTTTTTTTTTCAGGTCTGTCTGCTCGTAATAATAACCCTTTTGAGATCCTCCAACTCGGTTCGTGACGTCACGCCACGCAACAGACGGCGCGTCCGCGGTGAGTACAAAGGAACCCGAATCCATCTCCGTACGTGGCCACCATCAAAGCAGCGCCTCCTCACGCCGCCACCACGCCATTCATATTCACGCCAAGCCACTCTTCATCAGCGCAGCCCTCTTCTTCTTCATCGCCGACCGCGCCGGCAACTGTTCGACACGTTCCGGAACAAAAGACGCGGCCCTTTTGTCTGGAGGAGAGGAACCACCGGTGGCTGATGCGTCCATCACGCCGCACTTGTATTGATCATAATTTTGTTTTTAATGAACGGGAGCACCACTTCTCGTATTTTTTTTTGTGTTAAGGTTCTAATGGTTTACCTGAAAGGGGAGTTCTGGGGCTCCCAGGTGCGGAAGGCAGGTGTTCCGGTCAGTTTCACCACGTCTCCCCTAGTTTGCAATCAATGCGCCAGGCGTCACTGTTTCGCGAATTTCAATTATGCGAGAATACGTTCCGTTCAAAACACACGTTTTAAACGTCAAATAACCACGATTCTAGTTCTTTGTTGTTTATATATGCCATTTCGTATAATGCCTGGTTTACAATTAATGCGAAAAAAAATGATCAACTCAATGTCCTAAAACGCTCATCGTCTGTGCCTTGCCAGCATATGAAATGATTAAAGAGTTTGCTTCTATTATGACTTTAATAAATAGATTGACACTGCTCATAATCCAAACAATTATACTGATCTGCTGGCACCGAGGAGAATGATTTTCGTGATGCTGGATTTATTTATTTTTTTATTATTATTATTATTATCATTGAATATTATTAGGTATTGATTGGCTTTTGTGCACATGTATTGGGAGTGTCCCAGTGGAAGGCAAATCGCTCACACTTCACACGACATGCGTGAAGTCAGCGTCCCACCGTCACCAGCTTTAAAGACGATTAAAACCTGGGTGGGTGGGTGTTCGGGTGCGGGCAGATAAGACGCGGGGTGCGGGGAGAGGGAGGCGGGCCGAGGCTTTAAAAGAGGAAGCCCGCGTCCGGCCCGACAGACTGATGCAACATTTAAAGAGCCGCCAGCACCGCCACCGCCACCGCCGGTCCTCCTCACCTCACCGGACAAGTGATGGTAAGACGCCGGCTTAACTCGCGCCACTTCCGCCGCTGCTCTCCTTCCTTATTCCTTTCCTTCTTTCTTTCTTTCTTTCTTTCTTTCACGCTTTTAATTACTAAACCGACTGCTGTCGGGCCGAAACGAACGCAGGACCCGCGTAGCGTGTTGTTTCGATACGAGTAAAAGTTGGTAAAAGTCGCTTGCCATGTCGCCCTCACCCCCCAAACACGTGGCGGTGGCTGCCGGCTCTGCATTGTCCTCCCACAAGATGGCCAGTGTCACCGGCAGGAGCACAGCTGACACCCCGTCTGGCTTTTACATGAATGAAACCGTGTAACGTTATTACCACTAATTCATGTTGTAAGTACATTGTAATTGACGACTTTCGGGTGGCAGTACTTGCTTGCGGACGTTCTCACTATCGTATCCTGCATTTCTTCGCATTTAATTGAACATTAATCGCTTGATCTGGAGATTTTAACTGATGAACTAACCAAGTGCGTTTTCTGCTTTTAAAATAACCAGAGTAATATGTAGTTATTAAAACTCTACACATTTTAAATATTCTGATTTTACTATTGAGATGTATGACATCAGACAGCAAATCGTTCATGTATTTAATTACGCTTTGATGTACAGATGTCCACTACAATTATTTTGTAATCAATTATATCATTACAGGCAAGTTTTTTTTTTTTTTTTGTATTAGTTTGTGTTCTGTTGTATTGTGGAGGAGTTAATACAATACGTGGCTAATGAAATTAATTTGAGTGAATAATGATTAAAGTAAGATTTATTTGATTTGTGTTGACCATATGTATAGAATTGTTTGTAGCTGGAAACAGACAGATGATGTGGATTCTGACATAACATTATTAGTTCGTAATTTCTTTTTTTTTTTTTTTTTGTAAATGACATATTGACTAGTGACTAAAACTGAAAGTGACTAATGTTACTCTCACGTGACATTCTAGATGCTGTTTAACCACTGTATATTATGGGAAAGCTTCGGATGGAGTAATTGCTCTACGTTTGACTGCAACTTCCCTCTGTCGGTTATGACCTGTTAGTGTAAGCCGGGGCTTCACGGTCCTGTTCCTGGAACCCCTGACAGACTGCCCACCTTGCCACATACATCATTAGCATTTACCTTATCCTAATTAAGCAATAGTTGGACGGAAAGCCTCCAGGAAAATGTTGTGAGTTCAGTTGGGAAGCTCTGGTTGGCGATTGAACGCGTCCCCAGTGCGAGCAGTGTAGAGTTAAGAGCAAGGCTGTGAGTGGACTGAACTGTGTCTCTTTCCTGGCTCCACAGCACCGCTGTAAATGAAATGCCTTGTGCACTGTTTTTTTTTTTTTTTTTAAACCAATAGCGTAAAGGAATTAGTCTTGTTGGTTTAGTCCTGTCCCGACTGTGGATTATGTCTGTTAATCTCTGGGAGGATGAGTTGAGTGTTGTAACCCTAACTCCTGATCAACTCTAATTTTTTACATTAAATATAGACAAGCATATTTCATACAACGAATGCATTGGAATCATATTGAATTTCATGTACTCAGTATGCACAAGAAAGCACAAAAAGGATTTTCTGTCTGCAAGTGGGTCATGTGACATTAGCCAATGATCAAGAATTCAACAAATACAAAAGCAAAGGTCATTTTTAGCTTTTTCATTTTTAGCTTGTGACAATCTGTAAGTTTTGTTTTCCACTATTTCAGAACAGTTGGTGGCTAATGCCAATATGGTGCAATATGTTTTGACACTGGAAGATTTTAAGCATAAATATTCAAAGGGCAATTGGCAATGCAATATTGGAAAAATAAAAAATTGATAGAAAATTTGCAAAATGATGTTTTGCATTGGTTTGCATTGACAATTTTCAAATGAATTTCCATTTGAATATTTGTGCTTAAAATCTTCCGTATGACACAGGCTCAAAACTGAAAGCAAAAGTGAATGGCCGGTTATTTCTGATGGTGGCTGATGCCAATATGATGCAATGTGTTTTGACACTGGAGGATTTTAAGCACAAATATTGAAATGGCAATTGGCAATGCAATATTGCAAAAAATTTAGAAAAATAATTTGTTATTCTGTTTATTGTTAAAAAAAATTGAAATTGATAAAAGATTGCATCCACACTTTGCACATTGAATTGCCAATTGCAAAATGTTATATCAAATGACATGCTCTGATTGAATATTGCATTTTCAAATGAATTTCCATTTGAATATTTGTGCTTAAAATCTTCTATATGGCACAGGTTATTTCTGATGGTGCATCCTTCCAACATCAAAAGCCCAGAATCAAAAGTACCGTGAGGATTCTGGTAAGCGTCACATCCTGACAAGTTTCCGGTTCAAAACTGGGGGTGGGCAGTATTACCTCAACATTATATCATGATTTTTCAAAAAACATTTTTTGAAAATGTCCTTTCTTTGTGTCACTGATAAGTGCGAATAAGATATCAAAATGTGCCAGGAGAAGCAGAATCAGTACAGTGGTAACACCATATCATATCAAATGTTTAGGGTCATTTAGATTGTTTTTCCATGAAAAAACATGAACTTGGTTTGAATAGGAATTTTAAAAATAAATAATCAACGACCAGGGCAGTGCAACTGCTCTCAGTTGTACTATTATAATTGTAAAGGGGTTTTCATTAAATCCTGAAAAATTTCAGTGACAGTTTGTTGCTGATAAAGTTCCTCTCTACATGTATGAAGATATTCAATCATTAACAGTCATTACCAGCTACCAGAGTAATTTACAACATGAACAATGTCATGACTGGAGTTTTCACCCATTTCATGCCTTTACTTTACTTTTATTTTATTTTGCAGACGATTTTATCCAAAGCGACTTACAAGAGGAAGAAACCAGCAATTCTAGTTCGATTTCTATAGATTTTGAGTTTATAAAACTAAGAGACCTGATAAGGCCTAACTTGTTAGAAAAAGAACATGCTTTTTAATGCAACAAATATGGTTTCCTATCAAAAACAGACATAAAAGGACATACAGATAAGAAGAACACAGTAAAAGTTCGGGAAAGCTAAAGCGTACAGGTGGGTTTTAAGCCTAGATATAAAAGCAGAGGTTTTTGGGTCAAATTTAATGTCAAGTGGTAGCTGGTTCCACAGGACGGAGCAATTGTGAAGGCTCTGTCACCTTTCTGCTCAAGGCGAGATCGGGGGAGGTGGAGGAGGGCGTTGTCGCTCGATCTTATTGATCTAAGAGTTGGCTGAAAGTGAACAAGATCTGTTATCTAGGGTGGGGCCTGTCCATTTAGGGCCTTAATAAAACCATCAATAAAATATTAAACTGAATTCTAAAATGAACCGGCAACCCGTGCAGTGACGCAAGAACTGGGGAAATGTGTTAAAAAGTGGCAGCACAAAGTTTGCCTAGGTCATGTATAATGGTAGCAGAACTGTTGGAATAA
This sequence comes from Denticeps clupeoides, assembly GCF_900700375.1. Classification (NCBI taxonomy): domain Eukaryota; kingdom Metazoa; phylum Chordata; class Actinopteri; order Clupeiformes; family Denticipitidae; genus Denticeps; species Denticeps clupeoides. Next base: position 6,610,840 of record NC_041710.1, on the reverse strand, counting down.
CAGGAACAATATCTGAGGTAACATACGTTTCTTCAGGTTCAATTAATTTTCCCATTTTCAAAACTGTCACACAAATCTTAAAATCAGGGGATTTACTTACAACAATGCACATAGCACACAGGACAGGTTAAAAACACAATTACATTAGACCAACACAAAACTGCGGTCTGGAGCACCCCACAAAGTCATGTTTGTGACAAAAACATGGAGTAAATCTGAATGTGATTGTAGGATAATGTACATTGAAGCAGTTCTGTAGACCGACCACTCGCTCTGCGTTCTTGGGTCCGCGGAAGTTTGTCTAGTGGTGGGAGACTGATGGAAATTTCCCACGGCGCTGTACTTTATGGGATTCTGCCTGTACCGTCTCATCCGGCTCTGTGGCCAGTCCAGAAAAAATGTCAGTGTTGTTTTTCTGGGGCCGTCATTGCAGAATCATGCGCCGTTGTGGCTCACTTACTTGGATGATTGGTTGGTGTTCAGTGGTTGGGAAGATTAGAAGCTGCCTTATCAAAGCAAGCTGTTATTTCTGCTCATTTAAAGTGAAAGTGATTGTTTTTGTGCTTGATACTCGGTGCACAATACATCGGGCCGTCTGCTTTAAGCCATGAAATGTGCAGAGGGAGCTAACCCTAACCCTAGTACATGTATATGCAATGACAAAGTTATTCTACATTTACATTTTTACATTTACAGCATTTCTCAGATGCCTGGCATTTATTAGTAATCCTGGGTCTTATGGTTCTTAGGCAAGTGTGTTACCCACTTGGCTACTACCACCCTATTCTACGGTTTGGAATGAACACAACACCTCGCCACATTGTCAGCCTGATGGCTGATTGAAAATGTGGAATGCCGTTGGGCAAATGGGGAGCACTGTAGCAAAGCTCCATAAGCTGCAGGGGACGAGTAGTTGTGAGGAAGAGCAAGGGGATTGTTAATTCATCAATTCTGGTGGGTAAGGGTTAGTAACTGCACCAAAGCGACCAAAAAGCCATGTTGTAAATCACATGGTGTGCTTGGTGTGCTTAAGCGTTTGACCAGTGTGAAAGCCAGTGCACACAGTTATAGATGGCCTCTACGTTTAACCCAGGAATTAGTGTGCAGCCATGAAAGGGGACGGTACCTTGTTCAAGGGGACCTCAGTGGCACCTTAATGGGTCAGGATTTGAGCCCACGATCTTCAGGTTATGGGGTCTCCTTCTTTAGATTCTTGGCCACAACTGCCCACTGGGACAGGTGGCAGTGTCCTGTTGTCCATGTACAGCATTTATCAGCACCCTTATCCAGAGCGACTTCCAATCAGTAGTTACAGGGACACTCAGGGTTAAGTGTCTTGCTCAGGGACACAATGGTAGTAAGTGGGATTTGAACCTGGGTCTTCTGGTTCAAAGGTGAGTGTGTTACCCACTAGGCTACTACCACCCTAGTTGTCCACTGCTCCACTGCTGTGAAGAATGGATTGTGAACTCGTCTGTCCATGAATTGAAAATGAAACAGGTACTCGGCACAATTCATCAATGAATCACTTAAAATGAAGCCCTGATTTGAACCCCAGTGAAATGCAGGTTCCATTTCCAGACATACAAGAAAACCTTAAAATATCTTGCTTTTGAGCGGTTGATACAAGCTTCATAGGCCAAGGGTGTTCTTCACTGAGTAAAAATGTTTTTTTCCTGTTTAATAGGAGTGTGAGGAGACACGCAGGTCGGCTCGTGGGACCATACGCAATATCCCGTTCACGATATCACGATATCTGCTAATCAGAGTCTAGCTTTTGCTGCACCGTTTTTGTTATGTAAGCTGATTGGCTGACACTAGTGCAACACTTGAAAAGTACGTTTATTTTGTTTGTTTTTTTAAATTACGGGGTGCATGACTTCATCGTGCCATCCTCCGAACAAGGCACGTTTTTTCACTGTTGAGAAACCATTTATTATTGCAAATGGAGAACCAAATGGCTGCCGCACAAATGACTTAATATTGGTGGCCCGAGGCTTCGCCAGACAGTCTGACGCCTGACGAGAATTATCGCAAGATCTATTTATCGCTTAACAAACGAAAAGAAAAGGTAAGAGCATGATTGCTTGTTGAAAATATGTCCATGGCGAGGTGTTACTTGTTTTTTTTTTTTTTTTTTTGTGAATATATATTTCTGACTGCAGAGCCCTCTCTTGTAATCTGTCCACTGAAGGAATTTTACTGCGCCCCCGCCAGTCTGCATCCTATTAATAACCAGTTCACCCAGTTAGTGACTGATGACTGTCCTGACTGTCCTGACACGGTCCTGCTCAATCAGACACAGCGCTGCATTGCTCTTATGAAATCATGGAATCTATAGGGTGGCAACGCTGAATATGTGCATCAGACCTACTGCTGATTCTGCCAATCTTACTGTTGTTCCGAATTTATTACGGTAATATATCAATAAAAACAATAAACATACACTTTAAATTCAGCTATAATGCATTTATGAAATGTAATGAAACACCCTGTTTACGTTTGATTTTTTAAAAATGATCTAGGGTGATCAGAGCATAGGTAGACAGCACAAAATTAAGAACAACCTAGACGGATTGCGGTTCGATTCCCTCAGGTCACTTGCTTCACTCATTTGATAATTATTTGGGGCAGTGGTTGCATAGCGGTAAGGAAGCAGCAAGTTCGAATCCCACTGAGCAGAGCACCCCCCCCCACACACTGCTCCCCGGGCGCCTGTCATGGCTGCCCACTGCTCACCGAGGGTGATGGTTAAAAGCACAGGACACATTTCATTGTGCCACCGTGTGCTGTGCCGCAGTGTTTCTCAATGAAAATCTCTTCACTTTCACTTGTTTTATACCTGTGTGTTCTAATGTGTGCCACACATAGAAACAAAGGGAAACTACTGTCCAAAAACTGGCAGTCCTGCATGCAGATTAGTTAATGAAATATGTTATTCCTCTAGCTTGCACATACTCAACACCTCTGGAGAAAGTCTGGTGACACACTGATGGTAGAACTAAATTCAGAATGAACACTGTACACAGTTTAAACAGTTCACAGTTCACTGGTCTGCCTAAGAAAACTCTGCACTCCGCTGCCGTATGAGTGCTGACCAGGACCAGCACGAGATCAAGCATATCACCAGTTCTTCACTGGCCTGAAGGTCACCCCTCTGACCTCTTGCTGCCAGGGTATGCACAATGAAAGATGGAGGGTGAAACAACACTGGCTGAAACCGTGAGGTTGCATGTGTGACCAGCACATGTCAGGGTGGGCATGTCAGTGTGGAGGTAAGCACACAGTGATGCTTGTCGTCAGGAGGTGTTTTTTTTTCATCGCGTTTTGCATTGGAATAAGACCAGACCAGCATGTTGTGGTTCTATTTAATTTTTTTGGTGGTTGGAATCCTGCTAAAGTGTATCTATTTATTTTCTTATTGCCCCAATACTACACAATTCCTTGAAACATGAAATTGCAATTCAGCAGCCCTCCCTTTCATCTACCAGTCGAAAGTTACTTTACTTTATTTAGCAGACGCTTTTATCCAAAGCGACTTACAGGAGGAAGATTCCGGCAATTCTTGTTCGATTTCTATAGAATTTTGAGTTTGCAAAACTAAGAGCCCTGATAAGGCCTAACTTGTCAGAAAAGAGCATGCTCGGAGATTGTGCTAGACGATGACAAAATTATAATGTATATATAATTTTGTATTGTTTTGTGCAATGTGTACGCATGTGCGTGTGTAAGTGTTAGATTTGTCTGAAATAATTTTTGAATAAGAGGGTTTTCACCTGCTTCTTAAAAGTGGTGATAGTCTCGGCTAGTCGAATGGAGGAGGGCAGGTTGTTCCACCAGCCAGGGACAACAAAGGAGAACAGAGTTGAATGGAATCGGAGACCCCGTGTAGAAGGAATTTTCAGTCTCATTTCATTTGCAGATCTGAGAGAGCGTGCAGGAGTGTAGCTAGTTAGTATTGTATTGATATAGGAGTTTCAGAACACCACAATTTCTCCTGTTTTTTATGGAAAATCTTGAAAATTCATTTGCACCCCGTTCTCCTCCTTTCTTCCTGGAAATGAAATCACTTCAAAAAAATCACAAATCTGCCTGCATGCACAGTGAATTCTGAGGAGGAGATGGATCATGATTACCTCATCCGCTGGTCACCACTGCCCTCTAATGGTTGTTGTGGGTGTTGTCATTTCTTGTCAATGTTGTGGTGGAGATCAGCTTTTTTAATTGATGGCTGTGGTATATGTGATGGATTGTTCTATTGATGGCTTATTTCAACACGGAAGTCTCTTTGTGACCCTGTGAGGGTGTTGGATGCTCTGTGTGTGAAGGCCAGCTGACCTGAATGAAGCCAATATGGAGGTGCTTGGACCTGATGATAAATCAGGGACTTTCAGGAATCTGTTAATCATTTATTTTTTCAAATACAAGAGCATATAACCACAAATAAATATTTCATTTAAATATATAATTATTTGCGCTGTTACATTTGAACTGCGTTGGTGCCATAGGTGGCAGTGGTGGCCTAGCGGTTAAGGAAGCGTAATCAGAAGGTTATGGGTTCGAATCCCGATCCACCAGGGTGCCACTAAGGTGCCACTGAGCAAAGCACCGTCCCCACACACTGCTCCCCGGGCGCCTGTCATGGCTGCCCACTGCTCACCAAGGGTGATGGTTAAAAGCAGACACATTTCGTTGTGTGCACCACATGCTGTGATGTATTTCACAATAACAATCACTTCACTTTCACTTTTCCACTTATCCGAAATCATTCATGGCGATTTAATATTTATACACATTACCATTTTATATGATAATCCTTGTATGATATGTATGATGTATGACAGCCTTTCATGTGGATATTATGATATTTGAGATTTAGTCATTGTTTGGAAGGTGAAAGTAAAAAAGTGAACCCTGCTGCTGCCACTGACCCCCCACCCACCTCTTTGTCACATGTTCTCTTCCCAGCATAGAAATGTTCCTGGATTAGCAGAGAATTAGCACAAAGCAGCGACACTACTTCAGCCGATCTTGGAAAACAAGCGCTTGAGAGGCCGAGAGCGCAGGAAGAGAAGGGAGAAGAAGAGTGGGGGCACCGCCGCATGCGACACCAGACACCCCAAGACGCGCCCTGAGCACCCGACGGAGGATGGAGGAAAAGCAGTTTTCAGGGATTCTGGTGAGTGAAGGTGTACAGAGGTGTGTGTCCGTCTGTCACGCCATTTCGTCCTGTTTCTTTTATCCGTATTCTTTTTGAATTGCGGTGTGTGTGTGTGTGTGTGTGTTAGCCGCGAAAAATCTGTTCTTTTAGGCACTTCTTAAGCATTAGTTAATTTGTATGCTCATCAAGCCATGTTTCACTTCTCACACAAACACACACATAAACACACACAGTTAGTACAGCCAGCATTAAAGTAAAAAAGTTGACCAATACATGAGATACGGTGTCTGTTGGACTGACATGACGACAATGGAACTGCAAGTGACCATGTGGGACAGTTCTAAATAGAATTATTTAGATTTGGAGGCAGAAGAGAGATAATCTGGACGTCCATTTGCCGTTAATTAAGTGTCAAATGTCACATTTGGAGACATTTGTATTTAAATTAGTAAATGCAATGGCTTCTAATCATCTGAAATATCCTGGTGTCTTATTTAAATGTGGGCCCTGTTGTTATATGAATATGATTGTATTTCTAGCCTTGAGGGGCATGTGGTTGGCGTTCATTTGCTGAACATCTTGATTCGGAGTCGTTGGTGCAGCAGATTTCATCCTGGAAGATGAATGTTTATAACCTGTTTATAACCTATAGAGAGCAGCGAACGACGAGGCCCTGTTGGGATGCTGACTTCTAAAGTCCCGTCTAAGTTGTTTTTTTTGTTTTTCTCTGTTGAAAAAAAAAAAACGAGGTTTTGTGGCCAAGATGTGAAGCCGGGAAACGTTTCCCTTCCTGATTGGCACGCTGCTGTGCTGGCCAGTTTCTTTTGAGTTCCCTGCTCTGTAGGCGTGGCGTTCCATTAGACATGGCCGCTGTTTCGCTTCGTTTCGTGTACGAGGTGAAAAGGGCTGCTCGGTTGTGACGGTTGGGGATTTGGGGGGTTTTTATATTGTCATAAGACAACAATGGGCCCGGGGCCCAGCTCTCTGCATGTGAATGCGCTCGCCGCTTTGGAAGCTGCCTTTTCATTTCTGAAGGAATGTTGATGTGCTAACGATTAAATATGAGGGCCGGGTGAGGCGCACCTCATGCAAACAAAGGCAGAGATGAAATATACGAAGCAAATAAATAAATAAGCGAACGAATGAGCGGCGGGGATGTTTTTGTGGACAGAAGGTCCTTTTGTCCATCTCACTTGGAGACGGAAGAGCCGCTGCGGAACAACTGTTAACTGTGGTGACCTTTCTCCCTCCTCCTCCCCGTCCTCCTCCTCCGCGTTCAGGCAGCAGCTCCCAGGACGTTCCCATGGGCCGCGAACGCAGGCTGTTCTCCATCAAGTGGAAAGTAAATGGAAGCAAATTTCGTCTCTCCTGGCCGCTCGCTTCCGTCAGGGTGCCAGGCGGGGTCCACGTGGACTCCCCAACCACAGTGTGCGGGGCGCCGTGCAGATAGGTGCAGGTAGCGAGTGTCCTGCTGATCTCAGGTCAGCTGCGTGTTGAACTGTTACGTAAGGAACATATTGAGCTGTCAGTCACTCGGCAGAATTCACGTCGCTGTAGCCATGCAACCGTGGCTGCCCCTCGGCGGCACCAGGGAACAGATGTGACGAGGCCGAGAGCAAGTCAAACTCGATTGACTTTGAGCTCGGCGACTGTACTGTGCTGTGGAGGGTCCGAAGCACAGGAGACCTCTGTCCAGAACAGGGACCACGTCCTAAAACAACAAACCATTAAAAACGTTTCACCAATTATGTGTTTAACAAAAACCATTAAAATCATTATTTTAAATTGTACTGTGGCTCATGCAGGTAATACAGTGGATGGGAGCAGAGGTGGCCTAGCGGGTTCGAAGCCCGATCCACCGAGGTGCCACTGAGGTGCCATTGAGCAAAACCCCACACACTGCTCCCCAGGCACCTGTCATGGCTGCCCACTACTCACTCAGAGTGATGGGTTAAATGCAGAGGACAATTTTCACTGTGTGCACCGTGTGCTGTGCTGCTGTGTATCACAAGTGACAATCACTTCACTTTCACTTTCACTGCTCCCCGGGCACCTGTCATGGCTGCCCACTGCTCAGGTGATTGGTTAAGGGAGAGATGTGACACCTGACCAACGTCAGGCCATGCCTTTTACACCACCCCCATGGACACGCGTCCCCGTCACTGTACAGGCTCGTCTGCTCAAACAGACCAAATATCAGCGTTTCAGCCGCAGAGAAACAGAGAGGCTTCCGGTTCTGTGATTCTCATTTCAGGTTTTAGATGCTGTTATGACTTCTGCTCGTCTGATTTCCCTGGTGTTGAGTCCACGTGAGGAAGGGAACGGTCACACGTGTCTTTTTTTTTTTTTTTTTTTTTTCCTGTCCTCAGCAGGGGTCCCATATGTTTGTCAAAATGTGTATGTTGTGTGCTTTTTCCGGCCCAGTTTATGCCCAGGCCGCTCCACAGAGCCCCATTCTCCCCAGAGGGGATGGGGCTACACGCTATTTATAAAGAATTAGCAGCTGGGGCCCTTCAAGCCAAATTACAGAGGGGAGAAATGATCATGGAAACTTCAGGTTAACCCAAGCGTTGGAAATCGCTCTCCTGTGAAAGCTGCTGGACCAGGCGCACACACACACACATACAAGAAAATACACACAACCACAGGAAGTTGTTTCTCATCGGGCTGTGCCAGGCGAGTACTTTTCAGACCCCTCGCTCTGTGGCCCCTGCCAGTCAGTTTAAGATTCTCCTGCGTTACCCAGAATCGGAGCCTCTTTCTGTGCCTTTCCACACAAAACTCAAAAGGAGCAAAAGTTCCAGTGAAGTTTTTTTAGTCGAATCTCCTCATGAAACCGTGTCTAACTATGATGGTGAATGGACTGTGATCAGTTATTAATTGGATTGCAGTAAGAGACATTTACATGGATTAAAGGGGACTGCATCAGCCCAAGCCGCTCTGATCTCTGCTCATCCTAATGGGACTGAAACTCTACCAGCCAATACGTGCACTGAGAGCTCCTGTGCACGTATTTTCATTTTTTAAATTATCTTATTGTCATTGTTTTTTTCTGGAAGAGCACAATTTTTTTTGGATGAGGGGCTCTGAACATATGGTCTTGAAGGTATAGCATAACCTGGCATAAATAGAACACAGTATTATGGGAATATATTTGGGGCAGAGGTCACACCTAAAAATAAAGGACTTCCTATGGAAGACCAGATTGAGTGTCTTGTTTGCAGACCACCAGACCACACACACTGGGGAGCCCGGGTTTGATTCTTCAGTTCTACTGTTTGTTTGCAGCTTGATTTGGTAAAGTTTACATTTGCAGTTAAAAACACAAAATAAGATATCCTAGATCTGAATGAATGAAATTAAATACTTTGTTCTTTACAAATGTAAAAAAAAATTATCCAAATTATTACATTATATTTAAGGCATTTGGCAGACGCCCTTATCCAGAGTGATTTACAATGTGAATCCATATACTTCCATTGATGAAGTGATCAGTTCTGGCTCACTAGGACCCCCAACTATGAATAAAAAAATTTTATTCACTCTGTTGTAGTTTCTATACATAAGTTAGACAATTAGAAGGTTACAAGTTAATCTAAATATTCTCTAAAGAGGAAGGTCTTGAAATGCCATTTGAAAATACTCAGTGACTGAGCTGTTCTGACATCGAGGGGAAGTTCATTCCACCACCGAGGCGCCAAGACGGAGAAGAGTCTAGATGAGCGTTTTCCTTTTACCTTCAGAGATGGAGGGACCAGGCGAGCAGTACTGGAGGCTCGGAGTATACGAGGTGCAGTGCGAGGTGTAATAAGGGCTTTGTAGGCCAGCATCAGTATTTTGAATCTGATGCATGCAGCTACTGGGAGCCAGTGGAGGGAACATAGCAGAGGGGAGGTGTGGGAGAATTTGGGAAGGTGGAAGATCAGTCTGGAAGATCAGTCTGCATTTTGTATTAGTTGTAGAGGTCCGATGTAGAGGTAGACCAGCTAGAAGGGAGTTACAGTAATCTGGGTTGTTAACCTCCTCAACATCTCCTAATGTACTGGCCTATACCCTGGTATCGCCTCCATGCTCTGGGCACTACACTGACAGACACAGCAAACCTTGCCACAGCTCACATTGATGTGCCATCCTGGATGAGCAGCACCACCTGAGCCACATGTGTGCGTTGTAGACTCCGTCTCAAGCTACCACTAGAGTAAAAGCACCAGCAGCATACGTTTAACCTATTTACTCTGTTCGCTTACAGGGGTTTGTGTGGGGATTGTGTGGGATTGAGTATTTTAGAAGCTTGTGTTGTTCAACCAGTAGGCTTGTTTACGTGATCTTCAGCAAACTACTGATGGGTCTGTGTTTTTTTGAGGACCCAAACTGTTGTTTTTCAAGCTTGCACTGATGAACATTAATATTAGTTTTTAGTTGCTAGCACACACCTTGCTTTTGATCTTTTCCAGCCTTCTAGAGCTTGACACATTTACATTTGCTCAAAAAATAGATGGCAGAGATGGACTATTGACTAAACTACATTTGAGAAGATCTAATTATGTCTTATGTCAAATTGATAAAGAAATCTAAATGGCTAGACATAACGGTTTGCATAACATGTAATTTGAAGAACTGGAAAATCATTACATCAAATACAAGTTTTTGTCTGTACTGTATAAAGTATCATCTTCAGTTAAGGCATCACAGTGCCTGCCTGAGTTAAATACCTGTTAAAAAGAGAAGTTGCTCACTCTTCTCAGGTTTATCTGCAGGAAGTTGAAGTGGGGCACTGTGATGTTTGGACATCCTTCTGGAATTTGCTCATTTGGCCACATATTGGTCACTCTTCCCTAGTCCCATTAGAAAAAAAAACTTGTCAAATCGGCTTTTTTCAGTTGTGGCGCCTGGACTAAGTTCTTTCCAGAGGAAATCTGGAATCTTGACTTCTGTAAATCATTGCTTTTTGGCATCAGCCAGACATCTTTAGTTCTCCTTCAATTAGTGCAAAATGCACCTGCACATTTTCTCATTGGTACAAACAGGCGAGATCACGTCAACCCGATCCTAGCTTCATTTCACTGGCTCCCTGTCTGTCTTAGTGTCCATTTTAAAATTCTTCTATTTGTTTTTGAATCACTGAATGCCCTACACTCCACCCCGTTCTCTCAGGTCCTCAGACCAGAGACTATTGACTGTCCCTCGGTCACATAACAAGCTCAAGGGCGACAGGGCCTTTGCAGTGGCCGGTACATGTTTATGGAATGACCTCCGAATTAGTGTCAGACAGGCCCCCATCAATCGACGTGACGTGGTTCTTATGTCGGGTTTTATATGGTTCTTATGCAGTGCGTTCGGTCTGAAAGCTGCTTTAGATTTTCCACAATGAGCAGAAAACGCCGCGCAGTCCCATCAGGGTCATGTGAAATGGGATGTTTAGTTTAATTCAGTCGAGTTCTGTGAAGAATACTGTTTAAGATGCCACAATAACGTCAGGGTGGATTTTTTTACGCTCAGTATTGCTGTTCACTGTTTATATTTGAATAAAGGTTTTGACATGCAACTGTTTGCCCATTATTACCGGAATTAATAATAAAAAAGATATTAGACATTGTTCTATAATCTTGACAATAGAGGCCTTGGTTGTATTGACCTCTTCACCCAGAGTCAATAAAACAAACCGCCCCCTTCGCGTCTGTGAAGCGCGTCTCTTAATCCGCTTCTCCACAGATTCAGGCAATTACAGATCATGGCATCGTCTTTTTATTGATTGCTGTGACCGAGTTCATAAAATGCTGAAAAACTGACGTTTACTTATTCACTGTAGAACAGAAATGTCAGTAGAATAGTAATGTCAGTTCAAGTCTTTACCTTCAGTCACTGCAGTGAAATTAGACATTTTGGTTTGAAAAGTTACTAGTCGTTACAGGCCAACATTTTTCTCCTCGTTGTAGCAAATCCACACAGGCGTACGAGACCTTAACTCTCGTATTTCAAATCATCATGTGACCATGTAGAAAATTTATGTTGAGGCATTGATAATCGCAATCGAATCGAATCATGAGAGCAGTGAAGGTTCACACTTCTAGTATTTATAGACTTGATGAGCCATCAGCCTCATTCATTTCATAATCTGTAGGACGATTTACTTGCTGCTGTGACAGGTGTATATAAGGAGGGATTCAGGGAGGTGTATCGAAGATGGCAGGATATTTTGAGCTGGAAGCTGCTTCTGTACCCCCCCTCCCACCCCATTTGGCAGTTGACGTTAGAATGCAGGCAGCAGGGAAATCTTTCCTCTCAACAGGGGGGTCACCCTCTGACCCCCCGCAACCCTCCCCAACGCCCTACATCGTCAGCCTGTCTGGGGACAGGAGATATGCCCGCCACCTCTTCACCCAGAGTCAATAAAACAAACCGCCCCCTTTCGCGTCTGTGAAGCGCGTCTCTTAATCCGCTTACAGTGGCTTCTCCACAGATTCAGGCAATTACAGATCATGGCATCTGTGCCCCGCTAATTGGAACTAAATACCATAAATACTCCAGCAATTAGCCAAACTAATTCCCCCAGATGGGCAAGTGATGTCAGATGTGCTGTGTGCGAGTGTTTGTGTGTGGAGGCGCTTTTGTTTGCACGGGTTTTCATTTCACAGCGCTGCAGCCCAAATAACCAGGAGTAGGTATCCTCATTATCCCATTATGCAGCATGGAAAGTGCTTAATAGGAGTTGGCGGGAGCCCCCACGGGTCTCTAATGACCAGCGGTGTCAGTCTGTGTCAGAGCCTGGCTCGTGGCTCCGATACGTCCCACAGCCTGGAGGGGAGTGGAGCCTCCATTCATATTCCTTCACATGCACACACACACACACACACACACACATTCAGTCACCTGTCGACCGTGACTCTTAATAGTCATTCATAGGTGTCAACAATCTTATTCCCCTCCATGATATCAGATTTGATGTGACGTTTCAGACGGATCAATCTATCTGATCGGTAAGCAGGAACAGACTGATCATGTCCCCACTGGTGGCGACTCTTATTCACGAGGGTCAAATGTCACGCTAGAAGTATTGTTCCTGAATTGCGATTGGCTCGGACTCGTTTGTTTCTCATCGGCAGCGCACATCGTGTCCACCAGCACGTGCCTCTTAATTTCAGACGAAACCCGATGCCGTCTGCTCCCCGCGCCGCTCATATGAACTCATGAAAACATGCTCATCGAACTCCTCGTCTCCATTGTTCCCTTTGCATTAAATGCCCATTAGGCCTCCTGCCAGCAGCCTGTCAACTTTTCACTCGGCCAACAGGAGCGCAGTGCCCAGGGCCACCATTAAAAAGCTGCCTTTTGTGTGAAGGCCCGCTCATGTTGGGGTGTTCATCTGCTGAGAGTGTTGTGATGCAGCGGCCTCCTCTCTGCTAGGAATTATCTATAAAAACGCCTCCAGTAGGACTCTGCAGAAGATCTGGCAACGTGGAGGGACGAGGATTTGGGAGTCAAGTGTCCCTGAATGGGAGCGTTGGTGGTCTGGGTGCAGCCGCCTTGCAAACAAGTGGAAGGGATGGCGCGACGGTGAGGCTAGCGCTCTGTGTGGAAGTGCTGCGCTCCTCACTTTTGTCTTCCCGCTCTCAGGACCGGGTGGGGGTTGGGGGGGGGGGGGGGCGCCTTGGCCAGAGCCCCGACTCTCGGCAGCTAAGTTAGCAGCTCCCAGCGCTCAGTATGCAACCAGGCCGCCGCGGTGACAACAACTCCATTCATGGCGGAGGTAGAAGCAAAGGCTGTGGATCTCCTCTGTGTTTTTCCCCCCAGAGAGGATAGGAAGGGGCGGTGGGGGGGCCGTGAGCCCAGCTCTTGAAGTCGAGCAGAATGGGGTCTGAAAAGAAGGGAGGGAGATAGGAAGAGTGACAGAGCGAGGGAGGGGTGGGCAGAGCGAGGGAGGGAGGGAGGGAGGGAAGGCTTCCATGCTGGATGATTGAGCGAGGCGGAGAGGAAACAGAGGTTCATCAGATGAAATGAGGTGAACATAATTCAGGCATTAATCAAGGCCGGGGCGAAAGGAGGGCGTTCTTTTTTTTTTTTTTTTTTTTTTTTCTTTTTTTTTTTCCCCCTCCGTCCATCTCTCCGCGGAAGCCATTGGGAAGGTGTGAATGAAGAGGTCTGGAGTGAAGACGGGAGAACCACTGGGCACTATCACATCATGTCCGAGTCCACCAGCAACCCCGCTTGCATGGCCGACCAGGTCAGTTTCGTCCTCTTTTACTTCGTGCCTTTTTTCACGTACAGGCGGCCTCAGCGGCGCTCGAATGTCCTCTCTCAGATGCGAAACCCTAGTGTTTACGTTTAAGGACGAGTAAGATTTGGGGGGCAAAAAGCTTTTCCGCCATCAAAGCGACGTTTGTGTGAAGCTGCCCAGACGACGGTGCGAGGTCCTGAAAGAATTGAATTAATCAGGACTAAGCATTGTCTGCACAGCCTTATTTTTCGGCGATCTTTCAGGGGCCCTGTGACGACTCAATAGCCCACAGACCACGTGAGGAGTGAGGTTGGAGTGTTTAAAAACCAGACCACGTGTGGCCCCAACTGAAAAGTTTTTATAACTAATTGCAGTGGGAAGTTCTGGCAACATTGGCAGAGGGAGGTAAGATAAAGTTTCTAAGGAAGTGGGCCGGGGGGCTGTGTGGGAGAGAAAGACAGCGGAGAGAGGAAAGTGTCCAGAGGAAGGACGCTTGGCTCAAATTTATGCTTCCCCCTTTCCTTTTACCTCTTCTTGGTCGCCAAAGGACTTGTCACTTACACAATCGCCAAAAGGAAGATTTGTTTGAATTAAAATGTATAGATATCCGATATGGCACTTTGTTCCTCTCCGATTTATGTGGGATGCCAAGTCTGGTCACATCCTCTCCTTTGTTTCTCCTCACAATGAACACCTCGCCAACTGGGAGCTCCAAGAACTATAGGAACGCAACGGGCTGCTTGTAGAGCAGCGTAAAGATGTGTGGGTCTCAACACTCTTATGTTTATGGAGTTTTATTCTATGACTACAGATGTATATATTCAAAGAAAAAAAATCTAATTTTATACAGGTGGCATTTATGTAATAGAATAAATGTGTTTTCATAAAATATTTCTATAATGCAATACAACTACAATAAAAATGTATTATAAATTTTGTCTAATAATTATCTTTACTGAAATTAATCTTTTGCAGAAAGCTATTAATTAAGTGATTGTGATTTTTGGACACGCTCTGGTCAGTTCTCATAATAATTAAAAGAAGTTGAAACTGTCAAATTTCAATATAATTTAGTTATTTTCAAACCAGTTAAGAACAGTACATCTTTGACATGCCATATGTGTTTTATAAACGTATTGTTTTAAAAAGTGGAGCGAAATACTGTAATGCTTGCTAAGGCTGCTTGTTGATGATGAGAACACTTTCCTCACTCCACTCGTCACCTCTACAGCCACCTACACCCACAAGCCCGAACCACGTCTCTAATCCTGATACTTGTGCTCAACTTTCTTTCCATCGCTTCGCTCCGAGTGAAATATTCCGTCGTCAGCTCCATCTTATCTCGCGTGGCGAGCCGAGCGGGAGCCGAGCCGAGCGGGAGCTGGGTTTGTCAGAGCATGCTTGAGAAGTAATTGGAATAATAAGATCTTAACAAGGAGGCAGTAATTATACAGCAGCACCTCTGACTCCTTCTGACACCCCTTCATGAGGATGTTGGAGGCTCCTCCTCCTGGGTTCTACCATTTGGACGGCTGAGGTCTGAATAACACGCATCCTATTCACTGGCCTGTAGGAAGGATTCTTGGTTGAGTTCGTTTCTGGTGCCGGTGAATTTGACCTCACTTTCCCTGTTACTGTGCCATGGAGAAATGGGAATGATTATTTTACAGATGGACGACGCATGGATGGATGTTAGTAGAGTCATCCAGCTACAGTCAAAATCTTGATGAAAAAACTGTTGTTTGCGGGGTTTTGTTGAAGAAGTTCAGATTAATTCATTCCACATGACCTATACTGACATTTCACTTCTGGTGTGTATGTGTATATGTGAAAGAAAGGGTCAGAGGGACCATATGGGTGCTTAAGGGCATCCTCTCCTGTCGTGTCCAGTCCACCATTCAGCAGAAGACTGCATGAAGACTGGAATTCAACATGAAGTCTGTGGAAGATTCTGTCCCAGCTGGAGTGAAGTTGCACGGCTTTACAACCTAGTGACCAAATTGCTGCTGATGACAAATTATGCTGCGGCTTTGCACATTCTTATAAGAATTAAGGGGCTATTTAATTTTATGTAGGCCAGTTGGTCTCCTATGCAGTTTATGATGCTTCAAAATATTCCCAAATTCATCCCTGATCCTGAATTTGGAAACAATTTCTTCTCTTTATAATTTAGATTATTTTATGCCAAAGATTGGTGTTATGGTGGCTCTACAGCTGAGCTTTACTGCATTCTTTAGAAGGATGCATGAGATAGTTTATACTATAATTACATTTTCGTCACAGCAATAATTAGCAAACGTGGTGGAATTACATTCTGTCCTTGTTCTTGAATTCTGCCTCTTCCTTGATAAGCACCATTCCTGTTAAACCCAATGGGAGCCATCAGCAGATCTGAGACAATAAGAAGTCTGTGGCCACACATAGATGCTTGACATCAGCAGCGCAGTCATCTCAAGCGGCAAGACGGAAGGCTTTGATTGGCCAGTGTGCTTCGTTTTAAGGAAGTACAATAACGGCAGCCTCATGCCTTGGAAACTGGACCAGAAGGAACTCAGTAGTGATGTTGCTGGAGGAAACGCCGCTACTGTCTTAACCTGGAAGGCAAGGTGCCACGCATCCAGCCCAGAAGTCCTGATGCTGGCGGCAGATCACTTCTCCCAAGTCATCAGTACATTTACATTTACATTACATTTACAGCATTTATCAGATGCCCTTATCCAGAGCGACTTACAATCAGTACTTACAGGGACAGTCTCCCTGGAGCAACTTAGGGTTAAGTGTCTTGCTCAGGGACACAATGGTAGTAAGTGGGATTCGAACCCGGGTCTTCTGGTTCATAGGCGAGTGTGTTACCCACTAGGCTACTACCACCCTGTAGCTGGCGCAGTCGCGACTGCATCGGCGAACTCCAGCGGACGATGTTGTCGTGTGTATGTGAGTGTGAGAGAGCGCGTGGGGCAGGTGAACAGCTTGATCTGGCCCCCAGCGCCACAGCCGAGTCTCCTGTACGTTCCCCCCCGCCGCGCTCACGCTGCGTTAATTGGATGATGGGGTGCAGCGAAGCGCAGCTCGGGAAGCGGGAGCGGGCTGTCCGCTCTCATCAGCCCGCTCACCTCACTGGGGCTCTGAGGCTTCTCCTACCGGAGACGCCATAACGTTCCTGCTTTAGAACCCTCTGCAGGCCTCTGATTGGATGGATGGATGAGGCTGACATGCACAAATGAAACATTTGGAAATTTAGGCAGGAAGAAATGAAAATGTCAGACACGTGATTGTTGTAAAGGTCGCCCGTGTGATATTTTCACACACCCATGCCACAAATGTATGGTGTAGTTAATTCCACCTACATCCCAGCTTTTGGGTATGTAGCACTGAGGCCACACCCCCAGCCCTAACGCAGTCACCGTAAATTCCGGCGCGTGAGAGCGGCTGCAGCAGGCCGCCGTGTCAGATTCCTGCGGGCGACCCCACGTCCTGACGTGCTGCTGCAGCGGCTGCCGGGAGAGCCACGTTCTACCCAGAGTGGCGGGAGATGGAGAACTCTCAGGTAAGGTTCCTCTCAGCCTCAAACTCGAGACTCGCGTCTCCAGGGGAGGCCTGCATTTACACCGTGGCGTGATGGCTCTGGAACAAACCCGCTTTGTAATTCAAAAATCAAATTCCTCAATTGCGTCTTCTGCACACATAACGGGAGATAGAACAACGGGAACGTGGTGGCCGGAATAACCGCTTCGATCGATTTGCGCTTGACGGAGTGAAGCGACTCCTGGATGACCCTTCTGTGGCGGGCGGGGGGCATCACCAGTTTGGGGACTGCATTTTGAGGACCCTTCCTCTGACAACTTACCATTGGACATAATTAACCAAGCATGCGAAATGTGTTTTCAGTGGGCTGGAATGCAGCCCTGTGTTTGTGCGGTGGGAAGCCCTGCTCTCTCGTCTTTAGCGACATTACTTTCACATCACAGGGGTTGGATAATGGCGTCTTTGATGCTGAGGTCCATAGGCGTTTATTTAAGTCCAGTCATGTCAGACTCCATTTACAGCCAGTTCGGCTGTAATGTCAACGTCATTTCCTTTCTTCCTTCGAAGAGATTGTGAGCATTTTCATTGTCTGCGACTACAGTGAATAGACGTGTGTATATATATATACAAAATACGGTCTCATGGGCGGTCAGCTGCTCCCTCATCTCACATACGTGGACTGTCTGAAGGCATCCTACCTGATCGGTTTGCAGTAGCCTGCAGCGGAATGTGAAGTTCCTTTAAAAAGACTCCAGGCTGCACCTTTGACACGCTGGAAATCTGAAATGCCAGTGGCCTGTTGTCAGTTGTGAGCCATGAACCTTTCCGGGTACAAAATGAATTTTTTTAAGCACAGTTTATAACAGTTTTAACACTCATATGTTCATCAAAACAAGCACAATATTTTACCTTTTGCTTCCACAATCCTTTGTGAATGGCTGTAGTTTTTTAAAGAACCTGGGGGATTTCTTTCCATACAAATACTGATGAAAGGCATTTTTAAGATTATAGTATCTTACATAGATTCAGCTTCACCAAAATACATTAATAGAACTTGAAAAGATAAATACATATACATTTTTTTTTTTTCTGCTCTTACCTTTTTTTCTACTTGCTGCCGTGACAATGCAATTTCCCACTTGTGGGACTAATAAAGGTTTATCTTATCTTTATCTTATCTTATATTCTATGTGTGGTTGTGTCAAGTTGTCATTTCCTGTGACCCATTCTACTGCAGGTTTCCAACACTGCTTCAGGGCCTTTCACCGGCTTGCAATGGCTTCTGTGTTTTGCACAAGTTCTACAGTGCAGCAGGAAGTTTAAATTCATTTTAATAAGGTTAAGTGCTTTGTGGTTCCGTTAGTTGACATACAGTTGTCTGAGCATGCTATACACAGTTGTTCAGTGAAAAAAAAGGAAAGAACCCATTGGAGAACATTTGAGTTCTCGGGTAAATTTAACCTAGGTTCTACCCCGTAATTAGTTTTCTGAACCAGCTTCTTCCTAGCTTTCCAAAATACAAAGAAGCAGGAGAAGATTGCAAAGCATCATTTAGCTCTTCCCTCGGACTGTTAATTGGGCCTGCTAAAGACCTTCAGGAAGATTTTTCTTGTCTTGATTGGTGGTGTACTGTTCTACTATACGACAAAGAAACAAATGTGACCTTTCCCTGTTTCCAAGCCTCAAAAGTCAGCATTAAAAGTTTTCAGGAAGGAACATCTTAGCCAGCCTGATAAGTATTGGAAACATGACCTGTAGACAGAGGTAAATATAGACACTCTTCAGATACTACAAGATAATAAGATCAGAAGTGTCAGTCCAAGAGCTGGCTGTACTGGAAATTCCTCTGAATATGAAGGAACAAAGTAGATTGTTTAAATGCATTGAACAAAGAAAGACTCAACAATGACCAGATGTCCTTCTTACATTTGCTAAATTCTGCTCTGTGCCGCTGACCCTCCATGGATCAGATTTGTTTTTCCAGCACATCCTACAGATCCTAGGTCAGGTTGATATCTGGACAATTTGGAGGACATGTTCCAACAATTTTGCAGTGTGGCAGGGACAGTGACACAGCAATCACACACAAAAAAAGGTATTGGTGCCCGCTGGTCACGTTCAGGGTAAGCGTGTGGTGGGTCTGTGGTCACTATACTTCATTGTGTAGTGAAAGAGCTGGTGATAGTTACCTCACGCACTGAGGTCATGAGAGGTCACTGGAAGGGACCAGGGTCACTCTTTGAGTGACAGAGGTGTCTCCATACCGGAGATGTTTGAACAGATGTTTCCACAACTAAAGGCTCATTTCCTTCCCCTTCTCTATCTCTCTCATGTACAATACATGTTTTATTCGTTTTTATTCCTTTCATGAGAATAGATAAGTACAGTAAATATATGGCCAAGTGCAGTATTTTTGTCTCATTTGTTTAATTAGGTTTTCTTTACCTGTGTTGATGAATTTCAAGTCACATTAATTTATAGGAAATCATACCATACACTTAAGGTGGCCAACAATACAGATTATATGGTGACTATAATTAGTTGAAGTTTCACATGTAAATTCTTCTAGTTAGCTTTTTAATGGTTTCATGAAAACACACTTTATGAATAATTTAAATTCTCTCTTTACTTGAATTAGACATTAAAGCCTTGCACTGGGAATTTGACATATTTTCAAACTGGTTCTACACATTAAATATGAGGCATGGTTACTATTGTGAGGTCAGACATCTTAGCACTGGTTTGGTAATAGTGCCCAGTGACTCACTCACTCACTACTAAGCCATGATTGTGGTTTCCTAATATTGCAATATTGCTGAGGTTATTAAGCTACTTATGTCAATGCACCACTCCAGATGCATGCACTGCTGCACAGTATAGAGTAGCATGCAGACAATGTCACCTCAGTACTAAACACTGAACGAATGAGCATTGATGTATTAAGAGGATGTTGCTTGGAAGAGTCTTTTTTTCTCCCCACTACTACAAAACATGGCTGGTGAGTTATTGTTTGTATGTGCTAGTTTGGGGCTGGAATAATGAGAATAGTGGAGAATCTCCAGTCTGGACGAGTATCAGCCTGCTTTGGATTAAACGTTTTGCTGAAAACATTTCAGCATGAGCTCTTCTCCTTTCTGATAGGATCTACTTTCTTTTTCATGCAAATGTCCCTGGTTCAGAGGCAGGTGCTGCAGAACCAACGTTGCAGAAGTGCTGAAAGCTGCATTTGGGGTGCATTAGAACAATACAGACACAGATGTAAAGAGTGTAAATTGTGAGCAGGTAATCAGACATGCAAAACACGTGATCTTGAGTGAGAAAGCACTGTTGATGTGTGTGTGTGTGTGTGTGTGTGTGTGTTCATGCAGTGCAGTGAGATGTCATTAACAAGTACTGTATTGCAGTGTAATATTCACATATTCCAGCCTGTGACCAATTTTGAAATATTTGAGCAAATTTCAAATGAAGTGTCAAGCTGTGGCAGAAGGATTGGCAAAACAATTGATAATTACATTATTCCCTTCATACATACAGTCCATTTAAATAACATTAGGAATATAAAGGGAATCACTTGATTTCTTTTTTCTGTGCTATTTTTGTTACATTTGCAGCTTGGCCCTGATGTTGTTAGTGTTAAACAGATCAGTAAATTAATACAGAGACGTGATTGCATGTGTTATCTACACACCTAATGCACTCCAGCCAGCCAATCGGAATTAAGTATTACACACAAACACCGAGAGGACTACGGTAATGTAAGCATGTGTGTGATAGTGAAGTGAAAGTGACTAGTTGTCACATGTCACAGCACCCAGTGAAATGTGGTCTCTGCATTTATCCCATCTCTGAGGGAGCAGTGGGTAGCCATGACAGGCGTCTGGGCAGCAGTGTGTGGGGATGGTGCTTTGCTCAGGTGCACCTTGGCAGTCGGGATTCAAACCGGCAGACCCATACCTTCTGAGTATGGGTCTGCTTCCTTACCTGCTAGGCCACCACTGCCCAAGATCTGTTCGTTGTTAAGGTTTGTCCGCGATTTGAACCCGGGACCTCTCTCACCCAAAGCGAAAATCATTCCCTTAGGCCAATGAGGCAATGTGCATGTGTGTATGTGTCTATACACACACACACACGCTTACATCACAGTTGACCTCTCAGTGTGTGTGTGTGTGTGTGTGTGTGTTTTAAGGTCAGGTGGTGTCAGTGCAGATATCCACGTGTAAGCTGGTGTGTGCAGTTGCTGCCGATATGAACATCCTGTGTGTATGAAGCGTAATCCTCACCTGTGCCAATATTGAGCCATGGTGTGGTGTTTGTTTCCATGTTAACAGCGGAGTGACACATGGACATGAACTGGGGTGGCCACCTCCACCCCTCCTCTCTATCTCTCGCGAATTCTGACATGTGTACTCCTCCTTTGCTCTCCGTTTGTGCACCTGTGTGCAACCCTGTGGCTCAATGTGTGTGTGTGTGTGTTTGGAGGGGGTCAGGAGGGGGTCCAGTCTGCGGATGTAGAGCAACTCCCACTGAGACTTGCTGTTTATGTGTGTGTGTGTGTGTGTGTGTGTGTGTGTGTGTGTGTGTGTGATGCTCTTACGTAAAGGACAGATGGGCTCAGCTGGGCTACAGTATCTCTTCTCTTCTCCCGCTCTGTGGGTTGTGCAGTTTTATTGTGGCCACAGTTGTGAATTGTTTCATTTTGTTTCATCTGGGTCCCATTTAGGGAGGGACTTCTGAGTAATTACTGGACTAATTGTGTTTATTGTGTCATGCAACTACTACAGTTCTTGCTAAATCAATAGTTTCAGTAATTGAAAACTTTAGGGACGGTTGAACCATTTTTTTATTTTCATTTAACATAATCAGAGGATTGACCAGATATGTTGTAAAATCATATACCTGGGAGTTAATGCAAAGTAAATAAAAATTACTTATGAAAATTAACATTTTTTACACAAAGCGCAACCTTCTCTACAGCCAAACATGGAGTAGCACCATCCTACCTCACAGCCCTTATTACACCTCGCACTGCACTTCGTATACTCCGAGCCTCCAGTACTGCTCGCCTGGTTCCTCCATCTCTGAAGCTAAAAGGAAGACGCTCATCTAGACTCTTCTCTGTCTTGGCCCCTCAGTGGTGGAATGAACTTCCCCTGGAGGTCAGAACAGCTCAGTCACTTCACACAGCAGCTCAAGACCTTCCTCTTTAAAGAATATTTAGGTTAACTTGTAACTTTCTTATTGTCTTACTTATACATAGAAACTACAACAGAGTGAATTAAAGATTGTATTCATAGTTGGGGGTCCTAGTTCTAGAATTGATCCCTTCGTCGATGGTAACATGGAAACATGCTGTAAGTCGCTCTGGATAATGGCGTCTGCCAAATGCCTTAAATGTAAATGCTCAGCTTGGGCTTGTGTAAGGGAAGGCATCCTCAGGATTTAAATAAATCGTTCTATTTTTTTGTAATTAAACTGTTGACAGCATTTACAGCATTTATCAGACGCCCTTATCCAGAGTGACTTACAATCAGTAGTTACAGGGACAGTCCCCCTGGAGCAACGTAGGGTTAAGTGTCTTGCTCAGGGACACAATGGTAGTAAGTGGGATTTGAAGATGAGTCTTCATGAGGTTCATAGACGAATGTGTTACCCACTAGGCAACAACCACCCTATTCATCCAAAACACCCTATATATAATACCACCCTATACCCTTTATCAATATTTTATGTGACTGTATTTCATGTGTATTCACATATTGTGAATTGATCATAGAAATATATGTTGATATATTCTATAATGATATATTTTATATGTAAGCAATATATAAATATATGAAATAGGATATATGACAATATTTGAAAATATTGCAATTATTGTCAATTTCATATATTGAATAAATACATTGTTATACTATTTAATATATTATTATATATACTGAAAAATGTCCTACATTAAATGAGATCACATATTGAAAAAAGGGGCAGTGGTGGCCTAGTGGTTAAGGAAGCGGCCCCGTAATCAGAAGGTTGCCGGTTTGAAATCCCAATCTGTCAAGGTGCCACTGAGGTGCCACTGAGCAAAGCGCCGTCCCCACACACTGCTCCCCGGGCGCCTGTCATGGCTGCCCACTGCTCACCAAGGGTGATGGGTTAAATGCAGGGGACAAATTTCACTGTGTGCACTGTGTGCTGTGCTGTTGTGTATCACATGTGACAATCACTTCACTTTTTTTTTTTTTTTTAAAAAGGCATTGCAAATATATGGGAAAGTTTCTCATATGTTGAAACATATTTAATGTATTTCAATATAAATTCTACTACATAACAATATAGGTTCGTTTCGTAAGGGCAGGGACTGTGTATTTCTGTAGGATTTGTTTCTGGGTTGGATGTCCAACCAGAGGTATCTTTTATATAGTCTGGCGTAGATCCTCTTCATGCTGAATTGAAGGTGGAATTTGTGTCCTCCAGCATTCTGAGAGCAGCTGAATGTGTTTTCAGTGTGGACAGTTTAGTTTGGCCCAACATGAACTGATATTTGGGGACAAGAAGAGGACACAGTTTTTTCTTATTTGTTTTGCATGCTGAGTTGACGCTAATAACGTTTGTAGCCTGTTTGCATTTGTGGCACTGTCACGCAGCGACTCAGATGGTGTTTTGTGTGTGTGGAGAGACATGGGGAGCACGGGGACTCCGAGGCCACCTGAGTGCAATTAAAACCCCAGAGACATCAGGCTAGGACTGAGCAAAAAGTGACAATAACAATAATAATATTTCATCTGTGACCACATGATCGATTAAGATTAACCTCAGGGACTAATAAATGATCATCTCTTATCTCTCTTATGTTGGTGTGCTGGCATTTGACAAAAGGTTTAATGTTTAATGCGTTAATGTTTGGAAGAAATAATGATTTGACATTTTATCATAATACCCGAAAATAGCTAATTTTCCAACCTTACCTGACAGGGAATATGAAATGTTACTAGCATTGGAATTTCTGAACAGTCTCTGAAGCGCAGGATTTTTTTGAGAGCCTCAGGTTGCCGTGCGAATCAGCAGACTGCGGTCTGGGTCACTTCCTGAGGTCATTTGAAAGGTCGTTTAGAGCACCATCTGACAGGAACAGATGGAGAGAGTACACTTCACATAAGGCCATGAATGCTCATGAACGATTTCGGTTCACATCAAGTACACCCCATCACGCTCTGCTTTAATGCCGTGTTCACTCTGTTTTTCCATCTCAGTTGAAATTATTAGTTTTATATTTAATTTCATAGTTTTACATTATATTTGGATGTACACATGTGACAGGTGCTGTGTTCGTCCATCTTGTCCCTTTTTTTTGTTCTGTATTGGACATTTCTGTACTAATCCCTCTCTCGGGACATTGTGTTCTAGAACGGAGCGGTTCCGGGGGAAGCCGTAAAGAAAGATGAGAACTCCCGGCGAGGAAACTGGGGAAACCAGATCGAGTTTGTGCTCACCAGTGTGGGTTATGCTGTGGGACTGGGAAACGTCTGGAGGTTCCCCTATCTGTGCTACAGGAATGGAGGAGGTACAGAACCCTGAAACCTACCATCTACTGAATTCACAGAAACTCCGGTAGAGAGCGAGGAAAAAGAATGGAGCCAGTGGAACCTTACGTATTGATTTAAAGTGTTAGATTCTCAGGATGAAATCCAAGGCTCAGGTGAACAGTAAAATATGAGACTGGGTGATTTTTCGCTTTTATTGAGAGGAAGAAAGTTGTTCTTTCATGCTCCTTACTAAGATCCACATGGACACGACACACACTGAGCACCTTCCTATCTACAGAACAAAAATGGCTGGAGCCAGCACGGATAGTGGACATGTTGTTTATCAGAGCTTGGCCTTGCAAGAAAAACATTATTCCATGAAGAACAAGAGAAAAAGCAGAGCACTAAATAAAAGTAGATGTAGAAATACAATATAGAAATAATATGTAAAATCATACTAAATCCTTCAAAAGCCATGAAAGCAAATCCCCAGCTCACCTCTCTTCCCACAATACTGCGGTGGCCAGAACTCCAATTAGCTGGAAAAGTCCTAAGCGCAGTTGTTTTTTTGTTTTTATTTAATTGCGTTCCACAGCAATCACTTTAAAATAAGGCACATTCAAGCTAATGTTTTTAATTTAGATACACTTTATATATGTACATGTCCATGCATAATACACATCCCTAATGTGACTGAATACTGACCTTCAACAACTTAATAAGGAATATGAGTTTGTTCCCAAAAGAAATCTGAAGAAAGATTAGTTTTTGTGCAAAAAAAATTTTGTTTGTACAAATGACAGATTTGTGCAATCTGGTACTAACTGTGAAGGGCTGCAAAAACTTGCATTAATAAGTCATTTTACTACTTGACTTTGGACTTACCATTACCATCTGCAGCATATGTGTGTTTTGTATTATTTCAGCGGTAGCAGCAGCTTATACACTTTGTGCAAGTAATCCTGTTTAATGCTTGCAAAAATGCAATGAACTATTTGGCAACAGCTTGTAAATGGGTTATGTTCACACCTTACTTTATTGAAAGTGTGCATTTCAATATTCAGTTTTGGTGCACTGCAGGGCAATTCATCACGGCACTCTACACTTTGTTTTTATTAGGCGCTTTCATGTTCCCCTACTTCATCATGCTGGTGTTCTGTGGCATCCCTCTCTTCTTCTTGGAACTTTCCTTTGGTCAGTTCACTAGTTTGGGCTGTCTGGGTGTGTGGAAAGTCAGTCCCATGTTTAAAGGTGAGTTCTGGCTTGCATTAGGATGACCACACCACCTAATTCTGTTGTCAATTATCTTTAAAACATTTTTAAAAGGTTTGGAATGTTTAGGATATGTCATTATTTTAAAAAATATGAATACACCTATATCCCATCCCTTATCTCTCTCTGTGTCCACATTGTCTTTGGCAGGTGTGGGCTATGGGATGATGGTGGTCTCCACCTACATTGGCATCTATTACAATGTGGTCATCTGCATAGCTTTTTATTACTTCTTTACATCAATGACCAACCTGCTGCCCTGGACCTACTGTAACAACCCCTGGAACACACCAGACTGCAGTGGGGTGGTGAGCACTTCCCACTTAAATGCCACCCTGGCCAACGCCACCTCAGCTGTGGTGTCGGAGGTGGTCAACCGCACCAAGAGGACCAGCCCAAGTGAGGAGTACTGGAGGTGAGGCTCTGGAGCTGAAATCTTCATTTATCTTAAGCTGGAGAAATAGAAGAAGATCAAACTAAAGTAAAACTGATTGAACTTGCCACATCAAACTACATAAGCAACACAACTGTGACAACTAACCTATAGCTGACCGATTTCAGCTGAATGGCTACAGAGTCATATCTGTCCATGGTGGTCAGTTCAGGGTTAGGTTTGGGTCATGTTGCAGTATTTTGAGGATCACAGGATCCCAGTTCAGTTAGGTAGCTATGGTTATTCATAAAAAAAAAATTTATGATGCTTACGAATGAGTAAATATCAGGTGCAGAATAAATTCTAATTCAGCAAGATTGATATTAGCATCATCCAGGTGGACGCATTGATGATTTATTATTGGCTTTGTTTTTCATATTAACCAGTTTATCAGAGGCAGTAAGTGTATTACTGGGTGGGGAAATTCATATCTGCCATCAGAATGTCAGAATGGGACTAAGGTGGTGTTGTGTTGATTGTTGACTGTAGTCCGAGTGAATAGGGGACATTGAGAGTGTGTGTGTGTGTGTATGTGTGTGTGTATGTGTGTGTGTGTGTGTGTGTGTGTGTGTGTGTGTGTGTGTGAGTTTTAATTCCTCCAGAAATGGTTGGTGCCTAGCAGTGTAGTTACGGAGTAATGAAAGGCTCTAGTGTTCATGAGCACAGTGGTTCAAATAATCCTTTGTGTCGGAGGAGCTGCTTACCATTGTGCTGAAGAGTTAAAATAACTGTTTGATGTTGTGGACTGCTGCTGGTTAGGTTTTCTTATTTATGAATAAGAAATATAAAATGAATAGAAATAGAACAAGTAGAAAAAGTTTCAACATCTGGAGCACATTTATTATTGGTTATCTAGCACCCCTTGCATGTTGCGTTTCTTCTGCAGCTTCTGGTCATTTACTCTGTGCCCACAGAAACTATGTCTTGAACATTTCTGATGGTATTGGGAACTTTGGGGAAGTTCGGCTGCCCATTCTGGGATGCCTGGCTGTTTCCTGGTTGGTGGTGTTTCTCTGCCTGATCAGAGGAGTCAAGTCATCTGGAAAGGTGTGTTGAAGTGCCTGTTTTATTGTG
This sequence comes from Denticeps clupeoides, assembly GCF_900700375.1. NCBI lineage: Eukaryota > Metazoa > Chordata > Actinopteri > Clupeiformes > Denticipitidae > Denticeps > Denticeps clupeoides. The sequence continues at coordinate 6,583,640 of NC_041710.1, read as the reverse complement.
TTTTATATGTGTGTTATTGATGAAATGTCGAGTCATGGCTGTCTGTAGTAGATCTGTACGTCTCCTGCTGACACTTCTGCTCAGTTCTGTAGTCTCTTGTTGGATCTCTGTGGTTGGTAGGTGGTGTATTTCACAGCAACCTTCCCATATGTGGTGCTCACCATCCTCTTCATCAGAGGAATCACGCTGGATGGAGCCATCAGTGGCATCAAGTATTACCTGACCCCTCAGTGGCAAAAGATACTGGATGCGAAGGTATGGATTTTAGTCTGTGAGTTTCCCTCTCCACTCCAGTTGATCATTTGCTTCAGGAATTTACTTCAGGAATAGGCCCTTTCACAACGGAGGAATTATTTCACAGTTCTGAGATCTGTTGGAGAAAATGTCCACTTTTTCTGTTGTGTTTGCACCCCAGGAACCAGGAGCGACTGTAGGTTTAGACATCAGTGCTGAAGCCGCTACACTAGAAACTCCCAGTGGAAGTGATAATTGGCCGAATGCATGGAATACTGTACACCAGCACTACACACACAACATTTCCATTTCAGAAGCTGAACGCCCCGCTCAAATGATGTTACTGTTGGTGGTTTACGTCGTTCTACAGTTCCTACGGTGGTGTGAATGCAGACAGAAAAATTAACTGAGGGAGCTACAAAGATTTTACAAAAAAAAGTTGTGAAGAAGTTACGAAAATTGGTTGTCGACAAATAATGTTACAGACCCCATAGGAAAGACACAGCTTCTACTCTGACACCTCTATATATTGTATAGTTCATTGTCTATAGTTCTTGAAATGGATGTTCATCTTTTATATTAAATATAAAAAAATAAGTATTTTCATAGTGACCTGCCTTCGGTCATCTCTTAAGCCAGAAAATGTTGACAGGCTGTTTTTTATCGACAAAAATCGGAAAGCCTTGTTCACTTACTGAAATGTGTTTTACATAAAATAATGTATAATTGTGAATCATCGTGATTACAGTATTGATAAAAATAATCCTGATTATCGTTTTGGCCATAATCGTGCAGCCCTACACACTACTGTCTTTTTCTCCAGGTGTGGGGAGACGCCGCGTCTCAGATCTTCTACTCGTTGGGTTGTGCCTGGGGGGGTCTCATCACTATGGCGTCTTACAACAAGTTCCACAACAACTGTTTCAGGTACTGCCTCCAGCCCACCTGTCCAGCAACTGTTCAGAACCTCACTCACTAACCTGCAGCTGGAGACTCTTCGTGGTTCCTGTCTCACAGTGCCATCTGCTGGTGGAAAGATGCATTGTTTCTCTGCAAACATCCACCAGCTGATCCAAAGTTGTGTTTGTTCCTTCAAACAGAGACAGCATTATCATCAGCATCACCAACTGTGCCACCAGTGTCTATGCCGGCTTTGTCATCTTCTCCATTTTGGGCTTCATGGCCCACCACCTTGGGGTGGAGGTGTCAGAGGTGGCTGATCATGGCCCTGGTCTTGCGTTTGTGGCCTACCCAGAAGCCCTCACACTGCTGCCTGTCTCCCCTCTCTGGTCATTGCTATTCTTCTTCATGCTCATCCTCCTTGGGCTGGGAACTCAGGTGAGCTAAACATGGCCACATGGAGGGCACTGGGCTCAACTAAGTTCATCTTGCATTCTGCAGGTTAATACTCTATAGTGTACTGAAGGGGCAGTAGCCTAGTGTTTAAGGAAGTGGCCCCGTAATCAGAAGGTTGCCGGTTCGAATACTGATCTGCCAAGGTGCCACTGAGGTGCCACTGAGCAAAGCACCGTCCCCACACACTGCTCCCCGGGTGCCTGTCATTGCTGCCCGCTGCTCACCAAGGGTTATGGTTAAAAGCAGAGGACACATTTCAGTGTGTACCCCGAGTGCAATGCTGCAGTGTATCACAATGAAAATCACTTCACTTCCACCTCAAGTAACTGTAACAAATGGAGATATAACAACACACATATTACGATATTCCAAACACACATATTCCAAATACATGCCTGATTAAAATTGGCACATTGGTTTTATTATTACACTAGTTTGCTGTTCAGTTCACCAATTCTACAGATACGGACTGATGATGTAGGAATGCAGTGTTATCACATACACAATTGTTGTATACCCAGGACACATTGCACACAAGTATTTCATTCCTGCAGCTACTGAAGACTATGACAGTCAAATGAGACAAGTCAATCAAAACAGCAAACTGGAAATCAATACAGAATGGCTGTATTGATATTGGTGATGTTTTGTGTTTGCATTTGCTTGCATGCAGTTCTGCCTGTTGGAGACCTTAGTGACTGCCGTAGTGGATGAGGTAGGCACCGACTGGATCATCAGAAACAAGACCATCGTCACACTGGGAGTGGCTGTCTTGGGGTTCTTGCTGGGTGTGCCACTGACCACACGGGTAAGGGCTACACGCAGTCTCACACACGCATACACTTCCTTTGGTGTTCCTGGTCTCATTCTCCATGGTCTCTGGCACAGGCTGGAATATATTGGCTGCTGTTGATGGATAACTATGCAGCCAGCTTCTCCCTGGTCATCATCTCCTGTATTATGTGCATCTGCATCATGTATGTCTACGGTGAGTCAACAGTCCCTACTCCAGATCCTCAATTCTGTGATTCACCATTTTGTACAAGATGTGCCGGATTGTTCATGTTCCCTCATAATTTTTCAGGGCATAAGAATTACTTTAAGGATGTGGAGATGATGCTGGGTTTTCCTCCTCCAATCTTCTTCAGGGTCTGCTGGAGATTTGTGTCTCCTGTCATCATTACTGTAAGTTCTTGTGGGCCTTGTTTTCCAAAAGGCCATAAAAGTCTCACTTCACTAAACTGTTGGTTTGTTTATGGTTTGGGTACATCACCGTTTTGTGGGACAGTGAGCTTCAGCAGGTTCCTCTGTCATTCCAGTTCATCCTGATCTTCACCGTTATTCAGTACAAGCCCATCACCTACAACGACTATGTCTACCCGGGCTGGTCTGTGTTCATCGGATTCTGCATGGCCTTGTCTTCTGTCATCTGCATACCCCTGTACGCTCTCTACAAAATTGCGGTGTCTGACGGAGCCACCTTCTTGGAGGTAAGTGCTGATGACGCCATTGAAAGTAAATGAGGATTGCAGCACAAAGTACACCATTCTTGCAATAATATATATTACATAACATGTTCTAGGGTGGTAGTAGCCTAGTGGGTAACACACTCACCTATGAACCAGAAGACCCAGGTTCAAATCCCGCTTACTACCATTGTGTCCCTGAGCAAGACACTTAACCCTGAGTGTCTCCAGGGGGGGGCTGTCCCTGTAACTACTGATTGTAAGGGCATCTGATAAATGCCGTAAATGTTCTAACATACGTCAACATAAGCAACTCCTGCTCTGAAGTCCGCATTGTATATAGATGCTTGATTTTATTAATCCCCAAATCTGACAGAATGGTGCTTCATGTGTCTCTCCCTCTCTGTCCGTCCAGCGGTTGAAGAACTCAGTAAAGCCGGACCCTACCTGGGGACCTGCCCTCCAGGAGCACCGTAAGGGCCGCTATAGTTCAGGACCTGATGGGTTAGAAGTGTGTGCCCTCAAGGATGACCTGAAGGGGAAGGAGAAAGAGAAGGAAAAAGAGACAGAGAAGGAGAAAGACGAAGAGAAGAAGGAGGAGATCGGCCTGACTATCCAGGGCAGCAATGGCTCTACACACAACCCCACCCCCAGCGCATAGAGGTGCTGGCATCCCGGCTGGCACCACTGCCCTCTGTCCTTCACCACGCCACACGATGCCCAGGGCACCGTGCCTGTTACAGACCTTTACATGATGTAAGGGCTTTATTATTTCTAACCTCTAGAGAAATTGGTTGTCGTCCAAATTTTGGGGGCGTAATTTAACAATGCATTTTTTTTTTTATTGTAAAAGGAAGAGTAAAAAGAAAACAATGCATTCATGCACATTATGCAGGAACATAAACAATGTTGTGCACACTTGATATATGCTGAGGACACATTGGATACCTTTCTTGTCCATCTTTGAAATCCAGAATTCTTGCAGAATGGAGTGCAGTATCGAACTTGTGTGCGATATTGACCACGCATGTCGGTGAAAAAGCTGGATGCCAAATATTCTGTTGTCGGCGTCGCAGACGTGTTCATTGTTGTTAGTGAAATTTAGATGTTTACTGGGTGTTCACCTGCCCTGTGGTCCCATTGTTTCCCCCAGACATCAGAGCACATTTGATTGGGCGCAGTTGGGGGAATTTTTCTGAGGGCGGAGTTCATGGACCGACAGCGCAAGCAGTTAGTACCGTAAGCACAACGTCTGCACAACGTTCGAAGGATTTTTGGCTTCAGCTTTTCCTGGCAGCTCCTGCACTCTTACCACGTTCTCATTGGCCGTGCTCAGGGTCCTTCATAATTTGCTAAATCAACATTTAAAGCACACTGAGCTAACTTTTCACTTGCGGAACAGCAGACTTGGAGAATTCAGAACACAGTCTTCCAGATGCCACAGTGACGTGTCTTTTGCGTGAAGGAAGCGGGTTGATCGCTGTAAGCTGCTAGCATGCCTGTGCATGTGACGTCGTGTAGCACAAGTTGCCTTGGCAACACACCATAATCAAGACCCGTCGGAGAGCACAAGGTTCTGTATGTTACCAAAAACACATTCATCATGCACAAACTGCGACACGTTTCACCCGCTCCTTCTTCTGTAAGGTCTTCTAGTAGCACTGAGCCCTACGTACTGTGGGAGGGCTCAGCGTATGAAGTACTGAAGAAAGCTGGTTTTGTCTTTATCTCCAGGAGATGTAAAGGCAGCCAGTGTTCATCCTAAATGAACAAGTGTAAACATAGTCAGATGCATTTACTATAGCATGGTAGTTCCAGTAGAACCGTCTTGTTTTAGCCATCATCCTGGTAAAATAACAGATGATTCTGTAATGAAGCTGCAGTAATGGAGTATTATGTTTTAGAGTATTAACAGTATTGTTTACCATTCCTCATCCATTACTTGATTTTTTATTATTATTATTATTATTATTATTAATGTAAGTTGAGGGTTTTGTCAGTAGGCAAGACGCCTCTGTGTTGGGTGCTCGGGTTCACGTGTAGGAAGTGGCATTGTGGCTGAACTGGAGTCTGTTTTGGTGGGACGTGCAGTTCAGCAATACAGCTGCTAAAATGGGAGATGATCCACGTACTGCTGAAACTTCAGAGGAGTATTTCTTTCATCTTTAACAGGTCATCACTGTGTATAAAACATTTATTCATGTCCTCTGGTATGTAGTGTTCGTGTTCTGTACATTTCGCAATGTTTCTATGTAAAAAACACATCACGGTGTTATATCAGATGTCCAAAATGTGTGTAGGATCAGCAAAAAAAAATTTGAAAAAAACTTTTGCAGTCCAGCAGAAGGCTTTGGACTCTCAGGGGAGTAGTTTTTGTTTATTGAAGTCAGTCGTAGGCAGAGTGCAGCAGACCAACCTATACTTTAGAGCGCCACGTGGGTCCTTGTGAAATCCCGCAGGTTCACTTTTAGGTCTTAACTCAATCAGGGTTCTTTTCTGCCAGATCCTGTGCTCCCCGATTGAACTGTTGGAAAGGTCCTTGCTCCAGTCTGATGTTTGGCACTACAAGGCCCCCTCTGTTGCTTTGCACATCTCCAGTACCATAGGTTCCTGTTGGCACATGTTCTGCTTTGGTTCTTGGGGATGGATGCTGATTCGTCTAACACAGAAACGTACCCTTCAGCTGATGACTAGTGAGTGTATGATCAGAAGACCGTGGTTAAGAAGCAAAGGACAGAAGACCCCAGTGTAGACCATGCCTACCACCAGCATGTGGCTAACTGGAACCTCTGATGACGTTTCTCTCTCTCCCCGAGGTTCAGGGTTCCTCTGTTGACTCGTGACCCCATGTTGTTCTGGTAGAGACGTGTCAGTACTAAACTAGATCTGCGCTGTTCTCCCTGAGGTACTCCCTGTCTTTCTTTACCCATAGTGTACAGTAATGTAAAAATTAATTGGACTGTGTATGTACGTTTCATGTTTTTATTTGGGGTTGGAATTCTGATGTTTTTTTTAAGGTGTTGTTAAATGTAATGTTAATGTGTTCTGTGTAGTGACTTCCCAACTGCTGAGATGGAATTTACTTCTGGATAGGGTTAGTATTGATGTCATATATTTCTAATCAATATGTAAATATCCATGTTGTCATTTAACACAATCTACCTTCTAAAGAGATGTATTTGTTTGAAATGTTTATTTTTTAAAGTACTAAAATTGCTGAGTGATTTTTAAGAAATTGTATCCACGTGTAACAACTTGACCTTTTGTCCTAAAAGCCAGCTGATATCAACCGTATTGCCAAACAAAAGCCGCAGAGTGAAACTTGAACTACAGAGGAATGATTTTTACAGGTTTTTTTTATTTTTTACCTCCTTCTCAGTATTACCAGTCCAGATGGGTAGCATCTCTTCCCATTACAAATGACACTGGCTTACGGAGTAAATCCGTGTGATGCAATGTGTCGGAATTTGGCTTTGGGGTCATTTCTTTTTAAAGGGTGGGTTCCCCAAACTAACAAGTAGCTGAAATGTTTTTATTTCTGTTCTAATAATCATGAACGGCATCAACCAATCAATTTGAGGAAAGACACATTGGAATCATTTAATTTTGATTATTTTGGACAATATGGACTTTGGAACACTGAACCTCTAATTTTTTTCCACATAAAGACCCACTCTTTAAAAATAAATAAATTAACATCAGATTTGATGGTCATGACAGGATGCAGAAATATGCATTGAACAATTTCAGACATATATTCATATTTTCCTGTTGAGATACTTATATTTTTAAATGGTCTCAGTGAAGTTTTAATATCTCTGTGGATGTATTAAACTACTGTTTACCTGCTCATATGCCTGAATACCTTTCCCCTAAAACTGTGAATTTGTCTTTCTTTACTTTTTTTTTTAATTTACAGAAAGAGCATCTGAAACATAAGCAAACTTTGCAGCACTTTAATGCCTAAGCAGAAGGAAGTAATCAAGACTTCCTTTTCTTTTTAAGTTAAAATAATGCCTTTTTCAACAGTCTGTGTACACTACTGTAAACATGTTGTTAATATGCATTATTTTTGCCAATGTAAATTTCAGTGAAATAGGGGATATTAAGCACAAATGGGAACGAATGAACAAACACAACATTATCACGTCTAACCATATTTTTGAACATTAGGGCCAAATTGCATTGAACTGTCTTACTCATGTCGGCTGTATATCTTAAACTGTTCAATTACAAATGGTAAATAAAGTTTATTTTAAAGATCACTTGCTTATCATACAATTTGCACTTCTATAAACATGTGGATTAAATGCTAAAAATATATAAATTGGTTCACATTTATCACTTTACCATCAAACTGTCATCACTGGCTGTTCTGAGAGAAGTTACTTAGTCATGTGGTGGAAGTTTGCATGTTCCCAAACATTTGGGACCAGCACTTCACCCCAGCAGCTCAGCAGAAGGACTGATGGAGAGACGCAGTCTCCTGGCTGCAATGTGTCCCCTAGTGGTAGGTTTTACTGCTGCAGGGGGACAGGGCACGATTATTCTGACTGGCAGTGTTTTGGCACTGTCACCCTCTCTGGTCCATTTAGGATGAAGTTGGTGCTGTATGGTGTCACTGACTGTAGGGCTGTGGGACAAACGCTGGACTTCAGACAATTTACTTTGTTTCTGATGTCCCCCAATGCCACCTATTGCTGGTCTGGATTTGGGTGGAGCTTGCGTGGGAGAAAGGCAGTGCTCTGAGCACCAGCTCTGTGTTCTTGGTATCTGGTCAGATGTTTGAGCGGTGCTGGACACCGGACGTTGAAGGCATGGAGAAAACGACTGGTCAATAGTCTTTGGTAATCGAGTCTTCAAAGGTTCCACTGAAAGGGCACTGGGTAGGACAGGAGAACAGTGGAGCCTCTGTGTTGCAGAGCCAACCATACAGTTACCTTTATTATGGCTTTGCCTGAGGAAAAAGGGACAAAAACGTGACAATAAGAGCAGACATCTTAAGTAGGTGGTAGGTCTGCGCATTCTAGTAATACCAATCTTATTATGAAGAAGAATGGAGGGGGGACAGAAACAGCTTGGTCTGACCTGGTGCGTGTTGATGGAGCTGTAGAACAAGGTTCATCCCCAGATTCCGTCTTTATATCCTTCAGGATGGCTCTCCTTTCCTCCTTCAGTTCTAAAAATGCAGAGAACAAAGCCGCAGTTCATGAAGTTCTTCAAAGAAAGCCATAGCTGACAACCAATCAGTACTCCAAGATCCGTACCTGGTCTTGCAAGATTAACATTTATCAATTATCCATAGGCAAGAAACCTTTGCTAAGGTGAAGGATGGGAAGTTTTTTCCTAGGCCTTGGAATTTGTTGTACAGTGTACATGTGTAGTACATTTTACTACTAAATTAGTAAAATGTAGCTTCCATGCCCTTAAAACATGGACATATCAATCATGGACCAGACATTCTGCTGGAACCATCATACTGTCATGATATGGAGGAGGGAAAAATACTTATTGATTTCCAAGAATTTATAGTAAAAACGAGAATCAGTGTTCTACTAAAAACCACTAGATGGTGGTGAAACGCAGCACAACATATTTTGGAAGTGCAGAAATCAGCTTATGAATGCCGCTCATAATCAGTTGACAAATTTTGACAGTGGCAGAAAATAACAGGTAGACAAGATAAGATGTCGTGAACTACTTTAAATCTCATCAAATCATTTCATTACTAAATATAAAATATTTTCTCATGAGGAAACGTCCTACTTCAAAAACTGCATCATTTACAGCATTTATCAGACGCCCTTATCCAGAGCGACTTACATTCAGTATTTACAGGGACAGTCCCCTCCTGGAGATACTCAGGGTTAAGGGTCTTGCTCAGGGATACAATGGCAGTAAGTGGGATTTGAACCTGGGTCTTCTGGTTCTTAGGCGAGTGTGTTACCCACTAGGCTACTACCACCCTACATCAACACTCGATAAAATGTAGTCTGCTATTCGGCCAAATATTTCTGCTTTTAAAATAAATCAGTGACTGATGCGGCCTTCAAGCATTATCAATAATGTATACTGTACTTTTTCCTTCATTTTCTTGCTAAACTTGTGATTTTATTAACTAAATTTAAAAAAGGAGGAGCCTGTAGGCATGGCACACCCTATTTAAACCCCCTCCTGTCACATGCCCAGCACAGCATCCATTTCCTCTGGTTCTCTCTGTCCACGGCACTCCTAATTCCCCTTCGCACAGGGAATAGTTGTGATCAGAAGTTTGCATATACTTATAAATGGTCTTTTTGGGCTTTCCTTTTCTGCAGTGTCAACTATGTAGGTAGACCCAAACTAATATTTGGTTTAATGCCTCTTAGCAAGTCGCACCTCGACCAGGCACTTTTGGTATCCTGAAACATGATTTTTCTTTCAGAGTGGAAACGCCTCCCAAATAACAGTACTTTTTTTTTTCGTTTGTTAATAAATGTCTCCAAGAGACCTTATATAAAATATTTGAGTAAATATGTGTATATATAATGTTGACGAAAATCCAAAATTAACTTGCATCCCAGATTCATGTTATAGTTGGAAAAAATGTTAGAATACATCACAAAAAAAAGAAAAGGCAGGTAGATGCAGCACAACGGTGCGTTGACTCTAAATGAACTCGGCCTTCAACCTCTAGATTTGCTCCAGACTGCATCCACTCACCTGTCACTGTGGGCTCAGGCTGGTCAGCCTCACGGGGGTTCAGACACATCTGCTCCACACATTCCTACAAGAGACCATGCCGTTATCCTCATGTCTGGAGTGGGTGGGAATGAAATGAATGCATAATGCCTGGCCACTGTGAACTACAAGGAGGGTAGAACAAGCAGTAGCCCTTAAACCCTGAGGTCATTTTTATCCATGTGCAAACGAAATAGGTCAGGTGAAAGGTCAGGTGACTGTGGTTATATCAAGACCCACTGGAAAGCAAGGTGAGAGAGGAATTGGTGCAAAACGCTGTGGGTCTATTTCTGTATTTTACATTCTCTGCCTGGAATTTACACGTATTTGCACAGTCTCGTGTAGGCACGGCCACTAATGGCTTCAACAGCCCTGTTCCATCAGAGTTTCTTTCTCAAACAAAAATCCAGGATACTGGAGCCACACTTTTTCCACTGTGTCAGTATTTCACAGCAGCAGCATAAAAGGCACGGCACACATGTGGCACGTTGCATATGTGAAACAATCAATGAAAACTGAAATACGTCTTGGATTTGTGGAAATCTTGCGACGTTGGTGAACAGTTGTTTAATGCATGTAACTGCATGCTTGCGCTGTGTCACACGTGTCTGTGTGTTGTGTCTGTGCTCTGATGGGTTTCACATCTGCTACATCTGCTCTGTATCTCGGCATGCAGCAGTTGCAGGGGGACGCCTCCGCACACTTTGTTTCATGCAGACAGAGACGCTCACCTCAGATGGGCCTTTGGCCAGAGGGACCGGAAAGACCTGAGCCCAGATCAGCTATGAGCGTCTAAACAAGAACATCTGGGGAAGAAGGAAAGCACCCAGGAGTACAAAAGCTCCCCTGACCCCGAGGGATTCTTTAAGATGGTTAATAGTCAGGTAGCATGTAGGGCACAAGGAAGATCAGGGCAGCCTGGAGATTAAGTGGGAGCAGAGATTGTCCCCTGGAGCTTTTCATGCTAAGATACAGATTCTCGTGGTTCAGAAAATGGATGAGGCTGGGCGGCTCTACGTAAGGTCCAGCGTAAACCCCATGGACTACTGGTCATGGACTATTCTCACAGATTGCCAGGAAAAGGAAATATCTTCAAGCAAAATAAAATATAATGAGTTATAGTGTTCTTTATGATAACACGAAGCGCAGGTAACATAGCTAAGATCATTAATGGAGATTCATTTGAAGTTGATTATTTTTTCATGAATGAACTCTTGAACACATTATATACTTTAAACGTGCAATTTAAATGTAGCTTGTGAGAGTGGCATGACCTACAACCTATCCTCAAATATGCTTGTTCAACTTCATTAAAAGAGTCGTCAGAGTTGCATCTGCCTTCCATTTTCAGCTCATCTTCGGTATTAAAATATAACCACAACATACCTGCAAATACTGAACTTCTCTTTTCAAGGCTTCATAGTCATCCTCCAACACGGACCTGTTTTGGATAAGAACAAAGGTTTCATGAGTAAATTTGCTGCTTAATGCCGTATTTCCCAACACCTACAGTAAACGGTGAGTTGCAGCTTCTAACTGCTATGAAATGAGGGACTTGCCATGAGAGCTTCTTACTGTAAATGATGTACACACTTCACCTCAATTACTGTGTAAACACTGCCGGCTGGGTAACTCTTTCTCTGCATATGGCAGCGTCTGGGACTCATTTTCTCACAATAGGGGCTTTTGTTTCGGGTTGAAGTGTTGGATCGTTTGAGCCAATTTTCTGCCTGGAACCGTCACAGTGCCTACATTTCGCTAAAGGCAACACAAAGGAGAAGAAGGATGAAGAAAGGGAGAGGATGAGGGAATAAACTGGAAAGATGGTGGAACAAAGCAGATGATATGAAGTAGAGAATAAGAAAGTACAGGAACAATGTGCTTTTAGACATGCTGGAGAGTAAAGACAAGAAAGAAAATCTGATCATAAGAGCCATGAATGATGACATTTGCTGAACTTGAAATATGAAATATGCTGACCAGACATAGATTGGGACTTTCTAAATAAAACGGAGCTTGGGATGCTGAGGTAGTGGGTGTACATTCTGATTCAGATCACAGATTACACAGAATCACCTCTAAACAGAATATATGAACGTGTGGTGTAACACAGAAAAATGCTTATTTCAAATACAGAGTTTGTTCAATGTCCATACAGTCTGTATGAAGTGGAACGAAGCATAAAATAAACCCCCGAGTGCCTCTCAGACCGGCTCTGTTTGCTCAGTGAAGAGAGCGGGACGGCTTTCTGTAGACCTCAAGCCAAAACCAGATCCAGAGCTCATGCGCTAGGAATGTCAGAGCTGGGGGGAAAGGGCGGGAATCAGACTTCGTGTGCCATGAACCTGTGGTGTGTTAGGCACTCACTTCAGGTGGGACACCACTTCCTCTATGGAAGAGACGTTGAGTTTATTCTTCATGGCTTCGATTTCAGCCTCGCAGCAGGAGCCGACGGAGAGTCGAGAGCTGCTCCTGAGGAGACAGAGCAAGGAAAAGGACGAAAAGGTCTTAAACGCAGGGCAATCCTTCAAACTTATCTTCACAAGAAATGAATAATAATATGAAATTCTGACCTGCTGGGGGTCTCCCTCTGGCTTCCTGGACTGGAACACCTGCTGAGAGCATAGCTGACCACTGTAGGACTGTAGCAGGACACAGCTACGTCTGGGTCTCTACACACATAAAACCCACAAGTCATGATCACATGGACAAAAATAAGCTTTGACAATGACACTGACAACAACGTAGTGTAATCATGTAGTCTTGGGCTGTAGTGTCAATGCTTCAAGGACAGTGCAACATCAATAAAAGTCCCCATACCAAAATAATAGGGCCACTGTATCACCGATATACTACTATAACCACATATTTCAGAACCAGTCGTGCAGTGCCACTGTCTGCCGCTGCTTCTGTTTGTTTTCTCCGAGCCATCACCACTGTAACAACTACAGCTTCAGGGATCTTCAAATGGACCATTAACACCATAATGGACATGTAATCAAGACCATGACACTGGACTATATTCTGGATTTCTCCAACCCTACAACTGTAGGACTTATTTTCATTTTTCTTTCCTATTGTACAAATCATCCCCAACCCTGCACTGACACCACTTGCAGGCTCACTCCTGGAAGGGGGTCCGTCTCTGTATCACTCCTTCCCAAGGTTTCTTCCTTTCTTTTTTTGTCTCTCCTAGAGTTTTTTTTGTGTGGAGTTTTTCCTTGTGTGCAGAAGGGTCAAGTGTGGGGGGTGTCAACTGTAGGGCCTGTCAAAGCCCATTGAGACGCACTGTATGTGATTTTGGGCCATATAAGAAATAAATGGTGTTGTTGTTGTTGATATTCATGCACATTTTACACAAAAATGCTCTTTATTATTCAGCCCAATTCTTTGTAGATGGACACAAGATTTAATTCCAGAAAACTACCATGTCAAGCAGAAACTTGTTTAAGCCGACTGCAATTTTTCTTCCAACTATGAGGTCACCGAGCATGGTTAATTAAACAGCCTGAGCATCCCTCTACCACATTCAGAATGACAGAAGCGCTGTATGACACTGCAGCAGTAGCCACATGAAAACAGCAAAAAAAAAAAGTCTTCCTGAGTCTCAATACTTGGCCATAACATTTCCAACAGCATGTTAACAAGAGTCTGAGGCTGGCTTCGATGAAGCAGGAGGAATGACTCCTATTTCATTACTTTGGAGAAGAGGGGATGGTCTGTGTAATGACAGAAACAGAGGCTACATTGTGGTCACAAGCACAGGTCTGAAAACAGCTGAGAGGTTCGCCCCAAGGAAGGGGGGAGTCCTAGTCGCCTACACAAAGGCAGCATAGAACACCCATGAACCCAGGAAGAGAAGCCTCCCCATTTGTGTGTGCAAGAAGGAACCAGTTGGTGCTCGTATCCTTTACTGCATTCAAACAGGCACGTAAAATATGCCTGCACGAGTTCCTGTTCCGATAGAGAACCGAGATTTAGGGCTCCTGGGCCGGTCGCAGCTCAGCTGGTAACAGAGCGCTTCTCTATCAATAGGCATTGAGTCCCTCGACCCGCCCGAATAAAGGGACAGGTGCAGCTGAACGGCTGAGTCCCCAACAAATCAGCAGAACAATAGCACAGGGCGGACGACACAAGGCAGGGGGTGCAGGGTTTTTTTTTTAAAGGCACATTAAATCAGTGCGGTTTTCAATAGTCTAGCCATCCTGGATTTAGCTAAAGTGTAAACCGCCATGCTGGCACCAAAGCAACAATCCAGCTTTTATCCGGCTTTGGCTGGAATGAGCTGTGTGGAAATCCCCAAATTTGGAGCAATATTAAAGGGGAATGATCCAAACCTCCCCTTGTCAGCTGATTTACAGTGAGGGCCTAGTGCTGTGATCAAACGAGAACGGGACGGTTGGACCACAATACACATTGCAGCACTAGCGGGAAGAGCCGGGTCAGGTCCATCTGTTGCTAGCACACCAGGACAGTGGATTCCACCCCACTGATTGCAGGTCAAGAATAACCAATGTTAGGGTTGGGAAAATGGTCTACTAACAAGTTCCCAACAGGGGGAAGCAATAGGACACAACTGGCATTCTTTCCACCATCTGTTTAGTTGCTAAGGACCGACTGGCCTTGGGGTCCGATTAGCACTGAAGAGTTTAGATGGATGTCCGGATATATTGTTAATGGACAGAAAGCCTTTAAAACCAGACGGCCTTTGTACAGTGATGTGTGACTAAGTGACAGACTGCTGGTCACTGTTGAAAGCATGTGGCTATTGTGCTGCCCAAGGTGGAAGTGAAGTCAGCAGTAGCATCATTCATACCTGGACTACATCAGCTGTACAACGGAAGAAAGACACCCTGTGCAGGACACAAATGGCACCTTTTCATTTCCTGCTGGCAGCAGGGTGTACCGCACTCAGACCATCATTCAGCCATTTCTGCAAAATGATGCATATTTGTCTGCTGTGCCCTCAGCATGAGTTCCATCCCAACATGTTCTGAACTACTGACAGCCCTTTTTTTCCCGTCACACAGCGGAGATGGGAATTTTACAGACTTGATCAAAATGGATTGCCGTGTGTCTGCTGATGCCATATTAAAATACAAACGGCCTGTCTACCTTTGTGCAGACAAACGCATTATGCAAGTACATAACTCTCAAACTGTCACATGTTTCAAGGTCCCCAGTCATCTCTTCTGCCTGATGCCAGAGGCCCTTGGTGTCTTGGTAGTTCTTATTTAACATTTTTTTTCCTTTTATCCAAATCCATTTACAACTGTCCTCCAATCTTGACTTTTTTTTCTATTTTACAGCTGAGCAACTGTCACCTCCAGGAAAAGAGTTCAGCAGGTCACGACCTAGAAACTCTGCAATGGTGATGGCCTAAGCTAGTTTATCACCGGTGACAAAAAAGCCTGGGTGGCTTTATTGGGAGATTTACTATCCTGTGACAGGGGTGCATACTTGGGACAAATCTGCACAAAAGCCATTCTGCTTTTTGCCATGCAACTTCGCACCATGTACTTTTTCAACAGAAACCATGCACCATTGGTCAAAGAAAGTCATCACCCGAATTTAAATGAAAGCAAATAGGCAAGAGACTTTGATTGGTTAAATACAGAAAAGTCCAAACATTGGCCTGTATCAAGCAAATAAATTCTCTGCAATGACAAAAAATAGGTTACAAATGCATTACTATAACCAGGTTAGGTGAGTGGAGAATGATAAAATATACATATTTTTTGTATATTTTTTTATACAAAAAATATGTATAACCGTATATGTATAAATATATAATAACCGTTTTTGGTAAAATAACCATGATTGGTAAAGGTCTTCCACACATGCAATACAACAGTGATGCACCCATCATGCATAGCACCTACTGTTCAAGCCTGTGGAATGATCTGCTGCTCCTTCAGCTGGTCAGGTGACTCCCTGAATATGTATATTTGTGGCACATGGTCATTTCAAGATGGCAGGTCAATGGAATGGTAACTGGCAGGTCAATGGAAAGTTACCATCATCGATGGTAACTTAAGCACGTTGTAAGTCGCTCTGAATAAGGGCATCTGCCAAATGCTGTAAATGTTATCAGATATTTTGACAGTCATTTCTGTGGTGTATTGAAGTATAATTACAAGCATTTTAGATGTTTCAAAGGCTTTTATTCACAACAACAACTTTTTTTTCCCCCACAATTCACCCTGGCATGCTGTCAATCAACTTATGTGAGTATTGACCACAAGTTCTCAATTGGATTAAGGTCGGGGGCCATGGTCCATGACATGGACCTAAAATTTCAGTGTTTTGTTGCCCAAGCCACTTAAGTTCTCACTTTGGCCTCATGGCTCCATTATGCTGGAAATGGCATTGTTCTTCACTAAACTGTTCTTGGATGGTTGATGTCGGAGGATGTTTTGGTACCATTCTTTATTCATGGCTGTGTTCTTTTGCAAAATTGTGAGTGAGCCCACTCCATTGGATGAGAAGCAGCCCCACACATGAATGGTCTCAGGATGCTTTACTGTTGGCACGAGACAGGACTGATGGTAGCGCTCAATATTTCTTCACCAAAAAAACAGAAACCAGTATTTATGTTATTCTCAAAATATTTTGCCACAACGATTGATTGAGTGAGGGGTTCTGGGAGCATGAGGCATCATTTTTACGCATTGATTGGCCACCAGAGTTTCAACCTTAGCCCCATCAACTATCTTTGGGATGTGCTAGAGAATCAATCTTTATTTATATAGCACGGTTTTAAAACCTATGTTGTACCTTTTAAAAATTTAAATTATTAAACAGTTAAAGAAAAAGCTAAATAGAAACCTAGATAGATTAAATAATCATAACTGGTATTATGCCTTTAAGTGCCAAATGGCATCCAAAATAGGTAGGTCTTTAGTGTTGATTTAAACAGAGATAGTTCGGACAGGCTAAGAAGCTCCAGACGCAGCGCATTCCACAGTTTTGAACCAGCAATTGCAAAAGAGCGATCCCCCCATGTTCTTGACCTTGTCCATGGAACCTCTAACAGATGCTGTCTGGAAGAGCACAGGGCCCTGCTTTATTTGTTTGAAACTTCTCACTTAAATAAGACAGAACAAGGCCATTTATAGCACTAATAACTAATGATAAAGGTTTATGTCATGATCCGGACCGGCAGGGGTTACTCCGGATCCAGAGTCCGGACCGGAGTTTCATGTTCGTCTCGTGTAACGTTCCCTGATCGTGTTCACCTGGTGTATATTTATCTAATTGTATAAAACTATCCTGTTCGTGTCTGTTCGCCGTCGGGTCATTGTGCGTGTTAATGTTCCCTTGTCTCGTGTAGTTTGTATTAACCCCTGTCCTGTGAAATCGTGCGAATGCGTCCTCCATAATCGCCATGTCCAGCCCAACCGTGACAGTTTAAGATGAATTCTTTATTCAACCGGGAGCCAGTGTAGAGACTACAGTGTAGAGGCACGATGTGGTCATGCTTCTGGGTGTTAGTCTCCAGACAGGCAGCAGCGTTCTGGACAAGTTATAGACGATTTACTCATTTACTCATAAGCCGAGAGCTAATAAAATGCATGAATGGTCTTTTCCAAATCGCCATGTTTCAAAAAGGGCTTGTCTTTAGTCAGAATTCGAAGATGGTAGAAACTTGCTTTGACAATGGAATCAACCTGTTTATCAAACTGTTGTAAAAGGTCACACCTAGATTTCTGACCACGCGGTTAAGGTGGGGGGGCAAGGAAATGAAGATCTGGGGCAATTGACTATTGGATTTTTTGGAATGAGAAAACAGAATGCATTGCGTTTAGATTGTAGAAGACTTTGTAGAAAATCATTGTGATAAACAGCACAGAATAGCACACAATGCCCCTTGGTACAACAGAGAATATAAGTGAAAATTGAACAAATCTATCTATCTATAACCATATTTTTTTCTGGTGAATGCATGTTGTGATAAAAAAATGCAGTTAACCAAATAATTTTTCACGTGAGAATTTATTTTCGGATTGAACTCACCTGCCCTGTCTAGCTGCCCTTTCTCGGATTGTGAAGAGCAGCAGTTGGAGTTCAGCCCT
The DNA here is from genome assembly GCF_900700375.1 of Denticeps clupeoides. NCBI lineage: Eukaryota > Metazoa > Chordata > Actinopteri > Clupeiformes > Denticipitidae > Denticeps > Denticeps clupeoides. The sequence continues at coordinate 6,565,789 of NC_041710.1, read as the reverse complement.
CAGTAGCTCCTTCGTAACTGGCGGGTCAGTCAGGGGCGACCGCAGGGGCTTCAGCACATCTGCCCCTGTGGAAGAGACTTCCAAATCCCTACAGATCTCTTCCAGCATCTCCACCTGCCCACATGCAAAGACATCGGAGATCCAGTCATTTAAGAAGGCTGGCAGTGTCTGTTCAGGCACACGTGACCACTTCTTCTTCTTCTTGTCTGATGCCTTCCCCAATTTTTTTTTTGCATTTGTTTTGACAAATAGGCAAACTTTCAGTCATTATATTTGGTCAAGTTTACAGAAACCTTGTCTCTTGTCAGGCACATGTGTTGCTGAGTCAAATGAAGGGCATGGATGGTCATTGGCCCGTCACCACCAGACACACTTCAAAGCTGACCGCCGGCCTCAGGAGAACATGAGACGCCCTCTGAAGGAGAATCTGGATACAGGAATTCCTTGCCTAGCACCCCTCCAAAAGGCGAAAACCTCTCCCTTCTCCATCCAGGCGTTTATGATGTCCCAGGTGGTTGCTGTACCATGGTGAGCTCCTGATAGCAGATATCATTTGAAGCAGAACACTAAATGTCACCCAGGCGATGAGTGAGAATAGCTTGTGTGTGTGTGTGTGTGTGTGTGTGTAGGTACATTTTCACATAGGGCTGCAACTTTTGTTGCCAGCGGTGTCTGAGTGTTAAGTTATTTTGAGGGGGATTGCAAGTTTACACAGTTATACAAGCTGAACACTGACTGCTTTACATGGTATTAAAGTGTCATGTCTTCAGTGTTGCCCCAAGGAAACGTGAGGGGTGTAATCACTTTTGTGCGATACTGTATGTGCATACTACGTTCAGCATATCTTTTATAAAATATAATAACAAAATGTATTTTGGTGGCATTTATTGCTCCAAAACCTGAAATTGTTTTTAAAGATGAGAAATTTACAGCAGCAGTTCCATCTATGACCTAAATCTTTCTTTCTTTCCAAACAGCCTGAGATTCAAAACACACATCTTTTTAATCAAGCATTCTATAACTCAGATATTCTATGATGCACATCTCACCTACACTGTCCTAGATAAACCACAGCCACCAACACCATAATGGCTAAAGCTTCAGGGATTGTCAAAAGGACCATGCAATGTACACCATGACACTGGACTAAAACCTACTCTCCACCACCTCCAAACATGGACAGATGCTCTATACTGCACTTTTCCAACACTACGGGCTATAAAAGAAATAAATGTTGATGCTGTAAATACATTTCCCCAAATGATTCCATAAACAGGACCTCTGTCAGGCAAGCAATCACAAACACACACTTGTCAGCTTGGCAGTAACACACACCCAGCAGGCCCTTATACTCAAAAGCACATTGGTTAGGTTTAATCGGAGTGGCTATTGTCCTGTGTTCAGGCCTCATCCTGTGACAAGCATATAGGACTAGATCAGTTCCACCAAACTCATACATTTCAGAACCGAATATTGGAGATAAATAATTCTAAATAAATATTACAATAAAGGGAATAAAACCAGTCTAAACGTGATTTTGCCATGGGTCATGTCGGGGGTGCTGGGACCCGTCCTACCTCGGCATACAGCTCTGTGTACTGGTCCAGCAGGCCGCCCCCGACTATGGCCCGCACCTCTCCCAGCTCTGGCTCGGGCACGTTCTCCACGACCACCTTCCACAACGACCGCTGGCGGTGGTAGCCCTCCATACCCTGCTCCGGCCTGCTGAAGGAACATCCCTGGTGGGGGGGGAAAGGGGTGTCAGTGATGGATATGCCAGTGCTGAAGGCAGTGCCAGCTTGGTCACATTTATGAATCAATATTCCCTTGCACTTATTAAAAGGACTGTCCGCTTACCCGAGAGCCCACAGGCGACCGCTTCCTGTATCCAAGGTAAACACTTCTGTTTCCAGGAAGGAAACATCGCGAGATTTCGTTAATGGACCACCCCCAGAAATAAGAGGCGCTTATAGCTTCACGCTTCGTGTACGTTTAAATATGTCTTATATATAAACGTATATTTATTTATTTATTTTTAAAATGTGATTTAAAAAATCCGCTTCCGCTGTCTCGGGATTCCAAGCAGAAGTTGTAGAGGGACTCGGAGGGAAGTTTCTGTCTGAACCAGCAGGAGGAGGAGGAGGAGGAGCAGCAGCAACAACCACGGACCTTCTCGTTTCAGGACACGATGTAGCACGTTTTTTTCAGATCGTGTCGCGACCAGGAGGGCGACTTGATCCCACGTGCTGACTCCCAGGTTGTCGCAGAAAGAAAGAAAATGCCGCCGATCCACGCCTGGCTGGCCCTGGCGCTCAGCCTCCAGCGCGGCCTGGCCTTCTCCGTGGCCGGACACGACGGCACCTGCGAGGCGAACGGCAGCGTGTACTACGTGGGCGAGTGGTACTTCCTGGACTCGGAGCACTGCACCCAGTGCGAGTGCACGGCCGACGGCTCGGCGTGCGCCCGGGCCGAGTGCGCGTCCCTGCCGGCCGCCTGCATCCACGTCAGCCACTACCCGACCGACTGCTGCCCCCGGTGCGAGAAGATCGGCTGCGAGTACCGCGGAGAGGTGTACGAGCTGGGCCAGCACTTCCAGGCGAGTTTTTCCTTGTAATATTTGCCACTGAAGCCGTAACGTCCTGCAGATGTTGGCTGTTCTCAAGTCATATAGTTTACATTTACAGCATTTACATTACATTTACATTTACAGCATTTACATGTACATTTACAGCATTTATCAGACGCCCTTGCTCAGAGACACAATGGTAGTAAGTGGGATTTGAACCTGGGTCTTCTGGTTCACCAGACGCCCTTATCCAGAGCGACTTACAATCAGTAGTTACAACCTGGAGCAACTTGGGGTTAAGTGTCTCTCTCAGGGACACAATGGTAGTAAGTGGGATTTGAACCTGGGTCTTCTGGTTCATAGGCGAGTGTGTTACCCACTAGAGTCATCATTTACCAGCACAGACCAGGCTAGTTTGAATGTCATTATTTCCAGTTCTTAAAAAAAACAATGACGTGAACGACAAGCCTCTGTTATGCCTGCGTTTATTAATCCAACGCGTGGTGCAGATGATATTCATGCATCAGGATTACGGCCCATTCGTTTCATCGGTTTACGTCAGAGTTACCGTCCTGTGAGGATCTAGATGGCTTTCCTTGGGTGAAGTGGATTTTTTATTTTTTTTTACCTTGCTTCACAAGCATGAGCACAAATTAGTTTTTATTTATTTATGTACGTTGCTATGTACTCAGTCCAAAAAAACTAAATTATTCATGCTGTCCAGGTCTGTAATACAGTGTTGGGCTTCTGTGGTGTCTTGTAACCAGCAGCAGAAGATGTGAAACGGGGCCTGATGTTCATAAAGATTAAAATCGGGTGGGATCTCGGGTGCCAAGTCAACACCATTTTCCACCCGAAAAGAGGGCAGTGCCATCAGGGAGTAACTCTTCTATGATGGGCGTTTTGCGAGCAGGAACCCACCTCATGGCCTGCTTGTCCCCCATTTCTCACCATTATATTCAGAGAATGTCCTTCGCATCTCCTCCCTGTCAGGAAATGGTGAAAAGTCTGCTGATGCATGTGGTCCATCTTTGGTTTGCAGCCCTCGGAATGTGAGCAGTGCACTTGCGACAGCGATGGCATTGCCCGTTGCCTGGTAGCCGATTGTGCCCCTCCGCCCTGCGTCAATCCCGTCTATCAGAAAGGAAAATGTTGTCCTGAATGTAAAGAAGGTAAGAAGGAATGTTTTGTTCCGGTTTTGGCCGTCTGAAAGAGTTGAATTTGTTGTTTGATGGACCGTTGTTACTCTCAGCTCTTCTTAATCCACCATCTTCTGCCTGCTCCTGTGTGTTCTTGCGTGGCTGGGCAGGACCCAACTGCTTTGTGGACTCCTCTAGGACCCTGGTGATCCCTGGAGGAGATCCTGTTTGGGTGGACCCATGCACCCGCTGCCGCTGTCATGACGGTCAGGACGCCGGCTACTGGGAAGGGAACCGTCTCGCCACGTGCACCCGCGTGCCGAACTGTCGGCCCCAAGCGACCAGAGGCGGCGCGGCTGAGGAGAATCTTGGAGGCGTCTGACAAACCCCAGTACAGCCTGTGGGGAGAATTCACCCGCGCGTTGCAATAATGCATTCCACTCAAGGTTGTGGTGGAATCGTGAGAGACTGCCACTGGTGCGCAACGCTCCAGAACCAGTATCTCACAGCCCTGATCCACCTCTTCGTACGCAACATCATCCCACAGCAACGTTCCAGTGCAACTGTGAACAATGTTTTATAAAACGTATCAGGATTCCTCTTAACAGTTACAAATCCTTCCAGATACGTGACTTTCAAGAACTTGCAAGAATGAGAATGAGAGAGAAATTGTATTCCATTTTTTAGTCAAAACTGGTTTTATAACTATTTTGAAGTATGTACCAAAATATACCAAAAATGATAGAAGTTGTAAAATGAGTATAAGAAAGTGTAAGAAAATGATTGTATAATAATCTCCCTGAATGATTATGGGTGGGGAAGAGCATGACGCCTGCTCTGTAGCAGCAGAGTATATTGTATACTGTATACCCAGAGTATACTGGGATTGTAGATCAGCACTGATGTGTATTTGTTTGAGGTAAGTGGCAGATAATAAATATTATTGAGACATTTATGTTTGGTGGTTCTGTATCTTCATGTGCTGCATTAATCAAAGCTAGTTTAGTTCATCTTTGGGACGTCAGGGGTTAAGATGTATCCGTGTGAAATGTTCAAATTCACTATCATGACAGATGAATAGTGGTGTGCACAACAAATACATTTAGTGATTGATTCATTTTGTTCCAATTATGCACATGTTTATAATTTGTCTTTATTATATTAATAATAATTTGATTAATTTATACCATTGGGGTTAGAAATAAGGCACACCAGCTTCTGTATTTCTTTTTAGTATCAGTGACCTGACATTTGCAAACATGAAACTATAAATCCAGACCATGATTGTGTATCAACCAACAAGTACAGCAGTGCGGGGCATTGGTGGTAATCAGAAGGTTGCCGGTTCGAATCCTGATCCGCCAAGGTGCCACTTAGGAAAGCACCTTCCCCACACACTGCTGCCCGGGCGCCTGTTATGGCTGCCCACTGCTCACCAAGGGTGATGGTTAAAAGCAGAGGACAGTGCAGTGTATCACAATGACAATCACTTCCCTTTCAAATGTTCTCTGTGAAGTGAAGTGAACAGGATTTATAATATGAATGCATGAATCACTTGGGTTTGCCAAAAAGGAAGTGGTCTGGATCCAATCTAAGATTGAGTTGTGGAAGTTGAGCTATTGGGACATCCCAGCTCTACACAGTGATGAGAGTAGGTGTCTCATGCTGTGGCTCACTGGTTGCCAGTGATGCTTTTCACACTGCTGCTAACTGAACCAGATCATTTTCCTTTTTTGGGGGGTATTTCCACCAGAAGATGTTCTGCCGGTACGCTGACATTCAGAACGCATGTTTTATTCAGACACGTTTGAATTCTTATGACACCTTCTGTGTGCAGTGATGAATATCTCTGAAAAATGTTCAGACTTCAGCCTGCTTCCACTTAGGTCGGTTAAACAGCCTTCTGCTGCCATCTGCTGGACAAACTTAAAAGGTAAGTGTTGAAAGATGAGATGATCCCACGCTGGAGAACACTGCATGACATGTTATAACAGCTAAATATCATCGAAAATGTAGCAACAAAGATAATAATGTACAGGAAAATGTGTTGTTTTTTTTACAGTAACAGTGTTACAGCAATCAAGCATGCTAGTCATAAAAGCCTGCATCATCTTCATTGCAGCAATATTTCTGAGGTGGCCGGAATTATGTCATTAATAGTCCTTATGTGAGATTCAAAAATGTGCACAAACACATACCAATTTTTGTCCCCTAAGGGCTTAAAGTTTAAAGAATTTATTGTCATTGCACAATCATGCTCCATACATATTAAATTGCAGTTCTGCCCACAGCCCCCCAGTGGAAAATGCCATAAAAGAATAGGAGATTAAAAGGTAGTAACATCAAAGAAGATACACAGGACACAAAATAAATACGTAATAAATACCAATCTGTACAGAGTGCATAACAAGTAAAATGAGTTGTATGAATTGTAGTAAATGTAATGTAGTAGCAGCAGAGCACATGCCGTGTGTATGTTTGCAGTTTATGCGTTTGAGTTCATGAGTGCTATTGCCTGGTTGTAAAAACTGTCCCTCATTCTTGACATCTGCTCCCTGAATCTCCTGCCTCAGGGCAGCGTCTGAAACACCCAATATCCCGGGTGCGTGTAGACTCTAGCGATGCGGCATTTATTCTTGAGGCAGTGGGTGTTGCAGAGGTCCTTTAGGGAAGGAAGCGGGTGACCAATGATTTTCCGTGCAGTATTGATGACCTTCTGCAGTGACTTGTTGGCTGCCATCATGCAGTTCGAGTACCACACAGAGGTGTCTGGAGGTGGAGTTCCTGGGTGGAGAGCCACACTCGCTGGCCCACCCAGAACTGCAGTCGGTACGGATGGCATCGTTCTTGCACAGATGGAACCCCATGACAGGCGCCCGGGGAGCAGTGTGTGGGGACGGTCCTTTACTCAGTGGCACCTTGGTGGATCGATTTGAACCGGCAACCTTCTTATTATAGCTTCCTTAACCGCTAGGCCACCACTGCCCCTGTAGCTGGTGGCAGACGAGACCTGGAGATTGTTGGCTTCGCCCACAGGAGGTAGCATGGCCAGGTGCACTGGTTGTCTGGATGCTCTAGAAGGTGCATGAATAAACTCCAGCTAGTACAGAATGCTGCAGCCAGAGTTCTAACTAGAACAAGGAAATTTGACCACATCACCCCAGTCTTACAATCACTGCACTGGTTACCCATCAAATTTAGGCTTGACTACAAAATCCTACTTTTGACCTATAAAGCTCTAAATGGTCTCGCCCCGCAATACCTGAGTGAACCTTTAGTTCTTTACGAATCTCCACGCCCCCTTCGATCAATGGGTCACTACTTCGGTCACTACTGGTACCAAAAGTACAGAAGGTCACAACTGGGAGCAGATCCTTCTCCTATAGAGCTCTGCAGTTGTGGAACGGCTTGCCTGTCAGTGTCTGGGACTCAGACACAATCTCAGTGTTTAAATCCAATCTGAAAACCTATCTGTTTTCTCTGGCTTTTTGTTAAAGTCCTAGACACTCATTTCACTTGATTTTGACGCAGTGTCAATTATAAAGTCCAGTTTATCACAGAGTCCTCCTGTTAGACACAGGCAAAGTTAAATTCACCAGTTAGGCTGTCCTAGTTAGGGTACCGGGCCACTGTAGCACCAATATACCATTATAACCACACATTTCAGTATCGGTCGTGCAGTGTCACCGTCTGCCGCTGCTTCTGTTTGTTTTTCTCCGAGACACGGAATCAAGCACCCAGACTACTGGCAGACCCCAGTGATCAGACCAGCAAATAAATCCTGGTTCCTGACAACTGCTTAACAAGGACATACCATGAAACAAACCAGAGGGTCACCACAGCCACCACCACCGTTACAACTACAGCTTCAGGGATCTTCAAATGGACCAGTAACATCATTACAGACACGTAATCTAGACCATGACACTGACTACATCCTGGACTTCTCCAACCCTTCAACTGTAGGACTTATTATTATATCATCCCCAACCCTGCACTGACACCATTTGCAGGCTCACTCTACCCTGGAAGGGGGTCCCTCTCTGTGTCACTCCTTCCCAAGGTTTCTTCCTTTCTTTTTTTCTCTCTCCTAGAGTTTTTTTTGTGTGGAGTTTTTCCTTGTGTGCAGAAGGGTCAAGTGTGGGGGGTGTCAACTGTAGGGCTTGTCAAAGCCCATTGAGACGCACTGTATGTGATTTTGGGCCATATAAGAAATAAATGTTGGTGTTGTTGTTGATTGCACCGCTGTTGGTTGGCTCTCTCTGCCTGCATGTTGTTTTGGGGGTGGTAGCCAGAGGAGAGACTGCAGGTGGAACTGATGAGACAACATGAAGATGGACAATGTGTTGGAGGACCAGGTCAGCGGATGGGAGGCCAGGCAGGGCGACCAAGTGGACTGCCTTTGAGACCGCATTCACTATGGTCAGGATGATGTTAAGGCCCTCTGCTTTGGGGAGAACGGTGACAAAATCCAGGGCAAGGTGCAGGGGTGTCAGGAAACCAGGAGAGGACGGAGTGGGCCAACAGCTGGTATAGTAGGGTTCTTGGCCCGGGCGCAAAACTCTCAGGCGTCAACGTAGGCCCATAAATTCCTGGCCAATGACAGCCACCAAAGCGGCGGGCGAATAAACGAGATGGTCCGTTGCTGTCCTGGATGGCCGGAGAGGGCGGAGGACACTGGAGGACAGCTGACCGACAGGAGTCAGGGACATACAGGCACCCCGGTGAGATGTTGGATGGACCGGGGTCGGACCCAAGTAGAACTTTGCAATTCCAAGAAACTGTTGAGGTTGTTTCAAGCTTCTTGGGCTCCATGGCCACACCCTGGGGCGAGATGGTGACTCGAAGTGACTCGAAATGACCGGTGGGAGTGATGAAGGCAGGCTTCCACTCGTCGCCCTCTCAGATGCGGTTTATAGGTTATAGGCAGAGCGTAGATCCAGTTTTGTGAAGTAGGAGGCACCCCATAGTGTGTCAAAGGCGGTGTTGGTGAGGGGCAGAGGTGTCCGTTATTGAGTCCTCTTAGGTGGATGCAGGGCCTTAAGCCACCATCCTTCGTGGAGACAAAGAAGATCCCTGCCGTGGCCGGTGATGTGGATGGACGGAGGTGATGGGCAGGAAGCCAGAAGCGTCCAGCTGGGTCTTGGCAGCCAGGGTCCAGAATCTGGCGGTGAACTGGCTGAACAAAACGAAACGCGCTGCTTTGGCCATTTGGTGCACAAAAAAAACGGCGGCAGTGGTACGTACTTACGTATTTTCTCCCTGTTGTTCCAGTCATAAGTAGGTTTGCTTGTATCTGTAACAGCTGAACAAGTCGAGATTCGCACACGTGCAGTGAGGACAAACCTCACAACGGTTTGATATTCTTACGACCTCACGACAGGTTTGATATTCTTACGACCAGCCGATTGTGGGTCATGGCCTGGCCACCAAACAGCACTACTACTCTGGTTTAAACTGCTCTAATGAAGGTAATACAAAGTCACTATTCTCATTGTATAAGAACACCATTCAACCCCTGGATTCCCTACCATCTTATCTGTACACATCTGAAATCCTGCTTACTGGTAATAAATCAACGTTATCCAAAACTGACAGTATTTCAGTTGATACTGATAACTGTTCCGTCTCCCACCTCTCAGCAGGTTAGGAGCCTGGGTGTCATCCTCGAAAGTACACTTTCTTTTCAATCTCAAATCAATAAAATTACCCGGTCTGCATACTGTCACCTTCTAAATATCAAACTCCTCCCTCTCTCTCTCACGCCGGCCCGAAGAGCTGTGGTTTGTCGGGAGGACGCCTGCACCATAGTTCCATGTCTGGTGGTATCCAAGGTTCCGTGTATGGACGTCCCCTGACGCCGCCGTCTCGTCCAGATTCCAGCGACGCACCTCCAGTAAACGCCAGTTCCCCGCCAAGATCCATGTCATGTTTTTATCGGTTCCCCAAGCTACCGCGGGGTCGAAAGGATCTGTCACGCTGTCCATGTTTCCCGTGACAATTCCGGAGGCGGGGAGTACCGGCGAATCCGTGCGATCGGACCTCGATGGCCTATGAAAGCTACCGTGGGGTCGAGGAGACCGGTCGCACAGTTAAGGTGCTCCCGGCGATAACTGAGACGAGGAGAGCGGCAGACTGCCCAGCTGAGCGTGCTGGAGACTCAGCGGTGTGACGGGCGCCTGCAGACGGCGGACAGGATGCCGGTCCCCCACGGATGAGCAGTGCTTTGGCCTGGAGCAGGACAGCCGTCAGAGCAGGCCAGCCGTCACTCATCCTTATGGACTTCCTCCCCGCTTTCTTGGACCGTTTTGTGTGGCATTACCGGAGGTCGTGCCTTTGAGGGGGGGTAATGTCATGATCCGGTCTGGCAGGGGTTACTCCTGGGCCGGAGTTTGGACCGGAGTTTCATGTTAGTTCATGCAATGTCATGTTGACCTGTTGTATAATTATATGAGTGTATAAAGCTGCCCTGTTGTGTCTGTTCGTCGTCGGGTCATGTATTAAACCCCTGTCTTGTGACGTTGTGCGTATGCGTTGTGCGTCCTCCTTCCTCGCCATGTTCAGCCATCGTGATAAAAACGTTTAGCACACAGTACATTCAGTGAAGGATTCATACTGAACATGCAAATTGTCGCAATGAGAGTCATGCATTTTCTCTTAATACCTGCTGTGTGCTACTGTACATGAGTTGTTGCATGACTTTTCTATACTTTAGCAGTTTGCTTTCTTCAATAAATACTTGTATACAACACACCAGGACCTTCCACCTCACCGAGCATCTGAAAAACTACCCAGCAGTCTGTTACTGCTACACTGGTCAATGCACAATCTATGCACAATGCACTGTAGCAAAATCCATAGCCACTATCCACTACATTGTTTGCGTTTTAGCTTGCTTACTATTGGCCTTAGTCTTTTTTTCTATTTTATTTTCCCCTTTATTCTATTTTATTTATCTTTTACAACTATTACTTTAACTATGCACAGCCGAAACAGAGCAGTTCAGGATGTATTTCACTGTGTGTTGTGCTGCTGTAACTATGCATGTGAAAAATATGAATCTTGAATCTTGAAGCCCTCTCTCCCTCCATTGCTCCTGCCCAGTGCCTGCTACAGCTGGTGAATCTCACTCTCGTCTCCTTATGGCCAGTCTAACATTTTAGGTCTGTTCATGGGAAAACTAAATCTGTTTTAAAAACGGGAGGGTGCAGCGTCCTTCTCTCTCTCCATCCAGTGGCGCAACTGAGCTGAGAAAGGAACGAAACACTCGAGAATCACTGGTTCGCGAACGGCATCACACTCCACAGAATGCCGAGACCGGGAAAAGGCCCAAAAACTGGAGGGGAAACCCCCCAGTTCCCGATGGAAAGGAAAAACAAGTGCCCAGAGTTCACAAGAGAAAATCCTCCCAGGAAGTAGCCACCGACCAATCAGAATTTGTTGTTTCACCCTTTCATTTGCCGGCCCTTGGCGTCTCCTGTTTGGGGGGTGTCGCACCCCAACAAAGACACAAACGAATGGCAGGCCTTTTTAAACCTCGCGTAAATAAAGTGGAAAATAAAGTGATTGTCACTTGTGAGACACAGCAGTACAGCACACAGTGCACACAGTGAAATTTGTCCTCTGCATTTAACCCATCGCCCACAGCCATGACAGGCGCCCGGGGAGCAGTGTGTGGGGATGGTGGCTTTGCTCAGTGGCACCTCAGTGGCACCTTGGCAGATCGGGATTCAAACCGGCAACCTTCTGATTACGGGGCCGCTTCCTTAACCGCTGCCCCACTCGGGAGAGAGGCCATTTGACAAAGATATGGAGATATGGAGAACACAGAGGTGATGAACCTCTATGCAAGACAAAAGCGCAGAACGTCATGGACCTGCGACTTCCCATCTTACTCTGTTAAAATAATGAAACATTTACGAAGGTGACCAGGTTCATTTTGAATCCAGTTAATCGAGCGAACTGGCAGATTATTTTCACTTAACCGTTATGAAGACGTGAAGATGGAAAAAAGAACACGGCTGACCAGATCACTCTGTGGACGTTTTCATTCTGCAACACACGTTTCGAGACGCCTGCTCAGGTCGGGCGTTAGGACCCGGGGGAGCCGCTTCGGGGGCGGGTGGAGATAAAAGACGCACCGCGCTGCTGCGCCTTTATTCTCCGCTGCCTGCGCTCGGTGCGTCGCCTGTGCGCAGCCGCGAGGGAGGAGGATGTCGGTCTGGGAGCGTTGAGGAGGACCGTCTGAAGCGCCATGTCCCTGAACCGCAGCACCGAGTGGGAACATTTCGAGGAGCGGGGCCGGACGCAGCGCGCAACGCGCGGCAGCGGCGGTAGCGGCGGCGGCGGCTCCAGGGGTCCCGGGCTGACGAGTCCGGCGCACAGCGCGCACTGCAGCTTCTACCGGACGCGCACGCTGCAGTCGCTCACCTCCGAGAGGAAGGCCAAGAAGGTCCGCTTCTACCGCAACGGGGACAAGTACTTCAAGGGCCTGGTCTACGCCGTGTCCGGCGAGCGCTTCCGGTCGCTGGACGCGCTGCTGATGGAGCTGACGCGCTCCCTGTCCGACAACGTCAACCTGCCGCAGGGCGTCCGCAACATCTACACGGTGGACGGGAGCCAGAAGGTCGCCAGTCTCGACGACCTCGTGGAAGGTGGGTGGAAGCAGGTAGAACAGTCCCCGTTCTGACCACGATCCTTATTGATTGTGTGTGTGTGTGTGTGTGTGTGTGTGTGTGTGTGTGTGAGAGAGAGATCCTTTTCCCTTCCGGCTTCAACCAGACGTCCTCCATTCTTGCCCCAGGTTGATCTCGGTAGCAGTGCAGTGTGGCTCCGACCTCCAGAATCCTATTCATACATAATGGGTTACTGTCAGTGTCTCTCACACACACACACTCACACACACACACACACACACTGTGTCCGTCTCTGTTGTTGTCAGTGTTCAGGTCCGGTTGTGTGTCCTGATCTGGGTCACCGGCTGTATTCATGCTGGGACTGCAGTGCAGTGCGCAAGTGCAGCATCTCTGGCACCTGGCGTCCCGGTCCCCCGAGGTGCCACTGAGCAAAGCACCGTCCCCACACACCGCTCCCGGGCGCCTGTCATGGCTGCCCACTGCTCACCAAGGGTGATGGTTAAAAGCAGAGGACACATTTCGTTGTGTCACCGTGTGCTGTGCAGCAGTGTATCACAATGACAATCACTTCACTTTCACTTTACCTTGTTCATATTTTATGTATATAAGTCTACGTGTGTTACATTTGACCTGCAGGCCTGTCTGCTTGGTCACTTTGTTGCGCTGGGAGAAAATGCCTGCCCTTGGTTAGCTACCCAGCATGCCCTCTTGTAGCAGTGGTCCAGGCCGTGGAACATGTCCGAAAGAATAAAACATCAAATCATCGTCTCGTCACACCCCGTCATAGTTTTTGATCCCTAGAAAGCTGAAAAGAGTTTAAAACGAGATGCTTTAGAACTTTGGGTTCCTGTTGTGTGTACTTTCTGGTGAGTTGTGGTTATTACATGGTTATTATGCACTTTTTATTTGCGCATGAAGGGTTAGATGTGCAGGAGAAGATATATAACTTGTGTGTTTCTCAATTCAGGTGGAGTCCAGATGTACACTGAATGTTTTTTTTTTTTTTTTAAAGTCCATCCATCGCCATTCGGTCATATTTCATCTTCAGTGCGTGCTGGGATTTTATTGCTGTTCTGCTTGTCTGGTGTGAGTGAAGAAATGTCAAATGGGCTGCTGGGATTTAACAGTCCAGACGCTGGTTTCCAGAATGGAACTGGGTGTGTCTTGCACTCTTTTAATGAAGAGTGTTGATGAACAAGACAGGAAGTGAATCAGTGTTTGATTCGCAGCTTCCTCTGACTGTGATTTGTTTATGTGTGTGTGTGTGTGTGTGTAACTCATTCCTCACTGCCACATATACAGATAAAATAATTGAATTGTGACGGGATCTCTACATGTTTTATGATGTAAATTGAACGTAGCCACAGTGTGAACACATGGCAGAAAGAGGAGAATCCGTAACAGCCTCTTACCGCTTCCTTCGAAACCTATGAAGGAGTAAAGGAAAGGTGTGTGGTGGCTGATAACAATGAAACAGACAAATCCGGTTCAGAATTCCTGCTTCAAGGCCTCTGTTTTCCTCGCTGAAAGCCTTTTTGAGACTAAGGAAATGTGGTCTAAGGCAACACACACACACACAAAGCATACTTTGGTCTGGAGGAAGTCGAGTACTCAACATGGAAAGGGAGCATCCTGCTCTGGCTTTTGTTCCACCCGGAAACTGTAACTGTTTGAGATCGGGAATGCAGCTGAACGCTGATGGTGGCTCGGATTTCCACAGTGTCATACGACAATTCAGTGTTTCGTTTATAGAGGACCGCAAAGTTCGTCACGGCAGAGGGACAGTGCCACAAAACCTCGAAATATAAAATGAATTTCACCTCAGACTACAGCTTTTTTGCAGGTTTGGATGTCTGGGTTGCTGAGGCATATGGAAGCATGGTTTTATATGCTAATAAACTGTTTATTACCTCTGGTGTCTTCGGTTTCAGTCTGGCACTGTCAGAAAAAGCACCACAGCACAGAAACCTCTACCCTCTTCTCTCCTGCAGGTGAAAGTTATGTGTGCGCCTCCAACGAACCCTACAGGAAGGTGGACTACACCAAGAACGTCAACCCCAATTGGTCAGTGGGCGTGAAGTCGGGAACGTCGCGCTCCCTGTCTTCCCTCAGTTCGCTTAAAAATGATCTGCTGCGCGAGAGCAAGGACTTCATCAAGCCCAAGCTGGTGACGGTCATACGCGGTGGCGTGAGGCCACGCAAGGCGGTGCGCGTCCTGCTGAACAAGAAGACGGCGCATTCCTTCGAGCAGGTCCTCAACGACATCACAGATGCCATCAAGCTGGACTCTGGCGCCGTGAAGAGGCTTTACACGCTTGAGGGCAAACAGGTGAGAAGAACCTCTGCGTGCATTCACACGATCCTGGAAAAGAGAGAAAAAAGCACCTGCATATTCCATATATTTCTCAGAAATTAGTGCTTAGATCTCTATTTTTCCGAGGCTAGATAGATGATCATTTCTCCAAAATGGAGCAGTTCATGCATCTATGGAGGAATTCGGTCAGTATACTTTGTAACCAATTCAGCATCTGACTGTGACTAAAAATGACAGCAGTGTTATTATGCAAATGTTACATTGAAACATGTTATACTTGCATTTAATACATAATACAACAACAAAGAAATTATAACAAACTAAGCCCACAAATAAATAAATGTAATAATTCTAACAGCTATCAGAATAAAAGCAGAAAATGTGATGTGAAGATACTAGCGAAGAGGATTTAACAAGAGAAGCTGAACCATCGTTAGCATCCTTAATTAATGTCATTTTAATTGTGAGCATGGGTGCTATCGTTGTTGTAAAGATGGAATATTTGAAATATGAAATAAATCATTAATATGTATAAGGAACACAGGGTGTTAGATACTCGCCTATGCACCATCACTTTGGGCTGTGGTGGCCTAGCGCGTAACGAAACGGACCCGTAATCAGAAGGTTGCTGGTTCAGGTGACTCCAAGTTGCCACTGAGGTGCCACTGAGGGTGAGGGTTAAAAACAGGGGACACATTTCGTTGTGTCACCATGTGCTGTGCTGCAGTGTTTCACATTGACTATCACATCATTTTACTTCACTATGAACCAGAAGACCACAAAGTCACAGGTCCAAAGTCACAGGTTCTCTTTGAGAACTGAAACACGGTTATGTTAATCGCAGTTTACATATATCTTCACATTTTGAGATTGGAGATTGGAAGTTAAGTTTATCTTGGAATACTAATGCAGTTCCTGAAGCTATTTCAGGACAACTGCTCCAGGGTGTGTTCATGTCCAGTTGCTAACATGCAGTCTAATCCGACAGTGATGTAATCGGTACAATTTGGCCTCTTTATCCGCTCAATTCAGAGATGGATCAATGCAAACTGATTGAAGCCATAATCAAGTCCACCACTATAATAATTTTTTTGGATAAATGTGGGACTTAGGATCTGTGGCCTTTAATCAAACTATTTATTATGAGTGTTTCCTCTACAATTTAGTGAAATTCATTTAATTTACATCATGGATTAAAACATAACTGTAAAGTTAAGGCTTTACAATGACAGCCTGAATCAATGTGTTTGTGGACTCTACACTCACCAGAGAGAGTGTAGAGAGAGAATGATTTATTCTTTTACAAACTTGCATGGTAAAATGGGGATTGGATGAAACAAAATGCATTCTTTCTCATAACCCTGAAAAACATGTCCCACGATATTTCCCATGTCTTTCAAGCCAACATCGTGCAACAGGAGTCATCCCTGATGGTCTCCCCAAGATCTGTGTTTTTTTATTTCTGGTCTGAGGATCCTGGAGCTTCTGCTCGTGAGATTCACACATCGATTCATATATGATCAATGTCTCACTGAGATCAGACAATTAATAAATGAATGCGTTATGAAGCAGAGTCTGCTGTGGTCAGGTTGTGGATTAGAATGTTGGATTTAATCCTGCAGATTGATTTATTTACTGTACGGTGAGAGGTTGGGATCTCTCTGTTGAGTTAAGCGGCTTTTAACACCCCAAGATATCAGACACCGAGCCACAGGCAACGTGCTCCTGATGTCCTCACTCTGCCATGAAGAGTTTTTCATTATGAAAAGTATGTGGAACAATGTCCAAAATTGTCTTTTTTTTCGTGGCGAAGGAAAGCTGTAGATAGAATGTAGAATAGAATGTGTCCTAATAAAAATCCAAACTACAGGTAAACATGCAGCCTAGGCTGAGCAGATTTCAGAGTTTAGAACCGGGACATTTCGCTAGAAAGATGTAAGATGTGGTGTGTGTGTGTGTGTGTGTGTATGCACGCATGTGTCCTCCCCCATTGGGCACCCTGCTGGGTTCAGAGAGCGACACTGGGGTAATTAGACCTGAAGGCTTCTGGGATTTTGAATGCGTCTGGCAGGTGCGGCTATGTTCGGGTGTGGGCGTGGCTGTGGGTGGGGGAGGGGCTCTGGACGAACGTTATCTGCTTCTTCTTCCTTGTCGGAAACGTCACAGTTCATTCTGCTGTTTCCCTCCGCTCCTGGACCAGGTTGAAGTGTTTTACTGCTTCCTCAGCCCTGCAGTGAAGACCCTCACCATCTTGCCACCCCTACTGAAACAGCCCGAGACCACATGTCTGTTGGTGTGATCCAGGTTTCTTCTGCCAAGCCCTGTCAATCAAGCTTAGAGCTGCAGGTGTCGTGCCCGACTTGGATGCTAAATGCGGTGCAAATATTTTCATTGTCTAAATATTAGTCAACTTTATTGTCATCTCACTACATACAAGTACACAGAGAGACGAGATTGTAAGGCTTTGGAGATTCACAGTGATTACCTGAAATGGAAAATAGGAAAATATTGAAATAGAATTTATTGCTACAAATGCATAAAATATTAACAGAGCAGGAAAATAGCTTCATGTTTGAGAGAAGTGCAGGATTCCGGGACGTGTAGGTGGTGTTGGGTGGGACCTGGAGCTCGGTGCTGCGGTGGGTGGGTGGGTGGGTGGGTGATGAGGATTAAAATAATGCAGTCTAATCATGTCTCTGGCCTTTCTAGTGCAATTCTAATTGTAGGCCTATGATGTGAGAGCAAGACAAAGGGAATGTGTGCCCTTGTTCTGGTCCGGTGTCTGGGGGAGGGGTGGCGCTTGTTTGATTGGCAGGTGTCCCCAGGCCTGGATTAGTAGAACAAAAGCTATGAATGTATCAGTCTGTTCATGAGATTCAACATCAAAGGACCGACACTGGGATGATTTCTGGCAAGACAGGCACTCTGTGTCCGTGTGTGTGTGTGTGTGTGTGTGTGTGTGTGTGTGTGTGAGAGAGAGAGACAGACAGACAGAGATCTGGGAGAGTTGAACCTGAAGGCTGGGCGAAGCTCACGGGTCAATCGAGTTCAGTTCGAGGTGCGACCTGCTACAGCTTGAAGAGATCCTCCTCCTGCTGCCAATTCAGTTGTTTTATTTGGATTGAATTATTCTTTAATTTATGGTTTTCTCAGCTTCTTCTCAGTTTACACAGACCTGACATTGCTGTTCTTTTTGTTAGTAGAAACCTGTTCTGATGACAGTGAAAGTGAAAGTGAAGTGATTGTCACACGTGATACACAGCAGCACAGCACACAGTGCACACAGTGAAATTTGTCCTCTGCATTTAACCCATCACCCTGAGTGAGCAGTGGGCAGCCATGACAGGCGCCCGGGGAGCAGTGTGTGGGGACGGTGCTTTGCTCAGTGGCACCTCAGTGGTACCTTGGCAGATCGGGATTCAAACCAGCAACCTTCTGATTACGGGGCCGCTTTCTTAACCGCTAGGCCACCACTGCCCCAAAACACCAGTGCACCTCAGTGGACCACAATTCAAACATTTTTTCTCAAAGCAAAATGTAATGAGCAGGACCGTTAGTTTTGGTCCATGAGTGGGCTTCCTGGTGGGGAAGAGGAGCCTGCAGCCATGCTCAGCATGCTGCAGAAAGATGAAGTACAACACTTGGTTGAAGTCTAACAACCATTTTACACTGTTCAACTTCAGATTTTTGTAAGATGACCCTTTGTCCCTAAATTTAATGAGGCCCTTATCCAGAGCGATTTACAATCAGTAGTTACAGGGACAGTCCCCCTGGAGCAACTTAGGGTTAAGTGTCTTGCTCAGGGACACAGTGGTAGTAAGTGGGGTGGGGTTAACACACTCGTCTATGAACCAGAAGACCCAGGTTCAAATCCCACCCAGTCTGGCAGGAAGTAGAATTTCTTGCTACAAATGCATAAAATATTAGCAGAGCAGGAAAATAGCTTCACGTTAGTGTGTTAGACTTCAACAAAAGGAGTTGAAAATGGATGAGAGAAGTGCCCAACATTCTAATGCACAATGCGCCACTGATGTGGCGGTAGTGAGGTAATAGTTAACAGGCACCAGGGAGCAGCGGACATTTAATGCCTCTCCTCCACCTACAGATCCACCTGATGGAGAGAGCGAAACAGTTGCCATCGGAATTGTCTACAATCAGAGGTTCAGGAAAATCAGATTCAAAGCTGCACTAAGACTGACTGGCATCCGGCCGACCCTCTTATCCAGACACACAGGGCGGACATGTGACGATGCAGTCTGTTCTGCTGGCACCATGTCCTCCTCGCAGCAGACGAGAGACTTTATTTTAAATGCATTAAAGGTCCCCTATCATGAAATTTTCACTTTGTGAGATTTAACATTAACATGAGTACCCCTAGCCTGTCTATGGTCCTGAAGTGGCTAGAAATGGTGATGAGGTGTAAAGAGTGTTTTGGCCATTCTGCTTCACCGTTCAGAGAGCTCAGCTCAGATGGTCAGATCTGGAATGTCTCTTTTTATGATGTCATAAGGGGAAAGGTTACCTCCCCTTTCTCATGCTTTGTCCGCTCAGAGAATTTCCCGGCCTGCCCCTAAAAAATTATCTCCACTGACCGTAATGCTTCCGAATTGCAGTTGCTTGGATTGGATGTAAAAAAAAGAGCACATATGTATTTTTAGTTCTGTCACAAGAGATTTATTTATTTGTTTGTCTGTTATAGAAAAATATAAAATATAGACACTACTTCCTGTTTGCGGTGTTGATGATGTAATTTCCACAAAAGCTCGCACTATAGGCCGCTTTCCTCCTCATTAGCATTTTAAACTACAGACACTGAAACGGCGCATCCAGGGGAAATCTTGTTGTGGGACTGACTCAAAGTGGCTGTAATTCTGCACAAAGGCTGAATTTCGGAACGAGACTTCAGACGCAGTATTAGCGGACCACTAAGACCGATGTAAAAGCAAAAACTTTCATGCCAGGGGACCTTTTTAAGCAGGTTTTTTTGTGGGGAAGTTGTGATGTGTAAGGTTGTGACAACCAGCAGACTGCGCTGCCACATATGAGTGTATGACCGGAATTATGGGATGTCCTAAGAAATGCACCTTGTCTCTAGACTCTGTGACATTATGACAAGGCTAGCTAACATGCTGTTGATCATTTTTACCAGAGTACACAGAAATTCCCCCATGCTACAATCAAGAAATTAAAACAATATCCCTTCTTCATTTAAACATTTGATATCGAGTGAGTGCAGTAATAGTTATCACACACTTTAGTGCTAATTTAGGTTCTTTTAATTATCTTTTTGTTTAATTATAACATCTCACCATAGTTTCTGAAATTAGAATATTAGAATCTCTTTTCGAAAATGTGGCCTTTCCCTGCTAGTAAAGTTCAGACGTGTGGTGATGAAGTTTTAAAGATGTAGTTTCTCTGCCCGCTGTCCTGATTCAGATCAAACCTCCACTAAAGTCTGTCTTGACCTTTAGAGTTTATGTCCCGGAGGATATCTGTTCAGATCATGGTTTGGTTTGGTAATGTTGGCCATCTTGTTTCATCGTCCGGAGGAGACTGGTGTGGCTGTTTCTTATCCCCCCCTGCCTGTGACTGTATCATGAGTATAAAAATTTGCCCTTATAAATTCTGCAGCAGTCAGGAAGAATGTGAACATGGAGCTGCCAACTCGGTTGATGATGACACCCATGCAGACTGAAAAGTTCTGCTGGGTCAGCAGTGTCCCCTTTCCCATCAGCCTTTTCTCCTCTCTGTCACCTACATCATCGTGTACCTTAATCACAAAATGAAGTATTTGCAGAACCCTTCCTCTGGCCCAGTGTGCTTTTAGTCGCTGTTGTGCTGCTGATGTCCTTTGTTCAGAACTCTGCTGGCGGTCAGGAGGGGTCTGTTGACCATCTGCCCTAGTTATCCTCCAGTCGCTGGCCATGGCCCCCACTAGAGCTCAGTATGAAGACCATCTGTCCATCTTCCTACTGTGCATCCACACACAGAAACACAACCAGGGTCTCCTCTCTTTTTCTGGAGAACAGTAATTGCTGCTTTTCAGAACCAGAAAACCTGTAATTCTGAACATGCTGCAGTGCAGTGAAGTGTTCTAGCAGGACGTTGTTCTCGAGGCTCCACTGTAATTATCTGAGAAGCGTGTCTGTGGGAGGATGTTACTCCTGGCAATTAATTATAGATGTTAAGTAGCTAACATATACGGAGTTTCAAAAATACCCAAAGGAGTTGCCGTTTTCCGTGTTAAACGTGTTTGATTAGGTGCTGATGACTTTCCTGGTTTATGTCCAACACAAGGTGATGCACAGACATGTATAGAGTGTATCAGCCTATAATACACACACCTCTCCTCTTTCTCCTCCCTTTCTCCTTTCCCAGATCACGTGCCTGCAGGACTTTTTTGGTGAGGATGACGTGTTCGTCGCATGTGGGCCTGAGAAGTACCGCTATGCCCAGGATGACTTTGTCCTGGATCACAGCGGTGAGTGGCCACCCCCACCCTGACTCCCTTCAACTCTCCAGATCTCCAGATGCACCACACCCCAGGCAGGAGGAACGGTGATGGCTTCTGAATCTGTGCTCTGCTCTTCTCTATTCTGTTAGTAAAACAGAAGACCACAAAGTCCCAGGTTCAACCCCACTTACTACCATTGTGTCCCTGAGCAAGACACTTAACCCTGAGTGTCTCCAGGGGGGGGCTGTCCCTGTAAATTCGGATCGTAAATTTCTCTGGATTAGGGCGTTTGATCAATGCCATAAATTGACATAAAACTGTCTGGTTCTCGCTACTCGATTCTTTTATTTATTGGAACCTTGACTGAGACCCTAGGAGAGGAAACAGTTCCTGTTCCTCCTCATCTTCCACTACTGTTTGTTTCAGGTGCGAAATAAGAGATGCTGGAGATTCCAGTACCTTTTATTGGGTGGGCGGAGCACAGCCCCTCCAGCTTCTCTGTCCTACATCTTATACCCTGTCCCAGATTGAGAGAACTAGGGCTGATACGGCTGATGTCAGAACCTGTAGCTACTTTCCCAGACTTTTAAAATGGCCATTTAAACAGTAAATGGTCACCCAACCGATCAGTTACACCATGAGGCAGGTTCTGACTGTTCTCTGCTGAGAAGAAGGGCTAGATGAGCAGAGCACAGTGTTAGTGTTTTATTTCTGGTGAGAGCAGCTAACATCTGATGGAGGATCACCATGATTATTTAAATTTTATGTGTGTGTGTGTGTGTGTGTGTAAGTTCAGAATGTGATGGTCAGAATATCTTGTTTAAGTCACAGCTTCATACAGGATCTATTCTTACTCTCCTCAAAGGGCCAAGTGTGTAATTTTACTCTGTCCTCTATATCCAGCTCTACCCTAGAGAACTGGGACATTCAATTGAGGTCTTCAGCGTTCCTGATGCAGACAATTTCCACATAAAAGATGCCGTCACATAATCCACAAAATGCAGTTTCCAACATGTCTCTCTCTCACAGCACTGCACAGCACTACCCTCTATTGTTATTCATGAAATAATATTGATATGAAAAAATATCTGTCCGTCCCAAATAATATGAAAAATATACTTCAAAAATCAACAAAAATAAAGGTTCTACATTTACATGTAAATTAATGCATGTGTGTAAAATAACAATGTGGTTTTAAAAATTACATTTTTTTAGATTTATAAGTTCCGTGTTAGATTTCCGTCACATATCCTGATTGTTGGACTGTACCAGCAGGTTTTCTTCAGAGTAAAAGCATTTGGTTAGTGTTTGGTAACTGACTACAGGAAAACGTGGTAAATCTCATCCTGCCATGTTTGTTTTCTGTATGACCTCTGTATGAAGAACTCTTGTTGTTGGGGTTACAGAGTGTCGGGTGCTGAAGTCGTCTTACACCCGCTCCTCCGCTCCTGTTGCACACACTGCTGCACCCAAGA
The DNA here is from genome assembly GCF_900700375.1 of Denticeps clupeoides. Lineage (NCBI taxonomy): Eukaryota > Metazoa > Chordata > Actinopteri > Clupeiformes > Denticipitidae > Denticeps > Denticeps clupeoides. The sequence continues at coordinate 6,543,205 of NC_041710.1, read as the reverse complement.
GCCCAGGATCATCTCGCCGCAGCAAGTCTCCTGGGACAGGTGTGAAGCTGTACCTAGACACACACATATACACTAGGGGTGCAATGGTTCTTGGTAAAATACCAAATCTTTCTGTTAAGTCCAATGCGCCCTTATGGACCACAGGGATCTTGAAACTGGTCCAGAAATGTTCACTGATTGGACATTAAACTGTTAACTGAGACTGTTAAACTGTAAATGGCCATGTGCGAAAGCCCACTCGCCCCATATAAAATCAGTATAAAATAAATTTAAATCTTTAAAAAGGAAACTCAGCTGAGTGGGAAAACTAGTGGCACAAATGGTACGACAATATTGTGGAAATTCTTCTTCTTGCTATCTTTTCTCCCAGCACGACGAGCTCCGGGCCACTATTCAACCAGCAGCCAGTCACCAGTCAAGTCCCCAGGTAAATTCTTCTAGATACTAATGTGTCTTGGCCCGAATGGTTCCTGACACTCCAGGCCAGGTTTTCCATCTCTCTTGTATCCTGAATGTCATGTTTTTTTATTTTTTTTATTAAACCCTTGTTGATTGTGCAAACGTGTCTTCCATGCACTGCGCCGCAACAGTATGTCTCACTATTCAGAATACTATCCTAACTGTTAATCCTGGAAGTTCCAGGATTGTAAAGCCTGGAAGTACCACAGCCATACGGATCCTTGGATCTCATGGTCCTTCCTGTCCTCTCTGCCAGCCAGACAGCCAGTGCTCTGTTTATAGCCCTTGGCATCTTGCGTAGCATCTAATCTTTATCTGCTGGCTCCAGACGTGGATAGAGCTTCTTAGGTCCGAATCCACCAGTGGTCAAATAAAAGTGATCCAGTGAGAATGAGCACTGCGAAGTGCAGTCAGTGTTATGCCGGCACCAAATTCTTCTCAGGCAGGGTAGAGGGACATCTGCTGTTGTGGGATTTTGATGCATCAGTGTCCAGCAGCTGTGCTGTGGTCAGCAACTGACTGCTGCTTTGCCTTTATAGTGAATGGCATCCCAAGCAGCCAGATGTCCACGCCCAAATCCACAAAGTCTTCCAGCTTCTCCCCCACCAGCCCCCGCAGCACACGCAACTTCAAGGTAAGATGGCCACCACGGTGACCAGGGAACATTCTGGGGAAAAAAGTCTTTATTTTCTGATGGGGATAATCAGACAGTAAGGGAATGAAAGCGTGTGTGTAATAGGATGGGGAGGATCAGGGATGTCCTGGGTACTATGGATTACTCCCTGTCATGTTAAATTACAAAAAGCCATGTGGTCATGTGACCAAACTGGCACACAAACACCTCTAAAGTTGCCAGGCATGGTCCTCTATAACAACATAAGCTGAAAGATGCTTTTATGTTATTGAAGAATGAAACAAATTCTTTAGTTGGGTTTATAGTGGAATGTTCCATTCTACATTCTGGATAACACACTTAGTTACATACTGGCTGACAACCTGACCCTCCAAAACTTGCAGGGTTTGGCACCCACCCACTACTCCTAGTGTGTATAAACACACCTATCTATGGTTGATATGTAGGTGCGCCCACATATCTTGATATGAAAATATGAATAATAATACGGTTATATATACAGACATACACAATACTACACCAATTTGAGAAAAAAAAATATTATTAAAAAAAACATAGAAAGGTGTCAGAAGACTCAGATTGCTGTGTATAGGGCTGCATGGCCACAGCCCAGTCAGAGTGACCATGCAGATCTGCTGGTGGCTGAAGGTTAATATGAAGCTGATTGTTACATCCTGGACATGGGTAGAACTGGGGATGGGGAAACAGTGGATTTGTTGCTAATTTTTTCTAGAGCAAATACTTCTGCAGCAGTCATTTTCAACTTATTTTTCAACTTGGCCTGAATGCTTAATGCTCCTTTTTTTCCTCTCCATACGCAATTAGTCTGTGTCCTCTGATGGAATGTGTGGGTTAGAGTTCTTTCTTGCTGGTGAAGTGGGCTTTACTATTATCCTGTATTTAGAACAGTGCAGTGAATGAGTCCTGTGGTGTTTTTCTAGAGCAGCTCTGATGAATGCTTCAGTGTATCTGAGCCTTTTTTGAAGGGCAGCCTCAATTTTAGGCCAGATTGCATCATTGACACAATTACGGAAATATCTTTTCACTTCTAGTTTAGTTGCAAGAGCGAAGGAAGGATCCCCACAGACACATAGCACAGGGAAAGTGGTACTGTGGTGCAGCTCGACTGCATTTTCACACACTTGTGCATTCTTACATTTACAGCATTTATCACACGCTCTTATCCAGAGCGACTTACAATCAGTAGTGACAGACACAGTCCCAGTGGTGACACTCAGGGTTACAGGTCTTGCTCAGGGACACAATGGTAGTAAGTGGGGTTTGAACCTGTGACTTTGTTGTCTTCTGGTTCGCAGGCGAGTGCGTTTTTCACTAGGCTACTACCAGCCCGCCTTCAGGTTGACTCTGGAGCAGGGCTATGAAAATACTGCTGCAGATTCTTCTGCCCACACACTGATACACTGAGACACACATGCCTGTGAAAATGCTCCTGCTGTACGACCCGTCTGCTCTCAGTATGGCCTGTCCATGCTATTAGGAGCTTTTTAACAACCCATTATGAACGCCGACCTGATGTCTGCAGCATCATTTGAAGCCCTCTGGGTTTCTCAGGGTGCCGAGAAACACATTTCAGAGCTGCTTTCCTGCTGATGTATGTAACCACCTATTGATCGGTTATAAATGGACTTTGGGAGAGATGTTGCCCCAGCTGCTGTCACGGCCCTCACCATGTACAAATGTTGTAATTTGAGATGGTTAGGCTCCTCCCATCTTAATGCTCCTTCCTCCCTCAGATTCCACCTCATCACGTTTCTTCACCCAACGTGAACGGTTCAGCAGAGCAGCCTCCTCCTGAAGGTACGAGTTTCCTCTCCACCTGGCAGTAGAAGCACCACACTTCTGTCCCTCACCTCTGATCTTTCTTCTGTGTGCCTTACACCTGATGTTTCACGCACACACACACACACACACACATTCTTGTACATGCTACATAGTGAGGTCCGAGTAAATCCACTCACAAAGTGAGGACCACCAGTTCTACATGACACAGGGAAACAAAACTAATCATTCTGGACACTAGGTGGCACATTTATTCAATACACCCCTTTAGAACTAATTAAAACACAATTTTTAGAAAAAGTTTTAAACCAACGATGTGAGGACCGATTTTTATTTATTTATTTATTTTGCCAACAATAATTTAAGCTTGATTTTAGAGTAAAAATATGATGATAAAACACTCTAATGTATTTGCCCACTAAAAATAGTCACTTAAGTAAGCCCATAGTCTATTTAGTACTTAAACAAGAATCCAAAATCCATTATTAAATATGATTTATCATATCTGTAATTACAAAAGCTAGTAGTAGTAATAACCAAATGGGAAATTATCACATTATTATAAACATTAATATTCCACCTGTGCTAAACATGTATTTTTGAGATGTTTCTATTTTAAAGAGTTTAACCCAAGGAAACCTACTTGCTTTGACAACTTTGATATTGATGTAAGGTTGACCCATTCCATCCTTGTGACATCTTTTGATTTGTGCTCAATGCTTGCCTTCAATTATAGTGATTGTCATTGTGACACACTGCAGCACAACACACGATGACACAACAAGCCATGACTGGTCTGCTTCCTTACCTGCCAGGCCACCACCACAACACATTATACTAATGAAAATGCGACAATTTGTAATATTATGTTCACGCTCATTTTAATAAAACATCTCCCAAACACCAGAACTTACCACCACACTGAACACTTAAACCTTGTCAATAAAAATACATTTTTCAGTGAAGAACAGTCTATACTCTCCAATGGTCACACGTATAAAACAAAGAAACTGAGAAAAACAACAGAAAAGAATGACGGGACGGCTCTCAGAAATTCTGAGCTTAAATGTCAAGTTTCTTCTTAGCTCTCAGAATTTCGTTATGAACGAAGTATTTCACGCCTTTCCATGAACGAGCTTTGAGGACTGGAGACTCTTTTTCGATACACGTCTGGCAGTCATTTTTCGCTGGCACCCTCATTAGTCTGATAAATTTGTCCATGTTTCGTCCTCTCCTGGTCAGTCCACACTCTTTTTAATGTTGGAGCACCTATAAATAAGAGAGAAGTTAGAGAACTTTCTTCTATAAAGAGCAGTTAGCAGTAAAGTTATCACTAATGAAAACATTTTTACAGTATTCTATTAGTACTTGAATAAACTGATTTGGCACTTCATTCACACAGTACAGAATGTTAAGACTGTTCTGGGGTGAAAACTGTCACAGTGATGAGCTTAAAGAAGGACACTGAAGGTGTGATTAATATTATTATTATGCCCCACAAGTTGGGTGTGAGATGGGTGAGCAGTTTGAAAGAGATTGGAGACTAATCTAGTGACAGGGGAGAGTGTTGCAACAGCATAGGATGGTGTTTTGTGGGATGAGTCTGGACATCAAGGAGGATGTGGTCAGTGGACACAGAGCCAAAGATCAGGTGGTGGAGATAAAAGAAGGAAGACTGGGTGGCAGGGAACAGTTACCAGACAGTTGAACAACTACTGCAGAAGTGGTGATGTAGACAGCTAGAGAAGTGCTTGGTGGAACATCTAGACACAAGAAAGGAAACATGGTGGTGGAATGAGTAAAGTGGGTTAGTCAGAGAACTGCAGATAATACACGAGTACAAGGAGATCATGCATAAATACAAATAAAGGCTCAAACAGGAAGTTCCGGTTCAGAGGGAGGTGGCACGCTGGACGGACCAATCGGTGGCCGCTCTTCAGGACGCACTGGAGGACGCAGACTGGGACATGTTCCAGAGTAGTTCCGGAAACATCAGTGAGTTGCGGAAGCGGTTGTGAGTTTCATTGGGAAACTAACGGACGACACCGTTCAGAAAACGATCGTCAGAACGTTTCCCAACCAGAAGCCGTGGGTGGATAAAACCATCCGCGACGCTCTGAAATCTCGCACCGCGGCCTATAACGCGGGGCTCACTTCCGGGGACATGGAACCATACAAGGCTGCGTCATACAGTGTCAGGAAAGCGGTGAAGGAGGCGAAGCAGCGCTACGGGAAGAAACTGGAGTCACAACTGGAACAGAGTGACTCTAGGAGCCTGTGGCGGGGACTACGGACAATAACGGACTATAAAGCACCAACATCCGGTACGACGAACGCGGCCGTGTCTCTGGCAGACGAGCTAAATACGTTCTATGCTCGCTTCGAGGCTGCAGCTAAAGGCGCTAGCGATGCTACGGCTAGCGGCTCCAACAGCTGCAGACGGGAGGACACTGCCAGCACCGAGAACGCGTTCGTCATCACCGAGCATGATGTGAGGAGAGCCTTCAAGAGAGTGAACACCCGGAAGGCAGCAGGACCAGACGGCATCTCGGGGAGAATCCTCAGAGTGTTTACAGAGATATTCAACCTCTCTCGATCTCAGTCGGTGATCCCCACATGCTTCAAGGAGTCCATCATTGTTCCGGTCCCCAAGAAAACCCATCCTGCCTCCCTCAACGACTACCGCCCTGTATCCCTCACCTCAGTAGTGATGAAGATCTTTGAACGGCTGGTCAGAGACTTCATCATTTCTTCACTACCAGATACACTCGACCCGCTACAGTTGCATACCGTCCCAACCGGTCCACGGATGACGCCATATCACATCTCCTCCATACTGCACTCACCCACCTGGACACTCGGAAGGGAAATTATGTTAAAATGCTCTTCATTGACTACAGTTCAGCATTTAACACAATAATCCCTTCCACACTCACCACCAAGCTGGAGCACCTGGGACTCAGCTCATCTCTCTGTCAGTGGATCTCCAACTTCTTAACCGGGAGACCACAGGCAGTAAGGATGGGTGGACATGTCTCAGCCTCCATCACCCTCAGCACTGGAGCCCCCCAGGGCTGTGTTTTGACCCCCTGCTGTACTCCCTGTACACCCATGACTGTACAGCCACTACTAACTCCACCACCATCATCAAGTTTGCTGACGACACTGTCGTGGTACCTGATCTCTGACAACGACGAGACAGCCTACCTGGAGGAGGTTGGAAATCTGTAGAACTGGTGCCAGAGGAACAATCTTCACCTGAACGTCAGCAAGACAAAGGAGTTAATAGTGGACTTCAGTACAAAGCAGGAGAGGACCTGCCAGACCCCTGTCATCAACAGGAGCCCAGTGGAGAGAGTGGACAGCTTCCGTTACCTCGGAGTTAACATCACGCAGGACCTGTCATGGTCCTGTCACATCAACACCGTCGTGAAAAAGGCCCAGCCCGGCAACCTCAGATGCCTGAGAGACTTTAGACTGCCCTCCAAGGTGCTCAGGAACTTCTACTCCTGCACCATAGAGAGCATCCTGACGGGAAATATCTCAATCTGGTTCGGGAACAGCACCATGAAGGACAGGCAAGCCCTACAGAGGGTGGTTCCATCAGCTGAACGCATCATCTGTACCAAGCTCCCTGACCTTCAATCTATCTACAGCAAACCGTGCTGTACCAGGGCCAGGAAGATAGTGAAGGACCTCACCCACCCCAACAATGGACTCTTCTCTCTGCTGCGATCAGGGAAGCGCTTTCGCTCCCTGAAGTCCAACACAGAGAGAATGAGGAGGAGCTTCTTCCCGCAGGCTGTCCGAGCTTCAACCACAACACTACATAGAACTCCAGCACTTTCACCTCCAATCACTCTGGACACTTTGCACAAATCACTTTACACAAAATCTTTGCGCTTTTTACTTTACTGCTTTTTTTAAACATTGTCTTTCACTCATTTGCACACCTTCACCCTACCAGTTACACATATTTTATGTTAAAGACGTAAAAGTGTAATATTTGGTTTTCATTGTATACTTGCAGTATTTGCAATACTGTGATCTGTAGCAGTCACAAAAAGCATTTCACTGCATATCATACCGTGTATGACTATGTATGTGACAAATAAAATTTGAATTTGGAGATGATCAGTAGGGAAAGGAGAGGTGGGTGAAGGGAAGAGCTCAGACATGCATAACTACAATACATACCCACACTGCATGTTGGAGACAATGGAGGGAGAAAAGGATCTGTAATGTTTGGCTAAGTTGAAAGTGAAGTGATTGTCACATGTGATACACAGCAGCACAGCACACAGTGCACACAGTGAAATTTGTCCTCTACATTTAACCATCACCCTGAGTGAGCAGTGTGAGGGGACGGTGGTTTGCTCAGTGGCACCTCAGTGGCACTTTGGCGGATCAGGATTCGAACTGGCAACCTTCTGATTACGGGGGCGCTTCCTTAACCACTAGGCCACCACTGCCCACAGGAAAAGTAGAGGGCCTAAGATGGGAAATATCTGCAGTAGGTCAGGGTGAGGAGGAGAACTGTGGAAATCTACTCACAAACAGGGAGAGTGTAAAGCAGATGGAAAAATCTCTTGAGGGGCTGATTAATGAAGAAAATGCTAAAGAAAATTTTTTAAAATTCGGCAGATTGTGATCCAGGAGGTGCAGAACATTAGCAAAGAGGAAGGACAGCTATGAGGAAGATGAAGAATAGAGAGAATTGAAAGTGTAGAGATTGTCATTGTGAAACACTGCAGCACAACACACGGTGACATGTTTGCATTTTGATGTATTTACACGAACATTTAAGAAACAATGCATCAATGTGTTCTTAAACCAAGATGGAGGAGAGGGTGATTATAGCAGTGATTGGAAGTTGATAATAGCCGCACCACCGCAAGGAAGGACATGCCTGATGCTGTCGGTCTGCCAGGTATTTTGACCGTGAACGTTGCTTATCGTTGGCTGTGTAGAAATAGCATGTGATGCATATAAATCTACTTTTCAGTTTGTTAATTGAAATACAGTAGTGTTATAAAAAACAATGTATTGGGGTCGTGCACAGTGATGTAAACTCAATGCAAAAAGTACCACCAATATGACCCTAATACATGATGTTTTTATAACACTACTGTATTAAACAATAAGGAGTTTTATAACTAAACATCCTGCAGACTGCCTTCCTCACGGTAAGAAGATTCAGATAAAAACTGGTATAATCAACCTCTCCTCCATCTTTGTTTGAATGCCCGCTTTTGTGTCTAAAGAGGCTTGCGAGGCGAGATTTGCAATGCAACTGTTGCCGCCCCAACAATGGATGCAGTGCCATGCTGTGTTTGGTCTGAACCTAGAGCATGCAGAGATGCAAAGGTGAATCACAAAGAATTCCAGACCTGTCTAGTAGTAACACTTTTATAAGAACCTGCAACCCTCTAATGTAATCACTAGACAATAATGCTTTATCTGCACATTATAGTCCATATAGACAGCATTCAGGAAAATGGAGCCATTTACCTCTTTTAGTTGTGGTCTTCTTTTGACTCCCAACAGGGAGTTTAGTATTGTCCAGTACAGGCTGTTCCTCTCCATCTAACAAAAGCAGAAATAACTACAGTGGAACCTTAGTCTTGGAACATATGATGTCTTGTTTTTAGATTGCAATTCAAGGTAACATACCTGATGAAAGGTGGTCTTTGTGGGATCTGCTGTGGCTGTCCAGATCGTGAGACAAGTCTGCCACAGCAGACATTAACTGCAGGGCAGATGGAAAATGGAAATATCATTTTTTTTTTATTCACTCAGCAAATAAATTATGTATTTCAGAGTGTTTCATTAACTTTTACATTAAGAGAAAAGTAAAAGCGATCATGCCATTTTATAGTCTGATTAACAACTTTTGAAGGCTATTATAAAAGTCTCAATGAGGAAATATTTACAGAGGATTTAACTATATTAATATACTATATATGTATATGTTTTATATCCCTGTTAATTTGTCTGTGGAGTAACTTTATTGATGCGTGGATAGCCATACAGTCAATTTACATCCAGAATCTAATGTAAAAAAAAAAATATGTAAAATAGACTTAAATACAAACTCGGTGCACCGTAATTTCTCCATTTTCATCCTAACAACGGGACAGAAATCTCGCTTTTCCACAGAATCAGACTCGGATCTACAAGTACAGCTTTTTAAAAGCCCAGGAATACGCTGGGAAACGAGGGGGTTTAAAATGTAAAACCAAGCATCAATTCTCCTCTCTCTCGCTGTAAATAAAACGAATCACATGACGACGGAATTAAAAGGTCATTAAAATGCAATAAATGTAATTAACAACATGCGAAACACGTTTACCGATCACCAAAACAACATGACGATGCAACACGTGTAGAAGTTAAAATGTCGCGGCCACGTCTTGGAAATCTCTTTATGAATTTAACGGTGAAACCGCGGATGAAACATATAATATATAATATATAATATATGACTATATAATATACAGACGGACAGTGAACAGTGTGCAGCATATGCCACATGTTCGGAGATATTTAAAAATGGCACCATGGACATTTCTTTTATTATTAATTATGAAAATGTGACAGACCGCGTAATTTGTACTTAAAAGGAACAAGTATAAATCATAATCAAATTTTACCTCAAAACAAGTCATTAAAACCAAAGATCTTACCTGGGCTTTTGCATATCCGGCTTTACATTTCTGATGGGGAATCCGTAAAACTTCTTTCCTTCTTTGTAAACCCTTCATTGCTGATGAAAAATATCCACACTTCACCCTCGCGATTTGATTCTTCCACCGGTTCTAATTCCTTAATTGTCGATCAAGGTTGGTGGGGGAGTTGTACTGAGCATGCGCGAACCGTCCTGAGTGTGGGGGAGGGGAGCCAGCTTGAGAGGGAAGCCGGCTCCTGCTGTACTGAGTGTGGGGGAGGGGAGTCAGCTCAGGCTGGGGCAGTAGATGTGAAATAGACAAATGCCTCTGTCTGAATAAATGCTACCCAAAATGTGATATGGTAGGAAAATGAAAATTCAGAAATGTAAAAGTACTGATTATCCTGAAAAAAAAACAATATTTAAACAAATATTTGCTTGAAAATGTTGAGGTAGGTTTACCAAACCTGGACAGTATTCAAAGTGAAGTTTTGCAAGGAAATTATTACATCTTTTGATTTAATCTCTGATGAGAGTGAGACATGGAAGTGTTAAGATCACTCATCTCCTTTTAAACTCCAGGTAAAACGCCACCAGGGATATATATTATTTTTGATTTAATAGTCTCAGAGCCTTGCTAAAGCCACATAGCCCACTCTGTATCCTACTAGCTGATTTACAAAGGTATACTATCTGCTAAGGCATATTATCTGGCTTCTTCAAAAATCTCTGCAGATGTGGTGCCCTCAAACTGGATGTGTGTGAAAATTCTTCAACCTCACTTTTGAGAAAATTTAGCTGTATAAAAAGATCACAAAATCACAAGTTCAAACCCCACTTACTACCATTGTGTCCCCCAGCAAGGCACTTAGCCCCCAGGTGACTGTTTCTAGCTCTCACCCTCCTAAAAGAATGGATGGAAACTGCAAAATGCTTAATTTGATGGTGCCGGGATTTCAGAGAAAACACAGCAATCTGTTTTGTGTTGATCTGAATTGTGCAATTGATATCTACAAATCCCCCGTCCATCTCCATTTTTTGAAATTGTCATATAAAGTCCATGGACACAGCTACAAAGCTTATCATCGAGACACACGAGACACACCAGAAAACGTCTGTGTCGAGTTTCAAACCTCTAGCTTCTTGTTTTCCTTGTCCATGAAGGCCTGAACCCAGAGAAGCATACAAACTTAATGTCCTGTTTTTCAAACTGGTATAAAAATTCTGCACTTTATTTTTATTTTTTATATATGTTGTTAGGGACAGTCAGCTGTTCACATGAGTGAGATTTCAGATTTCTAGCTCCTTCCCTTCCTACTTATTTTTACGACTACCTCAGTTTCTTTAAATAACCATAAAAAGTCAGGATATTGAGGTACAGGTCTGAATTTTAAACTGGTTGTTCCCCTCCCTCCAGCCAACATTCGTGGCAAGTTTCAAGTCTTTAGCCCCTTCCTTTCCCTGCCTAGGGGAGAGCAAAATCATGTGCACCATTCATGGCCTTCCAGACGGTGACCTTTGTGACCTTTGTGCTATAAAAGACCAGGGATTAAAGCTACAGGTCCGGTTTTAAAATCACTGCATCTGGACAGTCCAGTGCACCTGTGTGTGAAGTTTCAAAACTGTAGCTGCTTCCTGCCCCTCCCTGACCCACCCATTCGCTGTTTTTTTGCCTAGGGTTAGGGTTGGGTAAACCGTAGTGCCCAGCATCACCAAACTCAAGCTACATCACCTCCCCTGCTCCCCCAATGTGGCTGTAAGGTTTGGTGGTTCTACAGCTGACTGACACCCTTTAACAGGCCCAAACATTCGGCTGATTTTGTTACGTTTTGGGCTGCCATTCCAGAACTGTAGGGCCTAGGGTTGCCAAAGTTGATGGAGGGGGACCAGGCCATGCACTGATGCTGCACACTGGGTTTCATTACCATACACAAATCTGTTCTAATCTTAGTAACCTGTGAATATCCTCTTAGGTTCCAAGGTGGTCAGAGGACCTTCGGCAGCCGTTTTGAGTGGCCGTTTTGGAACCACAACCTTGACAGTCACAAAACTCAGCAAGCAGCTAGTAGGCCAAACTCCAAGGTGGCATGCTGATTTCAGTGACTGCTGACGTAGCAATTCTGCATTACTAGCTCGTTGAAGTGTCAGATAATGAGGACGAGGGGCAATGGTTAGGAACAGGAAGAGGCTGGGGCTTTCAAACTTCACACACACCCTTGCTGGGTCTTTGGGAAGGTGTGTTGTGTATTTCAGACCCTTTTAGGCCCTCTAGCTTCTTGTTTTCCTTGGCCATGGAGGCCTGAACCCAGACAAGCATGCAAACTTGTTGTCCTGTTTTTCAAACTGGTATAAAAATTCTGCACTTTAATGTACAACTCTATTTTTTATATATGTTGTTAGGTACAGTCAGCTGTGCACATTAGTGAGTTTTCAGATTTCTAGCTCCTTCCCTTCCTACTGATTTTTACGACTACCTCAATTTCTTTAAATAACCATAAAAAGTCAGGATCTTGAGGTACAGGTCAGAATTTGTACCTGTTTGTTCCCCTCCCTCCAGCCAACATTCGTGGCAAGTTTCAAGTCTTTAGCCCCTTCCTTTCCCTGCCTACGGGAGAGCAAAATCATGTGCACCATTCATGGCCTTCCAGACGGTGACCTTTGTGACCTTTGTGCTATAAAAGACCAGGGATTAAAGCTACGGGTCCGGTTTTAAAATCACTGCATCTGGACAGTCCAGTGCACCTGTGTGTGAAGTTTCAAAACTGTAGCTGCTTCCTGTCCTTCCCTGACCCACCCATTCGCTGTTTTTTTGCCTAGGGTTAGGGTTGGGTAAACCGTAGTGCCCAGCATCACCAAACTCAAGCTACATCACCTCCCCTGCTCCCCCAACGTGGCTGTAAGGTTTGGTGGTTCTACATCTGACCAACACCCTTTAACAGGCCCAAACATTTGGCTGATTTTGTTACGTTTTCTGCCTAGGGTTGCCAAAGTTGTACAGAGTTGGGGGAGGGGAGTCAGCACAGGAGCCGGCTTGAGTGTACTGGGTGTGGGGGAGGGGAGTCAGCACAGGAGCCATCTTGAGTGTACAGAGTTGGGGGAGGGGAGTCAGCACAGGAGCCGGCTTGAGTGTACTGGGTGTGGGGGAGGGGAGTCAGCACAGGAGCCAGCTTGAGTGTACAGAGTTGGGGGAGGGGAGTCAGCACAGGAGCCAGCTTGAGTGTACTGGGTGTGGGGGAGGGGAGTCAGCACAGGAGCCATCTTGAGTGTACAGAGTTGGGGGAGGGGAGTCAGCACAGGAGCCAGCTTGAGTGTACTGGGTGTGGGGGAGGGGAGTCAGTTTAGCACAGGAGCCAGCTTGAGTGTACTGGGTGTGGGGGAGAGGAGTCAGCACAGGAGCCGGCTTGAGTGTACTGGGTGTGGGGGAGGGGAGTCAGCACAGGAGCCAGCTTGAGTGTACTGGGTGTGGGGGAGGGGAGTCAGCACAGGAGCCAGCTTGAGTGTACTGGGTGTGGGGGAGAGGAGTCAGCACAGGAGCCATCTTGAGTGTACTGGGTGTGGGGGAGAGGAGTCAGCACAGGAGCCATCTTGAGTGTACTGGGTGTGGGGGAGAGGAGTCAGTTTAGCACAGGAGCCAGCTTAATCAGGCCTTCGTGCTAGAGAAAGCTCATCGCATGCTAGCACAAGTAAAGCCTAATCAACACAGAACTGTGATTATATGGTTCTGGAAATTCCAAGATAGAGAGACTGTCTTTCATCGCATCTTTTAAAATCTGGTTTAACAAGGCATCAAGAAGATTTTTTACTTATATGTAGGGGATGACTTGATGTCATATAATCAGTTATGTGCAGATTATGATATTCCAATGAATCATTTTTACAAGTATTTACAATTGAAGCACTATATTTTGTGTCAGCAGAAACATTTATCCTTAACCTCGAAATCCAAGCTCGAGAATTTAATTGTGTCCCTTATGTATAGGAGATGATGATTATCATTATTATATGGCCTGTTATTAAACTGCTTGAAAGAGTCCTCTTCAAAAATTTGGAGGCATGGAAAGCTGACATAGAAGAAGACATTTGTGAGGCAGATTGGGAAATAGCTCAATCTGTCAATACCAAATTGAAGCTGTTTCAGTATAAATGGTTGATGCGCACCTATTTTACACCAAGCAAATTACACCATATGTATCCCAATATGCCTGATTTATGTGTGAAGTATGGGGAGGAGAAGGATACACTCATACATTATCTGTGGGAGTGTACAAAGAATAAAGAATGTGACTAAATGCATGAGTCTTATTGTAGTTTGGGAAATCCCTCTGCCAGCCAGTCTCTGTATACTTGGAATATATCCTGCGAACCTTGTTGTGCATCAAAAGCAATCATTACTCATTGACTTTGGACTTTTACAAGCCATGAGGACAATTGCCCTACTATGAAAAAGTATGGAAGCACCTTCTGGACAAAGGAGTTGTCAGCTTGTCTCACTCTGGAGAAACTAACTTATATGATTTAAAAGAAAGAAGAAACTCATTCATTTATGGAATCCCTATATTCAGTTTTTAGAATCTTATGTTTCATGAATATGTTTTTTTCATTATCTTTCAATGTCTGTCAGATACGCTCTGCCCCCCTTTTTAATTTTAATTATTGCACTATTATTATTTACTATTGTTTAATTTTGCATGTTTATTCTGTTTGTGTTGTTGGGTAGGGTGGGGATATGTTTATTGGTAAAATAATGATAAAACTAAAGATTGAAAGAAAAAAGTATGTCCAAAAGTGAATTAGAATTAGAAAACTGTACTACAAATGCCTGTTCATTCCATTTCTCATGATACCTCTTGTGTAACAATGTAAAAATAATGCAGATCCTGTGCCAGAATATAAGATTTTGTGGGCAGTTAGGATCATTTGGATGCATTGCCAGAATAGTACCTGAATGAGGTTTCATGGCAAATGGGGTGCAGTACCGAATACCAACTGTAGGGGGGTGTCATGAAAATTAGTGCAGTACCTGAATACCAGCTGTAGGGGGGTATCATGAAAATCAGTGCAGTACCTGAATTCCAGCTGAAGGGGGGTGTCATGATAATTAGAGTGTAGTACCTCAACAATAACTATGGTGGAGGCAGAGAGCAGATGTGTGCGAGAGCTCCGGAGTACAAAATGCATTTTATGCAAAAAGCGAGGACCTTTCTTAAAAAACATAGCATAGCATTTTGACAGGCATAGAAGGCCATTGCAATGAAGACAAAGTGAGGACCGGCCAAAATGTCCTCACTTCCCAAAAATGTCCTCACTATGTTGGTCTAAAACGCACGTCGGTCCTTACTACTATAGAAAAACAAACACACACACACACACACACACACTCATCCTAAAATAAAAAGGTGTGGCAGAGTGTAATGAGGAGACAGGTCCACACACAGCATGACATGATGAGACCAAGCTGTGACAAAGTGACCTTGAATAGCTGCATAAGCGCTGAAGTGCATAATAAAGGGTTTAACACAACCAGTGCCAGATTAACTGAATAAAAGTGTGTTACCAGGTACAGTGTGTGAGTGTGCAACACGTGCACGTATTTCGGAGTGTAAACATCCTTCAACATGCAAGACATTATCTATTAAGACAGGGCAGGTGTGTGTTTATTGTATGCAGTACTTTCTGCAGGAAGTGCGTATTTCAATCTGGTTCAATACAAATAGATAAAAATGTCCTTCCTGGTTATTGGAAACATCTTTTTCTCCCTAACAGTTAATGGCAACAGAAACTTCACTTCCATGACCATCCTGGAAAAGTACAAGGTGGGGAAGGTTATTGGAGATGGAAACTTTGCTGTGGTGAAGGACTGTGTGGAGCGGTAAGTCGGCAGCACATCGGCTGGACAGGAGAAATCTAATTTTGAAAAAAAAAAATGGATTTGGATTCGTTGGATTTGCTTGCTTTTTGAATGAACTTTTTACGGTTGACTTGACAAATTCACTTCACCTCCATCGACAGGTCCACAGGGAGGGAGTACGCTTTGAAGATAATAGACAAGGCCAAATGTGCAGGAAAGGTAAGAGGGATTTAAAAATAGTGAGATCTTTTTCATGGAGGTCAGAATTGTTCAGTCAGTAGACAGATGCCAAGTGGACTAAATAAGATATTTCTTTAAAAAACTACATTTGTTCTTATCATCCATTAACCTTATTCTCAAAGCTTAGTTTCTACATGATGATGATCCATTTGCGTGCTTTGTGCATGCTTTTTGTTATAATCTCTATGCTTGTCTTTTACTGTCTGAACCGTGATTGGTCGACTGTGTATGACTGACACTCAGGAGCACCTGATTGAGAACGAAGTTGCTGTGCTGAGGCGGGTTAAACACCCCAACATCATCATGCTGATAGAGGAAGTGGACACACCCACAGAGCTCTACTTGGTCATGGAGCTGGTCAAGGTATGGTCTACTGAACCATTTTGACTGTGATGAATTGGGCTTAGCTGGGGCTCCCAGGGCTGTCGGAGTCTGAGAAGAGTATGAATGGTGAAGGATTCACGTACTATAGTGATGTGGACCTTGAAGCTGCAGTTGAAACTTTAGTTATACAGGGTTCCTACAGTCATTAAAAACCTGGAAAAGTCATGAACTTTGAAAAGATAATTTTCCAGGCCTTGAAAAGTTTTGGAATATGAGATAAACAAGTTCTGTAAAGTTCTGGAAAAGGCATTGAAATCTGACTGACACATGGATGTATAATGAATAATAATATATACATTTACGACTACAACATTTACTTAGTGAAGCACGTCACGTGGTGCTGTGTTCCATATTCCAGCACCTCTGCAGCCGCGAGTCTCCTTTTAAATGTAATGCAAATTACAGCTGATGATTTCTGCCTGAACCGGGTGGAGCCCATTTCACTTGGCCTTGCACTTGCACGAACTTGGAGGAAGAAACACTGACCTTTTACGGTTGACAGAAGTTTAGTTAGCAATATTTTGGAAATTTTGAATTTTTGGGTTTTGTTTTGGGTTTTTTCCCACATTTGCACAGATATTATAGAGGACATATGGTGATGGATATTTGCCTTAGAGTCATTGAAATGTAATGGAAAGTGTTTTCTTAAAATGTGTAGGAACCCTGGTTATAATTCACTAACATTGCTGTGCATTTATTTCCTCAGGGCGGAGACCTGTTTGATTCCATCACCTCTTCTACTAAATATACTGAGCGTGACGCCAGTGTCATGGTGTTTAACCTGGCAGGGGCCCTCAAATACCTGCACAGGATGAGCATTGTGCACAGAGATATCAAACCAGAGAACCTTCTGGTACACTGTTTCTCATTTCAGAAACGAATAATATCAATTACCAGTTAAATTTGTACACTCAACCCATGGGTGCATGATTATGCCACATATGAATTACATGTGTGTGTGTGTGTGTGTGTTTCTTCTCCAGGTGTGTGAGAATCCTGATGGCACCAAGTCCCTGAAGCTGGGGGACTTTGGCCTGGCTACTGTAGTGGAGGGACCTCTGCACACAGTGTGTGGGACTCCCACTTACGTCGCACCAGAAATCATTGCAGAATCCGGGTGAGGATGGGGATGGGGTGGGGTGAATACCACATGATGTTGTATGTTCATCAGGGCCCTTGTGCAACTGCTTCACTACATGATAGTGATGAAAGACTTCTGTTTCCTCCTCTGTGTCCTCTCATGGTTGCAATAGATATGGGCTGAAGGTGGATATCTGGGCGGCTGGTGTCATCACCTACATCCTGCTGTGTGGGTTTCCTCCTTTCCGCAGGTACACTGCAGAACCATACTTTTGTGTGTGGATTTATGTTATATATTAAGGTGATATTTCTATACATTTTATGAGGTATATGCTGAGCACACTATTATATATTAAATAAAAGGTACTCTACAGTATGTGAAGTGTGTGTGTGTGTGTGTGCTCCCACAGTGAGAACAATCTTCAGGAAGACCTCTTTGACCAAATTCTTCTGGGGCGTTTGGAGTTTCCTTCACCTTACTGGGACAATATCAGCATGTCAGCTAAGGTCTGGAATGAACTAAAAAAAAATGAACCCCTCCACACTCACACACACACACACACACACACACACACACACACACATGCACAACCAAAGAATCTGCATGTACATGATTTTGTTTCTCAGGAGCTAATCGGCCAGATGCTGCAGGTGAATGTGGAGGCCAGGTATACTGCAGAAGATGTGCTGACTCACCCCTGGGTCACGGTAAGGTTGGGTTGTATATGGATGTGTGTGTGTGTGTGTGTGTGTGTATGTACACGTGTTTAAATGACCTGGACTGTGCTCTTCAGCTGGGGGACGTCTTGGAGAATAACATGAAGATTGAGGTGACTGGTAAACTCAAGAAGCACTTCAACAACATGCCAAAGCAGAACAATACATCGGCTGGCGTGGCTGTCATTATGGTGAGTGTACAAACACACACACATGTGCACACACACACACACTCACACACACACACACACACATGCTAGTTGATTTCACTACATAGAAAATACCAATAGAAGACATTGGTAATTAGGTTGGTAATTAATGACATCTTAAAAACTGTGTGGGGTTGAGACAGTTATAAAATCAAAATCAAGATGAGTCTCCGAGACCCTTTCCACGTAACATTTAAACATTTTTGATTCCTCACACGATTGGCTAAATCTGGCACTCTTTCGTCCATCTTTGAAACAAACAGCAGAATCTAAGGCCATCTGTCCAGACAACAGCTTCTATTGTGGACACGTTGCAAGATGTGTCACCATAACTCACTGGCTGCCATAGTAATGCCATCTCATAATGTCCTTCTTACTGTGTGAGTGTCATTCAGTGCTGGTGCAGCGACCAGTCATATAACGCGCTGCCCCCATTTGTGATTCATTCTCTTGCATAATTTCAAGCACCTCATCATCTAATCAGATCTGTGGATGCATGCCCACTTTCACAGGACACATCTGTAGGTTCGTGCAGGGATGATTTTTGGGTCCGTGTGGGCACACAGGTGGCATCAGGCAGCCCGGAGTAGATAAACAGATACAGCGATCCAGCAGGGTGTGATCATGTATGGAACTGCATTTATCTACTGCCCTGCATGGCCACAGTGCGGCTGCTTTGTGCCTCTCATGTGTCGCATCACTGTGCACTGTGTGTGTGTGTGCGTGTGTGTTCAGTGTGACTGTTGTTTCTCTGGATGGATGTTTCTGTCTTTCACCATCATCTGTCACATTTCATAGCCACACAACTCCAGGGTTCATCTGAATCACTTTCATTCTGTATTAAAGCCCAGCATAGAACTGCATTCTGAACAGCTTCCATCTGTAGTTGTCATTTACTGCCACCGTGTGGCCAACAGCAGAAACGACACAAACCGTCCAAGATTTTCTTTTGCTTTAAGCTGTAAGAGTAAGTAAAGCATATGACACGAGACTTGCTGAAAAATGGATTCCTGGGTGTAGGGATGAGTGTGAGTGTGTGTGTGTGTTATAGTAGCAGCTATGATGTGTACGATTCAGACTGGTCCCGGCTCAGCCTTCGTCAGAATTGCTCTTCTGAACTCTTTGTGTCTGTTTGGTTGAGTAAGTCTAGTCTCTGTCCCTCTGCTTTCTCCCTCTCCCCGCCCAACTGCCTGCATTTCCACCCTCTGATAGCTCCACGGCGATGGTATGTACTAACACTCACTGCTTTATTTTTTGTTGCTTCCCCCCCCACTCGCAGCTTCTCACTCTAACTTTACACAGCAAGGGGCTGGGGTGAGAATACGCCGCGTGTTCTCGCGTCAGCCCCGACACGCATGCTAAGCATCGCGATTATGATTTGCTCTCGTTAACTAACCACACAGTCGAGATTCGAGTTGGCGTCTGACCTCTGTAGAGGTCATTTTACAGCATGCAGGTCTGTTCTGAGTGACAGCGCAGCAGCTGATCAGGAATCAGTCAGGAAATAATGTGGCAACCAGTTGTTTGTTTTTTGTTGTTTTTTTCGTGTCTTTCTTTGAGTGTTTTAACATCTCCAAACCTCTCACCAATGCTGCTCCGCAGAACACGGCTCTAGATAAGGAAAGGTTCCACCTCCGCCCTTGTCTCCATGGCGACAGGATGAAGGGTACCACCGCCTTGTCACTGGACCAGTCGGAGAAGAAACCCCCCTTAGTGGCTGATCCACTCTCGTCCCCACCAGAGGAGAAATGTCTGTCTGCGCCAGAGGCTGCGTCCTCCTCCGCTGCAGAGGAGAAAGTTCTGGAAGAGATGGAGGGGGTCCCTCATCCCAGCCCCGCCTCGTCCCCACCCCTTCCTGGAGCCATTTCTGCCCCTGACTCAGATCCCCCTCATGGCAGCCTGGAGCCACCGCTGCCCCCTGCTGCCCCCGAGCGCCACAAACAGGAGCGGGCAGAATAAAGCAGCATCTTCTTATTCATTAGTATTTATTTATTTATTTTATTTTAATCTATTTATTTCACAAGGATGAACTCTCCTTTGTACAAGTAAAAGATGTGTATGAAAGATTAACTTTATGTTCTAATGTTCTAAGGACCAGCTTGCCTCCCTCTCAGAAACAAGGTCCACAAATGAAATATTAAGAACACAGAAGGAACGTGGTAAAGCACAGAACCATGTCTGACTGCAGTCTTCCACTTTTCTTTCAGTTCTTTATAAGAACAAATGGTAGTTAGTTTGGGTAGTTGGTTGCAGAATCACTGCTTAAATCGAATTTTCAATTCTCCCCCCAAGAAGCTGCAGAAATCAGATGACTAGTTTTGGTCTCGGATCTTCTTGTGTTTGGGTGTTTTGTACTGTCTGTGTGTTGCACTTCCTTTCTGTAGATTTTTGTGGGTTTTGATGGATTGTTCGTTTCTGGAAATGCTTGAAATTGTGAAAGTCCAAGGGCTGCTTGAAGAAACCGACTGCCTATTTTAACTAGTGTGAAAGAGACGAAGAAGAAGAAGAACTTTTTGGTGAACTTTTGTACGACGCTGTGTGCCTCTGCTGGGTTTTTGTGTTGGACTCGCTGGACATTAAACTCAACTTGATCCTCCTTGTTCTGCTGCTGATTCCATTCGCCGCATGCAGATGAAGCTCTTCAGCACCCAGCTGACTTCAGTGTTCCTCAGGCACGGTCAATTTCTCTATTCCACATAGGATTTATTTTCAGAAGGTGAATACAACTTTACAATAGAACCTGCTTTCAGTCGAGTTAAGTGATTTTTCTGTAATCAATCAGTGAACATTGAGCCAATAATCATTGTTAATAGGAATAAACGTGAATCTCCACATGCAATAATAAAGAATAGTTTGGAATGTGCTCTGCTGGTGATGATTAAACCTACAATTTACCACCAACGACCATGGGCATCCAGTAAAGGTCTTGGGCTTGACCCTTACAAAGTGTTGAAAATAAATATAAGAAATGGCAGTATAAAATGATATAAAATGAAAGCCAGACTATATGGTTTCACTAATACCAAGTGACAAATCCTCTTAAAATCGTACGGAAATGATCAATTACTAAAAAAAAAAAACTTTTGGTAACAGCATCACTGCTCCTCCATAGTGACCAAATGACCAATGATTAGGTAAAGGTGAGCTCTATTCCAGATGTTGTAGATCTCATGGTAATGAGCAAAACCTGATCAAAAATGATCAATAAAAATGATCAATTGCTGAAGTATTTTCATGTTACTCTAATTTTCTAAAAATTAGATAAATCTGACCTTATTGAGAAAAAAAATCTTAAAAATTGCTATTCAAGACAAACAATTATTAGCACCCCATAACTGAATACTTTGTACAACATTGCTTTGCCAATATATGAGGACAGAGTCTTCTGAGACTGTTCATCTTTACAGAATCTCTCGCGTTCATTCGCAGGTTTTCAGGAGCTTTCAGGTCATGGAATTGAGACGGCCATGGCAGAACCTTGATTTCGTGGTTAGTTAATCCTTACCAGGTTGATTTGGACGTGCATTTTGGATCCTTGTGCTGCTGGGAGATCCAGTGACAACTCAGGTTTCCAGGGTCTCTGGAGGAAAGTACAGCCCCACGACATTACAGAACCTTAGGGATATTTCGTAGCTGGGATACGGTTCTTCTTATTATTGCCATGCTTCTTTTTTGCACCAAACCCGGCATTCAGTATTTTTTGCCAAATTTTTCACGTTTGTTTCATTATACTATAGATTATCACAACTTTGAATGAAACTGTAATGTTTACCTTCTGATGACTAGATAACCTCAGGATTGTATTTTTCCTGTAATTCTCATTCTTGGAGAAATTATTTAGGTGTTTGGAATTGGTTAGGACTGAATTGCTAAATAGAAATATTTAATACAGTCAAATAAATGAACATATTTACATTATTTTCATTTGGAGACATGGTTGCTTAGAGCTCAAACATGGGGGCAAATGTGGGATTAGTTTGTTAAAAATATGTATTGATTAACAGCTCTAATTTAAAGCCCCTGGACATTGTTGCCTCGCTGTGGATGGTTTTACGGTGGAAGTCAGGTAAAGGAGTAAAGGTCAGGTAAAGTAGAGGCAATCAAGATGGTCACCGGTCTTACTGTTACTGAAGCACCCTGGCTGGTGACCTTTCCCTCTAAAACATGCAGCGGGTGCAGAACATAATTCCTTCCATTTTCGCTGGAGCCCTGGGACAACTGGTGTCCTCAGTTCACTGATGCCTGCGGGCTGTGGATAAAAGGAGAGGAGGTGCCTCATAGTGATGTTGAAATTTATTTCATCATCGATGCATTGCAAAATTGCATTTGATGCAGAACATAATCGATTAGATCATAATGACATTGGGCTTATGAGGGCTTAACTTTCATCTCAATTACGTATTTGAAAAAATCAGAAGTAATATCGATCAATTATCGTAATCAAAACAAGGTTCACACTTCTAATTCACAGTGGTGTTGCTGCCATCATACTCAGCACGACATTGGCTAACTACAGGCATGAAGCACAGAGACATGTTCTGGTACAAAAACTTTTATTTCATTGTCATCACACAAAATTAAAAAGACGCTCATTCCGAAGTGAGACGCACAGCAGACATACAGTCATCATCACCGAGGTCTTCATCAGTCCCAATGTGGAATGTTTCTGCCGGGATGGTGTGTGTGACAGTGTGTACGACAATGACACACCCATCCTGCTCCATTCTGACCTTTATTACAGAAGATGAGACTGAGCTGATGACACGACGTCCACCGCATCACGCAGTCCAACTTCCTGTGAACTGGTCATGGCTACATTCCCTCGGCACAGCCTTCTGCAGTCCAGGCTTGATCACGAACACATTCAGTACGGAGATATGTGCATGACTAAAGACCATCATAAATGCTTTTAACTCAATGACCCAGAATGACCCCAACAACTTAACCAAAAAAATTCATAGATACAACATTTGGGAGAAAAAAAAAATCTCACTCACCCCAAACAAAACACGATTAGATATATCAACCATAGATGCAAATATATTTGTCTAGTTATCTATTGACCAGTCAAGGTGAAAATAGACTTTTACAGCTAAAAATAGATTCATACCCCACCCTTAGATTTTATATTATATGAAAATCTGTAAGCTCTACAAAATATAGCAATGCCCTTTTAAAAATAGTTATTTTTCATAGTTTTTTTGACATGACTCAATAGATACATTCAGTATGCATGTTAACCAGCCTCCACGCGTCATGCTGCTGGCGCTTAGTAGCGCGTCTGGTACTCGTGGTGCCACCGGTTGAAATCGTTGTAGAAAAGAACAATGCTGCCGGACGCCATGCCAGTGATGATGCATCTTCAGAGAAATGAAAAGAGAGCGAGAGAGGGGTGAGCGGACATAACAAAACACTCACAAGTCACAAACTGAAAGTGATCATGACAATGATGAAGAAATATCTTGCAGTATTTTGTTTTATGTATGCCTACCCAATGTAAATATGCTGTGTCCTGTTTGTTTCTTGTATTTTAACCGCACAGAATATCAGGACGCACCACACAGCACAGGTCAGGCGCTTAACTAGCTGACTGAAAGTGGGACAAAGATGCTATACTAACTCACAGTGAAGTTATGGGGCATTTACCATGGTAAATATCTCAGCTATACTGTTATTTATTTGCATTCTGTTGATGATTTTGATTGATGATTAATGGGTACTAGTAGCCCAGTGGGTAAAAAAAGACCCGGATTAACTCTCACTTACTACCATTGTTTCCCTGAGCAAGACACTTAACCCTGAGTGTCTCCAAGGGGGACTGCCCCTTGTAAATCACTCTGGATAAGGGCGTCTGATAAATGCCATAAATGTAAATGTTAATATTTTACCCACAAAATGTACCCATGTTGCCTTTAATGAAAAGTATTTTGTGGCAATTATTCAACAAGGAAAAGCAATTTCATCCATTTGGTCCTGCTCTACGGCAACTGTTCATTTCAAACTCTTATAATATATGTATATTTTCAATAATTAATTATTTTCTGGGCAACTTGACTATCCCTCAGTGTCACAGGAAGGTGCTCAGTAAGTGTGGGCCTGTAGGAGGGGGACGTTCCTTTCACCACAAGGTGGGGTGTTCGCTTTTTACTGCATTTGAATGTTAATAACTAAATAAATGAACTATTTACTTATATTCAATTCAATATTTTACTTCCAAATAACTAATTAATTATTCAAACGTAAAATTTACACACATAGTTACCAGCCCTTTCTGTACTGTACACTTAATTCATGCTGTTCATGAGATGTACCTCTGGTCATGTGACATGGCCATGGAACGGATGCCGGCGTCGCAGCCGGGGTAGGTGAAGAGGCGCTTGAGGTCGTGAACCTGCCAGACGGTCACGACTCCTCCATCGCCTCCTGTCAGCAGGTACTGGCCGTCTTTGCTCAGCAGCATGGCCTGGAGAGGGAGGGCAGCGTTAGTGGTTGCACCCTTGCGGCGACTTGCCCAGTCACGTGACTTGGGCGCAGGCAATAATTCACTGGACTTGTGCGGAGTTCTGTTTAATCCGGATCCCCCCACAGACTGACGTTTGAAGTTCCGCAGCTCTTTGAAGTTCCGCGCTGCATATAAATAAGGAGGATAAGAATCTCGGAGCTCTGCGAATGTCGATCGTTCGCTGCTATTTCTTGGCTGTGGGAAGAAAGCGTTTATGACGCATGATGGATGAGTGTCGTTGGGGTCTGGCGTCGGGCTGCCAGTGCCGCCGTGTCGGTGATGGCCAGGGCCCGAGCCCTTCCCAACATGCTCTGCTGCTAGCGGCCAATCGCAGATCTCCTCAGCCTGACGGGGACGGCATCCTGCGGCGACGGGCCGAGCGAGATTTATTCTGTTCATCTGGCTTTCCCTGCACTCGCCGAGGATGTGTTACAATTTAAAGAGTCCCCGGGGGAACATGGATCACATCCTGAACCCAATCCTCCCCAACATCAGGTAAATAACCCGGATTAGCGTCACGTCTACTGCGAAACGCTCGTACCTGCTCATTACTGCTGGCTGGTGTTTGCATCGTCCACAAAAGACGAGTAGCAGCAGTGGAGAAACAAACCAAACCCCAACAGAAACCCCCGCAGAGATCGATCAACATACAGTGTGTGTGTGTGTGTGTGTGTGTGTGTGTGTGTGATTTGTATGCTGTGGCCTTGAGATTTGTGTAATTATGTCTTGAGTTACACTGAGGTCATGCTCTGCAGGGGTTTTCTGAGAACCTGTCATCAGGACGGGCTGAAGTTATTAATCAGACAGCAGGAACTTAAATATCGACATCCTGACGCTCCAGATGCATGAACATGATATTACAGCAGTTCTTTTACAGCAGACATTTACACACAGAGGTTATATATGTATATAAAAAAAGGGAGCGATCTGGTATTATTTCACAACAGTTAGGATACACACAATATGTTCTTCTGGTCTGATCCATAAATCTGATGTTTGGCTGTGGAGCCGCCAGAGCAGAATGCAGCTGTGATGACTGACACATTCTAACCTTTTAATGTGTATTCTATACACACACACACACACACACACACACACACACACACAGAAAGAGAGAGGTCAGAAGTAGATAGTATGTTCCAGGACAAACCGGGCACATGCTGTGCACTGGAGCCAGTAGATGTGTGTGAAAAGAACACATACGTCTGGCGGACATTAAAATTTAAAACTCACACTCTGCTCTCTTTCTCTGTGTGTGTGTGTGTGTGTGTGTGTGTGTGTGTATTAAGACTTCCTTAATGCCTGCATGTCTGACATGTCAGAAATTTACAGCAGCATTGGGGAGATGGGGCAACAGCGAGCAGCGGCCGGGGGTGGGGCGGGTCAGGGAGCTGCCGCCTTTAGAACCGTATAAAAGAAGAATCCATGACAACCAGGCAGTAAAAGGTCCATGTAAATAAAACACAAAACTACTTTGCAAGTACACATTGCAATTACATCAAATTCATAAACACACACACACACACACACACACACACACACACACACACAGAGTGAGGGGTGATTAGAAACAAATGGTCAGGCCGATCGGGCTCCTTAATCAGGCCTCCGGCATTTAGAGCCGCAGATCCAGAGGTCCCTGTGACGCAGGAAATGGGAAGCAGGTGTGAGGGCCTCAGCGCAGAGCTGGCTGATTTTTCCCAGGCCCCCGGCGGAAAGTGAAAGTGAGCGGAGGGCGGGGCACGGCGGTGACAAATATGTCGTCTCACGCGAGGGGGCAGGAGAGCCCAGAGCAGCCAGCAGGTATTCAGGAGATGTGAGAAACAGGAGGTGAGAGGCGAGAGCCCCGGGGCAGAGAGACCTTAAGAGTTCAACCCCGCCTTTAATCATGATCTGGACACACACACACACACACACACACACACACACACACGCATGCACACACGTTTCTTTGCATTTATTTGTTCGGTGTGGTGGCATTTAATGATGCATCTGGGTTTTCAGAACACCAGTATACTGGTATTTTTGTATTGCTGAACCAGGCTTCCGTTTACTCTGCATGTGTGCGTGAATAACATTTTTGTTACAGAACCAAAGTAATTTAGTTAAATTTCAGCACCATGAAATCTAATTTTTCTTTTATGTGAATTGGTGCTAAAATTTGCAAAAACACTTCTACAAGCAACATGGCTGTTGTTCTGACTAATATGAAAACATCTGTCTCCCATCATGTCTGTTAAGAATCATTTTCCGATTTCAGGTTTTTACAGCTTTAAAGTATGGACTTTGTTGGCGACATTGCGAATGTGATCTGTTCTTTTTCTCTTCTGTTCAAGTTGTTGTCTGTGCACTCATGCAGCAGTATAGTTAATGTCTATTCCATTTTCCATTTATTATACCAATTTAGTGTAAATGGCCTTAAAAAAAAAAAAAAAAGTGTCTGTCCTTGCGGGTAAGGAAGCGGATTTATAATTGGAAGGTTGCCGGTTCGAATCCCAGATGCAGCCAAGGTGCAACTCAGGTGCCACTGAGCAAAGCACCGTCCCCACACACTGCTCCCCGGGGCCTGTCATGGCTGCCCACTGCTCACCACGGGTAATGGGTTAAATGCAGAGGACACATTTCATTGTGCCACCGCGTGCGTCACAATGACAATCAGTTCACTTTCTTTCAATTTCACTTGGTCTGAAGGAATCGTGTTATAGACAGCTGTATATAGATGGTAACAATGCAACTTAGAGATCATAAAGTGTGTCAGTGCTTTTCATACCTTCAGGCTCTCATCTAGCTCCATGTGTGCCAGCAGTTTTCCGTTGACGCTGAAGAGGCAGAAGTGGCCCTTGTCATAGTAGACCACCAGATGTCCCTCAGCAGAAGCCTGCACCAGCCGCGGACGCACACAGTCCTCAGGGCCCTCCAGAGTCCACAGCAGGTCTCCGTTCATGGAGTGGATCAGGACCGGCCCCTCTGCCCCAGACAAACATTGGGCCGCAGATTTAGGCCAGGTTTCTCTGGCACACAGTGCACAGTGTTGTTTAAGGACGTACTCTCACCTTTAGAGCCGCTGATGACCAGGCCGAGCTCCGCACACACGGCCGCACACGTCACCTCACAGTCATGGCCGGTCAGGATGGCTCGTGGGGTCACAAACTCTTCTGCAGATAAACCAATCGACATTTATTGTCATTTATAAAAGAAGAGATAATGCTGATTTCTATAAATTTATAGCTATTTATGTTGGCCTAGTGGTTAAGGAATCGGCTCCGTAATCAGAAGGTTGCTGGTTTGAATCCCGAGCCGCAAAGGTGCCACTGAGCTCCCCACACACTGTCCCCGGGCGCCTGTCATGGCTGTTGTGTGCACCGTGTGCTGTGCTGCAGTGTTTCACAATGACAATCACTTCACTCTCACTAAACTGAGCATTGGGTGCATTTGCCTTGCTTGGCCCCTAGGTGGCTGTCACTGTACAAAAACGAATGGGAAAAACGCACACATACACACTTAGCCGGATATAATTTTATGTGTGCACGCTTCCTGATGCTCTGATGTGCATCATGTTTTAATTTTTGTGTTTATGTTTTTTATTGATTAACGAAAGAGTTACAGTCACTGTTACAAACAGTGTCCCTCTAGTCACAGACCTCATTTATTTTATGAATACAGATTACATGTATTTATTGTGTGTTCTCAGCAAAATAATAATAATTCTGCTGTGTTGGACAAGAGCAGTTTCACATGTACTTTCACGTGTGATTGATATAACCAGTGGAGAAAGGAAAACTTTCCAGCAAAATGGTGACAGTAGTATTATATTTTGCATCAGTCTTGCTTATCCAAGCATACTGATGGGGAAAATGTAATTATGATTATATCAGTGAATACTATAGGCACATATCAGGACATTCATCTGTGAAGTGAATGTGGGAGAAAAAGGGGCTTGATGCGAGACCATGGCCCTCTAAGAAAGGTTAGAAAATAGTTCACATTTGTGTTTTGTAGTAGTTAAGTACTGATCTTGATCCACATAGAAATGTCATTACAAAAGAAGACCTGAAGAGAGCAGTTCATGTGAAGCTGAAGCTTTAAAAAATGTTTACCATGGGACCGCACAAAACTCTAAAACCAAATTCATACACCACACGCAGATATATGATACTTAAAAACAGTAAAATCTTTTAAATATATGTATCTAGCTTTCAAAACAGGATTCTCTTAAGAGTCAGGAGAAAGACTAAGAATGGAGGAAAACAGATGCCAGTGCAACATTCCTCCAATTTCATCTAAGTCAGGTTCTTCTGTCACCCACTGGATGGCAGCACAGACTTTGCTCATGTAACACACACACAATAAGACAAAAAACGCAGTATGAAAAGAATGAGCATCATGGAATATAATGACCATTTTCATGTTGTTTTGGTACAGATCACCTTGTGTTGTTGTAGTCTGTAAATGAGCTGCCAGCCAATACATTTTTAAACAGCGTAAAGATGTGTGGAACACTGTTTCTGAGCAGGTGAGATAATGCCATTCAGAACTCCACTGGATCATGGAACTGGGATCTGTGTAGCGAGGTAGCCTTTATTGTTCAAAGCGCTTTCATATTCCTACTGGGCAATTATAAGTCCCCTAACACAGACATTTATTAAAAAAAGGAGAAAAAAAACGTGGCAGGAGCCTAATCAGATACACACACACTGAGAGAGAGAGAGAGAGAGAGAGAGTGTTTGTGTGAAAACAAATAAATAAATAAATAAAGGCTGCATGAAAGCATCCTGCTCAGCAGTTGGCTAGCTACAGTGTGTGTGACTTGTCCACAACACGTGTATATAGTGAACAGTATGTTTAATGTGTGAATTTTATGTGTAGTTTAGTGTACAGTGTGTATGACGTGCGTTTCTTGTCTTTAGTGTGTGTATGATGTGTGTTGCTGTGTGTGTGCATGGTGTGTGTTTATTATTTGCCATGTGTGTATGGTGTGTGTTTATTGTCTGCAGTGTGTGTATAATGTGTGTGTATTGTCTGCAGTGTGTATGGTGTGTGTTTAATGTCTGCAGTGTGTATGGTGTGTGTTTATTGTCTGCAGTGTGTATGGTGTGTGTGTATTGTCCGTAGTGTGTGTATAATATGTGATTATTGTCTATAGTCTGTATATAATGTGTGTCCTTGCTGGTTGGTGTGTTCAGTGTGTGTGTCTGTGTGTGTAAAGAGAATCTCATGCCCTCTGGTTATCACGATTTCCTGTGGTTCGTGGTAATGGAGCAGCACATTGTCGTACAGCGGGGCTGAACTGGTTACTGCCACACACACACACACACACACACACACAATTTCTGTGGTTCATTTTTTGCATTACATTTCAACAGGAATCACTAAATATTTCTATAATATTCAACTTTGACCATCTTTATTAGATCATGGTTATTTTTCTGGAATATTAAAATAGAAATGTAAATGTGCCGTTCCAGACCTTCCATTACTATGTAAATACATCATAAATCTGATGAAATCATCTGAAGGTGTGAAATGTCAGGTCTGAACTCGTCAGGCCAAAATCAACTTTTTTTTTTTTTTTTTTTTTTAAGTATTTCTAAAAATAACAGTATGAGCTAATGAAGCATGTTAAACTATTACTGAGTTACATATTGTTAATTACATATTGAAATAAGGACACAAACATATTTGTTAAACATGTAAATGCTTGATTCAGGCAGTAAATGTGTGGTAGGTGACTACAGAAGTTGTCTGAGTAGAACAAGTTTGTGGAGGAGATGTTTTTTCGAAAGTGGACAGTTGATCTCATGTAATATCCCAAAACCCCAAATTATATAATAATAATTTGGGTTTATCTTTTTTACATTATATTTATTGGCCCTTTTTATAATAATTTATAAATAAATACGTTACTATAGATTTGATTCCTGAAAAACTGATTAATAAACTCATGCATTTGATAATTATTTAACATTTCTATTGACTTGGCTTTTACACATTTAGCATGTTTTATATGAGCTATTATACACACACACACACACACACACAGATACTGCAACAGTTTTGTCTGTTTCGTTAACAGAATCACACTCAGTCATGAATCTTGGCCGTCAGATCAGTAAAGTGGCCGCTTTGAAGCAGAAGCTGCTGTGTGTTTGAGCATCAGGGCCGCCTTTTAAGCTCACCTCCCCACACACACACACACGCACACACACTTCTTCATCCTCGTTTAGTCACATACTATTCACACAGGACACTACGATCTCACACACACACACACACACACACACACACACACACACATTTGCTCTCTCTCTTCTCACTCACTCACACACACACTCCACAGCAGGCAGGACCCATTTGTGACTCAGTAGAGGCCTGAAACCCAATCTGTGTGAAAGAGGCCTGCTGTGGTCAGATGAACCTCGCTGTAGCTCTGCAGAGGGAGCTGTAAATCACCACATTCACCCTGTCCACTCACTCTGTGTGTATTTGTGTGTGTGTATGTGTGTGTAACCCACAGAATATGCTATCAGGAATGGCCATTAAAATCCTGTTTTAAAGCCGCTGCAGTTTCCTGTTCGTGAGGACTTACTGCTGTGGTTCTCTCCGATGCTGCAGTTTTTACCGTTCCAGTACCACAGCAGCAAGGTGGCATCCCGTGAGCCAGACAGGATGTAGCAGTCACCCCCGATGTAAGACTCGGAGCGAGTCAGGCACGTCACCACGTCCCGATGACCAAACACAATCTGAGTTAGTTTCCCTGTCACACACAGAGAAAAACATTTTTTTCAATGTAACAAAAATTTAACCAGGCATCACACAACCGGAATCATTTCGACAGAAAGCCTGAGACTAAACCCCCACATAACCAACCAGTCGTTACTCAGATATGGCTTCATTAACTAATAGTCATGTGTCTGTTCAGGAGGACACTGCTGAATGCACAATGTGTGTGTCGGTATGTGTGAATATGTCTGACCTGGTATTCTGATACTGGGAATTCTTGGAGTGACAATATCATCCATATCAATATAATCCCTCTGACGCATCACTTTAGATATCAATCCACAGTATTACTCTGATCGTGGAAGATCATTCTGAAGCGTCTGAGAAATAATTATATAGGAACAGATCAACTGTGGTATAAATCACAATTATCTACAGAAGGTGGAGTTGTACGGTCAGATATCAGCAGTGGTGTCGTGATGATCTGCTGAACACTGAGCACTGGTGATGAGATCTCACCATACAGAAGCATCTCCAGTTTTAGTCTATTTTAGTTTTTCTTTTTTTTCCCCTCCACAATCTTACTGGACATTTCATCTGTGAAAGCCCAATGAAAAGCCCACTAAGATGTAAATGTAAAACGCACACACACACACACACATACACACACACACACACACACAGCTGCTCCAACTCTCTCACAATGAGCTGCTGCCCTCTGAAATTGAATTGTGTGAAAGCCCATGTAGATGTGTGGATTGAGTAAAACACCTGGGACGTAGTGTGTGTGTGTGTGTGTGTGTGTGTGTGTTTGAAGATGGAGCTGTCTCACAGGTGTAGAGCTCATTTGTGACCCTTGCTCCTTCCAGCTTGTTGCGGTGGATGGGGTCGTCGTGGTTACCTGAGTCGGTGGAGTAAATGCGGAAGCTCTTGTCCCAGAAGCCACAGAGCAGGATGAAGCGGTTGTCAGCGGTGATGGTGAAGCACTGGAAGTGGACCTGGACGCTCTGATCCAGCAAGTCTGGTATCTGCCGACGGTGGGTCCCCACGTTACTGGCTGCAGGGAAATGACATTTCAGGTCCAGATCACCAGAAATCCAACATTCCACACAGAACCTATCCCACACTGCACTGCAATAAAACCGTACAGAGACCATGAACGGGAGGACACATGGACCAGGGGCACAGGAAAGATAATGATGAGTAAATATGAGAGGAAAATAAAAACGGGGAGAAAAAGAATGAGAGAGAGAGAGAGACAGAGGGGGACAGAGACAGAGGGAGACAGAGAAAGAGAAGAAGAGAGAGAGAGAGACCGAGGGAAAGAGAGAGGGGGAGAGAGAGAGAGACTGGTATCCAGCATTTTTTTTTAATGGTAACTGATTCTTGTTAACATAACTTTGCTCACTCTGCAGATAAAATAACGCTCATCTGATACCTACGAGTATTACAAATCAATTATTAAAATTTCAAACCTCTCCTTACACACACACACACACACACACACACACACACACACACACTTTGCTTCAGGATTTGTCAATAACCTCTAAGTGTTCGGGTCACACCACACACACTCCACACCAGCTGACTTCACATCATCATTTACGCTTCAGTCTTCGACTCCATTTACAGTCTAAGTGCTGCAGCAGGACACTATTACCCCTCGAGGTAAACAGTGGAATCATGAGACGGGGAACACATCTACACATTTCTATACACATCTGACATTTCTATGGAACAGGTTAACACGGGGCCGATTAGAAATAAAAGCGGGAGCGGCCCTCCACGTCCCTCTCAACTGGGCGGCGCGTAACGAGAGTGTCTGAGCAGGGGCCATATTGGCCTGACAGCTGGTGCTGAGTGGAGACTTTTCAACCACACATTATTACACCATTCATATTCATCTGTGTGACACGCCGCCTCTTCCCAGCTCACATTAAAGAGAGCGCGAGAGGGAGGGCGGTGATGAAATACCGCCCCGGCCACAGCTCATTGCTTTCCAATTTGCATGCAAATGCTGCTGCCGTGAGGAGGCAGCAGCTCCACCCACCACAGAGCGGACGCCGCGCTGGTGACAGACAAGCGGGTGACAAACCTATAAGAGGGTCAATCTCCACCGGCAACTGGTACTGCTGGTCTTGCGCCGACGAGCCTTGATGTCCTGTGAGCGAGAAAGACCGGCAGAAAGGTGAGGCAGGAGGTAAAAAAGTCTGTCCGGCAGATATGAGAGTGAAGCGGTCAGGTGACCTTGTATGTTCCCATCTAAACCAGTTAAAACTCTAAATACAGTGGCCATGAGAGGACTACAACCGAGACGCAGACGTGGACGCAGTAGCCCCTCCCAGCCTGTAGGACCACAAGTTTTAACATGAGCACCAACCCGGTTCGATGGGAGCTCCACAGCATCTATATTCATGGTTGGGGTGCTATGGCCAAACCTCTGCTTACTTGTCCTTGACTATGATGTATATCAGGACAGTAAACACACTGAGAACTTGGGTTTGTCAGTGCTACTGTGCCGTGCATTTCAAAGTGGCCAAATAAATGCCAGACCTGAGGACTGAACCACAGCGCATCTTGAATTTAGTGGTGTTGACTTGTGATAGATCGTGAAACCCACTGTAAAAAGGGTCACACAGTGGATCATGTGGAGCATGAACTGACTTCAGAATGCAGATGAGGGCCTGGCCACTCTGGTCGGAGAGGGGGGTGAGGGAGATTTGTTATACCCTGTGGACGGTCAAAACAATTTCAGCCTGCATTTAACTAGAGCAGCTCCACAGTGTCCACAGTGTACAGCATCAAATGCTTCACAGGCCTTTCATCCTCTCCAGACTATCGTCTTTCAGACTCCTCGTGCTGATGGACTGACGTGAAATATATAACGGGGAAGGGCTGATGTATGAAAGTGGACAGGAACCCTAACGCTGTCCAGCACACACATCACATTTCATTCAGACCTTCAGCTAGAGGTGCAACGGTTGGGCATCCACTGCAGATCCACACACATACATGCTGCCAGAAATAAAGTGAGGAAGGTCGTATAAAAATAAAAACCGTTGAAGAAAACAGCTATTAACACAATAATCACCATACTCATATTTTGTAGAAAAACCAGGGATGTTAATGAATGCTCATCTGCTTTTCGAGTTATATTTAGGATTGATTTGCATCAACAAAAAGAACACAAAGCACCACATGATGCAACTGTCCTCACCACTGAGGCCGTGCCACTTGTTTACGGCGAAGAGGCGGTTGGCGGTGACTGTGATGATGGCAGGGCTGGACAGGCCGGGCTGCGTGTTGGCAGCCACATGTGTCACCGGGGAGTTGGAGGGGAACTTGAGGACCATGATGACGTCCTGCTGCATCTGTTCTGAGAACATCATGGGAGTCTGCAGGAGGAGATACTGTTGAGACCGGGGCCACAGAGAGAGGAAAAAGAGAAAGCAGACGTGGAGAAAATCAGCTACAAGGAGAAAGGAGGAAAGAAGTGAAAATTCCCTGGAGTTTGCTTCTCCTCGGCGCTCATCAGGGGATTTTAAAGGGAAAATGTGAATCGGCCTGATCACACAGCTCCAGAGTCAGCCAACCATCAAGTTCAGTTCCCTGTGCTGCGCTGCGAGCAGCTTCTTACACAAACATGTGGCGGATTGGAGGGAACAGGAAGAGGAGATTGGACTAAGATCCTGCCTACACCATCGGACACCTCCTTGGAGTCCCTAAACCGTGTCTGGGTGCAGATGGTCAGAAAGGTGGGTAGCAGATCAGCTCCACTAGGGATGGTAGTAGCCTAGTGGGTAAGACACCTGCCTATGAGCAAGACACTTTACCCCGTGTGTCTCCAGGGGGGTGAATGTCCCTGTAACTACTGATTGTAAGTTGGTCTGGATAAGGCCGTCTGATAAATGCCGTAAATGTAATCTCCACCTACAGTAGAGTGATAGACTGAGGCCCCGTCAATATGAGAATTTAATTTCTCCACATGGAAACGGCATTTCAGGGGACCCACAACGATTAAGAACTAGACACCAAACAAGGAGAGCACTTTGGGTGAGAGCTGGGAGTTACAGCGCCACTTACAGGAATGGAGGCGGGTTAAAACAGCTATCAGGACGTCTCCAAAAACCCATCTTAGAGAAAAGCGTTCTCATGTGGACAGGGCCTGAATGTCTCTTCAAATGGTTGATCTTATGCTCACTGGCTGACCTCTGCAGACCATGTTCAGATCTCCATCACAATATTGAACACCTTCACTGGGCGTCTGGTTCGTGCTGAAGTGTGATGCAGGATTCCATAGCAACAAAGCAGCATTACAGGCAAAGTCTCTCACTCACTCTCTCTCTCTCAAACACACGCACGCAACACACACACACAATATCAGGGGGCAGAACAGAACAAGGCATGAAAGGAAAAGGGAAAGCTGAGTGAGTTTGTGTGTGTGTGTGTGTGTGTGTGGTCACATCCCGAAACTCTTATTAGCTGCACCGCCTCACTAGCGCCCACTACCTTCCCTTTACAGGTGCTTGGGAAGGTAAATACGTTTTTGTGGGGAAAATTAATTTTGGGCTCGAACTGGAGGGGCTGATGATAAGTGGTTTCGGGACGTAGCCAGTG
Source organism: Denticeps clupeoides (assembly GCF_900700375.1). Classification (NCBI taxonomy): domain Eukaryota; kingdom Metazoa; phylum Chordata; class Actinopteri; order Clupeiformes; family Denticipitidae; genus Denticeps; species Denticeps clupeoides. The sequence goes on along the minus strand of NC_041710.1, from coordinate 6,507,325 downwards.
TGCGAGGGCGACTCACCACCTGCATGGCAGAGCTCCTTGGTGGGTGCGGCTCTATCAGCAGCTGACAGGGCGTTTGTCCAAAACTTCTGATCTGAGATTCAACCGCCTGGATAGGGAGCAAGACCGAGAGAGGGAGAAAGTTAAATTGTGATTCTGGTAAAGTGGCCTTGTGTGTGTGTTTTCCACTTATGTGTGTTTGCTCTGCGATGATTAGGATGCGATAGTGAACATGTGCATTAGTGCATGAGACAAATTGAGTGTGTGTTAAGGACAATGAGGAATAAAAGTGAAAGAGACAGTCAGCAGTAAGTCAGAATGTGTGTGTGTTTGTGTGTTTGACAGAGAGAGGGAGAAAGACAGAGAGAAACAAGCCACATTTTCACAGAGAAAAAGAATAAGAAAAACTCTGACAGATGAAAACCAGATTTGGGTGACGAGCCGAGACTGTCTGTGTGTGTGTCTGTGTGTGTCTGTGTGTGTGTGTGTGTGTGTGTGTGTGTGTGCATACACACTAGATTTAAAAATGGGGTGGCAGCCGGTGTTTTATTAGTGAGTTAGACAGAAAGTGTGTGTGATTGTGGGTGAGTGTCTACACGTGTGTATGTTGCTGAATATGTAAACTTTCTTTTTCTTTTAATCCGTCTCTCCCAGACTCTCCATTTTCACTAACAGGTCTCCTGCGCTCATATTCTGTCTGCAACTGCGATGTGTGTGTAAGTCTGCTCCCAGGCTCATCTGGGAGAATTCCATTACAAAACAGATCACAAGATCTGTAGGCGTCGCTCAGAGCAGCACTTATCAGTCCGCCGCCATCCAGCAGCACTTCATTCCACAGGAAGGTCACGCCTCCGCTTTTCTTAAGTTAATGTAAGGTTGCGTCTTCTGCGACACAGAACACTAAATCCTGTCCTGACATTTACTAGTGTGCTGAGCGCAGGGTCCCGCTGCTGTCCCAGCCCTGAATGGGGCATTGCTGGCGACAGGAAGCCGTGGGCACTGGCCTGTGTCTGATGAGCCGCTCCTGTGTTCGGGAATATTCACATGATGGGGGCTCTCCTGACTACCGCACTGCAGCCGGTCTGATTTACTCCGGGCCTTGACAGGGCAATCGGGACGTACAACAGGCTGTGACCAAATTTCCCTATTCGCCATAACATCGTCCTTAATATGAAAAGAGAATGAAGTGTGACCGGGCAGAAGAGCGTTTTGGGAATGAGTAAGTGTGTGTGTGTTTGTGTAAGTGCCCTCATCATCAGAGAATACACAGTACAGTACCCGGGCGCCTGTCATGGCCGCCCACTGCTCACCAAGGGTGATGGTTAAAAGCAGAGGACACATTTCGTTGTGTGCGCTTATGCTGTGCTGCAGTGTTTCACAATGACAATGACTTCACTTTCTTCTTTCTTTTCTTCTTACTGTGAGTTTGTTGGTGTGATGGAAGAGTGTGTCTGTGTGTGTGTTTGACGGGATAATGAATCTGCATGGTGTCGGGGTGCACATCTGGATGGGAATGAGGCTGAATGGAGCCATCCATCAGCTGACCCATCCAATCCCACCTACCCAGGCATGAAGGGCATACAGCTGTACCGCTTCTATCACACTCAGAGGTCATGCGATGCAGCCCGCCCGAACTGACCTGCACTACAGCTGATACACACCCGATCAAGGGAATTCGACTACTGTACGTACTGCACTAATACACACACAACCAGACGCTCTCTTCACTCATAGTGCCATAAGCCCTCTGCCTACTCCAGTGCGGCCTCTGATAATGATAATGTTAAAACAGTGATGAGGAGAGGGTGAGAGAGAGAGAGAAAGAACATGTTTTGACAGAGAAGCGGCACTCTGTTGAGAGCGTGTTGGCGCTATTAGGCAATATACAGTGAAAAACATATGTCTGTGTGGCGGTGCTTTGAAAAAATCCGTTGTTAATAATGAATGAAAGACGGAGACATCAAAGCCTGAAAGAAAACTTTCAACTTTGCTGAATCTCCACAAGACAATGAAACAGAAAAATCAGACTCAATCAAATAGGGACCGGAAAAATGGGGCAGAAAAAAAAGATAACTGGATCATTCACTTTGAACACGTTATAAATTTACTGTTACTTTAGTTCATTTTCAATTGACTCACTTGATACCTCACTATGGAACGTGCCCCTTGCATATATATTCACTGAAGCCCAATTCGGCAAATATGGCTTACGGCTGGTGTGGCTCACAGCCATATTGGCTTATGGCTGAAGCCCAACACCCGAGCTTGCCTGATCTCGGAAGCTAAGGAGGGTTGGGCCTGGTTAGTACTTGGATGGGAGACTGCGTGGGAATACAAGCCGCCAAGGTGCCATTGAGCAAAGTGCCGTCCCCACACACAGCTCCCCAGGCGCCTGTCATGGCTGCCCACTGTTCACCAAGGGTAATGGTTAAAAGCAGAGGACACATTTCGTTGTGTCACCGTGTGCTGTGTACAATGACAATCACTTCACTGTCACTTTCAATCATGCCCTCAGGCTTGGCTGGAGCAGCGAGGGGAGTGTTGCCAGATACTAAATGTTGAAATATCATACCAGCTGCTTAAAATTTCGTATTTTTAGAAAAACTATCCTACACATACAATTTCCTTTCTGACGTTGCTCAGAAAATCTGCTTCAATAACACGTTATCATAGACTATGCATATTATAGTGCAACTTTTACCTACCTACAGCGCCTTTACCTGTGTGGAGTGCAGGATGAGACCCTACACTGAACAGCATGTTGCAACAGCAACAGAAAGCTTACTGTTAGTGCTAGCTACAGTTTTACAAGGTTCTGGGCGTGTCTTAGTAGACGTGCATTTTCTTGGTTTACCAGCTCAGCAATGTGCGCTTTCTATATCCCACAGTAAGATGTTGAGTGAGTTGACCAAAAGGTTACCATTGTAATGCTTGCATTTCGCAAGAAAGAACTGGTTCCTGGAATATGAATATGATGGCGTGAATGAATTGAGCTTTAGCAAACAGCCACATAGCAGGCATGTCCCATAGTGAGATGTCTCACTCGTCTCCCTCAGACAAATGGTGTTTTGTACGCATTCTTACATTTTAATAATTGAATTAAAAAAAATGTAGTACCTCTCGGACCATGGGATCACTGATGGAGCTGAGGTTGACTGCTCCCTCATAAGTCAGGTAGTAGAACACATTCAGGGCTCTGACCGCTTCTGGGCCTTGCTGTTTGTAGCCAAAGATCAGGTCAATCCACTGGTGCAGTTGGCAGGACACAAATTCACTCTCCAGAGCCTACAGAGAGAAAGCAGGGGGAGAAAATTCACTCTCTAGACTCAATAATGAGAAAATGTGCAAGCGCACAGTCCAGAGTCAACAACGAGAAAGACCCTGCTGATAGAAAACACACAAAGAATCTCACTCTCCAAAGGCAACAGCGGAAACACAACACATCAAAAACTCCCACAACAGAGCCTGCAGGTAGAAAGCACATTAAAACAGACAGCCAAAACAGAAAACACACGCTATTCACTATATATATACACACACACACACACACACACACACACACACAAAACAAAAAAGAACTGTAGATACAAAAGCTACAACAGCTAACAAGATAGCAGGAACTCATTTCATTTGTAATATTTATTGTGTCCTAATGGCAAGAAAGAGATAACCAAGAAGCTTATCATACCAACGTCATGTTTCTCAGTGTATGAAATGAAAGTGAACATAACAGAACACAACAGAACATGGCAACTAGGGATTTACAAATCCTATATTTGTATAAATCAATGATTCCAATAACTAGATTGTGTATCAGTGACAGTGTGCCAATCTATGAAAGTGGTTTACGTACAAAACACTAGTATCAGATCGGTACTTGGAATCGACTATATTCAAACACGGAATTGTATCATACCGTTCAGAGCAATTACTCACACAAAAAAAACAATAACCATTTGCAGTCCATCATCTCTCCCCAAATACTCACTTCCCTCGGTTCACTTGCCGTCGTTGAAACGCCATAACACTGAGCTACAAGCTGTTCCCAATGTTCATTAGCTGGCGAAGCACGGGGGGTTTATGGATGCTCATAAAACAGTGACGATTGTGTTAATTTCCACATAGCTGTTGAGACACAAAAGCTCTAAATGCACACAAATGAGAATGGCAAGGGTCTCTGATTGTCATTGCTGCCTTGTGTCACATTAAAGTCTGACAGACATTAAGCCATGCACTTACACAGCAATTTATATCATTTAAATGTTTACGCCCTCTGCTGCCACATCACTCACTTAAATGTGACTTTCTGACAGCTAATTTCACCTAAATTCTCTGCCGCACTCTTAATTAGAAAGCTCAGTCACAAGCAGGGAAAAAGAAATGTGGGACATTTAACTAAGAAAGGGACGGTCCACAGTACACAGATCCACCATTATTTTATGAATTTTTACGCAAAGACCTGATGAAATGCATGCAGTGCTCAGTGTTTCTAAAGTCTGCAAAATGGTGTGTGGGAAAGATGACTAATTGAGAGGCCATCGAGAGTCTCATTAAGCCTTTTTCATGACCTGCGTTAATGCTTTTCATGCACTTTATGACCGTGCGCACTTACGAGATGACATTAAACAACACATGTGGGAGAAACGTCCGGGTGTAAAAGGTTACACTCAAAACAGAGGGTCTCTGGAGGCCAGAGCAGGCCAGACGCTCCGTCTGCCCACACTCCCACCGTGGGTTCTAATGTTCTACAGCCACGTGTCGGAGAGCAATTCGCGCTCCTCTATTAACGCGTGGACAGAGTCTGTGCTCCGTCTCGCTCTTCTCTCTAAAAAGGCCGCATGTGGAAGACCGTGGGATGACGGAGGGATGGATCATAATGATGCTGCCTGGCTGACCTTTCAGCCGCTCCACGTGTTCCAAACCCAACACGCAGCCTGACGCGCATTTAATGTGTGCCACCAACTCAACTCACTCAAGGTGTGGAAACAGACAGGGGCCATGTTCCTGGAGACACCTCCCCCTCAGAAGACCTCCTCTATGTTAATGAAGCACGAGGAAGGAGCATGCCTGCCCTGACCCCGTCAGCGACGTGCCAAGCGCCTCCTTCAGCCTCCGCGGGCCGGCAGAGGAAGCCATCGAGGCTGCAGCGCCCGGGAGACCGGGCAGGGACTGTATGAGCACCTTAAACCAACCGGAGCACTGAGCACCGTGCATGCACGGATAAGCGCGTCATCAGCACTGAAAACCCCAAACAGCACGGCCTGGCTCTGAACACAACGTACACCCAGCTACGAGATTCCTGCAGAGCTGAGCCCGGCATTCATTAACCGGCCGCAATGCAGGTTATTGATGTGCCAATTAGCAGAGCCTGCCTGTGTCATTGTGCTCCAGTGGGAATACTCCCATAATTAATGAATAATTTAGCTCAGATTTATGTAAATTAACTGATTGTACCCACACCCCCGTCCCCAGCTCTATTAAGGGGTGAATTGGCTCATGCAGCCTTTGTCTAACATTTCGGCCCTTTGAAAAAATATTTTTAAAAAAAATCCTGTACTATGAGGACATCTGTCTTTGAAAGCAGATCCTTTTCCTTTGATTCCCCTTGGCCAAAAGTCGTGATCTTTGCTCTACTGAAAGCATAACACACCAGGGCCAGTGGTGTGACCCGGTCTCAGATTTCTTTGCCCTGGCAGGAGAGCTGGGAGGGACCTACAAGGTACACAGACCAGGCAGGAGAAGCCAAATCTGCAGAGAGTGGGGCTGCTTGTGTCCACTTCCTGTGTATGAAGTGCGAGCCTGTAGGGAACACAGGGAAAGTGTGGGAATGTCTTTTCCCAGATGACTCCCAAAATAAGACGCAACATTTTAATGGCGGCAAGGACTGGCCTTTGAAGTACTTCTGCTGCTAGCATGAAGATATGAAGCCAGTGTGACGGCGCCTGCAATGCACTGTAGATGACTAATGATGTCTTCAATATCCAACGTTTTACGGGATTTTTCAGGGGGTCTTGGGGGGGATTTTTTTCACAGAACCCTTTTTTGTGGCCTTAGCAGCCCCTAAAAAACATTTTAAGGACTTAAGGTAACCTCTGTGTGTGGATGTTAAAATGTCACTTAACAAATCAATCCACTAATCTGCACGTGACTGGAAAGCAGTGACTGAAGCAGACAGCACAGGGTTTACTGATGAGGGACAAACAGACAGCCTGATTGAACAGATCTTATATACACTACCCAAAAAAATGAAGCGAACATAAAAATAGGACATAAATACTTTGACAATCACTTCACTTTCAGTTGAAACCATATTAAGTATTATCGATGGAAATCAAATTTATCAACCTATGGAGGTCTGAATTTGGATTCACAATAAAAAAAATCGTGCTACATGCCGATCCAACTTTGATGGAATGTAATTTCATCTTAAAACAAGTCAAAATAAGGCTCAGTAGTGTGTGACCTCCCAAAAATGCCTGGGCATGCTCCTGATAAAGATGGTCCCCTGAGAGTTATCCTCCCAAACCTGGACTAAAACATCCGGCAATACTGGACATTCTGTAGTGTAACATGCTGTTGGTGGACATGCTGTTGTTCCAGGTGTGCTCAATAGGAGTCAGGTGTGGGGAATGGATAGCTCAGTCCATAGTAGGGCCAGTCCACTGGGGCAGTGGTGGCCTAGCGGTTAAGGAAGCAGCCCCGTAATCAGAAGGTTGCTGATTTGAATCCCGATCCGCCAAGGTGCCACTGAGCAAAGCACCGTCCCCACACACTGCTCCCCGGGCAGTGCCCTAGGTGCCCACTGCTCACTCAGGGTGACGGTTAAATGCAGAGGACAAATTTCACTGTGTGCACCGTGTGCTGCTGTGTATCACATGTGACAATCACTTCACTTCTTCTTCTAGTATCAATGCCTTCATCTTGCAGGAACTGCTGACACACTCCAGCCACATGAGGTCTAACATTGTCTTGCATTAGACAACTGCACCAGCATTTGGTCTCACAAGGGGTCCGAGCATCTCATCTTGATACCTAATGGCAGTCAGGCTACTGCTGGCGAGCACATAGAGGTTTGCCACCCCACACCAGTACTGATCCACTGCCAAGCTGGAGGAGGTTACAGGCAGCAGAACGTTCTCCATGGCGTCTCCAGACTGTCACATGCTCAGTGTGAACCTACTTTCATATGTGAAGAGCACAGGGCACCAGTGGAGAATTTGCTAATCTTGGTGTTCTCTGGCAAATGCCAAACTTGAGCACAACCCCCACTTCCTAAGTGGACAGTTTCATTTCTCAAAAGTGTTACTGACTTGGTTACATTATGTTGTTTAAATGTTTATTTTTTTGAGGTGTGTATGTGTGTGTGTAATATATATATATATAAAGAAATCCTTATGCGCTAACCCAAACATCAAATCTTTTGTGTTTCCAAACAGGGTCTCCACGTAGACACATGAAGAAATGTTTCAATGTTACTGTAAACCTGTTTCCCTGATACAATACCTGGGCATTGTGTGCCAATTCGATTCAATACTATTTAAATTATTTTATTTTTTTAGTTTTAAGAAACCTTGAAGCAACTTTGAAGCTGAATCTTACCGTCAGGAGTTCCTCCATATAGTAAATATAAAGTTTAAAGGACGAGCAACATTTGGAGATTTTGTACATATGCTAATCTAAAAATAACTATTAAAATCAAATGTTAAATTAGTGCTGCATATCCTTATATAAAATAGTGCTATATTTAGCCATGGGGTAACTACATGATGTCAGTGGTTTATTTTATCACTAGACAGTGACTAGCATCTGGTTGTAAACAGCGTTAAATATTACGTGAATACATCACTGAAGTGATTTTCCCCTCCCAGGCTACCACCCACCCAGGCTACCGCCGTCTCCAGGAGCGCCATGGTCCACATGGAGCCCACCAGCAGCGCTGCCGTGTTTGGATAGCTGATTCAATGGCGCTCAGCTGCCTGTCCAGTGAACAGTTCACTGCCTCTTAATCCTGATGAGAATGTATGACTGCAGTCATTAACTTCTACAACAAACCTCTTCAGTCTACTGAAGAAGAGCAGGGCAGGAGTGACTCAGGTCACTGACGAGGTCAAGGCTGGGAGAACTGGGCCAAGAAAGTGAGGTGAGGCATGAACTAGAGATGTAGCTTTTTAGGCTCGAACCGGCCCGAGCCTGGCAGAATCCGACTCGACCAGAGTTGTACAGCTTTTTAAAAACTTGGTTTTCTTTGCGCATGCTCAGGCAAATTAAAAGTATGTGGAAATGAGTGGGTTTAAAACACAATTGCCAGTGGGGTGGTAGTAGCCTAGTGGATAACACACTCGCCTATGAACCAGAAGACCCAGGTTCAAATCCCACTTACTACCATTGTGTCCCTGAGCAAGACACTTAACCCTGAGTGTCTCCAGGGGGGGACTGTCCCTGTAAATACTGATTGTAAATCGCTCTGGATAAGGGCGTCTGATAAATGCTGTAAATGTAAATGCCAGAGGCTAGCCTCCGTTTCACCTCTTCAGCATCCATTTTCATATTTCAACGGTTGCCAAGAATTGCAAATCAAATTAACATTTTATAGAAATGTACATTTAACAAAATAACTGGGAAAACTATAAACTATGTGTTGGCCGTCACCATCTCCATGTATAGACAAAAGTGGTCAACCAAACATAGCCTGCTTCAGTAGAAAAATTCACAAGTGATCAAGACACCAGTGTCTCCATCAGGTTCTAATTGGTGGGGTTCTTTTGCAGTGGCAGGGTGTTCTAGACATCTACAGTTTTGGGTAAAAATCTTCCTTCCAGCACCCCTGCGATTCAGATGTCCTCCAACATGAAGGAACTTTGGAAAGTGAAAATAATACAAAAGTGCAGTAAATTAAAGTGCACTGGGGAGACGCTGGAGTTCACTGGGTCTAGTGATTGATGGACTCAACATGTTGTCCTTGTCGAGGTGGCGTGAAATGTGAGCGACGGAGACGAGAAGGAGAGAGAGACCTTGTGAAATTAATTCCCTCTTTTATTCACAGCATGCTTGAGTGGACACTTGCTCACCTGACCGGTCCTCAGCTCTTATTTATAGGAGCGGTAAGGGCCACTTAAAACCGCGGTTGGAGGGGACAGAAAAATCTTTTATTACCCTCGGAGCTCCCAGATGTCTTAATTTCTAACTGCTTGAAAGCTGCTATGAGACTGTAGACAAGCCATCTTCAACAAGCACTCCGGAATGCTGGGATATCAGAGCGCTGGGTAAGAAGGGGCCAGGAGGGCGGAGTCTGAGTGGATGAGACAGCGGTGGCGAGTGAAAGTGTCAACTGCAGTCGATCAGGGCCTTTCTCAGGAGGGGGCATCTCAAGTCCTCCTCTCCTACGTCTCAGCAGATGCTGAACAGAACCCGGAGAGACGCGCTGACGTTTACGGCCCCCTGAGGAGCCGGTCGTGTGGGAAGATATTCCAGCATCAGGGTTGAGATGCTGGAGGAATCTGATTCACAGCTCAGACACCTCAGTGTCTGAAGTCCAAACCCCACTTTAGCAGCACGTCAGCGTCACTGCACTGAACCAAACTGAGTCCAAGGCCCGCTGTACTGTACGTAGCATTAGCCGTAGAAACAGCTGCAAAGAGACAGGGTCAGCTGCTGAAGCAGTTTGCTTGTCGGTGGAGAAGAGGAGAGATGATGGGTGAAGGTAAACACTCGCAGCCTCTGACCTCCATGGTGCTGGTGGTCCCTGTTTGGAGTGATGTGAGCTGCGTGGCCTGGTGTGGGAACGAAGCACCCCTCATGACACCTGCAATAAATCCAGCACAACTGGCCCATTTTTCAGGGAAAGTAGAAACCACTTTGACTGCAGGGTGATTCCTGGCCAGGTCCTTCAGGACAGTGGGGAATAATGGGAATAAAGTCCCAGAAAAGAGCAAAGAGCTGTCAACATCTTCAGGTGACAAACGTCAGCCCTGGTACTCAGAGTTGGGGGTCCTGGGCTGAATGAAGGGGTCTTGTCAGCACTACTGGTTCTGCAGAGGCAGGTTTAACACTAATTATGGGTAAGTCAGCTGGTCACCCAGAACGCTTTTCCCCACTGTGGGGAAAATTTCTGTTTTTCAGCCTATAGCTTTTTTTTTTTTGGTTTCCTGTGTGGTCTTTGTAAGTCGACGAACCTGAGAGCTGGAAACAGTTGTGGTGTGCCCTCAGGTGTCAGTCGCGGTGTTCCTCAGGTGTCCCTCATGTGTCGGCTTCTTCCTTCATCCGCATGAGCTCAGACGCTCCTCTTTAAAAGCCATTCCTTTTTGCAAGTCACTGTTACTGCCCGACTAGGTCACCTGCTCTAATTGTAAGCAGACCGAGGTGCGTTGGGAGAACTGCTGATATGCCGTGGAATGCCGTACAGAAATGACAGTGCCCAGAGCCGGCCTTGTTATCTGGTGGCTGGGATCATGTTCTTAACCTCTCCTGCAACCCTGCGGTAAAAACAACAATCGGCCCTGATCTCAGAGTCTCGTGACACGAGGAGCGGTGAGATGGAGAGGCAGGGGCCAAATGGTTTCTTCAGCAGAAGTCTGTTTAAAATCCACCCCTAATCCCCCATACATCCCCAACCTGCGTATTTACACTGACAGTAATGAATCCTCTCGCTGTATAAGCCAAGGTCAATCAAGGAGCCGTGTTTAGGGCTGAATGGCGACGGGAGGAGGCCCAGTGGAATGCTGGGAGCTCACTGCTGTCTCCTGCTGATCCACCAGCACTAAACATGGTGAGCTGACAAGACACTGATATCATTACATATGTATTTAAGTGTGTACAAATGCCTTGGTTATATCTACATATACTCATGCACATAAAGAGTTAAAAAAAAAAATCTTAGTATGCAATTCTTATGACTATGATAATGGTTTGCTCTTTAATTAGCTGTTCATTATACATCCAGCATAACAGCAGGGCCAGAATGGACCCCACGCTGCCACCACCACCTCTTCCTCTTCCTGCTGTCTGACTCCATTAGTGCCAGATGAACAGAAGACCTGAGCGTGGTCATTAACTCCTCACCATCCTATCAGCAGCTCCCGCCCTGCATCGTGCATTTAGCCCATTGTGCCGGGTGGGGTCCAGATGACAACTATAATACCAGTCATCTGTCATGGGAGAGTCCAGACACACCCTCTCGTCCTCAGGGAGCTGAGCCTGACCAGCAACCCAGAGAGTCACATTGTCCAGTGAACATTATACTACGTTGAGACAACGTATACAAAAAAATTATATAAAAATTCATCCTATAAACACATCACTGTTTCTTACGTTATATACATCCCTCACCTGTACTAAAACCATACAGTTAGAAGAGGAGGTTTCTGACTCGTTTACACCATTAAAGTGCTTGTTTGTCCAGAACCGCCTGGGGTCCGTAGTGAGAGCAACTTCAGAGGAGTATTGGAGATAGTGCAGGTGGACCTGCTGTTCTTCATGCTCTGACTGCACCAGCAGCTGAAATCAGTGCGAGCTATTGATCACTCTCTCTTTTCTGTGTGTGTATGTGTGTATTTACACAGCTTTGTGAGCTGCTTAGCACTCTGGCAACACATTAGGAAACAAACACACACTACTGGCAGAAGATTAAAATTGTTCCATGCATGAAAGCTACTCTTTGCTGCAAAGTATCCCACAAATACACATAAACACACAGAGACACACTAATTGAGGACCAGCAATGTCTGGAGCTTCCACTGTGACTCTTCCTGAAACACAGAGATCGGCATTGGTGGCCTAGCGGGTAAGGAAGTCAGAACGGAATGGGTTCAAATTCTGAACAGTCAAGGTGCCATTGAGGTCCCCTTAAGCAAGGTACCGCACCCTCACAATGTTCCCTGGACACCTCACCTCACCACACCATCCATTTATTTCTAAAGCACTTTAAAACAATTGCCAAGGAAAGGACATTCATAAAACAGACATGCAATAATAAAACAAAGTCAATAAAACTGAATAACAGAGAAAACTCAACAATTAAAAGATTAAAACAAGAAGTCAGATAAAACAGATAACATTTAAGACAACAGGTTATGAGAAAGCCGAATAAGAACCACCTCACACTGGTTAAAAAAGCCAGGGTGTAAAAGTGAATCTTTAAACAAGACTTAAAACCAGTGATTGGTGGGGCCTGTCTGCCCACTGCTGGGTTAAACATAGAGGACACATTTTGTTGTGTGCAGCGTGTGCTGTGCTTGCTGTGTATCACAATGACATGATCTCAGACATGCCAGAGTCTCTGTGTGACACGTTGAGCGCCATTTACAACTGGAGTTTTCAAGAAGTTCAGCCATTTAAAAACAATCAATTCTGATGAGGTGTGTTGTGAAAAGAGCAGATCCTCCACACCATAATCCTTAACATCCACCTCAATTTTTGTCTGATTTCTGTGTGCGTGTGCTTCATACCATTCTGTTTATGCGCACAAACTCCTCTGGAGTCTTGGCCCACGGCGGCAGTTCCACATCAGACACCACAGTCCCATCATCCATCACTCCCAGGTTGTAATTGTTGGAATTAACGAACATCTCTGGCAGATAATAAAACTCTGGAACCAGCTCCTGCAAGTGAAGAACAAATCAGACATTCAAACGGAATTTTATCCCAGCAGCCCTGCAGATAAGACTGAAACAGACTGGGGGCAGGTGTGTGGAAGCAGCGTGAACCATCAACCTGCTGCTCAAACCGGCAGTAACTGAGAGGGAAGGAGGGGGTGAGAAAAGGCTGGTCTTATATCAGTGTTTAGCAGGTCCTCTTTATCTTGTGTCTGTCTGTGTGTGTTTGTGTGTTTGTGTGTGAGAGTGATTGAGAAAATTCATAGAGCATGCAGTCATATTTGAGATGTCCCATTACTCATGTAAATTACAATTCGGATATTTAATTAGGTTGATCCTGCAAAATGTCTCCCTGATAAAAGGCATTACATGCATGCATACAGGTCCATGCACAAACACACACACACACACACACACAAACATGCGTGCTGATGCTGGTTACAAGTGACCATCTCCCATGAGGATCAGCTTGTCTGATGAGCTGAGCTGATCCTGTGCCACCGACACACTCACACCCGGCCTGATTGGCTGTGAAGTTATTGGTGCTGTTCCCAGTGCTGTCTGCCCATATTTTCTGACTCTAATGCAGGTAAATCAATGTGGGTTTGAGAACAGTTCCCTCCCTGGTAAAGTACCAGATGCAGTGTATTCCCATGTGACTTCAAGGGGTTAAGGTTGATATGAACGGCAAAACATACGTTAAGTTCAAGCGTTCCAAAACAAATGCTTAGAATGATAAGAAACGAGTTAATAAAAGGGCTGCAGACCACCAGAGGTGTAGTGGGTAGAGGAACGCCTATATTTAATGACATTTAAAACGTAAAAAAATGTTCATTATAAATAAAAATGTTTACTGGTTATTTATTTTGGAATAGTGATAAAGCCGCACTGTGCAGGAACGTGTGGAGTGTGCTGACTATGTTTGTTTTTACCACAGGATATCTTTCTGTGTCTGTGTTGTAGGTTTACAACTTGAAATTGAATGTCGTATCATGTTGAGTGTGTGATTGTTGATTTGTCGTGATGAAGCTGCTCCACTCTCTACACAGTGCAGGAGGGAAAGTGACCAATTAAGAGAGCAAACAAACAGCACTCCCCCCCTTTCTAAAACAGGAGGTCAGCTCTTTACGACGGGTTCACCCACCCAGCCTAGAGCTCCACATAAAGAACAGGGGCCCTGGGGCAGCTTAACAAGCGGCGTGGAGGTGGGGGGCATTTCAGGGTTTTGGGGAACGGCAGGCAGTGGCCTCTGAGCAGGACCTGTGATCCAAAATCCTGTTCCGCTGCGGGTCACTGGGCTTACTGCCCCATCTTGCCCCGGCACAGACTCCCTGGTGAGGGGCTTTGCTCACACACACACACACAGAAAGATACACACATCCTATGGAGCTGGAGCAGCAGGGGTCAGTGGTAAAGGTCAGAGGTGGTGCCGGAGCAGCCTGGCTGGGGGCAGTCGGGATCATGAGGCTTTGGGCCATTACCACTCGGCAGCTCGGACACTGAAACGGCCACAGGCAGAAATAAAAGAGCGCAGATTGACACATCACTGAAGGGCACAATGCAGCTTTCAGCCTTTTAGCAAATCTGTCTCTTTCTTCTCCTCCCGACAGTCCGGAGAAAGAACTGTAAAGACAAAATGTGCTTCAGGTTTCGTAACTGAAATGGCCAATGAGACGTGTACATTTTACATCATGTCTGATGAAATGCACTGTGATTCACTGAAATACAGGTCATGTGAGCAATGGGTTTACTTTTTCACAGGGTTCTTACACATTTTTACTAAAGAATTGCCATAACTTTTCAATTACTCATGACCATATGTGCAAATTTGGGGAGAAAAAAATTTTACCAAAATATCATTAAACTACATGCATGACAACTTAAACAACAGCTGTAATTTACATGACTTTTACAAGGAGACACGTGGCTGTGGAGGTGCTGGAAAATGGAAGCAACACACACAGTACCATGACGTGGTGCACTACCTAGAACTAGCAAAGATACTACAGACCTGGACTAGTTTAAAACTTTGTAGTTGTAAACGTAGAAAAACTTGCTCAGGTTTGCTCAGTCTTACAGGAACTATGCACTTCATGTGTCAGTCAGTTTTCAATGACTTTACCACAACTTTATATGTTTATTTCGTATTCCAAAATTTTTAAGGCCTGGAAAATTCTCTTTTCAAATTCCACGACTAAGGTTTTTAATGATCGTAAGAAGCCTGCTTTCAGCCTCTTTCAGTGCTCATGTTGCATCAGCGTCTGAAGGGACACACATTAAGGAGAAAGCTTATGCCCAGCCTTTAAACTGATGTACGAATGTAGTTGTTGACATGTATAGACCATGTGTGCATGTCAATGCTATACAATATGACAATATTGTCTCAACTACAGTTTCCAGTGATTAGTGCAGACAGACATTTCTGAAATTACATATTTACACCATTTTGCAAGGTTGTGGTTAACACGTCTTATTGGGCTTCAAAGATTAATGCTATACTTATATGGTCAGCAGTGTGTTTGCAGAATAATGCACAAGACCAGTAGGGTCCACTTCTCTGTCCATTGCCAACCGATGATGAAAAATAGAGATCAAAATGAATGATGTCTTCATGACTGTGGATTTGTGGGGAAACGCTCTACATTTCGAGTAGAGGCTGCAACCGTGACGGGGGTCTCCATCAGAAGGACGTTTGATGAATCGGCTAAAGCGGCCCTTAGTTCACGTTAACAAAAGTCGACGTGACGCAAATGTCCGGAGCGGGGAAAGCGGCTCAGCGGAGGACGTGCTGATCCGCAGTGACAGCCTCGGACCAGAACCGACTCAACTCTCACCGGGGTTCTGCAATCAAGTGTAACTGGTAATGCGAGCCACATGTGACAACACAGGCCCGCCGCAATCAAGCACAGAGCCCCCCGTGCATGAGGCGCGCGGCCGCGGCAGCCACGCAGGCCGCACTAATCAATGTTTTAAGAGGCCGGGACACTTGTTAAAGAGGTACGGGTGAATGTTTTGCTGGGCCTCCGGGAGGTGAAAGTTGAAAGCGGCTGATAGGTGGGGAAGGAGCCGCCGCAGCAGGAGTAAGAGGTTGAGGGGGAGGTCAGAGTCCAGAGGAGTGTGTGGTGAGCAGGTAGAAATGACGCCTTTGATCAGAGTCCCTGATGTTCTGGGACTGCGAAGGAACTTGTGTTTAGAGTTCAGGTTTCCAGGAGGAAGCTGGAACACTTCTAATCATGTGACTCTGTGTGTGTGTGTGTGTGTGTGTGTGTGTGTGTGTGTGTGTGTGTGTGTGTGTGTGTGTGTGTGCATTAAATACTTCTGTATCAGGCTGAATGTATTCAAATACACACATGCACGCAACATGTATGTGGATCTAGTGTTCTATCACACGCTTCTATAGACTTTTGTAATCATAACCTTAATAGCAATTTCTAAACACAAACACACACACACACACAGGTATCTGTGGCTCACCTTCACATCGGAGGTATCCCTCTGGCAGTTCCTCCAAGCCCTGGACACTGACGAGAATGTGCGGTCAGCGTGGTCAAACTTCCCTCCTTGGAAGTTCAGGAAAAACGTGGTAAAAGGCTCCTGGGTTTGGATGGAGGGGGAAAAAAAAGCATAACTAGTCTGATACCAGCCTAAGCTCCCTTACCATTTTCTTTTCATGGAGAACATCCTGACAGATGAAGTGACCTCTCAGACTTTAATCCTGACTGGAAGCAGATCTCCCTCCATCCTGCCTCTCAATAAATGAGCAGAATAACTAAAGCAAACATCACCGTGGCTGTAAAGCTCACAGAGAGCGTTATTAGTGCGTTTCTAATCATGTTTAATCTCGTTTGTTGAGATCAATAGCGGTCCTCCTCGAGACAATAGGACCCCAGGGGCTTTGCAACAATTAGCCTGAAGACCCCCTCCCAACAAAGAAAACTGGACTCATTATGTTGCAGCTCTTTTGTTGTTTGAGGACATTTAAAAGCCAGAAGTCTGCAGTCTCTATGCTGCTGATGGGTAAATGATGTTCCAGTTGGGACTGGTTTAGAGTAAAACCAGTAATGATGAGATGAGATCAATGCTTCTCCTGGTAGGACGGGTGGAAAAAAAGGAAATATAATTACAAACTCAAAGGAAGACTGAGTTAGAGACCAGGTTAGTGACTCTGTAACACGCACGCATCAGATAGTGTAAATAATGCTAAATAATGAAGATGTACTGCAGATGAATGGCCGAGTGCTGCTGTTTTAATGAGAGCGAGTAAACACACAACAGCAATCACCAATGACAAATAGTTGCAATGTACTGCTCTTCCAATCAGATCATGAAATCCCCATAACTACTCCAGCAGGAGTAAAGCAACAATGATTTAAGAACTAAATAACAAATAAGACATTAAACTAAATCACACTATAGACAAAACAAATGTATGTTTTCATAATTCATAAAAATGGCTGGTAAAAATGGCTTAAATAAACTACTTTGAAAGAATAAAAAAAAAATACCCTAGAAATATTGAGAAAGAACACAATTAATGGATTCCCAATTTAATGGGCTACCCTTTAAATAAATTGCACAGCTATAATAAAAACAAATCTGATATCACTGTTTTGTTTAGTTCATTTTGATATGTAATATGTGATTAGTTTGACCGTGAGTCTCCCTTCTCAGTAGTCCACAGTGTGTGGTTTATGCTTATATTGTGCCATTATTTCAGCTTACATGAGCAGTAATGATCTGGCCTGAGGGTATGATGTATGAAATGGGATGAGTGTGTTTGTAAAAAAAACATTATGTTTCTAGCTGGGTATAAAAAATTTAAGTCTACATCCAAATGTAAACGTACATTAAGATAATGGCTTATTGAAAATGTATAAAATGCAGAAAAAACAGAACTTACAGATGAACCCTTTAAGTATGCTAAAATAGGGCATGCAAAAAATATTGTAATAAATTTTAAAAATGATTTCAGTACTATTAACACAAATACAAAAATATGCTTCTGCTGTGTGTGTGTGTGTGTGTGTGTGTGTGTGTGTGTGTGTGTGTGTGTGTGTGTGTGTGTGCGTGTGCATGTGCGTGTGTGCGTGTGCATGTGTGTGTGTGCGTGTGTAACTTACTATACGCAGTAGCCACATCAGGGTAAAGCTGGAGGTGGAGTAATGCGTGCCGTAATGGAATTTTGGGACCTGGTCATCCTCCCAAGATTCATAGCGGTCAGAGAAGAAGGCCGCTCTCTTTGGATTGAGGGCTCCAATTGGCTAGAAAGAAAAAAACAAGTTTAAAAATTGCATTTATTATTATTCAGACCAAAATACAAAAGACAAAGAGAAATGCGGAGGGCCAGCACCTCTGAAAAAAGCAGGGCGGAGCCATGGCAGGAAGTAGCATAACTCTATATAAACCTTTGACTGTGACCCTATGAATATTGGATGATGTTTTTTATTTTGAGTTGAACAGAGCAGCAGCCCCTGCAGCTGATCTGTCAGTTAAAACATATGGGTCTGCGATGAAAGGCGCGGAGGCTTTGACTCCGTATTAATCTGCACTCTACAGGAGTAGAGGGCTGAGCGGCGGCGCCACATTAACTCACCATCGATCTCGGAAAAAAGGACAAAATAAAGGAGCCTATAGGGAACCTTATTCAAATTCTCATTTATGGAGTCCAATATGATCCCGTTCAATTTTTATTACCCCTCCAATGACATACACACAGGTGCGCGCACACACCTACACACACACACACACAAAGACACACACGTTGCACAGATCAATGCTAATGGGATGATGGAGGCAGGCATGAGTGTGTGATTGATGGTCGCTCTTTCATATCACTGCTGTGTCATAAGAGGGGCCATCCGGGCTCACGCCTACATATTGATTGACATGATTCTTAAACTTATTCAAGTGTGTGTGTGTGTGTGTGTGTGTGTACAATGCAATGCTTTTAATGGCAATTTCTCTAGTTGTCTTCCACATCTTGATTGCGTGTGTGTGTATGAAAGAGTGACCGTGTACAGTCACCGACACACAGTGCACGGCTGACAGTGACACACGGCTGCCTTTCTCGTAGCCGTGGTGCTGGGAACACACCTTGAATTATACATCACGCGATTAGACTGATTTATGGCTGTAATAACAGCAGCCTCATTAAAAAAAGAAAAGCGGAGCCGCTGCTGTGTGTTTCCAGCTGTAAATTATCAGGGGGAACAACAGTCTGCTGGGAGTCGCACACACAATAGCGCTCTGTGACAGTACCGTACATCAGGGCCATCCCTGGCAGCGTGCTGATGCACCGTGTGTGTGTGTGAGTGTGTGTGTGTGTGATGAAGTATGGTGTGATTATGAACATTCTTTGAATGTCAAATTAAATAAATGAGAGGACTGTGTGCCATCACTGCTTTGTGTACTAATTGCACGCACACACACGCACACACAAACAAAAGCTTTTGTATCCTAACCTAATGTGTGTGTAATAAATGTGCAAGAAAATCAATATAACCAGATTTGTCTAAACCTAAAACTGACCCTACACCCAGCACCTAAGTTCACTTCACGGCAGGAACCAAAAGGAACCTTCAGCTGAAATACACCAGACTACAGGAATTGTTGCATTTATGCAGCTTCAGAAATCAGACAGCAGCAGGAGTGATGGGACTGAGCACGGCTCTAATGTGTTGAAAATGCATGGAGAGGGCAGCGCATGGACCTGATCACCAGATCAATACTCCATTAGCAGCTTCACACAGCAGCGATACACAAACTGAACCTGCAGCACAGCAACGTGTGTGTGGGCTAGTGCTGGGTGTGCTGGTGACTTTGTTGCGGTAAGTGTGTGTGTGTCTATGTGGTGTTATGCATGATTGTTGAGGATGTGTGTGAAAATTCTGTCCCATTGTAGCCGTTGTATCTGTGCACTATGTGTAGTATGTTTATGTGTGTGTGTGTGTGGACTGAGTGTTTCTGAAATGGGGTTAGAGTTTACAATAAGACAAACAAGGGGGTCACAGTCACAGGGAAAAAAGGGGACATAAATTCATATGACACCTCATCTCTTTAACAGAGAGTTAGCAGAGAGAGAAAGTGTGTGTGTGTGTGTGTTCTGAAAGAGAAATGACATCTATGGCAATTTCTACACTCAATGTCAAAAGGTCTCACATGACCTGTTTCTATCACCGCGAGTTGGTGGTGGGCAGCAGGGGGAGGGAGCGGGATGGAGGGATGAATGGAGGTGGAGCTGTGAATTATCCAGCGTTCAGCCTCCGCCTCGCTCCGCTGCTCAGACACTGATATTCCTCTTGTCAACACCGTGAATAAAACCGCTGTGATAAAGATTGCAGAGATTTGCTCATTCGCTCTTGAAAGAGGAAGAGGACTCTGCCCCCCTCCATCTCTCTCCTAGTCGGTCGCTCGCCTTCTCGCTGACGTTCTTCGGCCCCCAGGGCATAAGAGCTTGACTGAGCACAGAAGCTGAATTGCCAAACTCGAGAGAGAGAGAGAGAGAGAGAGAGAGAGAGAGAGAGAGAGAAGGTGGGTGGGAGGGAGGGAGGGATCTCGATGGAGGGGTGGACAAGGGGGTTGATTCTCTGTGCCGTTGTCACACTTCAGACACAATCACAACACGATGCACAAACACGGACACAAACAGGCTAGAGAGGAAAAGCCCTACATAATAAAAGCCACAGAATAATCCACAGAACATAAAAAAAGAAACTGTGTGCAGCACCTCTACTGTAGCCAATTAAGTAAAATATAACAGTGAATCCCACACAAACGAGTAAAATGTGTATCGGTATTCAATATTGATCATGGGCTCTTGTTTTTTTGTGTGGCACTAGTTAGCTCTGCCCGTGTGGGTTTGTGATATCCCTCAGGCTCTCCGGTTTCCTCCCACTGCCCAATGACATGAACACTAGGTAGACTGGTGACTCTAATTTGGCAGGAGTTCCCCAAGTCCCCGCCCTGTGTCCAGTGTCACGGAATGGGTTCTGGAAGCCATGACCCTGATAAGGACTGAGCTGCTATGGTTAGTGCCCAATGCAAACCTCCACTTCAGATGTGAGGACATGGAGAGACGCCTCAACTGAGCTGAGGTATGATTATTTTCCCTTCATGCAGGCTTTAAATCGAAAGTTGCACTTATGTTGTTTCAAAGGGCTTTTGGTCATTTAAATTGCTGGCAATTTCTTATCAGACCCACTTATCCAGAGCGATTTACAATCAGTACAGGGACAGCCCATCCAGGAGACACTCAGTGTTAAGTGTCTTGCTCAGGGACACAATGGTAGTAAGTGGGGTTCGAACCTGTGACACTGTGGCCTTCTTATTCATAGGAGAGCGTGTTTCCCTCTAGGCGACTACCACCTCACCTCACCTCACCTGACCATCATCTCTTTCATATATCCACAGCAAGATGTTTTATGTATGGATTTAACCTGCAGTGAAAATCCCTACTGCCACAGTGTCAGCAGCCAGCGCTCAAGTTCCACACATCAAGTAGGAAACAGCAGCAGCATGCGGTCCCAGTTGATATGGCGGTTAGCGTGATGCTGCATTCCCAACTGAACATGCAGGGTGGGGCACTGCAGTATGGTAGTCCCAGCCACCCTCAGCTCACAGCGCTCCCATCTGAAAGGAGGGGTCACTAATTGGCTCCTGAGGGAACATGGTCAGCCAATCGGGATGGGGGAGGTGAGGGGAGACGTGTTCACAGCGAGAGTCAGACTGCAGCTGCCCGCTCAGCATTCAGCCCTCATGGTACACAGCACAGCAGACAGACAAAAGAGACGGACGGGGAGCCACAGATCAAACTTCACACGTTTACCTTGGACAGGTCTCTGTAGTTGCTGGGCAGTGTGAGGTCCAGGGTCTCAGAGTCGTAATTGGTGATGACCCAGGGAAACACCGGGTACTGGTTCAAGTCGTTGTACGTGCGGCCTGCACAAGAACACGGTCATCGGCTGTCCGCACAGAAAAAGCAGTGATCCCAAACAGGTAGATGAACTCTCACCAGAGATGGTGTTGAGGAAGACGAGGTATTCGAAGTTGGAGATCTCCCGCCGCTGCCAGCGCTGAGTCATGCTGGACGCTTTGAACAGCTGCTTAGGAGTAGCCAGAGAGATGCGCCTGAAATGCGAAGGCCAGTGAGTCTCAGTGTTTTTCTCTGAATTGTACCGCCAATGCTAATAGCAAGAATCACTTTACTAATTATAATAAATCATCATTAACACATATACATTTACATTTACATTTACAGCATTTATCAGACGCCCTTATCCAGAGCGACTTACAATCAGTATTACAGGGACAGACTTACAATCAGTATTACAGGGACAGTCTCCCTGGAGCAATTTTAGGGTTAAGTGTCTTGCTCAGGGACACAATGGTAGTAAGTGGGATTCGAACCCGGGTCTTCTGGTTCATAGGCGAGTGTGTTACCCACTAGGCTACTACCACATATATATATATATACACACACACACACACACACACACACACACACACACACACACACACACACACACATATATAGAGGTGATATACAAATAAGATACAAAACTTCTAAATAAGATAGCTGAATCTGAACAAACTCTGAATTTACAGAACTGTGTTGTACATTATAAGCGTAACTATATAACTGATATAAACTGCTCTTGGTGAGCACATTTGACGCTGTTGCTGAGGGAAACTGGAGTGGTGGCCCATGAATTCGAACGCTTCTTTATTTAAAAGCCAAATTAAGTACAATCAGAATTTGTACTTGTTTCAATGTTGTTGGAGGAACAGAGGGACGCTGAATTCAAAACGTCCTTCGGGACACGGACGACTGGATACGGATTTCAGATACAGATCGACGATGTGGGAGCCCCGAGTGTGAACGTGCGAACTGTCACCCCCAGCGCAGACGGAAACTAAAACAAATGACCCGCAACGCAATTAAAACAAAGGCAAATGAAGGAATTCATCACTGTCAGCCCGTGAGATTAGAGTCATTAGGCCTGTGCTGCAGTGCCGCGCGTCGCACAGTGGCAACGGTGTCTCGGTGCGAGGAAACAGATGTTCGCTGGTCACCGGGCACGGGCTACTTTACAGATCCGGCCATGATTAACGGTGTAACAAGCTCGAGAAGAAACGCAAAACACACACGCACGAAATACGCACGGACGTGACATAGCACTCATACCCACACAAGAGCAGCTCACAACACTGCACCGCGCAGTGTTTATTTCCACGCCAGTGAGACAAATAAATAAGAGGAGCTGCGTTTGTGTGAAAGTAATTAGGACCTGTTATAGCAGGGGTCTTCATATCATGCCCCCCAACCTCAACACAGGACTCTGTTTACACGTGCATACACACGTAATATTTCTTCATTTGAACCAGGAAGAGGTGGTGGCCAAACACTCGTACTACAGCACATATTAAAACACATATCACACGGTACATCTGTAGGATGTCCCCAACTATCAATGATTTGATTATTAAGCTTTATTTTATGTTTTTGAGTGTAGCGGAGGCCTGTGTAAGCATCAAAATGGCAGACACACACACACAACAGTCAATGTAGTGAACCTACTTACAACAAGAAGGAGAGAGAGATAGAAATGAGTCCGATAGAAATGTGATACACCCACCTTGTCTGCGGAAGTCCAAAGTTGGTCCCCACACCCACTCGGGGGAGGCAGTGCACCACCTTCTTCACTGTGGCGGCATCAGGAAAGTTGAACATGACTGCAGCTGAAGGGCGTTGAGATGAAACACAATGGCGATATCATCAAACTAAGATGACCGGTTTATACACAACGATCTTCAATCTATCGAGTGGTCAAACAACCATATGGTATCAGTACAGCTTTGGAACCCTGCAGGTCGAAACCCTGGCCCCTGACTGAGCAGAGGGCCCATGTGACCAGCTAGTGAGCCATGTGATTTTGTCATCCTTAAAACAAATGCAGACGTAGAGCATGGGAGAACCAGCAATTAGAAAATAAAGAGTTAAGACAACCAAAAAAAACAAGCACATGGCCACAGCATTGACCACCAGAACCCCAAGATCACAGGCACGACACTTAATTCCCAGACACGAGTGAAGGTTGCTTACTCCGGTTGGCCATGAAGATCTCAAGGGCGGTGTTCTGCAGCAGATAGCGTCGGGAGAAGATGGCCCTGATCTCTGTGAACAGCCATTTGCCATGGAGCCCCTCGGTGTAGGCCAGGATCTGCGGACGAGAGCAGTCAGTTTCATTCATCAGGCGGTGGAGAGCTGCTGCCGGCAGCAGGATTAATGTTAGGTATTGATCAACTCGCTCATGAAAAACAGATTCTTTTAATGAGGAAATGAGCCTCATTCAGCTAGGTGTTTCAGTTCACACACAACTAATCAGCAGTGGTGATGTGGCCATACATCACAGCAGCCATGCGTCACGTGTCACAAAACACTCAAGGCTGCTATTTATGATGCATGACCACATTCGTGTATTGATCCCTGGCTTTTTAATGACAGACAAGGTATTAAAATGTGCTTGGAGCCTGTAATCCAGCTGACTGAATGAAAGGGTCACACATCTCCAAACAATAGCACTAATAGCAATAGTGTGAGGGACCACTTCATGTTCAGGTAGTCTTCATATTGACAAGTAACTATCACAACACAGTTTCCCAGTGGATGGTCAAAACCAGCAGAACCATCTGGAAGCCTTCTCAGTAGACACTGACTCAGTCAGTGAAACCGGAGATTAATAAAGACATCCCAGGATAGATGATTATCATAATGTTGCTATTATTGTACCAACATATAATTTTGACCTGCATGAAATCAAATAAGAGCCATTCCATCACCATGTTAAAAGAGCACGATTGGCAAGGTTTAGTAGCATTAATCAATTGGCATTGAACAATAAAAAGGAGCTATTGTTCACCCTCGGCCTTCAGCCACATTATATCTCCCCTGAAGCATCCGTTTTCTCTTAGGTTACAAAACTTAATTAGTCAAGGTAGCTGGGGAAGAGAATCAAGCAGAGAGAGAGAGAGAGAGAGTGCCTGTAATTAATCAGAAATATTCAAATTGAGACCAGGCTAGCGCTAAGGCTAACCATAAAAAGCGCTCATTAGGGGACATGGAGGAGCGGTTGAGCAGCTGAGCTCCTCCTCGCCCAGGCGAGTCGGGATCCGGACGCTCCGCAGCATCACTTCAAAGTCTCTGGAGTTCAATTAAATGTGGATTAAGCAGCGGCTGTCCACCTGGATGCCTAGGCGGCTCGGTTTGGCTGTTGACGAGACCTGGAGCTGTTATACAAGCGTCTTGCCAGTCAGTTACCATGGAAACCACATCACTGACTTGACTCATCATGCCACATTGAATGAATGTGCGCCACTTAATTTTCTATTTTATTGATTTGTTATTTACAATAAATGACAGATGAACAGCAGCTAGTGGATGATCTGCTGATAACAAGACGAGTTCTTTCTGCCCTGTGGACACAATTAACCCTCTCCAAGATGTGTTAACACACTCTTTAATACACACTTACACCCATGACCCATATATGCAGCGGACCATGAGACACACACACACTGATTGGCTGACTAGGGTTTTATAGGAAATGACTACAAAATGGTTGTAAACTGATGTAATATAGAGTAAATATAAAATACAATACAATATAATATAATATAAATGTAATACAATATAATATAAAATGTAATATAAGACTTGAAATGGGGGAAAAATAATTAAATGTTATAACACAGTGGCAGCCATTAATGTTGATAAAACAGAGCAATATCACAGATGACTGATTAATACAGAGCTCTCAAATAATCTTCTGAACATTGTACAACCTTTAGACAGAGGGCTGCTCACTTCAGTAAATAACCTTTCACCTCCATTCATTCCATCCATATCAATCCTCTGTGTCACTGCTGAGTTTCCATAGGGAGTTAGGGCGCTAAAGTGATATGGTCAACTGATACAGGGCAGTAAGGGGACGGGTATGACAGTCACTTCTCTGATGTCTTATTTGTGCTGGACTGGTGGACCTTGAAGGTCTGGGGCTTGTAAATTTGTTCTGTGGCTTTTCATTGTAGATGAAAATGCTTAAAGGTGGCAGAAGGGTGAAATGAAATTCCCTCTGAACAGGAATGTTCTTCAGACCTGTTTGGCCTTATGTCACTGGGGAGTGGCGTTGTTACTACCTAAAGTACAGTCCAGCTGGAAGCCAGTGCCGGTAGATGAGGGACAAAGTCATTGGCACAAAGTCACACAAAAACCTGAATCAAAGTCAAGTTTATAAAAAGAAATGAAGAAAAATTAGATTCCCACTATGCAAAGTAATCATAACTATGTTCAAAGGTCAATTATAAATTTTTATATTGCAAAAATTAAGCTTCCACATGCTTGTAAGTACATATAAGGGATAATAAATATCAAATTAACCTTAAAAAAAAAACACTGTAAATGGTTTATTGTTTTGAAGTATACAATTATCTAGTCCAAACTGAATCCTGCCAACTTGACAGCAGAGCTACAGCACAATGCTGTAAATTGTGAATTTCAAAATTCACATTAAATCTGACATTAAATGTACTATTACTCACTATCAGTAAGATTTCTATCAGGCAAATGAACTATTTAACTGGAAATATAGTTGGTACATTCTGGTCATAGGATGTATCCCACGACAGTTGCCGTATATGGCTATATTCTGTGACCGCATGTGATATTTGTCCAAAAAAACCTCTCCCAAATAGGCACACACTCGCAGTTATCACTAAAGTCAGCTGCTGCTAAAAATGCCAGGACTAGGACACATTATCTTCCACTTTTTCACAGGACTGAAAAGAAATTTAATTACGGAAAAAAAAAAAATGAAACTCGCAGACACGCACACGCGAGCCAGAAAAACTAGTGAGAGCAGCACTTGAGCCATAAGATAAATGAGGGGGGGTAGAGTCATTCTCTACTGGGCAGGACGAGTGCCGGTGTTCCGGGGCTGATAAGAGTCACTGGGAGAGAGAGAATCTTCACTGCTTATAAACCATAATAAATGAGCTCCATAATATTTAATCCAGGAGTTTCTGGGTGTCGGGGGGAAAGAAAAAAAAAAAAAGCAAAAAGAAAAAGGGAGAAAGAGGAACGGCAAATGAGAGGCTGGACTTGAACGTGCCCTGGCGTCTTTGAGAGGAAAATGAGGTGATTGAATTTCAATTTGTATGCTGTTATTAAGCGCTTCCGCATGGCTGGGTGAGTTAAAGGATAATGGATGAGGCTGTTATTATTACCTTTTGGTCAGATGAAGTGTTGTGGGCGATAAGGTGATGAAATTAATGAGCAAGCGGAAGAGGGGTGATCAATCACCATCACAGCAGCCAGCGCACCAGTGTGTCCCGGACCACTGAGAGAATTCCAGCCAAAGCTAGACAGGGGCGGGTAGAGTGGGCGTTCCTCCCCAGCAGCAACCCCCTTCAACATGGACGTGGCTGAGAAAGTACAATTTACCTCTTCCCTCCCGATACTGGTTCATTCAGGCGCCAAAAACAATCAAAGTGTTGCGGTGATGGTGACACCACTTCCTTACGTCCAGCAATGACACGAGCCTCCAAACTAACTTACCAGACTACTGAGGGGTGGAGCGTTGAGCCCTTTTAGATCCTTTCCTAAAGCATGCTGGAGGCATTTAAAACAGATCTAAGGATGGAAGGAAAGTCCAGAGTGAGCAGGAAAGGTGTGCTACAGGATGGGATGGAGACTGTGTGAAGCCGCAGAGACACGCCAGAGAGAGAGGTCGAAGGCATTTTCTGACATTTGATTGATGGACGGAATCTGGCCTTGCAGCAGATTCCATACGTCACTGTTTGGCTCTACAGGGCAAAACAAACTTGGACGAAGCCGAGCAGGGTATACACACGCGAGGAGTGAAGGTGCAGTGTGTGGAGGGTTCAGATGCAGCGCCTGTAAAAGCCTCACATGGCCCTTGAAAAGGCCTCTTTGCTGCCATTTAGTGTGAGTTTAGACCTAATAGGGATTAAACCTCTTTGTTCCCCAAGTGCTGTGTTTGCCGACAGGTTAGTCTCTTCTCTTTCAGTCCGGCTCTGAAGCCAACAGCTTAGCCTTTCAAAGAGGAGGGAAAAGGAGAAAGCGGTAAAGAAAGGAGAAAGTGCAGGGGAAAAAAACACATCTTGTGTGGATTTAGAAAAATGCCTGAGAGCTCAGGGGGTTAATTGGAAGTGAAGTGAAGCCTTTACAGCA
Organism: Denticeps clupeoides; assembly: GCF_900700375.1. Taxonomy (NCBI): domain Eukaryota; kingdom Metazoa; phylum Chordata; class Actinopteri; order Clupeiformes; family Denticipitidae; genus Denticeps; species Denticeps clupeoides. The sequence goes on along the minus strand of NC_041710.1, from coordinate 6,479,491 downwards.
GCGACTCATTAAAGATTTAGAGTTTCTCTCACTGTCAGCGGAAACACGAATGTCTCCAGCCGGACCTCATGGGTCACAGGCTAGTAAAGTAGCAGAAAATAAAAGGCAAACAGCAGAGAGGCAAACGCAGTGACTTTTCTCAGCCTCGGTAGACTTCCCTCCTCAGAAGGTGATGCTGCCCTTGTCGTCCGTTATTCCTGCGCTAAATACACACAGATCGGAATCAAGTTCCGAGGAAGTTCCCCCTCCTCTCCCTCTCCTTATCAATTCACCATTAAATCTCTTCAGAGGCACTTTAAGATGATTTAACCTACGGGCCACGGGGGCCAGCGCTGACCAGTCTGAAAAGAGGCAGAAGAAAAGAGGGGATAAAGGTGACATAAGCGGAGGGAAGTGGAGTGTGAAATTTGGTGGACATACGTAAAGCAGCTCAAACTCTCCCTCTGCTCTCTCTCTTTTTTTTCTTCTTTTTTTTTTTAAAGCTTTCATTTCAGATGGCGATTAACTGCTTAAGATGCCCATTATGGCAGAGTCCTGAGGCCACAAAGCCTCTGAGGCAGGGTCACAACCCACATGCTGATACTGTAGCCATGCTGCTGCTGCTGGAAAAAAAAAAAAGGACACGTCAGGTAGAACCAGCAGAATCGTCCACCTGGGAGGAGAAGTTTTAAATAGAGAATTAAAAAAATAAAAATAAAAAAAGACACATAGATGGTTGCTTGAGCCATTGGCACTGATGCAGACTGGGGCCAGATTCTCACCAACAGAGAAAAACCACGCCGACTGAAATAACTTTAAGCCTAATGTAGACTGATGTAAGAGTTCGGAACACTGATGCAGCACAACACAGTTTGGCAGGTTTGACTTTCTGGTTCTTTTGGTTCAGGCCTTTTCCTTCTGGTCGGCCTTTAGGTGCCTCTTAGCACCACTGGACTAAACTCGCACTAATCCTCCCTTTGTCCACTCATTAATTGGATTGAGGGAAGGGATGGAGAGGAGGAGGGATCAACTGGAATGTGCTCCCCATCTCAGGGGTGTTGAGGTGTCCAATGAGAAGCAGACAATAAAAGAAAAAGGGGGGAAAAAGCAGACACCGTATAAACAATGCTCTCGAATCTCCTGAGTCCAGACTGAGATGAGGTGTGGGAAAATGTACACTTACACTGCATTTGTTCAGCAGATGCTTTAATCCATATTGAGGAATAAAACTAAAAGATTTAGAACAATTTAAGACCTTGGATTGCCCATAAGGAGGTTTGGTAGAGAGTGAGTGAGCAAATTAGGAGACAAGTGCTCTCAGGAGAGGTGAGTCGTGAAGAACTTTTTTTGAGAAGACAGAGAGAGACACAGCCCTGATCTGGTAGCTTGTGCGCCGTTGGGAAACCACAGACTGGATTGGGAATGACGTAAGAGCGTGGATTGTAATGAAGAATTTGACTGACACTTTGATGAAAAATGGTCTAAAAAACGGACTGAGCATTGTTGACACTGTGACGCATGGTTTGACCATGAGTTGGGTCTGGGAGAGGTTTACTTGACACGAGATTGTTGCAGAAAAAGATTGGGAATTGTCTGAACATCAGCGATGAAAGAAATTGTGCTTGCAAAGAGTCTAAAGAGCGTAAAGTTGAAGTTATTCTACTACTCCAAGCCCCACTGATAAAAATGCCCAGTAACGTATGATTCAAACCCTGAATGTGCTTTGATGAGAAAAACACACATTGGTTCCAGTCAACACTTTTTAAAAAAAAATTTATGCCACACCTCTCATATGGGTTTTAAGGGAGGAGTCTGGCATTGTGCTAAAGTTCTGTGTGACCCTTGCTGAGACTGAGAGAGGTGGATGAGCATGGTTTTAATCTCGTTGTCACCTATATAGCAGTCACAGGCTGCTGGTCACGCCCGGTCCCCATGGAGACGACATTTCTTCTAGACTGAATGCATCATTAACTGTGCAGCTCCACCAGTTTAGACCACCTTCACCGCACACTGCATCTGCAGCAGCTCAGCTAGTTCTGTTCTGTTTATTCCTTTTAGCAAACATCATAATAAATGCTTTAAGATTCCAGCCAGCCTCTTATTGTTTCACTACAGTTCTCACCAAATAAGGTGGTAAACCTGGATAGACATAAAAAACACAAACCACTCTCAAATGCACCCACTGCCCTTGCAAAAGACAAGCAGAAGCCAAGAAAAAACGAGAAGATCATGTTGAAGGTTGAGCATCAGATGGACATGAGTCATGATGAGATCATGATGCCATCTCTACTCCTCAACAATCACCCTCACAGCCGCATCCACACTTCAGCTGCACATGAGATTTGCACACAATCAGCATCTACAAAATAGATGTTGCTGTGAAGGTCCTGGTATACGGAGCACTCGTACACCTGCAGAAAAATTCAATAACGGCCAGTAATTCAGTGGGCTCAGCCAATCCTGACCCCAATTCACCTCCACAAATTACAGAAAACAGGCAAAGAAAAGAGGTCCATTATAGCACAGACAAGGTTGACAGGCGTGATCTCTTGATCTGACTGATAGAATGATGTGTCGCTCCATTCCAATAAAAATCCAGCGTCACACAAAGGGCGGCGGTTACAAGATCACATGACCATAAATCTGAGCACTGGCTGCTGAGTCCTCACGGCCTCTCCACCACTCCTTAACCCCCAACACAATGGATTATTGGGAGACAGGATAGGTGTCCTCATCCCTCCAGAGGGACAACTTCATAACTCCAGAGTGGTCAGTGAGTGAAGTATGATAAGAAATGATAGCAGGGCTCCTGCTGCCCTCACATTTCACAGATGTTCCAGCATAGCAATCCCGTCAACACAAAACAAGTGGTGTGGTCAGATAAAGAAGGGGTATAAAAGAGTAGTGGTCAGTAAGAGTATAGTTAGAATGAAGAGTAGTCAGTGGAAATAGTTGAAGTAGTAGTCAATAATAGTAGTGGCCAATAGGCATAGTAGCAATAGTAGTCAGTAAGAGTAGTGGTCAGCAGGAGTTGTAGTCTCAGGCGGAATAGTAAAGCAGTAGTAGGTAAGAGTAGTGGTGAGTAAGAGTGGTGGTCAGGAGGAATAGTAAAAGCAGTAGTCAGTAAGAGTAGTGGTCAGTAAGAGTAGAGGTCAGCAGGAATAGTAAAAGCAGTAGTCAGTGAGAGTAGGTCAGCAGTAGTAAAAGCAGTAGTCAGTAAGACTAGTGGTCAGTAAGAGTAGTGGTCAGCAGTAGTGGTCAGCAGTAGTCAGTAAGAGTAGTGGTCAGCAGTAGTAAAAGCAGTAGTCAGTAAGAGTAGTGGTCAGTAAGAGTAGTGGTCAGCAGTAGTAAAAGCAGTAGTCAGTAAGAGTAGTGGTCAGCAGTAGTGGTCAGCAGTAGTCAGTAAGAGTAGTGGTCAGCAGTAGTCAGTAAGAGTAGTGGTCAGCAGTAGTGGTCAGCAGTAGTCAGTAAGAGTAGTGGTCAGTAATAGTGGTCAGCAGTAGTCAGTAAGAGTAGTGGTCAGTAATAGTGGTCAGCAGTAGTGGTCAGCAGTAGTCAGTAAGAGTAGTGGTCAGCAGTAGTCAGTAAGAGTAGTGGTCAGTAATAGTGGTCAGCAGTAGTGGTCAGCAGTAGTAAAAGCAGTAGTCAGTAAGAGTAGTGGTCAGTAAGAGTAGTGGTCAGCAGTAGTAAAAGCAGTAGTCAGTAAGAGTAGTGGTCAGCAGTAGTAGTGGTCAGCAGTAGTAAAAGCAGTAGTCAGTAAGAGTAGTGGTCAGCAGTAGTAAAAGCAGTAGTCAGTAAGAGTAGTGGTCAGTAAGAGTAGTGGTCAGCAGTAGTAAAAGCAGTAGTCAGTAAGAGTAGTGGTCAGTAAGAGTAGTGGTCAGCAGTAGTAAAAGCAGTAGTCAGCAGTAGTAGTGGTCAGCAGTAGTAGTGGTCAGCAGTAGTAAAAGCAGTAGTCAGCAGTAGTAAAAGCAGTAGTCAGTAAGAGTAGTGGTCAGTAAGAGTAGTGGTCAGCAGTAGTAAAAGCAGTAGTCAGTAAGAGTAGTGGTCAGCAGTAGTAGTGGTCAGCAGTAGTAAAAGCAGTAGTCAGTAAGAGTAGTGGTCAGCAGTAGCAGTGGTCAGCAGTAGTAAAGCAGTAGTCAGTAAGAGTAGTGGTCAGCAGTAGCAGTGGTCAGCAGTAGTAAAAGCAGTAGTCAGTAAGAGTAGTGGTCAGTAAGAGTAGTGGTCAGCAGTAGTAAAAGCAGTAGTCAGTAAGAGTAGTGGTCAGCAGTAGTAGTGGTCAGCAGCAGTAAAAGCAGTAGTCAGTAAGAGTAGTGGTCAGTAAGAGTAGTGGTCAGCAGTAGTAAAAGCAGTAGTCAGTAAGAGTAGTGGTCAGTAAGAGTAGTGGTCAGCAGTAGTGGTCAGCAGTAGTCAGTAAGAGTAGTGGTCAGCAGTAGTGGTCAGCAGTAGTCAGTAAGAGTAGTGGTCAGCAGTAGTGGTCAGCAGTAGTCAGTAAGAGTAGTGGTCAGCAGTAGTCAGTAAGAGTAGTGGTCAGCAGTAGTGGTCAGCAGTAGTCAGTAAGAGTAGTGGTCAGCAGTAGTGGTCAGCAGTAGTCAGTAAGAGTAGTGGTCAGTAATAGTGGTCAGCAGTAGTGGTCAGCAGTAGTCAGTAAGAGTAGTGGTCAGCAGTAGTCAGTAAGAGTAGTGGTCAGTAATAGTGGTCAGCAGTAGTGGTCAGCAGTAGTAAAAGCAGTAGTCAGTAAGAGTAGTGGTCAGTAAGAGTAGTGGTCAGCAGTAGTAAAAGCAGTAGTCAGTAAGAGTAGTGGTCAGCAGTAGTAGTGGTCAGCAGTAGTAAAAGCAGTAGTCAGTAAGAGTAGTGGTCAGCAGTAGTAAAAGCAGTAGTCAGTAAGAGTAGTGGTCAGTAAGAGTAGTGGTCAGCAGTAGTAAAAGCAGTAGTCAGTAAGAGTAGTGGTCAGTAAGAGTAGTGGTCAGCAGTAGTAAAAGCAGTAGTCAGCAGTAGTAGTGGTCAGCAGTAGTAGTGGTCAGCAGTAGTAAAAGCAGTAGTCAGCAGTAGTAAAAGCAGTAGTCAGTAAGAGTAGTGGTCAGTAAGAGTAGTGGTCAGCAGTAGTAAAAGCAGTAGTCAGTAAGAGTAGTGGTCAGCAGTAGTAGTGGTCAGCAGTAGTAAAAGCAGTAGTCAGTAAGAGTAGTGGTCAGCAGTAGCAGTGGTCAGCAGTAGTAAAAGCAGTAGTCAGTAAGAGTAGTGGTCAGCAGTAGCAGTGGTCAGCAGTAGTAAAAGCAGTAGTCAGTAAGAGTAGTGGTCAGTAAGAGTAGTGGTCAGCAGTAGTAAAAGCAGTAGTCAGTAAGAGTAGTGGTCAGCAGTAGTAGTGGTCAGCAGTAGTAAAAGCAGTAGTCAGTAAGAGTAGTGGTCAGCAGTAGTAGTGGTCAGCAGCAGTAAAAGCAGTAGTCAGTAAGAGTAGTGGTCAGCAGTAGTAAAAGCAGTAGTCAGTAAGAGTAGTGGTCAGTAAGAGTAGTGGTCAGCAGTAGTGGTCAGCAGTAGTCAGTAAGAGTAGTGGTCAGCAGTAGTAAAAGCAGTAGTCAGTAAGAGTAGTGGTCAGCAGTAGTAAAAGCAGTAGTCAGCAGTAGTAGTGGTCAGCAGTAGTAAAAGCAGTAGTCGGTGACGCCCACCAACAGTCATGGTCATTAGATGAAATTGAGGTCCCGCAGTGGTCAGTAAGGTGCTTGTCCGGCAGGAGACGCAGGGCGTGGGTCTGACGAGGACAGAATAAGGAAACGTTTGATTCGGTTCGGATGACGCAGGTTTAGAGGAAGGTGGGAGGGAGGGGGCAGGGAATGAATGAGCAGTTTGTGCTCACGGTCATCTCTCAACCTCACTGTGCCTCGGCCATTTATCGACACTCCCAGGATGCCCTCTGTCAGCGTGTGTGTGTGTGTGTGTGTATGTGTGTGTGTGTGTGTGTGTGTGTGTGTGTGAGAGATGGCCGTAAGTATGACAGAGAAAAGTGGCGCCGTGCTGCTCCGGAGCTCATTGATAATGACATACCTGCTATGGCCGACCGTTAGCCATTTCACAAACTACTTAGGGCTAACTGGAAAATCAATAGGCCCTTCACAGGCCGACAGGCTGAGTGGCAGCTGCAGGCGGCGGCGTGGAGCGTTCAGGAACGTCGCGAGACTCGGGAACAAAAGGAGGGGAATCTCCTCGGATCAGCAGGCCCTCCCGTTTCCCCGAGTGTCCCTCCTCCTGTCCAATTAGCAGAGGGCCGGGCGCGAACTGTCTCGGCGCGAACGGTTACCGTCGCGTAACGCAGGGAGCGCCCGTCTCTTGGCCAATCGCCGCCGGGCCCCGCCCACTCGCCGCGTGCAGCGCCGAGGACTGCCCCGCCGTCTGTAAATACCGCAGAGTGTTTACGGTGGGCTTCGGGGGGGGAACCCCGTCCGCAGATGACCTCATCAAGGCTGGCGGGCAGATGTGGAACGGCCTGCCAGGCAATTAGCAGCACCGTCGAGCAGAGACTCAGACAGCTGGGATGTACTGTGTGTGTGTGTGTGTGTGTGTGTGTGTGTGTGTGTGTGTATATAATTATCAAAGGAGGATTCAAGACCCCTTTTTTACACGTACCTCTCAGGTTTCCTGTATGGGGAGAAGGAAGCTAGCAGGTCTCCCTCCTTATCGTTCTCTTCTAGAAGCGCATAGGCTGGATAACATAGGCTGGATAACCAGGGGCAGTGGTGGCCTAGCGGTTAAGGAAGCGGCCCCGTAATCAGAAGGTTGCCGGTTCGAATCCCGATCCACCAAGGTACCACTGAGGTGCCACTGAGCAAAGCACTGTCCCCACACACTGCTCCCCGGGTGCCGGTCATGGCTGCCCACTGCTCACTCAGGGTGATGGGTTAAATGCAGAGGACAAATTTCACTGTGTGCACCGTGTGCTGTGCATCACATGTGACAATCACTTCACTTTATTATTTATTAACCGGAGGCGATTCCGCAATAAAACTGTTGCAGATTCCCCCCCCTCCCCACAACCTTCGTGGGCCCGGACTCTCCTCACGCTCCCTTTATTTATAGCCCCGCATTTGTCCGGCGACGCTGATGAATTCGCGACTCGTGCTCCATCATCGCTGCTCGGGGCTGCACCACCTGCAGAAGGAGGTCTGGAGCTGCAGCGGCACAACTACACGAGGAGCCACCTTCAATTACGGCCAGCAGGGTGAACAGGAAGTGAAGGAGAGACTCTTGTGAGAGGGTTCGTTCGGAAGATCATTACAACACGTGGCCACGGTGAGGAAAATCAAAATCAAATCGCTGGAAACCTAATGGCCGTTCAGATGTTCAGTAGGAATTCTGCTGAACCACTGGAGATAAAGAAAGCAGCAACTTCAGCAACCATCAGTGCAGGAAAAAGAAAGAAAGAAAGAAAGAGAGAGAGAGACCGACCGACCAGCAGACAGACAGACCGAGTGAGTGAGAGTGGAGGGGGCGGGACTTATCAGACACTAACCAGTGCTGCTGAAAGGATCTCTGCTGAGTTGTCAGATCAAAGGGAAGCGTCTCCATGGCAGAACAGATTCTGTATCTTTTCTCTCTACCTTCAGTAAGAAGCTCTTCATGTTCTGCCGCACTGTAGGCTGCTTTCAGAAGAATATTCATCTGACGCTGGAATGCTGCACAATACAGACGCTCTGACCAATCCCGAGGGCCACGTGGAATTCTCAACTAACTAACTCGCTAATTTAAACAAATTAAAGTTCTCATAGCGAACACAGGCAGGCTACCATGAGAAGGTGGAGCTTTAAAATAAAGAAAAATGTGTTTGTATGAGGACTGGAGGACTTTCAGGACCAGACACCGTACTGAATTAAAAGAAAAAAAGGAAAAACATTGAGCTTTAAATCTCGTTGAATTGGAAGCCATTTCTTTATGTACACATACCTGCATCTTCATCCTCCCTCCCTGAATGAGGTCATTTTTACTATTAAAAGCTGCTAGTCATCTTTCAACTTTTCAGCTCTTGATATGAACCAGTCTCACATTGCAATTTAAAAAAATGCTGTACTGGACAAATGATTCAGTGGAAAAGAATGTAAAATCACAAGAGATTTTTTTTTTTAACGGAGATTTACAAAAACTCTATTAACGGTCAGGAAACAGACTAAATAACACTTATTCATATAAATTAAGGAATATAAAAATAAAAAGAATAAAATGATGCTAATCAGCAGCATGGCGCTGGGGAGCTATGGGGACAAAAGTTTATTCTCATTTTCCAAGTGGGGCCAAAAACGAGCACACATCAAACAAATTACAACGATTTAAAATCGCTGCTTGTGCACCGGATTCCAGTCACACGCCTTCGTTTCGTTTTTTAGCTGTTCATATTTAATATTCATATTAGGACGCACATAACGAGACGGCCGCTGTGCTTTCCTGATGCAGATTTTTAATGGCGGGAGAAACTCTGGGGTCAGTAGATCTCCGCAGTTTACATTTTATTAACCAGAAAACGTTTTGGGCGTGCTACTAATTACGCTAATATTTAATGAATTTCACAATTTGAACCAACATCCACCGAGTCACCGCTTCACACCCGCAGTCGCGACGCGTAAATAATAATAATAAAAAAACATAATAATAAAAAACCAGGATGACAACGATTTGTGAGTTTAAAAAAAAAAATCAGTGGCGAAGCTCGTTAAAACATCGGGTGTTAACGGGGCAGTATATATAGACATAAAAAAGAAAGAAAAAGAAAAAAGACTGGTTCAGGTGCAACAACAACAAAAAAAAAAGCGTCAAAACGCAAAAAAAAAAAAAAGCGTGTAAATTTTAAACGTGGTTAACCGGCAGCATTTCGAAATTCTCCGTTTCGACTCTGGTTTAGACGTGTTTAAAATAACACACCGGCTTGAAAAGAAAAAGGAGTCGGGAATTTCGTGAGCGGACCGCTGTAGAAAGAGAAATAAAAAAAAAGAAAAAGAAAGAAAAAAGAAAAGAAAGAAAACGACGGCGGCGGCGCGCCGCTCACCGTGATTGGCCGCCGCGCCTGACAGCCGGCCCGCTGATTGGACGACGGGAGGCTCCGCCCACCCGACTCCCGCTCGGCGACCATTCATAAAGTAAAGGGGTCCCGCGCGCTCGGCGGACGCCCGCGCGCTGTGGAGGAGATGACCGATGACCGGCGGCCGCGCGGCCCGTGACCGGCTCCCGTTACATCCGCCGCGCAGGCTCCCCTTGGCGCGTTGAAAGCAGCAGCGACGACGACGACCACCGCCGCCGCCCGGTCTTGCTTTTGGCGACAGAGAAAATTCGGCGGGTTTTTTTTTTTTATATTTTTTGGGGTCTCCTTCCACCCCCCAACTTTTCTCCGCCCGGAAGCGCCGCCTCTGGCCGAAGCGGGAGCGCGTTGGATCCGTCGGCGTACTGCGACACTCCGGTGTTCAGCCCGGACCTCTGCCCCAACATGATCGCGACGCAGGCGAAGCTGGTCTACCAGCTCAACAAATACTACAACGAGCGCTGCCAGACGCGCAAGGCCGCCATCGCCAAGACCATCCGCGAGGTGTGCAAGGTGGTGTCGGACGTGCTGAAGGAGGTGGAGGTGCAGGAGCCGCGCTTCATCAGCTCCCTCAGCGAGATCGAGGCGCGCTACGAGGGCATGGAGGTCGTCTCGCCCAGCGAGTTCGAGGTGGTGCTCTACCTCAACCAGATGGGCGTCTTCAACTTCGTGGACGACGGCTCGCTGCCCGGCTGCGCGGTGCTGAAGCTCAGCGACGGCCGCAAGCGCAGCATGTCGCTGTGGGTGGAGTTCATCACCGCCTCGGGCTACCTGTCGGCCCGCAAGATCCGCTCCCGCTTTCAGACTCTGGTGGCGCAGGCCGTGGATAAGTGCAGCTACCGCGACGTGGTCAAGATGGTGGCGGACACCAGCGAGGTGAAGCTGCGCATCCGGGAGCGCTACGTGGTGCAGATCACGCCCGCCTTCAAGTGCACGGGCATCTGGCCGCGCAGCGCGGCGCAGTGGCCCATGCCGCACATCCCGTGGCCGGGGCCCAACCGCGTGGCCGAGGTGAAGGCCGAGGGCTTCAACCTCCTCTCCAAGGAGTGCTACTCCCTCACCGGCAAGCAGAGCTCGGCCGAGAGCGACGCCTGGGTGCTGCAGTTCGCCGAGGCCGAGAACCGGCTGCTGATGGGCGGCTGCCGGAAGAAGTGCCTGTCGGTGCTGAAGACGCTGCGCGACCGGCACCTGGAGCTGCCCGGCCAGCCGCTCAACAACTACCACATGAAGACGCTGCTGCTGTACGAGTGCGAGAAGCACCCGCGGGAGACGGACTGGGACGAGGCGTGCCTGGGCGACCGGCTGAACGGCATCCTGCTGCAGCTCATCTCCTGCCTGCAGTGCCGCCGCTGCCCGCACTACTTCCTGCCCAACCTGGACCTGTTTCAGGGCAGGCCGCACTCGGCGCTGGAGGCGGCGGCCAAGCAGACGTGGAGGCTGGCCAGGGAGATCCTGACCAACGCCAAGAGCCTGGACAAGCTGTAGGTACGGACTCGTTCCGGAGGAGACTTTTTATTTAAGCGCGTTAAAAAAGACGGGCCTGTAAGCGTGCCAAGTTCAGTTTTCATCATGTGACGAATGTTAATAAAAGGAGAGAAAAAAGAAAAACGACAACAGAAAAAAAAAAAAAAAAACACTGGGCATCAGGATCTGATTTTTCTTTTTCTTAAGGTTTCTTTCCCCCGACAATCACCTCCCGTCCCCCGTTGCTAATAATTAAAAAAAAAAAAACTAAAACTATTACTTTGACCCGAAGCAAAACTGAATGTATTTATTATTTTACATTTTACATTTAAACGAACGCATAGTTACTTTCATTTTAAATCAAAACAGCGTCAACAATAATTTATGCATTAAAATGTATTAACATTATCGGTAACAACTGTGCGAAAATATATTAAACAACGTGCCCTTAATATTATTGTTCTTGATTAATATTATAGAATTTAAGATTGACAGAGAGGTTTCTCGGGTCGCCACAGGTGTCTGTAAAAGAATGCACGTTTGAATGGGAATATTACAGTCAATATTATCGTGAATGACGTCACAGCGAACAGACCCCCCCCCTCATGACGCAACGACCCCGTTATGACCGGGGCGGCTTTTACCTTCCTTTAATTTCCACTTTGTTCTCACCTTGGGATCGATGCCTCTGAAGCCCGGATCCTCCTCGTCCACCTCGAAGTAAAGTTCGGCCGCCGTGATGGACAGAGTTCCCCTCAGCACCGCGGCCGGGGCGACCAGCTGCGCCCCGGTACTCAGGTTCACCGGGCCTGGGGGTGAGGGAGGAAGAGCCGGGGTCACACACACACACACACACACACGCGCGCGAGCAGAAAGAGAGAGAAACCTCGAATACCCCCATTCGTCGTTAATTTAATATTACTTCATTCGTTTATTTATTTCCTCGACCTCTGGATTTGGTGCGCGCGGTTTGATCCCCCATCGATCTTCATTTCTGACGTCGGGACAGACGACGTCGCAGATTAAAAGGCGGGAATAAACGTCAACGACACGTCGCTTTTACAGCACGCGCGTGTCCGAAATGGGGGGAAATGTATCTGGCAACATGAAGTATCGTGAAATTCTGCACGGGAGTCGCGACCCACTCTACGAGTGACTTTTGGTCGTTTCGCATGAATTTTTTCTTTTTACCCGCCAAGTTCTCCAAGTCCTTCTCCTCCAGCGCGGACAGCGCGTCCTCCTCTCCCTCCAGCAGCGCCTCGCCGTCGGGACTCTGGCCGCGCAGCGCCGGGCTGCTGCCGCTGCTGATGGAGCGCGGGGCGCGCAGCGGATCGTCTTCCGGAGCTGGACGGACGCGCGCACACACACACACACACACACACACACACACACACACACACACACACACACACGGGAAATACAGATGAATTAAAAACCAAAAATACAGAGAAATTAAATGAAAACCCCCGAACAGCCGACGCACAGAAATCAACACAATCAAGTCGTGTAATGCGACGATAACAACGTAATAAAAGTATAACACACGCAGAAATGCGTTATGAGGCAAATGAAATTTATTCTGGTATAAAATAAACAAAAATAAGGTTTAGAATAATTTTTAGATTGATTCGCAATTCACAAAAAATATATATATAATAATAATAATAATAACAATAAGAATAATGTTACATCGTTTAATGCACAAATGAGTCCGTGATCCGTTCACTGTGGCTAATTAATTTGGAGTAAAAATTGTAGAGTAAACCAATCAGTTTCTGTTATTTCCCAATTTCCGATTTACTGTCGAGGGAGTCGGATCCAACTGAACAATCTGAGCTTTTTATTTAAAATAATTCAATTTTCCGACAAGAACTTGGTCAAAACACACGGACCAGGCAAGAGTGGCTCCAATATTATTTTACCAAGGGTCTTTACTTTTCTAAAAATATTCTTTATTAAAATTTAAATACAATTGCATATTTTTCCATCCAAATCTTTTATCCGTATTTCCCCTCTATAATTCGTTTGACAGGTCTACACACAAAATAAGCAAATACAGAATTTCAAAGAGTTTCACTTCCACGTAGAGAGAGACCTCATGAGAGAGGAATGGAACTGTATCAGAAAAAGGCCACAGACGCCCAGATCCCTTTTCTGCACTCTGACTTCAACTGTTCGTGACTTGAGGTTGGGATTAGATTATTTAAGGAAAATGCTAATCTGCAAACATTTACAGAGCTGCTCCACATTCCCCGGCGGTGGTGGGAAGGGGGGGGCAAAGTGGCGAAAGGCTCATTCCGTACGAACAGAAGGCGGCTGGACACTGAGCCCCTGACCCCTACTGCTCTGCTTGGTGTAGGAAATGACCGCCGGGTCACCAGGACCACTGTTGAACGTGCAGCAGGGAGGGGGAAGAAGAAAAAAAAACTCGTCATGGAAGGTATGCTGATATTTCCAGCACTCTTCCTGTAATTAAGTCTCCCATGAGGATCTGTAGTTAGCAGCGGTGAAATTACTACCAGCTCCCTAATACATCCCACATGCCAAAAAAAATCACACCAGCAAGTGGACCTGGGGATGGCACAAATAAGCGACGTGCTTCAACATCATCTGGTCGAATGTGAAATTATTTTACATTGGTGATGTTTACTATGGGCCCTGACAACAAAAAAAACGCAACAACTGCAGCAAGGATCTGCACAAAAGACAGGAACCTCAAAGAACCTAAATGAAGTACAGAAAGAAGCGCTGAAAAACCCTACAAGAGACGTAGAAACATCCAGATGCTGGAATAAATTTACTTCCTGTTCAGAGGCTCCGCCTCGCCGTCTGCATGATTGTATTTTCAGCGTTAAAAAAGTATTTTTAAAAAAATTATTTTTAAGTGGAATGAAAACTACCAGTCAGGTATGACCTCTGACCTCAGCAAAGGTCACCTCTGAAAAGCCGCATTTAAGACCCCTGTGATCTCAGCTCTGTGACGAGTTTAAGAAGCTGAAATCAGTCGGCAGTAAATGAAGGTAAATAAAGCTCCGCCCACATGGGGATTAAATGGCCTCTATTGATTACTGTGAGTAAATGCAGCTGATGGACACGCTGATGGTGACGACGACGACGACGGCGCCGTTCTGTGTAACGTCACAGGGGAGGTTTTTTCTGCTCAGAGATCGTCGTGGCTGGGACGTACCAAAGCAGACGCGCATGAAGGTCAGATCCATAGCGGAGGATGCTGGGATTGGTAGCGACCCGGCGAGAAGAGGCGCTCGGCCTCCACTCCTGCGGACGCCCCTTGTCCTACACTGCAGCAGGGTGGTCGTCTCTCAGTATAGGGCGAGGTAGACTTATTAAAACCAAATTCACGATTTGACTGATGAACATAAATAACACTACGGGGTTCACTGAGACGCAAGAGAACTGAAGGTGTGAGGTGTGTGTGCGTTTTGAGGCAGCGGCTTCCTCATTAGCACTTGTGGGTCTTAACCTCAACACACCTCCCAACCCACCAGATGGCCTTATGGGTAACTTACCAAATCTGGAGCAGTCAGCGGATGACATAATGGGGAAATTTTACAATTTTTTTCCGTTTTGTTTTTTCTTCTTCTGATTAAATTGTGACTATTAATAGCTACTGGCACCACGGTGAAAGCTTCTCTGAGGTCAAGACTGTTTGTTTGAACGAAATGAACAGCGTGTGTGTACACGTGAAAGTACGAGGGGAACCTCACCGGACTCGGCGGCGGCCTTGAGCGTGGCCTCGCCGTGCGTGGAGCCGTAGGGGTTCCTGACGAAGCGGCGTCTCCTCCTCAGGTCGTCCTCCCAGTAGTCCAGGCGCCTGAAGTCCCACGGCCGGCTGCTGCAGCCACAGCACATGTGTTAGTGATTATCCAGCAGAGCTGGTGCAGAGCGGGCTCATAATACCGGCCTTGTGCTACGCTCCCATCATGCACACAAACACACAACACACACGTATACACACATACATCAGAAATGCACCCGTTCGCACAAATGACATACATCACACACACACACACCATGTGCCCTTGAGAATAGCATTAACATAACATCAGACAAACGTTAAATACATCAGTCGGAGCACCATCCCGCTGACAACACTACACACACATTAACGTGCGCGCGCGCGCGCACACACACACACACACTCTGTCTCTCTCGGTATGTGCTCTGATTCGGAGCTCGTTTCTGGCCCCAGCAGGACACCTTCAGCTGCTCCGTGTGAACAGGGGGACAGAGAACAGGCCATTACTAAAACAGTGATGAAGGGGCAGCATTACCAAAATTAATCAATGTCTGCACCCCCAAACCCATTTTTCTTCCCAATTTGCACCTCTCCTTCCTTCGGGGTCACTTAATCATCCCGTCCTTCCGCTGCAGTCGCGGCCCGGGCCTCAGAAAGTGTTCGGCTGTAATGAAGATGCAGCAAGCTGAAGAGTAATAAAATATTACTCTGTTTGGACTCGCTGGGATTTAATTACAATATCATCTTCAAATATTCATTACATTTACGCTGCCCTGCGGCTGAAAGGAACATTAGGAAACTGTATTTTGCTTCATAGAGGTTTCACCTCCCTCAATAAAATGCAGACATTGTGCAACCCAAAGAACACAAGTAGAGAGCCGCTTCCACTGTCATGAAGAGAATAGAAACAAATGAACACACACACACACACACACACACACACACACACACACACACACAGAGAGAGAGAGAGAGAGAGAGTGCTGATTTACTGAACACCGTGAATATAATTCTCCACGTCCACACTGGGCCGAGAAGTGAGAAGAACTTTTACTGGGCGACAGTCCTGCACCCCCAACTCGCATAAATCAGCATTATGGCCTCCCGGGTCCCGCCCCTCCGCTCGCTTTCTACATACAGTATTAAAACACACACAAAACGTATCAAACATTATCTGTACCGCAGTGTGTATGTGTGTGTGTGTGTATGGGTGAGTGAGTGTAAGGGACAGATAGACAGGATCTCTACATCACTGTCTGCACCAGACTAATCTGTTTAAATGACAGCATGGCTGTTTGTGTGTGTGTGTGTGTGTGTGTGTGTGTGTGTGTGTGCTGAAGTATCCAACTGACCGACCTGCAGACACAGAATTTGGTCCTACTCTGTTATATTCCTCAGAATCTGGAACCACAACAGACCTGGACAGCAAAACGGAAAATCATGCAACACACTAGTAGCACTAGTGCACAGCTGAAGTTTTTTCATGCCATTCGTCCTGTAATAACGTCATAATCCATATACCAGCGTGACACTTTATAGACGAAAGGCTGAGTTGGAATGAGCAACATGCAGCTGAGGTGACACTACATCACCACATTAAAACCAAGAGGCTCTTGACCCAAATTAATTGTGCAAATAATACTCTGATTAAAGTGTAACTCGAGCGTACTGGTCTTATCTCAGTGCTACCACACACACACACACACACACACACACACACACACTTAAAAGATGATAATAGATTCTTGGCGTGGTGACAAAGTTTGATTGGACCCTCATTTCAATGTCCGAATTGTTGTTCTGTTGACAAGGACAAACGACCATCATCCATCAAGATCCAATCAGATGGCCGACAAGAATGGAAAGGGGGGGGGTTCCACATCCCACCCGACACCCCAGAGCTGAGCCGAGCCGAGCCGCTGTCACCGTGTAGGTGTGGTCTGGCCGCCCTTCTTTAACACATCATTGGGTGATTTAGCCAACTGTGATGCGGACTGTTGTGAATGATGCTGAATGATGCACAGATGCTGAATTTACAGTATAACAACATACACACATACACTTACACCCTGAATGGTAAAAATAAAAATAATATTACCTATTTCAAAGGGAAAAGTTATTGGTATAGCGTAAATATCACCACATAATTACGGATTTTGGCAGCACACATTCAAAATGGGCCCATCACACACTAAAACAAGCCTACACACACACACAGTCATTTATAACATACACACACATTTCCTCCTTTTTTTCATTAAAGATGCGATTGACAAGGTCTCAAATGGCATATATCGCCCACGATTACTTTCTAAGATTTGCATAAACCATGTGTTTATGAAACTGGAATGGATGAGCGGCGAATTCGTCACGGGAAGAGGGACCCGGTGTCACCATGCCAGGCCTCCACAGGCCGAGATGAAAAAGCGCGGCGTCTCCAGCCCGCGGAGGTCAGGATGATTAAGCGGAGGGGAGCAGCGCCGCTAATGGCCCGCTTCTCCAGCGGCTCGCGCCGGCAATGTTAATTCAGACGTTTAATGCTCTCCACAAAGGTAGCGCAGCGGTCATGAAACATGCATAATAATGGTGAGATGTGATGAATGCAGCCTGCTTTCCTCCTCTCTTGATGAGTTGCAGGAAGCGCGTTTGTGTTTAGTCCATTTATTCTGCAGCCTGGACCGTTTACTAGCGACGAGATGAAAATAATCTGACGCTAACGCCGCTTAAATGCCACATCTGCGCCAGCAGCTGCGTGATGGACAGCGTCAACACTCAAACTCGGGACGTGTACTGAAGGAACACAATGTCTCAGATGCCGATGGGATCAGATGGAGGTCAGGGAATCTGATATGTAATAACCAAAAAAAACGTGGAGTGATTATTCTAAAAGACAAAATGTTGCATACGTCAAGAAAAGAAAATTAACCGGGATTGCATTATGTATACAATATTTATACATTAACAGCAGATTGTTATATATTAAAGGCTCTGAACAGAACATAATGTGACTTTTAATAATGTAAACAAAAAAACAGTACAATTACAGTGAAGTGATAGTCACTGTAATACACAGCAGCACAGCACAAGGTGCACACAGTGAAATGTGATGCACAGTGAAATTAGATACATTATGAAATTTCTCTTAATATTAAATTAAAGAATACATTTTTTATAATATTGATTATCTCTTCAAGGCATACTTTTATTATTGTGTTACTTGTTTTGTGGAAATGTACACACATTCCTATGATAAATCTGGCACTAATAATAATTATAGTAATAATAACAATAACAGTCCTAAATACTGAATAGATTTTACTAGATTAGAAACATTTTAGAGACATGGATCTGAATATTTAATCTGTTCATCTAATCGCAATAAGTTCTCTCTCACACACACACACACACACACACTTAATTACCAACCACTTAGCAGGACCCACCCTCCAATTAACCGCAATTTAAAAGGAAACTTCATCCTGCCTAATTCCAACCCCTGCATAAAGTTGAACCATTTTTATCCATAAAAGCATTTTTTAAATGTAATAACATTTAAGATATTTATTAAAAATTATAATTGCATGAAAGAAAAAAGCTATTGTTAAATAAAACTAAGAATTTGCATGTTTTTACTGCAGACTATATAGCAACCACACTGCTGCCTCGTCTACTTTAAGCATCAACAGATAAGATTTTCTTAATAAACATTAGGGCTTTTAATTAAAGTGTATAATTAAGGTGTTAATAACTGCAATACTTTTTTTTTTTTTTTTTTTTTCAATGGGTGAAAAGAAATTAATGCAGTTAACGCAGCTTAGGCGTCTTGACTTCCTGTGCGAGTCTGACCTCTGATATGGATGCAAAACTCATCCTAGCCAGAGAAATCCCCTACATGAGAACGGAGACAGACAGTGAAACAGGATTCGCATGATGCATCTTTTGTAAGTCACATTCACGTTTTCTAATGGAAGCACGTGCCTGACTACTGCAGGGTGTTTTATATAAAAGCCTCTTGCACACAGTTTTAAGTGTGCATTATAGCAAGGTAGAATTAATTGAGATGAATTCCTTGCAAAAATAAGTTATTAATTTGTTAAACCTTTGGAATCAATTTTTCAGATTTGAGAATCAGTAGAGGGACAGAAGCAGAGGAGTAGCTGTCACTGTCGAGACTGCAAGACGTCAGTCCGAGATGCTCTACATCTTCATTCAGAAGGCTACTCACCTCTGATCTTTTCTCATTGTTCCGGAAAAATATCAACATATTTTTCCCATATGATTGATTTCACACTGGTAGGTTCGATTTAGGATGAGGTATGGAATATCCTGCAGCAATAAAACCATTAAGTTATTGTTCTCGCAGGTAAAGTTGTGGTGTGCATTTCCGTAGTGATGGACAAATGTCTTCAACCATTGGCCATTTCCAATGATTCTTTAAAAAAGTCCCCTGACATTTTTTTGCTTTTATATCGGTCTAATACTGTATCCAAAGTCTCTTCCTGAAACTCAGCCTTGGTGCAGAATTACAGCCACTTTGATCCAGTCCCACAATGAGATTTCAGTGTCTGTGGCTTTAAATGCTAATGAGGTGGAGATGGCGGGATGAGGAGGAGAGCGGCCTATAGAAGTGAGGGGGCATTCGCGGAAATGACGTCAACACCACCATTCACCAACCACAATGTTTGCCGCATACAGGAAGTTGTGTCTGTGATTCCAGAATTCCAGAAAAAAATTAAAAAGTTACCTTGTGACGTTCTGTGAATTGCTCTCTTTACACCGATCACCATTTCTAGCCACTGACCAAAGCTAGGGGAACTCGAATTAATGTTAAATAAGTGACATTTTCATGACAGGGGACCTTTCATCAGAGCGGAATAAAGAAAATAAAGAATTGCATGACTACTACGAGGCAAACAAGCCATGCTTGCGTGAAATAAAACAAACCAAAACACCAGCAGCCATGAGGAGTGGTGAGACTCCACCCACAGCTGCCTGTACGCCCCAATCCGGATCCCAGCTTCAGACAGATTTTTCTGGAAAAGCCAGCTGCTGAGGTGAGAGCAGCGCAGCGCCGGGCCGGGCCGGACAGATGGGCAGACATGACAGCTTCATCTAACACTGCGGCCGTGGCGTCTTCTTCTCCTGCCACCTTGTCCATCATGAGGAGCGTGTGGAGCCCACGCGTGTTTACCGCACCACATCGTGTCGCAGGCGTGTTTCACTCGTGTATGCGTGTCACCGAGCGGCTGATGCCTGTCTGCCTGTCCATGCGATGATTGGGACGAGGCCCAAATCTGGTGCCAGCGGCGACATCGAGAAAAAAGAAAGCAACACATGCGCAATATAGACATGCATTAATATACATACACACCCATACAGATGGACACAGACCTGTACGAACACACACATACACGCCACAGCACAAATGCTTTATTTTATGTGCGCTTTTCTGCTTTCGCTGCAAAAGAAGAAGAAAAAGAAGAAGAAGAAAAAAAAAAAAAAAAAAAAAAAGATGGGTGCTGCGGCCCAAAGATAAAGGAGATTTTTGGTAAATGGTGAAAGTGCAGGAATAAATGGCCAGCCGAGGCCGTGTGTAATTACTGTGGCCCGGAGAGTAACAATCTATCACCAGCACAGGGTGACACGGAGCTAAGGGGTTAGTCAAAGGAGATAGCCCCTGACTAACTACTGTAGCAGCACAATCGATACTCCTCAGATGCGGCACTGAATCCCGGCACGGCCAGAGGGGGGGGGGGACCCTAAAAACTTCCCCAATGGCTTTTCATTCAGATATTGATCACGGCCCTTATCGTGACCTTGTGCTGCTGGGGTTGTATACTTTCTTAAGGTTATATGAAGCTCGTAAATTCGACCAGGCTGAGGGAAGGGTGGCCCGGCGCTGGACGATGGGTAATTGGTCTTTCTGAAGCCGCGGCCCATTTTAGCCGCAGTATCAGAAGATCCATTAAAACTTCAGCAGCGGGAGAGGGGCTGAGGACAGCAGGACAGATTACAGCGGCTAGAGGGGGGGGGGGACGATTTGACAACCGGGCAAAACAATCGAAGTAGGAAAGGACCCGCGTACATCCCCCTCCGCTTTCGAATTTTCACCAAATCCAGGCCAGGTCGGCCCGTTCTCGCCATGATCAGCTTCTTCTAAGCTGCTGGGGCCCGGCCGAGGCAGATGAACACATGGACAGCATCAGCTGTACGGGAGCCGCTAATACTTTCCGCCCTGACACTCTGTTGCCTTTTCTTACAGCCCCAGTCACCGCGGTGTATATACAGCAGGCAAATATTTTCATTAAGGGATATTTTAATTCTTTTCTGTAACCCCCGAGCGCCGCGCACGGCCATATATGCATCACTTTGCATAATGTATGGAATGTGCGACTGTCAAACTTCCACCCGCTCCTCTGGGATTTACTGCCGTTCCATCGGCCTCCCTTTTCTAAAGCATCTCAGGGCCGCGGACAATGAGGAGATGTTTCTTGTTTGCAGTTTAAGGTTATGGGGCGGGGCAGAGGGAGGTAGGAATGGCGCAGCAGAGCCGCGAGGAAGAGGAAGGGGCGCAGAACAGCTGCTCCGCCTGGCCGCGGCTCAGCCGGGATGTTTGTACAGGTTCCTGAAGTGTTTATAGGCAAAGCAAGGCATTAATAGCCCTCGTTAAAACAGCTTATGGGAAAAATGTAAATAGCAGCAGGGCAAGCGTTATGACATGCTGTCATCTTCAGAGCATTCTTCTCCGACCGGCCCCGACCGCCGCGCCGCAGGTTCGGATTCCGAACGCATCGGAACAGATCCCCGCCACCTGCTCTGCATCGCCTCGTCGCTTTTCTGCTCAGATCCTAAACTCCCGTACGACACACGCGCTTTGTACCGAGAATCTGCTGAGCCTTGAAAACGTCCGGCACAGAAAAACACGAGATGGTGTAAACAAGCGTCAGCGGCGGGGTCGGCGTGTTTATTCAGGGTGCATATCCCACCGTGGGGGAAAACGATAAGCAGATAAGAGGGGGGGGTGCAGGTCTAGAGTTACTCGTCTGTTAGCCGCGTCCTCCAGTCAAGAGGATAAAAGGCCGTCAGTCGCATTAACCCTCTTTAAAACGCGCCAGAGTAAACAGGAGAAAAATCATTCAGTCTGCTCCTGGAGGTCCATACACACACACACACACACACACGCGTCTCTACAGGCCAGATAACAGGCACTGTGTGCCGACAGCTACGCCAGCTACGCTATCTGCTGGTTTTCACCAGATTCTCTCACACTGCAAATCCCGATGACTATGATGGCGATGAAAGTGTCTGTGTGTGTGTGACTCTGTGTAATACATGTAATTACATGTTATAGTACAGGTAGACGTGTGTATGTAGATGTATTTTTTTTATAAATGCAGAGCGAGTTCGTCGGGGCTGTGAACACCTGCGCGGCAGAAGCGGAGGAGATGTTAATGTCCTCCACGGAGCCACACGTTCGGCCCCAGGGCCGCTTCCCAGGGGTGGGGGGGGTGGAATGACACACTACAAGATAAAACAGTAATGCTAATATTGATAGTTTGTCCATTACAGGTCAGCTAACTGTCCCATGGAACAGTTACAAAGCTGTTAGTTTCGATCTCGCCGGGCCGATCAATACGGAGGCATACTGTTTCAATTTTACCCTCATTGATTTTTTCTATAACACCACAAACTCAAAGCATTCATCTTTCTGAAGGAAGGGAGATTTGATTTACTGGTGAAAAATTGGAGTGCGCATCACAAAGATTTTTGCCGGCAAAGGGCCCTGACACACAATAAGATGGATGTCCCTCGACTGGGACGCATCCAGCCTGAGGGCTTCCATTAGAGCACAGTGGAGCAGCAGAAAATGAAGTGGAGAGGGGCGGAGGGAGGGGGTGGGGAGAGGACGAGGAGGAGAGGATGCTGAAAAAGAAAGGGACGGGAAAGGCAGTGGGCCCGAACGTCGACCGAGGGCGGGGAAGCGTCTTTGGTCGAGGCGGAATCGGACGGACGGGCAGCGCAGGGCTACGTTCTGCATCCACCGTGGACACACCTGCCGCCCTTTCATCCTGTCTGTCTTTTTTTTTTTTTTTTTTTTAGCCCTCCTCCGTCTCTCTCTGCCTCCGTCTGTCTGCTTCTCTCCCGCCGCAGCCTCCTGGGCGGAGCTGCATGCTACATTAGCTGGGTTATTACACCGAAGACGGGTGTGAGATGAGCAGAGAGGCCTGCTGCTCCTGTGAGACGGAGCTCCATCATTTCCCCTCCATCATATCATCTACACACACACACACACACACACTCGCCACATCTCGCAAACATGAGAGATCATCCATTTCCTGACCCAAATAAACATCAGGAAGGACAGCAGCGAGCTGGGAAAGGCGCTGGGGAGGGGAGGCAGGTAAAAAATGAGACTCGCGCGTCGCCTCATTTATGGCCACCGCGGCCCTCCCGTCACACGCCTCCGTCCTCTCTGGATCTGGCAGGCGGCCGCTCACCTGGGCTCCAGACGAGGGGAGGGGACCGGGCCGGGGTGGGGTGGGTGGGTACGGATGAACAGGTACAGGAGGATTGTGTGATGTTCAATCAGCAGAAGAATAGAAATGAAAGAGGTGCAGCCGGAGAAGAGAGACGGATGAGTGACAGCAAAGGGCAGCCTGTTCTGGGATCAGAGGGGGGGGGGGGGGGGGGGGGGGGGCAGAGCTGCTGTACTTGTATTGTTTGAGAAAAGCCCCCACGGAGCAGCGCTGTACGACACGAGCAGGCGAAGAGGAGGAGGAGGAGGAGGAGGTAGAATCACATAACACCTCTGCTCTCAGGGGGCCGGCCTGTGTTCGCTGGATATTAAGACACAAATTGCATTCAGGTGGGTCAGCGGGCGGCCGCTGGTTTCAGCTCCCATCAGGCACTGGGAGAATAATATTTTCATTCGCACAGCTTTATTGAATGGAAACTTCAGGGAATACTGTTTTTTATGGAGGTGTGCGCACACACACACACACACACACACACACACAGGAAAACAAAAGGACAAAATCTGAGCTGTGCTGCTGGGTCTTCAGTGCTCTGTTCCCATTTTCAGCACTGCAGTCTGGTGGTCGTACAGTGTGTGGGTGGATCCGAACACCACGTTCAGAAAAGCATAGTGGATTTTTACAAATGTCTATTTTGTGTAAGAAAAACAGCTGAACTGTTTCAGTGAAGCAAAACGTACTGATACACACGCCGCTGCTTAGTCTCCTAGACAGGGTTCCTGTATCTCAGTTTTCTCGTGTGATAAACAGTAAAGAGCAGAGTGCTGTTATACACATTACACTGCTGTGTCACTATTTCATTTTACATGAGCTGTAGTCGCCTGGCCTGAGGGCACAATGCATGCGTCAGTCCCAGCTGCAGGGTTGCCAGTTTGTCCATAAAGGTTCATAAATGCACAAACAAAACTATTTCACTGCAGTAAATACTTAGAAATACACTTAAACGATAAATAGGTATCCAGCATGGCAGCTAAATGCTCATGCATTACCATGTTTACATCTTTTATTACATGCAGATGTATATGTGTGTAATAAAATATTTCTTCTATACAGATCAGTATGCTTAAATTAGACATACAAAAAGAGGAAAAATATTTTTTTTTGCTGCTTTAACTGGTTGCATATGTATTTTTCATGCATGCAGCAAAAACAGATGGGTCAAACACGTTTATTTGGTCCTTCTACATAAAGGAAATGTATCAGACTACATACCAGACTTAAACAACGTACATTATTTTTCAAAAATATTGTTATTTTACTCCGGATCAAAAGTTATCAATTATGTCATGGTTTTCAAAAGGCTAACTGCAAAAGATTTTTGCAACTGTGTGTGCGCTTGTGAGTTAGAGAGAGAGAAAGCACACATTTGCCTGTGATTTTTTGTGTGTTATATTTATGTGCGTGGTGTGTATTTGTGTGAGAACATATATGTATATTTGTTTGTGTGTGTGTGTGTGTGTGTGTGTGTGTGTGAAGGCCACATGTTTGCATCCTGTTCCAGATGTTTCTCAGCACACAACCTGCCGGGGCCCATGTTGTGGGATAGGGCACAGGGGCTTGTGGGTAATTGAGCAGAGGTATTGATGTAATGGCAGGGCAGTGATTGTGATTGATTAGGGCCTCTGCCCGCTCTGAGCGACGCTGCCAACATCACCCCGCGCCCATCAGCCAGCATTACACAAGCCATCAATACAGGCACACTGCAAAGCAGCCTAATGGCCATGTGATCAGAGCACAAAGCTGCAGCTCCGCCTACAAGGACACTGAGAGACCGGGACACTGGAGAGTTTGTGTGTGTGCGCGCATCTAGAGAGAGGACTCACTTGGAATCTCTACTGGGTGCATGAGGACAAATAGAATGGGAAAGGAAGAGGGAAGGGAAAAAGATTAAACGCAGGAAAAAAAGCGAGAAGGAAAGGCTGGACATGTAGATGAGTCCCTGGTGAGCAGATTTGGGTTAACAGGGAGGAACGAGGGAGGCCTGCAGAAACAGGCATCATTAGGGCAGGGTTTTCCGTTCTGTCTCCAATGCTTGTTTGCTGAAATAAATACAGGCCTTTATTTTTCAGCCTGTAATGGGAGGTAATGCAGCAGAGGCTTTCATCTCTTTCCAGAAGCAATGCATCATGGGTCAGAATCATGACAGATCATGCCCTCAGCCGGTCCTACATACCTTAAACTGAGACCGAGGTAGACTGTACATCTAAGCTATACACGTTGCCATGAATAATCTGACAAAGAAGGGTTTCCTGCAGTGGGAGTCACAAGGCTGTTTTAAGTTTTTTTTTTTTTTTTTTTTTTAACCCACTCATTGAAAAGGGTTTAATAAAAATGAAAATGGTTCAGAACATAGGTGTTCAACATACACATTCTTGCTGCTTCCTGTTTTCACACGGGTTCCACCCTCTTAGTCTCAGTAAGGTTATTATATTGCAAATGGCCTCAGCAGAACCTCAACAGATCCACCAGCAGAAGAGGATGCCAACATCTACTGAAGGTCTTACCTGACTTCAGCGCTGCCCCAGGCTCCATGCTTATCAGTCAGGATGTTGACAATCTTCTGGATCAGCTGGGATGAAGTCACATGATCCCGGTACTTGGCGGCTCGGATTAGGTGATCGCACATCTTCTCCTCATCACGTTTCTCTGCTGCGTATTGAGCGCTCTGAGACTGTGTAACAAGGCAGAAATAACAGCGGTCACTTGTTGGTCACCGTTTTGGCAAACTCAACATCATCACCTCAACTTAACAGAACGACAACATCGGCAGCATTCCACTGAAAGCAAAAGCGGACCAGAGAGAACCAGACCTGGGGATAGAGTGCAGCTTACTGCCTTAAATTTCACAAACATAGTGATGCAAAATCATAACTAAGTGATAAAATAATGGCACCTTCCTCTCATCATCATTATCATCACAGTAGTGGCAACACAAAAGACAAACAGTAAACCCACTATAGTCAACTACTAGTGCATAATTATGGAAATTGCATAATCTCCCTGTGTTGGCACGGGTTTCCTCTGGGTTCTCTGGTTTCCTCCCGCCAAAGGCATGTCTAACGGTTTCTGACTGACTGATATGAATAAAACAAATATAGTGGATTTATTGTATATTTTTTTATCGCTGAGACGCTACAAAGGGAAGGACATTATGATATATAAAACTTCGGTCATGTGCAAACAGCCAATCAATTATTAAATCATTTGTTCATGTAATATCCATATTGTAGAAGAGTGTGTGTTTGTGTATGTGAAAGATTACACAACGACTTTGGCTTTTGTAGCATGCTGAAGTTGTAGATGGTGAGGAAACAAATGAAAATGAGGGTCATTTTGATCCGTTGTCAAGGTGATTAATATCACTGGACACATATTTACTAATGCCTTGGGGCTAGGAAATCTGAAAATACCCACAATGGAGTGGGGGGGGGCATTTCTCTTTGTCAGAATTTATCATCAGAAAGACCCTTTGAACCCATGATGTGTGTTTCCTGAAACAAACTCTGCTTCAGGTCAATACTCTTGATTAGACACGTGGAAAAACTCTGGACAAAGCAAAAGACAGAGAGAGAATGCAGGGAAATGATTTAATACTACAAATGTATTTTAACATTACAAATACACACACACACACAAACATTTCCAGCCTGCATTAAGAAACATATTACTCTTCCCTATATTGCATCCTCAGATGGATGCAGATTTAAAGGTTAAGGAGCCTCGTGCCATTCTCCAGCTCCATCGCCTTTATGTTATGGACCCAAATTAAATTAGGGTCACGGCAACAAATATAGCAGGGATCAGGAGTGCGGAGACGAAGCCCAGACAAATGCAACCTGTTTGGGCCAAACTTAGCAGTAAACACTGCGGCGCTGTGTAATGGAGCTTCCCCTCCAATTTAGGAAGCAACCCTTCATATATGACAGAAAATCCATAGGTATAAATCACATTAGTGAAGCTGCTCTGCCCCAATTATCAATCTGTGGCTCTTTGTGCAGCATTAAGGTCTGGCATGACCTTAAGCGGAATGATGGAAGGAGGGGAGGGGGGGCACGAATGACTCTAATGGAGGGGAGAGGGCGGAACGTCTGGAGGTCC
Source organism: Denticeps clupeoides (assembly GCF_900700375.1). Lineage (NCBI taxonomy): Eukaryota > Metazoa > Chordata > Actinopteri > Clupeiformes > Denticipitidae > Denticeps > Denticeps clupeoides. The sequence continues at coordinate 6,452,607 of NC_041710.1, read as the reverse complement.
CAACACAAACCAACAGGACCGAGTGGAAAGCAGCTGAACATTCATCTTGTGTCTGAGAGGAACATGCCTCCAACAGTCCCCTCCCCACTACAGAGCGCCACAGCACCGCATTCTTGTGGTTTAATATCTGTGTGAAAATCATTAGAAGGCTATAAGAACAATGATCTAATAAGAGTTTAACATTTCTATTCACCATGGTCAAAAGGGAGCAACACCAATCATCTGAATTGTTCTGGTTTATTGATCTATTTATTTATTTACACACACAACAACACATATATATATACACACACACACACACACACACACACACATATATTTCTTTACAGAATTACAGATTGTGCAAAACTTCACCTCAAGCTTTAATTTATTTCTATTCATGTTTAATGCTTCTACATCTAGCTCTGAATTTCAGAGTTAGGTGTTTTTTTATAGATGAGAGCTCATGAATATGGTATGGAACACCAAACCAAACAAGAAAAAGATTGAGAACCACCGCTGTGAACTTAACTCTCCAATTTCATTCTGTTACGCCAATTTCAGGTAATTAAGTCTTTTGACCGCAAAATGTGATCAGTAGGATATTGAAGAATATAAAGAACATGTTCTATTTTACGCAGACACAAGCCGATCAGTTGAAAAAAAAAAAAAAAAAAAAAAAGGAACAACTGCAGTCAACATGGCAGTGACAGTCCAGCCAGATGAGCAGGTCCCAAAACCTCCTTCCTGACTCTCCACTGACTCTGGCGTCCAGATCGTCCTCATACTGAGGTACACAGCCCCCAGTACATAGAGAGCAAGGTCATGTGATCTGATGTGAGCTCATTGCTGCTGTTCAGAAGTGAAGTATAAAATCTGTATCTGGATGTTGGGTAAAACGACCACGCAGAGCAAGAAGAGGCGGGCAGAAGGGAGGCGGATAAAATTAAATAAAAAAACCAAAATTGCACCCCTCTGAAAGTTCGTCTATCACATTCCCTTCCTCTCCAATTCCGCCATCTGTCCCACACCCACTCCCCCAGGGCATCACTGAGACGGGAAAAGTGTCCAGCTGACTGGAACGTCCTTGTCTTGCAATGCTGGAATGCAAATCCATAGCAAAACAAGGCATTCCTGGAAGATGAAATGGTGAGGAGGAAGAGAGGAGGATGAAGAAGAAGGGGACCCAGTGGGACACAGGCAGTCAGGCGAAATGGGAAGACTTCTCCTCGCACTTGATCCTCAGTCCCACAGCCACACAGAGTGTTTATCTGGAGCATGAAAGCAGCGGCAGGGGAATACAGACAAAGAGAGGCGAAGAAAAATGACGACTTAAAAGTGGCGCGGCGAGCAGAAGGACAACGTCTGACAGGTTCCTGGACTCTGAAATGACGCCGCTGTCACACAACGCGCCACTGTATCGATTTTTCTCTTTTTCTCCCATTGTCTTCCCCGCTCCCCAGACAGCAGAAGAGGGGAAAAATTAATTGCCACGTAGAGAAGAGACGGAAATCCCAACAGCCCACCTCATTTCATGCTGACCATCAAGGTTAACGCAGACGCAACAACTTATCTCCTTCTCCCTCTTCCTCCTCTTCCTCCTCCTCTCTCAGCTCATTCTGTGCTTTTAATGGACTGGTCACAATGCGTAGATGGCAGATTCTTCATCTTGCCCGGCAGCCCCCTCTGTAAGACATTCGTCTGTCCCCATTAGTCAGCGCCAGGCCACGCCACCGCCACTCCTGATGACTTCAAGGTCGCGCCATGTGAGGAATTGTAGGAATTAACTGTCCTTTTGAGGTGAAAAATAGTCAAATGAGGGAGATACCGGAGAGATGAAAAATGAATATGTCCTCTGGGGAAGAGGGGGTGCGGGTGGGTCTGGTATTTTTAACCGTCAGTAAACAACCGAAACGAGCGGAAACGTAACCGAAATGATAACTGCTACATCGCCACAAACTCCGAAACCGACTGGTGCTGTGCACCAGTCAGAAATAATGATGCAGACAGCAGAGCGTCACCAGGGGACTTAATTACACACAGAAAGGTGTGTGTGTGTGTGTGTGTGTGTGTGTGTGTGTGTGTGTGAGAGAGAAACTGAAACAGTGGCGATTCAGCGCAACCCCGTCACTCACGCGCTCTGGATGAATATTTAATGAGCCGCTCCTGATCTCTCTATTCACTCTGGAGATCATTACACTAATACATGAAGCCAAGGCCTCTAATCCCCTTAACAAGGCAGCCGTTAAGAGTGGGATTAGGGGCCAACGAACAGATTTAACATGCAGTCAGGTCGATTCACAGACGGGTCGGACACTCGACTCAACCATTTCTATACATTTCTTCTCACGCGCATATTATGAATATAAGAGATTCCTCGAAATCCAACGTGGAGACCAAAGATAAAGCAGAACTATTCCTTTACCGAGCTCGCATGTATGAGAGGTCAAACTTCGTGTGCTGCTGGTGAAACTGAATCGTGCTTTTATACTCATCTACAGTAAAATAGATCAGGCCTGAATTTAATAATATAATAATCATAATATTATGAAATATAAATGAAGTGCAAAAACAAAATTGTTTTTGTGCTTACATTAGTCCTGCTGTGTAGCGTTCATTTTTTATTGGTAGCTTTATGGACAATTATAGAGATCCCTTAGGATGAAATGTACGTGTTAATCTTTTATTGGTTTCATAAATGTCAAAATTGCTGGGTTTTATTTCTCCAGCAGGTAAGACCAGACAGTTTGAAATTAGCACCATACAAGCCTGTCTAGGGTGGAGATGCAGAGCACCAATTTACCGATGATCACAGCAACTTCAGTACAGAGTCAATTCAATTAGAGCACGCGGCATCAAGATCAAGCGCTGATAAATGGAGACGGGAAGAAGGACGGGGGTTGAGGTCTGACCCTCCTTCGGCGATATCTGGACCCCGGCATCTGCCCTCGCGCCCCACATCCCACCACATTTCATCCTTAATGAAGCTCCCATAGAAAGGAGGTGTCCGTTTCTCCCTACGCTTCTCCAGCTCTTTCTTTACCTCCAGCGTATCACAGGCCATCACGCGGCGGGTAACGGATCTTTTCCACATTAAGGATACTATTAGAAAGAAAACACTAAAAGGTAATTGGATTTCCCCCTGTTATCTCACGGAGTGTCAGGGCAGAGTGTCGCTGTAATAACTTACTCTCCGGGGTGAAGATAACTCAATAAGGCACACAGAGGGAGAGAAAACAAGCAGCATATGTTATGAATCTCCAGCAGAAACTTGTCTAAATCACCAGACTCCTCCACCTCAGCCTGGGCTGGATATAAACCCTGACAGGGACCAGGCATAAATTCACTTTTATCTCCTGAATAATTCACTTCCTGCACGCTGGCGTGGGACGGCCCTCTGCCGTACCTGGAGCAGAGGTGAGCCGAGGGACGGCATCTCTCATTTCAACGCTGCGCGTTGGCCAAATCGGGGCGTAATCAGGGCGATTAGCTGATGGATTATGGTGGCGCAGATTTAAAGGGAGCATTAGCATGAGACGGGAAGATCGGTGTGAGACGCGCAGTCATGTGCCTCCCCAGAATATCCTCCTGCCATTTTTAAAAAAGGGAGAGCGGCGAGGGCTGGATTTCAGAAGGGGCAGATCTGAGACAAGCGTCCTCGCTCCCTGGGGGCGCGTTTCATTGGCCTGTTATTTTTACTGCGCGCTGCAAAATGAAACTAGGGCTGGAGAGAAACAGCAGAGCTGCGATGGAGCAAAATCAATACAGCAATATCAGAGGCACACTTCTCAGCTTCGCTCAGAGGTCACTGAGGAGCAACCGCATTTAAGAGGGGATTTCAATTGTGAAGCGCAGTTTGTGGCGGATCCACAGTGTATCTGATTATAGACGATAGCATGGAGGCTGGAAACAAAGGAACAAGGGGCGTGATGCAAACGGCACCGGAGCACAGGCACTCCCTGCGAATACTAGTCATTGTTTCATATGCAGCTTAAATGAGGAAGCCTCCACAACGAGGTCAAACACACAACTTTCATGCCGTGGTCTGTATGAATGCTACATTCTGGACACTGAGTGGTCCTGAATAAATGAGCACCAATAAAGTAGTGGACACACCTAGTCTTTGAATAGATCATGGTGTAAACGTTTCTGATATTTTAATGGTGAGAATGGGGGAAAAGTCAAGGTTTGTCTGTGCCTGTACCTCAGTCTTCAGAAGCCAATGGTTATTAAAAAAAAATTTTTAATGTAAAAAAAACTCATTATACACAGAAAAACTATGAAAAAGCCATTACAAAGCCAAAAACTTGTCATCTTGTCATCAACTTAAAAATTAAAATACACATGGGGAACTAATTATTTGATCCCCTGCTGATTTTGTAAGTTCATCCACTAACAAAGAAAAGATCTGTCTATAATTTCAATGGTAGATTAATTTAAACTGTGAGAGGCAGCCCAATAACAAGAAAAAAAACAAACAAATGCATTTCTAAATAATACATTAATTTGCATTTTCATTTTATGAAATAAGTATTTAAGCACCTATCAAGCAGCATGAATTCTGGCTCACATTTGTATTTTACACAGGTAAGAAGCTTACACTGTGATTATGTAACTACACAAGGCTGGAATGGGCTACAAGACCATCGCCAATGTGACAACAGTTGGTGGGATGATTCGCAAATGTAATAACCATAAAAAAACTGCCAATCTCTCCTCAGTCTGGACCTCCATGCAAGATCTCACCTTACGGCAGATTAGTGATAATAAGAAGGGTGTGGAACAAGCCCAGAGCTGAACCACTGAACATCTGAACTATTTAGAGGAGGACTGGGTCAAAGTGTTGTGGTCAGATGAGACCAAAATCAAGCTCTTTGACATCAACTCAACTCATGGAATGCTGCCAATGACACCAAGAACACAGTCAAACATGGAGGTGGAAATCTTGGGTGAGAACAATCTTCCATCTCGGGAAAAACATCTCCAGCTGAACCTCAGCAAGACCTGGGAGCTGGTGGTGGATTATAGCAGGAGACGGAAATGGGGTTTTCAAGCCCCTCAACATCATTGGCTCTCCAGATGGTGAGCAGTTTTAAGTACCTGGGAGTCCACATCTCGGAGGACCTGACGTGGTCTGAACATGTCCAGGTTTCTACAGTGGCACTGTGGAGAGCATCCGGACACAGAACCATACTTCATGGTCTGGTAACAGCTGTGTTCAGGATCGCAAAGCCCTACAGAGGGTGATCAATGCGGTGAAACGCTGCTGCAGGCCACCTCTTCCATCTCTGCAGGCCATTTACATCAAGAGATGTAAGACCAGGGCCATCAAGGTCATTAAGGACAAAACACACCCAAAGAACAGTCTGTTTCAGCATCTTAAATCAGGCAAAATACTTTGAAGCCACATTTCCAGGACTGAGAGACATAGGAGTTTCAATCCTCGGGCCATAAGGATGCTGAAATCAGGACATGCTACCACAGTTGGACAAAATCACCCCTGGGATATGTGCAAACCTTTCTGTGACAACAAAAGGTTTTGCTACCAAATACTAAAACACGTTTTGTAAAAGGGACAAGGAAAATGCAAATTCATTTACAATGATGTAGTATTTTGACATGCATTTTTTCATCATAGAAAAAGCACCATAAATACTGACAATTCGGAATGCAGTATAAACAGCACTGTCTAGTTAACAAGTCTGTTTTATTAAACTTTTATTGCAAACAGAGAAACAGTGTCTGTCTCTGTTTTTAGGTGAGCAGATATGTCACGAACAGAGGAAAGGCTTGGCTTTTGTACACATTTCCCAAGAATGTCAAAAGCCCACATATAAGTGGGGATCTCTCATTATTGACAGACATAAGGCCCAGTCCACACAAGAACACTTCTCTAAAATTGGTTTTTGGTTCCACACAGAAGCACTGTCATCCACACAGAGAAACAGAGAAAGACCCAAATGCTGTTTATAGGTCAGTTTGGGTTTTTCAATAGGCATCTCCATTATCCCTGTAGTCAGTGGTCAGTGTTCACATTCAAATTGTAATATAAAAGTCTAGAATACGATCAGTGGTGGTCTACTGCTGCAAAAACTACAATCGCATTTTCATCTTCTCTCTACTTCAACCTCAACAGTCCTGAAAGAAAACATCTTCCAGCAGCAGGGTGGACCTGCAGACCCCAAACTGGACCAACAGAGAGAAGAGGAATGAGGGACGCTGTATTCCTGTCGGTGGCAAAATATGGCTCCAGAGGGAACAAAAATCTGACAGAAGAAGGTCAAGAGAGCAGGAGGAGAGGAGAGTGGAAAAAGTGTGAATAAAGCCCACGGCAGTTAGGGTTGCCGCAGCAAGAAAGAAAAAACAACATTTATCCAAGTTCTGCCAAAACAAGAGCGAGCACTTTATTCTGCAATCTGGGAGGGGGGGTAAACCCATTATAAGGCCAGTACGACAGACAGCAGGGTGGTTGTGGACTGTGAAATGGGGACGTGGGAGTGTGCATCACTCCACACGACTGAAAAACAGAACTACCAGTGGTGCTTCCTTCTCTTTGGCCAGTCATTTATTTATAATGGACATGTGTCATATGTCCATTACGCCATGTATGTGGAGTATGCATTCTCTTTCAAGCTTTCCTCCGGGTTTTCTGGTTTCCTCCTGCTGCCCAAAGGCATGAGCACTGCATGGATTAGTGACTCTAAATTGGCCATAGGTGTGTGTGTGTGTGTGTGTGTGTGTGTGTATGTGTGTGTGTGCGCGCGCACGCATTGCGGTGAGCCGGAACCATTGCCTGAGTGAGTCGCCACCCAGTAACCAAGAATGGGCTCCAGAAGCCGTGGTCCTGATATGGATTAAGCAGTTATGGATATTGAGTGAGGGACAGACTCCATTAAATCCCTTCGTGAATGCATATAATGTCTAGTCACATCATTTCTGAGAACGACCAGTTTGGTGAAAGCCATACTGCCAGTCTGACCCGAGACCAGCTCTGGTGCCGGGAGCTGCATTAGGAGTCAGCATCTCACCTCAAACTCGGCGTGCTTGTGGATGTCCTCTGCTCTTTGGCGACTCAGGATGAACTCTGCCTCGTTGGCCACACGCACCAGGTGGTCCTTCATCGTGTGGCTCAGGAGTCTGTGTGGAAGAGAGATTCCCGCAGTCACACAGCAGCAGCAGCCGAAGCTTCAGCCGAAGAATGAAAAATTAACACCAACCCATCAGTGGCAGAGAGGCAAATGTTCCGTGCAAAAAAAGAAGAAGATTCGATTTAACGCTCAACTTACCACTTTCACACTGGGCAGCCTGTGCTAATTGCTAATGATATGTATCTCATCCAGAGCTGGTTGGGTTGTGATTGGATGGGTCTGCAGGGGGCAACTACATGTGTTAATGCTTTTCCCCCTCTCTCACAAACACACACAAATTCGTATGTGATCTAATAAAACCTTCGCCCCAGGCCATGCAGCAGACCCTCTCCTCTCTAGCCTCATAGGTCACGAAGGGTCAGCAGCATGCAAAGTGGAACAATAACAGGCCGGGGTGGAGAGAACAGGAGGGAGCGGCTGCTAAACATGGTAACATGAGCCCAGTGTGTCGGCACTGGGCAGCGGGGGAGCGGAGGTGGCCTGGCTGCTTCACCGACCTCCTGCGCCATCAATAACTTGCGTCTGGTCAGCAGTGTGTTTTAAAGATGCTAGACTTGCGTTCAAACTCAAGCACAACATTCACACACACACACACACACACACACTTTTCTCAGTCTTCCTTCTAACAACTACAGTCTATAATTCACTGACTACAGGCCACTATCTTACATCTTCAGAATGCCATATAATATCTACAATGAAATATCTGCAGTCTATCATATATAAAGTATATTGTTGTCCACGATCTACCACCTAACATCTACAGCAGTCCATCTGTCGTCTACTTTTGCAGTCCAGTCCATCATCTAAGGTCCGTCTTCCATCTACTGTCTTAGTCATTTAGCATCTACCCTCTGCCATGTACAGCATACAATCAAAATTCCATAGTTTTCCTTCACCAGTTCACCATCTACCGTTTAATGTCTAGTCTAATACAGCTGGACTATTAACTTAGAATTAAAAAACAAAACAAAATAAAAAATGTATATACCAAGCAGACATGTTGGATTTTTTTTCTTATAGAAACAGAACAATATTATATGAAGGAGCTCCTAAAAAAATTGTTTGGTCAGGAAACTTGCTTGTTTGGACTTCAATCCAGTTCATTAATGTTAATTAATCATATCCAAGGCAAAAATCTTGATTTTAGATCATTTTTCACTGCCTTATATCACTCACTGCCTGTGACAAAACACTGGCAATCAGTATTTTGTTACCAAAATGAGAGGCAACTCATGTTCTTAGATCTTAACCCCACAGCAAGATCATGTGGAGGTACCAGAATGAGAGAGGTGGGGAAGAACGAGGTAATGTTCAGTCCTGAGGACAGTGAGGGATGATGAAGATGATGAAGAGACACTTGACCGTGATATTCACCTGCCCTCGTTGACCAACTCGATAAAAGCCAGGCCAGCATTCTTCTGGATGGAGTTCTGCCACTCCTGTAACACATACACATTGACACATTCAGTATTTACAGCAGTTTTCTTATCACACTCAGATAACAGAACGTCATGAGCGTTTGGTTCCATGTGAAATGTTAAATAGGCTGCAACTCTGCAGTTGGCGTTTGGTTTGTGTGTGTTCTGAAGTATCATTACTCTTAAATCTATCTTTCCAAACACCTCGCACAGCCAAGCCTTAGCCAAATTCCACAGAAACTCCACAAACCTTCATTCTCAGCATCTTTCAAAATTAGCGGCGCTTCGGCACCTCAGCCACATTAGAAAAACAAAAATGCTCAACCATTCCTGGACTGAAGACGATGGAGCACAAATGTAAAAAAATTTACAACCTTACAGGGACGGAGAAATTGAGACGACTTGCACAGACGATGGTTTTATACCCATAATAATTTACTTTTAATCACCTGTCATTTCCTGCTGCTGTAAAACAAAGTCCTGAAGCCCATGGCAGAAGTATTCTCTTATCCAGTCATTTAAAACCATCCTCTGGGTACAAGGAACTAGGGAGGAATTACAACCAAAACAAACTCTGGTGTGTGTGTGTGTCTCAGTACTGTAAAGTACGGTCATTACAAAATGCCACTGTGTCAACATCTGTCACCCCTCCAGAAGCACATTCTGTGTCAGGAGTTCACAGTGAATATTTGAGTCATTTCAGGGAATCTGAAGGAACATCTTCACACAGCTACTGACTGCAGAAGAATTTTGTCTGGTTGAGAACAAAACACAAAACCAAGCAGCTGTTTAATAAAAAAAAATGTGACTTATCATAGTGGTGTGTGTGTGTGTGTGTGTGTGTGTGTGTGTGTGTGTGTGTGTGTATATACAGTACAGGCCAAACAAAAGTTTGGACACACCTTCTGATTCAATGTGTTTTCTTTATTTTCATGACCATTTCCATTGGTAGATTCTCACTGAAGGCATCAAAACTATGAATGAACACATGTGGAGTTATGTACTTAACAAAAAGGTGAAATAACTGAAAACACGTTTTATATTCTAGTTTCTTTAAAATAGCCGTACTTTGCTCTGATTACTGCTTTGCACACTCTTGGCATTCTCTCGATGAGCTTCAAGAGGTCGTCACCTGAAATGGTTTTCCAACAGTCTTGAAGGAGTTCCCAGAGGTATTTAGCACTTGTTGGCCCCTTTGCCTTCACTCTGCGGTCCAGCTCACTCCAAACCATCTCGGTTGGGTTCAGGTCCGGTGACTGTGGAGTCCAGGTCTCCACTTTTTGTTAAGTACATAACTCCACATGTGTTCATTCATAGTTTTGATGCCTTCAGTGAGAATCTACCAATGTAAATATTCATGAAAATAAAGAAAACACATTGAATGAGAAGGCGTGTCCAAACGTTTGGCCTGTACTATGTGTGTGTGTGTGTGTGTATATATATACATACACACACACACACACACACACACACACACACACACACACACACACACATATACTTAGCAAAGAAGTATCTATCCCATGAATTCATCATAAACTACAACAAGTTCACTAAAGGAACCGGACAGAATGTTGCTCGGTAGGGAGGGTAAAAGTGTACTTGTCGAGAGAGAGAAATACTGGATAGTACACAGCAGAACTCTTAATGACAAACAGCTCCGCAGCCCGGCAGACACGTGGATCTAATTATCACAACACGAGACGCTCCGCCGCCAGGCATCATTTCCATGCTTAATTAGCTGCAATTGGCATATTTAACACCGATTAGCGAGGAGGTGTTACTGTGAAATTGTTTGAATCGCGCCTTTTAAAGAGTCAGTGCACCACTTTTCTCCAAATAAAAGCAGAAAGGCTCCTTTTCTTTGTGTCCGCGTGTGGTTGTAAATATCCTCGTCCTGGCGCAGCACAGCACAACTAATAAACTCGGTTCACTATCTGCGCCGCCAGGATGGAAGCCGTACCAACTCCACAAAAGGCCGCACGAGAAGATAAATGAAGCAACTGTAGCCGAAGAAAGGAGGTTATTTTTTAATTAAAAGGACCAATGACCCCAATCAGAGTAAACGCGTGTGATTAGGAGGAAGAGGACGACATAGCCATGATGGTTATTGGATTTCGGGTTCGCCCCTGACAGGCTTTATGGTAGCGCAGGCCACTCCATCCTCCCCTGATGAGAGGATACAAGGAGCCATTTGTGACCTTTCACCTTTAGCCTGACCTATCGGAGGTGCCTCCACACAGCCGCCTCTGGACCCTATCACGGCAACCAGTCTCCGTGATCTATTTTTATCGCGTTGAACAGCCAGCCGTGACAGAGCTCCCTGATCTGACGCCTCGCGGAGGATGAAAGCGCTGAGTGTTCAAGTTCTGCTCGTTCCTGGTTGTTTACGCGGTTACGAGAATTTAGCGCGGCAGGAGCGAGCCGCACGCCTCCATCTTTACAACAGCTTCCTGATTTACAGGGCAGAAAATAAACTCCGAGCTGTTTGAGGTGAGGCAGTGACCCTCACCCTCTTAGGCCACTGGGAGTCCCAACTCTTGAGGTTCAAATCTTTTTTTTTTTTTTTGCAGGGGAGGCTCGTAATTTACAGACGTGAAGTGGTACAGTACGGCCCACAGCGCTGCAGCGCGGTGAATCCATGCGCTCCTCACTCTCCAACGGTCTCTCAAGCTTCGAGTTCCGCCGAAGTTCCGCTCGATTCATTATGAAAACCGCGGAGCGGCTGAGGCCTGGCTTTCGCCATCTGCGACGGGTGCTGGCAGCTTTGTTTAGTCTTGCCGTGATGAGGCTTCTGCCACTTTCACCTCTGGACAAGTTTAATTAGCACTGATGGGGCAGAAGTGTAATTGCAGCCAGAGCCAGATCAAGCTGAAGAAACACAGATGCACAGCCCCTCCCTTTATTCCCCCACCGCCGCTACGCAAAAAAAAAAAAAAAAACTATTTGTTTGTTTCTCTTCTTGTATGGTGTGTGAGTGCAGAAGCGTAACGCGACACGGCAGCGGAGGGGAGCTACCGAGAGCCTCTGATCAGCAGCTGTGGCGGCAGTCTGGCTGAAATCATCACGGTTGTGGCCCTGAAACATTCTTAAGGTGTCAGGCTTTAAACTGCTATTAACTGTAAGTATACAATAAATAACAATAATTAATATGAAACACTCAACAGGCCCGTTTTCAATGTGTGGGATCAACCATTTCAGACAGATTGTGGCGGAACCATATTGACATAAAAAAATCGAAGAAGTTTAGTCAAATCATTTACACACATTTCAAGCTACGTGCAAATTTAGTGTTTAGTATATATACGGTAATAAAGTAGGTAAAGAGCAGTAAAAAGCGATCCGAGAGGCTCGGGCTTGGTGTTAAAGGTGTAAATTCCTGCCGCAGGAGGAGAGGCCCGCCGGTAAAACAGTCCGGCAGCGAATTAAAGGCCACTCAGTTTTAGGAGGTCCCAGGGTGACCAGCCCTCTCTTCTCGACAGGAAACGCCCCCTCCGGCTGCACCGCCGGCATCGGCAGGATGCCGGCAGAATTAAGTGCCAGTCGGTCTGGGCCTCTGACGAGCTCGGCGTTGGGAGAATGCCGGGGAGCGCGAGACAGGAAGGGGTGGCGTTGGACGCCTCGGAGAGACAACATGGCCACCGCACTGCCCCTGAACCGCGTTCCCAGCAGGACTGCGCGCCGACGGCGAGGGTCGAGGGGCCAGGAGTATTCGATGGCATTCCTCACCGCTCCCCCGAGTCCGTGCGCTCGGCCCGTACTGGAACGGGACCGTAAGTCAGTAAAAATACTGGCTGTTACGGGGAGACAGTCAGCGCGCCATGTTGTTTGTGTAGCTCGCACCCAAAATCGTTGCCTTCTGCTGATCCTTGTGGCTCTCGGGTCAGCGTATTGATTCGGAGGCTGCCGCACCGGCAGGGGGTTAAACTCTACGGCCATGACCACTCTCCATTCCCAGCTCAAAAGGTCAAGGGTCAAGACTGGAGGGGGGGGATTGCCGAGGGGGAAGTCAAAGCCTCATCCTATTGACTGCAGTAGTGACGCCCATCTGCGAAACAGGTTAACTCTCGAATTCGGACTCTGCATGTTAATGAGACGCTGCGTGACAGATCACACACTCCGCGTGTGTGTGTTTTATCGAGGTACGCCGTTCAGCTGCGCCCATCAGTCGTCCCCTTCTCGGGTTCGACCGCGCTCTCCTCCCCATCTCGTCTCAACACAATTACAGCCACTTCTCCCGCCGCTCACTCGCTCTCGTGCCGCCTCGACCCGTGATTAACGACAGAAGAAACAGATGACCTGACAGAGGCTGAGACAATAAGCGGTGATGTACGGGACCTGGACGCTGCTCCGGCACATTTATCTGACAGCGGCGCTGCGGTGGCCCCTCAGTCACTATCGCGCCCGCAAGATGATTTCTGCCCCAGCCCCCCATTACATATTCACCCACGGTCTCCCAGTCAAAACACTCAAGTAATCAGTTCCACTCGACTCAGAGCTCCACTGTAAGAGAAGCCCGGTTCTCCAGAAGAGTGCCTGTCACAGGGAATTAAGCCGGGTGACACAATGAGGCTTTTTAGGGGATCAGGGCCCTGAGCGGCAGCGCCCGACTCTCAAAGATGACATTCGTGTAATACGCAAGTCACACTAAAGCCCCATCACTCGCAATTACCAGGACAGAGTGGATGTCTTGGTCGCTAACGGTTACCCCAGAGCCCCGCCCACACTCTTCACAAAACGAGACTAAAATAACAGAACGCGGCCAAATCTCCACACTGGCACAGAGGTGCACGAATCCAAAGAGGGGACGTCACGTGATCAGTCTAGGATGTCACATAAACACATTTATTGGCGACGTTGCACAGGACAGTGACGTAAGAAGTCACCAAGGTTTAAAATAACTGAAGCCTGTGTCAGCTGATGGAAATTGGTATAATGCCCGGGGGAATTTTATTGTCTATAACATGAATAAGTGAAAGTGAAGTGATTGTCACACGTGATACACAGCAGCACAGCACACAGTGCACACAGTGAAATTTGTCCTCTGCATTTAACCCATCACCCTGAGTGAGCAGTGGGCAGCCATGACAGGCGCCCGGGGAGCAGTGTGTGGGGACGGTGCTTTGCTCAGTGGCACCTCAGTGGTACCTTGGCAGATCGGGATTCGAACCAGCAACCTTCTGATTACGGGGCCGCTTCCTTAACCGTTAGATCGGCTTATGCACAACTTAATGGTTTACAACAGGTTAAAGGAGTTTAGGAAGAGGCTCCAGCAAGTCAGACTGGTCAAAGTGTGTTTTTGATGCGTGCATAAGAGGATCAATAACACCAGGGAAAAGTAGGAAGCAATAAAGCCGCTGCACTTCATGTGCGAGCTGGAAATGGCTCTTTAATGGGGACTGTTTGAACTGAGGTGCTATCAAACGGCGTTTTACCAACGCCTCTCTACACGCCGCATTGAATGGAGCACTTCGTATCTTTCGCTCCCCGGCAGTGATTAAAAACTCCTCTGTGACCACGACCCTTCAACTTTGACCCCACCCCCACTCCGTCTTGTCACAAGGGAAATTAATTAAAAAATGTGGTGAGACAGTATCGCACCGTCCTGGGCCCTCATCTCACTCCACGTCCTGTTTCCTGTTTTGAGTCCAAAGAGATCGGGACATCAGTCTGGAGAAATGCCGTTGTCGCCGCCGCCGCCGCTTCACTCCAGGAACAGAGAAGATGAAGATCATTTCTCAACCAGAGATGGAGGGAGAAAATGAGGCCAAGGTGGGGGGGAAAAAATGAAAGCGGCACGCAAATCACAAAAACTAATTATAGGCACACAACAATCGGCGGCCAGTTCAGGTGGGGGTAAATAGAGGACCCCCCCCTCCCCTCCCCTCCTGCTTGGGTCCTTCCCCCACAATAAAATTACATTTGCATCAGCTGTGAGAGAATTTGGAGGGGATGATTTATTGAAGCAATCAGCGCCCTGCTTTGCAGTGCTTCACCGGGCAGCACTCAGCTCGAGGCTCTGCGATCAGGAGACTGTGTGTGCGCGTTTGTGTGTGTGCGTGTGTGTGTGTAAGAGAGAGATCCCTCTTTTGATTAGATTACCATTAAACAACAGCGTGACAGATATGACAAATAGGGGCATTAGACCATGTCATTTATTCTGCTGCTGGGCGCTGGGGTTCACTGCTCCACCGCCTGCCCCACTTCCTCAAAAAAACGTGTGTAGTCGCTGATGGCCGCCTGATGGGCAATCCCTACCCACAATACCACCAAAGACAGGAGGAGGGGCCACAACAAACAACAAAGCATTATTTTTTACTTTTAATTTCCATTCATTTTTTCTTAATTATCTATTGATATTCATTATGTATTGATGTGTCAGGTCATCATGTCCCCTACTGGCTGTAAGACATCTGTATGGAGATCTGACCCTCATTGATTGCCCTCACTGGTGATGAGTTCAGCATCTGTAGGCCTGCTCTATCAGCTCAGTCTAAATAAACTTGACACCCCACCAAAACGCCACAGAACCAATCAATGCAGGGCCAAGTCAATTCAGCCCTATCTCAGCTTCACAGAGGACCAGGGCACAGAGGCCATAACCACTGAAAGGTGCGCTGCGGGGTCATGGCCAATGACCCCCAACGTGGTCCGGTACACTGCTACTCTAGACGTTTCTGTGTGGGGACAGTGGAGTGGTAAGCAGAAAAGAGGTGTGTCTGTGTGTGTGTGTGTGTGTGTGTGTGTGTGTCTGGCATGCTTGCCTGTGAACACAGCAACATGACCAGCTCCACCACAGAACTGCTTGACTTTATACACACCAAACCTGAAGGAAGAAGAGTTTCATTGGTCAGCCAAATTAAGAAAACATTCTGAATAAAGTCATTTAAATAGAATCAAATGAATTTTTTATATATTTTTGGAGTACTATATACATACATAGATATTTCCTGTCACATACAAACATACATGGCACTTTAATTTCTGCAACATCTTGCAGGGGCCTCAACGTATTGATGTCCCTAATGAAGGGACATGATGTTACTGTAAACTAATACATATTTGAGCCTTGTATTACAGGGTAAATGTGGTGAGCATATGTCCTATTGATCCACGCTATCTGCCACACAGAAGCTGGCGCTCATTTCATATGCAGAGAGAAGCAGGCAGGGAGGATGACGGGGAGGGGTATGTGGCTTCCTGACCTTTTTTCCCCCGAATACCGGGCGTCTACAGGCCCCCTACAGCTATCAATCAACTTTCCATTCTGCCTGCTGGCAGGGTATACCCCAAACACGGTTATTAGGCAGGTGACCTCTAACCCTAAGCTCTATATTCTCACTGCGGTATTATAATCAGTTAGTTAAAGGACACTTAAGATGCTTTTTACGGTTTCAATCTTGTTCTAAAGGCACAAACTGGAATATTTACAGGCTCTGTCCCGTTCTGTGTTGTGTTAATGCTGAGGAGTGTGGGGGGTGAGAAAGGAATACAAATAAGTGTGTATGTGTGTGCAGAGTGCCACCCACACCCCACTACTCACTGGTACCCTCTATAAGCAGCTCCTGCCCATGGCTGCCTAGTAGAGTACGGGAGAGGAAAGGGGCAAAGTCCACGAAAATCTCCCTAAGCAATGGGGCGGCCTTCTCCAGAGCATGCTCCAGCCTCTCAGATATGCTTTATCGAAAGAAGAAAATAGAAGAAAGAATAAATATTAGAATAAATGTAATAGTTAAAACCAATAAAATCAGCATAAACTCCAAGTGCAGTTCTGTTTAAAGAGATAACGGATGAAACCTCCCCGCATCTCTCACCTCATACTGGGCGGGGAGCACTGGCTGGGTGGGGACAGGTCAGGGACAGATGGCAGGTTGGGGCTCTCAGGAGCCGCTCCTTCAGGAAACCAGAGAGCTCATTACACACTCGCTTACATACAAACACACACTTGCACACAAACACACACCGTTCAACCATAACCATACAGCACAGCTGTCTATGTGTATTGTTAATATTGTTAAATCATTTAGAAAAGAAAAAGTAGCTACACTGAAGTGTATAAATTAGCAGGGAATGAGCTGAAAATCACCTGCAGCCGAATCAGAGGAGGCACTCAAAGGAGCGTCACCACTAGACACCACAGCCAAGCTGCCAGGTCCCCCAACTGCAGGGGCTGATGGGATACTAGCAGGAGCGGCAGAGCTAGACATGATTCCAAGAGATGGAGCTCCTCCTGCTTTCTTGGGTGCCACGACAACACTTCTGCAGTGGACAGTAGGAACAGAGCAAACGCAGGTATGAAAAACACAAGAATACTTCGAATACTTCGATGAATAAGAATTTGTGTTAAATCTGATCTGATATCTGCCTTAGATCCAATTCAACATCTGAGAAGGTTTATATCGGTTTAAATTTTTGCTTCAGCCAAACCATTTGAGTAAAACAAAAGGTACAAAATTAATCCAATCCTTAATAAGACAATCCCACAATGCAACACAGCTGTGAGTCTTTTTCAATAGGAGGTAATTTCACCCATGCATTGTGCTGCATAAATGACCTGCACTGAAGGTTATTCTGCATGGGCACATTGTTTTACTGCCATCGCTTACCCTAGACCAGGGTTCACCCACGGACCTGGAAGACAGAGATCTGAAAACAAGCCCAGAGGCTTTACACCTGAGTCAGAATTCTCTGGACCTGCTCGAATATGAGATGAAGAGCCGTGCTCTATATAAAAATAATAATAATAAACCAGTCCGATTGTGAGGCAATGTAACTTTAAGTTGTGTTTTCAAGCTCCTTTTCCAGTTAAAAGATTGCAGTGTTATGTGGCAGAACACAAGACCTCCTCCTCATGCCAGTAACCAGAGAACATAACATGAAAGGCGTTCTCCCTGATGAGTGGCAGTGGCGGTTTAGGGGTTAAGGAAGCGGCCTCGTAATCAGAAGGTTGCCAGTTCGAATCCCAACCCGCCAAGGTGCCGTCAGCAAGGTACCGTCCCCCACACACTGCCCCCCCGGGCGCCTGTCATGGCTGCCCACTGCCCACCAAGGGTGACGGTTAAGAGCAGAGGACACATTTTGTTGTCACCGTATCACAATGACAATCACTTTCACTTTTTCCACTTTCATTAGGGATGTCCCATTACAACTAAGCTCCTGGTGGCACCCAATGAGATGACTGAGAATGACTTCCATAATTATAAATATTCCTCTTCAGACAGCAGAACATTACATCGTTCCTCCTGGAGCAGTATCCATGAAAAGTAGAAGCCTACACAAATACTACAATACTACCCGGTGACCTTGGGTGTCACCTCACAGGTCTGAACATCGGCCAGTAACGTCTGGCGGCGTGACGCAGAATGGTGGAATTAGAGGAAGGGCGACACGCGCTGAGCACAGTGGCCTGCTGCTGCCTCTGCTTTCATTATTGGGCTGATGACAGGCAGCACAGGTCCTTCAGCCGTTTCAAAAGAGAGACAGGCCACCTCCTGCTGAGCAGTCCGACAGAATCGGGCTGATAGGCTGGTCGAAAAGTAAACAGGGCGGCGATAAGGACTTCCCCAATCTGGGCTGCTGACAGTACAGTAGTGAAGACTGAAGACATGGCCCACGTGACCTCTGACCTTGATCTCAATAATAAACATTAGAGCCTGGGTGGATGAATTCAACACCAGGACACGAAAAACAACTAGAAATACGCACGAAGTTGCGGAGTGGACAAGAAGCACGGAAATCGCTCAGTGTTAGCGGGAAGCAGGTGACCTTTTCATTCCTAACATCAGCACAGATCAGAGGAGGCAAAACACAGTTCCACATCAGTTCTTCTTTCACTGGTTTATTAGAAGAACACGCGCACAACTGCAGGAGGAGGACGTGTGGACGTCTCTGATCCCGATTTTCTCTGGAGGGCTGTGTGGAGGGGGCTGCCGCTCCATCTGCTCCAGGTCCCGGTGCTAAATTATTCAGAGCTCCATTAGGCGCCGGCCCACCGCCGCTGACAGTGCATTAGCAGTGGGAGTGGACAGAGGAGAGGGGGTCCTGTCCACTGAATTATTTAGAGCTTTTAACTATCAGTGTGAGCAGAACATGCAAACAAGTGTTCTTCCAGTAACCTGTTACTTTCTGGAACTCTGTGTGGGTGTGTGTGGGTGTGTGTGCATTATTTGTGAAGAACAGTCCTTGTCCTGGACGTTTTGGAACTGCAGTAGGACCCCTTTACTCTCTCTCTTCTTTTCTCTTTTTTACCTCATATTACAGCAATTAAACCATCGTTACTATATTAAAACGAATGGTTCTGTTTTCATGATGGATTGTTGGGGTGGGGTGAGGTGGACTGATGAAATGTAGAGTTCGACATGCTGCAGTAGCTGTGCTCAAGAGTGAAAAAGGAAAAAAGAATCAGGCCCGGGCCGGACGGAAATAAACGGACGACCCGTCATGAAAACGTCAGGGGATCAGTTCTCAGGTGGCGCTCTGCATTCGGATGACATCACCGCCCCCGTTTCCCACGATGCACAGCGGTTACATCTCTGCTCTTAATCGGGTGTCTGGTTTTTAAGAAAAATACCGAGTAAATCCAAACGCGTGTAAAACAGGATTGTAATGACACTGTTTACTGAAGCTCTGGTTTACATCAGCAAATATTTGCACACATCCCGTCCAAACAGGAGCGTAGCAGTGGGACATGGGGTGATTGAGGGGGCTGGGGGAGATAGTAAATAAATCAGGCCGATACTTCACCCCTGACCCGGTCCCGTCTTTATCGAGGAGGTCCTGCTTTTTCCACATATCCAGCCCATAAATTCTGCGGCAGACACAGAGGATTCCCATGGACGGTGTCTGTGGATAACGTCATCTGAAACGATGCGCAGTGGCGGTTTAACCATCTAGCCACGCAGGATGACTCTGCGTGAATTTCTGGACAGAGAGAGTCCAGGGGACGGCACACTGCCCCGTCACAGCATCAGGCACCTCCGTGGTGGAGATATGGAGCCTCCTAACGGCCCGAGAACCCAGCCGAGGGGGCTCGTGGTGGGGTGGGGGGGATGGGGGAGCAGCTCACTGAGCTGTTAGCCTATGTTCTCCAGCAGCGCTGCAGGAGCCGGGGTAATCCCTGCCAGATACAAGGAGTGTTCTGATACCTGACAAAGCATTCCACAGATAAAAGACACGACAGGCATGTCTCACCGTTCCCACCGACAGCGGGAGGAGGTCGTCTGCAGAACATTTGACTGGGTGTTTTTAGTGCTTTCCTCCCCCTGCACTCATCTTGATTATTTCATTCATTCCCCGCTCTCTGGTTCAAATGGAAAGCGGGCAGAAGCACGAGCCTGTCTGCGGCTCCAGCCTCACCCTCAACCCTACTTACTAGAGCCGCACCTCATGGAGAAAAAAAAAAGCTCCTGCATTGAGGCAGGGGGAGATAAAAGCACAGATCAGCAGATATCTGAGCCTTGCCAAAAGACACACAGCTTCCTCATCCAGACAGGCTGATTTCATTTCTCTCTGCTACGTTCTCAACAGTTGGAAGCTTCTGGTTTTTGACAGGATGCAGTTGCTCTGAAGCCCTGTGTGTGCAGTATGTGTGTGTACAATGTTCTGAGACTCTGAGCAAGAGTTTGAGATGATCTGATGCTCTGAGGGTGATGCTGAAGCCCACACCTTCCTTTCAGGTACCTCGTCCTGATGAACAAGAATCTCCAGAAACATTTACAATCCTTAACATTTAAATATTAATGAGTTCACAGCATGGTAGCACTTCTGGAATGTTGGACACACACCTGTCGAAGGAACGGAACTGTTCAACGGTGGGGTCCCCTCCAACCGCCCCAAGAAAGGCAGGAGGCAGCAGACTGGGGTCCACCATGATGTCATCAGCAGGCGCACTGACCAGACTGCGCAGGATATCCTTCACGTTCTTGCCTTTCACTTCGCGCTCACTCTCCTGACCTTTTCTGACCTCTGAGGACAGCGTGGAGAGTGCCTCAGATACAGCATCGGGGCCTTGGGACCCCCCTGGAGGGCTTTCACCAGACATCCTCGACATCAGCTCGTCGCTGGATCCTACATCACGTCGCCGAAATGACACGCCGTTCTCCAGGTCCACGCTAGAGGAGAGGCTCTCTAGACCAGGACAGGAAATTAACGTTCATCATCATCATCCTCCTCACTGCTGTGTAGTTCTCCAGTAGTGCTCAGTTTTACCTGTGCTTTTCCTGCTCTGGCTGCGTTGCTCATTTCTCTTGTCATTGTGAGGCTCCAGGATGTCTCGGTATTTGGACACCATCAGCACGGAGATGAAGTAAACTACTGCCAGGGCCAAAAACTGGGCCTGCTTACTGTCCTCCTGGAAAACACACACACACAGACACACATTTACACACACTAAACACCCCAATGTCAGCTTAGAGTTTTTACTCCAGCACAACACATTTCCCTTGTTGCATGTGAGTCCTCCGCAACCTGTCAAGACACTAATAACGAGATATTCTTCCAATTAATTCCCATCTAAACCAGCAAACTGATATTCAAATCTACAAGAGCTTCATTAAATGTTGATATTCGTGACAAAAATTGGCAGAAAGCAGAACCGCTGATTTGTCGTATTACTGTAGTGTGCAATGTGCGCACAAGAACTCACAATATCTCTGAAAACCACGGCTCTGAGTCGGTTGATGTCCATGTCCTGCAACAGTCTGTCCCGGTCACTTATGGGAGACATTCCTCCAGTCACCTTGTCCACCGGACTCTGTGAGATGACACCAAAAAGAGAAACACAAATTGTGAGTTCGAATCATGGCTCAGAGTTTGCATGATCTCCCTGTGTTATGAATAGCGAGTGAGTGGGTGTGAGTGATACAGAGAGCGGTATTACAACAGCTGACACTCAGTCCATTTAAAACACTTTTCAACATGTACCACATCCTCCTTTCAGCTACTCAGCAGACTAAGTACCCAAGACGAAAGAGCAACTCAGTAACTGTACGAAGAACTGTGTGTTGTCAGTCCGCATGTTTGAAATACTTGAAAAAAATAAAAAAGCATCTAGATAAAGAATGAGATGGGCAGCAAGCGCAATACTTTTAAGAATGAAAAAGGGAACAAATGATCTGTCCTGAAGTTCACAGATCAAATTAAGGGGCGACTGGGAAACACTGTGCAGCGTAACAGATAGGAGTAACTCTATAATTCAATCAGATCCAGACTAATGCAATAAGAGCCAATGGGGAAGAGTACACTGGACCAGAGCGTCTTTATTTAAAACCCCACCAGACAGAAAGGCCAGTTATATGGCGACTCTATGGAAGTCCTATATGGAGCGCACACCATGGCAAATCCTATTTTTCAAGACATTCGTTGTCTGGGTGTGAGGTCCCAGCGGCAACATGAGATGCCAGACTCGCCTGTGCAGGCAGAGATTTGGTGGTTCCCAGGTGGCTCTGCATGACCATGTGGCCGCGGGTGCTCTCCGACAGACGCTGCTGCTGCTGCTGACACTCCAGGCAGTTCCGTACAGCGATGGTGCAAACTGCACACAAACACAGAGGGAGACAAACAACAATTAAATCAGTGCTCCACTGTACAATGAGCTCTTATCACATTTTGGTTTACATTACTGGTGAGCTGTGTTCAGTGTTCGGCAGACCAGCACAGCGCCAACTTCAGTGTATTATTGTGATAATGCCACCATTTAGCTGTTTGTATTTATTCTTTATGAATGATCTGTGATTCCTAAGCAACGTCCTTCGGGAGCAGCTGGTCTCTGTGATGGTGAACCATGTAAAAAAATAACAGCCTCGCGGACATTGATAATGTGATCATTCCCAGGATTCCTCCAAGCCAGTAAGAATACTGGGTCAGAATCTACAGTTGTATAAGAACACAGAGATGCTAATCAGACAAGGAGGACAGAAGTGAGATGTAGGCAGCAGAAAATAAAATCTTTTTATACAACTCACTGCCCCACCTCCCTTTAATAATGCCTCCCTGATCACTTCTCAAGCACACTGCTTTAATCTAATCTATTGCAGTCCATTTTTTTTGTGTGTGTGGGTTTCAAAAATGCACACACACTCAGACACACACTCTTTGACAACTGACAAATGTTAAGTGTAAAGCGCTTAGATGAAGGGGCTCATTCGGCTGGGACTGGACTGTTTTCTTCCATTAGGGCCATTCACTGGTGAAGGCATTTTGTAGCAGAGACAGCGAGCAAAACCTTGTTACTGCCTCCCAAATCAGATTACGCTCCAGCAGACCTCATCAAATATTCATTTCATAAGGCCAGCATTCTAAAAGCACCAGTGGGTTTCCTTCACTCTCTTTACAAGTCACACCACGTACATTTAACAAAGTTTCAGAGCAGCCTGCAGCTCCTGGTGCTACAGCAGACAGGAGAGGCGCGGCAAGGGGTTCTGACAACAAACAGCAGAAAAAGAGCAGGAGGAGAGAAGCCGAGGGGAGGATTAAAGGTTGAAGAACGACGGGATGAAAGGAAACGAGGGGAGTGAGGCAGCTGACCAAGTCGAAGGCACTGTCTGAGGATCCCGCCGGAGGACATGTTCTTCTCAGCCTCGATCTCAGTGAAGCTGAGGGAGCTGGCGAAGATGAGAACATCCACCAAGCTGATGAGCCGCTGTAGAAAGGCCACCGACGCCTCCACCGCCAGGCCCTGCGACGCCTCGATGTTCTCCAGCTCGTGCTGCAAAGCAGAATTACACCAGCAGTAATCACCATCATCATCATCATCATCCATTGCATAACAGCAATGTTGCTACAATCAAATAAAAAAAGTTCACCCTCAAATAGAGTCAACATTCATTTTACTGTGAAGGAAAAAAAGGTGCAATCAGTGATCATCAGGGTCCAAGCAGGATTCATTAAGAAGAGAAATAGATTAAACGATTAAACAGCTCTTGGGCTTCTATTGGAGTTTTGACTGATTGTTTGGGTCCCATTTTGTTGATGCAGGAAACAAGGCCAAATACAGTAAATTTAACAGTAACATTCTCTACAGAACTTGCAGTATTATAATATTTCACACCCCTGTAGGAATTGAAAAGTGAAATGCAAATGAGCCATTTATATTAAAGATACTAGCGATGGAGCTACTACACGGTCATTCTGTGATTGCGGCTTACGGATCGTGAATTCTGAGATCATGTACGTCTTCACTAGTTAAGCACTTTCATTGTCTCTTCGCTAATGACCACTGACTAGGGCATTAACAGAAAGGCCGGTTTAGAGTTCTCTCCCTACTGTGTGAACTCCCTACTACCAATATGTGTGATACAGTATGATTACTATATATGTATATATACACACACACACACACATATAATTATTATTATTATTATTGTTATTAAACTGGAGCTGGAGATGGGGATGTAAAATGCAAAGTTGACTGCTGGGATTGCGTATGCGAAGATGACGTCATGTCGTCCCGACTCATAAGCCAATCTGTTAATGCCCTAACATTGACTCTCTCTCTCCAAAAACACACACACATACACACACAAGCACCCACTGATGAGGAGGTGGCGGCTGACAGCAGAGGCAGGATTCCTCCACAAGCCATGACAAGGTTGTCCAGCACTTGGGAGATGAGGTGGACAGTGTTGTGCACAAACACCACATTCTCACTGCTGTTCACAAAGTCCATTACAGTCTTGGTGGAGTGACTGAAAGAGTGAAGACACAGTAAGTGGACAACATTAAGCCCACAGTCATCCTGTAGCATGATCATATAAAACAACATCTGTGTTCTCACCTCCGCCACATCTGCATGTCAGTCTCTATAGAAAAGAGCAGGTCGGTCAGAAGACGCTGGTGCATGTGTGACCATTTGAACTCTGGGATATGGAACATGGTGGAGCGGGCAGAGGAAGAGGAAGGATCTCTTCCGGCCATTGCGGCGGCTGAGCCAGTCACCTGACCCTGCCCCCCCTCCTGTGGAAAAGACCAGAAAACTCAGGAGTGTATTGTAACAAGAGTGTATTTTGCACATATCACAGTGGAACACAACCCAGACTCTAAACTGATGCCAACTTCATGGCCAAAACACACCAATACCAACAATAGTTAAGCTGAGGAGGACAACACAGAGCCCTCCTAGCCGCATCTGAATTTCAGAAGCTGACGTACCGCAGAAGAAGTGCCTTTCAGCTCAAGTTTTTCAGTATCTGAGGCCACGCTTGACACGTCCAGCTGGGTAATTCTCATCTCTTTGGACTTGCTGGAGGAGCTTTCTGTCTGGTCTTTCCCAAGCACTGCAGATGCTCCGTGAGCATCGCTGCCAGTCTCTTCTGCAGTCTCAGCAAGATCCTTCTCTCCCTTCAAGACTTCTGGCTGAGGGCAGGAGGACTCTGTAGCTCCATCTACCACCACATCCACACAAGATGACGTCTTGTTGTCTTCTTGACCTTTCTCTACTTCCTCTGGCTGCTGATCTACTGGTTCAGTCTCTGCCTTATTCTGTACCTCTTCTTCATCATTATCAGCTTCACCCTCCTCACTGGCTGTGGCAGCAGCAGACACAAAGGACGATTCTTCCACACTGTCATCGCTGGCTTTCAAATGCTCGCTGGCAGATGATACATCCACCTGTTCTACGTTGAGGAAAGAAGCTCCTGCTGAACCGGGCACGTCTGAGCTGCTCTGGTTGACAGGGTCACCTCCTGTGTCAGAGCTCTCCACAGGTTCCTCAACCTCCGAACTGAACATATGGCCTTCAGCTGACTTCTCATTATCTGTTGGTGACTGTAGGTCTTCATCATCTTTAGACAGTTTGGCATCAAGGGATGCATCACTTCCTCTTGTTTCCTCTTGTTCTTCTACACTTTCTTCTGTCTTTGATTGTCCACCAGTAGTCTGCTCTGGCTCCAGTACTTCATGTTCACTTGGTGCCGCATCATCTGCTTTACCGTCTGATGGGTGTGCTTGGTGGTCCTCTTCTGCTCGTAGGACAACGTCGGACACAGCGAGAGGAACATGGTTCTTCTCCTCCTTCCCTCCACCGGCCTCATGACTGACAGGATGGTCAGCAGGCTGTTCCTCCACACACAGCTGAATGACTGTCGACGGAGCGAATTCTTCAGGAAGTTCTCCATTGGTCTGGTGGACCCTGGAGTCTCCAGTGGCTCCGGACACAGTTCGGATCGGTGCCGAAACACCACCTTCTGATCCCAGCCTCTGGTATTCACGGAACACTCTGGAAAGGCTCTCCTTGTGCTCCTCAAAGGTGACCTGTATGTGCATGACAACATTTCATGTGTTGTTATTACATGGAGGATTTATGCATAATTAAAACATGGCAATAAAGTTTATTGCATTTGGGTGGAGCCCTTGTCTGTGATTAGCCACTTGGCGTTTGCGTGTCTTGCGAGCACACCAGACACTCTTCATCATCCTCATTAAACGAGCTGCATTTATCACGCCAGCACAAAGAGAAGACAAAGTCTGTGGCTCAGATGCACACCAGAGCCGCTCAAAACGACTCTACTCTGCTTTACCCTCATTTGCACTTGGGCAAGAGGAGCTGATTATTTGTAATTAATTAGCCGTTATTGTTCCAAATTAGCCTGCAGCAGGGATGGCCATTAATCTTCCTGCTGGTTTGATTGGTAATCCATAGTAGTTTTCTCCAAGCCCAGAGCATGGGAACGCTCTGATGGCTTTCTCTCCTCCGTTCGCGCTCACGCCGCTCGTTCTCCTGGTCTCAGCAATCAGGGGAATTAGCACGGCCATTCATCCTGCCTTAATTTGACGTTTAACATTAAGCAAACAGAACAGGCCACGCACTAAGTGCACATCACAGCAGTGTGCCAGCATTGTTGAGGCCTGGCAGGCAACATGAGATGCATCAGATGGGGATTCGAGAGTGGAGCGACTTGCTGTGGACCAGGTCGGGATGCTGGGTGTGGCTCTCAGAAACATGCTGGGTGGCCACTGGCACTGAGCCACATGTAAGAAACTGGAGTCACCTGGTAAAGTGACCACTGCCATGACATTTTTGGCCAAAAACATCCTTCAGATGCAAATCAGCCACATGGGTACTTGGCAGGAACCACTTAATGTCACGTTTCAATTTAAGCTAAAAGCACATTTGCCTGCTAGTGTGTACATATTTTCCATCTCGTGAGGGCACACCTCCGATTACACTGCCCAGTTCTTTGGGCGAGGCTCTTGCCATGAAACCTGGGTGGCGCACAGCAGGTCTAGAGGTCCACACAGTAGAGCCTGAGAGTCCCATTTAGATCAATAGATAGCAAACAACCACAAAACAAAGGGGGAATAGGAAGCCCTCGCCGGGCCTAATTGGATTAGCTAAATGCAATTCCCTGAGCCTAAATCAATGTAGTCTGCAGACACAACATCTCCTGTCTCTGTCGTATTCAGGAGCAGGACAGCATGGATATGGAGTGGAGTGGGTTGTATTGGGACCACATGTGGCACATTGTGGCTTCAAAAGGACCTAACATTAGCCTCCCTCAGAAACAGCACAACAACCAACCCAGCGTGGGTAATTTATTACAAATAGATTAGAAATAAAAAAATGTAAAAGTTATTTTCACCATCAGTCTAGCTGTGTACTGAAGTCACTGATATCTGAGTGTGTAGATAATCCAATTAAAAGTCAACGGCCAGGATGCTGGATCCTCCCAGCTTGTAACACTATTGATGTCCATTGTCTTCCAGACAAGTGCCTGCCTGCACAGCTCAGAGGGCCCTGGTGAGATGGAACCCTCTGGGCAGGATTTCAGAGATTCTGAATTCAGTTATTTATATTAAAGGAACAAGCTGCCTGCTGAACACAAGTAAATAACGGAGGATGAGGGCACCGGAGAACCGCAAGAGCCACCGTCATTTGGACGGGGGCCATCATTGTGCTGAGGTGGAATGAGGGTCTCATTAGACTGCAGGAGGTGGCGAGTGCTGACGGAGGAGGACTGAAGGGCAGTGAGTCCTTCAACACACCACCTCCTCCTGGAGCAGGAGTGCAGGGGCACCTGCAGAAACATCTGTCCACTAAATCAGACACAACACGTATGATTGCACACATGCAGGCAGGTATGTAGACTAACCCCCCCACCCCACACACACACACAAATAAATAGGTATGCATGCCGCACAGCAACAGAACCAAAGCAGCTGTGCGCTGATTGGTGCTCGCTATGTTGATCGGTCCAGTCCCACAGGACTAATTATTCTGACCAGAGCAACAACAGAAATGAATATTAAATGTGTTCCAACAACACAGAGAGCAGAACCGAGGAGTGGTGAGTGTGTGTTTTAAGTGTGATTTTATGGTAATGTACAACTACACACACAAAAATACATTGCCTTTAAAATCTCTCTTGCCCCCTCTCTCTCTCTCACACACACACACACACACACACACACACACACACACACACACACACACACGGCCCCCGCAGCAGTGGGAGGGAGCGCTACAGTGACAAACCACTCTCCTGCTCCGGAGTTGGCAGGAAATCTATCAAACGGGACAATAAAATTGCAATAGAGTTTCTTTTGCTTTTTTTTTTTTTTATAGCA
The DNA here is from genome assembly GCF_900700375.1 of Denticeps clupeoides. Lineage (NCBI taxonomy): Eukaryota > Metazoa > Chordata > Actinopteri > Clupeiformes > Denticipitidae > Denticeps > Denticeps clupeoides. The sequence continues at coordinate 6,424,499 of NC_041710.1, read as the reverse complement.
GATGCATGGATTGTGGATGGCACAGCGCCATGGTGCCTATCGACTTCACCACAAGGCCCCACTTTGCCTGAAAAAGCAGTGTGCGGAGGCAAAGCGCACGACGCATAAATCTTCTGCAATTACCACGATCTTACATACTAACAACAATTCTGCATTGTAATTGCACTTTTTTTTTTAATTTCAGGCTTTTCCAGCATCCTGTTAAAAGAAGTATTAGAGCTTTCAATAAAAGCAAATGTCAGTTACACAAAATATCATAATATAACTAAAACCGTACAGATGTTCATCTGTAGCATGCAGCAGTGAAAATAACAAACTGTGAGGAATTTAATTAGACTTCATGAAAAACGTAACGTAATTTCAGCTTTGTAGTGCCTGTGCTTTAAATTGATTACTGGCATTAAATTGATTACTGAGAACGTATTCATTTTATATTCGCACAATGCACAGGCCTCAAAGAGCAGGAAAATGAAAACAGATTCCATGTTTAAAACGTGGATTATCCTGGATCCCAGCATCAGTTCATCCAGCCACACGTGACTGACCCCTACTGGACAAGGCCAGCAATAACCAGCGATAACTGCACCACCAGCAGAGATCCTCTCCAGAACAAACATATATACCAGATAGACCAACGCTGCATTAACCGGCAGCGATCACACGAGGGGACTGACTTATTTAATCTCAGAAGGAAAAAAAACAAAAATCTAAGTATAATCAGAATGCTCGAGATTCCCAATGCATCATGGTCACCTGCAGATTTACTCAGCCTGTTCACACCGAGAAGTGATTAGATTTCTACTGATTAGAAAAATAAAACCCACTGCAGCACGTGAGCAACAGAAATAACTCATAACTGATCGCAACAAGTCAACCTGCAGCAAGCCGCAGCTTGGCTGCAACAGGAAAGCAAATTAATGCAGGAGTTCCTGCTGTCACATGCATTAGTGAAGAAATTTATCAACAGAGCAGTGTGTGTGTGTGTGTGTACAATGGCATGGGCTCAAACCTTGGAGTGTGTGATAGAGAGCGTGTCCACCCACACCCTCCAGCCTCCCCACTCGTACTTAATGGCGTGGTAGAGAAGGATCCGGAAGATGGCGTACACCATTTCTGTGATCTTCTGTTCATCGCTGTTCTTTGGGTTAATGTAACACAGCGAAAGCATCCACTCCTGCCACACAGAACACTGCAGCAGACTCCTGTTGAAAACACACACGCAACAAGAAACACACACACTGTCCTTAAAATACTCTAGGATGAACGAGGGGAAAAAAAGCAGGCAACACAAAAAACATGTAATCTTTAATAATTTGTTTTCCTTAAAAAATCTATTGCGGATCAAGGAAAAAAAACTCAAAATAAAAAAAAAAAGAAATATTACATTCAATCTGGGATCCTTTTTATGACCAAACATACTTGTGATCTATGTAAAGAGTCAGTTTTAAATGTCAAATAAAAATATTGTGATGTTGGTCACTATGCTCAACTAGAAATTGTTAATTACTTACGAGAAAAATAAAATCAAGTTTTAATAGTTTTTAAATAAGATGAGGCAGAGGGCTTTGATCAAACTGAACTTTTTATTTTTAACTGCTGTATATATACACTGTTATATGCGCTTCTATGTTATCAACATTGTCCCCTTACTCCATGCACATAAGTGTGCGCGGTTATGTGTGGGCACCACATGTACCTTCTGTTTTCTCTGCTGTTGTTGAACAATTTGATCATGTCAGACAAAAAAACCCGTCGAACCTCCATGGTCTCAGGAGCGGGTTGGGAGCTTTTCAGTAGAGCGGCAATCACCTTCAGAATTTCTGTTAGAGGACAGACACAAAAATTACACAAATAGAAAAACAGAAACTATAATTTACTTTCACAACAATCACACAGGCTACACACAACACTATATATGTACAAAAATCATACACACACATCACAACACACAATGGACAGTCAGAAAGTCCTGTTAAAGTGGAGGTAAATAGATGCACTGAATAAATCAGGAGAATACTATTCACTAATGATAAATTTACTAATGCTACTCCGTAACAATAAACTGACAACAACTACTGAACAGTTGTACCATAATTAATTCTACACAGTTAAAAACATTTTCTTTTTTCATGTATTAAATGATACTACTAACAATACTAATAGCATTTTTATTGATAATATACAATAATACCAATAGAAGTAATAACAATTCATAAAAATACATTAACTGCTAATACCATAATAGTAATAGTAGCAATAACCAATTCTTAGACTACATTAAGTAGGAATTCTCAACTCATTTCTAAACGCTGAATCATTTGGCTATTTGAAAAATCTGGATTTACTGTGCTAGTTTTGTATTTTTATTGTAAAAATTGTTCTTGTTTTTTTGCAGCATGGGACAGTAAATCTCAGATTGCTGACGAGGTCCTGTTCTTCCCGTAAATAAAACCACCTGCAGCTCTGAGGCCTGAAGATGACTTCAGCTCTGAGGCCGGCGGCCGCGTTCCTGGAACGGTGCGTTTAGTTAACCCAAAGCGACTGGCTGTTTAGATGAATTATCTAGACGATGTCAGTGCCCATTTGCGTGAGGCGGCGTTTTGGGTTTCACTCCTCCCTGAGCGCCTGGAACACAGTCATCATCCGGTAAGCGATGCTCGCCTCTCCATGTTGCCCTTTCTGTTATTTCTCTGCATCGGTGAACCCTGCCCATTAGAGAACGACCTCGCCGCACCGCTTGCTCTCGGGTTCCGATGCAGAAAAAACAGCTTCCTTGGTTTGATTCAGGCTGACGCGGCTAAAGACCGTAATCAGGCCTTTTAAAACAATGAGCGTAAAAAACAATTGAGGAAACGGGAGACTATGACCCGCACAGTCATCTCTGTCTTAATGCACAGGAAGGCGGCTCACGAACGACTACATTCCAACACATCACCTGGCTGCAGGGATCATTTGCAAATTGAGCTTAAAAGACGAAAGGCAGTGTTATTATGCCCTCTCTCATCCACAGAAATGAAAACGACCTGACGCTCTCAAGGTCGAACCGGGCCAGCGTCTAATGGAAACCTGCACAACTCCAGCCGTGAATTAGATGCTTGCAGTGCCTGATCACAGACTAAATAAATAAATGGTGATGTGGGAGCGTTTTCTGCTGCGGTTAACCCGGCTTCAGCCATTCACATAAACTAAGCACAGAGTGGCGATGGCGTCAGGGTTACAATTACAGATGTTCTATTGGATCATAGGCCTTTAAAGGCATTATTAACATTTTACAAAAACAGTGAAAAAATAGTGAGAAAATTTCTCACCATCATTTTTTGGAATCTATGCTTATATTTCTTCTTTTATTATTCTTTCAATAAAAAGTGATGGTGATCATTTCTATATTTCACTTTCATGCAACTACAAATATAACAATTTTGACATCAAATATTTCACTAATTGGTTTAAGAAAACATAAAAAATACAGGGTGGACATATGCCTCATGTTCTACCAACTGTATATATGATGTATAATTATATTTATTATTTATATTAACAAACCTGAATGTTTATTATTAGAGTTGAAATAATATTGCATTTAATTAATTACTTATAATCGTTGTTGTTGCTACCACCAGTCTCTGCCTATTGATAAGCCTAATTCTCCGTTATCAACCTGTTATGATTGACCGGTCTTCTAAACTCGCATTTACGTGGCGATGAGGAGCAGAACTCACGTGGGTTCTGGATTTTCACTGAGGAGTCGGGGTCAGGGTGCTGCTTGTGGATTACTTGGGTGCATATCTGTTCAGTCAAAATCTGAAATCACAGCAAGAGAAAATGAAACCTGAGCAAGGATCAGCTCTGCTTGCTCACTGTGGGACCTTATGAGAAACACAAGGAGGACCAGCATTTGCAACAAACCCGGTCCAGGCCGGGAGAACAGCTCAAAGCAGCAAACAGTTCACAAATCAGACCTGAAGGGAAATCCTTGGCATCGAGATGATTAACAAAATAAAGGAGCCAAATCTGTCTCACTGTGATGGGCCAATGTGACCTTTCATTAGCGGCCTCTGAACTTAATCCTGTGCTGGAGTGAAGCAGGTTTGATTTGTGTGTGTACTGTTATAGAACAGCACTCATAAGGTTCCCATAATTTAATGCAATCAGCAGATCGTAGTTTAGCGGTTCAGCCATAAAAGCCATATGGAAATTTAGTAGCCAAGGCACAAGGGAAAACCGCACAACAATGCAAAGATCTACGGTTCCTCATAGCAGACAACAAGCAGACGTTCCAAGAAAGCATTTACTGAACATGACAAAATATGGTTAGCGTAACAAACAAAAAGGTAAAATACTTGCATGTTTCATATTTTGTCAACTATTAAAATGTAAAGTTAAACAGTGGCTAAAAACTATGCGCACAAATATTATGGAAAATATTTTGTCTGTAGTAATAAAATGTATTGTCACGATATTGTCAGTTCTTCAGGCCTTTTCTGAACTGTGTTTATTGTCGAAGATTTATTTTTTGGTACATTTGCCGATATCGGGATGCTCACCTCAAACAGCACATTGTAGGTGGTCATGGTGACCTGACTGGAGTGGAGCATTAGACGTTCGGTCAGCAGTGGGAAGAGCCCATGACCCAACATCACTTCCGACTTTCTCCTGAAACACACAGAACAGGATCCAATGCAGCACACAACCAGTACAGTTCCACACAGCCTGTTAATGTAATGACTTTTCTGATCATGGACCCTTTCTCTTCCTGTGTTCCTATACAGAATATTACAGAAAATAATATGGCCAGTACAATTAAAACCCTAGTTAGAAGTTATTCTATACAACATTACATATTATGATTATAATATTAATTTCTAAATGGTTCCCCAATCTGCTCGTTGTGCTGTAATTTGGTTGTCTATAGAAAACGTGGGGAGAATAATAGTGGCTTTAGTTTTCAGTTGACTTTTTACAACAACGAAACAGAGTACTTAAATACATAATTTACAATGCTATCTCCAAAGAGCTATGCCATCTACGTGCCATTAAAATGTCTGGTCCGCCTATAGAATATAGAGAACGATTCATCACTGGCTTCCTGTGACTTTCCACATGGTGCCCAGCAGAGTTGTACTTTCCATTCCCTATGCCTGATATTTATGTTACCATTATCCTGGACACAAGCAGAGCACTGCTGGAAAAAAGGTTCGGCAGGAAATTGGAATTTTATATCCATAGATGAGGTGGTAAAACACACAATTTTCTTTAAAAAAAACATTAAGAAGAAATGATCAATATTATTATTATTACTATTTTATACTACTTTTGCTACTACTATGATTACTATTATAAAATTACTACTGTACTATACAAATGACTACTATTGTTATTAATAATATAATTATATTAACAAATTATTTCTTTATATGTATTTAAGTGACGTCCAATAGGGTTCAATATATATTTCAATAATGACTTTCTTTTTCTAGTCACAATCTTGATAAAATTTAAATAATGGAGGACATTTATCCCTGCTGATGGACCATGTGTAAATTACTTTTATAAAAAAGTACAACTACAGTTCACTGTATGTGTGTATGCTGATCTTACTTCGGTGGCAGATGCTTCAGAAAATAGCCCAGCACTTTGAGTGCCTGCACACGAATCCCTTCATTTTTGGAGGCCAACAGTTTATAAATGACCCTGCATTTAAAATAGAAAAGGCAAGCGCACAATTAAAGAGGTGTACATACACCAAAAGCCACAAAACAATGATGATATGCAGTAACATGAGATATTCCAAATGGTGGCTGAGAAAGAACCCCCACAATAAACCCTACAGAGAAACAGAGTGACACCATTTCAGACTTTAAACTTAATTCTTCCATTTCTTCAGTCTCTTTATCTGAAAGTCGAATGCTGAATCTGCCGGTCGCTGAACCATCATTTCGCCCATCATGTCACAGAGAAGCATACTGGGCTGGGCATGAATTCATTTCCATGCTCAGGACCAGACACCCCCTGCTAAGCTGAGCAGACATTTCCCTGCACAGACTGCAGGAAGGCAGGGATGAAATAAATCTGAATGCCTGCACGTCAGTAGCAGCCCCAGGTCTCTCTGTGCTTCCCTCTTCACGTTTGGAAGACGCGTTTTCAAACCATGGTTATTAATTTAATGTTACTGCAAAGCATAAGACGTCTCTCTCTCTCTCACACACACACTACTACAAATATGTAATTTAATGTAAAACGTAGCTGTAATGATCATTAACAAACGTACACATATTTCTTTACTTAATACATCTTAACATGCTGAAATTGGACTAAGTGATACATACTAAAATTAATTTCCTCTTTTTGTTTTTTATCAGAATATTGATACTATATTTCACTTTACTTTAAATTGGGCTAAATGCTCATATATGGGCAAAATAAAACAGCTCAAGGTCATTTGCCCACACATAAACTCAAACAATCACTATTAATTACAAGTAAATTTCAAATACTCAAATGGCACCTTCATGCCAACATATTGCCTTGAAGGTCTGGAAGAGTAAAAAGGCTTTTCATTTAATTAACCAGCTTTTGGAGAAACACTACTACAACTGTGTGGCTTGATGAATCAAAATTGAACTTTTTGCCAAAAAAAAAAAAACACTAAGTTTGGTTTAAAAAGAAGGATGGCTATTTTATTATAAGAGCCTTATAAAAAAAACTATTTTTTAATTATAAGAACCTTTCACATTCTTCAAGGTAAAAATTGATTAAAACTATAGGTTGACATGAAGAGAAACCAGGATATTCAGTATGAGGAATGCTATGTATTCTCCAATATTATATAATGTCACAGGAAAACACTCACTGCTGTTGTATTAGCACATGGCATTTATACAGAGCATTAAATGAATGCCTGCCAAAATTTACAGGACAGTTTTTTGTTTGTTGAAAATAATAATATTAACATTAAATATTAAGTCTCTGAGCTGATATTTAGTGGTGTATAGCTGTCGTTGATCTAAGACTATGTAAAAAAGGGAAGGGAAATTTAAATGTTTAAGAAATAAATTCAACAATAAATGAATAAATTAATTATTTCTTTGATCACACCAATGTAAAAACAACATGAAAAACTGAGCAATCAATAGCACTTTTGGGAATTACACTAAATTCTGTTATTATGCACATTTAAAACTAGACAAGGGTGGGAAAGAGGCTCAGACCTCTATGAACTGCTATGAACTGCATGACACATGGTGCAGTGTTTCCTCTGTCTGCACGCCTGCACAGCAGCCGTCATTTCTGTATTTGAAAATAATGTGAATGTGCCCTAAGATCGACATTAAAACTCCTTCCTTGTCCATCTCCATCTTTATGTATGGGTTGACCTTCGGCTAGAATTAATTTTGCATCCCTCTCATAGAACAGACCACACACAAGAAGTAAACAAAAGACAGTTGTGTTCATTGCATTTAAATTAATTGGTTTCATAATTTTATGAGTCCTACAAAATTACATGGTCTACACACTGGAAAAACACTAATGTGTCCTCTGTGTCCTCACTTTAAGTTAAATGTCAGATGTGTGTACCGTACCGTATTCCGTTGCGCTGGTCAAAAGCCTGGACCATTGAGCTTGGATGCTCAGACATCAGAGCCACCAAAAGCTGCAGCACATCCATTAGATTGTCATCCTGGAAACATATGGAGAGCACTGGATCAACATGATATCACAGAGCTACAGCAACACAGGAGTAAAAAACAATTCATGGTTAGAGCAGAGTAGATTAGATTCAGATTCAGATAATCAAAACCCACGACTAACTAAAGACACATTATACGTACAGCTTTCACTCTGAATTGAGAGAGCACTCATCACTAACCTCATATATTTACAAGGAAGTCAATTTCATAACAACTGATAAGAGGGCTGCAGAATGCGGGGTTGTAGTGTCCTCTACTGGAATATTAAAGCACCACACAGATCCACGACGACAATGGCTGCGAACCTTCAGTTGAATGATGAAAGCCCTCACTGCACTGACTACATTTTAGTCTCCTTTTTCACCCTCAATATAAACATATATGTGTGTGTGAGTGAAAAAGTACTTTTTTTTTTTTCTTCATTGTGATACACAGCCGAGCACAACAAAATGCGACCTCTGCATCAAACCCGTCACCCTTAGTGAACAGTGGGCAGTCATGAAAGGCGCCCGGGAAGCAGTGTGTGAATACCTTGCTCAAGGGGACCTCAGTGGCACCTTGGCAGTTTGGGATTTGAACCCTCAGTCCTTTATAATAAATAGAAGGGATTCTCACCATGAGGACTGAGTATATTAACCCCATACACAGTCTACCCCGCAAACATCGCTGTGCATCTCTATTTCTTTTTTTTTTTTTTAACCAATTTTGTACTGCATTTTTTTTGTGATTGGTTGGTTCCCCAAATGACAGTCACACAGAGACAGGCACTATGCCCAAGTATGCCAAGTATGACCTACAGCAAAACTATAGCTTTCTGAGCTGGGTTCAACAAAATGAAGAAAGAAATAGATCCACAGTGAAGGTGAGTTTTTTTTACCTCATGCATGGTGAGAAGGTAGTTGAGAATACTCTGGAGTTCATCCTCTTTCACTCCATAATCCTGACATTAATGAAAAGACAAAGTAACTCAAAATCTCTAAAGGATTCCTCCATATAGAACAGATCGTCTGAAAGCTTCTGTGTTGTACCTTCATGATGAGCTGTTTGACAAACAGCAGCAGGAAAGCTCTGAGAGACAGGATCTCCTTGTGACTGGGTCTGGGGCCATCTACACACAAAATATATTTTACATTTCACATATGAATCACATCTACATATCTTACAATACAATTTAACGTAAAATAATGTCAGAGACATGTAAGGAAACATGAATGAAGAGGACGTCTAAACAGATGGAGAAGCTCATGTACAGCAGCATGATTGAAATAATCACTACAAAAATATATTTGTATAGCGAGGCAAGTCCTTTCATTATAATTTCTATATCATTCCCTGACAAATGCATGAGCCACTGGGGTTTCTTAATGGGTTTCACATTTAAATAACCAAAAAAAGTTGTCCCACTGTCCAAAGCGCTCTCATGTATTCACTCAGCTTCCAAAATGTTGTAATATTTGGTTCCATGCAGACACAATTTCCCATTTTTTGAAAGCATGACAGACCTCCCGTGCCCATTTACATGGGCAAGCCAGCGGCACTCTTACCCAAGCCTTTGGGCACGACACCACTGCTGTCTTGAGGGTTCACCACCCAGTAGTAGTACTTGAGCGTGTGCATGACCTGTAGCACCGTACCCACCCGCCGGATGGCATTGTAGATTGTCACCGTGCTGATAAACTCCGTAGACAGGTAGGTGTAGAGGCTCAGCTGCACCTGTAGAGGGAGATTTTAACATCATCATAACATTTAACAAAGAGACGGGTCGGTAGCTGTGTAGTACTTTTTTTATTATTTTATTTTTTTGTCTGCACCTTTGAGTGAGTGAGTGTACTACCTTCGCAGGAGCATGAATCCAGATGGTCGGGTTAAACAGGAGGTGGTCGCACAGCTGCTTCAGCAACTGGACACCATTGGGCAGGTTGCTAAGGTAACGGGCAAAGGCGAGCACAAGGTCCAGTACCGGTCGTGTTACGTGAACACTGGAAGACTACAGGAAAAAATAAATAAATAAATAAAGAGACAAAAACGGACATGGACACACAAACGCAGAGACACATGCAGATTACAAACAAGAACTCCACTTATGAATCATGAATACATTTGTTTAACAATCTTATTTAAATTTTTGTTTTGCTTTCAACGTGAGAAACACAGACCTTGCTGCTAAGAGACACCATGGACAATAAAGAGCAGCTCTGTCCTTTTCAAGAACTACAAACTCATCATGTGTGCATATTTCAGTGCGTTTGTATACAGAAAGGGAAATATGCTGAAGCACCTTTTCAAGAGTGTTGCCGATCACCAGGAAGCCTTTGCTGGCCAAAACCTGCTCTTGCATAGAGACCGAGTTCTTCAAAAGCTCCATAACGAATGACAGCAGAGTACAGCTGAAAGGAAGAGAGCAGCACATCTTCTCATCTTCTCCGCATAAAGTAAATGACCATTGTTACCAACTCCACTTAATAACGAGCCCTAATCAGACAGTGGGGAAGCAGAACACGGGTCTCACCAAACTGAGGTGTCCAGCTCATCGGTGGCGGGCTGTCGGAAGTCCAGCTGTGCAAACAGAGGAAAGAGCACCTGGACGCCTCCGATGGAGTGGATGCCGCTCTGCACCGAGTGGGTCACCACGGCCTTCACGTCCTGCAAGACCAGCACGGGAACATTCACACGGAGTACTGACAATGTAATATCGCAGCCATAAAAGCATTATATCTCAAAACTATTTTGATCACATTACATCAACATAAGGGTATTCTTATTATATTAGCACATCTAATAGCATTCTAATAGCACATCCCACCTCATTTTACCTTTTATAAATCCACTTCATCACCAGTAAAACAAGGCCTTAAAGAAGAAAAAATAACACTACCTGCAGCATGAGCGCATGAGGAGAGTGCACAAATATGGAGGGATTGTCTTTAGGTGACGACTCTAGACACAGCTGGGCATCGGTGGCGCGGGGATTGTAAGTAAAGGCGATGTTGGAAGAGAGTTTCCCATCATACAGCAGCATCTTATGATGCTCGGCAAATAACAGGTCACTCTCAGCCTTGTACTTAAATGTGCCCTGAAAAGCAAAGTGGGAAAAACAACACATAATTATCACCTTAGACGAGCTTCCCGGGACAGTCACAGCCCCATTTACGGTTCCAACAGCATCATTGATCTTGGTGTGAATGGTTCAAGCCTATCCAGCTGACTGCACCTTGTAACCAGGCCCCAGCTGGTAGACAGCCAGGATCTGAGCTGCGCTGAGAGCTTCACTGAAGAGATACACAGCCCCCATCTGACCACAGAAGACACGGTTTGCATCAGCAGTCTCCGACGAGCCCAGGAAGCATTTGTCAAATGTCTGAGGAGAGGGGAGTAGAAAACAAACGTATATTCTAATATTCCAACTCCTTTGACTTTATTTAAATGACAACATCAGCACAAACATTATCTTTGAATGAAACTGACACTATGTGGGTTGAGCGTTAGTATTTGCTGTGAGTGCGTCTGTGTCAGAGAGAAGATTGCATAATGGCTCTCAAATGAACTTACATCACTGGTGTTGACAAACCAGGTGATCTCCCCATACGATGCCAGCTCGCCATTCACATAACAGCTGATCTCACTGTTCTTCCAGCGGTTGTAGATGTGGACAATGGTCACCATGTACCACTGCAACACAGAAGCTATCGGTCAGCCCTGGAGTGAGTGTCAGGGGGACTTGTGTACAGCCACTGATTTCTCACTTCCTCTTTACCGCAGATATGTTATCACTACCACATCTCTGATCGATTTGTTCCATTCGCATTGTAACTTAACTGGCAGCTTTGACTGCATCAATACTTCTTTTCTGCTCACACAACAAAACATCAAAGAAAAAGTCTATAGTTAAATGACTGAAACTGGCCAAAAGCTGAACGTCATTCTGAAAGGCTGATAAAGGAGAAAAAAACTAAATCATTGAACACAACAGCTCTACTAAATGAAAAAGTGAAATCAGACACTTATGACCATGAGCAGACTCACTATAGATTACTGAGAAAATAACACAGTGTGTATGTGTGTGTGCCCTGTCTATAGCTGATCATGTTTCCTCTTGTCTACACATTTTGCGTCAATCTTCCTTTGTTCCGTCCCAGAAATTCACAGATCTGTGTGTGTGTGTTTGTGTGTGTGTCTCTGTGTGTGTGTGTGTGTGTGTTTACCTTCTGAGGCTTGAAGTCATATTTCACACAGTGCTGGAAGCCCTTTCCTTTGGACTTTAACGAGGTGATGATGAGACAGCCACCCACAAAGTGCGCAGAGTAGCCCAGGCCTTTGTTTGTACGAAAACTAGAGCAGAGATTGAGAGATGTACTCAAATGATCTGACAGCCCCTCAATTACTCAACATGGGTCATCATCACAGAACAGACACATTACATATTTGACATATAATGAATGGTCCCAAGCACCACAATCTAATAAGAAAAATGAGAGGTGTTCAGCGGTATCCATATGGGCCAGGTATGTGATTTACTTATCGTATCTAGTCCATTTAAATAGGATTGTGGAGACCTCAATTTAATATGAGAGATGCTGAAAGGAGCTCAGACTAGAATACGCACCAGTATAGGTAGGGCTTGTCCTTGTCCACATTGATGTTGTTGAGGGGGTCCATGCGCACCCATGTGTGGAAAGTAAAGCCATTCTGGTAAGGCCATTTGGCTATGGGGGGCAGGGCAATGGCCTGAAACACACGAATGCAGCAGTAGGACCATGAACTCTGATATAGGTTTAACAAACAAGGAATTTAGTTCTGGGTGTTGATAGGGTGGTAGTAGCCTAGTGGGTAACACACACCAGAACACCACAAAGTCCCAGATTCAAAACCCCCCTTACTACCATTGTGTCCCTGAGCAAGACACTTAACCCTAAGTGTCTCCAGGGGGGATGTGTCCCTGTAACTACTGACTGTAAGGGTGTCTGATGAATACTGTAAATGTAATAAAACATAATAAGCCACCTAGTGGAAGCAACCATGGTTTAGTATTATATAACAGATTTCCCCAGCCCTGTGATGGGATCAACCCCAGGTTGCATTCATTTTGGGCTGTGAAAAAGAAGATAAAAAATCAGCTTTATCAGCCTGATCCCTAAAGGGCTTGTCTGATTAAACTTCTTTTTCTTCCTTCAGCTTCTCCTGTTGTCTGCACAATTTAGCAGAACTGAAGAACTTCTTGTGAGACACTGCAGCAAAGTGCACAATGGTGCACACAACTAAATGTGGTTTCTGCGTTTAATCCATCACCTTGCTGAGTGCTGGGCATCTATGAAATCTATGTACGTGTGCGTGGGGACAGTGTCCTCTCAGTGGGATTTGAACCAGCAAATGTCCCCATCCTCAATGGGCTGGTGCATTAACATTTTACCACATGCTAGTGTTGCCACTGAGACAATTTGTCATAGATGAAGAGGTGTGGTGCTGGCTGGCAGAGAAAGGTCTCACCGAGGCGCTTTTTCCGGGAAAGCTGAAGAAGGAGTCTGGGCCGTGACGGTGAGACATGGACTTCAGCACGGACAGCAGCTTCACAGCATGAGGGGGCTGCAGCAGAGCAGAAAGGAAAAAGGTGTACACTTCAGGAGATGCTGTGTGTTGTGTGCATTGTTGTTGTGTGCGTGCATGTGTGTGATTATTACCCATTGTCCATTTGCTCCCTGCAGTTTGCTGAAGAACAGCTTCAGTTCCTTCACGGTGATGCTGTAACTGGCCAGCACCCCGAGCATATCAACCACAAGATCTGAAAGAGCAGAGACGATGACGGAAGATCACAAGCTGATTAGATCAGTCAGCATTTAGGAATGTATTGGAGTTTTCCATGATCTTGTTAAAACACATTTTGGTTTCAATATGCATCACACCTGGCATCCTAAAGGTGCTGAACTAAAAAAAATCCGGAACGGCAGAGGGGACTTAATTTAAAATTAGATACCAGCTGGAAACATGACTTGTATTTAAAGGTTGATTAAATGTATGGTTGTTAGTGGCCATGTGAGCTGTGTTTAAAGTGGTCATACCTGCGATCATGCTGTCAGTTTTGTCGATGATTTGGAGAACCTGATGAATGAGGCCCACTTCAGTGCAGACCTGTAGGTTCCGAACACTCTTCTTCAGGATGGCAGTGAAGATGCTCCACACCTCAGCCTGGCAGGTTGGCTCGCACTTGCTGAGCAGCTCCACCATGCACCCAATGCTCTCGGTCTCCTGGATGATGAAGTTCATCTCCAGGTCGAACTGGCCACCCACTAGCTGATGGACAAAATGTACACACAGGGACAAAAGGTTCATCATTGATTATTCTTACACTAGTTTTTGTGGCCAAATGGATTAAGGTCCTTTAAAAAGGCTTAACATTTGCATAAACTGTGTGTTACTGTAGATTCTGCATGGACAATAATTAAATTTTTTAACCAGTCTGAAAAAAACATTTGACAGGCAAACATTGATTTAATTAAAACAATTTTTTCACTAAAAAAAGGTGAATTGCCCGTATTTTCATGTCTAATTGTGTGGCTTTGAGAGACTTGACGTTACAGCACCAGTCGAACATTTCATAGCGTTCAACGGCTCTACAGGATCAAGCAGTGAGCATCACCCAAACAGAGATCTGAACTTGATGCCAGTGTGGCAGATGTTTGAAAACAACTGAATCCTACATCTCTCACTCGTCTCGCTTTTAAGATCTTGTAACTCTAGTATCTGCATAGTGATGTGGGGAAATCTGTCCAGTTTAATAAGCAATGAAGAAATGAATGCACTGTCCCAACATTTACAAAATGAAACATGATATGGGGTTTCCAGGCTATCTGTTCAAGCTGGGCGGGTTTAAGCAGAGGGGACAACAGTGCCCTCTAGCAGTCGTGAACAGGCTGCCTTTCCCTTGAGCAGACCGTCATCAGATCCCTTTGAGGAAACAGGAGCTGCAGGGTTGCTCTATTATTGATAAGGGCTCAGACCTTACACATACACAAACTCAGTTTAATACTTTACTTCTAGAAAAAAATGTGCATATGTAAACATTAAACATAGGAAAGTTCTCCTTCAGCCCAGCTCTGGGTGAAACTTCCATGATTATGTGAGGCAGAAATTTAACATGGGAGTTTGCATGAAATATTATGCAAGGCTTCCTCTCTTCGTGACTTATGATGGAGACATTGCGTGTTATCGAATGGAGTATTCTGTACACAAAGATGACAAGGAAGACTGGTCATACAGAGGTAGGGTAAGGTTAATCCTAGGCTAGTCTTAGGTGGCATTGTTGACATAATGAACGCAGAGCTGGAGAAGGGCTTGCAACACAGAAATTGAGTGCAAAAGAACTAGACAGAAGGAAATGGCATGATCTGGCAGGAAGTAGTCGGAATAACAGGAATATGTTTGAGTTGTCCGAGTCAGACAATGGTACAAGCAGGGACTACTGAATAATTAGATGGTTTATAATTAGTCTGACAAAGAAACATTGAGATTATTGTTATTGCTGGGGATGGCAGTAGATGAAATTCTTATACATGTGATGACTTTACAGCAGAGCAACCCACCTTCCAAAGCTGCGCACAGAAATTACCCCCTTATAGCCATCATAACACAGTGATAATCATTAGAAATTATGAAATGTATACGCAATTAGTTGGACTATGGGTGAAGAACTAATCAGTCCACCATTAACATCTTGTTCATATGATCAGAATCAGCACAGCTAGAGCCTTGCAAATCCCAAAGACAAGACATTACATCCAGAGCGGGTTCATCAGCCCAACCAATTCATCTTGTTAGCAGTTAACAGCCATGTTTTAGCAAAACCAAAAAAAAAACGCACTCTCATGCTGCAACCGTGATAAATATATGCGCGCTGTGCAATTACATAATTGTGAAATGCGAGGTGAAGCGAAGACACAGCAATTCTTATAGTGAAACTTACATTCGTATTACATTTGAACAAAAATTTTAGTCCCCTCTCGAAACTCTGCGTAAAATGTGAGGGTCTTTCAAATGATTTGCTAAATTTGTCCTTTTTGCAAACAGGCTCGTCCACATGTTTTGGCTTTCCTCGTTCATCTGGTATCTGAAATACTTCCAATACTTCTAACCTTTTCTAGCAAGCTTGGTGCTACAGAAATAACATTGGAGCTGTATCGCCTGCTGCCATGTTTAAAGTGCGTTTAGTGGGTTGAAGATCTGAAATAATCTGATATTTAAGATGTGAGCAGGGTAGAGCAGCCCAGTAGTGGAGATGTTTCCTTGGGGATCAGATGGGCATCAAAACTCGTCTGAATGCAGCAGCGGTTCCTGTTCCTGGGCTGACCCGGGTACAGAGTAGGATGGGGGTCTGGGTTACAGCACACAATGTGGCTCAGCCTGCTTTCGGTTACAAGAGGCTTCTTCTCTTCCTCACAACCAGGCAGGATGTTCAATGTAAGCTGCGTCATCATGCTCCCAGAAGCCACTCAACGGGACTGAGCACGTAAATATTTCCTGTAAACCAGGTTTGTGTTCATGTCCATAGCCTAAAACCAGTGCAGATCAAAGTCGGACCCATACTGATGCTAAATGGGCCAAAGAACAGGACGTGGAGAGGGTTGGACAGGAAATAGCACAGATTAGATAAGAGTTGCAGGGGAACGACAGTGATGGTGCAGGGGAACTTCCAGTGGTGGTGGAGGATTTTCATTCAGACTGACAGAACAACTGAGACAGAACAACTGAGATGTGTAAAATATGGCAGTGTGCTGCACAGGATGTTGTAAGACAGCCTACAGCGGTGATGGCAGGTCCTCACACATCTATAAAGGGAATTCTGACACCTCAAACAACTTGAAAATGGCAGGATCTAATGATTTCTACCACAAAACTCTCACAAACACACAGTTACCTGCTAACCTTTATTACATTTTTGGCCTCACTCAAGCACTTTTCTTTCTCCGCCATTGATGCTCCCCTTGCATCCAGTCACCCAATCTCTTCCATGTTCCACATCAGCATGAACACAACCAGAATATCCCGGTGAAGAATCCAGGAGTCCTCACACTCGACAACAAAGCCCATTGTTGTGCTGCTCATTTTGGATCAGCTCCCCGCTCTCTGTGTTTCCTGTGATGGGGGGGGCGCGCGTGCTGAGAGTCGTCGCCACGGCTTCCTGCATCTCCATAGCTCTGAGGAGTCAGGGGACCGGCCCTGCTGGCAGTCCTGCAGTTGTTTCTATCACCCGCAAGTCACGTCTGCATCCTGCTGCCATCTTATAAACCCCCACACAGCCCCACGGCCATGCAGAGATGGTGCTACAAGGCCAATATAAAAGCATTTTGGGGGAAAAAGGGGTTTGTCCTGAGCGACTTCCAAAACATACACTTTATATATTAAGGGAAGGATTAATTTATCTGAATGACTCAGCAATGAAACGATAAGATAATTATTTACTGTTTTTTTTTCCTTTTGTCATAGCCAGAAAATTTAGGTGCTGCATCTTACCAGAAGTACAGAAAATAGAATAAAGGGCAGTGTAGGATGCAGTCTCACTCACTATCCATAACTGCTTATTCCTAATCAGCGTCGATGCAGCAGGACCCCATCCAGTGACATCGGGCACAGGGCAGGGACTCATCAAGGACATTGATGCCCACACACACACACACACACACACACCTACAGACAACATTGGCAGGAGGAAACCAGAGAAGCCGGAGGAAACCCGCATTTACATTTACAACATTTATCAGACGCCCTTATCCAGAGCGACTTACAATCTGTAGTTACAGGGATAGCCCCCCCTGGAGCAAGTGTCTTGCTCAGGGACACAATGGTAGTAGGTGGGACTTGAACCCAGGTCTTCTGGTTCACAGGCGAGTGTGTTACCCACTAAGCTACTACCACCTTTCTCCAACCGCACCAACACGGGGAGAGCATGTAAACTCCACACACAGCCGCAGGTGTGATGCCGTATGGCCTACACAGGACAAAGTGCAGGATTTCAGATGTACAGTGCAAATCATTAATATGTACACATCAACCAGATCAAACATGAGACATGAGTTAACATGACAAATTTACTGATTATACATTTCCAGGGAGATGGTCAGATAAATAAAAGTAAATGAATGATTTCCATTTCTAAGGAATTGACGGGAGTGAAACAATAATTTTCATTCAAAAGGCAGGCTGGTTAATAGGTTATGGTTATGATGTTATGCAGAGCACATGCATGATGTTATGGGCACTGATGAGTATAATAATGGCTGATAGATGTGACTTTACTTTTCAGGAGAGCGGAAATATAATTTGATGAAGGAATTAACACCTATTATTCCAAACCTTGGAGAGGATCATGTAATATATGTTATGTGTTCACCACAGACACAGCTAGATGTGGGACACGGGTCACAGTCTCCACATTCAGGGCAGAAGAGAACAGCTGATCTATGATACGCCAGGAGAGGAGGAGATACTTGCGGCTTTGTTTCCCTCAGTCACCTGACACTGAGCACACAGGTCAAGATATTCAGCCCCGAGTAGGGGCGCAGCTCCGGCTAAAAACGTGTTTACTGTTCAAACAAAAAAAAAGACGTGTCGAACCGGTCAGAACAATATTTAAACACAGACACGAATAACGTCGCCGCTTGGAAGAACACAAATCAGTAGCAGGACCTGACTGACTGAAAAGACCAATAATCAGGAAAATGTGCTATTTAACAAAGGATGTAGTTTGGAACTGGAACCCCACAGTGGTAGAAACATCTAACCCATGATTACATAAGAACAAAGCAATATCCTCACATCATGCTGGGAGTCAATACAGGTTGCAATGTCACTATAAAAATACAGTGCTCCGCCATGTATCCATGTAGATCTAAGGATGAAACATGAAGTACTCCAATATCTGGGGGAAAAAATGGTCCTGATAAGGTCTCGTCACCAAACTGGTGGCAAACTACCGTACCTGATCTTAACGCAGTCTCATAATATATATCATGTATCATGCAGTCATAATGTCACATCATTACATGGTGACTGTAACCTCATACAATAATAACACCACCACAACACAATGCATGCTTTTCAAATGACAAGAGGACTTTAGCGCATGAGTGAGGCGAGTCTGCAACAAACTGCCCGCTAACGGAGAGTCGGGGCAGTCATGGCTGTATACAGGCTCACCAGGCTGACCGGTCAGACAGCAAAAACAGGACACACTCGCTCACACGTGCAAACAGCGCAGGACCTCATGCACAGATGAGTAAAAGAAGCAGCCCTGGGTATTCACACATTCATGTCATCAGAAGGACCAATCCGACTGGAGTACACGCCTTTGTATTCCAGTCCCCGCACACAAGGTCCGAGCCGTGATTCGAACTCACAGGTGTGAGGCCAGATTTCCAAGCACCGCACCAACATGTGGGCAAAAACATGACTCTCAATCATTCACATATACACACTTCCTTCTTCCTTCAGAAAAGTGCTAATTATCAATTCAAAGCATTTCACTGCATATCATACAGTGTATGACTATGTATGTGATAAATAAAATTTGAATTTGAATTCATCAAGTAAAACTAATTAATCTCACGTTGTAATGAGTGAAACACAAATCAATTCTTAAAACTAAAGCTAGCTATGATGATGAGGGCCAGGAAGATAATCGGTTTCAGTTTTCTCAATAGTTCAGCTGATCAATTTATTTCATTTAATTGCCGCTGTGAAGCATGTGACAATGTACATTGTGCATTTAAATATTTTCATGTTGGATTTCACCTTTCTGCGTAAAAATGCACAATACACAGATGTAACTGCTGTAGCAAATTCTGGATGTGATGAAGGCATGAATCAAAGTTCTATCAGGAAAGGAGAGTGATGGACCAGATGGAGCAATGGACGTGATTGACTTGTTGATGGTGACAAACGGTCGCCTCCTCTTGACAGTCCCAGTGATGTTGTGGGAGCATTCAAGGAGACAGACACGAATCCCAGAATTTCTGACAGGAAGGGGGCCAAAGAAACGATATCAGCCCAGTTGAAGTTCTGATGAAACCACTAGTAACATGTGACGCAGGTATCATGCAGGGCGAAACCGAGGCTGTCAGGAATTCATCATGCTGGAGGAGAGCAGAGAGCAGTGTTTCCACGTCCTCTGCCCATTACTCCACTGCTCAGAGGCAATAAACTTCACAATTCAAACTTTGCATATAACTGAAGGGTAAAAAAAAATGTCTGATATTTAGCCCAGACAATGAAAATGTTGCTTGTTTAAAGTAAATTTGACCAGGTAAGCGGTTAAGGAAGCGGCCCCGTAATCAGAAGGTTGCCGGTTCAAATCCCGATCCGCTGAAGGTGCACATTTTGTTGTGTCACCGTGTGCTGTGCTGCGTATCACAATGACGATCACTTCACTTTCACTTCACTTGATATCTGGTTTTCTGGCCCAATAAGCCCTTGTGGACCATACGATTTCAGTTTTGTAATTCATTTGGAAATTGGTCCAGAAGAGTTCAGTGATTGGACAATGAAAATGGCGCTTACATTTTAACAGGCTCTGGTGCTTCTACCGCGGCCCCCGGAACAGCAGACATCCCCGTAGCATCAGAGCCTGTTAAACCGTAATCTCCAATGGGTGAAAGCCCTTCCTGTGAGTTAATGTCCAATCACTATTATGGCTCCACCCACTCATAGCTGGAGCTGAGCTGGAAGTGACGCAGACGCAGAAAAACACTCATACACAGATGCTTAATTCGGTAATTAAGCATTACTTTGGCCGGTTGAATGACTATTCAGACATGAAACTAAACATAGAAGTCACGCTGTTTACTGACACCGTTCTGTTCAAAAGTGAAAGTAAAATTCAAGCGAAGCTCATTGGAAGCTGCCCAGTCGCACTATGGCATATAACTCAACTAAGTAAATCACACGAATGCCAGCTGATAGCTCCGCCCCACCACACAACACATCTGTTACAAACCACAGTAAAACGACTGTAAAACTGTCTAATGAAAATGCTTTAGAACCCACTGAAAACAAACCAAGAACAGTACCATGGGATACCTGTACTGTTGCACCCCTAACACACACACACCCTGCTCATGTAAAGACAGTCTGCTATGAAAACGCTGGACCGTATCGACTATACTGATAGACCAGAAACAGAAAACTGATCAGTCGAGATGTTCTCTCGGTTGCCATGACGTTAGTCATTTACTCGAATGGTTCCTTTATAGGCAGCTGGGCATCTGAAAAATGGTTTTTCTGGTGCAGGAGGTGAGTGTTTGTCTACTGCCATTGTTAATTCGAAATGTAGACGTCTTTGTATGGTTTGTGTAATGTGTCAGAGTTCTTTTCCTCAAAAAAATGTATTAAGAAATATCTTCATCAACAAACATTTTTGACATGATAATGTGAGACATGTCAGAATTCATGTGATAACTAAAACAAAATATATTACATTGATGACTATCAAAAACTAAATATGGTTTACAACAATAACATTATATTAAAATGTTTAGTTGACAAAAACTAGATGAGATTTTATTTCCTCAGGTTATTACATTGTGGTTTCTGATCTCCCATCCAGTCAAACAGATGCAGTCACTTCCGCAATCACAGAATGAATTACATTTCAGGATGCTTCTGATGGATGAGCAGATGGCTGGGAGAAGGTGACAAAGCCATCTTTGGACGCACTTTCTTTAGAAAAGAAATCATAGCATCTTCCGTGTATGTAATGGATGTAGAGTATTCTTGAGACTATAAGGTAACAATAATATATATATATATATATATATATATATATATATATATATATATATATATATATATATATATATATATATATATATATATATATAGATAGATAGATAGATAGATAGATAGATAGATAGATAGATAGATAGATAGATAGATAGATAGATAGATAGATAGATAGATAGATAGATAGATAGATAGAGAGAGAGAGAGAGAGAGAGAGAGAGAGAGAGAGAGAGAGAGAGAGAGAGAGAGAGAGAAAAGAAGAACTTTAAATTATGAAATGGGACTAATGACAAGTTGAGGCAAAGACTAGACTAAAACTAAAATTAAAAGTTTCAGTTATCTGTTACTTGTTTTCGGTTGTAAAACGCGATGTCACCCTGAACTTCGTTGCCCTCCCCACCAGAACGAGCTCATCCAATTAGAGGATGATTGTAGGGTGTATTTAGAGATGGGGAATGGTCAGGAGAGGTGTGCTTACTTTAGCCCGGGTTGGTGCCAGACCTGGACGACTGCAGCTTGCTGTGCAGGCTGCTTATTTCCCCGTCTACCGGCAGTTTTAGGATTTGTATCAGGCGCTGATCACCGTCTATCGCTGCAGTTGGCTGTGAGGCTGCTTATTTTATCCTCCACATCAGTGATGCCAAATGATGGCCGATTTGGTTCTTATTTCTCTGTCTTTTCTTTGTATTTGTGAGCACCTTTAAACACTCTAAATAAGCTGGCACTTTTGACTTATTTTGTTGGACGGCATTAACATTTTTTTGGAGGGGAGGTGAATTTCAAATGTAAAAACACAGAAAAACATCAGCTGCTAACCAACAGCGCATGATTTTTTAGAAACCATGCAAACTGAACCTTTAATCGTAGATCTGGAGAAAAATGCTCTATGCTGAAATGGTGAAATCGGAAAAACCATTAACCCCAGTATAAGAGCTTCAAGAGGCACCTGTCCCCACCGTCTCCATGGCAATGGACACGGTGACAAGCTTGTTTGCTCACTTTGTTTAAACCTTAAACACGCGCATGGATTTAAAAAAAAAAAAAAAAAGCCACCCTGACAAATGATTTCCATATTAACCGACAATAAGCAGAAGACTGCCTGAAGCTTGGGGCTTCACAAAACCATGACATTAAACCAGCTCTTCTTCATCACTGTACCAGGAATAAAAATCCCTCTTTTCTCCTCAGCCTAATCAGAAAAATAATGTACAACAATCGAATCAGATCAGCTCGGCTCCACCTTCCCCATCGTTGATTATTGCGGCCTGTGTCGTGGGAACCACAACCTCAGACACACCAAAACAGTAACCTCTCAGCAGGGAAGCTACGTTCTCCATCGCTATAATCAATACTCGTCCGGTTCAATAACCTGGCATCCGCAGCGTCAGGTTACTCGGTCACTCAACACACTACGCTGTGCTTTCAATGTCTGAAAATGCATTGATTTTATTGATGTTCAAATGAAGAAAGGATGAAAGACAATAACAGCTATGGACCTAATCCTCCAATCTAATCCGGTTTTGACGCTTGAACCTGTCATAAAATGTTGGTACCAGATTTTATGATGTCCATGACTAGTCACACAGCAGGTCCATATAGAGATGTCACCAGCACCACCAACACCTTGTATTGCCAAGACTCTGGAAACAACTTTTTTTTTTTTTTTTTAATAAGAGTACCACCCACTATCAGCCACAGCACAAGGTCCACCAGGAAAGACCTGAGCAAACGTAAGCAATCATAAACACAGCAGACCATATCAGAGACTCTTCAGAAGCACCGGACTCATGACTAAAAGTTGTTCAGGTTTAAGTACATGAGTATTTTACTGCCGTTGGTAAGGAAAGAAACTCTACCCACCAGGGAACTGTCCCTGTAACAACCAGTTGTATGTCACTCTGCATTGTATGTAGCCTGCGGTAGCAGCCTAGCGAGTGAAACAGAAGACCATAAAATCACAGGGTCAAACCCCACTTACTGCCATTGTGTCCCTGAGCAAGACACTTAACCCTGAGTGTCTCCGGGGGGGGGGACTGTCCCTGTAACTACTACAAGTCGCTCTGGATAAGGGCGTCTGATAAAAGCCGTAAATGTAAATGTTGTATATGCAAATGTAAATGACTGGAACTCCCAGGATATTTATTCACTGATTCGGATTCCTTATAAATATTAGGAAACACATGGAGAGACAGAAAAAGACTAAATGACAAAAAGTGCACAAGTGAAATCTACGATAATCAGGGCTAGGACTCATGATGACGAAGCAGCTATTGGAAAAACATATTCAGTTGCTTCAGAGAATGACCTTCATGTGACTTAATGACACTTGACTCTGGTAAAGTCTGCAAAAGAGGAGTGGCCAAAGTAGAGCTGAAAAACCTCCTTGTGTGTGACCCTCCAGAAAGACTCCAGCATTCACCAAGATTTTTAATAATATTTCAATTCAGATTTAAAAATGTTTTCCCTTGACAACTTTTGGGTTAGGAGTAGTTTTTAATCATGTAAAATGTGGTAAGATCAGAACAAGATCATCAGAGGACACTTTTAGTTTAAATGTCCCCTGAAATTAAATGTTTTTTTTTTTTTTGCTTTTATATCGGTCTTAGTGGTCCCCAATACTGTATCCGGAGTCTCTTTCCGAAGTTCAGCCGTGGTGCAGAATTACAGCCACAATGAGATTTCCCCAGGACGCACCGATTTGGTGTCTGCAGCTTTAAATGCTAATGAGGAGGAGAGAGGCGGGACGAGGAGGAAAGTGGCCTGTAGAAGCTGAGCGGGCATTCTCGGAAATTACGTCAACACAGGAGCAGCTGAAGGTAGGAAGAGGAGGAGGAGGAGGAGTGTGCTGAACAGCGAAGATGAATGAAACAGATTCTGCTGATCACATTTTTGTTCTACTGAACAATCTGCAAGTTGAAATGCCAGCTATGAAACTACTTATTAAAATTTGCACACATTACGCTATTACATGTATCTTATATTGTCAATTACCCTGGTTGGAAAAAAAAACAACACACTTTAAAATGCACTTCTTGTCAGGAGATGATCCCAGTGGATTAAACAGATCGTGCGGAGGTCACGTAAAATGTTATAGGAAATAAAGCGGTCACGTACTGTATAATGAACAAAGGTACTCTGTACAAGCCACCTGCATGTTTAACATGTGCAGGTATGATGCATTTAAACAGATCAGACACAGTTACGCTAAATTATTTTTAAAAAGTACCACACAGGCTTCTAAAAACCTATTTGTATGTTTTTGCCTGGTGATGTATCACAGAACTGACAAAAGACCTATTGATTAAAAGTGTTTATGCATGGATGTAACCGGAGTTTCTTAAACTGAAATTAATTAAATTCTTAAATAATACTCTTTGGAATGAAACTAGGCCTATAAAGACAAATTCAGGTCAAAAATCTCAAAGTAACACACAATGGGGATCTTAGCTTTGCCACTATTTTATTTAATTCACCTTCACTCTAATTTCACAAAATGTATAACTTTTAATCCGTTTCATTGACTTTTCTCATGTTCTAATGTAGGGGAGTGTATTGGCAAGGACCTCACGATACGATACCAATCACAATACGATTATATCACGATATATTGTGCTAATGTACATATGGCGATATTCTACAGTTCACTGGAAATGTAAAAGCAGGGCTGAAATACAAGATGCTGTGATCGGTCTGTCATGTTATTTCACTTTGCCTGAAATGCCAAGCAGTTATTCAAAGTACAGCGCCACCTACAGGAGTGGAGGTTGTACGCACACGCCGACTCTCGTCTCTCTGCCGACCTCACTAAAGACAGACTAAATGTGTATACAGGAATATCGATATTTCATGGCCCTGTATCGATACAATATCACCAGGAAAAATATTGCGTTATATTGTTATATCAATATTTTCCAGCACCCCGATTCTACTGCATTGTTTTCAAAAAAACATTATTTTTTCATATTTGTATACTTGTATTTTTTTTTTTTTTTTAATTTATTACCACTGCTCCAATCCAACAAACAAACACCTCAACACATCATGAAGCCGGTGAAATTATGATCAACGCGTCCTCTCCAGAGAGAAGGGTGGTAGTAGCCTAGTGGGTAACACACCCGCCTATGAACCAGAAGACCAAGGTTCCAACCCCACTTATTGCCATTGTGTCCCTGAGCAAGACAGGGGGGGGACTGTCCCTGTAACTACTGATTGTAAGTCGCTCTGGATAAGGGTGTCTGATAAATGCTGTCAAATGTAAATGAGAATAAGCACGAAGCAGCAAGACGTGAAGGGTCTCCACGCCATGGCCACCACAGTGACAAAGTGACCTGGCAGGTCGGCCTTCCTGCTCGGGCCCCGCCCGCTCTTCTCTCACTCCCTCACCGCCTCTCATTCATTCTGACAAGCGTCGCCTCGCCACACGCCACACTTCCCACCAGCCGCAAGGTCACAGACGTGACCCCGGCGTGCCAACTTCGCCGGAGACATAACTGCCACTGGTGTCACCTGGCAGGTGACGGGGCCACTAGTGACCTCGGCCCCGCACCCCCGCGTCTCTCAGGCTCCTGTTCATTGTACAGCGACGCTGTGGGGTTTTGCGTAGAGTCGCGCAAAGCCCCTAATCTGCTTACCAGGTTGAGAACCGTCTCCACGATGTCCCGGTTGGAAACTTCCCCAACTTCCACCAGGCCCGCCAGCACGGCGAATTTCATGCGCATCCCGCGTATGGGGACGCCGGGAGCGGGGGGCGCCGTTGCCATTTTGTCGCCGGTGTCACCTGTCCGGGCGGGGGACGGCGCGTCCGCGCTGGCCATGGCTGCAGGGGAGGGGGGGAGAGACAGAGAGAGAGAGACAGATGGCGGTCACAGGTAACGCACCTGTTCGGCTGGCTATCCGCTTTCAGCCCTCTCCTTCCCCATCCACAGGCGGCCGGCAGGAAACTCGGCCGGCGGCCGGGAAACTTACCGCGGCGGCGGCGCGCAGGGAACTTGCGAGCGCGGCTCGGGTAAACGTCGGCGGGCAGCTGTCCGCGCGTCGCCGCGGCGTCCTCCCTCCGCACAGGCGTCCGCTGGGTCCGGGCGTCGCTGTTAGGGCTCCCGCGGCGTCATCTCTTCCTGATTCACCTCCCCGCAGCTCCTCTCCGCCATGACAGTGCCGGCGCATGCGCAGTCCCCGCCCGCTGCCGGCGCCGCGCGGCTCAGGTGTGTCGCAGGTGGCCGCCATGGATGACAGAAGGTGGCCTCTGCGTTCAGCCCGTCAACCTTGTTCGGCGGTGGAAGGCCAGTGGAGGGGTGTGTGGGGGACCACCATGTTTCCTGTCCGTGGTCCGAGACTAAAAGCACGTCTGAATATCCAGGACTAGCCTTAATCTCCGAACAGGAAACCGACCATTTATGTTTCAATCCCGGAACAAGGCAGACATTTACATTTACATTTACAGCATTTATCAGACGCCCTTATCCAGAACTAGTTACAGTAAGTAGTGACAGGGACAGTCCCCCCCTGGAGCAACTTAGGGTTAAGTGTCTTGCTCAGGGACACAATCGCAGTAAGTGGGATTTGAACCTGGGTCTTCTGGTTCATAGGCGAGTGTGTTACCCACTACCAGACCGGGTGGAAAAGAATGCATGGGGCATTTGCATCCTGGTAGAGCGAGCAGGGGGCAGATGTGTGGACATCTGCCGAGGTCTGGACACTGAAGTGGCATGACAGCTCGAGCGGCCCACTGGACGGTCGCTAATGTAGAGTTCACACACAAGTGAATCAACAGGGCAGCCTGTTTCCCTTGGATATGGACGTTAAGTGGGACAAGAGTTTTTTTAAGGGCTTCAATCAGCTCTTGTGCTGTTTGGTGTCTACAGAGTGATTTTTATCGGTCGGTGGGTCCTGGGAGGCTGAAAACTCCATCACGTAACCCACACGCCACGTCAAGAGAGACTGGAAATAACACATAATAAAAACCACATTAATAAAAAATTATATATATATATATATATATATATATATATATATATAAAATCAGCAGACTGTGCTGGCATCAAGATCAGCATCAAGACGGAGCCTCAAAAAGAACCAACCCCGGGCAGATCTCTCCCCTTTCCGCTCGTCTCCCTCACTGCATCTGTTACTGAATGTAGAGCTCTGTAATGAGGGGAGAGTGTGTGACTGCAGTCACATTTCGCCTCTGGGGCATTTACCCTTGAGGGTAAATAAGATGCGTAGTAACCGCTGTCATGCCACGTGGATGCTGGCAACTGATCCCCTTTATTACTGAATAATGTGTGAATGCACTTACCTTGTTTCATGTGACCTTTTAAATTAAATGTGTACACCAGAGGGAATGTGCTGAATGACATCTCATTCCAATCTAATTTTGAAGTTTTATTTATGTACTAATAAAACTACTCTACAATTGCCATAGGATATAAGTGGATGTAAGTTAAAAAAATTGCATTTTGAATAGGCAATGACAACTTTCTAATTAACAAATGAATACCATTGGCTTTTTTAATTGCAACGGAAATAATAATAACACGACTTATAGGAAGGCAACGTGACGTCACTGCTCCACGAGGGGGCACCACGGCGCCTAGTCGGAAATATCGCGAGGTTTCGCTGCTCCCGCTCTCGTCTTAATTCTCGCGTGGCTTCCCCCCTCCTTCCTCTTTCGCTCCCTGTGTTCGACATGGCAGTCGGCAAGAATAAGAGACTGACCAAAGGTGGCAAGAAAGGTGCCAAGAAGAAGATGTGAGTGGTTTAATTCGGCCCGCGGCGACGGAGGACGCTCTCCTCCGTGCATATAGTGGGGATTTAGGCTGAATATGCCGACGATTACTTAGATGTTAACCGGATTCTGTTGGCTAGTCGCGTAGGGGCGCTTCGATAGCTGCTCGCGGTTTTTGTAAAGTCGGGGCGGCTTTTATTTCTCCGTGGACTCGGGCGGAGATCCACGCAGGAGCCGGGCCTGCACCGTGAACCCTACGTGCTTGTGCGGATTATTCCTCCTCTGCTCCCCTAAATCCCGGTTTTCCTAGAATGTCTATATCTTTACGCGCCGGGGCCGAGTTAATGGCTGACCTCAGGACAGCTGTAGTGTTTTAATTAGCCTTCCGAATGACATACGAAAGTCTCTTTTGATGTGTGTTTTTCCTCTTTCTTTTTCGTAGCGTCGACCCCTTCTCCAAGAAGGATTGGTATGATGTCAAGGCGCCGGCCATGTTCAACATTCGCAACCTGGGCAAGACTTTAGTCACCAGGACTCAGGGAACCAGTAAGATCTTCCTTCGTCCCCATCTTTTTATTGTTACTGCCTGTGTCGAGGATGAGTAATGGTTTTAGTATAGTGGTTGTAGTTGCATTGTGCCCTAAGTTGCTCCAGGGTGGACTGTCCCTGTGTCACTGCTAAGTGCTGTAAATGTAAAATGGCAGCAGTCTTTTAATCCAAATAAAAGGTAACTGTCGTTTCTTTGAACTTTAACGTCCTCTGCAGGGATCGCCTCTGATGGGCTGAAGGGTCGCGTGTTCGAGGTGAGTCTTGCGGACCTGCAGAACGACGAGGTCGCCTTCCGCAAGTTCAAGCTCATCACCGAGGATGTGCAGGGAAAGAACTGCCTGACCAACTTCCACGGGATGGACCTGACCCGCGATAAGATGTGCTCCATGGTGAAGAAGTGGCAGGTAAGGCCGTAGAACCTCCGCCAATTACCCCGGTAATGGGCAATATGTTTGACCCTGATAATGGTGCATCATTGAGTTGTAAACCAAAAACATACAAGTATTTATTTGCGCATGTTGATCATTTTAAAAGTTTAATGTTTAAAGTTTTGGTAACAGATCATAATCTGATTACAGATTACTGTACATAACAGATTACTTACCTGCCAAGGGAGATACCGTGATCAAGAAGGCGGTTCACCCAGGGCGAGGCTCAGCCATTGCACTTTGGCTGTGCTGACCCCTGCGAATTCCCCAAATGTGGGAAATCACGACTTCATAATTTCTGGTAGTGGGGGACTGCGTTTGCGCTCTCCCCTGATATTTTTGGGGGCAGCGGTTGCCTAGCGGTTAAGGAAGTGGCCTCGTAATCAGAAGGTTGCCGCTTCGAATCTCGATTCGCCACTGAGCAAAAGCACCGTCCCCACACACTGCTCCCCGGGCGCCTGTCATGGCTGCCCACTGCTCACTCAGGGTGATTGGTTAAATGCAGAGGACAAATTTCACTGATGTCGTGTGAGCGTTGAGCTGAGAACTCACAGGTCCAGAATACTGGAATTTGCTTTTTGGCAGTCCCTCTGCATTTTGGTTTGGCGAAAGTACCAAAGTGAAATTGGCCTGATCACATCTCCACACATTACCTTATTCTTGACTCTTCAGCTTTTGTATGTCAGCCGTTTTTATAGTCAACTGCGGCAGGGTTCGAATGCATGGCAGAAAATTGCCACGGTTGCCAATTCTGCATTCGAAAAGACATTCCATAAGTGTGTGCGAGTTGTAAAGAGTTCGGTGCAGGGGTACAGGAGCCTTCTTGGTCTCGGGGTGGAGATCTTTTCTCTTCAGTTTGTGTAATCCGGTGAAAGCATTGCGGTGTCTTTATTAATTGGTTTTGACGTTGCGTTTCTGAACCCGTTTCCTCCTGTAGACCATGATCGAGGCACATGTGGATGTGAAGACCACCGATGGGTACCTGCTCCGGCTCTTCTGTGTGGGCTTCACCAAGAAGCGCACAAACCAGATCAGGAAGACATCGTACGCCCAGCACCAGCAGGTCCGTCAGATTCGCAAGAAGATGATGGAGATCATGACCCGTGAGGTTCAGACCAATGACCTGAAGGAGGTGGTCAACAAGCTGTAAGTCTGAAGTTGTGTTTGAGCGTCTGGGTCCTGGGCCATGTAACAGAAAACCCTGTACTTCATCCACCATCCTGCAGGTTTTATAATCATAAAGAAGCGGACTGTGTGGTCAAATCCCGTAATGCCAAGGTGCCACTGAGGTCCCCTTGACCCCCACACAATGCACACTAATGGTGATTGGTTAAATGCAGAGGACTTGTGCTGTGCTACACTGTGTTTCACTTCTTCATCTAATGTTTCATTGTGCTACACCTTTGAAAGTGAAGTGATTTGTCATTGTGAAAGACTGCAGCTCGGCACACGGTGACACAACGAGTCCTCTGCATTTTACCCATCACCCATGGCGAGCAGTGGGCAGCCATGACAGGAGCCCGGGGAGCAGTGTGTGGGGACGGTGCTCTGCTCAGTGGCCCCTTGGCGACTAGGCCACCACTGACTTGCCTGGCTGCTTCATGGGTCTTGTGGCCATTAGAATTTAACCTAACGTGCCTATGTGATTTTCTTATGAAATGATCTCTTTGTCTGAAATTTGCGACCTCTGTCCTTACAGGATCCCTGACAGCGTCGGCAAGGACATTGAGAAGGCTTGCCAGTCCATTTACCCCCTGCATGATGTCTATGTCAGGAAGGTCAAGATGTTGAAGAAGCCCAAGTTTGAATGTGAGTTGATGTTCCCTGCTGAGTCTTATGTTGGTTTAAATTTTTCAGTGTTTGGTCATTTCCAGTTTTCATCTCCCTCTGGTCTGTCTGCAGTGGGCAAACTGATGGAGCTGCATGGTGAGGGAGGTACCAGTGCTGCCGCGAAGCCCACTGGAGATGATACTGGAGCAAAGGTGGAGCGTGCTGATGGCTATGAGCCTCCCATCCAGGAGACTGTCTGAGCTCTCACCCTTTTCCAAATAAAGATGTAAATTTGAGATCTTGTGTGCGTTTTTCTTTCCCTGAACTTTGGGTTCTAGCAGGAAGTCCTGCTTAAACTTTTAAACTGTTCTGTTAAGATCCTCAGAACAAACCTGTTTTCGTGATAATGTGGGGTCCAATAGAAATGTTCTAAATTAACCTGTTTTTCACGTACTTTTTAAAGTACGATAAGCTGATTATTAAAGTGAATTTTCGTAAATAGTTGCATTAATAAAGCGTCATGTTATCATAGTTCAAATGATAACAAACATAATTCTGTTTTTGACTGTCCTCAACATCTGCATACTTCGATTAAAGACTTGATTATCATTGGACGTACACAGTATGAGATTGTGGTCCTGCAAAATGCCATCCAATATATAGGAAATAGAGCAATAGAAAATGAGGGTAATATAATAATAAAGAATTTAAAGAATATTTAGATTAACTTGTAACTTTCCTATTGTCGAACTTGTGTACAGAATCTACAGCAGTGAATAAAAAGATTGTATTCATTGTTGGGGTCCTAGTAAACCGGAATTGATCTCTTCATCGACGGTAACTTGAAAAAACGTTGTAAGTCGCTCTGGATAAGGGCGTCTGCCAAATGCCGTAAATGTAAAATAAAGATACATATAATACAAAATACATACAGTACAGGCCAAAAGTTTGGACACACCTTCTCATTCAATGTGTTTTTTTTTCATGACCATTTACGTTGGTAGATTCTCACTGAAGGCATCAAAACTATGAATGAACACATGTGGCGTTATGTACTTAACAAAAAAAGGTGAAATAACTGAAAACATGTTTTATATTCTAGTTTCTTCAAAATAGCCGCCCTTTACTCCGATTACTGCTTTGTACGCTCTCGATGACCTTCAAGAGGTCATCACCTGAAATGGTTTTCAAACAGTCTTGAAGGAGTTCCCAGAGGTGTTTAGCACTTGTTGGCCCCTTTGCTTTCACTCTGCGGTCCCAACTCACCCCAAACCATCTCGACTGGGTTCAGTTCCGGTGACTGTGGAGGCCAGGTCTCCACTTTTTGTTAAGTACACAACCGAAACCGAGGGCAGCATCTGAAACACCCCATGTCCCAGGTGTGGGTAGGCTCTTGTGATGCGGCTGTCCTTCTTGGGACAGCGGGTGTTGTAGAGGTCTTTTAGGGAAGGATGGGCATGACCAATGATTTTCCCTGCAGTGTTGACCTTCTGTAGTGACTTCTTGCCTGCCACCATGCATCCCAAGTACAGAGATGCACACTGTGTGGAAGGCATCTTCAGTCGATCTGATAGCTCTGTATGGGTCAGGGCCAGACAAATGTCGGAGAGAGGTAGGATGAGATGTGGTTCTTCCAAAACACTTCATCATGACAGATATCACTGCAACTGCTTGGTAGTTGTTGAGTCTGCTGGTGGTGGTGTGTTTGGCCAGTGGGATGGCATGGTGGAATAGAGGACTGGGATAATGACACGTTGAAAACCCTGGTGGCAGGACCGGACAGCTGGTCAGTCACCCTGTTTAGTCCAGCAGCCATTGAAGGGTTTACTGCCCTCAGCTCCATGCTCCTGCATTGGTGTTTAGCCACCTTGTTTGAGCACATGCAGCAGGATAGTTCTCTTAAAAAACCCTCACATCACCCCCATTGCGCCAAAGTACATAAAGAAAATAAGCATTTGAAATTGCAAAACTTTCAGGGCTGCTGGTAATTTTGGACCATGACTGTTTATCAAAAGGGCAGTAACCCACATAAGCAACTAAGTAACACAAATCAACTCTTGCTCCTTTTCTTAATGTAACTATAGATTTCTTTTGAAATTACACCCACACTATAAATAGAAGCAGCTCAATAGCTGCCGTCTTGCTCCTATAGGAACAGAAATGAAGTGTCTTGTCCGTTCTGGAGGACATGGCAAAATAAATGCATCGAGTGACTGAGGAAAAACAGTTTTCTCTGCGAGATTTTCATGTTGATTTGTAAACCAGCTGCTAATAGAGATTAGTCAATCGTGAATAAGCCAAATTTGAAGAGAGCCGGCTCTTTAAAGCGAACGATCAGAGCTGGCACTTGCCTGAAATACCTCCTCTGACCACGCATAGACAAATGGAAGAGTTGAAGACGGTTCAACTCTGCACTGCAGCTCGCACATCAGAGTGTGGTGTGGTTGTGGAAAACGGCACCACCTCCCTTTGTCCACTGAACATCAAGTACTTTTTTACACAATACTGCTCAGAATTTCTCGTCACAGCGATAATATTTCGTGTTGTTGACCTCATTTTATTAATTCTTCAGACTTGCTGCAAACAGCAGCTCTTTGTCCTGGCCTATAAAAGTACTTGGTTCAAGGAGAGAAGGGCTCTAAATATGAACCTGTTAAACATCCATGACCACATTAATGTACGTAAGCTTTCTTTAAGGACCATGTTGCGAGCATATCTGTCAAAATCACCAAAAGACAGAAATATTGAGTATTCTCACCACAGTAGGTCAAGAAGTAGCTCATACAAATAAATTCAACTCTGCTATGATGCTGTGCCGATCATTTAGACTTTACTGCCAAATGAAACATGGAGTGTACAAATTCCATTTCTGCTCCAGTAAATACATTATGAAAAAGAAATAATTAGAAATGAATAATGGAAATAAAAGAAATGAATAATGGATTTGAAAAATGTACTGTCTGAGTTCAAAAGTAAGTAATGCCTGTTCACAATTGATCTCCGGTGCAGTATGCATAATTATGAACACGTTAGTAATGTCGTAAAAGTAAACAATTAAATGGACAAAGGTATACTCTCACAACTTTTCTGTAAACACAGAGAAAACAAGTACACTATGCTCTCCTTTGCAGTGAATGTGTCAGAATACTACAAGTCGGACCACCAGGAGATGAGGTAAAGAGCACTCCTATCGGAAAGTCTGGAAGCATAATTGTCAGCAGATGCACAAATGTAGTTTGTGTTCAAACAGATCATAAACACATCAGTGCTTTTCACATCACATTATAAAGAAGAAAAAAAAAAAAAAAAAGACCATTTTGGATAGTCTAAAAGTCCCTTGCAATAATATTGTTTGAGCTTTTTTGAACTCTAGGCCAGGATAAAATAGTTTCAGTTTGCCAATGATTTGATCTTCTCAGTTCAAATCTTTGAAAGTCTTTGAAAGAGTGACTATCAAGAAGGTAATAATTGTATAAGCAATGAAAACATCCATATTCTTCTTTACTCCTATTCTATGTTAAGCAAAACATTATTTTAATATGGTATCATGACAGTTCATCATAATAACACTTGTTTCCCTCCACTTCTTTTCATGGCGTCAGCAGAACTGCACATAAGCTGTAGGAAAGTATCCCTCTCTGCCATTGAAACACCCACTGCACCACTGTTCATCAACGCGAGCTGTAACCAGGATACGGTCACCCTGCCGGAAGGGCAGGTCATCGTCTGTCTCAGCAGCGTAGTCATATAGAGCCTCCGCCCATTCACCCCAATCTGCTTCCTCCTTCAAATGAGAGAAAATCAAGAGTCACAGAGGATCAGCTTCTATCACACAACATCACCAGTCATAATTCACATCTAGAGAATTCATTTACAAATCTTTACAAGGAGGGCCAATAATTGTGGGAGGCAACACACACACTGGACAATGAACATACCTGTGATTTTGAAGGCAGGCCAGAGGAAGCAGTCATACCTGTAAAAAAGTTTTTTTGAAGTTTAAACTTTGAATCAAGAATTCTAATTGAACTATACTTTATACAGCAAAACAACATTAGCTACCAATGGAAAATGGCTTACTTTGTGCTCATTAAATGAAAGGGGTAATTTTTATCATATATTTATTAAATTTCCTCATAATAGCCCATAGAGGAAATACAGCACCTGACAAGTCTTGTCGCTTATCTATTTTGTAGAAACACCTGCTATTAACCTGACTTTTAATTAATCAATTGGTGTTAGAAATAGCTCATATAAAAAGCTAAAAGTTTTGTCGCCTATACAGAAATTGAACAAATTTACTGCAAATACAAAAATGTCAGCAAATTAAGTCGTGGTGCTGTGAGATCCAAATTTAATATCTTATATGACTTCCGCGACTTTGAAAGACTGCAGCCATGCGGTTTGGCAAGGATTCATCCAATTTATTGATGAAGTCATCAGGAATAGCAAAGAAAGCAGTCTTGCATGCCTCCCAGAGTTCATCAATATTCTTTGGTTTCGTCTTCCATGCTTCCTCTTTCATCCTACCCCACACCCCAGACCAAGATTTTTCCACCACCAAACTTCACTGTTTTCTTTGTGAATCTCAGATCAATGCAGGCTCCAGTAGGTCTCCTGCAATATTTGCAGCGACTGTGGTGTAATTCAACCAAAGATTTATCTGAAAAATCCACCTTCTGCCACTTTTCCAGCGTCCATCCTTTTAGCAGGCTGTGGGCCTTGGCAAATGCCACACATTTTTCAGTTGTCTTTTGTCTATTGCTGGCTTCTGGGCACTGATTATACCATGGAGTCCATTTCGAGACAGAATCCGACAAACTGTTCTGGTTGACACAGGGACTTCAGGTGACCAGGTCACATGGAGCTCTGCTGCAGTGGAGAATGGGCTGGCCCATTCGAGCAGTTGTCTTGCAGGGTCTGCCTGACCTGGGCCTGTCAAAAATGTCTCCAGTCTCTTCAAATCTTTTTTTTATCCTCTGTACTTGATGCTGAGACACATTGAAGGTGTCTGCCACATCAGCAGTGGATCTGGTCTTCAGCCTCTTGATATTCAACACTTTAGTCTCGGAGTGAATCTCAGGCATGTTTGCAGAGGTCTAGTTGCAGTTGATGTGAAGGTCTATTGTACGGGGGTCTTTTTATAAACACCTGAGACCTAATTCATCCATTATTAGTCACAGGTGAAGCTCATATGACAAGGCGACAACACTTATGTCTTCACAAAAATTGACTCAATTGGCTTTACCAAGCTTTGAATATTAGAATTTTTTTTGACAGATTTGTTTTGCGCTGAAACATTTCTTGTAAAAAAAAAAAAAAATCTTGATTAGAAATATATTTCAGCGGCACTTGAGGTCAATTTGTACACAAGCGTCAAGACTTTTGTCAGGGATTGTACAGTAACAACAATAACATAGCATAGCCAATGAAATGGGCCTTGGTGAGTTTGAACTGCTGGAAACAGGGATTGTGGTTCTGTGTTTGTTTTTTCATTTTATTGTGTCAATAAAAGTATGATAACCTGCTTATGCTTATGAAAACAAACCAAGACAGGTGGCAACCTTGAAGAAGCCAAATTGTTGATTGGAACCTACCACTGAGATTAATCAGCAGTATTCCAAGATGGATACAACCAAAAACTTCCAAAGAGCAGATTTTAACAAAACTTTCTTCTTTATTATTCATTATTACATCATTATTCATTATTATTCTGGCTGATATTTCAAAATCCCTGACCCTTGGGACCCAAAAATACAGTGGCACTGTAAAAACATTTGGAAATTGAGCCTCTACATACCTTGCCAAGCTGATTGTCTGTCCTCAGGTTCTGACGGAGGTGGCAAGTCTTCTATAACCTCCACATAGCTAACAGGGAATATGCCTACACAGCCGCCCAGCTCTCCACGTGCCCACTCCTGTCCAATATATTCTTTCAGTAGGATGACATCTCCTTCACAGAAACAAAGCTCATCACTGTGTTCCCCTCCAAATTCAAACAGTGCTCTGCATCGTGGGCCCCTGCAGGATAAAAAAAAGAAACAGTTCTGAAGAAATGTACACCCAAGGACTTTTTTTTTTTTTTTTTTTTTACCTCATTGGTCCTGTAGGCAGAGGATTTGTCTTTTCTGGAGTTTGTTGTGCATGTGACTAATAAAAAAAAAACAATAAATAAATAAATATATATATATATCAGCATGTACAATTAAAAATATGTAAGGATTTGTACAGTTGCAGTTTATGTCTGTTAGGCTAATACAGACTTTATAAGCCCTTAGCTAGAAACATAATGGTCAAGTCAATTGACAGTCAAAAATTTAATAAGGTGGAATGACATCGGAGTGATTATATCTTGAGCTATTGTCACTCAGGATTCCTTTCAGCAAATCAGAATCCATGGTCAGAACTGAAATCCAAAGTCTGACCTGCTCGGATCTCACATTACACTGAACTCTGAAGAGTCTCACCATCACTTTGACATAATTGATGGGGAAGAAGCCCTGGACTCCTCTGCAGGTACCCATGTACCACTCGTTGTCCAGCTGCTCCACATTGTACACCACATCCCCTGTTCTCAGAGGCAGCTCTCCTGGTCCCTCTGTCAGGCACACACACAAGATGAAAGTGTACGTTAAGTGATTGGCATTGTGAAACAGTGAAAAACACGGTGCACAACGAAATGTCCATTTATCCCATCACCCTTGGTGAACAGTGGGGAGCACTGAGTGAGGACAGCGCCTTGCTCTGTGGCACCACAGTGGCTCCTTGGCAACTCAGGATTTGAACCAGCAACCTTCTGATTACAGTGGTGGCCTTACCCGCTATGCCACCACTGCCGTTCAGAAATCACTGTCTCCAGTTCTGTAACCCTATGATTAAGCGCAGGTCTAATAACAGGCTGTGTTATTATATATATCTATTATATCTGTGTTCAGCAGTGTTCAACGTACCTGGGTCAAAATCATACAGAGCTGTAACTTGCATCCCGCTGCTCTTGCCTCCAGAAGCCCTTGGGCAGGAACTCTGCAGAGAAAAATGCAGAGTAGTGGATCACTGTTTCAAATCAATGTGTAAAGACATCCCTGATTAAATCCCTGAGTTCTGTTGAGTGACATTACCTCTGGGGCTTCATAGCTGTATGCAGAAGACAAGGGTGTGATGATCTTTACATAATTGCTGTGCACCAGCCCCTTCATATCGCCGATCTGGCACTCATACGTTTTACTATCAATCTGATGGAGCAGGAGCAGGACCTCGTTTTTCTGCAGCACAAAGGACAGTGTGAATGACAGCAGTTCCTCAAAATGACAAATCTGGCTTCCAACATGACTCACCTGAAATGACAGCTCTCCGGTACTGGAGCTACGGTAGTCGTATTGCGCAACAGCATGAGGCGTCTCGAGCTAAAAACATACATGAACAGCGATCAGGGCATCACTTCTAGAGAACATCTGTAGAACCTGCAGCCTGTATATTTGTCACAGACAGACCAGCTGTTCGGACACTCACCGTGTATTTGTTGTACAGACGATGTCCTGGATTGGGTCTTGGAGGAAGAGTGGGACCCTTTTTAGTTGCTCTTCGACCCTGGGAGGAATGGTTTGAGGGTGCACGCTGAGACCCCTCTTTTCTTGGAGGTGGCGGTCTACCTGGGGCAGTTTTAGCTGGAGGAGGGCGAGGGGGTAGAATTTTGCCTCCAATCGGCCTGAGACGGACATGAATAGAACGGACATGGGAGCTCAGTCTTGTTACCAATTAAAAACAAAACCATATACTCCATTACAGTCTTGAGCAGAGAAAATAATCTCACCTTGGTGGGAGAGACAAATCAGGATATGGGCCACTGAAAGAGTCCTACATAAAACAAACAAGCAAACAAACAAATCACTGTAAAAAGCGTAACTAGAAGAACAAAGATGTAATTTTACAGGTGCAGCTTATAGAAGGGTTCTGGTTTTAAATCACTTCCTCTCTGCAGTGACCCAGCGGAAAATTCAGAAATTTAGGAATTTGCATTGGAAAGAAGAACACTGCGGAATTCACTTATGCAGCAGCTACCGAAGTGGCCATCAACCAGCCATAATCACTGTTTACACTCGGGCACAAAGCTCCTTTTGTGGCCATCAGCCAGTAGGCAGGTAAAAGGCTGATTGTTGAGGAGCAGGATTTTTCAGCATGACGTAAACTCGCAAGGCCACCAGCTATGA
The DNA here is from genome assembly GCF_900700375.1 of Denticeps clupeoides. Lineage (NCBI taxonomy): Eukaryota > Metazoa > Chordata > Actinopteri > Clupeiformes > Denticipitidae > Denticeps > Denticeps clupeoides. The sequence continues at coordinate 6,385,369 of NC_041710.1, read as the reverse complement.
CTCATTTCAGATGAAGATTTATTCCACCTTCTCTACAGCACAGCCCCACTGCAGCCCACACCCACTAGTGCTAAATTACAAACAGTTGTGTGCAGAAAGAAAAAATGAAAGAGAGCAAATGTTTATTTTGCCCTCATAGTTTTAGGAATGAGAAAGTTTGGATGGGTTTAAGTCTAAAGCAGTGTAAAACTATAGTAAAATACTTTCTCAAAAAAGGGGGAAATAACTGCAAAATAACTGCAAATTAACTGTAGTGGACAAGAGGAACAGAGATGATAATATTTCATTATTATTAATAACAATAATTCATCAGGTAACATACAGTATGACTAAATACTTCTGACTGTATGTGAATGTATAATTCTGTATTCTAGACCAAAAGTGCTGATAATCTGCTGATGTCCACAAACTGTATTACAAGCAAAGAAAACAGAAGGTTTGAGTCCCAGTGAACCAGAACTGATCATTTCATTGATGATGACATGAAAGCATGTTGTAAGTTGCTCTGGAAAAGGGCATCTGCCAAATGCCATAAATGTAAATGTAAACACAGAGGGAAACTGAAGAGGAATGGAAGAGGTGGATGCAGGGTACTTGATGTATTGACAGGAGGGTATAAATAATCCAAAACTAATTTAGTATAAATTAGTTTATATTAATTCATTATATACCTTTCAAACTATTATATTACTAAAATTGAATAACAGTATGCAATATTTAAATGATATGATAATGCTTGCCATCTTTACATTCCTGCTATTTAAACAAATTCAAAAATATAAGGTCAAACTAAAGAACAGAACTGTAGAAACTTTAGCCAATTTATTTTTATTTTAGATCACCTGTGGAATAAAGTTCTGCTGGGTGGTGGCCTTCTCACTCTTCTGCAGTCCCCCTATAGCTTTCTGAGTTGGAAGTGGAGGAAATAATTCCTCTTGGCTCTCAATGACTGCAGAACAAAATTGTACAGTTTAGCTTTGAGGGCTCCTTAAAATGGTCCAGATAACATTTCCTGTACGAACACTTACGTCTGCCATATTTACTCGGAACATGGATAACGGTCGGCTTGCGGACAGGGGCTTGGCGAATGGAAGACCCTCCTGTTGCTCGAGCAGGCTTGGGGGGCGTGGGTGCTGGAGCTGGGGATTAAGTAACATTCCCTGTTCAACAGGCAATAAACTAGAGGCATGCAAACTAGACATAATTACAAGCACATCTAATAGCGCAGTACAATTATGAAAATGCTCAGTAGTCTTAGCAGCCATTGTTATTTATTAAAAAGACTGCTACTACAGAGCACTGCATTGTGTTTTACAGTCATGAAAATGTACGATAAGTGTCCTGCTCAGGTCATTCTATGCTGATCTACACCACACAGTTCCTCATCATCAGAAAGATCACAATGCTAGTCAGTCCCACCAGGATCTAACCATATGAAGTGACAAATATTTAGGCAGCTCGGGAACACAGACAATTCTAAATCTCAGGCCATAAAAAATTTCACGGCCTCAAAAAAAAAAAAAGTGCATGTCCGAGGAAAAATCTGGTGACCCTAAATAAGATTTGTCTCTCTTATTTGTGCTGGAAATTATTGGTTAAAACAGTGAAATGGTGTTGTTGCGCCATGCAAATACTGACACTTGCATGTTTGAACATTGTTTGCTGTAAATGGGTTTTTGGGTAATGTTTGCAAAGATTTTGCAACAGGACTGAAAATATAAATACTAGATTTTTTGGAATTTGACGCAATAGCAAAATCATGAAGAACTGGAGGGACTGGCTAGTTAACAACAAAAGACAGAATATTTCTACACACCTGGAGCAAGGTTATCCACATGATCGTTATCCTGGCCACTCTCAGACAGGAAGGCCGTGGCGTGGTCTAGTGCAGTTGATCCCAGGGCAGCTGAATTATGGTTGTTATGATTCAGGATCAGATCCCGTGCAGGCTTGGCCAATATAGGTGGATGAGATTTGATCGGGTTGTCTCCAAGAGAAGACCATGAAGGGGGAAGGAGAACAGATTTGGGCTGGGGTTCTTGCTCATTTCTTTGCTCTAAAAATGGGTTCCTTTGAGGCAAAGGTCGCGGGAAAAGGGCAACAGCAGCTGTGGGGAAAGGATTGGCATTTCCATATTGGTCCTCACTGGAGTTCTCCTCACTGCCCTGTTTAACAGAAGAACGAAGTGCCCATGATGGCTTGGGAGCCAACACAGGGGGTTTAGGAAATTGGGTACGAGATCGTGGAACAGGGCCATCACCCGGGCCATCTGTGCTTGCCTGGCTCTCAAACGCCTTAATCTTAGCACGGATGCTCATGTCTTCTGAGTCTTCGTCACTCTGGTTGCTCAGTTCTGAATGTGAACCTTCTGACTCGCTCAGGTCTTGAATGGGGTCAGAGTCAGAAAAAACATCCAAAAGTTCCTTCAAGTATATGTTTGATGAAAGGTCTGTGCTACTGTTAGCAGTCACTTGAAGAGCACCTCCATCATCTTTGAGTCGTACCAGCGTTTGAACTTTGACCTCAGTGCTGCTGGGTTTTGATTTTAAGCGTGGATGTGGAACCGGACGCGTTCTCTCAGTCTGGTTGGACTCAGAAGGCGGCGAAGAGACAGGTTTGTCCTCAGAGCTGCTGCCAGTCTCAGAGGGTTCTGACACACTGTCACATGAAACAGATTCTTGAGCTTGGTGTTGTGCTGAAGAAAATCCTGATTCTGGAGTGCTGTGATTTGTTGACTCTGCGTTTGAGGCAGTAAGATTCTCACTTTGTGTTTCTTCTTGGTCCTTGTCATTCACAGCAGAGTTACCTGCTGTAGGAATGCTTTTCCTTGCTGCCGGCTTTGGTCTGGCAGGAAGTGAGGGTCGTGGAGGCTTTGGGGTTTTTTTCACTGTTAGTAATGCAATAAAGTTAATTTGACATCAAAACACATAGTTAGTATACTTTGAAGTTTTGACTGTCATTAGTTTTATGGCAATTTATCCTTTCTACCTTTGGGTTGTTCTGGTCCTAATGGCTCTAGGACTGTGTTACATTGTGGTTCAATAGGCTCTTCTTCCACTTGATCGGTCTGTGTTGCGATGGTCGTAGTTTGCCGACTGCGGGGTACCTCAGTTGGTGTGCAAACTTGTTCCTGGTTCTTCTCTTTGATGACCTGGTCATAGGATGGCGGGGGCTAAGGCATGAAAGAGGAGGGTTCACTCACACTCAAGCAGTAAAGCCAAGCAATTATTGTCACACAGGGCACAGTTTCGCTTGTAGTGAGTAACACAGAACAAAACCAGTTGCTTCCATATCACACTACTCTTCCCAAATCCAACCCTACACAAGGTGATCGACTGCCAGTGTTTAAGAAAATACTCATAAAATTTTAATCTGGACAAAATTCTTTTTATTTGTCGGGTAGGTTTGTATTTGTAGACCACATCCTCTTATTTGTATCATAGTGAATTCAATTTGCACAACAGTACACTGTGTTAAACAATTAGTACAGTTAGTCTTCAAACTGCATATCACAAGAAAAAAGCATGCTTCAGCAAAGGTCAAAAAAACCCCAATGTAATGCAGGCATACTTAATGAAGATATTTTACCTGAGAATCTGCTGGGATGCTACCACCCCATATGGGCTGAGGTGGAGGAGGGGTTGGTGGAAATCCCCCAGGACCCCCAGGAAACCAGGAAACAGGGGGCAGAGGCTCCGCAGAGAGGATGGTTATCTCTGGTCTCCTGAGGGACAGATTATTACACATGCAAAGTGGCAAATATGAGACATTAATTTAAAGGGAAACATATTAAATGCTGATGCTGATGAAAGAGGAACTAAAGAAAAAGTTGAAAACATGAATAGGCCAATAAGTTATAAGAGGTTTTCTGAGAAGTGGTTTAAGTGGTGGTTGCTTTAGTGTTTCTAGTTGCTTGCAATGGGGTTTAATGTGGTTACTAAAGTGTTGCTTCTGAATGTTAGGGCATTATTAATGCTCTCTTTGCCTGTTGCTATGGCACCCTATCCTATTGCATCCAACGGGCTACTGCAGGTACAGTCGTGGTTTAGACAGGTGTCTCAGGTGGTTGATGCAAGATAGTGGTTGCCATGGCACTTACATTAAAAAAACTTTACACTGTAAATGGGAGAAAGTTGACAAAGAGAGACCATGCAAGGGAAATATGGAAAGTAGCCCTGTAGCATAAAATGAAAGTTCAAGTTTGAAAGTGGTAGGGTGGTAGTAGCCTAGAAGGTAACACATTTGCCTAAAAACCAAAAGACCACAATGTCACAGGTACAAACCACACTTACTACACATTGTGTCCCTGAGCAAGAGGGGGACTGTCACTGTAACAACTAAATGCCACAGTTAAGAGGCACAATGATTTTCAGCAGAGGGATTAGGTTCACTTACCTTCTGTCTCGGTTGGGTTCACTTTGCAAAGGTGTTCTTGTAGAAGTTGCTTAAATAGCAAACAGATAAGTATATTATAGTGTACATGACAAAATACAGCTAAATTGTATTTTTTTCACAGTACATCAAGTATAGACTGTTACTGGCATGCTCGTGTTTTACTTTACTTATTTGGTGACCATGCATTACAAATATATTTAATCCTATGCACAATACTTAAAATGCAAAATGCCATGCTATTTTAGGATGAGCTAGTATCCCTGACACAGAGAGCAAGAGCTATTTAAACAATAACGGACTAATCATGACTTACTCCTCCTGAAGGCAGCCCGTATGGAAGAAAGCGGCCCTAAGCTGCAAAAGAAAAGCGAATCCTTGATCAATCATTATGTACTCAGCACCTCTAACTGTGGTGAACAGCTATGACAGAAATGGTGCGGAAGTATCAGAGTGGTCATCATTGCTGCTGTGACCTTGGTAACCGGCATCAGCATCGCAAATGTTTAAAGTTGATACTCTACTCCAAGAACAAGAGTCTCAGGCGCCCGGTCTGTGCCAGGCGCTGACGTACAGAGGGTGAGTGGGGTCACACAGCTGGAGCACTGAATCCAGGGTGAATGAAGCAGGCAGAACTCTGCTCTCAAGCACTCACATAACAACCAAAACAAGGGAGACCTCAGCCATGATGGTTTACAGTGAGACAAAATAAAGAGAAGAGCATTAGCAACAACAGTAAATTAATAATAGTAATAAAGGCTTGCGAAGGACTGAGGTGTTATTGTCCTTTTGCTGTAGGCACTGATCGTTTTGAGCCACTAAAAGACTGGAAATGTGATTCTTTCAGGAATGTCTATACCCATGGAGACTTGGCCCATGAAAAGACCTATAAAAACATTAATTTAAAACATATGAACACATGAAAAAGGTAAAAATATGGAGGGCCACATTCATTCACAGCTGTGAATTTAGACCCCACCTCATGGTGAAAAACCATAACAGTAATGTCAGGGCGTTAAGTCGCACAGCTTCCACAACTCTTTAGTGAAGAAAAGCCACTGCTGCCAGAGTACTTCTGAATGTTCAGCTGAGAGGGAGGATCTGCTCTCCCTGGACAGAGTGACTTCTGCGTCCCAAGGGCCGGGGACAAAGTGCTGACAGTGATCATATCATTAACTAGAACCAGGATTAGTTTTTAATGCTGTTGTCTTGCAACACAATCAGTATGAAGACTGATACTGGTACTAATGTCTGTGACATTTACACAATTGTTCATTTCCAAAATGCAGCACTGTGCAAAAGCACCGACATACAGCTGCATAGTGAAATCTGTTCAAATAAGCGGCACATAAAACCCATGAAAAAAATACTTTAGCTCTTTTTACATGGTCCATTCTGAACAATTTCAGAGTTACAATTTAAATGCTGTAACGTGACAAAAAAGTAGTGAAAGGCTTCTTACCCCAGGTGGATGTGCTCTGGCTTATTTCGTTCTGAGCTATCTGTGTAGGAAAGGAAAGAATTTGTTAGTCTGTGACTCAGCTAGACAAAACTGCAGTTCTTCAAGTTCTAGTGTCACGGCGGTGTTGGGTGACACAGTTTTCACACACAGATCTTCACAACTGACATTTAATGGCAAATCTAGGGGACTGTTAAAGACCCGATACTTGATGGCGAACAGAACAGGTCAGAGTGGTCAGTTGCCAGACTGCAGGACATGGCAGGAATCCATATCGAGTTGTAGGTGGTGGAGAGAAAAGGGTTGGAACCACCCAAGCAGGTTCCACTGTTGACATTTCCTCCTGTGATAGCAAACTGGCTGTAATGCCTACAGGCTGCATTTGACATGGCCACTTTTTAAAACTGGTTTCATTTGGTACCCGTATTTTTCCAATAACAACGCACTGCAAACCATCCAATCCGCCATCTTGACATTGATATACAATTACAGCAGGGAGCTGCAACTCAATTCAACTCCCTTTCATAAATATTCATTATATTCCAAAAAGCTTTTCATATTCTAAGTGTAATGCTTCAACTGGTGTATCTTTTTGGCCTGGCCTCAGAGCTACAGTCCAACACTCCCTTCAGGAATCGCACCAGCATCATTCTGGCCCAGTACAAAGACGTCAGAGACTGAATTCGGATCTATAGTCTGACCCACGGACACAACAGCACGGCTTCATAGAAACAGAGAAGGTCATACCTGCCTGACACACCTGCTGCCTCTGAGCGACGCAGCGCGAGAGGCATGGATGGGAAGAGAGTCCACGTGCACGCCGCTCTGACGTCCGAGGGGGAGGGGCTCAACCCCAGAGGAATGTGGGTGATCAGGAAGAGCGCACCGTCTTCACACGGTCCCCATTTACCTTCCGCTTCGGGCCATGACAGGTACAATCTGTGTGCTTTGAGCCCTTTAACATTTCATGTTGGTGCCACGCCCTGAAACCATGCCTTGTTTTTGAGCCGGTCACTAATTTGAATATCTAAGACTGGCTCATGAATGGCTTGGGTGACCTAGTTTCTTACCACATACTAATTAATGAAGCTGCTGGAGGGTAACAGGCCATGATATAAAAATGGTCTATATCCTAGTACATCACTGCTGACATATTCTGCAGACCAAGCTGGCCCCTGTTCGGGGTATGCGATCGCATGCGATTCAGCTTTTCCCGCTGCATTACTAGAAGGCGGAGGCCTTTCTATACTACTACGTGCACACAAAATTCAGGTGATATTCTAACATGGAAGTGTACAAAGGGAAAAGAAACTTAAAAGTGCCCTGCACAGAAAAAGTGAACATCAATGGTACAGTTTCCCTGTGCTTGCAGCGCTTGCCTACCATGAACGCTTGTAATGCTTGCATAGCAATCCACATACATTCTCTTTCAATAAATGATATGGTCCCCAAGCAGATTTATCAATGTGTGTACGTATGACAAAGCAACCAGATTTTACACCATGGTGGTGGTGAAAGTGACAGCAGGTCTGAAAAACAACCTACATAGTCCCGACATTGATTACGCTTCAGTGAAGAGTGTCAGCATGATGCTCGGTGAAAGGAAAATGTCTACAGTCACAGGGGAACACACAACATGCTGTCTTTTAAAGAGAGGACACAGCAATACAATTCATTTATCGTGCAAGAACAACAATGTGACTTCTGCCATTCCACGGCCCCTCATTTCCAGCCTTCCCAATAATGTCCACCTGCCAGCACAGGCCAAAACAGCTGCTGTGCTTGAACAAAGAGCCGGGGAAAGTCTGTCCCACAGGACTGGGAGGGGTGTGCTCGGGGTCAACTGTACAGTGGGTTGTGTCACCAAACTAATCAGTGGTCACACTTGCCAAGACTTGAACAACAATATTTAACAATCAACTTTGGCCTTTCTATACAGGAAAAATGCCATTCACATGCAAAGCAGGGGTGACCTTACATGGACCCATTCAGACTCAACTGGTTTCTCCATCTGAAGGCTGCCAGGTTTGGGTTTGGCAAACTTTTAAAAGAGGCAAGACAAGTAAAAACAAGTTAAAGTCCTTTTATGAAGCATTAACGTTAAAAGAGGTCTGTACTTATCAATTGATAACAGTAGATAATAAAAACAACGAGTGCCACTTTAAAAACGTCTGCTCCTTACTTGAGGGGAGCGGCACATAGACCACAGCACGCTTACGGTCATCTATGTGTGACATTACACACACTGCTGTCAGGAGCAGCATTACACACCGCCTTCAAGAACAGGTCTGGACACGCTCATCTCAACCCTGCAACAGTGAGGAACATACAGCCAAGGACTGAATATGTACTACTACTCAATACTATAGTGAGTAGTGAATGCAGGCAACTGCTCAGTAATATAGTGAGTATTGAATACTGCAGTCAGTAAAATATGGCTGGGTACTAGTGAACACTGCAGTCAGTAACATATGGCCGAGTACTAGTGAATACTACAGTGAGTAAATACGTCCGAGTACTGGTGAATAATAGAGTACCATCAAACTTGGTGCTGAGTACTGAGTACTAGTGAATACTACAGTGAGTAAAATATGCCCGAGTACTGGTGAATACTGCAGTAACATCAGACTGAGGGCTGAGTACTAGTGAATACTACAGTGAGTAAATTATGTCTGAGTACTAGTTTACAGTGCAGTAACATCAGACTGGGTGCAGAGTACTAGTGAATACTACAGTGAGTAAAATACGCCAGAGTACTGGTGAATAGTGAAAGTGCAGTGAAAGTGAAGTGATTGTCACACGTGATACACAGCAGCACAGCGCACACAGTGAAATTTGTCCTCTGCATTTAACCCATCACCCTGAGTGAGCAGTGGGCAGCCATGACAGGCGCCCGGGGAGCAGTGTGTGGGGACGGTAATTTGCTCAGTGGCACCTCAGTGGCACCTTGGCGGATCGGGATTCGAACCAGCAACCTTCTGATTACGGGTCCGCTTCCTTAACCACTAGGCCACCACCGCCCCGTGCAGTGCAGTAAACATGCTGCAGTTAGTAAGACTGACCTCTGGTGAATTCTGCACTAACTGGGCACTATTGGAAATTGTACTGAGGAACATTTGTCTACAGGAGGTGAAACAGCAGGGAGCTCCAGCTCGGATTTCCTCACCTGTCGCAACAACACGAAACTTTCCCCCGTTCCTCTGCTGACAGGCGCGTTCCTACAACACCTGTTTGCACAGTAGTACACCCAGTGCACTGAATTATATCTCGGATATTTAAATGCGCTGTAGGTAGTTGTACGCACCTACTCACGCACCCTAGTTAGCAACACAATGGATTCTGTTCACCTGCCGTCACCCCGGAAAGGACACCGCGACGTGGAAATAACAAGGAAAAAGTCCCGTTTAAGAGACCGGACTCGGGGCGTCTAGTCCGAACAACGAACTGAACATTTTAGATGGAGAGACGCGGCTTAGCGCGACGTTCCTCGCTACCTGTTGCCGCATTTCGGCTCCGCACGACGCTGACGTCCCTCCGGTCGTCCTCGGCTTCGTCTCGCCTCGCTTCAGCCATCAGGGAAGAAAGGGTCCGAACGGCGTTTATGGAGTCGAGCGGGACCGTCCCGGAGACTCAGCTCGGTCGGGGGGTGGTGTCGGGCCGCATCGCGACAGCGCGTCGCTACTGTCTGAGAAAACGTCTGAGTTCGACGGCGGGAGGGGGAAGTTCGGAACAGAAGCGCCGGCGGCTGCCGCCCGGAGGAGCGGGTGTCGCGCCGAATTCCCCTTCCATCAGCATTCCCCTCCCCTCAGTTGGACTGTGGACGAGCCTCGTACGCAGCAAGCTCTAAAGGCAACGTTAAATAAACTTTAAACGGGCTCCATTTCTTCTTCGGACACGCTTTACAGATAACTTAATACGGGAATGAAAGTTTGAACCATCGGGATTCGAACCGGCATCCTTCTGATTACGGGGCCGCTTCCTTAACCGCTTGGCCACCACTGCCATAAACGATGACGGGGACTTGCGGAAACGTTTCTGGAAACAATTCCAAGGCTATGTTGTTTCCAGTGTTGTGGTCCTATGTTCATTCCAACTCTTCTTTATTACCATCATTCTCGTGGCTCCGGGGTCCAGTAACTGTGAGGTGAAGTGATGTGATGTAATGTAATTGTCACTTGTGATACACAGCAGCACAGCACACGGTGCACACAGTGAAATTTGTCCTCTGCATTTAACCCATCACCCTTGGTGAGCAGTGGGCAGCCGTGACAGGCGCCCGGGGAGCAGTGTGTGGGGACGGTGCTTTGCTCAGTGGCACCTTGGCAGATCAGGATTCGAACCCTTTTTTTTTTTTAAGTGAAGATAAGGTGTGTCAGCAATTCAGAAACCTACACTGACTGCCCAACGATGAGCGTTCCGGAGTCCATGACATGCCTCCTCAGCTGCCTTCAGCTGACAGCTGACTGTCTTCACCTCTGTTCCCTCAGTGTGGTCAGTGTGTGCCTGCCCTCCTCCCGCCACCACGAGTGAAGTGTGAAGTGATTGTCATTGAGCACCTTGATCCTGCTGTGCTCATGTATGCACGATGCCTGGTTTGCACACTTATTACCGAAAAAACTAAAATACTCAATACTAACATACTGAAATGTAAAATGTTGTAATCAAGTTAGAGGTAGATCATAACTGTAATAAAATGTTCTCTCAACATTGATTTCTTCATGCGTTTAGTGAGTGATGGGTACTTGTGTTGGCAGATGTGTGTTCTGTTTCATTAGATTTAGATCATTTTCAAGAATTGTGATATCAAATCTAATTTCCATCTGGAATGAAATCACTCAACCACTCACTGAAACAAAATCGTAACAACAGATACGTTTTTTTTTTTAGGTGTGGTCCTCTGCCGAACCACCAGGGGGTGCTGCAGCCCTCTCCTCACCCCCACTTCCCATCAGCGTTGCCAGACGCACGATAATTATTGCATTTGTAATATAGTTTTATCCTCTGTACGATAATAATGGAATCAATAATTCCAAAATTTTACACCTTCCTTTCATGGCTTTCAAGTAAATATCTCTGTTTTCATCTGGCTATGCAGACATACTTTGCTTGATAATGCGCAGTCGTCTCACGTGCCTTTACAGACAATCAATGCTCGATGTAACACACTGGTGTCAAACTCCTAAAATTAATATAGATCTGTTGTAATGGCGTTATGAAGCTGATAACACACAAACTACAGATCCCATAATGCAGTGCTTCAGTCCCCTTGTCGAACACGTGGTGACGCAATAAGTAAACAGTGATAAACAATTTTTATTTTCTGAGCTGATTTACACTGTTTTTGAGCACTAATGCTGTTTTTTAATCACTAATGCTGTCAAGTTTTGACGTGAATTAATGCTTATTGTGTGGCTTTTTTAGTGGTTATTTATTTATTTTATTGTGTAACGTGACCTTGGGTTTTAGAAAGGCACCCTGAAATAAAATGTATTATTATTATTATTAGCATTCTCCACAAATGTCCCTAGTCGTCTATCTGTTATTGAATTGGGTAGGCTATGAGACCTAAAACATCTAAACAGACACAATCAACATTCAATTAAAAATAAGTTGGAGCCTGGCTGCAAATCAAAGTGATAAATCAGGTCAGTCATTGGTGTAGCAGTGGTGTCACTTTCTTTCCCTTGCACTGTCTGCATGAGTGATGAGGGGGGCCGCAGGCCTGCAGCCGAATGTGCTGAGCTCAGTTCTCAGTGCAGCAGGCTGCTGCTCCACTGCACCTCCGGACCTCCGTCTCCCCCTGAAGCTGCCGCTCTAGGTGGCCGCAGAAGAGTCAGCAGCCATTATGATTTACGTGGATAACTGGCGTTGGGTGACCTTGTTCCTTCTCTGCCTCGCACGCTCTGCACCTGCCAAGCGGATTTTCCGATGCCCTGCTGAATGCACATGCTCCAAAGACTCCGTCATCTGCGTCGGCTCGTCCTTCATCCCCCGGACTGTATCAAATGACATTAACTCGCTGTAAGTAAAGTTCCTTGCTCATGCAAAACCAATCTTTTATAAGGAAAAATACTAATTGCAAAGAGCCAGTGTAACAATATATTACAGTGGTTCTTTTTTTGTGTGTTATGCAGGAGTATTGTCAATGGCACCTTTCCAGAAATCAAGGAGGCTACGTTCTCTCTCATGCCTTCCCTGCAGTTACTGTAAGCATCTCTCCTTTACTGTCCTTTATCTGCTTCTCCATCCCTCTGCTGCAGGTGACAGTGCAAAATTCTGACTCCATAAGCATACACAGTCATATGGGATGTTCGTGGATGTAATCATTAATGTGTCAGATTATAAACCAAGTATATAATGGCAAATAAATAATAGAAACATTTGAGAACAGCATGTTTAAGAAATAATGCATATTTTATTTTCAGGCTTCTCAATTCCAATTCTTTATCAGTGATAAAAGATGATGCTTTTTCTGGTCTGCCACATCTGGAATATTTGTGAGTTATCTCCTGGTTTGCATCTATAGCTCTGAATGCTTTATGCTTTTGTATTTTTATGCATCAAGTACCCAGATATAATCAAGACTATTTTTGTACTCAGATTTATTGAAGGCAACAAGATTGGGACAATGAATAAATCCGTATTCAGGGGTCTTCGTGATCTCACCCATCTGTGAGTCTATTTTCCCTCATAATGACAGTAATAATTAATAAATTGACCTTTAGTCTATGACCCTCATAGCCTTTTTTTTGGACAGGTCGCTGGCCAACAACAACATAAAATTGCTGCCAAAGGATCTTTTTTCTGGTCTTGATTCATTGATTGAATTGTGAGTCTGCATTTTTTCCTGTTATGTTTATGATATCTCTTTGGTCTGCTGCATTATGGAATGTACTAAATATCAGCTGCTATTTCACTCACATGCCATGCTCAGGAGCACATACATGTAAAGATTCACTTTTACGCGAACGAGAAGAGGGCCAGAGGATCATATTTAGAGTCTGTCTCCAGGGCAAAGGCAGGAGATGCTGGAGAAATTTTCCATAAAGCCTCTAGACATTTTATGACCAAGATCAATATCCTGCACTTTGCCCTACACATCCAGCTCCGCTTTCACCTCCACTCAGCACAAAGCCCCGTTCTTCCTTGTGAACCCCCCTGCAGGGATCTGCGCGGCAACATGTTTGAGTGTGACTGTCAGACAAAATGGCTGATAGACTGGCTGAAGAGGTCTAATGCCACGGTGTCTGATGTCTACTGTAATGGGCCAGGGGAGAAGAAAGGCCTGCGTCTAAAAGACGTCCCTGACCAGCACGCAGAGTGCATAACTACAGGTAACCAAGGAGGCACATGCTCATTCTTTTAGTTTATTCTTTTCTCGAAAGGAACATTAATTCCTCTGTCTTCTTTAGACTTTGTGCTCCATCAAACTCTATCGACACAGTCCATGTCTGCAGAACTTTTCTTCTACAAGGAAGACATTTACATGGCCCTGGCTGTACCAAACTCAGAAAACTGTCTTGTGATGGAGTGGGACCACATTGAAATCAACTTCAGGCCTCTTGATACCATCACGGGTTTGTACAAGAATGAAGATTGTTATAACGAATACGTGCACAGCCTATACATACCCAACCCATTAAATGCAGATATGTTCAGATATAGGAATCTGGACTACTTTACATTTATTTGTCTTTATTTATAACCTCTTCTGAAGGTTTCTAAACCTATTGCACAACATTAAGTATTAAATGGACCTTCAGTCATGAAATGCCTTCTAATGCCTGTTAAATTCTGTGTTTCAGGTCGCTCTGTAGTCGGATGCAGAGCTGCAGTTATTCACGGCCAGGCTTATGTCATTGTCACCCAGCTTTTTGATGGATCCCATGTCTACAGATATGACCCAAAGCAGAACAAATATGTAAAGTTTCAAGCCGTTGAAGCTTCCAACATATCAAAGCCCAATGATATCGAAGTCTTCCCCATAGGCGACGAGTGGTTCTTCCTTGTGGTGGACAGTTCCAAGGCTGGATTGTCCACACTGTACAAGTGGAATGAAACTGGCTTCTACCCCTACCAGTACCTGCATGAGTGGTTCCGTGACACAGACGCAGAGTTTGTCACCATGGAAGGCAAGCCGCACCTCATCCTGGCAAGCCGCTCTCAAGTGCCAGTCATCTACCAGTGGAACAAACACTCTCAGAAGTTTGTTCTGCACAGTGAGATCCCCAATTATGACGATATTGTGACTGTTAAGACCTTTCAAATAAACGGGGCTCTGCACCTGGCTATGGCCTGTTACATTGGAGACTCCAAAGTTGTGCGGTGGACTGGTAAACAGTTCGAAGAGGTCCAGGCCTTCCCTTCACGTGGCGCCATGGTGCTGCAGCCTTTTGTATTCAAGGAGCATCAGTACCTCGTTCTGGGAAGTGACTACTCCTTCTCCCAGGTTTACAGATACGACGAGAAGAAACAGGAGTTCTCTAAATTCAGGGAGGTTTATGTGCAGTGGCCACGTTCTTTTACCGCCCTTTCAACAGACCGCAGGGACTTCCTCATCGCCACCAGCTTTAAAGGCAAAACTAAGGTGTTTGAACACATCCCAGTTGACAGCAGCTTATGAATGTAGTGTATGCAAGCTTCTGACTGCAGATTTAGAACCGTTACGGTCTACAGCAGGGAGGGTTACTGCACAGTGATATACAGTCTATGTGGTTACCTTTTTGGCCTTTTTTCCACCTCGCGGATCAGTGGGTTATAACTATTTGCCCTAAGTGCACTGTATGTGCTGTTACCTTTTAATACTTTGGTCTGGCTGCACTGCGAAAACTGTGAATGTCATTCTTAAGCGTGCATGTTTTGTATGCAAGCAATATATTGCAGAGCTTCATAAGGTCCTCATAATTAGTAACGATTCAGTGAGACCTCAGGAACCCATGGCAGCCGCTTCCATACTGTAGAATTAAAAATACAAATTCCTGTAGCACCAAAACATTTATTTGGTGATAGCCAGTTACTGAGAATAAACTAGTCTTGTATAAATGACCTATTGTCTATCATTCCCTGCATTTCACTGCATTTTAACTGACTGATAATTTTTAGTTATCAGTCACAGACAGTCTGGCAGACATTGTTTCCCCCATATTTTCAGATAAATATATAATTTGCGCTGAGTTTAATTTTATGAGAACTCTGTGTGCAGCTTTAATGCTAATGTGCTACAGTCTCTGTGGTTGTGCAGTTTTATATCCAGAGAGCTTCTCTGAGCAAGGAAATATTTATCTAGCAGTCAGCAGCATGTTGCCTGACTACTGAAGAAACCCATTAAAAGTTCATTTTTCACTAGTTTAGCGCTGTCTGTCTCATTGCAGTCTACACATTTTTGTTAAATGTTATTAAAATGTTGCATGTTAATTTAACATTAAATGTAAAATTATGTTAAATGTGCACTTTATGTCAGTATATACCTTTTTTAAATGTTACATGTAGCACCAGGTTCAAGAGAAATGTTGTTTCGTTGTACGGTCTAAAACGAATATAGCTGAAATGACAATAAATTAAACTTCAAGTTCAAGATAACCAATGAAATGGACTAAACCTCAAACAAAAATTAACACATTTTTACAAGACCACAATTTATTATAGTTGGTTCTGATTAATAAATATATTTTACATTTCACATGTTTACCACCAGAAGGTGGTCAGTCATTCTTTCCTTCAGATTTGAAAGAAACGGTACATGCATAATCGCTTCATACAGTCCTGTTCTTTTATCTTACATAATTAATATTTCTTTTTGATAGTCTCTGGATCCTGCCCTCCTGCTCAATCTGAATCATTGTTTGTGTCGCTGGTCTGCGGCTCAGTGTTGCTCAGCAGCTCCACCAGCAGCGATGTGAGCTCTCGGTCCTGATGACAGGCAGCAGCACCCGATACCCCTGCCCCTTCCTGAAGGGCACTCGAGTCTCCAAGCTGTAGCCTACGCTGAAGCATGGCCTGCAGCGAGGTGCGTAGTTCCCAAAGTAGCTCCCACGTCTGTGCAGACAGCTCCCAGCGCACTAGAGAGCGCCCAGGCAAAGCCACCTCAACACGATCCCCACACACTGAGGGGTGGACAACAGGAGGGAGAAATAAGATGTCAGTATCTGCATTCATTAGCCCATGAAGAATTTTGACATGGTTAGACAAAAAAAAAAAAAAAAAAAAAAAAAGTATAAATAATGATGAGTAAATATTCTGGTACATGGAGGCCTTTTCAATGTGCTGTTGTAATGGTGTATAAGGTGTTTTGGACGCACCCCTCTCTGTCAGATCACAGTCAGTCAGCAGCAGGAGGGCGAGAGGGTGAATGGAAGACGAGTCACGGATGAAGACTTGTCCGTTGGATTTGATTGCGCTGAAGAACGTCAGCCAGCGGCTGGGCAGCTGCGTCTCAGCCCTGTAGGTGGAAAGCACATGGTTGGCTCTAACACGGACAGTAGGAGATTATGGTGGTGGTCCACTTCCCCCGCTCACCTGTTAACTGTTGAACGGTGCATTAACACGGGCCCCGTCTGGGTTCGGTAGGAAAGACTGTCTGGCCGAAATCTGCCACCTTTTGTGATCGAACCTTTCTTCACCTAAACAAACAGGATCGATCGGGCACCAGAATCACATTTGGATTGTACATAGTGTGAATAGTGTACCCATGTCATGTGTTAATGTATGTGGAGGACTGGGTATTTGAGTATAATTTTTGTAACTGTAACCGTATGGTAATCCATAAGAATACAGGGAGTGCAGAATTATTAGGCAAATGAGTTTTTCGTCCACATCAGCCTCTTCATGCATGTTGTCTTACTCCAAGCTGTATAGGCTCGAAAGCCTACTACCAATTAAGCATATTAGGTGATGTGCATCTCTGTAATGAGAAGGGGTGTGGTCTAATGACATCAACACCCTATATCAGGTGTGCATAATTATTAGGCAACTTCCTTTCCTTTGGCAAAATGGGTCAAAAGAAGGACTTGACAGGCTCAGAAAAGTCAGAAATAGTGAGATATCTTGCAGAGGGATGCAGCACTCTTAAAATTGCAAACGCTTCTGAAGCGTGATCATCGAACAATCAAGCGTTTCATTCAAAATAGTCAACAGGGTCGCAAGAAGCGTGTGGAAAAACCAAGGCGCAAAATAACTGCCCATGAACTGAGAAAAGTCAAGCGTGCAGCTGCCAAGATGCCACTTGCCACCAGTTTGGCCATATTTCAGAGCTGCAACATCACTGGAGTTCCCAAAAGCACAAGGTGTGCAATACTCAGAGACATGGCCAAGGTAAGAAAGGCTGAAAGAAGACCACCACTGAACAAGACACACAAGCTGAAACATCAAGACTGGGCCAAGAAATATCTCAAGACTGATTTTTCTAAGGTTTTATGGACTGATGAAATGAGAGTGAGTCTTGATGGGCCAGATGGATGGGCCCGTGGCTGGATTGGTAAAGGGCAGAGAGCTCCAGTCCGACTCAGACGCCAGCAAGGTGGAGGTGGAGTACTGGTTTGGGCTGGTATCATCAAAGATGAGCTTGTGGGGCCTTTTCGGGTTGAGGATGGAGTCAAGCTCAACTCCCAGTCCTACTGCCAGTTTCTGGAAGACACCTTCTTCAAGCAGTGGTACAGGAAGAAGTCTGCATCCTTCAAGAAAAACATGATTTCATGCAGGACAATGCTCCCTCACACACGTCCAAGTACTCCACAGCGTGGCTGGCAAGAAAGGGTATAAAAGAAGAAAAACTAATCACATGGCCTCCTTGTTCACCTGATCTGAACCCCATTGACAACCTGTGGTCCATCATCAAATGTGAGATTTACAAGGAGGGAAAACGGTACACCTCTCTGAACAGTGTCTGGGAGGCTGTGGTTGCTGATGCACGCAATGTTGATGGTGAACAGATCAAAACACTGACAATCCATGGATGGCAGGCTTTTGCGTGTCCTTGCAAAGAAAGGTGGCTATATTGATCACTGATTTGTTTTTGTTTTGTTTGAATGTCAGAAATGTATATTTGTGAATGTGGAGATGTTATATTGGTTTCACTGGTAAAATTAAATAATTGAAATGGGTATATATTTGTTTTTTGTTAAGTTGCCTAATAATTATGCACAGTAATAGTCACCTGCACACACAGATATCCCCCTAAAGTAGCTAAAAATAAAAGAAAAACTACTTCCAAAAACATTCAGCTATGATATTAATGAGTTTTTTGGAATCATTGAGAACATGGTTGTTGTTCAATAATAAAATTATTCCTCAAAAATACAACTTGCCTAATAATTCTGCACTCCCTGTATAATGGTAAAAGGGTGCTGTAAGAACTATAAAGTTTCGCAAAGTGTTCATTATGTGACCTTTCATCTGAGACAAGAAGGACTTGTGCAGCCATGCGATTACAGATGTTCTCTTTGCTTTAAGAACTCTCACACTCATGTTTATGAATCTTGGAGATAGTGACCTGGCCATTAGGCAGGGTAGAAATGATTACTAATGTATGAATAGACTGGTCTGACTACAATTCAGCCAACTGTCTCCTTGCTGAAAGAGCATTAAAACCCTTTTATTTCGATCCAGCAACTCTGTGATGAATTTGGGTAAAATTAGGGTTGTTCACTTGCTTGCACAGCAACCAATACATTCCAAAATTACTAATAATTACAGCCACCCTGTACCTGTATGAGGTTCGGGTAAAGTCCAGCCATCAGCACAGATTTCAGCAGCTCATCCTCATGGCTGAACTGGTTGTATGGGGATGTCAAGCGCAGGCAGTCGGCAGGATGCTCCACCAACTCTGCCTCCTTGAGATTTTCGCTGAACTGCTGAGTCAGGCCTGCACATAGAAGAGAACACAGGAGCACAATGTGCTAAGTGGGATACAGCTAATTTTATATCTACTGTATTCAGCATCAATAATAATGTCAGCATGGCTATTACAAAATGGAGATAACAGCATTTGTTAATCAGAAAGTGGAACAATTTACATTGGGGTAAATGGGTTAAATGTGTAAAGCAGACTGATTTAGGGGGTAAGTAGCTAACATTACAGGTTCAACCCCCACTTACTACCATTGTGTTCCTGAGCAAGATACCTGTCATTGTCACCACTGGTGGCCGCTAAGTCACTCAGGATAAGGGCGTCTGATAAATGCTGAAATGTTTATTTTCACTAATGCTTAGGTTATAGTGGAAAGATCACTCCCTGTTTGTACGTGTGTGTGTGTGTGGTTTGTATTTTATTTTCCTTCCTATAAATAAGAACATTTGACATTCGGAATATGAAACATTTTACTGGAAATTTCAAGATTAAGGTAAATAAAAAGTATTTTAAAAATATTAATTTCGAGCAGTAGTCATTGCATTTTGGATATGGGCTGTATTACAGCCTTTTGTGCTCCAGCAATAAAATATTGTTTGTGTTTGTTTTTGTGTGTGTGTATATTGCTCACCCTGAATAAAGCGCAGACTTGCTCCAGACAGTGTGTACGTGTCCAGGAACTCCTGTCTACTCTCCCTGTTGGGCTGGTCCCTCCACCCCTGGACTGCGCGACTGAACACCAAGTAGTCGCTGCAGCTGGAGCCGCTCAGGGCTGCTTTAGCCTGGACAGGTGGAGAAGCAGAGAGAACTGGGGGTTGGGGGTCGGCTGCAGCAGATGAGCCTATATGCAGAATCCTGGCGCTCCAGTGCTTACCTTGCTGATGATGGCTCGGTTCTCCATGCTGTTGAAAAACGGGTCTCGGGTCAGACAGGCCGCAACAGACAGCAGAGGGGACACACAGCGGAACAGGGCCGCCAGAACCAGAACTTTCCCCAGTCGTGGATCACATGACATACGGGCTACTCGCTCGCCCAACAGGGTGAGATTCTCAGACCTGTCCAGCACGTCTGCAGACAACAGTCAGCATGTTCTTACATCTGACATGCCTAAAAGCACAGACTTCATGGTTCAAACATCATGACACAGATCAGCACAACTCTACCAATGTCCTGCAGGTTCCTCACAGCATCTCTCACTGCACTGGGCTCTGGAGGGTCCAACACCTGAGACAGGAAGTCCACTGCCTGGATCAAAACACAAAGAGGTGCAGCTACAGGATCACCACATAGGCAAAAATATCAATATTTGATGTCCTTGTATTGTGATTCAATATTATCATGTAAAAGATTGTGATATACTGCTGTATCAATATTTTTTAACACCCCTACTGTGGATTAACGAATAATAATCAGCAACACAATAAACTTTTCTTCTGCAGACAATTAGAAATTGTTGATTTTTCTTGGTCTGGAAGTGTATTGCATAATGCAATTTGCATTCCTGACCTGGAAGTGCACATGAGGTTATATTTTAAGTTAAATTAATATAGATATATTAATTTTAGATATAATAGGATGAAGTATAAGGACATAAAATCTGGCCTAAATATTGTTTTTTTTAAGTGTTCTTGTTTTAATTTCTCATCTTGGTGCAGGAAGACCCCTCACCTTAATCTGAGGACAGTGTATTTTGGCCTGTACCACCAGGCTCTCCAGAGGAGTCCGCAGAATCTCTGGGACAGGAAACACTGACATAGCTTTCAGATGCTCACGAGGAAAAAGGTGGTAAGCATGTCCAGGCTGGCATCGTCCTGCTCTGCCCCGCCTCTGAGTGACATTGGAATGTGATACCCAGACAGTGTCCAGACACGACACCTAGGACAAGTAAACGTTTAGTTAAAAAGTTCTCCTGACACCCACAGCAGATGAGAGCAGGGTTACCTTGGTCCGGGGATCATAATTTTGCTGTTTCTGTGCTCCTAAGTCGACCACATAAACAACGTCATCAATAGTGATGGATGTCTCTGCAATGTTGGTGGCCAGGACAATCTTCCGCTTGCCCTCTGGAGGGCGCTGGAACACTGTCTGCTGATCTGCCACGGACATGCTGGAGTGCACTGAACAGAGAGTGATGTTCAAGTGTCTCATCTCATTTTATGTCACTTCAGTCAGGATATGCTCCAGTCGTATTGCTTTAAATGTTAATCTAATGTGTCTGCTGACACATTTTCCCATACTCGCTGCTTCAAAACCAATCCCGTAATAATGTAAAGACTGTACAAACAGAAAGACAAGGGCAGGATGACCCTTATCTGTGACTCAGACCAGAGTACCCCCAGGACCTTTTAAAACCACTTTAAATAAAACATCGCAGGTATATTCAGGGTGACGCTCTGGTCACACCCATGTAAAAATATTGGTGGATTTGCCAAGTGTTCGCAGAAAGTGTGAGCTCTTAGTTTTCCCATATCGTGCTTGGACATGGTTCATCAAAATCATGTGAAATTTGGGCTGAATGTTGTCAAAAAGTTATCATATGTTCAACTGTGACTTAATGCTGACATTTCAAACGCAATGTAAGTGTTTTTTCCTTCCCGTGGAAAGACGGTTTAACCTACATGCACCTTTTCTTTTATTTGTGTCTTCTCACATTTCAAACTTTTATGTCCAGCTCTTTACCACAACATCCCATAAACACCAAATTTGCGCTGCATCAAGACAACAAGTGCAAGAGTCCACTGGACAAAAATATTATTTCTACCTTTGTAAGGTACGTCTGTGTACAAGCTTTAAAATTGACCTCTGGTTTTCAACTCTGAGGGGGCAGAGTTAGACTCTTTACTTCCTGGTTTTGTACGTCAGAAACTGCCTGCTTGTCGCTGATTAGTGTTAAATATTAAAACGCCACAATCGTAGTTTTATCGTGTATTTCCCTGCAATTGATTCCTGATGTGAAACCTTGAAAAATGCCACAAGGGAACCAACGGTCCACAACACTTGCCCTGCCGTGTGACATTGCATTTCAAGAACTTTTCAACTTTTTATGAATACAAATTTTGTATTATCAAATTTTACGAATACAAGTTTTTAAGACACAGCGGGTGCCCGGTCAGATTGACAGACATGTGTACACACACACATACATACATGGCAGGATGAGCTGCGAGTCTGATTGGAACCTGGCCCTCTCTTCCAGTCTCTGCTGCACAGCTTTAATGTCCTGCCAGCCAGGCAGGAAACACAGCAGAGCCCCTGCAGAAAGAGAGGGCCCATGAGAAATAAGTGGAGCAGGAAGTAACCAGTGAGAACGGGACAAAGCATGACTCATCTCATAGCATGTCTCTGTAGGTGAGCATTTCAGTACCTGGTTCTCTAGTCGTGTGTATGTGGTTTATGACATCAGCCACCAGATCTGGATCTGGAGTTGCATCATCCTTATCTCCATTCTACACAAAGAAATGACAAAGCAAACCCTTAACTGAGCAGGAAATTGTCCACGTCCACAAAATACACTTGTTTAAGCTACTTTTAACTGCGGTTAGAAGACTATAATAAAATAACTTGCCTGTGTTTGTCTCCGTTCAGGGCGTCCCATCTCCCTCAGGACCTCTCCCAGGAAGTACTCCCTGACTGGGTGCATGAAGCCAGGCACACTAACCACAGGGCACCCGCCAAAATACCGCACCAGGCGCTGCGTGTCCCCTGTTGCACTCATTAGGACCAAGCGCAAGTCTGGGTTGAGCTGCAGGGTAGAGCGCAGCAGCGCCACCAGCAGGTCAGTGTTGACATCGCGCTCGTGGACCTCGTCTACCACAACATGGCTCACGCCCCGCAGCCCTGGGTTGCTCTGGAGTTTCCGTAGCAACACCCCCACCGTGAGGAAGAGCAGAGCTCCACCGCTGCGCTCCGGAGGCCGAGACTCTAAACGCACCTGTGCGGGAGTGAGAAGGTGGAGAAACAACGTATTTCCAAGTCCAACTCCTCTCCTCACTTAAGACTGTGTTCACAGTCTGAGCATAGTAACTCAAACAGCTAAAATAAATTATCCCGCCCCTGACCAGTTCAAAAGCACTTTTGCTTAATTAGGCAATTCATTAATTTTTAATTAATTCATTAATGTGCATGAATTCATTCATTCATTCATTGTTTAATTCTCAGAGGACTGTAGTGCGGCTGACCTGATAACCGACGCTGCGTCTAAGGGTCGGGCCCATTTCCTGCGAGACTCTGTGCGCAACCGACACAGCGCTGATTCGGCGAGGCTGTGTGACCAGGATGTTACACCCCGCCCCCTCGTGGGCCTTCACACGCCCCTCCAGCAGGAAGCGCGGGATGCGCGTGGTCTTCCCGCACCCCGTCTCCCCGGCAACGATCACCACACGCGACGACTCCACGGCAGAGACCACCTGCTCCCGATACGAGTCGACTGGGAGGTCCGCCAGAACGGCGGGTCTTGCCCTCTCCCACTGCTGCAGCAAGTAGGCGCTCAAACGGCCACTCTCTTCAGGATTCAGGGGGGACAGTGGACGGCCGGTGATGGCATCGGTCACGGGATCCTCATCTTCCTCCTCCACTTGCTGTCGGGCCATAAACTCCTCATCCTCCTCCTGCGCCCAAAGTTTCTGCATCTCCGCCTCCACTGGGTACTGCAGAGGAACGCACATTTTTCAAGGAGTCTCAAGCTCATCCTCTTTTCTACCGTGTGTGTGTGTCTATATAACTTATAACATGTATAGGTTACTTATTATATTGACACATAATAAATCCATATTTCTTATTCAAGAGGTATGCTTTAAACAAACAATCTCACTATACTAATATCCAAAGTCTCTGGCACTTTCACCGGCGACCACCAGATGTCAGGCTTCTACGAAAGATTTGAGAAAATATAATCTGAACCGGAATTGTTTTACACATGAATGACAAAAACACAAATAATGTCCAGATCCCCCGCAACCTAGTAGAAGCCAGCACACCTGAGACAGGTATTCCCTGAGCTTCTGCTGCAGGTCCTCTGGGATCTCCAGGCTGCAGGGCCGCCTCTCTCGCTCCCCAGCCTCCCGGACCGCTTCTTGATGATACCTAGCATGGGTCAGTGGGTTGTTGTTGTCATCCAGTAGCTGCAGTTCCTGCATGCAAATAGTGTGGAACCAAACAATCCTCAGGGAAATGTAAAGGAATTCCGGATCAACTTGGCCGCTGCAAATACACTTATTATTACAAAGAACAATTTAACTGGAAGCAAACTGCAGGTTTTGCATGCACACACGCAAAGACAAGAGATCGACCGCACCTTGAGTCTCAGGCAGGCCAGGGCTGCAGCTCTGGTCTCAGCCTCCAGTCTGCGATGTGCCGAAGCCTCAAACCTCATCTCCTCTGGCCAGCGCAGGTTCAGCTCGCACCTCTTCACTTTACCCCCCACGGTACGGTACTCAATCAGCTCCTGAGAGGCAGGGGAATTAAAGGTGTCGGTCTTAGTGGTCCACTAATACTGTATCTGGATTACAGCCACTTTTAGTCAATCACATGAGATTTCCCCAGAACGTGCGGCATCTTACAAGCATCTTACATGACGTTGTCCTTGTTAAGTGTTCATAAAGATTTAATGTATTTAGGTTTTAGTTTAAAGGTATTTCAATACACTGTATATTGTGTATACTGCACAATATACAGACAGGCTATGGGAACTCGTATTAATGTTAAATAATCTCACAAAGTGACATTTTCATGTCAGGGGACCTTTAAGGTCAATAAGAATGAACTGCTCTAGAGAAAATAAGTGTTTTAGTGGTTGAAATTTGCAGTCACCTACCCTGATTTTATTTGGGGATGTAGCCACCTGTATGACCTTTGTGAGGAGTACTTTGGGTTTGGAAAACAATGACAACGCTTCCAAAACCCTGGGCTCTTCCTTCAGCAACCTATTCACATGCAGAGAAACGACCAAGAAACACAAGACCCATTACACAATTATATCATTTTGGTGAATTTATATAATTTTGGTGTATTTAGTAGAAGTCTGGTAATTAACCTGGCATCTGAGGAGTCTTCTCTCTTCCTACTCCGGTGGTTCTGGAGAGCCTCGGCCCTCTCTGATAACTCCGACGCCTCCTCTGCATCCTGCCAGACCGATGGACGAGCCCCTCGCATGAAAGCCCCTCGTCTACGTGGGAGCTGGTTCCCTGGTCCCAGGACACCAAGTTCCTGTGAGCACAAGACGATTGGAAGCGCATCACTGCGGAAGGACCAGTCTCATATGCGGTACTGTGTTATGCTGCTACGGTGAGGAGCAACACTCACCCGCAGCCTCTGACAGGCGGCTGCAGCGGCACATCGCTCGGCCTCAATCCTCCTGGAGCCGAAGCCCACCGCCTCAATTCTCTGCGGCCACAGCAGAGTGATCGTGGCTTTCTGAGGGACGATATTTAATTCATGGAGATTAAAAAAAACCCACACAACTATACATACTTACACAAACGATAGCAAGTGCCTGCATATGAAATGGCCGCTTGTTCTCTGACCTTGACCTCCCCATCCGTGCAGTGGTACTGGACAACCCGGGACAGATCTGACACTCCCAGCGAGCGGGACAGGGTGCTGTGAAGGAGGCTTTTGGCCTGGGGAAATTCTCGCAAGAGCTCAGCGTGACCTGGACACAAGGAGAGAACAAACCATCAATCCCATGCAAAGTTACTGCAGCATAATAATAATAATCATCATCATCATCATCTTTCCTCCATGACAAGGATGTCACGCCTTGAGCTTGCGACGTCACATGACTGTCGTTGGGTGTAACACCGGGTTCAAATCAGCGGACAAAACCCTCCATTAGACTCTCTGTGTTACTGTGTCACTGTGTCATGTTGTCACGTCTCACCGCACGCCGTCTCTGCACGTCCGTGCGACATGCCCACTTTGTTCGCGTACAGACGGAGTTCCGCACAGTTCAGCCCGGCTCGGCGAGCATTTTTCAGGCAGTTGCCGCCACGTTCCAAGAAGACGCGGAGCCGCATGACCGTGACGCTGGGCAGCGCCATGACTAAACAGAGCGCCGCGCCGCTACTTCCTCACCGGCGACGACGCGACGCCGGCATGGAGCGGAGAAAGCGACAGCGCCCCCTTTCGGCCCGGAGGAAAACTCCCGCAACACAGCAACATGCCAGCGGATGCCTACTGTCTTTTAGACGCATTAAATAACATACTGGTTACTGTACAGTACAGGCCAAAGGTTTGGCACACCTTCTCATTCAGTGTGTTTTCTTTATTTTCATGACCATTTATATGGGTAGATTCTCACTGAAGGCATCAAAACTATGAATGGACACATGTGGAGTTATGTACTTAACAAAAAAGTGGAGACCTGGTCTCCACAGTCACCGGACCTGAACCCAATCCAGGTGGTTTGGGGTGAGCTGGACCAACAAGTGCTAAACACCTCTGGGGACTCCTTCAAGACTGTTGGAAGAGCATTTCAGGAGACGACCTCTTGAAGCTCATCAAGAGAATGCCAAGAGTGTGCAAAGCAGTAATCAGAGCAAAGAAACTAGAATATAATACATGTTTTCAGTTATTTAAACTTTTTTGGTTAAGTACATAACTCCACATGTGTTCATTCATAGTTTTGATGCCTTCAGTGAAAATCTACCAACGTAAATAGTCATGAAAATAAAGAAAACACATTAAATGAGAAGGTGTCCAAACTGTTGGCCTGTACTGTACTCTATTGTAATAAAAATGTGACCCTTCTTGAAATTAAGAAATCTGTTCTTCTTCAACAAAGAAAGTCTTGTGTGTCTAGTTTGAAATAGCCCATATACTCGAAGCAGTCCACTGCACATAAGCATAGCCTCATTTTAAAGTGTTATGTTCGAGTGTAAAGAAAGTTTTATAATTATTTATTTCTGAATAGGCGTGTTAAGTTTTAATTTAAATTCAGTGTGTATTGTATAATATTTTTGTGAGTGAAACAGTATTTCAGGACACTGTATATTGTTTATACTGTTGTACTGACAATATAGCTCTTGAATCTTGAAATCTTATGACCTGTTGAAACATCCCAAAAGTCACAATGGCAAGAAAGATATGAAAACTCTTTTTTTAAGACAGGAAATGAGCTGAAATTTTAGAAAAGTTATAGTTATAAAATAGTGTACATTAGTTACAATATAATTAGAATTTTTTATCTTCTTCAACTAAACAAATATTTGCATTTGAATAGAAGTGAGAATTCTGTTCGTTTTCTTTTAATGAAATGAAAAAGAGGATCAGATACACTATCTGAATGTTTAGAGTGGATAAATGTAGGAATCATAGAATCATAGAGAGACACACATTTCCTCCTTCATTGACTGAGGTGCAGCAGGTGATGGTCATTTATCCTATCATTTATAATCACATTTTAATAATTATCCAAGAAAGTCAGTTACCTCAAGCAGGTTCATAAAAAATAATATTGAATTATAAATAACCCTGCATTGATTTAATACCTTTTACATAAAGTATATTAAATACAACATTTGAAACATTAAACATTTTCAGATATCAAAACCTTTAACAGAACAAAAAATGGGGTAGTTTGTGTTCAAACTACACTTTACATTTACAACATTTATCAGACACCCTTATCCAAAGCAAATTACAATCAGTAGTTACAGGGTTAGGGTTAAGTGTCTTGGTCAGGGACACAATGGTAGTAAGCGGGACTTGAACCCAGGTCTTCTGGTTCATAGGCGAGTGTGTTAACCCTAGGCTACTAGCACTTGGCTTGAAAAGAAGAGGAAAGGTTGAATGCAACATTAACATCAACAATGCTAACGGGGCGGGGTCCCGATGCGTCACATCAAATTTGGTGATGTTTTCTGATATGTTGAAAAATGATATGATGAAGCCGCTGCAGGTCTAGCTCTAGTAGTAACAAGCACAAGGCTGACAGCAGTAGTTTCTTTCACCGTTTGTCTCCATGGTCTTCAATTATGAAATACCAGATTAATCATGAGCCTTTTCTTGTTTAAACGTCCTGGCGATCCTAACCCATGAATACGTTTTCATACATACATAATTAGACTCTGTAAGCGTTGTCATAACGGACAAAGCGGTCTGGTTGTCTGCACAAATAATTTGCAAAATCTTTATGCTGGATGCCCTTCCCGATGCAGCACTCCCGATTTACCCAAACTAGGGATCAGCACCAAGAAGTACACACTCACAAATGTCCCCAGTTACTGGCTTTCGCATTGCATACTTGTACATTACATTAATTGGCAAAGCTTTATTGCAAATACCAGATTATTCTATATAGAGGAATATAATACAACAAAGTAAGTCATGATAGATGTAAAACACATCTTATTAACTTTCTTTCCACCCCATTCGGTCCCAACCATCGATGATCGTGTTCTTCTTTAATCAATTACTCGTGCAGATGAGAGATTTTAATCTCTGAGCGAAGGCGGTTTCCAGCATCTGTTTGACATCACGTCTCTTAACATCCTAGCTGGTGGTCCCAAGCCTCACAGGCTACAGCTGGATCTGCTGTTGGCAGGGAAATAATATGTCTGTCACCACAGGGACGGGGGGGGGGGTCTCCTGTCATTACGGGGGTCAGTGTATCAGCCTTGCAACATGAGTGTCGACACACACAACAAACAAGAAATGCAGCTGGCTTCCCTCCTCCTGTTCTGATTGGTTTACAGACAAAGAGCTGCTTGATGATGCCAAAGTGTCGACACTTGCATTCCTGGGAAGAGCAGCCATAAGCGGAGGTGTCATGGTGAGCAGGGCTGCACCTGAGTAACCATACATTTACATAGGAGCAAAGCAATGGGCCCTAAACCAGCAGAAGCCGCCATGATGCACTGCTGCACACTCAAGAAAAGGACAACAGTCACACCAATGCAACCATTTTAAAACGTATCCTAATTTATCGTGAATTATGTATTTATTACAAAACAATATTCAGTACAAAATATACAGCTTGCAATGATCAAGGTAGCATTGCTTATTTTTAATCTTGTGTGACATATGCAAATCTGAATTGACGTGCAATCTGACTGATTTAAAGAATTAGTAATGTTCAACTCTTCTTAAAGTGCAAGACCTCAGGGCATGGGCTTACAAACAACATATTGAAACCATCTGCTCAAAATAGTCATTAATCTTATTCACTATTTCAGCATTTCATTGCTGAGCATTTGGACAAAGACTTCCTGAATTACTGGAAACAGATAGAAATCACTGGTATGCCTATCGGGAATGACGGAAAAGTTTCCGGTGTTACTGTCAGACTTTGTTTGAAGACCGGGTGAAAAAGTTCACATCACGCAGCTCCTCGGGAAGGTACTCCTGCTCCACGGGCTCTTTGAAGGAGGGGTTGTATTTGTAGCCTTTGCCGTAGCCCAGGTCCTTCATGAGTCTGGTTGGAGCGTTGCGCAGGTGGAGGGGCACGGGAGGCAGGGGCCCGCGCTGGTTCCGCAGAGAGGACTTGACATTGTTGTAGGCAACATACACCTCTACTGACTTAGGGGCCCGAGACAGATATACCACACACTGGGCTAAGATCACCTGGGACAGGTATACATGGGGACAGTGAACAGGTCATGAGAAACTGGTCATATTTGGCATAGAGGTTGACAACAAATGGAAGTAGGAGAACTCCTCTCACCTCACACTCAGGCATGCCGATGAAGTGACAGGCCTGAAAGGCAGACACTGCCTGGGTTAAGGCAGCAGGGTCTGCCAGACCTGTGAATGAGAGCAGAGAAATAAGCAAATCAAGCAAATGAAGAAATTTATCATCAAGTAAATCTCAAATGCACCAACAATTCAATTAATAGAAATCTCACAACACTATGAATTACTGAATTCCAAATGGTGTAGTCAAACAATCCTTTGACATGTTTTATGTTCCATGGTTTTATTTTCACATAGAAATGTAAAATGACACTTTGAACTACTGTGCTGATATTCTTCACTTCCATTTTCCTCTTGTTTGGACAAAATATTCCTAACACCCATATAACCCTCACCCTTCTGTACGGTTTACATATCTGATTCTTTAGCAGTAAAAAAAAAAAAAAAAAAAAAAAAAAAAAAAAGCAGTTCCGCACCCACATCCTCACTGGCAAAGCGCACCAGCCGGCGGGCCACGTACAGTGGGTCCTCTCCTCCCTCCAGCATCCTGCCAAGCCAGTAGAGGGACGCATTGGCGTGGGAGCCCCGCATGGACTTGTGTAGGGCCGAGATGCAGTTGTAGTGCTCCTCACCTTTAACACAACACCACACTCAAAATAAATATCACTATAACGCACGTTTTCATACAAAGTAATGAGAATAGCAATCTAGCAAATTCAGCATAGTCAAGGCAAAAAGCTGAACGACCTCACCTATTGGTGCTGGAGGAGTGTGTGCTATACACACAGCCTCAACACACTCTCTTCCTTTATATAACAAGTGGCAATGTGGCCAAATTAAAAACACATCCATCATTGACGACATATGCACGCACACACACACTCATCAGCTTCATAACTCATTAATAAATCTTAAGAAGGTTTCATCGCTGGAGGCCGAGTGATCGCTAAATCTCCCTCTCTGTTACACTACCATTCCACGAGAGCCTCTGGCGACCATCAGATATTCACCAAGGCATAAAGTCAAAGAATCCAATACTTGGAATAACATAGTAAAAGACAAGGTAAAACACGAGGTTTGTAAGAAAACTGCTTAGCTGAAGCCAGGATTCTGAGCTCTGAGCTGGTGAACTTGTCTACTGGCGCGTCACAATTCTGGCATCTGTCATCACCCTGGCAGTGGCGCCAGAGGAGCCCCTCGACTCAAATAGAGCTGGGCCAAAGCAAAGCCCCCTGGGCCTTCTGATGTTGCCCAGTTGCTATTTCATAGAACAAAACCCATGATGAGTGTCAAAAAGTCATACCTGGGGCCACTGTGGTATTAATGTACAGTAACAATACAGTAAGACTGCACCATACCTAATTTCTTCACATGCAACCAGTGGTCACCAGTGACAACCAAAGTATTACATTAAGTCACTTTTGCATTAACCCTACTATGGCGTAAGCATATTAAAACTCACCAGCCTTGTCGTAGAGGATATGAGATCGCTGCAGACCCTCCTTCACATGGTCCTCTTGCACCAGGACGTCACAGGTGTCAGTCTTGAGCAATGCCACCCTGGCCTGCACTGCCAGTTGCAGCCCATTGAGACCAGCACGGGCATCACCGTCACAAAGGTGGGCAATGGTGTCCAGGGCCTTTTGCTCTATATAAACTCGAACCCTGGAGAGTACGTAAAATAAAATACAGCGGTGTCGTTAAAAAAAAAGGACTCATTCCACTCATTCCATGGTGAGAATTATTAAATTAAAAGATCCATTATAATAAAACTTTCTTGCTAGAAAGTTTATTTTATCAGGTAAATTATAAACAATCCTAAGATGTTAGTAAAGCAAATGCACACATATACAGGAGGGGACAGAGATCCGAAGAATTTGGAATACAGTGATTTCACCAAAGGTAATGAAGTAAATATTTAGTAACCTTTTCAGTTATAATAACTTAAATAATAAAAGTGAGCTTTGATACAAATGAAAAAAAATCAGATTAGAGAATAGTGGCTTTATTCCAGATTTACTGATTATCCATGCAAGTCAGGCTGCATGGAATTTATAGTGCTATGCCCACCATCCACACACACACACTCACTGTTCCGTACAAGAACTTTCCGACTGTAACCTGAATGTAAACAGCTCTGCTGCAGCGTACAGTACACAGCACTAGCTGTCACATAAAGAGTGAATTATCATGGCATTTATTGCCCAGGCTGTTACCAGCAGCAAAATCTGGAAATACAATAAAAGTACAGCATGCAGTGTGCAATGTCTCCAGCCCAACATGAGCCACCCAGAACCCGGTGGCGCTACACAAATCGAATCACAACTCAAGTAAATCTATCTATCTATTTGCTGTATACTGTACACAATTTTTTTTTAACTGTGTCCAGTGGGGCAAAAAAGCATTTGGCAGCCACTGATTGTCCAAGTTGTCCCTAAAAGATGAGAGAGGTCTGTAATTTGAGATGAGATGAGAGAGGTACACAGAGAAAGAATGTTAAAAAAAATAAAAAATAAAAAAAATAAGAGGAAACGACAGAAATAATTTAAAGAATTTATTTGTATAACGGTGCAGATAACAAGTACATGGTCAATTGCAAAATTTCACCTCAATACTTTGCAATGTAACCATGGTTGGCAATGACAGAGGTCAGACGTTTACCGTTTGTCTTCACCCGGTTTGCATACAGTGTAGATGGAATTTTGGCCCATTCTTCCATGCAGCTGTGATTTTGGGGCTGTCACTGGGCATAGATTCTTTATCGGATCGATGTCTGGAGACATCCAGACATCATTAATCCTTTCCTTAATACGGTTCAGTCTTTGGTCATTCTGCTCTGCCGTTCAGAGAGCAAAAGCTCAGATGGCCCAATCTGGAATTTTGCCCCGTATGACGTTGTATTATGCTTTGCCTACACAGAGAATTTCAACCCCCCTCCACTAAAAAAAGAACTGTGCCCATGAGCCATTTCTATACACTGTAAACATTAGCACCGCCCCCAGCCTCCAGCTCATCCCATTTACAGCGTTTATCAGATGCCCTTATGACTTACAATCAGTAGTTACAGGGACAGTCCCTCCCTGGAGCAACTTAGGGTTAAGTGTCTTGCTCAGGGACACAGTGGTAGTAAGTGGGATTTGAACCTGGGTCTTCTGGTTCATAGGCGAGTGTGTTAACCACTAGGCTACTACCACCCTCACCCCACATCTCTCCTCCCCATTAGCATTTAGAGCTACAGACACAGTAATGTCACAACCTGGGAAATCTCATTGTGGGACTGGGTCAAAGTGGCTGTAATTCTGGACAAAGGTTGAATTTCAAAAAGAGACTTCAGATTCAGTATAAGGGGATCACTAATACCAATTTAAAAAAAAAATCCTTGTCAGGGGACCTTTAAAATAACAGGTCTGTGAGGGCCAGAATTCTTGCTTGTTTGAAGGTGCTGAATACTTATTTTTTGTACCCATGATTAAAATTAGACCTCTCTCATCATTTTAAGTGGGACAACTTGCACAATTGATGGCTGCCAAATATTTTGCTCCAGTTTATTGGCGTGTATTGTCCATTGGTGTGAAGTGAATGTTCCTGAAGATTATTTTATATGTACAGAAATACACAGACTAACCTGCATCCAGCAGAACAGCCTGGAACAAGTTCCATCTACTTAATTGCAAGCTAATGTATTCAAAGTGCGAATAGAGGCCCAAATTTCAGCACCGCATATTGCCTATGGATGTTCACTGGTTTACCAATATATTCAGAAAAACTATATGAATTAAAAACAGCTAGCAATCAAGCTGCACATACCATTAATAGGTTTGGGGGAGGGGGACTATAATTAGTACTAGTTGACCTTGGTAACAAAAATCATTTCAAGTCATTTAACTCTCCATCAGCTACAAGCGTTGAGGCTAAACTGACAGAATTTGGCAAATCAAGAAATTAAATCAACAAACATAACCACATGCCATAGCTACTACGGCCACAGACATTTAAATACACCCAGACATGTCTGTAATTAGATGGATTTGAAAGATATACGTAGGGTGGCAGCTGAGAGGGTGTGAGTGTGATTTAGTATCACAAACAAGACTCACACTGGCCAGAAAAGACCAGCACAACTCAGCAAATCACACCGAAATGGATATGAGTCTGTGTTGATGAGAAAACCGCTGTCTGGCTCGGCCGGTGCTCTTATGATCAAGGGGCCTCGAGAGGAACAGGATGTGCTCCAGAACATAAAGTGATAGGCCGTCTAACTGATCACACGCCAAAGCAAGAAAGGATGAAATTGGATAAATGGGGGTCACAGCACAGCAGGCTCTTGGCTTACATGATGTAACATTTTAGCTGCACAGATGACTTAATCATTATCATCGCTCATATGATTTACCACTGCATTCGTCATCCATCACAGATATGACACAGTGCTGAGAAAATAAACACTTTCACCATTGCCCGTCTCATAAGAACGTCTGGATTTGCTTGATTACGATCACCCAATTTTTGAAACGTTTGAAGCCAGATTCGCAGACTAGTTAAGACTAGTGAGAACTGACATGCAATGCGAGTAATGCAATATATTTCTGCAAGAATATCGTTTGACTGGATAGCATGTACAGCACGAGTGGAAATCTCACCAGGCATATCAGGCAACGAGAGACTAATTAGCACTTTCTGTATTATTTTCACCCAGTTACCACCATCAACAGATCAAACACCTCTTAAGGTCTACAGGAAAAAAATGCTGGACATGACTCGGCTTCCTGCCTGCAGCTAAATGAGTTCCCATGATCATGTGCTACTGCAGGGTGATGCAGCCCTAAAATTATATGCTATTTTCACTGCGGTCATCAAGTTATAGTGTGAAATGAATCTGCAGAATAAGTAGAAGGGGGCAAGAGGAGTAAGAGCGTGTGAGTAACATTTATACCACGGTCACATGGGGTACTGCTTAATGATAAAACCATTTTATCTTTGGCAAGCAATGTTCTAATGGTGTTTAATACACTCCTAATCAAGGATTCACTCTTACTTATGAGCTCATATAAAAAAAAAAAATTATCCTAACAAATACACTTCTTGCATGGATTCACTCTTACTTATGAGCTTGTGAATTACAAATGAACATTTTATTTTATTCATACTATAGTATCGCAGTACTATCTACCGTAAAGCCTTTTTAGGACATTCACCAAGTTCATTCTGTCAAAACTGGATCTGCTATGATTCAGGAAGCAAGAAGATCTTTAGTTAATTTGCTATATAACAATGTCAAAGTATCATACATCACAGGTTCAAACCCCATCGCACCCCCCAGCAAGTGTCTCCAGGGGGACTGTCCCTTTAACTACCAATTGCAAGTTGCTCTGGAAAGGGACGTCTGATAAATGACATAAACTCCAGGGTCTCCCAGGTCAATGGCTACACTCCATTAAGTCCCATACAGTCCATCTCATTTTTATGACCTGCCCCAGGCCGAGCATACTGCCAACAGAAGACCGGGGCAGGACACAAACAGAGGAAATAAACCTCAGTGGCCTACTTGGACCCTGTGTGAGAGCAAAGAAGCCAACATGCCTTTCAGATACCATCCATCATTTCTGATGACAGCTGGTAAGTGATACGACTATTAAAGCAGATAAGTAGCCTGCTGGATGGCCAGGGACCAACCGATTATGCTGATGGTAGGCAGAAAATTCAGGACAGTCCCCATCCCTTATTTCACTTAGGTCCAGGTCTTACAGCGCAAGTCCTTCCATTTTGTTCTGCCTTGATTAAATAAGTTGATGCATTTTTATTATAATTTATTGCAATATATAAAGAAATGATCATATTTTCAATATTTATGAGCATATGTTTGATTCTTCAAATCAAGACGTGGCCTAGCGGGTAAGGAAGCAGACTCATAATTGAAGGGTTGTGGGTTCAAATCCTGAACCTCCAAAATGCCACCGAGGTACCATCCACACTTACCTGGCACCTTTCATGGATGCTCACTGCTCATTAAGGGTGATGAGCAGGACACACATTTCACTATGTGCACAGTGTGCTGAGCATCACAATGTCACTTCACTTTAATTTTAAAAATCTTAGTAAACATCTTACACAGTAAGATTACAGTTACAACCAGAATGTGACTGACAAAGGTCAAACTGTGATGCCAGATGACTGGACGTGCTGCATTCAGGTGGCATGCATCACCAAGCTCAACGTTGCTGCTGACCAAGTACATGCCTTTGTTGAAACCGTATTAGGTTAATGACAGAAAAAATTCCGCAGGTGAAAGAGCATTTGTTGGACTCTGATTCACAGTGGTCCAACCCCACAACCCCAGAACTTAAGTGTCTGTTGCTAACGTATTGGTTCCCGATACCACAGAAGACCTTCACAGATCTTGTGGCACAGAGTTGGTTTGCTGACACTACGGGGATCTACATATACTTACTCATGGGTCATTCAGGTTAAAATACAAATATGGATTTACGGTCCTGTATATATAGTTAGTATATTATATTTACTCATTCATGTGAAATTAGATCTTTTCTTTTAAGTTCAGCTCATTACCCATATATATATTTTTTTGTATGTGCGTACCCCCCTTCCTTGCCATGGCCATCTCATTGTCACACATAATATTGTTTGTTGTCCCCTGGGATTAACAATTTCTGTTGACTTGAAAGTCACCCAAAAATCCATGGATTATACTTTAAAGGGTCTACAAAGAACCCACCAGATCCAGCCCCTCCAATAAACTTCTTGACGGAGCACCTCAAATGCTTTCCTGTTTTAACCAGAGGGAAATATAGAAACTCTTGAAATGCCA
This sequence comes from Denticeps clupeoides, assembly GCF_900700375.1. Classification (NCBI taxonomy): domain Eukaryota; kingdom Metazoa; phylum Chordata; class Actinopteri; order Clupeiformes; family Denticipitidae; genus Denticeps; species Denticeps clupeoides. Next base: position 6,349,219 of record NC_041710.1, on the reverse strand, counting down.
AAGTAAAATAAGGTAAAATTCCACGTGGACTGCATCACCTGTTGTTAATGTTAAACTGGAGACGGAGGACTCAGTGAGTCTTTTTTTGTCTTGTTTCAGAAGTTTCATAATATTTTAACTAGAGCGGTCATTCATTTACATTAACGGCATTTATCAGATGCCCTTACAAACAGTAGTTACAAGGACGGCCCCATTGGAGCAACTCAGGGTTAAGTGTCTTACTCAGGGACACAATGGTAGTAAGTGCGGTTTGAACCTGCAACTTTCTGATTTCCTGGTTCTTACGTAGGGTGGTAGTAGCCTAGTGGGTAACACACTCGCCTATGAACCAGAAGACCCGGGTTCGAATCCCACTTACTACCATTGTGTCTCTGAGCAAGACACTTAACCCTAAATTGCTCCAGGGAGACTGTCCCTGTAACTACTGATTGTAAGTCGCTCTGGATAAGGGCGTCTGATAAATGCTGTAAATGTAAATGTTACGTGAATGTGTTACCCAGATTTGAATTTTGATGGTTAACTCAGTGGCATTTTAACCTTGCAGCTCTGGCTGCAGAGCTGGTCTCAGGTTTTAGGCCTTAATAAAACAAACAGGCCCATGATACTGACACTGAACACCACGTCTCCGAAGGCTGTGTTTACTGGGGAGGCAGGCACGAACCCGGCCGCCTGTAAAACCTGCCGGAGCGTCGGGTGCCAGCAGCGACCAGCTGTCTCTTCTGACCCCCACCACCCCAAAACCCCACGAGCTCGTTGGGGTTAGAACAACTGTCAGCCAATCATAGCCCCAGACGACAAATAAATAACCAAAATAATCACCCACACTGGACTCCTGGGAGTCAAAAAGAGTTCAGCTCAACCAATCAGAGCGCAGATTGGCTCAGGATAGGCCCATCTCAAATTCCCCACATGCCAGGATAACAAGGGATGCACTCCTGGTAGCGGGGCACACACCAACACACCCACACACTGAAGCTTACTCAGACTGGAGTGATCCATTGAGCGGTCGATCTTCCGGGGCACTGTGATCCGGTAAAATCTGCAAGCCCAGCGAGTCCGCGGCCCGACGAAGGATCGAGCCCATCGCCTCCACTGACAGTTTCTCCAGGACCAGCACGCGGCAGCGGCTGAGCAGGGCACTGTTCACCTGGAAGGAGGGGTTCTCGGTGGTCGCGCCAATCAGCGTTACCGTTCCGCATTCAACGTGCGGAAGAAAGGTGTCCTGAACGCAGGAGAGACAAGAGAGAGAGAGAAAGCCATGGGAGGAAAGGAGAAAAAAGCATTGAGCATCACTAAAGTCGCTAATGAGTAAGTGTTCCAACTTCACATTGAATCCAAATACGATTTAAGTTGAAATGCTCCAACGTTTGAAAATGCTGTGAGTAATAACATACTTGTCTACATAATGATATGCAAAGAATACTTATAGTGAAGACAAAAAAACACTAATCACTTTCAATTATTTTTTACATGTAAATAATATTTATATTTCTGAGGTTCTTATGCCAAAAATGTGCATGTGAAAGAGGATCCCACGTGGTCGCATTGGTTTGAGCGCTGAGTGGGTCTCGCCTCCAGAGGGTTCAACAATATAATAATGTGCAAAACTTCATCTTCAATCAAACAGATAAATGGCACAAATATTGACAAATGAACCAACAGCAACCAAGGCACACTTCATTACACTATCCATCTTAGAACACACATCAAATGTGATTTAAATAAATGCTTTATTTTCCTTACTAAGGTCATGTATGTAAATAGAGGGGAAGATCGAAGTTGTGACATAAATGACTTAAAAATATTAGATTCAAATCACAGAACGTTGCACTAAATATTGACTACATGCTGAAATGCCCATGTGCATTCTTGGAGGTGTGCATTTGTGGAATCAGTTTAAAAACATACTGATATGTGGGAGAAAAATGAAATCGTGGTTAACCATACCACAGGCTCAGGGCTATAATTAATTGCGAGCCTCTAATTAGTCAAGATGTTTTCTATGCAGGCCAGTGCCGGTTCAAATTCGACTAGAGCAGGGAAATTCGACTCTACTATCCTCTACCAGGTCACCTCAATCTGCCCTATTTGGGTCATGCAGCTTCTGGACTTCTGGACCATATCCAGGTCCCCAACACCAGACAAAACCTCCTTTCATCAATCCATCCATCTTTCCCTTCTTCCTGAAATTCCTAGAATCATGAAGTGGCAGAGCAATATAAACCATGAGTATTGTTTCAGGCATTATAAGCCCCTGTGTACTTCAGGACTCAACTTTCACAATGCTTGTGATGCTGCAGATAGCCTGTCCCGAGTGCCAGTTATAGCTTTCAAGGGCTCCCATGGGGAGAAGTGAAGACGCCCCATAGCCTGGTCCTGCCACAGCGGGATTACTGGAAGGTGAGCTTGGACAAATTTGGGGATTCAGAGTCCTGGTAACCTTTGGGTGCTGACAGACCTCTCACCTGCTGGGACTTGTTGAAGCGATGGATCTCATCAATGAAGAGAATGGTCTTCCTCTTGAAGAGGCGGAGTTCATTCTGGGCCTGCTTAATGACCTCACGTACATCGCTGGTCGATGCGCTGGTGGCAGAAAGTGTCACAAATCGAGCGGTTCCCTTCTTCTTACTGGAGCTGGCGATAATATGAGCCAGAGTTGTCTGGAGAATGGAAATTACATAAGAAAAAAAAGGGCAAGTCATAGTCAACACCTGACTGAGGATGGTGGCACTGTTTTTTTCTGATGCGTGCTGAAACCAAAAAAAAAAAACATCTGAAAAAAGGTCTCTGCCACTGCAACCCAGAAAAAAACAGACGCTTTATAAGAAAAAAGCAGTGACCATATATTTAGGAAAAGGCGTGGCAATGGAGTATTGCAGCTAATACGGTGAACCGTGTGGCATCATTGTTTGTTAAATTAAGGAGCGCAATTAAGGGGCAGTGGTGGCCTAGCGGTTAAGGAAGCGGCCCCGTAATCAGAAGGTTGCCAGTTCGAATCCCGATCTGCCAAGGTGCCACTGAGCAAAGCACCGTCCCCACACACTGCTCCCCGGGCGCCTGTCATGGCTGCCCACTGCTCACTCAGGGTGATGGGTTAAATGCAGAGGACAAATTTCACTGTGTGCACCGTGTGCTGTGCTGCTGTGTATCACATGTGACAATCACTTCACTTTATTTTATTTTTTTTGGTGGCCTAGGAAGGAAGCGGCCCTGTAATCAGAAGGTTGCCGGCTCGAACCCCAATCCGCAAAGGTGCCACTGAGCAAAGCACTGCTGCCCTCTGCTCACTAGGGTGATGGTTAAAAGCAGGGGACACGTTTCGTTGTGTTACTGTGTGCTGTGCTGCAGCATTTCACAATGGCAATCAGTTCACTTTCACTCAAGGTTAAATCATTAAAATGAGGAACAGCAGCAATGAAGAGCAGAATAAATTCCATGGAAGACTCACAGCCCCCTTCATCAGCCTCTGCACCTTTTGCACGAAATCTAATGTCGCTCGGGGGTACATGACCTACAACTAGGGTTCTGTAGCTCAAGTAATAAATTTGGCTAAAGTGGCATCAAAAATATCACTGAATTTCATGGACTGCTGATGCATAAATAGAGCAGAAACATTCCAATTGGAAAATGATGAAGACGGAAAGGACATAGAAACCTCGGATGGACCATCTTTTTCCACAGTTAACAGGTACACGGGCAAGCGTGACAAAGCTACTTCCGGTCCGACCTAAATCAGGAACAATTACAGAAAAACGTCAAGGCCAGAAGCTCCATCTGATTCAGAGTGGAAGCGCTTTGATACGGAAGAATGTGAAACCTACCCACAGGACATTCCATAACAGCTGCAGGCTCTAAGTGCCCGTCAACTGTCAACACTGGTCGCCCCGATTTCAAAGCAGCTTGCCGTGTGAGGAAACATCAACGGAACTTCTGCACCAAAAGCCTCACTAGCCTGTGGTTCTTTTGTTTCCACCGCAGGAGAAGAAGAAGAAAAAACTAAAATCACTGAAGTGAATTTGAGCTTGGTTTAATACTCATGAAAATTCACACTTGCTGGGTCATTCACTCATTTTTACTTTCTGTACCCCACAAACAAAAATCACTCCCAATCCAAAGAGAACCGGACTGAAATGTCACAAAAACAGAGTAACTATAGACAACCAACTCTCATCACCAATCTTTCCCACTTGTGTAGATTACTTCTATGCAAATAATCAGACGGATCCGCCCTTATCAATCCACACAGGCCACCCAGATACTTGTTCAGTCCCTAGTAATCTCACGGCTGGACTACTGTAACTCTCCTCGAGCAGGTCTACAACCAATACAAACTGATGACAGCAGAGCACATCATCGGGGTTCCACTTCCACCATCTCCCATCTCTACGAGAAACACCTCATCCGTCGAGCTCGGAACATAATGAAGGACCCTCCTACTGCCTGGCAGGCGGTTCGGCAGCATCAGAACTGGAACTGGCAGACACGGCAAGGGCTTCTTCCCCCAAGCAGTCAGAGCTCTCGATGCACCTCAACAACAATACTCTTCCAGCCTTATGCGCCTGGTAACATACTGACCCATTTTGCACATGTTTGTCATGTGTGCCCTCTTTGAAATATCCAACATATCCACTTACAAGCATCCTACATGATGTCCGGTTTGTCCTGTTCATTGTACAGAAAAGTTTTACTTTTCTCTTATAAAGATACTGCACAGTATTTAAATGTTTTATCTTTAGTTAGTATAATTTAATATGTATATACATATATATATTTTTATTTCGTTTATGATTTCACTATTGGGGGTGGGGGGTCTTGAAATACAGCAGCACGACTGGTCTTCAATTTTCCCAAATTCTCCCACCCACATGGACAAAAGTTTGGACATGCCTTCTCATTCAATGTGCTTTCTTTATTTTCATGACCATTTACATTGGTAGATTCTCACTGAAGGCATCAGAACTATGAATGAACACATGTGGAGTTATGTACTTAACAAAAAAAAAGTTTCTAGTTTCTTCAAAATAGCCGCCCTTTGCTCTGATCACTGCTTTGCACACTCTTGGCATTCTCTCGATGAGCTTAGTTTTGATACTTTCAGTGAGAATCTACCAATGTAAATGGTCATAAAGAAAACACATTGAATCAAGAAAACACATTGAATGAGAAGGCGTGTCCAAACCTTTGGCCTGTACTGCATGTATATTCTAAATTTGTGACAACCAGTGAGAAACAGCCAGTAACGTTCTGTGTAGAACATGAGGCACACTAGTTAGGATTGAAATATAACCGGCAAATATGCATTCTAAAATCTATTGCACTGCTTGTGATCATTTTCTTGGTCTACAACTGGTTCTAATCGTTTTTGTGGCGATGTTCTATTATTTGAGGGCCTGCTATGATTTAATTATGTACACGGATAATGAACCTGGCATTTGGAGGTTCGGCGTGCACGATATTATCTATATTATACCCCTGCTATTCTCCCCATAAGTACAAGAGCGCAATAAAAATAAATAATAATAAAAAAAAAACCACAGAGGGGGGGGGGGTCACGTTACCTTTCCACAGCCAGGAGGACCCCACAGAATGAGGGACGGGATCTCCTGAGACTCGAGCAAGGAGCGCAGCAGGGTGCGCTCGCCCACCGCTTTATTCTGCCCGAAGTACTCCTCCAGGGAGGCGGGCCGCAGCCTGTCGGCCAGGGGCTTATCGCTGCGGAGCATCGCCCGGGGGGACGGAGCCGGGGGGACCGCCATCTCCCCCTCAGGCGCGCCGCGTTTGGTGCCTTTGCCCGACAGGGCGTCCGTGGGCGTTTTGTCCGGAGGCAACTGTTGCTTGTCGGCCGCAGCGGCGGCTTTATGCCGGTTCTGACACGCCGAGAACAGCGGGGCGGCAGGGCGGCCCGGCGCGGCGCTGCCGCCGGCCAGAGGCTCGCCGGAGACGCGGGGCCTCTTGGTGGGCGGACGGCTCTCCGAGGCGAGGTCCGCGGCTTCGCTGTTAATCAGACAGCGGTCCAGATGCAGGTTGATGTCTTCGGGCGTGAACTCCCCGGAGCAGACAGGACACCGGACCGTGGCGGGGCTGTCAGGCGTCACTTCGGCTTCCGCCATCTTTCTTTCGCGCCTCACACACTTTTGACCCCAGCGGAACTATTGACCCATCTTACGTTTTGCAAAGTTTCTTTTTTTTTTATTATTCACCCCCATCGCCCTTCATTTGACACGTTTTCGTACCACAACATAAATACGTGGGAACGTATTTATTATTCTCTTTTTTAAGCCGGGCCCGGGGCTGCTGAGGGAGTCTGGGTGTTGTAGTCTGCAGGCTGTGTCGTCAACGGGAGAGACACATAAACCCGGGTTCCTACGCTCATTAAAAGCCTGCAAAAGCCGTGGAATTTGAAAAGAGGCCTTGAAAAGTTTTGGAATACGAAATGCGAAGCATTAAAAGTCTTTGAAGTCTGTCTGACACATGAACATATAATGGAATACAAATTTCCCATAAGACTGCGAGGACTTTTTTTTCTACGTTTTTCAACGACAACAGTCTTCTTTTTAAAAATAAATGTAAATTACAGCTGATCTATTATCTGAGTCTGATAGGGCCGACCTCGGGGAAAGAAACATTGTCGTTTAAGTATGACTTTTCCCCCCGCTTTTGCATAGAAACGTACGGTCATAAAAATTGACCTTGGAGTAATTGAGAAGTCATGGAAATGTGTTAGAACTTTGAGAAATATGTTATTACACGTGTCATAACAACATGTCTCTCTCTCTCTCTCACACACACACACACACACACTAAAACATTTCATACAGATGACATCCCTGACATCAAAGCTTTCCTGAAAAGAATGGGAATGAAACTCACAAGATGAAACGATTAAATCCTGTAGGCAGAACCGCCAACCCCTTGAAAATGATGACTATTATTTATTAAAACATTATCCCAGTTTTGAAGCTATTGGTCCACATTGGTCAGGCAGTGGTCTGGTGATGTGGAATGAATTTGACCGATTTTGGACCCTTTTGGAATTTTATAGTAAGTAATATTTTTTGAAAATAATTAAATAAAATATTATTATTCAGGGATCTAGAGCATTCTTACAGCACACTATAACATTTACATTTTACATTTATGGCATTTATCCAGAGCGACTTACAATAAATAGTTACAGGGACAGTCTCCCTGGAGCAACTTAGGCTTAAGTGTCTTGCTCAGGGACACAATGGTAGTAAGTGGGATTTGAAACTGTGACCTCTTCTGGTTCATAGGCAAGTGTGTTACCCACTAGGCTACTACCATCACTATAATAAAGATAATGCTGACTCCAGTTAGTCTTTAAAGGATTAACTCACAATACATTTAACCCTGAGTTTTCAATGTCCTTCTTATCTCATTTTGTAGCTCAGACAAGAAGCCTGCTCATAATCACCAGGGGTCAGAGGTCATCTCTCCCAGAAAGAGCAAGGGCTGTGATGCCAAAACTCCACCAGCGAAGGTCGCCAGGTTAAAGGTCATTTACCAGTCGTCTGACGGCCTTGGCATGGGGAAACAGGCCTTCATTCACAATCTGGAGAGGGTGGAGACCTTGCGTTGCTTCTGGGAGCTGAAGTACACGGAGTTGCAGGTAAGGAGGATAACTTGTATCCTGAAGTCTTACAACTCACCTTGTACTTCTCAACCACAAGCACACCGACCCTATGTTTAGAAATGGATCTCTTCTGTCCTCTAGTGGAGAAGTTGATGTAGATCAGCATATTCCACAGCAGTCCTCCAGCAGGGGAGGCTGTTTTCAAAGTTCAACTGGGCGGTGGTGCTGGTTTTCACTTTTATTTGATATTTTGCTGTTCTTCATTTGCTCCCAAACCTCATTTAGCTCTTCTAAGTGAACATGATGCACAGCAAAAAATATAAATGCTATAAATAAAAATAAATCAGCCTCACATGACACACACGCACACATACACACACATTACTCAGGTTCTTTCATTTCTCTTTCCATTTGGAAGATCTTGATTACAATTAAGAATGCAGTGGCAAAATTACTTTGCCCTTGCATTATACTTGCTGGAAACCAAATAGTGTCACCAGAAAGACCAGCACTATTTATACATCATGCCTCCATCACTGAGCTGTTGATATGTGCTATATTAATTCAAAAACAAAAGCCAAAAGTCAGCCACCGTAGAGGACAAAAGATTCTGTACGCTATTTGGACTTACATCTCCACAGGGTTGTTATGCTGCTTGGCAGTGAAGTTGTGCTTGGCACAAGGTGTAGACTGTTCCCAGAGAGGCCTGGTGTTACCACGGCACTGCTGCCACATTTCGATGGTACATAGTAGGCCTAGAGAACTTGATGACACATTGAACGCATGATTTAAAAGCCCCACAGAAAAAACATTCTTGGGGCTTGAGGTTATGGCACAATTCCTTAAAAGCATAAATCTGTCTGTTCATGTGAGAAATACATACATCATAGACACCATCCAGTACAAGCAGGGTTAGTGGATAAAAGGTCCAGCCCTCCAAATGAAATTGCTGACATAATAAGAAATGTAGATTTCAGTCACATACAGTTAATGTGCCCTTTGTCAAAGGCATGTCAGAGGTGACATGTGACCATGTAACCCAAGATCTTAGACAGTTGGAGCATTGGATCCTTCTCTGGTTCCATTCCATATGTTAATGTAACCCTGTTCTCAAAAGTTTGAACAATAAATGTTCAGGCTGTAAATGTTAGCATAAAGAAAAAATAATGTTTTTTTTTTATCTGTACTGACTGGTCTATACTGCTGGCTGTAAAAATGTATTTTATTTTTGTGTATAAGGGTGGTGCCATTTAGTTGTCACACAGGCGAGAAGCCTTCATGCATGCAGAAAATAGTCTGTGAGGAGAAATGGTGCCGTTTTTACATCCAGCTACCCAGCATTCACTGCTGCACTGCCATAGATTGAATGAGTGGCCCTGGGTTTTTTAAACCTTACTCCTGCAGCACCTGTCTCTCTTGTCACGAGGAGGAGTGCGCCTGTCCTTTTGGGCCCTCAGTGCTGACGGAGTTTGGAGGAGGGGACTGTGCGTGTGTGCATGTGAATGTCTTACACTGCAGGACGCACACTCTTCTACATGTGCTCTGAGTGGACAGAACCAGTCTCAGACCCATCATATTCCGATATTGAGGCAGAGGTGACAAGAAGCCCAGATATGGAGAATTTCGTCAGGGGCAGGGATGTGTGGATTGTGAGCAGTGTATGTTTTATGGCCACATATCTGTGGCGCCGTCTGTGGAATTTACTGTCCTACCGACGCAAGAGCAGAGCGTCCTCTCCCTGTGCCTCCTTCTCAGATGCTAAGGTACTAAGCCATACACCTGCAGCCTGACAGATGGAGGCGATAAAACATTTCATTTAAACCTCTAAAATAAATAATGATTATTAATTTTATGTTTTTTCCATCCCCCATCATCACAGAGTTTTACTAATGCTCCACCCATTACTGAGGGTAAAGGCATTTTTTTGCATAATTTTAGAAGGAGAATGTTTGCATAGAAAAAAAATTGTCAGTCAATAACAAAATGTTTCTTAATCCACTTTTGCCATTTTTTTGTTCTACATTCAAAAAGCCTGCTCATCAGTGTAAAACTGACATCCACAATATATGGCATTCGAAAAGGTCAGCTTTATCTGCAAGGTCATGACTTTTACAATCTGCACTATATGGTTTCAGAGGGAATGCTCATTCATTGTATGAGGTGAAATAATGACCTGAAAGATGGAAAGATTTAGGATAATTAACAAATTAAGGACAATTAACTCATTCTTTTTATTATAGTGGCACATCATTAATGCTTATTATTTATTAATGTTCTAGTTATTGGTAACACTTTAAATGTGTAACCATTGAGTGACCCGAAAATTAGAAGCAGAAGAAATAAGACACTACATGGCAATGTGAAATACGAGTCGTGTTTTGACAGCATTTTATGTGAAGTATTCACAAACAGCATCTCTCTTTCTTTGCTGCTGTCCTTTGAGCTATAAATCAAAAATCCCCACCACTATGACATAGTTATCATGGGTTATGAGCTAAGCCTCTATTACGGTCATGAAAATAATTTAAACTGCGACAGCACTGTTGGGTGGCAAACCTTGATGACGTAATGTGTGTCATGTGTGAGGCAGCTTTGTTAAGGTGTCTCCCATGAAAGGGACAGAAGTAGTATTGCACATTTTGAAAGTGAAGTCATTGTCATTGTGAAGTACAGCAAGAACAGCACTCTGTGCACGCAATGAAATGTGTCCTCTGCTTTTAACTTGTCACCCTTAGTGATCAGGTGATAAACAGCTGATATACAGTATGTACAGTATACTTAAAGGCTGTACTGACTGCGTTCACAAGGATAACGCAATCACATGAAACATTCTTCATTCAAAAACATTTAGAGTTGAACCCTGGAGTATATTAACACTTGTTAAGTGTTTTTGACTCTTAACACTTCATAAATTACCTCCATTTATATATCCTGTATTTATTGTAGAAACAAGGACAAAGAGTGCAGAACCTCAGGGCGTCAAGGGCAGTGGCGACACAGTCACCCCTTGACAGATCAGCTCTTTGAAAAGAACATTTGGTTCGGGAGACTTGGCTCATGCGTAATTGATAAAGCGGGGTAAATCCTGCTCCATCTGACGCAGTAACACGAGACCACAGTCATGCAGTCATTTATCAGGCCCTGGTCCAGGCCCTCAGTTAAATCTTCTACTTTGGCTTCTCTTTTTTTCAGTTTTTATTAACTAGCTACATTCTCTAGTAGTGTTCACCACAGAATTCTCCTTGCACCGCACACGCATGGCATTTGACTGACAAAAGTCATGATGAATGTTTATATTGACATGTTTGAGGGGAACATTCATGCTGAAATGCATGCTGAAATTATACAGCAGTTATGTGAAATGTTGGATAATGAACTATACAAACAGCAAAATTATTTTTTGTGCTATGGCTATCATCACCATTATTGATTGTCATTAGATGCTCTTTTTTAATGAAAAAATGAATATGAATCAATATATTCCAAATCTACATACAGTCATTAAAATGTTTAATTTTTGCAGACTTTAATCTTGAGCTTGACTGAAGTCATGACATTAACATGCCTGACTGAATTTATGAAACCAATGGTGCACAGTCTGTTCTGTAGATTTATGCTGCCATCTGCTGTCAACTTGAAGGCTGTACAAGACAATGTAAACTCAGTAAGACAGAGGAGGCGTAATGGTTTCATTGACAGCACATACATTTTCAGGGACTTTGTCTAAAACATAAAATTATTAGTAATGTTAGTAACTTCTCCAAATCATCCAAATTGCTTTCTTTCTACCATGTGCAGTTGAAACCAATGTAGGACCCTATAGGTGCCTGTGGCCCCAAAGCATATTGAAAAGGCCCAGTTTGAATGGTGTGCTACTTTACAGACAGGGGGGCGCCATGCTGATGCCGAGCCAGGGTCAGGTGTTAGGTTTCCCTGTGGGATTGCACGTGTCCCCTCCCCAATCGTCCCAGAGATCAGCAAGGGTTGGCACCGTCTAATTGGCACTGCCTGTAGGCATCAAGTTACCAGCCGCACACTACCCTGAATCATCCTGGAACAGAGTGTTCCAGTTGAAACTGAGGGGCAGGGAATTGGGTAAGGTAGCCTGGAGGGGCGGGGATCCCAGTTATATTGGCAAAATAGCTGATATGTCTTGTAAGATGCTCCTCGTCAATTTTTCAGAATATACTGTGCCTGTGGAAAGTGTTCACAGAGCTTCACTTTTTCCACATGTTGTTATGTTACAGCCTTATTCCAAAATGGATTAAATTCTACACACAACACCCTATAATAACCACATGAAAATGTTTACTTGAGGTTTTGGCAAATTTATAAAAATAAAAAATAAAAAACAGAGAAATTCATGTCAGAGCACAAAACAAGTATGAAGTCAAAGGAATTGTCTGTAGACACTAGGCACTAATCTGGGGAAGGTTACAGAAATTCTGCTGCTTTGAAGGTCTCAATGAACACAGTGGCCTCCATCATCCATAAGTGTAAGAAGTTCAAAACCACGAGGACTCTTTCTAGAGTTGGCCGGCCACCTAAACTGAGCGATCAGGTGAGAAGGACCTTAGTCAGGGAGGTGACTAAGAACATGAAGGTCACTCTGTCAGAGCTCTGGAGGTCCTCTGTGGATAGAGGAGAACCTTCTAGAACAACAACCATCTCTGCAGCCATCCACCAATCAGGCCTGTATGGTAGAGTGACAAACAAAATTGGGAGAATCAAAATTCTGTGGTCTGATGAGACAAAGATTTAACTCTTTGGTGTGAATGCCAGATGTCCCATTTGGAGGAAACCAGGCACCACTCATCACCAGGCCAATACCATCCATACAGTGAAACATGGTGGTGACCGCATCATTCTGTGGGATGTTTTTTTGCTGCAGGAACTGGGAGACTAGTTAAGATAGAAGGAAAGATGGATGAAAACCTGTTCCAGAGCGCTCTGGAACTCGGTTCATCTTTCAGCAGGACAATGACCCAGAAGCACACATCCAAAATGTAAAATGTGGCTTCAGGACAACTCTGTGAATGTCCTTGAGTGACTCAGTCTGAGCCCAAATTTGGATCCAATTGAACATCTATGGAGAGATCTTAAAATGGCTGTTCACTAATGCTTCCCTTTCAACCTGATGGAGCTTGAGAGGAGCAGCGAAGCGGAATGGACCAAACTGGCCAGAGATAGGTGTGCCAAGCTTGTGGCATTATATTCCAAAAGACTTTAGACTGTAATTGCTGCCAAAGGTGCATCGACAATATATTGAGTAATGGTTGTGAATACATGTGATTTCTCAACTTACTTCTTTTTAATCAACTTGCCAAAACATCAAGCAAATGTTTTTCACATTGTCATTATGGGATGTTGTGTGTAGAATTCTGAGGGAAAAAAATGCATTTAATCAATTTTTGAATAAGGCTGTAACATTAGAAAAGAATGTGGGGAAAGTGATGCACTTTGTATATAATAATACTTTCTGAATGCACTCATTGTTTGTATTTAATATTTACTGTAAATGTAGCTCAACAAACTTAATTTGCTTGATTCTTTCAGAAAGAAATATTTAAAAATTGATATAATGTTTATAAACCATTACTTACATTATTATGTGCAGAGGGAATTATTTTGCAGTTCTTACCACATGTCTGTGGTGATGGGTTTAAGTGCCAGTGTTTGGCAGCATGCTCCACTTGGCACATCAAGGCTCCCACTCAGCAGAAGAGCAGTCTGAGTGTGGAGGGTGAATGGCTGTCACTCAAGTTTCACTGTAAGCTGCCAGTACTATAAACTGGATCTCAGTGGTCATGTGTCGCATGGAATGGATGATGGCTGTTTACAATTTTTCCTTTGTTGCTAAGAGCTGTGAGGGTTCTGTTTGATGGATCTGAGTTGTGCAGTCTCAAATATCAGCAATATTTAAAGCCAATGATAGATTTTGAGTGTTAATGGAACCTTTATTTTAAATTCTGCTGCAGTTTTCAGTCCTTTAAGCTCTAGATATCTACATAAAAATGACTTTTTAAAATTTTTACATCTTCAGGTAATTTCATTACTGATAGACATGTACTGTTAGGGATTGCTTGAAAGGCTAGGTTATAACTATATAGAAATCTGGAAAAATAACTAGTCAAAATTCAAAATAGTCTACAGTAGTACAATCTGAACAGTTATGAGCCATTATTAAGTGCCACCAGCTGCACAGAATGTGCATTGTCCGCACCGCTACTGTCATTTGCTGCCCCTTGAGACAGGTGTGACTGGTTTGGTTTACTTTGTCCCCATTCGTGTCTCATTTGTCAGAACAACCTTGTTGTTTGCTTTTTTCCCAGGCACTGCTTGCGATAATAGTAGAAATAGTACAGAAATAAGATCCGACTTCAGTGTAGTAAAGCCTGATCTATTTTACTTTTATTTTGCTTTTGACCTGTCAAGCATTATTAGTTATGAAAACTATGTGAACACCATTAGCATGTTTTTTACTCTGTTTTTATCCATTAGAAAATGTTGTTATGAGGCTACGTCAGGTTGAGCACCCTGACGTCGGTTTATGTGGCTGAGGGCAGAGGCTTGAGTTTCAGCCTCTAAGTTAAAATTGATCTGTAACTGTCCCAAGCGATGGTGAACAAGCTCCTTCATCCAGTCCACTGGATGTGTGTGTCAGCAGTGTGTCACTACATAAATCATATCTACCAGTATTCTTGGGTTTCAGCTCAGGTGCCGAGTTCATGGTAGAGACCAAGAAAGTGAGGGGCTGCTTCCCTCTGTTGAGCGACACTGGGGACAGCTACATCACACGAGTAGATCACACTATCTAGAGATAGCACTGAGATTGTCCAAAGGGTGTCTTCCTTCCACCTTTGTAGTTCATGTAATGTTCTTGTCTTCCTTCCTAGACTGTAGCAGCTTAATTTTATGAGCTGAGCAAAAAATATCCGCTGAAGAATTGGTCAAACATCGAACCCCCCCACCAACATACCAGCACCTGTTTGTTCCTTTCCATTTAAAAACAGTAGCTTGCCAAGAGGCTATCAGATGCCAGATGAATTCTTCTTTAAGAATGTTTACTTATCAGGAGATAATATTTCAACATACCGTCACATTGCATGTTCATAGATCAGAGATCAGGAACACGCTTAGGTTTCTTTTTCCATGCTTGTATTTAAAGGACTTTATTGGGGGCTGTGTGAGTATGAGAGTTAATGTGAGTGTGTTTTCCAAGACCCCATTGACACCTGGCAGTTGAATGCCGCAGGGGCTTTAACACTCGACATGTCTCATGTGTCTGACAGCCAAGCCCCTCCCCCTCGCAACAGCCCCCAGCCCTCAACCCCACTCCGGGCCAGAGGCATCCTGTGCTGACGCATGACCCCCTCACTCCTGTCTTACATTTAGGGAAGGCAGCTCCTGTCCTTAATTCCATTTCCAGTCGGGCGAGGCACAGGACTGCTAAGCTGAATCTGAGAGAAGGAAGACTTTCGAATGTACGCTGTTTCACATCTGATTTTCGGTGATTTGCGGGGAAAAAAGGGATAGAGCCAACTGCATTTATCGAAGAACAGCATCTGCAGACTTGGGCCCAGTTTGAGAACATGAGTTCCTCAGGACCTCACACTGGGATTGACCTCATTCAGATCCGAATTGAATCTCTGAGCGACAAGATGGACAAACTTATCAGCATCCAGGAAAAGGTTCTAAGCCGACTTGATGGCATGTCACAGGACATTGACGGCATCGAGAAGGAAGTCGAGAACCTCAAGGTGGACAAGGAGGAGAATAATGTGCCAGCTCCACTGCCTCCTCGACCTCCAGCTGTGAGGGAGATTTGTCAGGAGATGAGCACCATCATGTGTGCTGTTAACCAGCGCTCTGAGCAGCAGGCCGAGAAGCTGGAGGGGATGGAAAAACTGGTCCTGGGCATCCAGCAAGTCATCAGCTTCATTGGGGAGAGCGTGAAGACCTCCAAAGTTGTGGATCTTATGTTTAGAAAGCCTGCTGCAAGGAGGAACAAGATCATCTCCACACTGGTGCCCAAACTCAAGGAGTGCAAAGGAAAACAGGCCAAGAGACAGGGACAGAATGAAAACAATGAAGTTATGTCCTCTAAGGTAAGTTAGATAGTTCTACAATGATTTCAGCCATATTTGCCCCAGGGATGGTGAGAATGCTCTAGGGTAATACAGGTTGGAGGTTAGTGGGCTGACTGGTAAGGACAACCACATCCATCTCCTGCAATGTGCAAGGCATAGAGACCAAGAAAACTTCTCAAAAGTGTTTATCATGCTTTTGCTGCCTATTCAGGTCTTGAGTGCAGGACATGAAGCATGATGCATATCTTTCACTTCACACACCACACTTTCACAGGTCAACACAGGCCCTGTCGACCTGTCCGATGAGTATTTTCCAGCTGACGATGCTGGGTGTATGCTTGCAGTCACTATTTACGGAATGTCTTCTCTGGTAGTAAGATTGCAGGAAGTCGAATTTGCTGGAGGCATATTTTCACATTTATGGAATCATGTTTGTGGAATCACGTTTGCAGACAGATACCAATCAATTATAGAAGTCCTTTCAGAGAAAATGCTGTGCATTCTGAATTGTGCATTACAACACACAATTTAATGGATTAACCAGCCTTTGTCTCAACCCGTAAAAGCTTTCAGCATGAAAGGTTGAAGCCATGAGTATCTATATAGCCACTGAGCACCCACGGTTATCAAATTAAACAGTTAATGATTAATGGGGTGAAGAAATGTTGCTGAATACTAATGTTACAGGGTGAACATTCTGTTTCATATATAAAGAGCTTAAAATAAACATAGACTGGCCACAACTGGCATGAAGTTTTGACCCAGTCACTCCAAGTGTCCAGTATTTTCCACCAGTAGACACATTCTGCTTAGCATGTCAACTGAAACTGAAAAACCAGATCAATAACTGGGAGTTTCTCCAAAACTTTACTATTTAGCCAAGCCTAGTTCCTGGAGCTGTAAACAGCTGTAAAACATAAATGGCCTAAATATGCACAGAACCCACAACATTCTTAGAGAACCTTGTATATAAGGTTGGGTATAAGATCATAACCCTTTGGGAATAAGTATAAATGCATTGACAGCCATTCTTGGCTGGCCACTCTCTTGGTTGATGGTTTAAAATCACTTTTTTACATTGAAAGTAAAATTTATATTTATATTTATGTCCATAAATAATTTTCCACACTTGAATGGCAAGTGAATGCAAGTGAATGGAATCTGGAAAGTCCTAATGTCTGAAAACTCTTGGGTCACTAAGGCCTTCGGATCAGAAATGATCACGTACTGTTCAGTATGTGCTGACTTTACACACAGCTATATGAAACATATACCACAGTGATCACAACAAACATTCTTGGAATCTTCCGGAATGCTTACTGTCATCGGGCCTCATGTCAGGTGTCGGTTCTGCCCCGAGCCTTCAGATTTCTGCCTGCCAACGGACGTCATAGAACTCCCCCTCCTGTCCTCCCACTTTTCCATTTGACCTTAAAAAAACTTCTATCGGCATGACAACCTCATGCTTAGCATATCTCTTTTCTCTCACATAGACCGGTACTTGGGGGCCCGAAACTGGGGACCCCATAATCTGCTGCTGTCTTCTTAAAAAGGAGTGTCTGTTGAGCCTGTCCCTGTTACGAATACATACACAGGATCTGGATGAGACACTGTGTTTTCCACCACTAACGACAACATTACCCACAATCCTCTTATCCAAACTGACCCATTACTGGCATGCTCCACCAGATCCATTCTGTATGATTTCATTACATTTTAAATCATGTCAAATCTAGCAGAAGGCTGCTGAGCATGTCTTTTTTGCTTCATGCACAATGGTAAAACATTGTGGGTTTATTGCTCATTCATATTTCTAGAAACTTTCATGTAAATGTCAAGTATGTAACTTTTAAAGTCATCTACCCTTATGTTCAGAGGTCCAAGAATCCTTTATGCAGTTTTCCTTTCTCTTCCTTTCTCTTTCTTTCCCACCACTCTTCATCCTTTTTAAGTATAAGGGAAAAGAAGGGAAAGAAAAACCTCATTTGAGCCTGAAGGATCTGAAAGCACAGAAGAAGAAGAAGCCTCCAGATTCAGCAGGTAGAGAGGCAGCAAGTGTGCTCATGCACATAATTAACACTTCAGACCACCGTGGTTTGTACACACACTATAATGTTTTTAAAGCGCTCTACATTTTTCATCCTCAACAGACTGTATTTCCTTGAAGAAGCAAGCTCTCCTGTTTGAGGAGGTACAGAAACTCAACAGAGAAAATGCAGAGCATTCAGCCAGCATTGAGTCTTCAATTGTGGAGGCTGCAGTGTCCGAGGAGATTCCTCCGGTGCCTACTGCAAACCAGTCTCTTATGGACAAAAGCTTCTGGATCTTAGATGGTCGCAAGGGACCTGCAGCTGAGCCCAAAAAGGCCCCAGAGAAGGAAAGGGAGACAGAAGTGGTGTTCAATGAACCAGAGGTGGAAGAAAGAGAAGAGTCAGAAGAAACTGAGACTTCAAACGAGGAAGACATTGCCATAGAGATGAAAACTGAGGCTTCAGAGGTGACAGAAGAAGAAAAAGAATTGGCCATCGGAAAGGCAGAAGTTGCTGCGACGGGAAGTCCATCCATGCTTGATGATGCTGAGACAGAACCGGAGACTTCTTCTGTGAACGTCTTCTGTGAAATTACACAGGATTCCTCATCTCAAAGGTAATTTCTCATTCAGAGTCAACCACTATGTCTATACAGTGTAACGAGTCTATTACGTTTCCATGGAAAGCCTGTGTTGAAAATGTCCATGTCTCTCGCTGATGGTGGATCTCCACCATCTTTAACATTTAAACTGTTTCTGCTGCTTAACAGCTCTGGAAATGCGCCGCTGGAGCAGACAGAAGAATGCAGCACCATCAGCGATCGACGAGTTACAGAAGAGGACAGTGAAACAGAGGAGCACAAAAAGAGCAGAGTGGAGGAGGCAGAGGGAGAAGATGTGGAAAATGGGCCTCAGGAAAATGAAGACATGTGTGCCATATTCAAAGCTGATGGTGTGGAATTTAAGATCAACTTCGGTGATTTAAAGGAGAAAGAAGATGAAGATGCGGATGATACAGACGAACCAGTCTATATCATAGGTAAGCATTTTTACGGCATTTATCAGACGGCCTTTATCCAGAGCGACTTACAATCAGTAGTTACGGGGACAGTCCCCCCCCGAAGCAATTTAGGGTTAAGTGTGGACACAATGGTAGTAAGTGGGATTTGAACCTGGGTCTTCTGGTTCATAGGCAAGTGTGTTACCCCTAGGCTACTACCACCCGAGCGTTTTGGGCGTCTGAATGACTACATTTGAATATCCAATTGGTTGTGCCACCTTGCCTACACCAGGCCCAGAATGCATGTTCCGCTGATTTGATTATGTGAGTTATGGTGAGTTATCAGGTGCCATGCAAGCTGATAAATACAGATACTGCTTCTGACCCTCCTCTCTCTCTCTCTCTCTCTCTCTGTCTCTCTCTCTCTCTTTCCACTCTGACTTGCAGATAGCAGCCCACCCCCGTCAGCTCCCTTCAGCCATCGGATTGTCTCCGCAAAGCCGAACCAGATCAGTAATTTCTACACCATCAACAGGCAGGAGATCCTCGGAGGGTACGTTCTCTTCACTTTTTTTTGATTGACATCAGGATTTGGAATCAGACCTGCAGAACAGAATGTATGCGAGATAGCGTGAAGGCACATTTGTTCTTTAATCGGTTCAGAAAGATTACTTGCATAACCTCAGCACAGTCTGTCACCCCCTCCCAGATCCTTGTACCCCTCTGTCCCTCCTCACCCTTTTCATAGCTTGAGAGTCAGGGCAGATATTTTTACCCTCCTGCGTTTGGGGTATGTGAAACTGGAACCCTGAGCCAGCTGGACGCTAATCACTGTGGGCTAATTTAGTGCTTCAAAGAGACGCTCAACTTGCTGTTAATGAAACAGGGTGTAGGAGTGCGCCGGGACAGGAAAACGTCTCATGAGAGAAGGTTTCCCCACTCACTGGTATTACACACAAGTCAGTTTTGGAACAGTGGCACAGTCACCGATTGGTCATGCTCATGTCTGTTGTCTTTTGAGTATCTTTTAATCTGAGACAAATAAGCCTGGCCTTTTGGCAAGGCCTCGTACAGGGAGATATTGTTACTGAATAAGACAACCTCCCGAGAATATGAAAGGGTACTTTTATTTATAGAGTAAAAGTACCACCGTGTCTGAGTTCTCAATGTATTTTCAGGGGTCGTTTTGGTCAGGTGCACAAGTGCATGGAAAACTCATCTGGACTCACGCTGGCAGCCAAGATAATCAAAGCAAGAACCCCGAAGGAAAAGGTACAGCAAGCACCTCAATGGAAAGTCTCAGATCAGGAGGCAGCATGTCGGGGCTAACGGTTGTGTTTTCATTCATTTATTTTTGCCAGGAAATGGTAAAGAATGAGATTCAGGTCATGAACCAGCTGGACCATGCCAACCTGATCCAACTTTATGCGGCATATGAGTCCAGGAACGACATCATTCTGGTGCTGGAGTAGTACGTAACCTAGTCTATAAAAATTTCATTTGGTGCCCTCTAGTGTTTGCTTTTAACATGTTGTGGGAAACACACTGATAAAAAAACATGGTATAGTAGTTATGGAATAAGGACATAGTATGTACATCATAGAGAGTGGAGTGAAAATATGACGTGTGTGATGTGTGTTTGCAGCGTGGATGGTGGAGAGCTTTTTGACAGGATCATTGATGAAAACTACACCCTGAGAGAACTGGACACTGTGCTTTTTATCAGGCAGATCTGCGAGGGTCTGCGCCACATGCACAAAATGTACATCCTTCATCTGGACCTGAAGGTACATGTGTTACAAATAGGTACAAAAACAGGTAAATATGAGAACACACACGGTTTAATTCACTGCTTTGTTTCTTCTGCTTTAGCCTGAGAACATTCTGTGTATAAGCAGAGCCACAAATAAGATCAAGATCATTGACTTTGGCCTGGCAAGAAAGTAAGTAATTTTTTTGTGCGAATACGTTAAATCTGGCCTGAAAATGAAATATATTTAAAATGCCGTGTCCTTGTCAGATATCAGCCCAGAGAAAAGTTGCGAATTAACTTTGGCACGCCAGAGTTCCTAGCACCTGAAGTGATCAACTATGATTTTGTGTCCTTCAACACGGACATGTGGAGTCTTGGTGTTATTACCTACATGCTGTAAGTGGCTTTATGCACACCAGCACACAAACAGTGTATACACAAAAAAAACACATTCACTCGTTCACACACGTTGTGTTGCTCCTACAGCCTGAGTGGCCTGTCCCCCTTCTTGGGTGATGATGACAATGAGACCCTGAACAACATTCTTGCTTGCCAGTGGAATTTTGAGGAAGAGGAGTTCACTGACATATCAAATGAAGCAAAGGACTTCATCTCGAAACTCCTGATCTACAACAAAAGGTACCAGCGTGGTTCAGTTTTTTCCCCCCGCACATGTGCTGAAGTATATCCAGGTCCCCACACTGTCTCATTGTCTCCACAGCTGGAGGATAGGTGCAGCTGAAGCTCTGAGGCACCCATGGCTGTCTGACCCTTGCCTCCATCACAGGCTTCGTGAAAAGGCAGGCAGTTTCTTCATTTCCACTGTTACACTAATCGATCCTTTGAGAGATGCCTTGATTGACATGCTGTCTGTCAACTGATCTTTTACAGAAGAACATGTGCCGTTCACGTCGGAACTCATGCTTGCCTCCAACACAGAGTTTATCGTAAATTTCCACAAAAGTCTCCTTTAAGGTTTGCACAATGTTAACTTTAAACAGAAATATGAAACCTCTGATTCAGGATTCCTCTGTAATAATGGTGCTAATTTTTGGTTTATTTCCCCACAGAGCTTTCTAGAAGCCCAGTGGCTCACATGGACCAATAATGCAGAACCTCTGCTTGCCATTAGTATCACTGGACCTTACCTGCCTGAAGTTTTCTTGGACGTTAACCATGTGTACACCTATATATAAACACAACGCAACATTTTGATGATGCTGATGATGGGGTTATGTTTTTCCACAGAGCAAGCAAATAAAATCCGGAGGCATTTAAGATCACTTAAGTATGCAAATGCATACTGGTGCCGTAGACATGTCATAAAACCTACTTTACATCTGCATATCCAGCATAACTCAGGATTAATTGGTCAAGTCCACATGTCTTATGCATATGATATAGGCCCATGCTGACCTACAAAAAGCTGCTCAGAGCTGGACAGAAAAGTTTGTATTTTCCTGCAAACTATATTTAGTTATTTAGTTATGTTATAGTTCAGTCTTCCAATTGACATGCACAATATATAGTTTGCTTTTGTTCTCATTATATTAATTTTACCAAAATATGTACAAACATATCTGACTCTTATTTTTAGCTCATTTAATCGAAAAGAACTGATGACAGTGAGCAAGGCCTGGCTTATTTAGGCTAAGCGTACTGTGTTCAAGTCCCTTTCAATTGTTGTACATTGATTAACTAACTCTGTATAGATTTACATATTTTATAATCACCTAGCCAACTAAATGATTCCTTTACTTTTGGTTCTTTGAACATGCAGTATGTCTTGGGGTTGGTGATTGCATTGAGAAAAAAGATTACATACAGCTGTCCAAACTTAGTCTCCTCATCTGAAGAATATGGCGAAAGCTGAACTAGAAAAAAAGGGCATCCTATGGTACCATGAATTATCACCTTGAATTATGTCTTGAATGATCATCATGTAATTTGCAAATACGTTGTGTAATTTTGTGATTTCTGTTTTAGTATAACAGTACTGGAATATGTATAATTTATTGGTAATACCAAAAAAAAAACAAAAAAAAAAACACAAGCTTGATCACTGTGAATAGATAATAAACAATTATTTATACATATTTATTAGCCATAATTGAATCTAATACTATATAAATCAAAAGATGTATCATGAAAATGTTTGCTTATTAAATTTTGGCTGAATTGTTCATTTGTGGTTGTTCTTTAGAAATAAGAAATGTATAGATGCCAGCTATTTATCATTTAAGCATAATTCATGCACTGCATGTCAAAAGGATACACCTACTCCTTTACAGCATTTCACACTCTTGACTTTAGACAACAGGAATGGTTTTCCAGAATTCCTGAAAGTTTATACTGAACACGTTCTGATCATTCACTCATGTTACTGAGCATCTCATGAAACATATTTTGATGATGACAATGTGATCAAAGCCGTCATGAACGTAAAAAGAGGCAACTCTGAAAAAACAGATTCATGAAGTGTACTTTTTAATAAAAATTAATAAAACAATATGTTTCTTGCGTTTAATTTTTTTAATTGGCCGCCACCACGTTTCCATAACTGCCACAGAGTAGGTGCATCCAAAATTTTCACAGGTAGTAGTGAGTAGTATTTATAGTGTGGCCTACTTCTCACAACATAGTTCATGTTAAATATGCAATTGCCTACAGCTGTCTCTTATCTCTTGAACATTGATTAGGTTTCAATTATTTCATTTAATTATGTTCTTAATTACCTCATGAAGGATACAAAAATTGCATCTGAAATGCACCATTAGGATTCACATTTTGACTTACCGTATAGACTACAATATAGATTGTAGAATAGATTGCATTATAGTTGCAATTAGGAGAATGATGATAAAATATTTGATACAATTAGATACCTATATAAAAACCATTAGTTATTACTAATATGCAACACATTTGTATGTGTATGAAGAAATTGGGTTTTATACTGATAAAATATGAAAACATCTGCACAAATCATGAGGCACAGTCACAAGGTTCTGCTGCAATTAACATGCTGATATTAAATCATTATTTTCACACTACCGTCCCACACTATCTCTTAAGATAAAATATCCTCTTTTATTAGTCCCACAAATGGAAAATTTTTATCATCACAGTGGAGAGTGTAAGATAAGAGCAGCAAAAAACAATAGCATAGCCAATATGCCGACTGTAAAATATAAAAGGTTTAATATAAAAGTAAATGTCCTTGCCGTGTCCTTGTCAGATATCAGCCCAGAGAAAAGTTGCGAATTAACTTTGGCACACCAGAGTTCCTAGCACCTGAAGTGATCAACTATGATTTTGTGTCCTTCAACACGGACATGTGGAGTCTTGGAGTTATTACCTACATGCTGTCAATGACATTTGTTGTATGATCTCTATTAAATAAAAAGTATTACTTCAGTGTTTCTGCTGTTGTAATTCATTACGTAATATTGTTTGTTTTTAGGTTGTGAATTCATAATAATACATTACCCATCCATGTCACTGTCTTTTATGAAAATGAACCTTCAGTGGTTGGAATCCTAGAGCAATGTCCCTAGGTGGCGTAGTCATGCTCATAATCAAATACCTTCACTAAGTCAAACAGGCATGGCCAGTAGAGGGAAGCAAGTCGGACAGCAAGTTTTCTATGTGACATTTTTTACCTTAATTATGTTACAGATACATTATTTTTCACGCTGAATGTCTGAAAATCCTGCTGGAAAATGTGTGTAACTTAGAAGAGAGGCTGTTCAGAGGGAAATGCTCATGAACTACGGCTGAACTCTGTTCTGGGAAATGCAATTCTATTTTGCACTCAAATTTACCTGCTGCGTCAGCTTGGGTAATGTCCAAACCACAGTCACAAGTAAGCAGACCCTGTCACAGACCATAGACCTAAACTGTAGCATGCATGCAATGTGGTATGTCTATTTTTAATGCATCAGTGCAAAACTATTCCCCAGAAAGACAGTGACCCCACATATGCACTGGTTACAAGAAAACCACGCACAAAAAAATCCAGAAGTAATGACTGTGTAATTGCATTGCAAATTAAACTAAATGTAATTAATGAACATTGCTGCAGAGACCCATCATGTGCATGTAGGTTTGATGAATCGCAGCAGTTTGATCTCTACATTCATGTTCTGGCACGTCCAGGCTATTAATTTTATGAATGTACTCATTTAATGAAGCTCAATATCTCCGTTGTTTCAAAAGCCAAATTATGAATTAATGACCACTTCGGTACAAATTGCCATGGATTATAATTTATTGTAAGTACAATAATTACCAAACTGTAGGTGATTTTGATTTTGAGAAGCCTTTGAATTTAAAATATTTCATAATTGATTTCATATTTCATATTTTGGCAGTCGGAGCTGTGTGTGTCTAGTGAGAAAAGATCTTTAAAAAAAAGTTTACTTTTCTAATCCTGAGTTCATGTATGATTTAATTGTAATGTGAACTATAATGTCTCTCAGACACACACACACACACACACACACACAGGACTACTCAGCAAAACTCGTCTGATCAATAGGGCAAAAATGTCACCTTCTCAACTCCATCTCAACTCTTGGCCCAGGCCATAGGGCAGACGGGCCGAGGGTCACAGTCCAGAATGCCGGTCACGCCGGCCATCAGGATTAGCTTCATTAATGCTAATCAGGTCAGTATGTTCTGTGCTGTGTTAACCTTTCATATTAAAAGCCTCGCAGGCAAGTTACAGAGCTGCCAATTTAACACGGAGTGCGTGGAAGTGTCATGGCTATTTAGCTCTTTTAGTTGAACTCATTCTTTCTCTCTCTCATACACACACACACACACACACACACACACACACACTTTCTGTCTGCATGCATCTCTTATTTTCATTTAGCATCTAACACTACATAGCTCGACTTATTTGTGTAAAACACACACACACACACACACACACAGAAAAAAAACCCCACACAGTTCCAGTAGCCTAATTAAAACCAAGTGAGGGAGCCAGTGTGTGTGATACAGTTTATTCACCTGAAAAAATAAACGGAGAAGTGGAGGGGATGAGGCTGATGTGCAGTCGCTGAGGTGGGGCTGTGTGAGTGTGTGTGTGTGTGTGTGTGGGTGGCGGCTAATTCTGCGATGCTGGGAAAAACGCAAGGGCCAAGTTCAGGGGCAAGAGGACAGGTCGAGAGGGACTACAGTTAGAGCTCAGCTTGATTTAGTCTGTCCCAGCACTACAAGGTAATGCACTTAACGCGAAAAAACGCAGAATAAAATCGGTGTGCTGCTTTCCTCTGTGTTCTTCGCGTGGATTGTGTGGTCAGCATTTCAGCCTCTCCAAAACACGGCTGTCTTACGCAGATCTCCGAAGCGCGCCCTGCTAATCCAATCCACACAATCGGCGGTGATCCCCTCCCTCCAGCGTCGCTTTTCCTACTGTGGGAAGACAGACAGCTCTCGCTCCCAACCCACCCGACCATACCACACAAGGAGCCATAATCAAATGACAACAATCAAGCCTTCCCAGGGCCGGCAGAGCCAGCGAGAGAACGCTGGAGAAAAGGAAATTAAATCACACAACACGCTCCCCGAGATGTTTATGACCCAATAGTTGGCCGGGCTCTGGTTTCATCAGAACAGATGAGAAACAGCCCGGTTGTAAGTAGGTGGATGAAACTGTTGGTTCTGGTGTAATGAAAAAGGTGTCCTGTTTGATCCTGCTCCAAGTTTCCCACGACTCGAGACGTTATCGCGACAGCAGCGATTGCCCCACGGGTCACGACCATGTCACTCGCCGTCAAATTTACTTTAGAGGAGCCGCTCACGGAGGCATTTTTACTTCTTTTCCTGCAAAGTAGTTGGTCTGATTTCTACAGTGAAATAAGCAGACTGCTCTGGTCAGGATGGAAGAATTGAACCATTCATTAGAATGAATGTATAATACTGGGTCACCAGTATATCTCCATCAATATCTCCATCCATATTTTCCCCACATGGGAAATATCTCCACGTTTGTGTCTGCACAAAGTGGGCCATTACAGTACTGTCCTTTAAAAAGAGCACATTCTCTGGCTTACAATTGTAAGCAACTTACAATCAGCAGTTACTGGGACAGTCCCCCTGGAGATGTCTTAACCTGGGTCTTCTGGTTTATTGGCAAGTGTGTTACCCACACAGGTGTGGTACATATTATTCACAATTTTGTTACATTGGCACCTGGTGGTGGGTGGGGTGAACAAGTTAAAGTGAAGTGATTGTCATTGTGATACACAGCACATGGTGACACAATGAAATGTGTCCTCTGCATTTAACTGAGCAGTGGGCAGCCATGATGCCCATGGCGCCCATTGCTCCCGGGGAGCAGTGTGTGGGGATGGTGCTTTGCTCAGTGCCACCTAGGCGCTTCGGGATTCGAACCAGCAACCTTCTGATTACGGGGTCGCTTCTTTAACCACTAGGCCACCACCGCCCCAGTTGTCCTTCTAGGTCCATCAAAATTTTGGAAGCAGGAAAAATTGGGGATTATTCTGGTCCCTTGTGGTCAGAACCTACCAAAAGTGGTCAAGGAAGGACATAAGGTCACAAGGTCATGGCTGATGCCAACGTTGAATGCTGGGTAGCCTGTGTTGAGCTGTGGTGTTAATGTTATGGCATATCTGTGTATGTGGCCAGGGTCTGCTGATTCACAGCCTGTGAGAAAGCCATCTCCAGGGTCAAGCAGTCCTATTCCCGTCCAACCCCACTGTATTTCACTTCATTTGGAATGAGAGGGGTGTTTTGACATATTTCAAACTTGCAGCTCTTACCATTTTATCATGCCGTTTTTATGAAAAGTTTAACAAGACACAGAGAGGCCTGTGACATTCCGAGGTCGTGAAAAGTTCGCGTGTTTCTGCGTCCGAGAGGCAAATCTGATCTCGCTAATAGCTCTTATTATTCCGAACATGTACTCATTTAGCCAAGCAGGTGAAACTGATTTCTGCCAGGGTTTTTTTTTTATTCTCAGTGTGCCTGGGGCCCTTGAGCTAAATGGAGTTTTGTGTGACAGACTTCGGCCTCAGCTCTGTTCCAGGTCCCAGTTTGAAATGGTGAGAAATTCAATTTAAAAATGTAAAGCCCCCTCCCCCCTCACCCCGCTCTCACTCTCCATCTCTGGAGGAGATCTCTAAGAGCACAATCAAAACCAGATGGACTTATTGGGGCCTAAAGATAACAAATAGAGCCTGGGTTCCTGACAACGGCGGACCACCGAGGCAAGGCGAGCCGAGGCGAGGCGAGGCGAGGCGAGGCGAGGCGAGCAGGCCTCCCTCACGTGGCTCTCGGCTCTTGCGGCTCTCGGCAGTGGCTGTCAGCTGTGACTAGCCCGTCCCTCAGCCTCATGCTGACAGGCAGTGGTGTGAGCTGCTTCTCCGTCTGAGGTTCATTCTGCTCTTAGAGGTGGTGAAGCGGATGGTGTTTAAAGAGTTTCTAATGAAGAGAAACAGGTGGAATGAAAAAGAGATACGTGCGTGCGTGACAGATGATGGGACTGTGGAGATAGCTTTAGACATTTGTCATTGCAGTTATTGAAATGTCTTTTCCTAGAGCGACAACCAGCAAACATCTCTACTCTTGATGAAATCTGTGTTTCACACACACACACACACACACACACACACACACACACACACACACACACACACAGAGTCACACACCCACAGAGCCTCTCTAAGGACTGGCTATAGAGGCCGGCTTCTGTAACACGAGTTTCCTGTGCGTAATTAAAAAATATCGTCCCTACACTGATTTTAGGAGGCAGGGGGGCGTTTAGATCTGGTATTGACTTCGTGTCTCCATGGCTGTGGGATAGTCAGTGTAAATACGAGCTTCTTTCTGACCCCCTCCACCTCTCTATCACCTGCAGGGGCTGTGAAGATGGAGCTAGTGAGTTTGCAGGTGGCCAACCCTTGCTTGGTTGAGGAACTTTATATTCTGAGTTGGACCGTTTCCTCTTCTCATTTTACATATTTTCTTTCACTGTTAAGTCGAGAAAACTCTCCTGGGCACTACATTGTGCAAGGTTCATATTTCTGAGAAGAAGAAAGCTTTTCTGAGTTTTGTGTTGAAACAAACGATAAAAATAAAATAATGATTTAATCCGCTTCTTAAATAATAATTACTTAATTTACTTAATCCGCTTTTTTATGAAACTTGTTAACAAATGGAGACTTTCCTGCCGCTCCCCCTCACCACTTCAAACACAGGCATGGAACGTGACTTCTGATCCCCACACATGGTGGAGGGACCAGCCCTTCCTGGTGGAAGTCATGTTGGCCTGCTGAGCCGTGCGCTTGCCAGGTGGGGTCTGGACCTGCCCCCAGCTGGGCCTGGGTTGGGCTGATGTTTACCTCTCCAGATGGGTCCAGATGGGTCTTCCTGATCTCTCACTCCACCCATGGGTCAGATGTTTAAGGGAGATCTACACACATTAGGACACATTAATGCACAACTGCTACTGTAAATCTGTATTTTGCTTATTTTATGCGTACAGCCTTTACCCGTCTAATCCGGCTCAAATACACACTTTGCACACATCAGCCACACTGAGCGTGAATCGTGTAACACAGACATGGTTCACTCAGTCTGTCGTACTCACATATAAAACACATGGGAAGAACTAAGCACACACCCACACACAGGCATGTAGACACGCTTGAACACACACAACCATTCCCACCCAGTTTGCATGTCCTTCTGACTGGTCACGAGTGATGGATGATTTGGGTCCGTCCTGTGAGTGGGGAAAAAAAATGATGTCTGCGTTCTGTCTGACTCCCTGAAAACACTGTGCCCCCAGCCAACATAAACACAACACCATGCACCCAAAAGGCAAGAACTCCACCACTATTGTGGTGCAAAATGTTCCCACGAAAAGGCCAGACGAAGGAGGACAGGCTCCCGCAATAACCGGGAATGGACAGCCCGGCTCAGCAATAAAACGGTCAGGGTGTGTTTGTGTGGTGGAGGGAGAGTGTGTCTGTCTGATTATGAATGTGCGTGTGCGGAGAGGTGAGTGTGAGCAGGGAAACGTCTGCGTTTCTGGTTGTACGAGAAAAGTAAACTGTTAGCTTGGATTTTTCAATTCGGCGCCCTTGTTCCCAATCGAAATTCACTAAACACCATCACTGTTGATCAGACCGTCATAAATCGCTTAGCAGCTGATAATCACATGTTTAGCTTGTGTTGGTCCATCGATGTAAAACCATGGCATGTCTTTTAACCATGATGCACTGCAGCTCTTTTTTCGGAGTGCTGGTCAGGCGACGTCGACTTCTATTTAGACAAGAAAAACAGGAAAAATGGGCCTTTGTGGCCACGTGTGGTCATTCTCTCCCTGGTGTTTGCCTTGCCACACAAAGACACACTGTCTGACTGGGGCATTTAAAATGCTGTGTGGCATTACAGCACGGCGGCTGATTTACTGTATGTCTCATTTCCTACTTTATTCCTTCCTTTGTTTATTTATATGATGGGTGATATACATTGGTTGTCAGTACTTATTTGTGCACATGAGAATGAGAGGGTAATCTAAAAATGGCATATTGTAAAATGGATTGTAAAAGTGACAATGGACCATATGTAAATGTCTTAAACATATTTACTGAAATAATTAATTCAGTAAATAATCAGTTTGAAATAATTTGAAATATAGTTTTAATAATTTATTGCAATACACATTTGTGATTTATCTTATGCTGCTTTTCATACAGGTAATTAAGTTATTATAGCATTTTATCATAATATTATTAATTCTACATAAAATATATAATATTTTAATTATATTTTATTACACATGTGAAACACACACACAATATCCCTTAAATGTATTCTTGATTTCTTTTAGAAAGTGTTTCAGATTTTTGGGTTTTTTTTCCGTTTATTGAATTTAGGAATACCAGCGCTGACCTTAGTTTGAAAATGATCAACATTCCAAACATTTAGCTCACGTGGCTCACCACCCCCTTTCTGCAGGTGCAGAAAGAAAAGAGTACATTCCAGACACGTGAAATATAGGTACATGTGGGGGCTCATCATGTGTATGAAGACCTGTGAGCATTGTGTGTGTGTGTGAATGTGTTTGCTTATCAGTGGTCCTTGTGCCTGGCTAACAGTTCCTGCATAAACACATTAGACCCATAAACCCCTCATCCGCTACTGTAGCCTGTTTCCATGTTCCATCCATATTTCTGTTCTTGACTAAACATAAACACAGTCTTACATTCTGCAAAGAACACAGTAAAAATAATCTGAATAAGTGCAAATAATTCCTGACAATAATTGCTTTGAACACGAGTGGAGCAGCACCTGAGTAATAATGTAATAATATTTGAAAATTAATCAACATGACTACAGAGACACTTGTGGGGAAAAGACTTTGGAGGGGCAGGGAGATGATCTGGAGCTTTTTTAAAAAAATACAACAATAAAATGGAGATCAAATTTAAAGAAACTACTTTGGTTTTCTAAAAGGTTCAGTCAGGTAATTTGTTTTATTTTATGCTAAGGGTTGATTCAGGTTTTCATTTGGCTTTGCTGCTTTTTGGCTGTGCTGCTTTCCACTCTCTGTGTGTCTGAAAAAAAAGTCTGAGTTTGAGTGTTTCAGCCATCAAATTCAAAATAATGTGCACACAAAAGATTTATCATTTCATAATTTCAGTCATAAGACTAAAACTCATTCACTGTCTGTGCACACATTTAAAGGGATTGTCTCAAGCATCAGTTTACTTTTTTATTTTAATTCATGTAATTCTGAATATAAATCTGTAATGCTGAATACTGGTTAGAGACAATCTGGCAACTTCAAAAAAATTCATAGATCTGTAAAGTGTGTTTTCAGGATAAGGTTGACTTCCATGCAAACTACAGTGGAAACAATGAAATGTTTGGAGAGATGCTCAGAGGATGTCTTGAAATGTGGGATAAACCTTGAAATCATGTGATGATAAATCTGTAAATAAGATTTTTTTTCTGTTTTCAGTAAATGATATTTGTTATTTACAAACATCAGCATAAAAACCATAAAAAGCCTGCCTTGTGCTGTAGTCAGTTTGACTCTAAACCAGTTGGATTTGATTTGTAGCACTAAATGTACATTTACGGCATTTTGCAGACGCACTTATCTAGAGTGACTTACAATAAGTAGTGACAGGGACAGTCCCCCTGGAGCAACTTGGGGTCTTGCTCAGGGACACAATGGTAGTAAGTGGAATTTGAGCCTTCTCATTCATAGGTGAGTGTGTTACCCACTGGGCTACTACCACCCCTAAATTCTCATGTAATTTGGATTCATGTCATATTTCACTCTGTCATATTTCACTTTTTGTCCTCTGACAAGGACAAAAAAAGAACAACTAAAATAGCAAAAATTATAGCATGAGGAATCAAAAATTTACAAATCTTGTATGACTTTTTGGTATTTCTATATTTGGTACAGGAAGCAAATGTTTGACAGTTTCCAGTAAAAGTATAACGGTAAATTAAGTAAACCTTGTGCTCTTTGAAGAGAACCAATGCTGTTTTTTTCTCTTCTTTTCTTCCAGTACCAAATGGAAGGAACTGTAGTGAAATTATACACGATGAGCGGCGAGGCCTGTACAGATTCCAAAATGTTTCTTACAGACATCACCAGCAGAGGGAACCAAATCCATTACAGATGCAACAACCAAATTAAAGATTCTATTTTTTGGTTAGTGCCAATGTATTAAAATATCACTTTTTCAGCATGTCAAAAAAAACTGCTATACAATAATTCTCAGAGCTGGAAAAAAAATTACAATTAATTGACCAAACACAAATCTGCTGTCTTTCCCTGGTCTACAGTCTCACTGATGACCAATACGGACTTGGGCGAGGGAAACTGTGACACCAATCAGTCCTGATAAAATTGTAATAAAAGTGGCAATTAAGTGTTATTTGTAAGAATTCATAATTTAGCTATTCTTTTGTACTACTGAGGTATGAAATTATAATTATCTCAATCAAGACAACCAACATCCAGAATAGAACAAAACCTGCTCCTC
This sequence comes from Denticeps clupeoides, assembly GCF_900700375.1. Taxonomy (NCBI): domain Eukaryota; kingdom Metazoa; phylum Chordata; class Actinopteri; order Clupeiformes; family Denticipitidae; genus Denticeps; species Denticeps clupeoides. The sequence goes on along the minus strand of NC_041710.1, from coordinate 6,316,706 downwards.
ATCATCAAAAAAGCAATGCTGGTGGTTTCTATTTGCTGTGAAATTTAATTTCTTGTCTTTACACTTTTATGTATCTGTGCAAGTCTGATGGAGCCGACCTGAACCTGGATAGTGGATCAGTTCCAGGACATTGTCTACAATCAGACAGCACGGTAAAACACAATGGAAGCCTGTTTATGAGTGATCTATAAAGAGTCCTGTGGCGACTCGGCAGCGCGCTGCCAGGACTCACATGTTAAACACGTCGCCTGTTTCTAATAATATCAGCCTCTGGTGTGACGACAGGTTGAAAAGTGATTTACCTGGGTGGACTTTTATTACATTTTTCCTCCTCTGATGTTTCCATTTATGTCCGAGGAATCGTGAGGCCTGGTCAGCGCGAATGTACCTCTGGCACCTGCGGCAAGGTGGGGAAGGTGAGGGCCTGGGCTCATCAACCTCTCGCTGATGCTGTTAAACAAAACTAACAATGCTGGGTGAGAACGTGTTGGGTTTCATCTGAGAGCCTCCAATGCGTCGGACTGGAAGGAGGAAAAATATGAAAGCCATAAAGAAAGCAAATGAAATGTGGAATCTCTGTGGAGTTTCCTTTGGGGTCAACATCAAGAAGCTGCTGTGCAATATGGTTCAAACCCATGTATGTTTAATGCCACAGGGAGGGATAGAAGGACACACATTAGACTGCATGTGATGTCTTATAAATCCACTCCCTAACTGAAGCTGTCACATATTCTGCACTGCTCGAAAACCGCAGAACGTTTCGGTTCTAATAAACAGATGGAAAAACACACAGTGTGCAAGACTGTATCCCTGCAAGCAAGCAAACAGGTGTTTTTTTTCCCCCCACAGGAACGCAGGTACGCCTCTTTTTCTGACGCGAACCCCTTCCATGGAAAGGGCAGGGACGGGGGAGGGAGGTGTGAGAATTGCGCCGTGGCGTAACTCTAGGATGGAGAATCAATCCGCAGCTAATCTTGAAATCTCTCCTGTTTCGGCAGGACATGTGCTTCCCCTTTCCTGGCTTACCGAGGCATATAATAAAAAACACACCATTAACTCCGCTTCCTGCACAGCCCCGAGTGCCCAAAATGGCCGCTAATATGAAGACGCATGAATCTTGGGGCCCACCATGGGGACAATGGGGATAAAAAAAGGAATAAAAATTAACAGTTGTGCCTCCAGCTCAGGCAGTAAGTTGGTGTGAAAATGGATTAAGGCAAAAACATCTTGGTCAACGTTCCGGGTTGAAATGAAACGAGGAGAAATGAATGTGCATAGAAAGCATGTGGTACAAATTAATCATGTAAAGGATCTTAACGGCCCGGACAGAGAATCTTGCAAGATTGCATAAAAAGTTGCTCGGGCCGCTGTTCAGTGTGTGGAGCTGGGCAGCTGGTGCCAGAATCTGTTCTGTGTTACATAAAAAATATGGCCTCATGGACCCCACAGTCCTAAATTAGCATCCATTTACCCAGAACATGACTCAGTGGGCGACGGCTTAGCTCTGCGGCGTGTGTCGGTACGTGTGAGTGTGCGTGCCTGTGCCTGTGTGTAGGAATATTTTTATTCCTAATTGCCCTGTGTCCATTTCGACCGGGGTGGGGGCTCGCAGCTGTGAGTGAGCGAGATAGAGAGAGAGAGAGAGAGAGAGAGAGGGAGGTGGAGTGGTGAATTTAAAGCATTCTTGATCTGAGGGCACATAAATTAGCCGTGTTCCCCTGTGTGTGGCCTGCGTGCCGGTCCCACGTGTGTTGATGCATCCAGCGTGAAATCGCTCCAAACTGGCCGTATGTGCTTTCCCAGGGGCAGCAGCCTGTTAGGTCCTGCACTAGCCTTCTGAGGAGGAGCCTACAGGGTCACTGCTTATTCAATTAATCCTGCAGAGTGACAGGGAGACAGGCAGACAGAGAGAGAGAATTTTGAATATCGGTTATGAATATCGAAACATTTAGCATCTGTAAAAAAAAAAAAAAAAAACACCACAAACTTTTCAAAAGTGGATGAATGTGTTTTATTTTTCATCTTGTCCACCATCAAAATGCGGCGTTTACTCCCTCTTTACTTTCAACTGCTGTCGCACTGAGGTTTGACCAGCAGGTAGTGCTGTGGTGATGTCGGCTGGCTGAGCTGACCGGCCTGAAGCTGCAGCTACGCACAACCTCCACAGAGTCTGAGACTTTTCCATCCTGAGCTGATGCCTCGGGATCTGTTCCAGCTCCAAGGACCAGAAACAGCACTGTTCCAATAAAACTAAAGTGTATGAAGTTAGCTTTCTGTTTCACTTATGATCATGCTCATCACACTGGCCCAAAGCCCCTGGACCCCTGGTCTTTATTAGTTATCCTGCCAAAATTTTAATGAAAGTATTCAAGAATTTCATAGGAATATGTCAGGAATGTATCTGCGGAATGGGCTCATAAACACTATGCATATTTTTCTTGGGTCAGTTTTGCGTCTCAAGTGTTTTATTAAACACTTGAGAACCAACCCCATATTCTAAATCTGGAATTCCAATCTCAGTAAGATTTGTCCTCTCGGTAGGTTTTGATACTCAATCTTGCTCTAATTGTCAACACACTCTTGCACATTGACAAGCACACACACGTTCAGGTCATAAAAACAAATAAGTAAACATCATCGAGACTTTACCGCGAAGAATTTGGCCAGGATGGATGGATTGGTCTTCTGGACCGGCCACAGCTGGAGCTCTGTCACCATTGACTGGCAGATAGAGGACATGAAAACTGAGAAATAATAAAACTGACTTTCCATAGGATATATATATACACACACACACACACACACACACACACAAATGTAATGATCTGGAGGTTGGAAAGCAGCTGTTGGCCAGTGCGGATTCGCTCAGGTTTTATTCCAGTTTTTGTTGAGCACCCGGTCCACATTAGAAATGGGAGCGGCCCCGTGTTGGCGAGAGGTATGAATGAGTGTGTGGCCGCTCTTTTCCAGCTGACTCTGGATGGCCGGCCGGGTCGACTTGGGGCATTCGCAGACGTGTAACGGGGGCAAACAGCTGGAGGAGGAGGGGTGATGGCGTCCCCAGGCGATGGCCGGGAAGGCTGCGGCCGTATTTGCTTGAAGACCAGCCACTGCCAGTTCTCTCTTTTTTTCTCTCTTTTCATCTCATCCCACCCTCCGAGCACAAAGTGCGTGCTGTCTCACACACTGATCATGGTAATTACTCTGTCACTCGTATCTTTTAAGTGTGAAATTCTAAGTAATTTAGAAACCTCAAAAGCAACTTCTTTTAGTATTTTTGTTCTTTGTAATGATAAACACACACACACACCTCATCATCAATCATTCATTTCTGACATTGTGACCCCAGCCCATGCCCCTTTACGAGAAGGGCTGGCTGCGGCGTTGTGCGTTGGTCGTGCGTCAGTGTAGGCCGCGTGTGTGGGCAGGGGTTATGGGCTACACTAGATGCACGGCTGGATTCCTCTCTGACTTCAGAGTCCAGCTGACTTGTTCGGCTGAAAGATGTGTTGTAATGTCTGACGTCTGGGTACAGACCTCCGGTCACCGGCTCGCCTGAGTGTGTACGCCACTGCCTGCCAGGAATAACACTCATTAAACAAAGAGCGAATCTTGCACAAAGAAATGGGACTAAGTAGCGGCAAATATCTTCAAATATACGTATATCTATCTTTTAAGGTGTGGCAGGATGTAGTCTTGCAGGGGTAGAGCTGTAACACTATATGTTAAAGCTTCAGTTCTAAACCATCTACTTTTAAAAACCACACATCTACTCTTTCTGTATGACAAAGTAGCTTCTGTATTAAGATGTAAGATGTGCAGTCGGTCCACTTCACTGCCAGTCCAGTACACAACGCATTTGAACCCACAACACTGGTTTCAATGACAAAAGATGCATACATTGATTTCAGGATGTATTACATATCTATTTTATAGTCATTATGGATCTGCTTCCTTACCCGTTGGGCCACCACTGCCCCTTCTAGATAATATTAGCGCATCATTTGAAAATGTAGCTACGTTCTGGCTCCATAATACAGTGGAGAGTCAGAGATTACGAAAATCTACATTTCATGATGAACAATTAAAGTTTATCAAATGTTTTAATGATGAAGATTTAATCATTATTATTTGCGTGATTTACATTCCTGAGCAATTTCAGACTTACTGTTGGGGAGATTCTAAATTAATTCGCTTCCCTGCCTAAAACCTTTGCATATTATTTATTTATTTATCTTTAAACCTAAATGTATTTGAATTTAACTAAAATAGTTCTTTCAGCATGTTACTGTGGTAAGCAGATGATCTCTCTCTCACACACACACACACTCACACAGCCTGAATGGAAGCTCAGTCCTATCATGGTTAAATTGTGGATGTTTAGGAATTTCCTTCAGATCCTGTTGCTGGACCTGGTATCACCACAAAAAAACTACGAGCAAGCTCACTTCCAGTTATGGTGAAAAGCAGGTAGAAGTCCACCACAATTACTGACTTTAAGCTTTGGCCAGTGAGGGGATCTCCCTTATGGCCTATGTGTGGGTGTGTGTGTGCGTTGCAGAATAAGAAACAGAGTGAGTGTGGGAAATAGAGCGCTCTGTTTCTGGGTCTTGAGACAGGAAATGTTTGAGCGAGGAGTTAGCCGACTCCAGCCAGTGTCTCAAGCGAGACCTGGACCTGCACCATTTCTGAGACTAAACAGACAGCTCCTATTTACATCCCGCCTTCCCTGAATCAAATATTGTTCTGCGGCCTGCTCCCTCAGAGAGATAATGAAGCAGCACTTTTAAATGTTATTCCCTGAGAGAGTACTTTTTTTGCATCGTTCTCCGCCAGAGTCTCTTGTTTCAGAAAAAAAATTCAAATTGAACGTCTAGACAACAGCACCACACACCCAGACCCCCGGACCCCCATCCACTCCCCCCACCGCTCCTGCATCCTGTTCCGGCCACCTTTCCCTGGGTGGGGTGCAGCTGGAGAGCTGGGCTCGGTGTGGAGGAAACTGCTGATATGGCCGCTCCATTATGGGGGTCTCAGGTGGGGCTGACGTGCACACAGCCTGTCCCAGGGGGGCGGAGGGGTGAGGAGTGATGAATGAAGCTCCATGTGTACGCCCCGTGTGTGTATTGGCATGTGTATGTGCAGTCAATAATGTGTATGTCTATATTTACCGGTCTGATTAAGGGGAAAGTGCATGTGTGTGTTATGAATGCGTCAGGGATAAGTGTGGGAAAGTGCATTTGTGTGTGTGTCTGTTAGGGTGTGAACTGCATGTGTGTGGGCCAGTAAGAACTAATGTGTGTGTGTGTGTGTATGTGTGAAAGTCTGAGAGTGTCTGACATGTATGTGTGTGGGCAGGTCAAGTGTGTCTTTCTGTGTGTGTGTTTTCCTCGCTTCCTGTGCAGGACCTGCCTCTGTGGTTTGGACTGAGGAGGCGATGGAGTGTTTTTTTCTCTCCTTTGGGAAGATCATGGAAGGAGTTTCACATATAAAATAATCAGAAATGTATGTAGAATCTGCAATTCTAATACATTTATAATAAGTCTATAATTAAGTTTACAATCTGTAGGCAAATATTTCACATGAGTACTTCTACTCTAACACTTTTTTTATAGATTCTCAAATTATTGTTGTCAAAATTTTTTTTAAACAAACAATATCCAGTTTCAATGTTTTTGATGGAGTTTGATAATTTTATTAAATGAATTAAGAAAATATTACTTGTACGGTGAAGGTTTGCTGACCCAATATTTTATACTATGGTGACCACAAAGTCCATGCCAAGCAAATAATTTAATCATAGTGAATTACATTGGGGAGTCTGCGTAAACTGAACTGAAATAAATCATTTCAGGTTTGGTTGGTCCACCTGTTGAAGGTTATGGTGGAATACAGTTGGTACAGTCTCATAACCACACACACACGCACACAAACACACACACTCACTGATTACACAGCAAGTACACTCTTTAGTTGTGTTGTTACAGCTGGGTACAGCATCGGTCACAACATCCGTCACAGTCACACACACACACACTCACACAGAGTGAGAAACTCAAATGGCATAATTGTTACCCATGATGGTTTAGTATTTTACTGTAACTTACTGTTGAGGTGTGTGTGTGTCTGTGTGTGTGTTGAATATGCAACACCCTCGACCCTCAATAATGCCGCAGAAGCTAAACAAATCAAAATCCCACAGAAACCACGCCTCCCGTCACAGTGGGGGACTGGTCTCAAGGCAAGAGAACTTGAGCAGGCTGGTGATTGGTCAGACAGAGAAAACAGACAAATGTGCTACTGGAGAATTTGAATGATGCTGTTCTCAATCCGTCTTTAGCTGCTTGAAACACCAGATGGTCAGCTGACTTATGAGCTGCTGAGTGATGACTTTTCTGATCTTTCGCTTGCACAACAGACAGATCTGTGACGAGCATGACAGGAAAACCACCTTAAAACTGTCCTAGGGTCCCTTTAGCATAGATAAAAAAAAAAATTAAGCTTGTATTATTATTGTCAGTTTGTATGTATAAAATACACTGCTCTTTACTGGAGGTGCACCTAGTTTAAATCTGAACACCGTCTGCAGCGTTCATCTCCTTGTCACTGTGACTCTAAGGGAAAGGGAAAGTCTAGTGATCAGCTAGTCTGTCTGTCCCAATTCTCAGTCTGTCCTGCCAATTTGTCTGCCTTGTTTGTCGCCTTATCCTGTTTCTGTTTATATGAAAATGCAGTGGTGGTCTAGCGCGTAAGGAAGCGGACACATAATCAGAAGGTTTCCGGTTAGAATCCCGGCAACGCATAGGCCATAAAGGTGCCACTGAGCAAAAAAATAAAACACACACACACACACATTCACACACATATATGTGATTGTCACAATTATATATATTTGCATTTAAATGGCTAGTTTGTAATATGTATATGATATATGTGTCTGATATATATATATCAAAACTGATTTACCTGTATACTAACTGTCACGACCCAAGTGGCCCAGATATCAAACCTAGCCATGATGGCTGGACATGGCGAGAAAGGAGGACGTCATGAAACAGGGGCTTATTACATGATAAACAGGGCAGGGGAAACATCAAGTAACGATGAATTGATCACAAACTGGGCAGGTTTATACAATCATACACACGTAATAGCACAGAACAAACATGAAACAGGAGTAGCCCCTGCTGGGCCGGATCCTGACAGGCCCAGATTTGAAACCTATCCATTTAAATGCATGAATGCCATCAACATTTACGACATCACCACTGAAAGCAACAATCAATTGTAGTGTGGCAGCAACAGATTTATCTGACAAACCGTCATCTACATACTGCAACATTCAGATTCCTGACTTACAATTCAAGCCTAATCAAGTTTAAAGGGCCCAACTCTGACCTTATGATTAAGATCTTCATCTCATCCTTACCTGTTTTCAGTACCTACTCAGGTTGAATCACCTCTAATTTACAGAGTTACAGAGCCTTGTCAGAGACACTGATGGACAACAACTTTGACATGACTATTACAGGACTATTAAACTACCATTGTAATATAGAGGACAGGTGGGAGCACCATAAATGGAACCATAAATGCATGTGTTTATGCTGTGTGTGGTGCGACGTGGCACGCGTACCGTGCGTGTAAGAGTTTATGCGTGTGTGTAACTGCATGATTATGACTCTGCTCGCGTGTGTCCGTGTGTGTGGTAGTCGTCTGCTGGTGACAGGCGTGGTATACAGCAGTTCTCTCCTTCACCAGAGTGCACAGGAGCCACCTGTTTCTAATCCGCGTGCGGCCGCGCTGCAGGGGAAGATTGATGACCGTTGGCTGCAGCGGCTGCCTACAGACCCTCAGCGTCAGCCTGACAGCTCAGGGCTCCTCTGTTAATGCTGCTGCGGATTCCAGTGCAGGACTTAAACTGACCGCTAATCGAGTGAATGTGTTTTTTAATAACTAATACTTTCATTCATTCATGCATTTCTCAGACCAGTAAAAATAGAAAAAACAACCAGAGAATTATATAAAAATAATGTGCAGAAAATGAGAAACAAACATCACTGCAAAGGCATAAATCTGTCCAAAATATGTTGCCTCTCTAAATGAACGGATTGCTGGCTCCCTGTGGTCCAGCAGGATTTACAGTACTTGTGCTCGTTTCCATTTTTGAGATTTGTGGACAGCAGAGCTCTGGGTAATTAAGGTGAAACGGCCAGCACTGTCTATTAAAAAAAAAAAAAAGACTGTTCCTAGGAAATGAAGTAAAACGAGACAAAGACAAAGACAAATGGCTGAGACCACGGGGAAGGCAGACCAGCACTCATTCAAATACACTCAGACCTCCATTAAATGAACTCAGATACGGGGAAAGAAAGAGAACCAAATGGCTTCAAATTGGGACCAAAGCTCCAGCATAAAAAACAGTAGAACATTACTGCGATAACCTGTAAAATACCAGAGGCCTGAAAATAGGAATTTATTTAGTTAAAGCGTCAAAAGATCCTATACTTCACAATACGTGTTTGTATGAACACATTTATCTTATGACAGAATCTTAAACTTATAGAGTTGACATGCACACACATTTATGCAGCATAAAGCCCCATTGTGTTATTTTTTTTGAACACCTGAGTTCCCTCAAAGGCGTGTGCGTGATTGTGAGGCACGTCTAAGGCCCTGTTCGAGCAGGCAAAGCTGGCACTGGACACAGCGGGGCCAGTGGGCTTATCAGCACCAGTGCCACAGAAGCAGGGACTTATGGGGTTCCTGTCCGACCCATGCCCGGGTTGGGGGGGGGGGGGGGGGGGGGGGGGGGTGTTTGTTCTCATAGAGCCCCTGCTGTGTGGGGCATGCGTGTGCTTTGCAGATAACCAGTGGCTGTAAAGAAACGGTAGAGAGCAAAGAGAGGGTGAGAGAGTAGACAAAAACAACAGGAGTGGCATACAGTCGTAATCTCTGCAGAGCACCGGTCCGGCCGCGTGAGAAAAAGAATACCCCTGCTCATTGTTTCTTGGCCCAGGGGAGGTTGGCATTGGACTCAAAACAGACAGACGGAGCACAGGTCAGATCTGGCATCAGACTGGTCAGTGGTTTCTTTGCTGATCGAAAACATCTAGCTAAGTCTGAGTACAAATATGTGTGTATTTACGTGTGTGTGATACAGATGTATGATGGATCTTTTTAGATGCTGGAAAGAAATGGACAACATATCGATGGAATTTTCTGAGCTCAAAAAGCAAAGTGGGAAGCAAGATCTTAAAACATGCAAATGCATTCATGAAAACATGAATGACTGATTATAAATCAACTCTCTTACCTCTAGAGAAGACAACACAGTCACTAGCCAGAAATAATGAGTGTCCACATTCACATTAGCCAGATGTGTCCAGTTGTGCAAGTGACGACATGCCCTGCTTCATCTCTGGTGTTACCCTCTTCTTCTTTTCAGGGTGACCACAGACAACACACTCAGGGCTCTCGGGGGTTTGCCCAGCTGGTTGTGCTGCTGCTGGCAGGCACTTACCCAGAATCCCAGAGGAACATTCAGGTTTGTTTTAAATTCGAATGTCAGAGACTTCCATAGAGCATCCATCAAAATGGAACCAAATAACACAAGGTACTGCTGTACTTAACCATTTAATCTACAAAATGGTACTTGTAAATGAAAATGTGTAGTTGGTGTGTTTTTATGAGAACACAGTTCTCTACAACAAATGGTAACCTAGAATTCTCTGTCTCTCTCACACACTCTCTCGTGCGCTCAAGTTTCTTGAAAGTGCGTTTGATTTGTTTGATGGGCACATGGGTATATGCTGACAACACTGTATTAAAGCTGTAAAATATACTGTGATTATGATTGTATCCCCTCTGTTCCATGGGTCTGCAGATGAGTCCTTGTTCCCGTAACTTAGTGCAGAAATAAAGGGTAGAAAAAGTTTTGGTGGTCAGGTTGCTGTTGATTAAAAGCATGCTGAATGGCCAGCATTTTACTGGCATGCCAATACCCTGTGAGACTCATACAGTTCTCATGCTAAACTTATAATTTCTCACACAAATGGAGCTTATCTGGCATTACAATCAGGGTCTACAGCCTAATCAGGACAAGAGCTTCCAGGCCCCAGAAGCAGCCATAATGACTATAAACACCCCCGTAAACCTCTACCCTCTGCTGACTTTTAACATTTACACACCACCTGTCATCTAATCCATCATGTGATGACTGACACTAGACCCTGCTATTCTGAAGAAAAATGTGGGCATTTGGGCTGTGTCCAAATCCACGCTTGCAAATTTTGTTAAGAAAAGTATGATGAAAAGGTTTATTTTCTGTCCACGACAACAATGAGATGCCGATGAATTAAAAATAAAACTGCCATATTGATTGAGGGATGTGTGAGATTGGTCCATCTATGGTTTATATTTTTTCAATGGATCATTTTATGCTGTGTCACTGCAACAGAGTCCATGGTAAAATGTGGCCAACACAAGTTGACCACGGTGGCATATACAGAAGGTAAGCCTGCAATGGAAGTCCTTGTTGTGGGGTGGGCAGCAGCAGTTTCAGTCAGTCCATGCTGCACTCCGTGCACTCAACTCCAGGCTTGTGTACAGTATGTTATTGCATTTTACTTTACGATATGATTTTTTTTTTTTTGCTGGGACATTTCAGCATATTGACACCTTGTCTAGCGAGCTAGATAATTCATACAGGGTGCATATTGGTGCAGGAATTCTGATGACTGACTGAATGCTACAGTGTTCACCAACACCTTTAGTTTGTTACTTGGCCTGAGTTGTAAAAAGTGTTTCAAAATATTTCGAGATTAGGCAATACATGCAACCAAGGGATATTAGCAACCAAAATGATTGCAATTGTTACAAATATAGCTGCTAAAATGAGTTATAACTATATAAAGAACATAATTTTCTCATATCATAACATATTCATCATTTCATAACAGCTGTGCAAACACCAGGGATTTTCATTAAGCATCAAGTCCACCGCATGCAACCCTTACTAGAGATTCTAATACAACCTGCTGGTAAAAGTCCTGCTACTGTGCAGTGCTAAATTGTCTTATCTGTTCTTATCTGTTTCCTTGTCTTTTTGAAATTATTAAGCTTTACATGCTTTTTTAACTTTTTTAACTATATATATATATATAAATAGAGAGAGAGAGAGAGAGAGAGAGAGAGATCACTAAAAGAAAAACCCCATTCTATGCTTGATAGCTGTCATATGGAGGATGCCACGGCATCTCATTAGAGCCCAAAGTTACATAACCCATTTATTCAGCAATGGATGTATATATTTAGTGTTATAATAATGTATTTCATGATTTAATCTTTCTTTGTTTGATTTGATTAGTTTGTGTGTGTTTTTTTCACCTTCTGATAAGATTATTAATTCTGACGACGCGCTCCTTTTAGGGAAAAATAAAAATAAAAAATCATGCATTTTTGTGTTTTGCAACCAGTGCCCTGTGTGCGCATCAATTTACCAGAGATATTTATAAAGGATGGAATAGTAGGGGTTTTCTTCGTATCAGAAGAACTTTATTTTATACATTTTGCTTTTTGAATCATATGAATCACTTACAGTGAAATTGGAAGCAAACAATTGGGAATTTAATTGGTTAAGCATTATATAAAAAAGTACTATATACATTTTCCTTTTGCCTGTCTACTGTATTTGCATTAGCCTTAACAAAAAACAATGTATGTTGCTGTTTTTATAAACGCCCTGTGCTAGCGCTGCTATATTAGCATAGCATGCTAACGCAACACATCCATCATGTCAGTGTTGTGGTTGTGGCCTCTTATCCCTGGCAAGTCAGATCCTAAAGGTCCTCCACGAGGAAACAATCCATTCAAGTGGGCTCTTACTGACACGCTGCGCTGCCATGAATCACAGCGGCGATGTAGATGGCGTCATCAGGATACAAGCCAAAGATGATGTTTGTTATTGTTGGGGCTGAGGTGAGAAGATAAGAGTTAATATAGTGGCCATTTAGAGATTGGCTTTGACCCCCGGCCAGAACCTCTGTCCAGTCTGGACTGTTGGATGTTTACGGTTTTCACTGAGGCTAAACCTCTGTCTTTTTTCCTCTCTCTTAAATCCTTCCCTTTTCCCATATTAATTCATGGTTGTTTATTTGTTAGGTCGCTGCGGGGGACTGAAAGGACAACAATGCCAGTATAACTTGATTATTTAAAGATTATTTAAAGATTTTTTAATAAGTGTATAAGGCACTCTTTCTTTATGGCATCAGATCCTTGCTAGATTTAATAAACCTGGGGTAGCTGTGTGTTAGAAATGTACAATTAGCTAAAGTCACTTGTCATTTAGAGTCTTCCTAGCGGGGTCAGCAAAATGTCCTCAAAATTCCATATTGTGAAAAATCCCACTGTGACATTAATACACACACACATCAGTTTCTCTTAAAACCTCTTATCATTCAGCAAACAAGTGGAAGAGTAGGAAAAATCCTGTGTCTGCTGTGGAATTCCAGCCATTCCCGCACAACATTTCCTGCCTGCAAATGCAATCAGTGGGAAACAGAGTGTGCCTCTCCATGCCGCACTCCCCAGATAAGGCTCGTTTATCACACGCCAGCCCCATCGTGCCTCCGGCCACTCACGGCCCCCCTGTCCCATCAGCCCCCTTTACCCCGCAAGGCCTTCAGCATGCACACATGCTTCCATGGTCCTCGCTGCCAGCGTCCTGCACGCCAAGGATGACACACACACACACACACGCGCGCTTTCCAAATGCCTTCTGCCGATTCATTATTTTTTCGCCCGCCGACGTCACAAATATCACACAAATTTCCCATGAGCTTCACGCCTGGCAATTCACTCACACCGCTGATAAGAGGAGACAAGGCTGCATCTGATGTATGTAACCTCTTCAAAATGATGAAGTGAAGATTTTTTTACTCATTATAAAGAAAACGTTGCTGCCACAGAATTTTCCAGAGACGCTCAATGCTGGAAACAGCACCCAAATGCTAATTGGCACTCACTCTTCGGGGTAAAATATGGCCTATTTTTGAGGGCCGGGGTCACAGTAAAAGGTAATCTCATAAGACGACTGCTCTCGGTTACAAATGAGAGGCTTTCTCTGCTATCCATCAAAGTTCAGTCAGGGGAAAAATACGACTTCACCAAGAATGATTGTTTTTTTTTTTTTAACAGACGGGAGACAGAGCGGCAGTGTGTCAGCAAGCCTTTGCATGCGCTCGTGCATTTTGGCCTTTTTCAACTGTACGGTCACTTTCAATCGTTCAGGTTCATGCACGCACGTGCAATGCCCAGGCTTCTCAGCAGAAATCAGTAGGTTCCTGTCTGTCCTGTCTCATGGTGGACCTGCTTTTTGCCACGCCTGATTGAGTCAAACAAGCATCCCAGGACTGGTCCTAATCCCTGTTCCCTCTACAGAGCTTAACCAGGAGAGGCTGGAGACTCCCCCAGCCGTGAGGGAGGTGTGAGCCTGCAGCCTATGCATGATTTAGGGCCCCAGGATGACACAAAAGAGCTCTTGTGCTCAGAGAGGTAGACCAGTGGCAGTCTCGCTCACCCTCCCTTTCTTTTCCTCTCTCTCTCTCTCTCTCTCTCTCTCTCTCTCTCTCTCCTGCTGCCTTGCTCTCTATTTCTCCCCTTCTACGCTCTAACACACACTTTCCCCGGCGCTTCATGGAAATTTTCGAAGTGCTGGCGTGGCAGCAGGAAAAGATTACCTGCAGCTAGTTTGAGGTGAGGAGGGGATGCCAGCCTCCTGCGGGCAGAGTGATTGGACATGGCAGGAAAAGCCTGCCTATGGCTGCCTGGGCATTTCCACTCGGGCTGGTGGGGCACGGCGCACCCGCAGGTCTGGAGGTGCTCCAGATTGCCCACGGAGCAGTGCTGGAAATAGAAATTCGTCCTGCTCTCGCTCACGGGCCTGACATCTTCAGAGGCCAGTGCAGCTGTCAGGGCTACGCACAATCACTTTCAGATGGGCCCATTACAGACGAAAAAAAAAAAGATGTCTTTTTTAAGGCTTTATGGATGTCTGCTTGAGACACTTCTGCACATGGGGAAGGGCCACAGGGCTACTGGATGAAGGGAAGGATGCTTCTGGCCTAAAGAAAATTATTTGGTCCATTTCATCCTTCTCATTATTATCCCATATCCGGTGTCCACAGGTCCAGGTGTTGATTTCAGTAACCCTGGATCTCTTATTTCATTTCTGATAGAAAAATGGTTGCTATTAACCATTTTTCTCCCCTCCTGGACCGTCTCTGTACAGGAGTCTTTAAAATGTAAAAATGTTCTCAAAACCCAATCTGGCACCCACCCACTCTTTCACACTCACACAGAAGGGTGGAGCCTTATTGGCCGAAACACAATAAGCTGGGGGTCAGAGATCACCGAAGCACCCATTCTGCTCTCATCAACGCAGGGCTGGACATCAGGATGCGGGGTGGACGTCTTGTTGCCCTGATGACTTTAGCAGAGGGCTCTTTTCTTGTCATAATTAAGGAGCACAGACTACATGTCCTCAACACGTCCATTCTCTTCCGCTCACTGTCGCTGTAACTCATTTTATTTGTCTCCTCTTTCTCGGGAAACGGAGAGCAGTGCACACTCAAAGCGAGCATGCTGGTCCCGTATGACAAATCCCCCCTCCCTCAACTTGTGGTCAGTCTGTGTCCTGACCTCACCCAGGACAGAAAAAACAGTCCTTTCCGGTGAGCTGCAGCACAGACACCATGCTGGGTTAAAGGTGAGGACCGTCCACTGCAGCTCTTCGTTCATGTTTCTCTCAGGCTACTTTCACAACATTTCGATTTTTGGGGATTATTAACATTCACACTGCAAGGTCACCAGATGTATCACTGTTACCACATCTCAGTGTCAGTGAGTTGTTTTTCTACAGAATGCACTAAAGATGTGGTCTGTTTCTTCATAGAGCTTAAATGAAGTCTTATTCCAGTCTTATTACAACATTATTGTAATGGTGCGAGATGAGTTGGCCCTTCTTAAGTGGAACAGCTCTGGGTCAGTGAGTAAAACCAAAACTCAGTGACAATAATTAACTTGACATATGTGTGAATGCGATGACATTGCTCGAAATCCTATGTCTTTCATTTCTAACCACAGTTCAGAGGAAAACCTCCCCTTTGGGCAATGACAAGGACTAGGGAAAGCTGTTTTCCATAAACAGGAAGACAAGCAGACGGAAACTGGTGATATTGATGTCACTAATGTGTCATTAGTGGTCTAATCCCAGCTCTGACAGAGCTAAACTGACACACAGCATTGAGGTAAGAGGTTAGTATCAAATCAAAGAAGCTCTGCTACTGCCAACATATATATGGCAGCCAGACTGTTAAAAAAATGTAAAGCTAAATAGTTTCCAGTAATAAAAATGTCTCTGTTTCACCTCGCAGCGGGCTCAGAAACAGAGAGAGAATGACAGTGGCCTGATGTGTGTCTTTAGGGTGGAGTGGTGAGACAGACAGAGAGAGAGGTGAGGCAGCACAGGCTGACGGGAGCTTCCTCTGGGGTCTGTGACTGTTTTCCAAAGGAAGCTCAGGAGGGATAATCTGTTGCCTCTGGAGAAGCAATGCGTATATGGACACACACACACACACACACACACACACACACATAATATGTCTAATATCTGTATTATAAATGTATAAATTCTAGTTCTAAACGTCAGTACAAAATTATATATATTTGCTAATCATTTCCCCCAGGAAGAGCCAACAAATCAAACAAGATGTCCACATTTACAGTATTTCACAACACACACACACACACACAAACAACAACAAAATCATAAAAGAAGAAATCATCTTCTTTATTACCCTCCTGAGGGGCAGGAGTCTGTAATTTCACAAGATTCTATAATTTTATAATCAGTTGCTAATAAAACATACACATTTGTACATGCAGTTCTTCACATTTTGAGAAACAAATCCTTTCAGGAGCTGGAAGCTTGAGATACGTCAATCAGTGGTTACCGGGACAGGAAGTCATAATGACAACCAGGACGGGTGTATGCCATTTTTTCCCCCTGAATAATCAAGACAATGGGAAGTGACTATGAGATATTACATACACACACCTCAGTGTACTGCCTTGAGTACATGTGCACTCAAGGCAGTAATTCAGCATGCCTGAATTAGTTTGGGTGTAGGCTGTTGAGGGGCAGTTTATATGTGTATGTGTGTGTGTGTGTGTGTGTGTGTGTGTGTGTGTGTGTGTGTGTGTGTGTGTGCCTGTGCTGTAGGTGTGTGATTTAGTGCATGTGGTTGCTCTGGTTTCTCAACTTCCTGGTTGTCCTCCATGACTGTCTATTTCTGACTTGCCAGAGTGGCCCCTTTGTTTTAAAGACTGGGGATAGGTGGGAGAGGGCTGGAAGGAGATAGACAGAAAGAGATGGTGAGGAAGTGATAGGGAGGATGTCTTGAGTTATTCTCCTGAAATTGTGGTCCAGGATATCCACGATCAAGGACTACTGTGTGTTAGTCAAGTGTGGACAATTGAAGATGTGCAGATATGTTAGTTCCACTGAGAAGGACAGGGATCTCATCAGGGCTGTGTTCAGTTGGATTGTCTACGACGAGTCAAATTATAGGTTATTGTAAAGTGCAACCTGAACACGAGTCAAAAGGACAATCAGAGTTCCTGACCTGATCTGAGATGGTACCGAATGGTGACCCTTCAGAGCCCAGTCACTGAATAAACATTGTACATTTATCCTGCTGATGTTGTCATGATATTTCCGTAGACATTCTGTACACATACGAACAAACTGGATATTTGCCATGCTTTCAACCCTCACGCCTTTCACATGAGAGTGCATGTATTTTCCAGGAAAAGCAGCAGATTGAGTTGTGTGCTGCTGATATTGTAAGTGACAGACACTTGGCTGGAGTTGGGCAGGAAGAGAGGGGTCTACTGTGCACTCATTAAACTCCATTAGCCGGCTACAGACAGGCAGGATGTCACAGTACATAGAGGAAAACAGGGCAAGGCCTCACAAACACGCATACACGCGCACACACACACACACATCACTTCCACTGTTATCTCCACCAAACAGTGCTTCCTATAGTCCCACACCTACAGGCCTCACCAAATCAGAGTCACAGCTCTCTGTCTCACTTTCTGTCTTTCTTATGTGACTTTTATGTCACTTTAATCAGTCTCTTTTCAGTCAATCAGTCCCCCTCTCACACTGAAACAATCAAATTAATGAAACCCATGCTGTTTTAAGGATTTGGTCAGTTTAGCATTTTTCCCACCTTTTCAATTCTCCTGTTCTCTTGTCTCCACCTTTGCCAGGTCTATCCATTTCCCATCATTCCTGAGACACTTTTTATACCCCCTTCCCTCTCTATCTGGTAATCTTCGCCATTTTGTCCTTACTGGCATGCATCAGGAAGAAGCACATAAAACATGACCCATCTTGGCCAGAGGGGTGCATATTTTTGTCATGCCACCCCGTCTACAGTAGTGAGGTCACCGCTGTGTTAAAATCTGACCTGGCCACTCTTGGGACCTGGCACTCACACAGAGGGAGGATTCGGGAGGGTTTATTCTGTGAGTTCAGGTTGGTGGGAAAGCCAGCAGGACTCCATTCACAGGTAAAGGGTGCCACTGGTAAAAGCCCAGTGGAGAAACAAGGCGCAACAGATTGCTGTATAAAACAAGGTGAGGGTAAAGTCGGGCATAGACTGTGCGATTTTTCCAGTCGTTTGTTTAACACCCATTTTAGATTGTATGGCTAAATCGCATGCAAAGGTAGAAAAGAAGAAAACAACTCACTGTCGCTACCGAACCCGCATCAGTTGCGATACTGAACAAGGTGAAATGGGGTGCTTTGGCCATTAAAATGCAGATAAATTTGCACTCTGTTCTGTTTAGTGGTTATTTATACTGATTTATCAGTATAAATATATGATTTTCCACCTGTTTTTCTGGCTATGATAGGGGTGTTTGTGTGGGTGTGGCTGAAATTATTGCACAAGTGAAAAATCCGCTCGAAAATTGCAGTGTGTGCGATTTATACACCTATAAATTCACAAACACAAAAACTGCAAGAAATATCATGGAAGGTGTGTAAAGAACTTTAACTTTAATTTATCACAGAGATTCAAGTGCTTTTGGAATTTTCCAGATTTCAACATAGATATGTGTAGATGACCCAGACAACTTGTTTGATAAAGAATAAGAGATTTCACCTACATATTTCAAATAACTAATAACTCATTAACTTACTAAAATATCTAAATCTTTTATCAAAATGAAAAAAAAAAAAAAAAACGGATTCATGAGCCCTACAGGCCTAAAATTTTCTGAACAAGACCAGTAACACGTGTCCCCTGCCTGCATGGTGTGGGATTGTGGTGGGACAGCGCAAAATCCATATATTTTAAAATGTTGTGACTCTTTGTTTTTGTAAAATACCACCTCATGCGTCTGTAAAACTGTTTTTAAATGTGAAAGTTCTGATAAAGTTTCCGACACATTCTTCACTGCCACTTTCAGTTTGTGCACTTTGAAAGTTAATGGAAATGCAGTGACTGCCAAAAATCACCATTACTAATAAAAAGTCTTTTAAATTGTGTGTTTGGCATCTGTTTATTTGAAGGTGCCCCAGGTATCTTTGGTCGACACAGGAAATAAGTAATTTGGAAACCAAGCTTGTTTGTGACCTTTTTATAGTCCCATAACAGGACGTGACAGAAGCCCTGCCCTGATTCACAGAAGAAGGACTGTGATGTTCCACAAATGGATACAGATGACAAATGAACCACTGTCCGCATTTTTCAACATTTCCACATCTTTGCACACACACACAGAGCCAGAACTGCACTTGAATAAAGTATGGGTGGCCTGTGAGGTTAGTATGGAGACATATCATTAAAATTTTCAGTGCGTAATAGGAGAACCTCAAGCCCTTGGTGGTTGATTTCTGAGGTATGGGTGGGTCTGAGTGTGTGAAGGAAAAATATTCTACACCACACATCAGACGCAAGTAAGAACAAGTTGTTTTTGTAATCGCTTGAACAAACTACATTTCCCACAATTCATTTACTCCATCCAACAACATAGGATGGTATGTAATTGGGCCTTTTAGCACCACTTCCGCACTCATGCTACACAGTGAAGCTGACAGCAGACCTCATTTGTGTAAAGCATGGGACAGCATATATTTACAGCTTAAAATCTATGGATCATTGACATAATAATGCAAATCACAACTTCAGAATAGCAAATGACAAGAAGGATTAGAATTTGCAAACTATTCTTAATTTAACCAGTTTCCTTTACACTAATATACCTGCCTCCAGTAATACATGCACATGCACTGGCAGTCTTACACACACCCACACCCACACCCACACACACACACACACACACACACACACACAGAATGCCACATTTTCTGATTTTGGAGAAGCTTGTGCTGAGCAAACAGAAAGGAAAAGCCACAGCTGCAGTTATGGCAGCGTACAGTTTCACTCTGAGGCGGCCAACACACCAGCACAGCTGTTTCCTACTAAAATAACAAGAGCACTCAGTAGTAGAACACAACGCTTCAAAGAGCAATGCTATGCCAGACTCTACCAGGCCAAGAAAAAAAAGTAATTTTCCAAAGAATCACGGAAGAGGAAGATACTACAAATGTGTCCTAATATGTGTGTGGTAAAACGTGGGTGTATGCATGCGTTGGAATTACCATCACCATCATCATCATCTTTATCATCAGATAAAGGCAGGACCTTGGTTCATTCAGGGTCTCTATTTGGAGAAACGCCCTGTACTCCATAAGACCACGTTGGACCTCGTGCGTCTGCCTCAGCTCTCAGGCTGGCTCCAGATCTGTGGCTGTTTTCCCACAGGCCCCTCTGTGGCACACTTTTCTTCCCAGCATTCACTGCTTCCCACTGCCACAGGTTTCTGGGCCCAGCACGCTCAGCATCTTTCTGAATGCCTGTTGGTTTGAGGACTACTACTGCTTCTCATTTTGAGCTCAAGCTTCCCAGCATCTGTATAGAATCAGCTGTTGTGCATGCATGAGGGAACAATTGTCCAATGAAAATGTCAGAATCTTAATAAATGTTTAATTAAATATATAATTATATGCTTAGTTTGCATATTTAGATGGAACTTTTTGATTTATATTGTAACTGTGATTTCTTATTACAATCAAGCTTACGGAAGTCCCAATGAAGAACCCAACAATATATAATACATGCTATATATATATATATATATATATATATATATATATATATATATACACACACACACACACACACACACACACACATACACACACACACACACACACACACACACACACACAGACACACACACACACACACACACACATGCAAAAGTTATATATCTAAGTGATGTGTCCTGACACCAAGGAAGGGGAAGACCCAGGCTCAGGGGTTTTGTATAAAAAACTATTGAGTTATGGGACACACAAACATATAGAAAAAAATGCTCACTCACACGTGGGATGCTTCATACACACACTACACCTGACACCTGAGTCAGCTGACTCAGTCCACGACCCCGACCTGACATGCTGGCGAGGCCTGCTCAGGGTCTGCCCTGCGGCCACACAAGCCCACCGACCAGACACAGTAAAACATGCTGGCACCTGGGGTCTGCCCCGCAGCTGCGCCAGCCCACTGAGAACACACTGGACACATGCACATACTCACACCACATACTCACACTCATACCACGCACACAGAGTGACAGACAGATGAATAAGACTGGACCCGGAAGGCATTCCTTTAAAGGAGGGAAAACAGGTGTAGGGAATCAGGAGGGGCGGGGCCTGGGATGGGCAATTGGCATTTAACAGACGCCCTTATCCAGAGCGACTTACAATCAGTAGTGACAGGGACAGTCCCCCCCTGGAGCAACTTAGGGTTAAGTGTCAGGGACACGATGGTATTAAGTGGGATTTGAACCTGAGACTTCTGGTTCATCGGCGAGTGTGTTACCCACTAGGCTACTACCACCCTGGATGGTACTGTACTGTATGGTTATATATGAAGAACTTATCATCACAATAGCATTTGACATCTACGGTACTGTAGTGAAACTAATTAATATCGCCTCAACAGCAACTCTTAACAAATAATAATGACTAAAAAGTGGAAGTGTCAATAATGTTGGTGTTGATACGTAGAGATGTGCTAGGTGGTAGGTAGTAGCCTAGTGGGTAACACACTCGCCTATGAACCAGAAGACTTAACCCTAAGTTGCTCCAGTGGGACTGTCCCTGTAAAATACTGATTGTAAGTCGCTCTGGATAAGGGCGTCTGATAAATGCTGTAAATGTAATGTAAATGCTAGAAGAACTGGGTGTCGGTCTCTCTCAACTTTGTAAACTAATGACTGACCTCCTACAAACAAAAGCCTACAGATGGAGAACCATCATGACACTCTTGCATGAAAGTAAGTAAATTCTACAATAAACGGTTTAGGTAAATCAATATTTGATCAACACTTGACATAGAACTGTTAAAAGGAAACGCTTGCTGCTAAGATGAACAGTGGTTTCGCTTTCACTGATTTGTGTCGGTGCCTAAGACTTTTGAACTTTTGCTCTTTGTGGTGAGTGGAATCGTGTGCGAGTACAGATGTCCACATACACCTGTTTCTTGGAGAAAAGTGGTTCAGCATGTTGAGCTTTAAACACTACGAAGGGTTCGGTGCTGCAGAACAAACAGCAAATTGTCTGCATTATGCACTGACCGCTGCTTTGATTTGAATCTTTAATTTGGAAGGAAATTCATTCGCTAATTTATTGGTGCATATTGAGCAACAAAGACTCTGATTGGTTTACACAAGGATTGATGGCTATTTATGTTAGAGACCTACAAGCTTCCTGTCTGCATTTTCCCCTGGTGGGAGTCCTAACAAAGGCCTGATTCAGAGAGCCAGTGCAAGTGAATGGAAGTGCTCTGATTCCTCTGGGTGTGAATCACATGCCACCTCAGAGCCATTTACAGTGTTAAGTTGGGATTCGCATCCCAGACCGACGCTGCAGCTCCGCAGCACGGGGGAGGCGGAATGGTTTCAGGGAAGCGAATCAACATGAGAAAATACAGAAAGAGTTAGGTGTTCCTCCACTCTTTTTTTGGCGCTAGATGACCATGTGGTGTTCAGTTGCTGTGCGTGGATGTGAGTGTATATTTTCTTTGAAAGTGTGTGTAGGCATTAATTTTTTGGAGACTGCCTGCATTATTTCCTTACTGCAGGTCCCTTTGACCTTCACCTCTGTATATACATTCCACCTTGGAGCTTTTTGGGTCACTGTTGTTTCTACTTTTAACAACGACCTCCCACAAATTCTGTTCTAAAGATCTAACCTCGTCACGTAATAAATGTAGTTCCAATGCACCCTCACCCCAACCTTAACTGCACTTTATATGTGCAGTATAAGTTTCTCTGCTGGCAGGTACTGTGGCTGCAGGCATGTGGATGTGGAAAGGCCCTGCTCTATTTTTAATGCTGCTGAATTTTGGAATGAACGGCCTTACCTCCCTCTCTCCCACCTCGATCTCACTTTAGCTCTCGCTCTTTCCGCGTTTCCTCTCTCGCTCTGTCTGTAGGCTGTGGTTTGTGGTGCCGCAGATGTGGTCTTGTTTATCTAAGACTCTGTGTCAAATGAACGTACAGCCTCCTTGCCCCCCTTCCCCAACCCCCCCACTGAGAAATCACTGCCACGGGGACTCCGGCCCCCAGCTCTGCTTTAATCCATGGGAACAACTTCCATCCAGTCAGCATGAAAGTCGTTGCTAATTTGCAAAGTTAAGCTTCTGTATTAATGTGTACATTTCTTGTACACCGACATAAAAAGCAAGATTAGCACATTCTTGTGTTGACGCTCATGGTGCCCCGAGGAGGGTATTGCACAACTGTAGACTGGACTGAAGACTTTAATATTTGCAGTGGGAGTGGGAGTACAAATATTCTAAATCATTGTCCCGGTGTGTTTTTTTTTTTTTATGACTGTGCAAAATAAAATATAACAGTATGACATGTTTGACAGTATTACAGTTTTAACATGACTTATTCATGACTGCACAGACAGCAACAACTGAACAAATGAACGACAAAAATACCAAGTCACCATTGAATTATTTAGCATTCAGATTTGATGCCCTGATTCTGAACCCTGTGGTATAAGCATGACATGTTGTGATTTGTCAACTGTTTGTCCCACCCCCATTTCACGCAGTTCCCCCAGCTTCAGATAGATGGCAGCAGTTGGCCATCAATGCTCTCGGCTCTTCGGCACCATGGCAACGTAGAGGCTGTGGTGTCAGTGGCACTTTTGGGGACGGTTTTATTCCATGCCGGCTCTCCCACACGCTCACTCATTCTCCAGGGCAAAAGCCAACGCTATTCAGCGTAGAGGAGGTGCAGGAAGGGGAGGAGGAGGCACCCATGGGGGTCAGGAGCCACTGCAGGTTATGGTGGGGGTCACCTGTTGCAAAATGAGGGGTCTCCAATTCAGGTAGGGTTGAGCTGAAAATACCTTTTAACATTCATTTTTATTATAATTTTTTGCTTTGTTTTTCTCTACATGCAAATGGTGATATTTAATAGTAATAGTAGGTGAGAGACAGTGTGACAGACTGTCAGACGGGGAGGGGCAGTGCTGATGAACTGAGCTGTGATTGGCCAGGAAAGAAGTGTAACGCTTGTGCCACCAGCATGGAATCACGGAATGAGTGACGAATTTAGCAGACCGCTCTGGCGGCGACAGAGTGCCAGGAGGAGTGTGTGCAAGGGAACGTCACATTCAGCCCGGTGACCTTTCTCTTCCGCCGTCCTCTCCTTGAATACCTGCCTCAGTGCATAAACCGTCTTCCTGTCTCCCTGTCTCCCTGTCTCTGGCCGGAGTTCCTCTGCTGCATCAGCGTTTTGAGGGTCTCAACGCTTCTCCCGCCCTGCCTGCAAACAAACACAACACGCAAGCGTGTTTAATTAAGCCCTGTCAGCCCGCCCTGCTGCTGATGGCACAGTAACCAGCTATTACCTTAAATATTTGGTGCGTTGCACAGCTGTGGCCGCCACTGGGCCCACTGGCGGGGATAAATATGTGGGGAAATATTAATAACCCATCGTGCCAGGACACAGATCAATTAATCACGAGACTCAGACAGCATGCTTTTTTTTTCATGGTGTGTGTGTCTGTGGGTGCATGTCTTGCTCGATCGTGTGTTAACTATTTTAATGAAAGACGCGTGGGCGGTGCGGGCCGCGGCCACCATTTTGGAAATTTATTGCTGGCGGTTGGGCGGGGGGGTGCGCTGTGTCTGTGTTATTTGTAGGTCGCGGCCCTCCTAATGAACAGTGTTTGTCTCCAGCGCCGGGCGGTAGGCGCCCTGAGGCGCTGCCCTTGGTCCCTCATGCGTGGCCGCCCCAGACCCTGCCGCTGTGGCGTTGGGTTCATGGGGTCACCTGTGGCAGTTACACTAGCAGTTACAAATTCGCACCCGATTATTTACTACTCGCTCAGAAATTTTGCTTGAGCTGCAAACTTGTTTCTGGTGATGTTGTGTTTTTAGGGACATTTTGCTCCATGGAGACATAATGTCAGCGCAAACAAACACTTACGGAATTACACCCCATGGATCATCCGTCAAAATAGTTTCAGGCAATCAAGGCTTCCCCCGCAAATCTATTCAAATTAGGGCATCGGAAGAAACCGAGGGTTTCGAAAACTGAAAACACGCGGTGAAAGATGAGTGTGGATCCGTGTCAGACGAGACATGTCTGTGCAAACACCTACCTGTGAACCGTGCACCTGCCAAACACATCAGGAAAATACAGAAATGCGCTTCATCTCCCCCGGTGTTGCTCTGGGTTTCCATGGCGGTTGCATACGTGACGATGGAGCTGCTCAGGGATTTTGGGGTGGCTCCAGAGCTGTGACAAGCATGCTACACCTCCAGGCCTTCTTGGCTTTTCAGTCATGAGCACCTCACCGCCATGATGCATCTGGTGAGATATCCAAGCAGAGGGACATACATGAGACGCCGCTGTAAAACCTGATCTTTAGGGCTAGTCTCTTCACAAATAGTCCATTTCTGTCTTCATCTTCGAAAGGTGATGCTTTCACGTTAAACTGGCTCAGACAATTAGGAATAAGCCGCTTTCACAGGATAATTCAACCTTCTTCTACCGGTCAATATTAAATTAAAAGCCAGATGAAGTTTTTATATTTTGACCACGAATCTAAATATTTTTATCCAAAATTTTATTCTCAATATTTATTTAGCAGTTAAGTTTCTACATTTGTCAAATACAATTTCCTGGAAACTTCGAAGAAAGAAATCTTTATTAATTACATCCCAGTTTTTTTTTTTTTTTAAATGGTCACAGGTAAATTAGTGACACGTTGATCAGATGCCAGTGTAAAGTGAAAAGAAACATGAATGTAAACATTACAATTATGGTCTGACTTAATTGTCAGTGTAAAATTTTTTTTAGTGGGTTAATAGTCTCTTCAAAAGATAACAAATATGCACAAACAATTGTACATTCTCAACATTTAATAAATTGATGCATTATTTAAAAAACAATAATAATAATCATTACAAAAATATTAATAAAATCTGATTTTGTCTACATATATACACACACACACATATATACATACATAAACACACATATATTTATATATATGTGTAGCAAAAAAATCTGTTTATCTGGTATACACACACACACACACAGAGAGAGAGAGAGATAGAGAGAGAGAGAGCGAGAGAGAGAGAGCATGTGTGTTTATTTTTATGCACGCCGGAATGAACGTGAGTAAAAGTGAGTGAGCCAATTTTGATGTGCATGTATGATTCGGCATGTACTATGATGATTTAAGAGCGACTGTGAGAAGATTTTTGAAAGTGTGTGTATGTGTTTTAGAGAGAGGAGGGGGTTTGAAGACCGCCAGGGCTGCTGCTCCAGTTAGAAAAACATGCCAGCAGTGGGAGAGCTCTCCTCTGAAGCCACCATTAGCGGGCAGGAGAACCCCGCTGACTCTGCCTTGCCAAAACCGGACCGGTCCTGATCCCGCCAGCGTGTGTCTCTGTGTGTACGCTGTGTGTACTGCACTTCACATGCGCCTGCCTGGACAACCACACAATATGCACACCCCATTTCCCACAGAGCCTGTGTGTGTCGTGTGGGTGCGTCGTGGCCGTGAATTCAGGTCATGCACCTGTATTTCATTCGGACTTCCACTGATGTTTGTTTTTCTATGTGTTATAGCAGGCTGGACATGTGAGGTCAATTACTGGAAGTTGAATTATCTCCTTTTTCACACTTTTTACAGCTACTTTTGT
The DNA here is from genome assembly GCF_900700375.1 of Denticeps clupeoides. NCBI lineage: Eukaryota > Metazoa > Chordata > Actinopteri > Clupeiformes > Denticipitidae > Denticeps > Denticeps clupeoides. Next base: position 6,290,319 of record NC_041710.1, on the reverse strand, counting down.
TTATGCCTTATAAATTGACAAAAATTTGCAGCATTAATTCTTTCAAAATGTTGATAAATACACCCACTGTGCCGGTTTAAGATCAGAATTGGGAATCTGAAGGTTAAGGCTTAATTGCGTTTGTGCAGCTCAATTTGTTTGCATTTGTAAGAGATAAGCAGAAAAGCTTTTAGAGGCACGCTCTGAAGCAGACACAGCTCTGCCAGTAAACAGCCGTCACCCTCCACATGCCTTGTCCCATCAAAATGCATGCACTACAGCCGGACATTTGTTTATCCTGTCAATCCTGTCAATCTATCCCCTCAACGTCTTCATTTTTCCACTGCCATGCATGACATCAGAAATTCGACCCCTCACCTTTCTACCCAGACTCTTAAGTCCACATACCATGTCCATCACAACAAACCTTTTAAGATCAAATATATCAATATATCAGATTTGTCGAAATTTAGAAAACTTTATAAAACAACAACAGCAATAATAATAATATTAATAACAACGCTCTTATCATTAATTATTATTATTGTTTATTATTATTCTCAGAATTTGTATTAACAAGAACAATAATAATAACACTACTACTACTACTATTACTACAACAACAAATAATAATAACAATAACAACAACAACAAACATTATTACAATTATTATTATAATAATTTCTCTTTACTGCACAATACTGCTTATTTCTCTTTAGTGAACAATAATGCTTATTTACTCCAGTTTTACTCCATATTTACTCCATATTTTCCATTCCAACATTTTGCTGTTTATTTTTATTCAGTCATTCATGTACGTAATCATATTTCGACAATAAAGCACTGTGCTAGATTTCTAGTGTTAAATTATAGCATCAACAATTCAATTAAAATAATTAGAATAATTACAGAAACACCAATGCTTATTATTGTTTATTTGGTAATACATTTATCGAGGATTAGAACAAGAGCATAATATGACGGTGAAATTATAAAATCAAATAAATAAGTCATTGATTTGTGTGCACGTAGTCAGCCGATTCCTTGTCGTGAGACTATGTGTTTGTAATAAAGGTAATATATTTGCACACTGGTTTTGTTCCTGAGCTGGGCACAACCTGTCTGACCATTTGGATCCAGAACATTTGATCCAGTTTCGATGCAGCACCTGTTACAGTCTGGGTGTGTATTACAGTAGGCCATGTGTTGATAGTCACATTATCTGTTTGCATGATATGTTTATATTGCATACTGGGATAATGTTTCTATCTGTGCCATGCCAGCAACGCCTCAGTTCTCGGGCTTTTTGCTCTACAACGCGCGGTGTGAACCCTGCCTCGGGGGCAGTACCTCTCACAGTGGGATTAGCATAAATACAGGAACGAATTTCCAGTAGTCTGGGGCCATTTTGTACAGCAGAGGGAATGCTGTCTCGTCCAAGTCAAACATGTTTAAGCACAACACTGTATTGCTGTGCAAGCTTCTCCAATACAAACACTGATGCTGCTGCTTTTCATTCCAGATCTTTTTTGGATTAAAGTGTTGTGCTCTGGGGGCCAAGGCATAAAAATAAACACCCGGCAACAGAATGAAATGTAAGAAAAGCATCATTTAAAATGCAGCGGCTGCATTTGCAGCCATGATCTGTACCAAATAAAGAGCAGACAGGTCACAAATAAAATAAAGGAAAATTGATGAGTCACTTTTTGAGCAGTTTTGTCTGTGGGCCCCATACCTCATCAAGTAGTCTAAAAATATGTATTCTAGCTGCAGAAGCCATCATGTCTCATTTCCCAGCATGAAACAGTTCACCTCCACCCCAGAAGTGGGGTGTTGTGTCTGCGCTCACTGTGATGACGGAAGAAATGTCATTTTCTGTGGCCCAGTGGCACTCTTTGTCATCACGTTTGTCTTGTTTTGTATTCACATGCCTGTCTTTGAAAACAGGACAAAAAATGCTGAGACTCAGTGCTCCACCTATATCTTTTCCACATTGGCGAGAATGAAACTGAGAGCAGGGGAGAGATAATGCAGAATATTACATGCACACACACACACACACACACACACACACACACACACACACACACACACACACAGGTCTGCTTCAGTGTTCTAGGGCTTGGTTACACAATAGTGTGTTCTGGAGATGGCTTTCAAATGTCAGTTTGAGTCTGGATATGAGATACTGGCTGACCATGAAGCCCAAAAAATACACCCAGCCAATGTAGGACACATATTGTGGACCTCTTCTACAGAACAACAGGCAGAGGAATGACGACCCCCCCCCCAGGGGCTGCAATATCACAAAATAGAAGAAGGGAAGGTGTTTATGTCCGCTGCCCATAAAAATATTTCATGTGGCATCTGGTTGTTAACAAATCAGGTGCAGCATTCGTTGTCGCTCTCCTGCATCAATTCTCTACAGGATAAACGGTGCAGAAGGACAATGACATAATCAAGAGACATTATTATATTGTATGAATGATATTATATGGCATATTATATTATATATTATATTATAATTTGTGTGTGCTATTTAGCTTTTGTCTGCTGATGTGATAGAAAAGTCCATTGACATGATATACATTATTATAACTTTTATTAACTCATTTATTCACCAGAAAACTATACAACGGTGACAAAGAGGACAGTGAAACATCTTTATTAGTATTTTAAAAGCACATTTGTAGTTACAGTAATTGCATACATGGATTATTTTGCAAATGCCGTGGTGATTCAGATCCGTTGCATTGTTGGAGGGGGAGGCTTCTGTACAGGAAGTGAGCGGCTTGTTCCAGCAGCAGGAGGAATGGAACACGTCTTTATTTGAGGGAAGTCATTCCGTTGATATATAAAACACCAAAGGCACATTTCCTTCCCCCTCACTTTCCTGGTGCAATCCCCTTCAAAAGACCAACTCCCTTTATCCTGGAATTACACGGGATCGGAAGAAAAACAAACAGACGCATTTAAATATCCAGCGACATGCTGCAGTGTTGAGGAGACACTTCTGCACCCTTTCCTTCTCAAGCCCATGAATGAAGACAGTGACAGACATTATAAATGGATCATTTATAAAATATAGACACGGTTCCTTGTTCAATTGAACCCATATTTGCTTATGAAATATGAATCCTGACATGGATAGTGAAAATTTGATGTAAAGAGAATAGGTATAGAACATAATGTCGTATAATCATTATATTCAGATATGTTACATAATCGATTCAATCAGATATCACAGATATAAACAATAACTGCTGTGTGTGAGCGAGGAGCCAATGACTGATGAGAGTTTAATGACCAGCAATAGGACCACATGGAGAAAGGAATGAAAGGTCATCTCACCAACCACCACCTCGAAAAAAAAAAAACATGTATTATATGTGTATGTGTGTTTGAGCGTGTATGGGGGTTGTTCGAAACATCAGTCATTGTAGTGGGTGCGATTTCAATGGAACATTTCAATCATCATCAGCTTAAGAGAGAGAAAGGGAGAGAGGGAGTTTCTGTGTGTATGTGTGTGTGTGTGTGTGTGTGTGTGTGAGGAGGTGTGTGTGAGACAGAGAGAGAGGGAGAGAGAGAGAGCTCTAAATTCTTCTTGTCAGGAAATGGCCTGTAATCTGAAGGTGTTTCAGAGCTGCAGCATTCCAGTCAAATGACACAATCTTGGCTAATTTGCTCATTATTTAATGTAAACACTTTGCAGGCACCCCCGACTGGTATCACATATACCACTCACACACACAACCACACACACTCGCACACACAACCACACACACATGCACAGCTGAGACATTTTAAATGCCTACAGCTATAATTCATTTAAAGTATATTCATATAAAAGTATGTTTACAATCCAGTATATTACAGCAGGCAATATTCATATTCAATTCTCAACTTATTGTACCAGTCACGTGCCCCCCTTCCAGATTTTTCCCTTTCCTCCTCTTCCCTTCTTTCACGTGAGTGTTCACCTCCCTCTTCTCCCCCTCTTCCCTCTGCTTTTGAGCCCCTCTCTCCTCGTGTGTCAGCAGACAGGCAGCTCTTTGACTGTGGCCCTGGGGGCTGGGGGCCCAGGCTCTTATCTCAGCACTTTATCAGCATAGGGGAAAGGGATGTGGGAAGGAGCAGGCAGCCAATCAGCGGCAAACAACTGTTTTGTAAGCTGTGGTTTGGGTGGTGTGTGTGTGTGTGTGTGTGTGTGTGAAAGAGAGCAGGGTGTATGAAAGTATGTTTAAGGGGGAACGTGTGTGTGATGCACAGTCGCTGCCTTGTGTGTGACAGGATGAAGCTGGGTCCCCTCGCACACTGAGTCACTTGTTGCTGGGTCAGGCTCTCACACACCCTTCACACCTCCTAGAAGTGGCTGTCTGGCATCGGCTTACAATTCCCTCACACACACTCACAAGTGCGCCACCTTCACCAGCCCTGCACGTCCATAATACCCTCTTCTATTGACACTTTACTGACCACATGAAACATTGGGCCAGCGCTATCAAGAAGGTGCTGAAAATGGAGACATTCCCGCTGCCTCAGAGCGGCCGCGTTGATAAATCCTTTGCAGGGTTGATCGGCTCTGACAGTCAACTGCTCAGCCGTTTCAACACGTTTTCCAGGCCGGCTTCACTTTTAAACACCCCTCGCCTGTTCGTCACAGGCAGCTTTTCATTTCGGAAAACAAAGCGCGTTGTGTATGCCACGTTGGGTGAAGAACAAGACTGACTGATGTGAACGCTGGATTGTCCTGGCCTGCAGGCACTCTTTTCGCCAACTCGTAGACAGGTGGAGATCAGAAGCCTGAAGAGCCGTGGGTGAGCGGGCCTGCCCGTCCACTCACTTGCCTTCTGAGTGGATCTGAGTGTGTAATGAAGGCATTACGGATGTTGTCTGTTCACGCTTATCTTTTCTGCAGATCTCTACAGCACCACTGGGAGGCAGAGAGCGAGAGCGCCGAGAGAGAGAGAGAGAGGAGAAAGCGTAATCAGTTGTGGTCTGCTACCGAGGCAAATTGGACCTAAAGTATGTTTAGACACAGCCACTTAATTGGAAGAGAACATCGATGACGGCCTCATCCATCATTCGTTGGGAGACGCACAGACACATCAGGCATCATTTTATGGGCCATTTGAAGGGGAAAACCAACAGATATTCTCCCACTTTCTCTTGTCTGATTATTTGCATGGTAGCGAAGGGAGTGGCAGTGAGTGTCTGTGCTTACTTGGTGTGTGTGTGTGTGTGTGTGTGTCTGCATAAGGAGGTGCAGAAGAGGACAGATCGCTACAGGTACTATGAAACCATGTCGTCATCCAAAAATCCCTGGCCCGTTCCACAGCAGATAAACATAGTGGGCTCGCTTGGCTCTGGAGGACATTTAAATGTGTTTGTGTGTATGTGTGTGTGTCTGTGGAAAAAGTTCTCGCTCTGTTCACAACTGGGAGTAACCCCAGTCAGGAGGTGAACCTGGTGTTAGTGATTCCACCCGAAATCCCTCTCCATCACCGCTTATTTCCAACCTGCACAATGGTCACCACAAAACAATGTCACACAATCACACCTCTCACACTCATACCGGCAATCACCAGTTCATGCAGCAGTTTGGGAGGAAACTGGAGAACCTGGAGGATACCTTCCAAGAGATAGGGAGAGCATGCATACGTTTAATCATGAAAAAAATGCAAATGCTTTATCAATATGACCAATCTGGAGAGAGAGAATAAGAGAGAGATGTTTATTTGTTTGAAAATGTAATTTTACACTGTCATGAGACATGTTCAACAAACATATTAATATTAATACATTAATATATTGCATAATCTTTGGTTATCAGGGCAACAAGTGTAACGTTGTTACCTGTTTTATTGGACAGTTCCTTTGTAATGATCTTATTTTGCTGCGCTGATGACAGGAATAATTCTATGTCAGAACTGATTTCACACAGTCACGTGAGTGGAATTCCGTGTTGTCAGGTAACCATGATAATAAAATGATAATTACTATGGAGATTAAAAAAAAAAGAAAAACACATCTACCTGTCATGTCTGAATACCAACCAGTAATTACGTTGTTGAACCACAGCAATCAGTGCTTAGGAACTATTATTCCTCTTGCTTGGTGGCTTAGGGCATTTCATCATTTATTTTTCTACAGAAAATGTTAACTCTGTAGGATTTAGCTGTGGTTCGGTAATGATTTAGGATTTGAAATGTTTCTTTCTCACATGCAGAAAGTAACATCTACTACATTTTTGTTATTACAGCTATGCTTTCATTACTTTCTCTTCACTTAAGTACTAGTTATTTATTCCGATTATAATCTGGTAAAGATTATTTTTTCAAATTGGTCTATGCATGTTTAATAAATACTGGTAGTCGACAACTAACTCATGTACTTAACCCTGTTCACAGGATTGTTTAAATATGGATTATTTATGATGATTTTTATGTAAAAAAAAAAAGTAGCTGACTTTTAATTGCAAACGCTTGTACATCAGCAGACACAGGTTGTTAAATAAAATAAAATAAAAATAAAGCACACTCACTCACACACACACACACAAACGCACACTTGCTGGCTCTCCAGGAATAAGGAAGAGAAACATATGGTAAGCAGAGCTCTGGTGGCATTGCTGATGACCCGTCACTTTTTCTCGACTGGCCATCCTGGAGGCTTCCTTCCTGTGCTGGAGGAGGACATCCTTCCCTCTCGAAGTCTGACTTCCTCCGTTTGATTGTCTGATCCAAGTGTACTGACAGCAGAAGTGCATTGTTTGAAATTCTGCCTCCTAGCTTGGCATTATTAGGCCCTGAATTAACTTCTCGAACAGATCGCAACGGCATCGCACTCAGTCTCGGACGCATTTGTCAGCATAATGAGACAAACACACACTGAGCAGGAATGTAGGCCTTATTGTTTCTCAAGTGATTCCCCGCTCCTTTAGGAAGTGAGTTACTAGCCTGGGAGGTGCTGATTAAACAACGGATTTTTCCTCCGAACCCGGGTTCTCCAAAAACGATATTGGCCTTGAGACCTTGAGTGTGTTGTGTTACTGGAACCCTTGACTGATGATTGACCTTTCAGTTCGACCTCTGATAACCTGCTAACACCGGGCGGCTTTTAACGATGACTGGTTTTCGGAGAGGTGACGGAGTGACCACGCTTCAGAGTTTATTTTATTTTCCTACAGCTAGTAAAGCAAGGGCAGGTAAACAGGTCCTTGGACTTGATGCATTTGATTAACAACAGCCTTAAAGTCGTCCTTGCGCTTTAACAAATGATGTGCTAAACATGCAGATGCATGCTCATGTCAATACACACACACACACACACACACAATTTGAAGGTAAAAAACCGAGTGGCATTACTGCTCTCCAGAGCGTCCCGATGGAATTTTGCAGCAAGAGGCAGGAAAAGGACTTTTGGAGCACTTCACTCCAATAAAAGTGTTTTTCCTGACACCTTAGCAGACATGCTGGCTGACCTCTTCCTGACAACCTTGCCTCTATATTCCCGTGCTGCTGAATGACATGAGAGAAATGTGGGCCAGTCGCTGCGCCACACGGGGGCAAGTAGGGCTACATTTGATTCCTAATAGATCCTCAATAAAACCAAACAGGTCACCCAGCGATTCGGTGCAACAGCTTCACCACGACAAACAAGATGTTGAGCATCGATAGAGTTGCAAGGCCTCAGGACTGTTTGGCTCTGACAGGAGACCGTGTGCCCTCCGGTGGCCCACTATGAAGATGGATTGAGTGTGTGGTGGAAGTGGGAAAGGGGGAGATGATGGTGTGTTTTCAGACTCCAGGTCATATTCCACTCAGAGGAAAGGCTGCCCAGGGTTCCAGGAACACGAGAGAAACGAGCTATGAGGTTTTGAAGTAATAACTCCATCCACCAGTTTTGGACAGGCAGGGAAGAAGGGAAGATTCTTTTCTCTTTCTTTTTTCCTCCCCCCTATTCTGCTCTGGCAGGTCCCACAGCCACCTCTCCACAAAAAGCCTACTCTGCACATTCTGTAGACAACGGTCTTCAGGGAGGAAATCGGGAGGAAATTGTGCAGCGAGTGTAAAAGTCAGTGCCGCTACCCTCCTCCCTCCCTCTCTCTCCATCTCTCTCTCTCTCTCTCTGTTGAACAAATGAAAGCCCCTTTGTTAAGGGTCTAAACTGACTGCCTCGTTGGCATTGGCTACTGAGATTTCATTACCTCCCTTCAGTTTTAATTGTTTCAGGTCCCAGGTCACCAAACGCTCTTTCACACCGGTCAAAATATTCAGCAGTCCAACCCAGACAAGGCAATCAAACCAGACCCATGTGGCCATGCAGCATGCAATAAGCATAAACTATAATCATATAAAGCTATCTTCCTCTCCCTGTGTTTTATCATTGCGGTCCTTGCCAGGAAAGTGGAACACGGAGGTGCTGGGGAAGTTTTGGAAATGTCCGGAACAGTGGCTCTGTCTTGCAACCTTTGCCCCGTGCATGATTATGTGGCTCATCTTGCATGCTCACATTGGCACTTTTTTTTCCCTTCTTCTTGTGCTCGTGTTTGTGTAACGGCTCACAGAGATTGGCCGCCTCCGTGTGTCGTGTGCGTTAGTGGGGGAATGTGTGTGTTTACATCATGGGGGATTGTGAAACGGCATCTGCAGGGGGTTTTTGGGGAGGCTGGGCTTTCGGAGAGAAGGGATTTAATTTGTCCCAGGGGGTCTCATTGGGACCAGGTGGCCAGCCCTCCTCCATGCCAATCACCTGCGTACCCCCTGCTGCCACCTGGGTGGGAGGGAGCCAGGGGCTTAACTCACCCTGCCGCACCACGCCACCCCAGCAGGTGGAGCCAGCCCAGACTGACACAAACTGAAACCCCAAATTCACAGTTGCAGGGACACGCAGTGTAAAATATGCACATGACATAAAGAGCTGAGGGTGGGACCTCCTCATCAGTGTGAGTCCACATCCTGGCACACAAACGCAAAATGCCCACAGTGTCACATTCCAGCTGAGGGCAATGCCACTGGCACCTCTGTTACTGCCGTTACTGTCACCACTATTACTATTATCACTACGGCTACAATGACTACAACCAGTTACAACTACTAATTGCAATGCTAGTTCTACTAACATCACCACCAACCTCATAAAAATCTGAACAGAGGTCAGTTCCCAACAACTAGTTCTGTAACTTTTAATGCTGGGTAGCGCCGGCTCATCATTTTGTCACAATTTATTAACTTATAAAAGGTTTGATCGCACTTCTGGCAGTCCACAAACTACACTGAGTAGTGAGGCTGAAAGTGAGAAAATCTGTGTGCTCATTGTATAAAGTGTGTAAAGTGGTGTTAGTGTTTCTACTTGAACTGGTGCACTCTTCTTACACTAGATGCTGATTAGAAGGTAAGGAACTGTTTTATTGGTCTTCAATAAAAACAGCTTTTACTTTTATCCTGAAAGGATGGGTTTATTCCAAGTTTTCATTAGGATCTGGTGATCACTGTTAGTCTAAATTCGGAATGAATATATGTAGTTATTCCCTGCAAAACTCCTCAAATGTGTCAGAAGATCCTGTGTGTCCTAATGGTTTTTCCACACACCCAGGCTGTCCCTCAAGTCTGCTGGCATCCAAACTAAATTCGTAGTGGAGAAGAACGCCACAAAGTCGTTAGTAAAAATGTGTCTTAATGTGTCACAGTGTTTAATGTGGGGTGTTAAGGGGTGGTGTGGGATTGGAAATAAATACCCAAATCTCTTAATTCAGCATTGATTCACTCAGGTCTGAGTCATTACTGCTAATCGCACCATTGCCATTGACTGGAGTGAGAGCTTTGTGTTTTGATAACTCAGGCTGACACATTAGAAGCTGAAAGATATTTTCAGATCCACCCTGCGCCACTAAACCCAGTCATTACTCATGGAGAAGAGGAAATTTCGATTCAGGACTGTAATAGTGGAGAATGTGTGATTTAACTTTTTTTCTGTCTGGAAAGAAGAAATAGTTTAACACAAATGTGAACAGGCTTAAAAATAACACATCAAAACAAAAAAACTAAATCATCCACATTAATTATATTATTGCGAGTTGACATGATATTATGTGCATATAATCATTTTCATGTAGAAGCTTTCAAATGAAAAATCCTGGTTCTTGCTGTATCTATGAAAGTGTTATTCCTTAGTCCAGTCCAGTATGGGACTACAGTGTAAAATGAAATAAAAAAAATAAAAAAAGATTTGATAAAGCTGGGTATGCAGCTGAATTGCACCTTAAATCATCTTAAGAGTGTACATTTTTGTATTCATTATTTTCTCTAAAACTTACATACTACTGACATTCATAGCAGGCACCACTGAACCTATAATGGACTCAGTGTGGCTGCAGCAGAAGTGAGCTGACATGATCTTCAGGATCACAGAGGCAGAACAGGTTGTGAGATATCAATGACAAAAGTGTTCATTAAAGTGTGTATAAAAATATCAGAATTCATTCCTTGAATTTTTTTCTTGAACAGCTCAGGTGATTTCAATTGAGCAATTGATATATTACTAACATGCACTGGAATTATACATTTTTTTTATTTGTCATTTATGCCATAAACCGATTAATTTCCTTTTTTTTGTCTCTTCAAAATTTTCAAATCCATTATGCCATTCCCAGATTTTATTCATGTAACAGTTATAGCATGTCAGCTTCTCCACAGTGTGATTTTATTCTTTTTTAGGAAGAAGGCTGGCTATAGTAACGCATGCTGTAGATGTTCAAGATCAGCTTGTCTCCAGCCACAGTCGGTTCCTGCTTGGAGCTATCAGTTGCAATGCAAATCTAAATCCCCATGGAGAAATTAGTGAGAAATTTTCTTGCGAGTGTGAAAGGCCGCTCTGACTGAAACAAGTACCAGTCTGGCCACAGTAACTTCACACTGGACCCCTCTTGTTTAAACAGCCTTGGTTTGTCTCAAATTTGACACTGCGCCAGTGAAACCGTAACTGCAATTACAAGCGTTTGTGGGGGAAAATGATAGGACGCCGCCAGGGCCAGCGCTTAAAGAGCTGACCTGTCATCCATGTCAGCGGCATAATAAGTGTTTAATTGTCCTTGACACTTTGGGGGAATTCTGTCTTCATTCTTTGGAGAGGTTGCTCCGGTTATCTTTCCCAGTAACGTGCCTGCGTGTGTTCCATCTTGTGCTCCCCTTGCTGGATCGCCGGGGCAGTAAGCCATCTGGGAATTTCCACTGATAAGAGGCACATCACATTCTCGCTGGCAAATCCATTCCCGAGACAAATTAGCTCTTTGTTCCCAACCGGAATCTATGAACGAGGTTCACGACAGGTTGGTTGCAAATCATGTATGTAATTATTAATAATTGTGAATAAAGATGAATAAAGAGGACTTTTTAAAGTTTTGCCCATTTTTACAGAGCGTGACTTGAGCCTTGGTGTTGGGATGCCACTTTCCACGTCTTTCCATCCTCTTCTGCTGCGTTTCGTTACAAAAAAGAAAGAAAATCGCTGAAACTCCTCTCCCTGCCCCGACTCTCTCTCTCCAACTCACCCTGTTGAGACTCTCACACACTCTGTCAGTTCATTAATCCTGTCGGTGCACACAGATAGGCACGCTTTTCTTCCCGCTGAGATGATTTGTCTTGACAGAGAAAGAGAGAGTGAGACAGTGATTGTTCGGAGATAATTAAACTGGATTTGCCCCGTCTATCTTAGCTTCATACGCCACTTACTCATCCCTGCCTGCTTTAAGTGCCTTTCTCAACATTTTGACACACATCTTGTGCGTTTCATTTGTCTTTCGCCCCTCCCCACTTTTCCCTTCCCTGTCTCTGCTGTCCCTTTCTCCCAGGCACTCTGTTTTTGAGATATACATGCTTTTACACGGTGCTTTTGGTGCAACCCTTTAAAGGCCATTGATTTTTACAGGGTAATGAAAAGTAGACTGGATTCGGAGAATCCCCGAGCAACTGCTGCTGCATCATCTGTGACCGTGTAAATGTGCAGAAGTCCCCTGTTTATCTCTTTAAACAGCAACTCGTCCCATTCCTCCTCCTCCAGAGAGAGTCTTAGTGCTGGCCCGGCATTAAAATGCACTGAAACTTCCTGACATCATTTAAAAAGTGAGCAGCTCGCATTGGAACCCCAGCGTTGCTCCACGTGGGCCGGAAGGGAATAAATACATCCAGTGCTTTCTTTTGAAGTGCCTTAGTAAAATTAGCCATAGCATAACGCTACTGTGCCCATCCTCCATGCTATTCTGGAGACCAGAAGCATGCTCTGTGACCTCATAACAAAAAGCGTGGAGGTTTCACAGCGAGAGGCGGAAATGTAACAATGCAACAATGAGATTGTTCCACACTTCCTTTGACATGAAAGCCACGGGGGGAGAGACGTGGTTATTCTGGGTCTTAAAAGGCTCATTTCTTTCCTTATTTTAAAACTTGTTTATTTAGAATGGGAATATTTGGAGTATTTTCGGAGCCCATGAAAGGTTTGAGGAACGGTGCGGGTCTGAAGACAGTCACCTGACAAAGAGGACAGGGGTTCAGGCAGCTGACATGGCTCGGGGTGAAGTGTAGGCCCCTCTCAGCTCTCAACGTTACTGAGGGAACCTCAGCACTGACGGCAACTCCCTGATTTAAACAAAAAGGGGTGGGACAAACAATCCGTATCCTGCACTTTCATGAGGCATCTTTGAAATCGTGACGGACAGTTATCGCAACCATCCAACAGATTTACTCACAGAGTAACCCCTACAACATTTTTCTTCTTTAATAGTCTTGTACCACGATGATGGTGTGATAGGTTGCAACGACGGATCTTCACGCTCTGTGACGCCCCATAGAGCACTTTTTCCCGGGAGCTAAGTGGTCGGCTCAGGTCCACACCAACATTTAGAATCTTAATCGCCCGGATCCGCATACATACTTCTGCTCAATCACAGGACAGGTTAGGACAGCCCACATCGTATAGCTCGTAATCGTCATTTAACCCTTTGTCAAATTTACATTTAAAAGATCCAATCAAATACCTCCCTGTGTTGAATGGACAGCCCTCAAATGAGGCTGCCAGTTGGTCAGATGGACGTGTGCTGCAGCATTGGCAGCATGTGCTGCAGGAGTATGGGTGCAAGCAGCAGACATAAGACATAGATTTTGTCTTATTTTTGTTCCTGGTGAAGACAAGGTGGCGAATGGCACCGATGTGTAAATGTGCATCGTTCCTGTGCTACCCAGAGCCACCACTAGATTTAAATACAGAGATTGATGCCCTGGTTTCTTCTTTTTCATACCGAGGGTAATTTGTTCCATTTAGTGTTTCATCTCGTCCCCCGTTGTGGTGTATTGATTTCCCAGAGGTTTGCTTAATGCACTTTTGTATTTGTCAGTGCTTGTGACAGGCTGGAATTAAACTATAAAGGAATGCAGCAAGCAGATGCACCGAACGCAATCCCTGTCAGAGTCAAAAGTGCTCACTTTCAGGCTCTCCTTTCAACATCTGGATACTAGAATGTCTCCTGTACAGAGGAATGTAGTCAGACATTTAAACTTTTGTCTTCTCTGAGTGTCTCCTTGGCTGCCAAGCTCTAGTACTGACACAAGTTGGCCTTTTTCCCGGGGAAGGAGAGAGAGATGGGGGACCAAAATGAAGAGCAAGAAAAGGAGTGATGTGTGTGTGTGTGCGCGAGAGAGAGAGAGAGAGAGAGGTGATATCTGCCACAACTTGACCTTGCAGCTTTTAAAGAGCAGTTTGCTGCTCTGCTGCCTCAACAATAGTGAGATAATTGCAAAGAATGTTTAAATCTGAGCAATTTGATTGCCCCAACTTCTCAGAGGCTCAGTGGGCCCTGTCTCCTGGCTGGTGTAAATCCCACCACAAGCTCTGCACCGCCACACGCTCTCCGTGTGTGTCGATGAGTTCGCTTATTGGAAATTGATGAGGTTAATGACGGACGCTCGTGCTGGGGGCTCATAAAAGCGATCCCAGATGCAGCTGTGGACCCGGAGAGGGTTGGGGTGTCTTGGCCGGTGTCCAGGCGGCCTGGAGAAGCTGTATTGGAAGCACAGTTATGTGGTGTTCACTGACAGAAGAGTCAGAGCCGGGATTTACACTGTCATCACGACTTTCCAGTCTTTCACCATGCTTCTGACGCCATCTCTTCACACTTGGCTCCACGTTTTACGGTGGCAGATAGTGATTACACGGCTAACTGGACATTTCACATGACACTTCACAGGTTCGGCAGATGCTGGGTGAGCTGAAACTATTGTCCTCCATCCAACCCCACCTGCATTCTGGCTTCCATTTCACTCTCTTCCTGGCATCTCCTCCATTTTCTTTCCCCATGTCTATCAGAAAGCTGTCTCCTTCTGTCTCATTTCTCTGCATCCACCCACCCACAGGAAAATATCACGCATACCTGACATACATATCTTTACTTTGATTACCTTTATTTTTTAGATTTCATGACCTATTCATACGTTTTTTTTTATGCGTACATTGTGTAAGGATTCATCAAACCCTTTTACATCTAAAAGATACACTGCATGGTGGCACCTCCAAGGTTGTTCATTCGAATTCCGATTCGAACCTTGAGTGTGTGTGGAATTTGCATGCTCTACCAGTGTTGGTGAGAGTTTACTCTGGGTTCTCTAGGTTTCCTTCCGCTGTTTGAAGACATGCACATTTGGTGGGTTGGCTGCTCTACATCTAGATTCTGTAGAAATGATAAAGGGGGTGTAACTGATCCGGTAGGGCGAGAAGATGGTCTGGGAGCTGAGAAGAGTTGAGCCGAAAGGACCAGTTGCTGGAAGGCCAGTGGAAGTGAGTAGCAGGTGTCAAGTTGATGTTTCTCATGAATAAGTGAACTCAGTGACTGAGCGCCTGCTGGCTGATAGATTACAGCTAGTAGATCTGTAGTAGAGCTACAGTAAATGAGCATGCACAGTACACAAACCTCCGGTATATGGTACATATCCTTTCCATATGATTTGCTGCTTATAGATTTGTGTTTCACAAATTTGTTTTATTAAATGTTCATTTTTAATGAAATTGTAATTTATTTGCAATTATCGGCCTGTGACCATCAACTGACTGGTGCCATTACAAAACCAGGGTAATAGTAGCTTATTGGGTAACAGGTTAAAACCCCACTTACTACTCATGTGTCCCTGAGCAAAACCCATAACCCTGAGTGTCCCTCTAACTACTGATTGTAAGATGCTCTGGTAAAATTCCATAAATGCAAATGTAAATGCAAACTGCTGATTGTGATAGAAAGGTTTCAAGACACACATATGTTTAGATGGAGAACAATCAGAGTAATCATGCATGTGAGAATTAGAACTGGACCATGAAAGAAGATAGCCTGGTCGGTTGCATCATGGGAAATAGCCAGCGTTGGTTATGCTGAGAACCTTGAGTCTTGGGTTCAAGTAGATTTTGACACGTACCACATACATAAAACATGGTTGTAGACCTTTCATGATAACAGAACCTTCTGATGTCAGTGGTGTCTTTCACCATGATAAAACATCCAGCCACAATGTGAAAATTGGGGAGGAGCATGACTGGGAATTCAAGGTCCATTTACAGGATCTGCTGCTAATGTCTGCTACCAGATAGCATATTGCATCTTCTGAGGTTTTGTGGAGCTTTCAATACAACACATTGCTCAATTTCAGTCAGGTGGTTTTAATGTTGTGGCTGATCAGTATTTTGTCCTGTGTACACGTGAGCTCTGAAGAGCGGCTAAAACACCTGAAATAGCCACTGGAAACAAGTCTAATCGATGATTTTTATCGCAGAACGTTTAAGAGAATGTAGAAAACAATTGGCTTGACAACACTGGTCTAACTGGACCAAGCTATTATTTATTTTGAGGACCTGGTTCCAAAGTATCCCAGAAGGAATGTCGTTTGTGACCTGGAGCAGCATGATCTCTGCTTCCTTCTTTCCAATAATGGAAAAATGACAGGCATTCAAGCAGCCTCCCACACTTTATTTGTTGTCCTTTATTCCCATGGTGCGTATAAAAGGGGAAAAATGAAAATGATATCTCTTTACATCTCCAGCCTCATTGCTCTCCAGTGGCTCTGGAACCCCCACAACGAGTCTCTTTTTTTTCCCTCCCTCCTTTCTCGGGGAAAAAAAAAATGTTTTAAAGTTTCTGTCCCAGCTGGTCTCCGCCTTTCTGCAGCCAGTGTCACTAATCATCCGTGTTACAACAGTACGAGCAGCGAGGGTCCGCACCCCGATTCCACACAGCCCTTATGGTGCCATGGGGTTGAAGGAACAGGCCACTTTGATCTGCTCTGTGGATGCTATGGAGACATCCTCTCAGCCGTAGTTGAAATGGCGGGCTGAAGGACGTGGGCCGGTGGGGGGGCCTGAGAGAGATGAGTAATATCATGTAGCTCTGAGTGCAGTCTGTCTCCCTCCCCAGCCCATCAAACCACCAAACGAACAGACACTCAGAGCCATAAACAACAAAAGGGGGAGTCGCACAGAAGAATGAGGGGGCAACACTCTTCTGACACACTCTTTACTACGTCTCCTCATCCTTGGAGACAGGCCTCCATTTCTCTCTCTCTCTCTCTCTCTCTCTCTCTCTCTCTCCAAAGAGCTCGGTTTCTCTCTGTCCGTGCTTCATTCCTCCTCGCACTTTCATTCCTTCATCTGTCACACCTCAACATTCCTCCGAAAACAGACGATAAGACTCAAGTACCGGACAGGCTGAGAGGGAGGGAGGAAAGAGAGCAATAACTCCGCATTATTAAATTCTTAAAAATATCAATTATTAGACTATTCTGCGCACATACGCCTTTATTCTCACAATCGTATTAGTAATCAAGAGTCCTCAATTTAGAATCCCGCCGCTGCACAGCACCCACAAGCTGAGTTTTGCAATAAGCACCGTAATTTATTTGAGCGGGCGCTTCTCTGACTCAACTGCAACAATAAGGGGTCAGTTGAAGCAGGAGAAGGTTTGATTTAGCAGATAAGCCCCATGCTGGTGCTGCGATGAGGGCCAAGTCAAATATTAGGTATGTGGACAACATTAGATAAATGCCTGGAATGAGCTGGATTACTATGCGCGGCATGTTCTGCTGTAACTCAAGACGGAACTGCAATGCGATATTATTGCAACAATAATAAACGCCGGGGCTGAACTTAAAAACAGTAGTTAATGCAGGACAGCTGACAGACTCTGCCCCTTTATATGAAACAAGTTGTCTTATGAAGAGACCGTTCGGTAAGTGTGCACATTTGCAGCAACTAGAGAGGTCCCTTCTTTCATTTGAGACTCTGTGTGCGTCCCACTCCGTGAAAGACACGACTGTCAGACCAGACGGGCTGCATTCAGCACTTTTCATCATGCTTCTATGTTTAGAAAATGTTGCACTTTCGAGACGTTCGATGCGGTGAGCAGATTCCACCGACGTAATTACCGCTTCCTCATTCCCTTTCTAAAAATACGACCTGTTTGTGTGTCAAAATGTGTCGTGGTTCTCAAAAGGATGGCACCATGCTTTGATTTAAATGGTACCAAGTGTTTAAATAATTTAATAGCAGACATGGACACAGACTGTTTTGGAAAAAAAATTATATTTTATAAAATTTATAGCTGAATGCTTTTTTTTTTTTAAAACACCAACATGTTTTTTCTATTGTTTTCTTTCATCCTTTTATCTTATTGGGGTCTGGCATAATTCACCATATTATATTCACATGTCCCCTTCAGTATTGGCCTCCAAACAGCTCTGCTTTTAATGGAAAACTAGTCTTTGCGGAGCTTTGCAGATTTTTTTTGTTTTTTTTACTCCCAAATTCATTTTTTTAATATACAGGGTCATTTACAAATTCCCGGGTTTTTAAACTAACCAGTAATTGATTGTTTAACATTTTGCAATTATCAATCACCCATTTGCCTCACACATATTTATAAAAAAAAACACACACATACATACACACACACACACACACACACACACACATACATATATATGTATGTGTGTGTGTGTAAGTACTTAAATGTATTTTTTACACCAAGTGACTTTTGACCCCAATGAATAAATCTGTCTGCTGTTTCTGTTGTGCTCTCACTCTTTCTCTGCATACATACATATTTACACACCAACATTGTTCAGATCACTGTGTGTGTGTATGTGTGTGTGTGTGTGTCTGTCCTTTGGCTCTCTGACCCTGTGAGCCGGGTGATTAATGTCGACTCTGATATCTGTCTGACCGGCTCCTCGTCGTTCCTCTGGCTAGTGGGAGTGACTGCCGTCTCATCTCACCCCATTAAGATGCCCCGAGCACTCCCTCCAGAGCTGTCCTGCCTCGCGGTTACTCCCTTCTCACTCCCTCCCGCTCTTCCTCCCTCTCGCTCTCGCCTTCTCTCTGCTGTCCAGCAGCATGGAGAAACGCCGCAACATGGTGTATCGTGACATGATCAGCTTCGCGCCTCAGACACACTCAGAAGATCTGAGGCGTGAAGTTAAGAAAGCCAGCTTGTTGGTGCCGTAGCTGCAGGGGTGCATGTCTTCGTGTTTGATCGTAAACATTTCAAGGGAACACAGAGGTTAAAATCAACCCCTCCCCAGTCTCTGAGGGGTGGAGTGAGGGGTGGGGCAGCTACTGGCCGGCCACGGCCGTCATGTCATGAGGAAATTATGGGCACGGTCTGGGAAAGCTGAAGGAGAAGAGAAAAGTTCCCTGAGTTCTCATGAGTGGAGATGACCCCGGTGATATCAGATATTAAAGCTCTAATTCCTCGGCCGACTGGCGACTGATGCTGTGCGGAGATAATGCGCCGCCAGTGATAAGGTTTCATATTCTCTGTTGGCTAAATGCTCTTTTGAGAGCTCCTGTCTCTGACAATCATGATAGGAGACGTGTCAAATCGTAATGAAGAGCCATGGAGCAATATTGAGTTTCCATTCTGCAACCACCCCCTCCTTTCTCCGCCTCCCTTTTAAACACACACACACACACACACACACACACACACACACACCCCAGTGTCTGCATCATTTTTGTCCTCCTTGCTCACTCATGACTGCACTCCTAATTAAATTGTCCTCCACCGGTTCTTTTATTAAAAATTTTACAGGAGAAGGAGAATTGCTCCTTTCCTCCTGCAGCTCTGTGTCATCTCACTCATTCCCGCTCTCTCTCTCACACACACACACACACACACACACACTCTACCCTTCTGTGCACATGTCACACACACACGCATACTATTTACCTGTGGAAAATTAGCAGCCACAAAGGCACAGAGTCCCTCACAGGAGACTCGTGTCTGTCATTTTCTTTACCGCTCTGTCTCTCCTTCACAGAGGGAACAAGAATGAGGGAATGGGGGGAGGGACGGGCGCCATGTTGACCTCAGGGCTGTCAGCAGTCGGAGATTCTTTCGTAGTGCGGCCTGTCACACACACACAGGCGAGGTGGGGAAACCCTAAACCGTTTATTAGAAACACTTTGCACCCTTCAAGAACATTGGAGCCACTGTAAATAATGACACCAGCGGGCTGGGGCCGAGAGCGGACCAGTGACTGATGGCCCCGCCTGCCCCGTCGCTTGGCCCGCCGGTGATCAGGAGGGACATAATGAAGCCCCCCGGCCTTCAGCTGTCCTCTTTTACTGCCTGCCTGAGTGGCTGAGATGTTTACAATGCTGCAAAGGATACAACATGTTTAGTATTTCTGCAGCTTCCTCCGGCTCTGTTGTTCAGCAGCGAAAGAGCAGCTGTCACTCTGAAGTGCACACACACACACACACACACACACACACACACAGTGGATGTGTGAACTGGCAAATGGCCGGTGACCGTGTTCAGTCATTTATTTACACAGAACAGACGCTGTTGAGCTGTGAAGCATGCAGTAAATGAAAATATGGAAGAAAAATGTTGTTAGCAATATTGTGGAAGTTAAGGAAGTCTACCAAGTAATCTTGTGACAATACGAACAAAGTAAATTTACATTTACAGCATTTATCAGACGCCCTTATCCAGAGTGACTTGCAATCAGTAGTGACAGGGACAGTCTCCCTGGAGCAACTTAAGGTTAAGTGTCTTGCTCAGGGACACAATGGCAGTAAGTGGGATTTGAACCTGGGTCTCCTGGTTCACAGGCGAGTGTCTTACCCACTAGGCTACTACCACCCTATGAAACCCTAATAGGGTGTAGTAAATCAAACAAGACCCGATTCAAGATTGATGCATGATTCCAAATCAGTGTGAAGAAGTCCTCCGGTTCTCTCTTGGCTCCTCGGGAGACATGCTGTAGTAATTTATTGGCCAATCGGAGCAGGCCGGGGCTGATGGCGGTCACCGAGGTCCCACACCCGGCCGGCTTGCTTCAATAATAGGCTTATGTGCTAAAGGCACGAAAGGTTGGTAGTGCTGGTTTAACCCAATTTCGGGTGTGCCCTGCCTTTAATTAGTCACAGATGGGCTTGGACCAGTCACTTGATAGAGGTCAATAGCTCAGGTGTTTGTCATTTAGCCTGGAGATGGCATCTGGTTTAGATCTTTGTGGAAGGTTAGAGGTGGCGGGGTTGAATATGCGTGGATTAAACAAATCGCTTGGTCAGAGAGGGGTTTAAAACGGGGCTGGATATCCCGAAAAAAAAACCCCAAAAAAAACCTGAATCTGCCTTTCTAAACAGCACGCTTCTCCTCGGTAAAGTCATTATGAAGGAATGCCATTAGACTGTTTATCCTCGAGCCCCGGAGTGTCAGCGGTCACGGGGATGTTTGCAAACTGTAGCCCAGCTTGCCCGTTGCCTGACTGTACCGGTACGCCGCGGAACAGTGTGAGCCCGTTTTCTTTGGAGGGACTCTCCTTACCCCAAGTGCCTCACCGTGTCCGTTCCCATTAAAGCTGGCCACTGCTGAGTCCTCGGGGCGCTTTGAAGGCTCTGTTACAACACTGACGGTCAGGAAATGAAAATATGACATGTACTCATGGCGAGTTTCAATATTGACTTAAAATGCTCATAAAGCGCCGCTAGGGCCGCGCTCATCCATACCCCAAGCGTTCAAACATGTTTGGTGTTGCGGTCACTTAATTAGTCATGATTTCTGATAGAGAGCATGTATTTTCCAAAAAAATGTTTTTTAGCTCTGCTGGTTTCTTCTTTCAGCGCGCATCTCCTCACCAGGCTGAGAACGAAAGCACGCTGCGTGTATTATCTTTCCTCAACCCTCGCCGAAGGCTAATGATACATTTCCCAGCAGCGTGTGTGTGGGTATGAGTGAACCTGTTCAAGTGTGTATGGAACGAATGCAACTCACCAATGGACTCACCCCCCCCCCTGCCCTCGCCCTCGACACACCCAGTTACATCTTAAGAGCTGACAGTCAGAGAAGGGTGTCGAAGACTGAGGATAAAAGAACCCGGTGGAGTATGAAGGAGCAGCCAGGCCTACGTGTCCAGACAGAGCAAGCAGCCTACTTCAGCCAGGAGACACTGTCACCTGTGACTGATGCGGATGGAGTGGCTCTTACCTCCTTCATATGAGCTTGTGGCAGCCTGACGTCACCACGCAAAAAATGAAAAGAAAAGAAAAAGGAAGGGGTGTCTTCCCGGGTGATGTCATCAAAAAACCCGGCCATTTTATTGACCTCCTGCAACCACTGATTGCAGAATTGGGGATTCAAATAAATCCCAGGAAAGAATCACTTTATCTATCCAAATTCAAATTCAAATTTAATTTGTCACATACATAGTCATACACGGTATGATATGCAGTGAAATGCTTTTTGCGACTGCTACAGACCACAGTATTGCAAATGTTGCAAGTGTACAATGAACCAAAATGCAAATATTGCAAACATAACCAAATATTACACTTTTACGACTTTAACATAAAATATGTGTAACTGGTAAAGCAATTTAAGAAGCACAGAGTGTGACAAAGAACTTTGTATTACAGATTTCTCTCGGTTCTATTTGTGTTGGGTGTCATCATCAGCGATTAAAAAAAAAAAGTGAAGTGATTGTCACTTGTGATACACAGCAGCACAGCACACGGTGCACACAGTGAAATTTGTCCTCTGCATTTAACCCATCACCCTGAGTGAGCAGTGGGCAGCCATGACAGGCGCCCGGGGAGCAGTGTGTGGGGACGGTGCTTTGCTCAGTTGCACCTCAGTGGCACCTTGGCGGATCGGGATTCGAACCGGCAACCTTCTGATTATGGGGCTCAGTGTAACAGATACACAGCTCTTTGAAAAAATACTGGTCACCTAAGCTTCAAGCAATTGTGTTACTGTAACAAAAAAATACCCTTTGTCAAAAGCACATATTGATTTTCCTAAACTGTCTATTGCGGAATTTTGTTATTTTCGTCACACAATGACTTTATGTGTATAGACAAAGAGACTGCGATGACCTATATGGCCTTAATGAAAAACCTCTTTTGAAACGTACTTTTATGTTTGTTTGATTTTTTTTAGATGTTGTGTCTGTATAGTCTATGTGCTTTTTGAACCGGACCTTGTGCATCGCAGTAATGTTTAAGTGAAAAAGAAAATGGTCTATTTCTAGTTTCAAGATTTATGATTCAAGATTTTATTTGTCACATGCATTTGTCAGAAATGCATCCACCCTGTTTTGACTGTGCATAGTTAAGTAAAAGTTATGTAATTAAGAGAAAGAAAGTAATAGAATACAATAAAAGAAGACTAAGGTTAGTAAAATTTGCAAAAACAAAAATCCCAAAAACAAACGCAAGCAACTACATTTACATTTACAACATTTATCAGATGCTCTTATCCAGAGCGACTTGTGTTAACCACTAGGCTACTACCACCCCTATGGGTGTGTGTGTGTTTGTGTGTGAAATTATAGGATTTTAAGCCTGATATTGAGGTTTGTAATTTAAAATCCCAACTAATTGCTGATCGTCATTCAGTGTTGACTGTCAATCGCAGAAACGATATAGTGAACAGTGAAAAAGTGTAACAGTTACAGATAGAGCTAACGATACGTGAACCGTGAACCAGTGTAACTATAACAAATTGCAGTAACGATAGGTGAACAGTGAACCAGTGTAACAGTAACATAAAGCAGTAACTATATGTGAACAGTGCACCAGTGTAACAGTAACAGATAGCAGTAATGATATGTGAACAGTGCACCAGTGTAACAGTAACAGATAGCAGTAATGATATGTGAACAGTGAACCAGTGTAACAGTTACAGATAGAGGTAACGATATGTGAACAGTGAACCAGTGTAACAGTAACAGATAGGGGCAGTGGTGGCCTAGCGGTTAAGGCAGCGGCCTCGTAATCAGAAGATTGCCGGTTCGAATCCCGATCCGCTAAGGTGCCACTGAGGTGCCACTGAGCAAAGCACCGTCCCCACACACTGCTCCCTGGGCGCTGGTCATGGCTGCCCACTGCTCACTCAGGGTGATGGGTTAAATGCAGAGGACAAATTTCACTGTGTGCACCGTGTGCTGTGCTGCTGTGTATCACATTTGACAATCACTTCACTTAAAAAAAGATAGCAGTGATGATAGGTGAACAGTGAACCAGTGTAACAGTAACAGATTGCAGTAACGATAGGTCAACAGTGAACCAGTGTAACAGTTACAGATAGAGGTAACGATATGTGAACAGTGAACCAGTGTAACAGTAACAAATTGCAGTAACGATAGGTGAACATTGAACCAGTGTAACAGTAACATATAGCAGTAACGATATGTAAACAGTGAACCAGTGTAACAGTAACAGATTGCAGTAACGATAGGTGAATAGTGAACCAGTGTAACAGTAACAGATAGCAGTAACGATATTTAAAGAGTGAACCAGTGTAACAGTTACAGATAGAGGTAACGATATGTTAACAGAGAACAAGTGTAACAGTGACAGATAGAAGTAATGATAGGTGAACAGTGAACAAGTGTAACAGTAACAGATTGCAGTAACGATAGGTGAACAGTGAACAAGTGTAACAGTAACAGATAGAAGTAATGATAGGTGAACAGTGAACAAGTGTAACAGTAGCAGATAGAAGTAATGATAGGTGAACAGTGAACAAGTGTAACAGTAGCAGATAGCAGTAAACAGCAATGGACAATCAGAACCAGTCAAATAAATGACTGTGGGTTAAGGAGTAGATTTTTTAGGTCATGCCTCTTTCCATCATCAAACAATGATCCTCTTCCAACTTCAAACATCAAACCAGTCTTGCTGTAGAGCATTGGCAAAGTCTGTGATTGACGATCAACACCGACTGAAGATCAGCAATTAATTGGGATTTTGATTTGACAAACCTTAATATCAGGCTTAAAATCCTGTAATTTCTTGGATAAATAAATAGCAGTGATCTGCTGTGATGACCGCACTGTTTATCGTCACCCCAGCACTAATGCAGTAACAGTGTAAATTAATGACACATCGAGCCTGGTTGGGCGGAGCTTCTGACATGTGGCTTGAAAATGCACCATGAATGCTGACATCACTCCACCACAACGCCCTTGACAGACAACCTGCATATTGTACAGCCACAACTGCCCCCTCAACGTACAGACACTCTCATACTCACACTCTCACTCACAATTGCACACACAAACACACACACCTGTATTTGTGTTGCTCTGTTGCCATGAAAACCAAGAATCTTGTTGATGGATGTCTCTCTATTCTTGCGCTGTGCAACCAGCCCTGAAGGCAAGCAGACGCTTTCAGTCCAAAAGTCGGGAATTTCAATGTAGTCTGTCTTCTCTAAGGGAACATTAAAGTGACTTCTGGAATTCCTCTAATGTTTATGACAATAAAATCCATTCTAGATGTTCTGTCCTACTTTCACCACAAATTGAAGTAAATCCTGCGTAATCCTCTCCACTTTGATCACTTTCTTGGTGTTGGCTGTGGTTTACAGGACTGAAGTGACGCAATGACAGAATCAAATTGCTGAATAAATGTCATTGGTAGAAATGTTGTTGTTAGTACAAAATTTAAATTCTATTAAATTGGAAATTAAACAGAAATTTTGTTTACTAGGGTGATGAAACTGGGCAGTTCGGTGACATAATTACATATCTGAAATGGAATGTGGTTTAAGATGAGTGTTGAAATTGATTTCTCATCGACAGGTCTGAACACGACACCGGCTTGTTTGTGCTACAATACATTCAATGTCATGACTGCGGCTCGAAGAGAATTTAATGAGCAAAATAAAGCAATTCACGTGGAAGTATTCACTGAATTGTGAGTCTAAATAGCCCTCAGTTGCAGTCCAACCAAGCACATAAATTTCCAGACAATTAGGTTTCTGTATTTAAGACTTTCCACAGGCATGGCATGAGTCACAACTTCATTAGGTCACGTCTCATGGAGGTTCACCTTTCCCTTCTTACCTGAAATTCAGCTTTATGAGCATTCTGTAAATGCTTTTCTCGTGTGTATGGAATATTAAGTTACATCTGTCATGTCATCACAATCTTGACACATAACAGTCCCAAAACTGATGAAATAGCTCTCCAAGGGCATTTCATTAATTAGTTTATTAATCTTCACACATCATCACACACCAGAAAACAGAACAGGATTATCCAGAAATTCACGGACCTTTATTGCTTGAAAAAACGCCTTTAACAACCATTTGTCATGTAAAAAGAAATTATAACATGAATGACTGCAGAAAAGTATGAGTTCAATTGTGGGGCCACATTTTCTGCCAGCCTGGTTGGAATCCTGACAAATTAAACAAGCGATGTGAAGTCATTTAATTATAGCTTTTCCCATAACTGCAGATCTGCAGTCTTTGATGGGCTCTAAACATTAGGTCGTTCAAAGCAAAGTTCCACATCGTTACCGACTATGTTCGGTTAAAGTTGGGTTTAGACCATGCAATGCAATTAAAACGGAAGGACCAGCATTCACGGAAGTAAATTGCCAGGGGCTTAAAGGTCTGCTTTTGGTCTGAAGTGTTACACCCTGGCAAGTGTGTATTTGTGTACAGATCTGTGAGCAAATGTGCAATTGCTGCATTGATTTTGATGGTCAGGAGGGATGAACAATGGGCTCTCTGTTGTCCACCACCAGGAAAATCCAGGACAGCTGATGTGCATGGCTACCGTATGAGGCTGTCGTGTCTCGTCTCCAGCCCTTTCACCTTTGACCCCAGGTTTTGACGATTAGAGGCCACTGCCCCCCTCCGGTGATGCCACTGAACCAGAGCGCTGCACTCTCCATTTACACCCAGTCTCGTGTGTACCCCCTCCCCTCTGGAATCTGCTTTATTTTCACGTGACAGGGTCGTGGCTGAAGCGTCCACTGGGGGAGTTAACCAGCCGTATTCACGAGGGTTCGACTTCCGTAACCACGGAGTGTTCTGGGCTGCTAACACCGGCGGCCGGCTCTCAATAAAAAAAACAAATTAACACCAGCAGAGACTTTTGACAAAAGGGGTGTGGGGAAGGGGCCTTGTTAATTCAAACCTGTTTCTTTCGCAAGTTCCAGATGCACCAGATGCTGCTGGTCGAGTCGGATGTTAATTGGCCTGTAGCTTTGCTATTTGCTGTATGCAATAAAGTTTAGTTTTTTTTTAGATCGATAGATAGATGACCCACTGCTTTATTAAATTGTGTAATTTGTGTACCCTCTGTTGGTATACAATATTTAAATGCACACTATGGTTGCATTTAAAATTTCTTAGCGTTGTGACACATGCTAAAAGCTCATGCTTTGTTTAAAAAAAGATCAAAAATGGCTGGAAAGGGCAATGGGAATATGGAAAGCGAGGGACTGAAATAAAAGGCCCTTTGAACTGAGAGTACCTGCAGTTAAATGGTGTTGCTCTTGGCAGAGACTCTCTGAAGTCGGCCATCAGCCTCCGTGGCGGATGACGTTCCTGTGTCCTTCCCCTGCACAGAGGCACCATTTCTGCTGGGGACCACCTCTTCCCAAACACACAGTTCAGGTTGGTTGTTCACACTTGGAGGTTGTGTGTGTGCGTGTGGGGAGGAGGGGGGCCACTGACCACTATTTCACAATAGGTGTCCCTCCTAGTGATAACATATGATTAATGTAAATGTACATGTAAATATGGTTGAGAGAAGACAGATGACCTGAGACCTCCTCACTAAAAGAAGTGAGTGAGGCTTTATATAAAGATCCACAGTCGTCTGCATGGTGGTGAATGCGTCTGCTAGAAAACAGATGCCCTTGATTAGGCAAAGCATCATGATCAATTCATTCTTCAATTTCCCAAGAAATTCTGGGAAAAAAAGGGGAATGTTCTTTATTGGGAACCAGACCCCAGAATCCAATTCCTTCAGAGCCCAAACCCATGTCCATGTGTTTGCCAGTGCAGGCGTGTCTGTTATTAGGTTTGTATGAGCATGTGTGTGTGTGTGTGTGTGTGTGTGTGTGGTATATGTTATTGGTGAAACTCCAGTGTAGCCCTGATGCTAAATTCTCACACACACCAGGCTTCCTGTCCCCCTGCATACCCCAATTTGCTCACGGGTCTCTGTTTTGTGACAGAGTGCAGAGGGACCATCAAGCCCAAGTCACTTCTCGAAAATAAATGTGCGGTAACGTTGCTGCAGACTGCTTTCTCTCAACCCCGCCCTATGCCGCCTGCTCCCCCACCACTTGATAATGACAAAAATGCAGTGTACTCTCGCCTGATTGACTTCATGCAATTTTCCTGTGGCTAAATCCATCGTACCTGTTTCTCGTCATCAAACAAGCCTCGCTAAAAGCATACATCAAGTCAGTAATTACAGCCTGTGCCTGAAAATGTCCCCAAAAGACTGTGTGTGTGTGTGTGTGTGTGTCTACCTCTGGGAGGACAGTGCTATGGGGCGAGGTGAGGAGACAGCGTGGGCAACACTGTGGTGGTCTTGTTCGTGCTGTGTTAAAATGCACTCTTCTCACCCACTTTGAGCCGAGAGTCCAGATTGAAGCAACATGCGGTCAATTAAAGGCGCAGCCTTCCGAGCGCGAGCGAGAGACACCTGCTCGAGGTCCTGCCGCTGCATAATGTCTCTCAGCTGTCCGGCGGCCTTTTATCTGTCTGGGGTCTCAGCACACGCATGAAGGAGGCTTTGTGTCCGGGCTGGGGCTGCGTTCGGCACGATGGGGTTTTCTCCTTCATCTTCCCTAACGATGGGCAGCGAAATACGGATCTGTTTTACCAAGCTGCTGTTACACGCCCGCGGGCCGGAGGCTGCGTCCGGAGAGAGGGGTCACTCAGGAGTATTATTCTGTTTCAGTAGAGGAGTCACTGTTTTAATTTTCAATCCTCAGAACGGTGAACTGCTCTATGCTATTCAAGTACATTTATTACAAAATAAAGTCAGCTATGAAAACATATAGTCAGTTAAAGAAAGCATTTGTAAAAGTACCTGAATTCTTATTTGTATTATTTCAGTACCATAAATATTCTTGTTTGTTTTCTGACAGATGCATTTTAAATGGTAGTAGATTCAAGTAAATTAAATACCCGAGGCTAGCATGCATTTATTTAAGCATATCTTTTTTTATTCTTGCTTTTGATGCATTTATTTAGTATAGGTGTTAATTATTGTTAAATTTAAAGTTATGTGCACAATAACATGCTAAGATCGAAAATACTAATTATATCAATTAGTGAATTTATGTTTAATTAGCTAACACCAGTTGTTTTTCTTCATTTTTAATTTTTGAACACCAACGTACGATTTGAAGAGAAATCGCATTTCGACCCGCTGTGTTTTACAGAGGACTGCTGAGCTGGTATGGAGTTTCCAGTTTTGTCAGGGAACGGCGACGGTGGGACAGTGGTCGGAGTGGGGCTGAGGTTCGGAATTCAGTGGTCGGTTGTGTTTGGTTGTGCACTGGTTTAGGTTATTTAGAGGGAGAGGTCAGCTATCGTGGCGTGTGGTTGAATTTTAACTCTGAGGGACCCTTGGGGACCAGAAAAGCAGGGTGGTCTCACCAGAGCCTCCATATTACCCCCATTCCAGCCTCCTCGACCTCGTTCTGTAACTTCTTCAGTTTTCTGTTGATAAACTCACATTCCAGTAAATTTTGCTTGGCAGTCGGCCCAAATGCTGATAGTGGATGGGCGAATGAGTGTGTGGAGGTGAACAGAGATCGCAAGTGGGTGAAGATGAGCATTAAGCCTGTCCATCTTCTAAAAAAAAAAAAATCACCTTTGTGATCAGCTGGCATCAGCTTGAGATATCACACACATAGACGCACAGACACACAAAAAGACACAAAGACTCTACTCCTTTGTCTGCTCAGTGGGACGTGTTTTCGTAGATCATTTGACGCAGAAATATTTGAGCTGCATGAGCTCTCCTGTGAAGTTCTGCCAGAGGGAGTGGGGAATGGTCGACACTCTCCAAACAACTCCCATTTCCCAGAATTCAGCAGGGCTCAGATTCAAGCGATGAGCCAGCTCGTAATAGCCGGGAGGAAGCAAACAGTGTTTTGACAAATATGTGTGTCACAAATCAAGTGGAGAACATTATGTTTCCACTGAACGCGCGGCTCCACTGCTGCAAGTGACCAGTAGGGGGCTTGTCTGTGACAAAGATGGCTGCCCCTCAGCGGTGGAGGGGGTCTCATCACACCCGCATCCACAGCCCAGACTACCTCTGGTATGGAAGAAAACCTGTTCCATCTGACTTTGGAAATTTTATTAGCCTTTGAATTTCAAACATTGAAATATTTTTTTTTATTGAAACAATGTTTCTGAATATTTTTGGTGAACATTTTTTCATTACCAGTAAATTCACAGTAAAAGATTTAAGGACCTAATAAAATTGTAAAGTCAGACGGAACAGGAAAAGTTTTGGAGAATAATATGCACACAGGCTCGCAAACTCAAAAATATAAACTGTATGTGAGCTAATGTCAGTTTTTGTTCATGGATATGAGGGGAAATATGCTTTATTCATTTTCCTTCATTTCAAGCTGTGTGAAACAAGAATAATTTGAAAAACACTTAATAATTCGCATGTGCATTGTTTTGGATTGTTGTATTTTAATGAAGATGGTTCTATTTTGTTCAGTATTTGGCATCACAGTGAGTGCTGCAAATCCTCGATCTGTCCCAGTCGGGACAGTGATGACAGGCACACTGAGAGGGACAAATGGCGACAGGGGTGTTTTCTCTAAGATGAACTGAATATTTTGAACTGAACTGATTCTTAAAAATATGGAACAGAATGCACTCCTTATCAATTCAGTGAAGAGTGAACCTTTCAAATATAGGATGATTTAGAATTTTTTTTAAATATTAGCCTCTAAGCAACAAGTACATGCACTGACTCACACATGACAAACACACACACACACAGACACACACACATGCGTATGCAGTAAAAAAAGGATTGGATGACATACAGCATATGTTTCCAGGGAGAAACTGAGCCATTTTGTGGGTAACCTCTAATTTTCCAACCGTTGTCTGTTGCCTGCATTTCCTCATCCCGCTAACAACTGCTGATACGTGTTGACGTTTGTTGAACAAAGCGGAGTAATCTTATATCAGCATGCATGCGATTATAGCCCTGGCTCTGCACTGTTGGCTTTGTGGAAGCTTTGACAACACATGTGGTCTTTTAAAGGGTTAACAGTCAAAACACCCCGTGCCACTGATGTACAATTACCTCTGGAAAAACACGAGCAAAACGCCTCTCACTGATCCACAGAGAGAGTAAATCCTGTCACTGACTTGTGAAATCAACTTTTCAGTAATGTGGCAAACAAACGATCCAGATCCGCTCGTCACTCTAATCTTTTTTTTTTTTTGCCAAACGCGCTGAAGCCGCAGGGACAGAAATTCACACAGAATCACATGAGCGCCTTTCAGCGCAATTTTGCAATTTCAGATTTTGAATGGGAAGATCCTCTTTGCTGTTCATCTGAATCATGACAGAAGAGTTTAGTGATCGTGACAATGCGATGTTCTGACCTGAAGGCAGTCTGACTATGTGTGCTCTCCCTCCATCCCTCCCTCATCTGGCCTAAGGTTCACCCTGGTCCTGCCTCACTGACATCCTACAATGTGTGGTGCGTTGTGGGCTGTCCCTTGGCATGGAGAGTCTTTTGGGACAGACATTCCTTATATGGCAGAGGCCAGAGCTCCTGTCCCTCCTCAGGGGACTTTGACTCCCTGACACGGATGCAATAGAAATATTTTCTTATTCTGTGTCACTTTTTACTTACTTCTGTTTAATTATATCAGTTTAATTATCGACACATTTATATGCACTAGGCTCAGCTGTATATGCACACACTTAAGGAAAGTGTTTTATTCTATCCTATTCTATTCTATTCGTTTACATACTGCTCACAGGGGCAGTGGTGGCCTAGCGGTTAAGGAAGTGGTCCCGTAATCAGAAGGTTGCCAGTTTGAATCCCGATCTGCCAAGGTGCCACTGAGGTGCCACTGAGCAAAGCACCGTCCCCGCCCACTGCTCCCCGGGCGCCTGTCATGGCTGCCCACTGCTCACTCAGGGTGATGGGTTAAATGCAGAGGACAAATTTCACTGTGTGCAGCATGTGCTGTGCTGCTGTGTATCACAAGTGACAATCACTTCACTTTATTTATTTATTTTAAAATTCCTGTACATTAACATCCATGTTTTACCCATTTATTCCTCTTCAATTTACTTACAGAGAGTTTGGTTTTACACTTTATAATTATGATCACAGTAATATGAGGAATGCATGGTGTAGCTGCATCTGTTCTTTTGAAGCACGCTCCCGGAGAGCTCTGATCTGGACTCTGGCCTGAGCTTTCCTGTGGCTAAGCACAATTTCATTTCATCTTCCCTGTGCCTCTCGTTGTAGAGCTGATATGCAGACTCGTTTGGCCTGGTGTCCCTGTGCTTGTGGACTCACACACAAAAAAAAAGACTTTCCACTTGTGACAAAAAATGAAAATAGATGCATGTGTTTAAAGCCGCCAGCAAATTCCTCCAGGAATATTTTGTAATATTGAGAAGAACGAGCTGGATATTTTGGCCCATGATACTTGGAGGTGACTACGCCATACCCAATAATGTCTAATTCAAATCAGACTGCCAAATTCACTGGGTTCAGGCTGTGGTTTTAAATACCCATTAGTGCGTTTGGAACTGCAGTGATTAGGAAGCACAGGGGATATGCTAGGCTAGGAAATTGAACATATCATTTAATTAGTTGCAGTCTGTTGCAGTTTCATGTTACTCTGTGCTGGCGAGGCAAACGCACCCTTAAAAATCCTAATTCGAGAGGGTCCTAATGAATGCTCCCCTGCGCGGTACAGTGCGGGGTTTAGTCTCGGCTTGACGTGTGTAGTGAATGCCCCTTTGTTTCCTCGATGGCGGTGGGAACTTCTTGCCCCTGACACTACAGGTAAAGTCTTAAATGCTGGTTTGACTGGCCCTCAGCCCCCCCCCCCAACCTCAGCCCAACGCAGATCAGGAAATATCGGAGCAACGTCTCCTGTTTCACAGCACGTTGTGTGCTAAACTGTAAGTCTGTCACAGCATTTAAGCCTTTTGAGCAGATAAAGGGCCGGCTCACAGATGCTCCTGAGACACGGCTTGCCCCTACAAATCATTTGGCAACCCGTCTGTTTTGACTGTAAGAGGAGAAAATAAAGCTCAATGAATCAATGAAATCATTTAATCATTAATTGCCCAAAATCACTGCATGCAGTATAAGAATATCGCTTATGATATTTTGCAGACAAAAATGGCTTCCATTTGGGAAATGGAAAGACCAGTCATGGCAGTGGAGCTACTGGATGTTCAATAATCATAAAACAAAAATTACTTGTGTTGAAATGCCGGTGCAGATTAACGGTATTGGAAGGACAGTTGGAGAAAGACTTAAATGCTCTTTTATCTCTCTCCTCCTTCTGCAGAGAGCCAAGCTGAGGTCTCTCTCTCTCGCTCTCTCTCACTCTGTGTGTGTGTGTGTGTGTGTGTGTGTGTGTTGGGGGGAGGGGGCATGTTTTCCTGGCATTTTGCCACCACCCAATAAATAAACACAGCCCAGCTGTGAAGGGACAGGGCCCTCCGCTCCACCCCCTTCCCATCTTCCCATCTTCTCAGTTTCTCAGACATGAAGAGTAGGTGGGGTGGGGGTGCAAAAGTCAAGATCTCAGTTCACCTCCTAGTCAGCGGGGGGCCCTGTCCCTCTCTGCCGATGGAGGCACACGCAGGGGAGAGGCACATGGTAATTGCAAGGGTAACCCGAGCATCGTTTAAGCTGCAGTGCCGTAAACCCTGAGCACCTCCCATGTAGCCCTGCAGTTAAACACGTGGATCTCAAATCCCTGCAGCTCACAGCCAAAAACAAGGGCAATGCATTTACACACACACACACACACACACACACACACACACACGTGCGCGCAGACATGCACACGCAGATCAGTGCATACACCAGTTTTACAAATTAACATTAAATTAACTTTTAAACTATTCTGAAATTAATGTGCAGAATTTCTGTTTGTTCAAATGTAACATATGCACAGAAAAGTACATCATTTGGATATGAAATGTTGTCAAACCTGTAATTTTTGGTACTGATATTGGACCGATGAGATTCTTTTAGTTATAACACAATATCATAAAAATGGGAATTTCTTGAAAATGGAACAGTTGAAGTAAGAAGAAAAGTACCATTAGGGGCAGTGGTGGCATAGCGGATAAGGAAACGGACCTGTAATCAGAAGGTTGCCGTTTCCAATGTGCCACTGAGGTGCCACTGAGCAAAGCACCGTCCCCACACACTGCTCACCGGGCGCCTGTCATGGCTGCCCACTACTCACCAAGGGTGATGGTTAAAAGCAGAGGACATATTTCGTTGCGCCACTGTGTGATGTGCTGCAGTGTATCACTATGACAGTATTTACTTTCTCTTAATGTGTCAGTTTTACAGTGTCATTTTGATGTCATTATTATGTCTGATTTCTTTTGTATCATGAGGGAAGGTGGATGTGGCTCCACAGTTTACCTGGTTTGATGCTGTCGCTGTGTCTTTGAGGGGATGGTGGGGGTTCTTTCTTTACGTTCCTCTCAAAAAAGTGTGCAGTTCCTGTGGCCTGGTACTCAATGCTCACACTGGTGTTCAGCTCAGTGACCAAATGGCCCTGATTCAGCTGAGCTCCACCCAAAGACCGGCCACGGCGGAAGCGATTTGCTGCAGCGGCCTTGGGCTGAAGTAGAGTCCCAACACCGCATCTGAGAGGTGGGGGCCGATACCGCTGAGCTGTAATCTGAGCGCGGAATACATTAAATCCTAATTACATTTAACAAGTCTAATTAAGAAAAAAAATGATACGGTTAACCTTTTTTCCTTCTTCGTTCACGAGACTTGAGAGTATGAGTTAATCTGGATCCGTTAAGCAGTGTTTACGTGGCCTGAATATTCTCCGCTACGTTCGGGAGAATTAGAGGTGCAGTGGCGTAATGAGGTTTATACGTCTTTTAAATTTGATTTACACCGCCTCTTAGGCATGTCGAGCTCAAATAAACAGAAACGCGATATGCCGTCATTTTTTCCCGACGGGCGGCTCGATTGGAAATCTATTTTTCATCTCGCTGGTGGAGAGGACGAGGATGAGGAACATGATGAAGACGACGAGAGACACTGCTGGCCTTTGTTCTGCTCCTGCGTGGGCTTTCTGAACTCATTGTTTGGGGAAAGGCTGTCATTTTGGAAGCGAGATGCATGACATACTTTTGAGTTTATGTGTGTGTGAGAGAGCGTGTGTGTGGGTGCTTAAATGAGGTAACGTGAGACCTTTGTTCTGTCCTGAGCTACCGCTCCCTCAGTCACCTCCAACCCAGTTATTCACCACTTCTGTGATTTTTACCTATAACTTTTACTAAAAAGTCTAAAGTGGGAATCCACGCTGACCATCTTTCTGCTACCATTTTAAAAACAATGCACATAATTTTTGTGATGATCGAGTCTATGAACTTCACTCCTTGCGTGTTTTTTCGCTTTTTCCAGCCGTCCTGGCTTATTCCCAATGGGCCGCTGTGGAGGGGGGGTAGATAAGAGCCCCTTGCCTCTGACCTCCCACACAGACCAGACTCTTCGTAAAAAAAAAAAAAAAAATCCTCTGCTCCATTTCCCCCTTTTTGGCAACTGCAGCTTGCCGTCTCTCTCAGGACAGTTTCAGCTCGCTACCAGACTAAATTTATGAAGCTCCGTTCCGGGTCGACTCTGTTGGACTGTGTCGTTTTCTCCGCTCCCTCCCTATAGTCATTATTCTATTCATTTCCACTACACTATTCAGACGTTGTTGCTCCAAATCCTGGTAAAAGTGACCATGCTTGTTTGTGTCATCCATAGTCATTATAGTTAGTAAGCAGCAATGTTGTTACAATTCAGGAAAGTTTTATAGCTTATTTATTCATTAATAACACAAGATGTAGTTTCACATACACAGCATTATGTAAAATATTAGTAACATATTAATAAAAGCAAGTATTAAAACAAAAGTCCTTATATCTCTCAGTGTTCGGTGCAAACGGGAAATGGGATATGACAATATATGCACAATTCACACCCTGAAATGTTGTGTAAATTGCACACAATTGTCTCAACACTGATGTTGACATGTAAGCCACAATAACAGAAATGACCAAATAATCCAAATTCCCCGGCTCCCTCACACACAAGTACAAGACCATGCATTACCTGGTTAATCATAGACATTTTGCGTTCCTGATTCATGCCGTCTTTTAGTCTAATTTAGCAGGGTTACAGGGAGTAGAAAAGTCAAACAGAGATGTCTTTTGCACCTGGGGCTTGTTGGGAGTTGACATGCAGATGAATGAGTGGCAGAAGGTCCATTAATCATGGAAGACCTGAGGTCAGAGCAACGCCCACCGGTGGAGAAGGGAAAGCAGCTGAACTCCAGCAGGAAGCAGAAGCGAGCAGCATGGCAGCCGCTTTCACCTGCAGCTCATTCCTGTTCCTTTCTGTCTCGGTTTCATTCTAAAGGCACATTTTTCATGTCTTACAGGTCTACTATTTGGTCGCAAGATGACAAAGGTTAAAGAATTATTGCACATAATGTGTAGAAGCATAAATGTGTCAGAAATACTCCATGAGGGACTGTCATGGGGACTGTCCCCTTGTAACTAGTGTAACTACTGATTGTAAGTCACTCTGGATAAGGGCGTCTGATAAATGCCGTAAATGTAAAGGTAAACGTAAAATATTCTTATGTGACAACCGTGGTATTATTAGCAGATGTCTGGCACATTACAATCATGCTCATTGAAATTTATATGGAGAAACACACAGCAGACACTCTCACACACTGTAAAAAAAAAAGCTGTGAAAACAAAACATTTTGAAGTTCCCTCAGCTTCACACTCGTATAATTGTGGCATAGGTGTGAAGTTGAGAACATTAAGAAATGCTTCGTAGCCGATTGGCTTACATTTTTAAGTTTTTACCAACTTTTTTTATAGTGCACCACACCTGTAAGGTGTGAAAGGGACGTGCACTGTGAAGGGAGACTGTGTCCGAGTTCGGTGTCTCTCCTCGTATTTGGGTGGCCGACGGGAGGCGAGGTCTCTCTCTGACAGGAAACACAGAAAACACCTTCTTCTTTTCCTCTTCTCTCCAACCCTTCCCCTCGTCATGCCTCCCTTTCTCACTCCCTTTTCCACTCTTTCTCTTGCTCCCTCCATCCCTGTCTCATTCGTTCTCCCTCTCTCTCAACAGTGCTGTTTCTGTTCATTGTGGTTCTCTCTCTCTCTCCGTCTCTCTCTCTCTCTCTCTCTCTCCTCCCTTCAGAATGAAATAAATCTGCTCCGGTTGGGGCTCCATCCCCATAAATCAGCCGTTGTCCGGTGCTGGAGGCGGCCCAGCCGGGCTGTCAGAGGCTGGCCTTCACTCAGGATTAATTAAAGGCTGATACGAAGCCCAGATGTGCTGCAGCAGCCGAGAGCTGGAGACACACACCCGCCCGGGAACTGGGGCGACCCCAGAAAGCATGCATGCACACACATAACAACACAAGCAACACTACCTCATATGTCTTTAGAAAAAACTTGCTACCACACGTTACATGCGACATTTTTCCAGCATATTTCATATATTTTGGGAAAATCATTGTTTCATGCCCATTACCTTTATTTACTTTTTTAGGCTAATTTAATTTCATTGTTTTTGCAATGGAGTTAGATCAGGGTTTCCAATTATTTCATGACCTTACAAGCTCTAGACTGTCAGATGATGACTGTTGTGACCTTTCTATAATTATTTTGCCAAGTGTTCATTTCATCAGTCAGTAATGTAAATGTAAATGTGTGGAAAATATTTTGCATTATTCATTTATTCAGCTCAGGTGTGTTTATACACACAGTATAGGCCTGAGGTTTGGCTCGGACGGTTTTAGTTTTATTGGAAGAAAACATTAGAAATGCTGAAACCAAATTGTAACTCCCTGTTTCTGACGTAATGTAACCCACGTGCACTGTACATGTAATTGAAAGGCCTTTATCACAGATTCGCCGTAGCCTCACTCACTCAGCACATTTTTAAGCATGCAAAGTGAATTTAAACACACACACCTGACAATAGTTTTCCTGTAAAAAACGTGAGACCATAGCAAGTAATTTTTTTAATAATCTGAGGCTGGCTGCTGCTTGTTTGCTACTCAGTAGCTAGTACACAGGCTGTCCCATGTGACCGTGTGTATTGGTGTGCATGTGAAGGAGCTGCATGGGTCAGGCTGCTCAGCACAGAGGCTGGGTGTTCGGGTCAGCGGGGTCGGCGTGATCTTTATTGCACGATGACTGAGGAGGGACGGCTAGATGAGTAAGATCTCACTCCCCGTCCCCCGGTCACAGCTGAGTGGGATTTAACCCTCTTCGGCCCCCAAGCGCTGGCCCACGTCTCACGCCTGGGCTGGGGGCTGGGAGAGGGTAGCGGGAGGGCAGGGCGCCTCGGGGGAATGGTGGCTGCTCGCCGATGGCCGTCGGGCGGTCTGGCCCCCTCACTCGGGCCCTGTGTCTCTCACACAGGATATTAGAGATCTGGGCTTCCTATTTTCACACGGACTCCTGGCTGGAAGGCTTATTAATGCTGAAAAGGTTCATTTTTCCACTCTCAACATAGATTGTCGATCTTAAATGAAATGAGCTACAAATTCAAACTGCCTCATATGCTATTTATACATTTTTGAAATGTATTTTTTTCACTACACTCATGAGTAAAGTTAGGTTTTTCTAAAATAAGGGTTTTAGCTGAGCATACTATGGCTGTAATTAAAGTGGTTTTCAAAAGAGACTTTCACAGTTGTGCAATGCAATTGTAGGATACCAGGCCTGATCGATCATAAATAAAGATCCAAAAAGCTTTGCATTCATTTGTTTTATTCTGGATATTTGATTATATTCTTAACAAATATGCTAACGGATATGTGCAGTTTATGCAGTCATGTGTAGTGTGTTAAACTTTTCATCTACAGCAATTTTCTGCAATTAATCTATATTATGCGGATGGAATAATTAATAACAATAGATGACGGGAAAATGCAACATACTTCTGTCTAATTTCACACAGCTGTGATGTGTCAGCCTCCCATTATCTTCTCATGGACGGAACCTGTTGCATTTCTCTGACCTATTGCACTGCATAAACCATCCTTAATTCCATATTATTGACACCAAGTATGTAAATAGGGATAGAGATATGGGAGAAAAGAAAAATAAACATGTACTAAATTATTACTGACATCTTCCTAATTTGCCATCTCACCCCAGCGCTGCCCCTGGCCTCCTGTGGAGAGGCCACCCCGATGGCTGTCACACCTGGTGTTGAAAGGGGCAGGGTGTATATTATCTGGTGGGGGTTCGTCAGGGGAGGTGGGGGTGGTGCCCTCCCCTTCAGTGTTGGGAGGTCAGGGCCAGAAGGCCTGTTTATCCCTCTGTCCGTCAACACCGAGCACATCCCTAGAGTTCTCCCTTTTTCTCCCTTTCCCTCTCTCCAGCGCTCGCCATCCTGAGAAAGGATGGACAGGCCAGCGCCGACCTGTTCCTTTGTTCAGCACAGCACTGCCGGTCTTATTCTGAAAGGGGCAGCATCAGTACGTGCTGAGATTGTGGATAGTTTATTTTTTTTTCAGTATTTTAATTAATTTTTTAAGTGAGAATGTGACATTTTCTTTAAATATGAAGGTAATTCAACTGAAGAGGAAAAGGGAACTGGCATGAAAGTCAGCTCTCCAAACATTTATAATGACCAGACTCATTTCATACCGTTATTTTCAAATAGTTTAACGTAGAGCGCAGAATCCGATGTACTGTGATCTTGTAATGTGAAGAGATCACAGAAAGCGATGAAAGCGCCTGCCAAACAGAGCAGCTGCTCGGCTGCTTTTGCGCTACGAACTCGGCTCCGGCGCGGAGCGTCCGCAACGCATTATTACACACAATTAGGCTGCAGTCGCCGCGGTGTGGGCCGGTGCGGAGCGTGCCCGGTGGCCGGTGACTGCTCCCCTGTTTGCCTGCTGCACGTCACACTGCAGCCCTGGCCAGCACACGTGTGTCTGGGATTGTGGGATAGCTCCCCAGGGTGGGAGGACCACACAGATGGAGACATGAACTCGGCTCAAGCACAGCGCGGGAGTCCAGAGGTGGCCTGAGGCTCAGTTACCTAACCCCCCTCCCATGGAGCTGCTGGCTACAGCATGCTGGGATGCCGGGATGAGGAAAGTGAAAAGCTCTGCCACAATTTAAATCCAAAGAGGCCAAAACTTCAGCAACTTTCATCCAGTGACACATGAGTACTTTTCACCCTTTGCTGTGGTGTGGTTATTAGTGCGTTGGACTGTCTTTTTTATAGCAGTGCATACTTCATTATGATGTTGAAGGGTATTTGTTCTGTTGGAAGTTTATATTACTTGCTTCTAAATAAAAAAAAAAAATCCAACACAAATTTTAATAACAATGTTTTTATAAAGCCCTATTTGTACAAAAAGAGTGGACACAGGACTGAAGAAACATTTTTCTGGGCCTTGCAGAGTCTGACTGTCTTTGGATGTCCATCAGAGAGGACAGTGGGCCTCTTCTCTCTCCCTCACTGTCTCTCTCTCTCACAAACACACACACACACACACACACACACACACACACCACTGCATTATTGCATTCCAGCATAGCCGCTGAGGTCATGTGCTGCCTGTTTTCATTTTACCTTTCTCTCGATGTCAGCCACACGACACACTGCCAGCGGCATTGTACTTGTGTTGCGGTTATCATGCAGAAGTCAGTGAGAAAAATCTTTCAGTTTGAAATGTATCAGGAGCATTTCATATCTATGCGATCAAGTTGTGAAGACATACTTCTACGTGATTAAAACAAATTTTATGAAGAGGTGTCCAGCTCTGAAGGGAGGCGTTTGAGCGGCGAAGAGATGGCGAGGGGAAGAAAGTCTGAGGAGGAGCCGTAACCCGACTCGCTGCCTTGCACTCTTGCCTCTCTCTCTGGGACTCCCCTGCTTGGCCTGGACTTAATTGCATCCCGATATAAACAAGGGGGTTAGTGTGAGAGTGTACCGGCAGCTGGGCCTCAAGCTGCAGGCCAGACGAGGGATTGAGTTCAGAGAGACAGGACTTAACCAAGACACTGATATCAAAAAATATGAAAGAGATCTAGAAACAGAGGGAAGCACCGAAAAGAAACGCACACACAAAAAACCATCTGTACTGGACTGATGAGGGGGCTGGGAAGAGACATGACATGATGTGAGATGATACATGGAGAGGAATTGAGAGCATAGCATATCAGCGAGGGTCTGAATATGGAGAAATATGAAGGCGTACTTGGACAAACGAGAAAAAAAAAAAAAAAACAGAAAGATGAGAGAAACCTGAGTAAATGTGACTGAAATGTTCTTCTAATTTCAGACGTGTTTCTATACATGCTGGAGTGTGAGGCCATGCTGGATTTCACAGTGTTAGCTGCACGTGTGTGTTAAGATGTGAAACCACATTCTAGTGGTTCTAGTCCCAAAAGAAACAGAAAATGCAGAAATCCCTGCTGTTTGAAAGAAAAAGTGTAAATCTTTTTGTAGCAATGGGACTCTTGTCCTAGCTGAACGAAATCAGAAATGCAGATGGAAAGTTCTGTTGAGGCCTTTCTGAGTGAGTCTACTCTGCTGGGTAAAGCCAGCCAGGGTCGGGGTGTGAAGTGGGCTGGGCAGAGACGGACACGGCTCGGGCCGCCTCTCAGACACTCAGGCTGGATCGATTCGTTCCAGTCGCTCGTAATGGACAGCCAGGGATTTCGTTTCATTAACTGTGATCCCTTCTCAGGACTTCAAGCAAACTGACTTCTGAAGCCCGCGGCCGGGCCGTTTGATTGGATTACACTTTCACCCATCTGAACGGAGAGTGTCCAGGGTTAGGGTTGTCACCCAGGGCAAGATTAAACAGCAGCTCCCCTACTTCAGCAAATAAACTTTAACCAGAGGTCATTTACTTTCCTGTTAAATTTCATAAAAAAATTCAAATAGCAAATAGTTTAAAGTTGTGGACTTTGTGTTATATTATTCCGAAGGTCTGAAAGTCATTTATGGTCATTAAAATAAAGAGGGTGGTCGTAGCCTAGTGGGTAACACACTCGCCTATGAACCAGAAGACCCAGGTTCAAATCCCACGTACTACCATTGTGTCCCTGAGCAAGACACTGAGTGTCTCCAGGGGGGGACTGTCCCTGCAACTACTGATTGTAAGTTGCTCTGGATAAGGGTGTCTCATAAATGCCGTAAATGTAAACCTACGTTGTGGTGCTCATTAAAACACTGTCCTGCACAAATTCACCCCCTCACCCCCAGCAGCCCTGTCACCGAGCTGGACAGCAGCCCTGTCACAGAATGGAAAAGAAACGCTCTAGCTGCTCGACTCATTTCATTGTTTCCTACTCCCTTTCGCAGATTAACCCGGGCCTTGTTTTCCAGCTTCACTGCTAATAATAAAAAAACGAAGGAAGGTTGCGTTCGCACTGACGTTCTCCAGCAGCCGCCAAAGCAAACAGCGATTACAGCATTCGGACAGTGCGCAAAGCATGCAATATATGCTTTTTAAAGCAGCGTTCCTGCATTCTGCAATTACACAAGGTGATAAAGTGATTAATGATGCGCTCTCGGGATGCTGATGACCGCAACATTTCTCCCTCTCTCTCTCCTGGGTGATGGAAATTAACGTTCCCAGGAAATTGGTATTTTACGTGGCAGTTTTTTTTTTTTTTTTTTTTTTACTTCTGGGGCCACTCTGACCTCCAGATTTAGACAAATTGTGCCTTGGGCAGCTGCCAGGGTGTAAATGCCCAATTTCTTCTGGAGCTATTTAAGCTGCAATCATCTGCGAGACAGAGGTCGTTCCAGCTCTCCCCATCCTGTCCCACTGATGCCGGTCCTGACAGCTAAATGATGGCAGTCATCCACTCCTGTAATTTCACATGCAGGTTGTCCCACGACCCTGACCCCTGCAGACGACCCCCGGAGGAGTCCAATCGACGCGACATTTTACTGAGCCTGGCAACGCTGACTTCAGGCCTGTAGTGACCCCTCCGCCATCTCTACACGGGGACATGAAGACAGAGGAGCTCAACAGCAGAAAAAGAGGTTATAAAGCCGTTATACTAATATTCCTGCACTCAGAGGAGATGAGGAAGTTGTTTTGGAGTGGTTTGCATGTGTGTGTGTGTGTGTGTGTGTGTGTGTGTTTTTGAGGGGTGTGTCACCTGTTGGACATCAACTCAGGCAGCTTAGGCAGCTTCTGACCAGCAGGAGGTGGAAAATGATCTCTGCTCCTCACCCATTGTGGAACTGAATCCCCTTGTCTTCACATGGGCATCACATGGGCCGTGTATGTCCTACATTTATACACTTTCACGTGTGCTGTTCTGAAATATAAATGTACATAAAAAAAAACCAAAATGATTTGTGATACTTAAATGATGCTGCTTTTCAATGACTATGACTTCAATCAATCCTGAATAAATAAATTATATCCTGGTCACTGCAGTAAATACATAATGAATGGCTGGTTCTGAACTGATTCTGTCGGCTTCTCCCGGACGGGTAAAGAGGTGATAGAAGGGTGGCTGAGGAAATGGTATGTGTGGTGGCATTTTCACCAAACATTTGGCTCCTTCCAAAAGCCACCCAGCAGGGGGACAGCAGGCCATTTGCACATCTGTCACTGTCAGCCATCCACCCCAGATATCTGCCTGTGTCTCATCAGTCAATCCGGTGTGTGAATCCATATTTAAAAGGTAAGTTTAAGCCTTTGACAGAGAACTCAGGACCGTCTGCAGCGGCCTGGTAAAATGCAGGTTGTTTATATTTGCCATCATTAGACATATTTATCTTTTATATGTTGACAGAAGCATTTCCCCACCACTTAAGAGCCCTTGAACAAATGTCAGCCATTATCAGAGAAGACCTTTCAAACAACCCGCCTGCCCCACACCAGATCATAAACCTGTCTGCCCCACTCTTCCTCCCCATCACCCTCCTTTCTCCTGCTATCTCTGTTTACAGTTTAATGATCTGATTTCCCTTGCGGTTAGGCATTGCCATGCTGTATTCCAGGGGATGGAGCCTAATGGTCAAACCCAGGCCCAGTGGTCTGTAATGCCCCCTTGATGGTTCTCAGGGTTGATCAGTGGTCTTCAGCATGAGGGCTGGAGTTTTAAGTCCACCGATATCACTTTACAGATACAAATTACGCAAAATACTGTAACATGATGAGCAATGAAAGATATTGAAGGCTTGTAACATCACAATTTAATATAATGCAGTGATTGCATTGATAATATTTTTAAAATGGACAAATTAGATATGCATGTGTGTGCATGTGTGTGTGGGGTGTTAATGGTGGGTTTGTCAGGGTGCATCTGGACTTCATCAGCACTGATAGGGGGTCATCACTCCATAAAGTTCTCGGAGCGCAGGACCCCAGAACCCCCGCAGATGTGGAGCAGGATCCGTGTACAGCATCTCCTGTCCTCGCCAGATACATACAGACAGTGCTAACATTCATTAATTTAAATACAGGATGGTATTAAAATGTGCAGAACGTATTAGAACCAGGTCCTCAGTGTTCATTCGAAATGTCTTTGGCTCTGAGAGAGAGAGAGAGAGAGAGACACGTCCCTCAGAGACACGGCAGCTATTACAGTCAGACAGTAGCTGGAAATCACCGGCAGA
This sequence comes from Denticeps clupeoides, assembly GCF_900700375.1. Classification (NCBI taxonomy): domain Eukaryota; kingdom Metazoa; phylum Chordata; class Actinopteri; order Clupeiformes; family Denticipitidae; genus Denticeps; species Denticeps clupeoides. The sequence goes on along the minus strand of NC_041710.1, from coordinate 6,246,129 downwards.
ATGGCAGCTAAATATTTACAGAGGCTTTGGGTTAAGGTAAAGGATTAACACTTGCCAGGAATGGGTAACATATGCTGATCACAGTCAGGGCAAGCGTTCAGGTGTGTGTCTTCATCCCGCTTAATGCCGAACAGGATGGGTCCTCAATAAGTTTCAATTGTTGTTACCCCCATAAAAGCAAAATAAAGGAGAACGTCAGTGTTGTGGTTCTCAGCAGACCCCAGTCCTGAGACTCCAAGGGTCTTTACCTCCCGAGGTACCTTGACTCCCCTACGTGGCAATACAGATTTACAGCGAAGCGTCCATGTGTGTGTGTGTGTGTGTGTGTTCCTCCATATTTGTAAAATCCTTGTGAATCATCTTGGTGCTCCCCAGCCAGTTCTTTGAAGCAGTCAGGCTGCCGGAGTGCCCCCATAAATCCCTGGGCCTTGGAGCGGAGGGGTCGACCCTCAATGCAGGGGAGGCTAATTGCTGAACTTTGCCACGATAGAATTCACTGAGCCCGGTGATTTGTCAAATCTTGCTTCGGCCCGAAATAAATAACCGCGCCGAGCGCGGCTGTCAGGCCTGCCGTTCGCATCGATGCAAAGATGGCTCCCATTTGGTTCCTGCGTTCCATGTTATCGTCCCCGCTATCTTCGCTTATGCATGCAAAACACCGTGTTCGCCGCATTCCCAATTCTCCCTGCTCGAAATGCATCATTAGATCTGCTGGCGCCCTTCGTGCGGTCGCTATCTACTCAGTCTGGAGTGGCTGCTCAGCACCGCACCAGATATGAAATGCAGTCTCCGTGTAATCGTATACGGCAGTAAACCACTCAACTCGCAGAAATACATTTGCAAGTAATAACGGGGGCCGCCGGTGGGCCCCCGGCATGCTGGGATTCCTGTTATTGTCCCCCAGTCGGTTTTGTCTCAGAGACGCGCGGACGAAATGGCGCTTCGCCGGGCATCCGGCGCTCAGGCCCCGGCCCCCTCGGAAAGGACTATTTCTGAACAACGCGCGCCGCGCCATCAGAGCAGAGAGCGGCGGTTCGTACTCAGGGCGACCCTCCCTTACCTCCCGGTTCCCCACGTACCCCGGCAACAAAGTACTGGCCCGACTTCTGTTTTCCTTCTGCTCCCTCCTTCTTTTTTCTTTTTTTTTTTTTCCGTCTTCTCCCTCTCGTTCGTTCTTTCTTAGTCAGCATCCGGCGAATGTTAATGCTCCCCGCGTCTGAGCAGTTCACGGCACGGCCAAACAGGCTTCCACCGCGTACGGCGCTTCACGGTGAGAAGACAAGGCTTTCAATTACAGAACTCTGCTGTCCAAACAGCGCCTGACCGAGAGGGAACAGGACGAGCTGGACGCAACGTGGAATTCTTCTTGCCGGCCCGTGAATGCGGAGTGTGTGCCCCCCCCCCCACCCACCCCGCTCTCATGAATACACGCCTTTCTTGCGGCATTCAGCTTTTCCACCCGTGTTTTTCGTGCTTCTCATCCTGTAAATGCGGCCTTGTGTACTTTCACCTCAAAATAGCATCCGAATCTTAATTACCCCAGAAGGAGCAAACACAGGTGTGGAAGCCCTGGCCGTCCTCCGCACCACCTCCAGCCTCCGATGAAGGCCATGTTTGTTCCCCCGAAAACCCCACAAGGAAGTCCAAGCCCTGGCCCGACCTTTTGAAGTTGGGAGCTGCCCCTGAGCATCCGGTGTTTGCCCAGAAGAGAGGCCTTTTTGTGGCATGGAAACGGAATGTGCCACATCAATCCGGCGCTGAATTCCCCGCCAGGCCCCGGCCTCCCTCCTAAAGATGTGTGGAAAGGTGAGGAGATGGCAAGACCGTGCCCGAGGAGGCCTGCGGCAGTCGGGGAGTCACCGGTCTGTTTGCGTTCTGGGTCTGTGGGTCTTTGTTCATCGTGCTGGTGGGGACAAGGTAGCGGGCACTTGTGGCCACCAGCTTCTGTTGGAGCACCAGAAGGGGCGGTAGCGAGCAGCGGGCCGCGCTGACGGGCAGGCCAGACAATAAGAACTCTGTTCAGGCCGAGGTGAGCTTGCGAGGGTACGCCACAGATCAGGTGGCCACTTTTTTCTTCAGCCCCCATCTGCTTTTCTCCTCTCAGCACGTTCCTCGCGTGGTTCTGGTCCAACCTGCTGCCTGACTAGGGTTTCAGGCTGCAGTGTGTGTGTGTTTGTGTGATGATAATTTAATCAGAAATTGACAAATAAGAACTCTACATGATTTTCCTCACCCAGAACACATGCACACATGCACTGTCAATGTTTTGTGTCAACTCCCATTGGTTCCGTATTGTACATACTTAATAACAATTACAATAATGATAATAATAATATAGTAAATAAAATAATAGTGATTTTCTAAATTATTTTTATTAAGTGTATTGATGATTAATACATATTGTCTTGGTTTAGCTACGATACAACATACAAAAAAATGGATTAACAACAAAATGACCAAAACCTCACTTCAAAGACTGTGAGGGCATCAGATATTTAGAAATCTAAGTAATATAAAAAAATGTCATTATGTTAAACAGAAAATATTATTGAATATTGAACTGAATAGATAAATGAATAATCAAAGAATCAAAGAATAATAAAGTAGAAATATGTGAGTTAACATTTTTTTGAGTGACAGAAAATGTACATGATTGTAGATGAGAGTTTCTCAGGTTCTCAACACAGCACTGAGCCCAGGGATCTCTGTAGTTGTGTGTGGGCTGCACAGGAAATTAAGAAACCTCTGCAGCTTTGTGCAAATTTTGATGTGAATTAAGTGGAAACATCAGCAGAATTCAGCTTGTGCAGCCAGCAGAACTTTTGTGAATTATGTTTGAAGCACAGGAGAGTGAACATTTGAGCACTAAATAATATATAAATATTTTTGCTTTTTTGTGACCTTTATAGGACTAAACTACCATCACCTGATCATGACATCAACCTGATGATGCCTTGTCCACTGATCTTAACCCGACCAGGTACAATGCATTATTGGGATGAAATAATAAATATCATCTATCATTTATCTTCCACAAACTGAATCAAGGTGGGAAAAAAATGAATAAAGACCGAGATGAAGAATTTAATGGGATTTATTTTGAGTAGCCCGGTAGTTATTGGACACAGTCCACAGACCTCACATGACCCCTCCAGGTTCTGATCCGCCGTTTATTATCGCTGTGATTACAGATACTCCGATCTTAGCCACTCAGCTTTGTCCATGCAGGTGAAAATAACATGCATCCTGTGTGGGTCTGCTTTGGGAGCTTAGCCTGCCCCCACCCCACCCAGCCTGTTTATTTAGGAAGGTTCGGCCAGTGGCGAAGCGATGGGAATCCTCCTTCAGCCTCCCCAACACTCGGGGATGAAGAACCAAGCACCCGCAGGCAGAGTCCAGCGTCACAAGGCCTTCTCCCTGAACCGAGGCAGGACGCCCAGTTCAGGCCAACTGGACCGCCGTTTGCACAGATGGTCCTGATATCTGAGGATTATTTCAGCAAGAAAAAAAGCCGGCCAGGACTTTGGGATTTTTATTGTTTTTTAATTGACCATACCATCACTAATGTATATTTTGACTGGTGAAGAGCCGTGTCTGCATTAACTTTTGTAATTTTCGGAGCAGATCCTTTTGAGAAAACAACATTCCGTAGCTATGCGTTTCAAAATAGAATAATATTCTGAAAAAAAGAAATTATACTCACTATATAAATCAATATAATAATTCTTATTATAATTATTATTCTTATTATAATAATAATTATTAGTAGTAATAGTATTAGTAAAAGTAAAAGTAGTAAAATTAGTGTCAGTGTTGCTATTGTTATTTTTGTTCAATACATTCCAAATTGCTACTTCCAAAAATCCAATTGTTTAAATAAAATATATTATTTTATTTTTATTGTGAAATTTTTGTTTACATAATATATATTTCTAATGTTATCAAAGTGAATTCAAATGGACTCCTATCATTATTTATTTAATTTACAAGCATAAGTAAGTCGTTATTTAAACAAACAAGTAAGTGACTTATGAATTAGAAACTCAGTTCTGCCTGTGGAATAAAATGTGAGCAATGAAAAGAGAGCGAGGGAACGGGCGGAGCTCGCCTTGCTTGGTCTGGATGGCGCTGGTCACTCTCTCCATGGTCGCATAGGTGAGCTCTCCGCTCACAAGTCAGTCTGGGATCCTGGGAACGCAGGCAGGCCAATTAATCACCGCTAATGGGCCGGAAAGCTCTGCTGGAGCAGCCCTGTGCATCCACCTCCCTCACACACACATACATGCACACACACAACAAAAATGTGTATACACACACAAACACACACTCTTCTAAGAACAGCCTGCGTGTCCACACGTGTTAGTCAGGCCTTTCCTGTTTAAAATACTTTCTAATTCAATGAAACAGAAAAAACATTCTGACAAAAAAACTACAAAACATGATTCTATATAATTCAGATTTTCCAGTGATTCCAATCTTGACATTTTAGAAATAGTTTCTTTTGTGTGTGAAATAAGTGAAGTGACACGCTGTAAGTAGACATGTGTGCGTGTTTTTTTAATGTGTCTTCACGCATGTACAGATCTGCCACAGAGTGCACCGTCACTGCAGGGGCAGATGAACACACTGTTTACACGAGTAATGCAGAGGACAAACGTTCATGTACTATTACATGTGGGGCTTAGGGGGAGATTTGATATCACCATGTAAGGAATTGGGCAAGACAGGGTTGTCTGAAATTACAAAATGCATTTGTGTGTAAGATCTACGTGCAATAATAGAACTGATAATATAATAGTATGATAATATTTTGTATTGTAATTAATTACATTTATCATAGGATAATAATAGGATGAATCATATCATAAATAATATCACTTGATAAAAATAAATGTATAAGTAAAGTACATTCTGTTGCATTACAGTGCAATACAGTGGAGTCTTCCTCAAACATTCATTACCAAAATCTCTCAGGGCTGTTCTTAAAGAGTATAATTAAAGAATTATATAAATTATATAATTTATATAATATATTTCTAATGTATAGTTACTGCATTTGAGGTGCAATTTCTGATGCTGTGTATTTGATTCTTTTCAGAAAAACAACACACACACACACCATATATGTGTGTCTGTGTATATATATATATATATACACACACACACACACACACACACACACACACACACACACATAAATAAAAATAAACGTATATACCTTTAATTAAGCATGACAAACATTTACAAGCATGTGGGCCGACATTTGAAGTCATATTGGCCTTCTTCAGGACACAAAACCAGAAAAAGAGATCATCTGTTTTATATACAAATGTATATTTGAAAAAAAAATCATTAATACAATTTTTAAATGAAAAAAAAAAAACAGCTGATGTTCTAGTGGTCCAGGATAGTTCTCTTGTCACCATGGTCACAATGAACGGTCTTCAGGCCCCATGCCCTGTCAGGTGAGGGGTGGGATAAGTCAGCCTTTAAAAAAAGGGACCGGGGCAAATAATATATGTGTTGGAAACACGATTACAACACATGGTCAGGGATCGAGGACGGGGCTGCGCTGTCAGAAGCAGAGCGCTTGGATTATGGAGCTATAAATCACACGGTATAATCTTCCCCACAGCGTTCCTGAGGCACCCGGGCGGCAAGTGTGGCGTCGTGCCACCGAAACAATTTTCTTGTAATTCACCGCTGTGCAGGAGGGCATGTTTGGATAGTAGCCTGACGCCAGGTCAGCAAACAAGGGTCAGGAATGCCAGCAGTAGTGTGTGTATGTGTGTGTGTGTGTGTGTGTGTGTGTGCATGCGTGCGTGCGTGCATGTGTTTCAGATCGAATACCTGTGTATTCTGACGCATTTATTTACGCACCAACGCACACCAGTGTCCTCCTAACAGCTGACACACTCTGATATTTGTGTTATGAGACAGCTGTGTGTGTGTGTGTGTGTGTGTGTGTGTGTGTGCTTTAGATGAGTTCACACCAAATAACTGTTCTTCGTAATGTTCAGTGTGACGCCCAAGCCGCATTATTTATCTACATGTTTCACTCAGTTTGACCCCCAAAGCCACAAAAGGGATAAACTTGCCACATCCTGTATACAAGTCAATTGATCGGACACAATGTTTTTTATAATGCAGAGCTTCTAATAATATACAACAAAATGCTGACAAATGTACTTTGTCAAAGACAGTTACCTTAAGGGTTCATGCTGCGGGGCAACAGTAACGTGGCATTCAACATCGTCACATTTTAGGATGAAGCGCTGTAAATTAGTCAGTCGGTCACACTCGTCACTCAAGTCCGTTGCCTCTTTCCTTCTGCTAGAGGATTTGAAAACAGGAAAAATGCGAACGTCCCTGTGTTCCACAGTGGTCACAGCAACACTGACTGTGGAAGGGGTGAGGGGGTGGGAGGCAGAGTAGCAGCGAGAAGGAGCAGGACCTCTCTCGTGTGTTTCCAATACCTTTCCAAAAATCCCTCCAGGCTCAGAACGTCTTGGGTGTTCCAAAGTGGACGGGATTGGAGCTGGTATATTTGACAGTTTCCCAGCAAGCCGAGCACCGGGGTGGCGTTCTGTGGGCTGGTGAGAGGGAGAGAGAGAGAGAGCGAGAGAGACCATGAGTTGGATTGTGAGCTGGAGGAAAAAGCACCCTCTGTACGTGGCTCAGAGTAATAGCTCCTCGCCCTCCCTCTCTCTCTCGAGGGTGGAGGCAACAGCGCTTAAGTGTGGCTGGTGTCTGGTAATGTAATATATGCTGCACCCGTGCCGAGTCTGGATCCAATAATGTGTCATTTACCGTGTCTGGAATAAATTGGCCTCCAGTGATGGGCGTGAACTCTTGCCCGGGTGAGGCGGTCTCCTCACCCCGGGTCCCTGCGCTGGAGTCCCCACCACTAACCCAGAGCTGCCCGCCGTGGCCCCACTGGCTTTAGGGCAATTGTCACACCTGCAAGAGACGGAGCACCAGCGCACCACCGCCCAGGTTCTCTTACCGCACCTTCTTCATTTCCTGAAGCCTCCAGAACCTCCCAAAAACTCTCCCCTGACCCTCCCAACAACCCCCCGCCACATTCACCAGATCCTCCTGGACTGGATTTCATTACCCAGATTCTCGAGTGTCGTCCTCGACGGACAGGTGCGCTCGTGTTTATTTCGACAGCCGGCCACAGAACATATCAGCGATAATAAAACCTCCTAATTCGGACCATCCGAGGAGGCGGTGGTTCTTTATTTGGCGCCGAGATCAAACATGTTCTCTGCTGGACCCCTTCTGGGAACTCACTGTATGAGAAGGATGTTTTTTCAAACAGAAGCTTTTGCTTTCTCTCTGACAGGGATTTACTGTCACAGTCGCGCAGTCACAGAGACAAGGGCTTTCTCCGAAATGTTCCCCATCCTGTGTCCCACACCCATTCAGGGCCGCGCCGCAGTAACAGCCTCAGACGTGTGGTTTACGAGCAGATTGGCTGTTGGAGATTATGGCCAATGTCACTTCTCATTTCCTTAAAAACGACTTAAAAAGACAGACAATCAATAATATGCTACTCTGGGTGCACCTTTTACATCTGCCATCTTTTTTTTAATTCATTTAATTTGTCACACGTGCACACACAAACATATATCATCTATGTGGACATACATGTAACTATTTTAATACAGAGCAATGTTACACAAGGCAAAAAAAAATTAATAACTGGAAACTATACTCAAAAAGAAAATTCTAGATTTACCCACAGTAATTCAGCACTGTGTAAAAGTGACAGATCTGCAGATTTTTGCCGGGATAACAGGAAACTGTACGTCTGCAGTACGAGTGATGGCAGTCAGTGCTGCCTGCACTTCAGAAATCAGTGCGTGCGCGCCAAATCTATATACACGTGTATATCCTGTACGTTTGTATAGTATGTATACAAGACAAGGTTTGGCCGAAACCTGCTGTACTGTCACGTAATACATATATTTAAACTTTTTTTTTTCATAGAGATGGAGGTAGCGAGACAAACTAAAGTCCTTCCCTATTACCGTGGAGCCAAGGCCATCGGCAGCAGAACCCCACAACCTCTCCAGCAGCCGCTGATTTAGGAGCCTTAATAAATGTGATGTAGAGTCTGCAGAGATTGCTTGGACATGGAGGGTATTTTTTTTTCGTACCTCAACGCGGGCGCCCCGGTTCTCTGTGTGGTGATTTAGCAGCGGAGCCAACTATGTTAAAAAGTTCACAATTAAAATGCAAGGAAAACACAAGGCCGTACATTATCATTACTTGCGCTTTGCATTAACCAGCCTGGAAACGCATATTTTCACAGAAGTGAATAATAAAAAAAAAAATAAAAAAAAAAACTTCCAAGTACTAAAAACAGATGATTTAGTCTGACAAATCTAGACCAAAATTAAGCCCTTAGACATGCCCAAAACCAGTGTGTGTGTGTGTGTGTGCGAGCAGGGTCGAGCGCTAAGGTTCGGCTTTTTCACTAATCAAAAGGCAATTTGCTTGTTGTTGGCCTCCTGTGAAACGTGAGTGAACCCAATGAGAGCGATTTATGATGTGTCTGCCAGCTTTTCCCTGGCGCAAATCTCCCCGGTACGCTCCCCCGTTCCCCGTCTGGCCTCCAACATGGCCGACCACAGCTGCCTCTTATTACATCCCCATACAGTAGCCATTCTTTTCCACCCCCACCCCTGGCTCGCTGGTGACGCTTATTAGAAATGTAACATACTGGTCTGGGAGTTTGTTACAGATTTATGTGGCACAGGTGCTCCCCTTTAAAAGCGCGCAGGGCTGGCTAGCGTAGCGTAGCCTTTGCACGGCCCACGGCAGCGCCGGTGTGAACTTGCCACAGGCCCGCCGCTCGGCTGCGTCACGCAAAGGTTTCACACGTCGCTAGCAGCGCTTCTTTGTGTAAACTTATGGACTGCGAGCAGTGAGGAAGAGTGCGATGTGGCGCTACATTTGCATAGCGCAGTGATGGGATTAGACCAAGCGGCGAGGGGGGGGAGTCGTGTTTCATCTGATTACACAACAGAGCAGATATCTAAACAAACCACCTGCTATCTGCTATCTTCAGGGGCCGCTTCGGTGCAGGATCGTGTTGCAGAATGAGATCAAAAGGACAGTAGGCTACTCATATTGGGGAAAGTTGGACTGTGTGTGTGCTGTTTAAACACACGAAGCACCAGCACATGGTACGTCCCAGCAAGACTGTTTTTTTTTTTTATATCGGACAACCGATAAACATATACAGTCCCTGGCAAAAGTCTTGTTGTGACAAAAGTGTAGCTGAAATACATTTCTAATCTCAGCGTGTCTCAGCGTCGAGTACAGAGAATAAAAAAAAGAAGAGACTAGAGACATCCAGGTCAGGCTCACAAAAGACAATTGAAAAACTTGTGGAAAACAATGAAGTTTGGTGGCAGAAAATACATGTGTGCGAGAGAACTGCAGGGTGGAAGGCAACATCGATAATCTGAAATACCACGAAATCTTAGTTACCTTTTATATTCCCAACCATAAAAGAGGTCAAATTCTGCAGCAGGATGGTGCTCCATTACATACTTCCATATCCACATTAAAGTTCCTCAAGGCGAAGAAGATCAAGATGCTCCAGGATTGGCCAGCCCAGTCACCAGACATGAACATCATTGAGCATGTGTGGGGTAGGATGAAAGAGGAAGCATGGAAGACGAAACCAAAGAATATTGATGAACTCTGGGAGGCATGCAAGACTGCTTTCTTTGATATTCCTGATGACTTCATCAATAAATTGTAGGAATCCTTGCCAAAACTTATGGATGTAGTCCTTCAAGCTCGTGGAAGTCATATAAGATATTACATTTGGATCTCACAGCACCATTACTTAATTTGCTGACATATTTTTGTATTTACAGTACATTTGTTCAATTTCTGTATAGACGACAAAAATTTGCAAAAATCTTGCAAAAATTCGACCTTTCTGTCTTGATTAAATGATAAATCTTTTTTCAGTGAAACTAATTCATTTCAATGCATTAAACATCATTTGGTAGGGATTTAGCTTTTCATATGAGCTATTTCTAACAATTGATTAATAATTAAAAGTCAGGTTAAGCAGGTGTTTCTACAAAATAGATAAGCGACAAGACTTTTGTCAGGGACTGTATATTTGAGGTTGAGGTGTCCAGAACAGTACTCTCACTCAGACCAGATACAGTTATTCTACCCACTGATAGAACAATGTTCTGGTGGACGAAGAACAAGGTACCAGGATTTGATCAATGATTATCCAATCAAAAGATGGCATGCAACCATATTCCATGCAACTGTGGTATTCCTTACAGAAAACAAATCTCTGACGAAAGCCACCGGAGACCAAGCCACTGAGAACAGCTTGATATGATATGGTGAACAATAGTTCAGAGTTAGAACCTATCTGCAAGTGAGGGCTAGTTCAGCCCTTGCTGTCCCACTCAAGTCAGACAAAACACAGCTTGGTGACCCAGCTGAAGATACCTGCTCAAGATGAACAAGGGTTTCCAACAATGTAAATGCCAAAGGCCATCACACTGGACCAGCAGGAATAACAGTTTATATCTAATGAAAGAGCTGATCTCATACAGTAGCAGTGAATATTTTCAAACTTGACTGTGAGAATTCATTTACATTTCTAGCTTTTATCAGACACCCTTATCCAGAGCGACTTACAATCAGTAGTTACAGGGACAGTCACCCTGGAGCAATTTGGGGTTAAGTGTCTTGCTCAGGGACACGATGGTAATAAGTGGGGTTTGAACCTGTGACTTTGTGGTCTTCTGGTTCACAGTGAGTGTCTTACCCACAAGCAGACTTAGAAAGGGTTGTGAAATACTAAGTAAATACTAAGTATTGAAAGTGACATGTAGCTAAAATTACATTAAATTGTGTTAGACCAACACAAAATGGCTTCTAGGCAGACATTGGTCAGGCCATAAACGTTGCAAGACAGAGACCAGTCTTTGGAAAACAGCTCTGAAATCTTCAGTGTATAACTTGTTTGAAAGAGCATAGTGTTTTAAACCTCATAAACATTAAGACTGTGCTTGTAGGTTTTCATGCTTACTGTGCTGTAATAACTAAGTTCTAACATTCATGACTTTTTAATGATTTACTGAAAACAGTCGGTGTTTAATTTCCCAGTGGTTTATGGACAGTGTACATGCCAGTGGCTGAATTTCAGTCCAGCAGCAAGGTCCTCATGGTCTGGACTATTTAATGCATGGCAGTCGCTCAACAGACTCCTTCCGTGAAGCAATAGTGGACCAAGCCAGACCCTGCCTCCCCTGAAGAAGGCCACAACCTGAGCCAGGACATGGCAGCCTTTTTACGCAACACTCACAATGTTGGACACAAACTGTGCTTAAAGTTGCCTTTTGCTTTCTAGAAACGAATAAAACGAGTCCCTGAGTGAACAGTTATGAATCCTAATACTCCTCCTCCTACTACTACTAATACTGTTGATTTGATTTAATGGTCTGTGTGCTAAAAAACGGGGAGAGTTTCTGTGTCTACATGTTACAGCGGTGAGAGATCAGGAGGTGTACTGGAAAAACTCCTCCCCCTCTAGAGTGTGTGCTGTTTGCAGGACATCTCAGTGTGTGATCTATGAGACCTGGCCAGCACTTTGGGGTGGCTCGCCCTCCTGTCCAAAAGAATATAACCCTAGCAGAGACCTGAAATGGTTTCTGACTGCTCTTTGGCTGGAACGAAGCAGTGGAAACTTGGGGTGCGTTTGGAGAATAAAGTGCTCTTGTCCTGCCTGTGGCCGACGGCAGCATCCCCTCCCGCTGAAGTGGTTTGGTCCCTTCTGTGGGTAATAACGACCAGGCCTGGCCATGAGTCTTGGCAGAGTGGAGTGTGGACATGACATTGAAAGGCAAAGTGGATGAATGTCTCCAAATAAATCTGGAGTGACACATTACACTCAGATGTGCATTCCAGAATTCCAGTGTCACTCACAGTTCCCTTTTCCATGACAGCAGTTTGCCTTACAGATTCCAGAGTGGCAAGAATGACAAATGCATCTGAACGTAAAGGGCAGAAAAATGATTGCCTACAACATGAGATCCACAGCCTCTCATTTCAAAACGGGTTATTTTTGGTTCCTCCATTGGTGGAAGGAACAGACATTTTTTGAAAAGCCTGACCTGGCTGACACTGTTCTCTCTCTCTCTCTCTCTCTCTAGAATTCTTTCATTCTCTGCCTTCCGCTCATCTGCCCCCCTTTTCCCCTTTTATTCTGTCTTCCTTGTTCTTTTTTAATGTCTCTATTTTTCTCTGCCTCTGTTTCACGCTGTTTTCGGTCAGGGTCCACCTCCTTCTGATGTGGACTCCAGCTCTTTGTTGGGGCAGCTTGCTTCACTTCTACATTAACCCCTAGTTCCTCAGTAGCTCCTCTGTCCTCTCCAGCCCTCCCACCGGCAATGGTCGAGGACACTGGCCCCACCCTGCGTGATTGATGTCTGGGATGGCCTCTTGATATCCACCCCCACCTAGGATGATGGCATAGCGTTTCACGAACACGACAGCTCGGCGCCCAGACTTCTGCACCCAGAATGCCCACCAACCCCCGAGTAACCCCTCCTCTGACAGCCGACAGGACAATATCTGTTCGGTCTTGTCGCCTTGTGGCCCTTACCGGTCAGATATCCTCATGGAGTAGATATGCAACTCTTTAGAGCTCATCACAGAGCTGCGCTACACAGATACTTTGCTCTACTTTCTTCATTAATGCGACATGCAGATATCTGGCCCTTCTCACCATTTGGCTTAATTTTCTCAATTTATTACATTTATTTCAGAAAAGGGAAAATAACATCATCCTTCCTAAGTGACTCATGAAGAGGAATTCATGGGTCACCATTTGGGCACAATAAAGACCCAAAACCTACATTAGTTCTTTCCCCATGGGTCACCCATATCACCTGACCTCGCTCACGTCCAGATTGTTCCGGGACCGTTCCGTTCCTGCAGAGGGCTGCTGGATAGGAATGCAAGGACGAGGATCAGCTAATCCTCCATGTTGGGACTGCACCTGTTGGGAAGAGCCTGGACAGAACACAGATCCACTGGGAATGCTGACATCTTAGCAGTGACCCGATCTCTCTGGCCATATCAGGTGGTCATTCATGGAGCTGGCTGCATTATATACAGTTCCATGAGTGCATTTGTACAGTGAGTACACTTTCATTTGGGATTTGTTTTTTAAAGAGGCTACACCCTGAAACGCGAAGCTGTTTTCTTCTTACAACCTTTGTGATGAAGTTTTGGAGGGACTCTCTGACACACCGCAGGGGGCACAGTATCATTTTGGGGTCACTTGGTGGTCATGGCAGAAGAAGGTCGTGGGATTTTGCCTCTACTTGCCCCATCTTGTTATGTTTGTCTTTGTAAATGATGCAATATTTAGTAAATGTCAGAAATGAAATGTCAGAAAGAAAATATGACAGCTAAAATGGCAAAAATCAAAAAGTTATAATTAAGCAACAGGAATGAAGCAATGATTTTCTGACCACTTTCCAGAAACACAAGATGTGAGTGATGTATTACATCAACAATCTAACTCAAATGAAACCACTAAGTAGATATAACTTTCAGATATCCAGTTTCATGCCAACCCTGTCTCTTGACCAATCAAATAACACAAATCCAGCTGGTTCCTTGACAACAACTCAGTTATGAAGGCTCATTATTTAATAATTCAGCATTTGAGCAAACATTACCAATGTTTGTGTCATTTCCTGTTGCCACGGGGACATACTTTGGGACAAAGTGCGGGGACAAACTTTGACCCCAAAACAGAAAATATGTCAGGATTGACCGAGATAATGTGAAGAAATTGCTGATATATCCATATTTAAGGACTGAACTTCTTACAGTGTGATCAAAGATGATTTATTTATTCAGAGAAACACAAGCGAACACAACCAGCGCAATCATAGAAGGCAAGACAGGATTCTGAGCTCCATGGATCGTGACACATGTGACACATTTCTTCCCTACAGAAAACTGAACGCTGACCTCGTGCGAAGCTCAGATCAGTTCTGAAGAGCTATGTACTTAGTTGTGCTCTTTCAACTTGGACTGGAAGAATGAAAGCGCTGGTGTGTCCGCCTGAGTTTGGACCGGACTGTGCAGTTTGGGGCACTAGCAGGGTGAGGTGGTTAACGTGTTGTGAAGGCGGTCTCATTTCACTCTCTCCCAAGGTTATTTAAACTAAACCAACCATTCCTTAAATGTCTAAAATCCCTCTAGCCTAGGCCACAGCAGAGGGCCTGCTTTGCATGTAGCCTGATTATTATCTGCAGCACAAATTGTTAACAGCTGCTCTGTTCACGGCTGACGGTCACATCGTTTATGTATTGAAACTCGTGGAATGCGAACACTTATTGCCTTCATTTTCTCACAAAAAGCTCTGATACAGATTACACAGACCGTTCCCTTGAAAATCCCGGAGCAGTGGACTTTCACGGGCCTCCGGAGCGTGAGCCTTGTACGCGCGGCGCGCAGATACTCGGATACCGGGCACTTTCAGTGGTCTGTCAGAACGGGAGCTTTAAGAGGGAGTGTGTGTTTTCAGAGACAGCAAACGATTATGGATTTATTGTTGTCTATGATTTCATTTGGCCTGTGTTACCATCGAGGCTAATAGAGGTTTAACAAGGCTTCACACAGGTACATAAAATGTGTGTTGTACCACCCACCTTCAAGGTCCGCCGAAGGTTAAACCGTCCCAGATTTGGACCCGGTTGTGCTGCTGTGACTGGAGGGGTCACTGTCAGGTCAAACCGCGGAGGCTTGAGACAGCAAACTGTTCACCCCACAGGCTTCGCCTCAACTGAGTCAGAGATCGAGATCAGATTTTCTTTGTGTTGTGCCATAATGTTCTAAAACCTCTTCTCACTTAGACTCAAGCAAGCGACATATAGTTTACTTATTGTCGTGCGGCATTATATCACTCCGGGGATTATGTGCATGTATATTGTGTCTGACGTTGTAAATGTGCGTATGTGCATATGTGTTTCATATTGCAAAAGTCCGTGTGAGGGGGGTCCTTTTGTCATTATGTCACAGAAGGTCCAATAAGAAACTGAGAAAAGCTCAGAACGTTTAACCCCATAATTATTACAATTAAAATAATACTCATATTAACAGCTGAAATTGCTTCCAAATGGTGCTTCACAGAAATGACCATTTCTTTAAAATCCAAAGTACCCTCTCCGGCGGTCTTGACACACTGCTGGGAAAGAAGGCTGCAGGGATCCCGTTTATTTCCATCCCAGTATTGCTGCCGTACAGAGCGATTTAGTTACTGATGGACTAATAATTTATGCATACTGGGAATTTTAATAAGAATTAATATGGATGTGCTGTGATATTAGTCAAAAATTTTCTTGGTCCGTTAGCATCCTAGTCCAGCACTTTCAGCTTTGTTGCTGGCTGAGGCAATTTTGAAACAAAAGCGTGAGGTTAGCGGAAGGTTTGTGAGACACACAGTTTGGTTTGGGAAACTCCAAAAATGTTAATGTTATCAGTCATCACTCTGAGAAAGAGCACATTATGTTTTTTTATTCTGGTTTGCTACGGTGAAAAAGATCCCCAGGAGAGTATTAAAATCCTGAGGTCTAAATTTTGCACCGTTTCGTTTTCAGAACGAGCCTCCGTCACATTCTTCAAGGAGCCTTACTTCGGCGCTCCAGCACGCTGCCGACTTGTTTACCTTTAATCCAACTGACATTCACACACAAAAAGTTGGATTTAGAGGAAAACAAAGCAAATGGTGGGCATACCAGACGGACTCGACACGACCTTTTTCTTGGGCTGGGGGCGGGGGTTATGGCTGGGGATAATGGCAGGGGGTGACATCAAAGCGCATGGATGTCTGCAGAGATCCAAACGTCAGTCTAATACCCCATAAAAAGCACCCTGGCCTTCACTCTTGTGACGAAGAGAAACAAGGGAGATTCCAAAGTCAACATCATTCCCCGAAAAGCTGCTCCTGGGTTTTACCCTTTTGGCCGTGCCCTCAAAGCGGAGAGAGCACTGTTAAAAAGACCTCCAGCAGCCTCACAGCCCTCGGCTGTATTCTTTTTTTTCTTCGACAACAGAAATAACATCATGTTCCACCAAGCCCACGTAGTTTAGCAGTGATTAATGGATCTCTGTGGAGTGGAACTGTGAGGGCGTTGGGCTGCAGAGTTCCCGGAGTGACTGGAATAGACGCACCGATGTTCTAGAACATGAACCTGAACGTGACAGTTGCACGTGGGCCTTTGATGTCCACCTACGCTGTGGTCAAAAATGTGATGCTGTCTTAAATCCATGAGAAAGAAACCAAGGCACCAGTGTCCGTTCCAGGGTCTGAGTGCGCTGAGCTGATTTAACACTGCATTTTGCATGATGCATTATGCATATATATCTTTGTAATGGTGGAAAAGTGTATATTTTCTAGATAATGGAAAAACACATTTAGGCATTTCTGACCATGCAGGCATGTGGAAGCATAATCACAACAGGCAAACATTCGTATGCCCGTTCTGCAGAGTTTGACATCCACGTTTCATCAGAATGCGGCTGTTACACTTTATGGAACTGACAACGCAAGTGTAGTTCAATTTCAAAAACGATAAAAAAAAACACAGATTACATAATTTATTCGCAACAAGGAATGGATATCTGGGAACAGGGATGTGTTGCCGAAAGCCGAACACAAACGCAGGACTCGGCGTGACCCCTGTACAACACAAAGTTCGCGCAAGCAGCCCACCCTCCATGCATTCTATATAATAGAAGCCCCAGAATAATAATCTTTCAGCTCATTTCAATTCTAATCTGAGAAGCGCTAGGCAGATGGGGTGTCGGCTGTCTGCTCCGATCAGCCAGGCTAAGCCCCCTCTTGTGTTTGGCTGGAGTAAGCAGCGGCACCCCCAGAAACTTGGCGCGATGCACAGACAGTGTGATAAATACAGAGGCAAGGAGCCACGAATCTGCCTTCTGACAAATGAGCAAGAGGCGGACACGATGCGAAACGCATACGCACACTCACATACGCACGCCATCCCCTGAGGTTTCGAGGCCGGCTGCAGCTTCAACACACACACACACACGTTCCTAGATATAAGCGGCCAGTCCCAACCAACAAACAAATACATGTCTATACTGTGCATACAAGCACACACACACACGTTTGAACACACACAGAATAAACTTCTGCCATGCACACACACTCTAACACTCACAAAATATTCACAGTCCAGGCAGGCAGCCATCATGCCGCACATCTATGTACATTTGAATTTAAAATCGCTCTCTGTCTACACACACACACAAACGCACATACGAAGCGACTCATTTTTGTGACTGGAAGAGAACACTGACAGAACACTCGTTCTGTGAGCCTGAACTCATTCGTTTTGGTGCATGCATTAGGTGGATTTAATGCGCGGGCCAGACGGAAAGGGAACCTCCTTCTCGCAGTGTCCATGGAGTGCATTCATGTAACACTGAGGGACGAGTAAAACACTCCCTGTAATGGCCTCAACATTTATGCATATTCACAAAGGAGGAAAATAGCGGGCTATTTTATAATTCCCCAATTTCTCTGGAACATGCATTGAAATCTAAACGAGGATAATAAATTCAATTCTAACGGCTTTCGTGGGAATCGGTCCACACAGCTTGGGACTGTGAAAAAAAAAAAAAAAACATTAAAAAGAGAAGCGAGTGAGAAAAAGTAACGGAAACATTTCTCATTAAAATGACAATGTCTGTCTCAGGTCCGGGTGATGACATTTGTGTGAGTATACCTGTTAAGTCTGGACCTTTTTTTTTACCGCACAGCTCTCCCAAAATGACCATTTCCACAACTATTCTAGTCCTGTGCACATTTTTCCATCATACTTTCGGCGTGAGAAGTGCAGGCACCTGGCTGCAGCTGAATGGGTCGCACTGAAGGCCCATTTGAGATAATGACTGTGACCAGGCTCGCAGGGTTGAGCCATAACATTTTAATGCAGATCCCCAGAGTCCTGCCTGGGCCGGAGGCCTGGCACAGGGGCGAATTTCGGTGGTTCATGAGGCATACGAAACCACACTGACTACAGTTTACGTCTCAGGTCGCAACTGTAAGGTCTCCTTTCCTCTGGGTTTATATTGGAGCAGGAAGTCTGCCGGAGGCAGCCATGATTCGTCGGAGTCTGTCCAAGCCAGCCTGCCCCGGCGATCGGGTTACAGCCAACTCAGCCCAACACAGAAGACCTGGATGTTGTGTTCTGTTCTTTGCCTCCAGTCCACAATTAGCATTTGCGAGAGAATTTACAAAAAAAATTCAGAATGTCCAGATTTGGTTACCCTGTTTGGGTTCAGATGTTGAAAAGGATCATCTCACAACCTGAACCTCAGCAGGCTCTTATTGCGTTCTGTCTCCGTTATGTGTAAAGCCTCTGTGCCCTTCGTACCACTTTTTTTTTCCCCCTCCTGCTTTTTTCTTTGCGTTAGCAGTACGGTCTCTGCCACACAAGCTGTGTTATGACTTCAGCTCGGTGCGAAACAGTGCAGGAATTCTTCACCGGTTGAATAGTAGAGCTTGCAAGGAGGTATCCGTCAGCGATCCGCCCCAGTCAGAGCATTTTTCCTTCCAAGGAAGCGGAGCCAGCAGGAATGGAGCTGAGCGGGGTGTAATTCAAACAGGCGGCAGACAGGAAATGAGGGGAAGGCGAGTTCCTGGGACGACGCTGCATTTAGACGGGACCAGGAAGAGGCGAGCGCCGCGCCGTTGTTAAGGTAACAGTAAGGGCATTGAGAACGAGGCTTCCTCCTTTTAAAAAGCATGGGGCCTTTTTGTCCGCCATGCCTCCACTATCTCAGTTCCCACATCCCCTCGAAAAAAGTCATTTCAATAGGTCAGATTCAAAGTTAAGAACTCGTACCCGGCCTGAGAAAGACCTCCTGTTGTTGCGCTGCCCCGCCCCACACCCCTTTCAATCCCAGATGCCAATTTTTACAGTTTGGCTGCTTTGATTTGAGTTTTTTGTTCACTCTCATCCGATGGAAGGAAGTCATGTCTGAGCATTCAGAATTGCATGAATGTAAGATCAAACAGTGAAATGTGAAGCAAAAGTCCTGATGCACAGGGGCCCGGGACTGCGAGTCTCTGATTAGCAGGGCGTTAGCAGAGGATTGATTTAAAGCAGACCCTTCTGTGGGTACTCGTGGGCTGGCCCGGGAACGAGGCCGATCTCGCACGTCGGGTCCCACACTACAGCCTCGGCCTCGGCCCCAGCCTCAGCACCGAGCAAAGCGGGCCTGCCACGCCACCAGACTCTCTAATCAAACTGATTAGGCGACGTGGCGGACATCTTGACTTCAGATCTCCAGCAAGCATGCTGCATTTCCACAGTTTAGTCTGCTGCAACCAGAGCCAAGGCACCAAGCGTCACACCATGCTGATTCTCATCGCACAGCATGGGAGAGGGGCGGGACGGCAGAGAGGGGGCCTCTGGGTAACGGCCGCCAGCTTCTGCATCCTGATGCCAGCTCATATTGAGCGGGGAAACATGGTCAAATGTGGTGCTTTCTTTTTTCCTTTAAAGCAAAGCCAGATGGGAAATATTGTGAAACATATTGAATGCATCAAAAGAGGTCTTCTGCAGAATGTGACACACATTAAACCAGCACATGTAATAAAAATTGATTACTAGGCTCCGCACGTGATTATGTCTGACATTTATTATTGACATGACTTCCCATTACACACACTCACATACACACACACACACACACACACACACAAGTGTATTTTTTTCACGGCATTTATCAGACACCGTTATCCAGTAGTTACAGGTACAGTCCCCCCCTGGAGACACTCAGGGTTAAAAGTCTTGCTCAGAGACACAATGGTAGTAAGTGGGGTTTGAACCTGGGTCTTCTGGTTCAAAGCAAGTATAAATATATATACCAATGCATGCATGTCTATATATCCACACATATATATATATATATATATATATATATATATATATATATATATATATATATATATATATATATATATATATATATATATATATATATATATATATATATATATATATATATATATATATATATATATATATTTTTGGTTACAGGTTAATGATGGTTTATCTCTGCACTCTGATCTGAGAACAGTGTCTATGCGTGCCCCTTATTTTAAACAGGTGTCAGTCTGACAGCTAAAAAAATGACAACTTAATTCAGAGCTGAGATGCTTTGTCAGTGCGGATTAACACGTCGTCAGGGGCGATTTATTTTTATTACGTCTGCGTTGCTTCAGTCAGGGCGGCGGTCAAACGCAGCAGCAGCAATGCATGAGAAACACGGCCCAAAGCAGTGATGGATCTGTCTCCAGATGTGTGTGTGTGCGTTTATGCATTTCCCATGGAACAGTGTCTGCTCAGGATTTCAGCAGCCCAGCTCACAGACAGATTTCGGTGCTGCTCCAATATCCCCAGCATGGAGTTCTCCTGTGGTTTCACCCTCCCTGCAGCCTGAGTGGATATTTCACCTCCTGTGTCCTACGGCTGCCGAAGCCACACGAGCGAATCTGAAGCACGGCATTGGTTGGCGGACGGAAGACGCTCCCTTTTCAGCTGCATGCATTCTTCAGATGGCTTCATCATTCCACCTGAAAGAAATGTCTGGATCTGGGGCCTCATCTCCTGGCGCACAGGTCTAAGATCTTGAAAGGACACTGAATCACATCACTTCCGTTCTCCCTACTAGTTTTGTGTTCACAGCTTTGCCCAATCCTTATCTGACATATCTTTTAAACTGCGGGTCATCACCGTAACCAGTACCATACAGACACAGTTGTGCTCAATGGTCTCCTAGGGCATGGTGTAACTTATTAAATCATTTCTTTTCTTCTTCAAATGACAGCATGATCCCTCTGAAGCTGGCAAAACGGTGCAACCTCTGACCCCCGAGGCAGGGTTCTGTGTTTTCTTCTCCCGTAGGGGGCTCGATGCGTGGTGGTCTCGGAGTCGAAGGGTCCTGTGTGTTTATGGCTACACCCGGCACTAAGCGTCTGTTTCTTATAAAGGATATCAAACGGGAGAGTGCACCTCGAGCTGCGCCGCACCTGTTTCCTGCACTTCCACTGTGTGCGGAGGTCTGCCGCGTTCAAAGGCTCCTCCAAGAACAAGCATGGCGGAGGTGACCGGCCACTTCCTCCCACACCCACAGACCCTATCCTGGCCTGGACCACACACTCCTGTCCTGATCAGCCTGCACTTCACTGAGATTCCGTCCCTCACATCATGTGGAAAATGTAGATGGTGATGGTGTCTATTTCATAAATAATAATTTACACCCAGGTGAAAAATAAACTGCTTAGAAAAGACATTATGTAAATATACTAAATGTTCAATATGGGACATTGTTGCAATAGATTTGAAAGATCAGTTATTGTTTTCTTTTGCTGTCACATTCTGCATTTTGTTCCACCCACAAAAAATCTATCAAAAGTTTATATATTTTTCTTTAAAAATTAACATTGAAAATTTCAGAATGAACCCATTAATAGCTGCAAATAATTAATAAATATTATATGTCAATATTATATTTACATAATAATTTCACCAATGTATTTAACACAGAAACATTAAACAACCAATGAACTTAACTTCATCCTAGGCAGAGGCAATCCCAAAAGACAAAGACAAATGACAAAAAAAATCTGACTAACATGATGTACATTTTGTGTGGACATTTGAATTATTTTCACAAACTGACACATGGCTGCTGAGGCAATTCAAAATGGGAGTGTCTGCGATTTGCCTGCTGCTTCTGGACATTAGGAATTCTACTGCGACCAGATGGGAAAAAAGCAACACTAACACTACGCTGTTTACAGCATTTTTGGGTGCATCATCTGCACACATCGAAATAAAAAGTTGCCTGACTGAACTATTGAGAAATCCAGAATACTTTGCAATAAATTTTATTAAAAATAGAAAAAGTACAAAATATCAAATGACAGTCCTAATATCCTATAATCCTAGTCATATATGTATATATATATATACACACACACACACACAGATGTGAGAACCAAAAACTTTAAACATAATATTACATATGTAGTGTTTGCTCTTAATTTAAGGTGACCTGTCATTTTTGTGTTTTTGGTTCTCATCTCTCTGTATTATCAGATCAACCAAAAACATTGGACACAGACAGTCCCGCAGGCCCAACAAAAACGCAGTTAAAGCCAGAAAGTGAGGTAGAGATTTGATAAGGTTATTAAAAAAACATTTTCAGGATGGTGCCCTGTCCCAGCCGGGGGTCCTGTCGCTGTGCTCACAGATAACAGGGATCAAAAACATCAACGTAACAGACAGAGCGAGACAGGAAGTTTAGACGGACGTGTGAACGGTACGCGGTGCTGCGCCCAGGCAAAGAGACGGGTGTGTGTGTGTTTTGACAGGCATCTGTACAACATGTGGATTATTCAGAGTTGAGTGTTTCATCGGCAGAACCAAGAAACACCTGGGAGATGCAGGAGTGGCCCTGGGAACCCACAGTATTATGATGCTGAGGCTGAGCGTGTGTGTCTGTGCGTCTGTTTGTCTGTGCATGTTGAACTTTTTTTTCGTGAATAGGATTTCATGTCTAATGCACGTGGCACAAAACATGTGCAACAACTTTTTTTTTGTGTCAAGCAATCCAGTGAGTTCCTGCTGCCATATGCACATTTTGCCTCTAAAAATATTACACGTTAAACTTGTAAAATAATTGTATTGGATTCACTTACTGATTTTTCTACAGACTCAAAAAATGAAATAACAAAATTTACAAGATTTTTTTTTTTTTTAAGATTAGACAATGGTCCCGAAAGAGTTCCTATGTTGAGAATGTGGCTTTTCTTTAGCTCATGGTAATGACCATCCCTTAAAGCTGGTTATGATACTGACAGTATTGTAGAGAGCAGTCATGAAGGTGAAGAGAGCGTAGATACTTTTTTGGTTAAAACATAAAATTTGTGAGATCACGTGATCACTTCATCAGAATAACCTCCATCACACTCATCACCGACTTCATAGACAAAAATGTGTGTCCAGATCGCCTGTAGAGCATAATCAGATTATGCATATACATGTGTTTATGTGTGTATGTGTGTGTTTGTGTGTGCGTGTGTGTGTTAGGGAGCCTGTGTGAACTCTGTGGGAAAAAGACCTGGACAGGGGTCAGCAGTTTCTGAGTGATGGCAGGAAGGTAGTGAGGTTCGACCCCAGCGTTACGCTCCACAGAAGCATTTCTCTCTTTAACAATGTCAGTGTGAGGATGTGTGTGTGTGTGTGTGTGTGTGTGTGTGTGTTTTGGGGATAATAAAAAACAAGTCTCAGTTTTCCCAGAGCCTTGGTCAAATGTAATTGTTATGTGTGTGTGTGTGTGTGTGTGTGTGTGTGTGTGTATATTTTTTTTTACTTCTGTGGCAGTTAAATAAATTATTAAATTTTCTTAATTTATATATTTTGCAGCAACACTGCATAGTAAATATACACCGAAGGCCTTTAAAGGGTAGTAAGAACTCAGCTCTTTTTTCCTATAATGCCTGGCATTCAGTGACGCTGCGCACCAATGTCGTGATGGATTCTGCAGACGATTGGGGACGTCCCCTCCTCAACATCACCCCCAATGCCCTCCTCCTTTCCCAGGCCCTCCCCAGAACCACCACCCCTCCTAATGAAATCAAGCTGTCTGTTCCCAGAAGGCCCCAGCAGCAGCCTGACAACCCCACCCCCCCCACTACCATCACCCTCCCAACCACAGCAGTGCTCAATAAACACAGTTATGACTTTCTTTAATATGTGACAAAAATGAATGAAAGACGCTTTTACAGGGTGACTTTTCACCAGTGCTTATAAAACAGAAGACAGAACGTCGGGCGTGTTGGCGATCACCTGCAGGCTGTGCTGCTCCAGGCTGGGTTTCGATGGATGAAGTCTCTCTCTGTCTGTCAGTGTATGTGTTCATGTGAGCAGTCTGTCCCCATGCATGTGCAAAAATGTGTATTGATCTGTTAGTGTGTGATAAAACTGTATGCATGCACTATATGTCTGCATGCGGGCTTGTGTCCATGTGGAGGCAAGCTGTGTGTGTGTGTGTGTGTGTGTGTGTGTGTTAAAGTTAGGACTCCCCATGCAGCTGCACCTGATCTTCATTTTTCAATTTGTAACCAATCTTCTCACAATTGGAAACCAAATTAAAACGTAAACATGCCAGATATCCATCTTGTTTACTTCAAAGCCTCCAGAAGCTTTTGCCTCCTCACTGAACCCCCACCCTTCCCAGTCGTACCTCCAGTCCAGCCTCTCATCCACCCCGTGAGGCACCGCCTGACTCCTGGGGGCTTCATAGCTGCGGCCACATTAGTTGTAATCAAGGCTGGTGCTGTTGCTGCCTCTTTGTTTAAAGGCGCCCGCTGATTCGCAGGCTGGTTCGGCTGGTGATGAGGATTGATGCCCGGATGCCAGTGGCTGCTGTCCGGACCCCGCAGGACAGAGGGATCATGGGATTTGTGTCGGCCCAACGTGTCGAAACAATCTGCATTGTGAGGAATCAAATCTCCCTCTCTCATTTCCCTTTTTTATCCTCCATTGTGAGGGATTGTGCTTTCTGTCTGTGTGTCTGTCTCCATTGATTAGACTTGGAGGACTTGATTACCCCTCGCAGGCAAGAATGATGCCACAGTCAAGTGCAGTCAGTCTTCTTTCATTCCGCATGCCTGTCTCCTCCTGTCCCCTTCAACCGCAGCTTAGGGCTGTCAAGAAGATCCTGAGCTCTTTTTGTCACCGCGAAGACTTAGTGAAGTCTGCTCTTAGGTATGTTCTGGCCAGCTGTTAACAATGCATCGTGAAGATCAGTGTCATGTTTACAGTACGCTGACAGAAACAGGCCTGTCGGATGTGTGTGTGTGTGTGTGTGTGTGTGTGAGAGAGAGAGAGAGAGATAAATTGAACACTAGTTTGAGCCCTCAGGCTCAGTGGAGAAGTGGTAATGCATCACAGACATCAGCATTTTCCCCGAGGTTTGGACCGAGCCTGGCACAAGTGCCACATGCACTGAATGCAGGCCGAATTCCTTCATTTCAAAGACTCGGGCGGGCAGACCCTGCGTGAGCCCCTAATGCTGTTCTGCATTCAACGCCTGTGTTTCTGGCTATTTCCTGCATAGTTGGCCGTTTGAAAGACTAACAAACTACAACACATTTGTTTTAAATGAGCAAATAATGCAGCATCTTATGAAGACATTGTACTTTCTTGTGATGAGTTACATTCAGAAATCATTTACATGGGGGTTGTCTGAGGATACGTGAGGAAGATCCTCTGATTCTACGCATCTATAAAAATAACACAGCCAGTGCGTGTGCATACATACCTTTATATATTATAAATTCGTGTGTTCAGATATGTGAAAACACGTGTGCATACGTGTGTGTGCGTGCGCACAGGTATCAAGAATTCTTGGCTTCTGGTTCCTCACTCGAGGCCTGTGGCAGAGAAAGTGTGTAGTGCTTTGTGCTCTGTGTGTGTGTCTCACTCCTGAGGAACCTCTGGCATGTAAAACACCGAGAAAAGAAAGGGCTCATTGTGCGATTGTATCGCGGGCACACCTCTCTCATTTGACTGTTTTATTCAGGGGGAAGTTTTGCGATCAAAACACAGATCGACGGTGATGGGATCATCCCTGAGAGTGGAGGGGGTGGTGAAGACAGTGCCAAGAAGGTGAAGCAGCGAAGGGGAGAAAAAAAAAACCCAGCAATACAGACAGGCCATTCAAGCTACCGTGATTTTGGAGAGTGCACCACATACTCTGTATATGCACCCAACTGGGATCACAAATGAGGAATGGCTACTACGGGGGAAAATGAAAGAAAGTCATTCAACAAAACGTGTCCTCTGCATTTAACCCATCACCCTAAGTGAGCAGTGGGCAGCCGTGAAAGGCACCTGGGGAGCAGGGGACCTTGTGGGGACCTTGTGGGGGTGAAACAGTGTGAAACGGTGGGAAAAAGAAAGTGTGCGTGTTTCATTTGAATAAATTTTGCATAACTATCAATGATCAGACATAAAGATACGGCTTTTTTAAAAACATAAATGGTTTATTGAAGCTCAGAAATTCTCAGTCGAGTGGTTTTATTGAGGGATGTTGATATCCATTCAAATCTCATCATTGGTTTAATAGGAATAAGCTAATGTATATGTTTACCGATTATGTATTTGAATGCATATTGAAGTGGCTGTTCAGGACTTCCAGATGTCTTCTAGACCCACTCCACAGTCCTCCTGCTATCTGTGGAAAGTAATTGATCTCAATCAGCAGACCATTATCTTTAGCAGGCCGTTATCCACACTGTCACTTTTGCATTTGACCTTTTGACCCGTAGGTCGCTGGGGCCTGCTGTAACCCAAGCTGAGCAATGGTTCCCCTGCCCCTCATATACAGACTCTGCGAGGGAAAAGGAGACCCTTGGGGCTTTTTTTGTACAGACTCAGAGAAAAAGGCCATTTAACTCGATCCTTTATTGAACTTCCCCTGGAATGCAGCAGTGTTTTGTCTCCGTGGCAACACGCAACACAACGGATCTTTCTCCACTTCTCTTACACCTTTGGCTGCCAGAATCTTGACATTTTTGCTAAGTAGCTAGAGCGATCACCTGACAGAGGTCAAGGCAGGTTGGTCAGTAATGTGTTTTCAACATCAACAACACCAACACCAACAGGGCAGGGTGGTAGTAGCCTAGTGGCTACAGAAGACCCAGGTTCAAATCCCACTTTACAACCATTGTGTCCCTGAGCAAGACACTTAAGCCTGAGGGTCTCCAGGGGGGGACTGTCCCTGTAACTACGGATTGTAAGTCGCTCTGGATAAGGGTGTCTGATAAATGCGGCAAATGTGAATGATGTTCTTACAGACGCCACGCCCCACACACCTTCAGGCCCTATTCTGAAGTCTGTATTTGTATGGGCACAGATTCCGCGTGATTAGGAAATGGAATATTGTTTGTTAATGTTGATCAGGTGAAAGTGTACTTCAGACTGGCAGCTGCGTACCTGTCACAGGCTTTCAGCACAGCAATCACTGGATACTGTAGAGTGTCAGGAGCTCCATGAATACCGAGAGGCATGACTGCACCCTGATACAAACCAGATGTTGCCCAGAGAGCAGGCCGCCTCGCACTGGCCTAACAAATGTAATGATGCGTATAGGGTGGTAGTAACCTAGTGGGTGAGACGCTCATCTATGAACCAGAAGACCACAAAGTCACAGATTTTAACCCCACTTACTACCATTGTGTCCCTGAGCAAGACTTAAAAACTCAGTGTCTACAGGGGGACTGTACCTGTCACTGCTGATTGTAAGTCGCTCTGGATAAACGCCATAAGTGTAAATGCATAGCAGGAAAGGGCAGGGCATCAAGGCAGGGCATGTGTGATGCAGAGGGCGCGCTCATGATGATGCAGACGTATGGCTGCTGTCGCCCTCATTCATTCTGCATTCAGCATTTCAGCTGATGAGGGATCCATGCAAATGCTGGGACCCAATGCTGCGATTTGGGTTTCCTGGTCTAGTACCTGCACCCTGATTTCCTGATGCTTACACAGAGCTTCCCGAATACAATCTGATAGGAACAGGCATGTCCTGGGCACAGCGGACCAAACCAGAGGGACTGTTGTACACACACATTCTCCATTCTGTGGGGAATAATTTATGAACTGGCATTATCACTTAGATAACTCTTTTGGGAGAATGAAAAATACATTTTAAAGTCTGTAACTCTTGCTCATTATCGTTAGAGCAAGGATTTTTTTCACCCGTCAGTATGTTTCACTCAGCTAACCAAAGACTCATCAAGGGAACAGTCACACCACATACCCCTGTCATAATGACATTCGGTGATTATGTTCTCTGGTTATTAAAAACCCAGAAAAGAAAACCAGCACAAATGTGAATGTCTGTCTTTAAACACCTTAATGGTCCATGGAACAGGACTTGGCTTAGCTGCAGCATGTGAGTAATGTCCCTCTGTAAGTTACAGTTTCACCAGGGAGAAGGGCAATAAATGGTTCTTGTGAAATGGAAGTACGATGGGGGGCTTTGCAAGGAGTCAGGAATGGGACTGCAGCAAGCGCATTATAGCCCAGCTCCACCGTGGAAAGAGCAAATAATAAATAATAGGTTTCTGTGCATCTCACACGAGGTGAAACACTCTCCAGTCCCCAAAAACTCATCTTCTGAAGAACGAATCTAACAGGAATCATTCAGGAAAAGTTTGGTATTCAATGCATGGAACCTTGTATTTGTAATACCTGTTCAGAATCAGAATTAGAATTTACTTCTGACAAAAAATGGGAGAATGCAACTGTTCTTCCAAGCGACAGCAATAGTTAAAAGGACAAAAAAGGAATCAAATAATTAAACTTTCAATTTGGCAATCAGATACTTAAAAAAATGAATTGAAAAAGAAATCAGAGGTCTGATTTGTGTGTTCCACCTATAATGGTGCCGCCTTTCCTATTGTAGGTCTATGTCAGATCTGATTTCAATAACAAGTTATCCTGAAACAGTACCTGAAATGGCCGAATTTTGGGAAATCCCATTGGTGGCAGTAAACGTGTTTCAACCTTAGATCGCAAAATCACATTCTGATTCCTCATGGGCTTTGCTGACATTTTAAAATTCAAATATCACAACAGGGTGACTTCAGATCTGTTTTCTGCTGGAGAAGCTGGTCATTCTTCAGAATGAGAAGATTCAACATTTAGTTGCTGTGAGTCATTTGTGGGGAATGTTCCTCTTATCTGCAGAAGAAGAGAAGTAATCCCCACGCTTCCTCTCTTAAGCTGATCCTGATGTCACATTGCTCTGTGGGCCTGCTGGTCCCATCCTTGGGAACGAGAGACTTTCGGTCTTTTCGCATTTCTCCCACAGAGGGACAGAGTTAATGCAGCCCCCCAGACATCAGAAGTGCAACCGGGGGATGAAGGAGAGGCCCAGCAGCTGAGAGAAGGAAGGAGCGCGAGGCTGGATGTTGTGTGGGAGAAATCCTAAAGGTCGCTGACCTTTCGGAGCAACATGGCCGGCTAACCAAACGCACCGCACACAACAAACGAAACCAGACAATGTTTCATCCTGGCCAGCGCTAAATGAAAAGAGATGGGGTCCAGTTTGGGGTCGAGGCATCGGTTGGAGGACCTTAGCTTGATTCTTTGGCTGTGGAGCAGATAAAAAGGAAAAGTCTGCCTCGGGCCACTGCTGGCTGTGTGTTTCTAATTCTGATCGCAGGAGCATTGGGGGAAAGGCATTCTTCACATTCTTCTCCTTCTATGAGAAACTGATCAAATGCAGATTGTAACATCCTGTGACGTATTGACATGTGGCCTCTGAGGTTTTCTCCGCTGTGCGTTTGTACCGTCTACCGAGCGTCACGTTGACTTCTGTGTATCCCTGCAACACACCCTAATTCTGCAGATAATCTAGTATTGGGGTGCAAAAGTGAGGATATTATGCAGGATGGTAAATGTTTCATTTTGCCTAATTTATACTATATGTGTGTATATATATATATATATATATATATATATATATATATATATATATATATATATATATATACTATATATATATATATATATACACACACACACATATTTTTATAAAAGTTAGACATGCAGTCCAAGCTGCAGCGGTTTAGCGTGGTGTTCGGTCTGCGGCTCAGAGCAAACTGCAAGGCCTCTCTTCCAACAGCATCTAAATTCCTGGGAGCAGGGCTCCTCTTGGGATGGTGCGTGAACCAGCAAGAATCTAGGTTCCTGTTGGCCAAGAGGACCATGTAATGTCCCTTACAAATATGAGGGTGAAAAAGTGTGTAAGAAGTTATTTCGGTTTTTCAGTTTTTTGTTTTTTTTCAGATGTCTTGGAATTTGGCTGCTCATTTTTCTCAGCGTTTTATTTGTTGTTTTATGATGAAACTGCTCCACACTTAAATGACATTTGGTTAGAAATGATGGTCAATGTGTCATTTTTTGCAATGGATAAAATGATAAAGTCTTTAGATATATTTTTAAACTCAAAAAATATATTTTAAACTCAAATTAATGCAAATGCTGTGAGTACATTTCTTTATCAGTAAGATTTATTTGGTTTCTTAGAGAGTTCAGACATGCTGAGCACAAAAATGGCTATAATCATGTACCTGGTTTTTGCCCGTTGTCTGTTTGAAGTCTTTAGGAAGCTATAAAAAAAGAAACGTGAGTATAATAATAAAGTAATAAATTACCTGGTATCAGGAGCAGAAACCAGAATTTTCACTGCCGTCACCGCTATGACCTGTGCAGTCTTCACCATCGTCATCCTTTCTGCAGTGACTTGTTTGCGTCCCTGTCGCGGGGAGTTATGTGCGTTAACGCGGGGCATTGTTAGCGCCTCGCCCCGCCGCCGCTGCCCTCGCTGTCTGCCCTGGGACCCGCGGTGGCTCGGCGGCGTGAGTGAAATACGGCCAGATATGACATTGGTAATTTCCACTCCACTGAAACCAGGCCGACCATGACGCACAGCTTTAACCCTTGCTCCTGAACAGGGCAGGAGGGTGACCAGAGGAGAGAGCGGAGGAGAGGGGAAGAGAGAGAGGGGAGAAACCCAGGCCTGGGGACCACTGCAGGACGTCCGAAACAAGTGACGGATACACAAAATAGCGCTTTTAATCCCAGAATGCTTTAGAGGAGCCATTACTCTGCACAGCTGGGGGACTTCTGTAGATAAACAGTAGGACCGAAAAATCCTCCTCGGCCGCGCCCGCCTGCGCCCTGCGTTGCTGATTTACAGAGGGGTGTCTGGCGCGAGCGGGGCCTGCTCTTTGGATGGTGGTGAAATATAAAACACTCCCCGTGGACCCCCCAGGTCCACCTTGTTCTCGGCTGCAGCCATTTCCCGTCATTGTACCCGACAACACATCTGAAACTAAATCGGTCGATTAAAGGCCTAATAAAAACTCAAATTTGAATACTATTCTTTATTATTATCATTAAGTGCATGAGGGAAAAAAAAGCACGTGCCCCGCCCCGGTGAAGTGGGCAGAGGTGGAGGTGTCTCTGGTGGAGGACGGTTGAAGAGCAGCGCTGTGTGTTCTAGTCAAGGTGAGGGGGGCCGGCAGCGGATTAGCCGGCTATGTGAGGGGGGCTCAGCTTCGCAGAAAACACGTGTTTCATCACGGCAGCGTGTGTCTGAGTATGTGAGAGGACAGATGTGTGTGTGTGTGTGTGTGTGTGGTGAGAATGAGGAGCTGAGTTATCTCATGCTAGCTCAGTTAACTGATAGCCCCAGGGGATGTTGGGGGGTAGACTGTGACCCCTACCAACGCTCCCCTGGGGACTGGAGCAAGGAGAAGCAAACATTCCTGAGAAACTTGGAGAGCAGAATCCCCCTGAGAGAGAGAGAGAGAGAGAGAGAGAGAGAGAGGGCGAAGGAGGGAGAGGGAGTGAGAGCAGAAGAGATATACACACCAAAACTCAAACACACACACAGACACACACCCACACTACCATATTCAATAGCAACTTCACATACACGGAGAAGCTGAGCAAGAACCACACTCACGTTCACATTCCTGTTATTATTTATGGCATTATTTCTGACAGCTCTTAAAATAGAACGGTCTCCCCCATAGGCCCCTTTGCCTGCCCCATAGGATGGGCTGCAGCAGTGGTGGTCCAGGCAGCAGCAGGAACTCAGACAGGACCATGGGGAGGGTGTCTTCTGGCCTCTGACCACCAAAGGACAGATAGGGGTCTGCTAACGTAGAGAGATGCAGGAGAGACCGCGCTGCTCATCTTGAATGGGAGGGAACGTCCTCACAGTGACAGGAAGAGGATCCCCGACCAAGATTGTGGAAATACTGAGTAGATATATCTCAGTTGTTGTTTGCAAGATCAATTTAACATTTAACAGAGCCTTATGATAAAAAAACAATTATAATAAGATGCTTTTTTACAAATAATAGTATATCAAATGTAAAGAGAGAGGAAAACACAACCAGCACACTATATACAAAACAACCAAAAATTTAAATTCCTAACTTATTGAGGCGAATAGTGTCTAATGGTTTGGTTTAAATAGTTCATGCAAATTTTGAGTGGGCTGACGCCCCGCCCTGGGTGAGTCCCTGTCCAGCGCCCAACGTCCCGGGACGGACTCCAGAGGGCACGACCCTGATCTGCATTCTGCGGTAATGGACTGTGAGTGTTAGTGTTTATAAACATAGATATTAAAAATATGCACTGTGATAACAACCCTGTCACGCTGCAACGAAATCTTTGAGACATCTATAAGGAAGAGCCAGTGGGAGTGCATGGGGCACACAACACACCTCAGTGGCAGTCATGTCCCCAGGGCCCAGTTGTGTCAGTTTTGATTTTCTGGCTAAATACAGACTGTCTGATCTGCCTCACTTCCTTTGTGTAATAATTCTTCTCTTTATTCATAGCACTACAACTGGAGAGCAAAGGGCACACGCAGTGAACAAAACCGCTTCTGTTGAGGAATTTGCTTAAAAAAGTGATCTTCGATAAAATGGAGACAGGAACTGGTTGGAATTAGAACAGAAAGCTGGCATTCCAAAGACCCACTGAAAATGGCCCGGTTTTAAGAAAACAGACCTCCCCAAGTCCCCTGCCGACGTTCCGGCGAGTCTCCATGGCATCGTTTGTCTTTATATGGTCATGATGAACACACAGGGTTGCAGGAAAAGTAGGAAAGCAGACTTTTTTCTTTCTCGTTTTTTTTGGAACAGCGTTTAATAGTTCATCTTGTGGTGTTGAATGGGTGCAAATGTTCTTCACGATGATCCCTGTCTACTTTGTCCAACAGACACATTTTTTAAACCCAAATCAGCCAAGATTTTCTTCTATTTAATTCCATTCTCATTTTACAAAATATTCCTTGTACTGAAAAATGATTGTGGTGGCAGTGTCACCGCCAAATGAATTTTAAATACAGAACTTATGCATTTATCCATCCATTGTTCATTCATTGCTTCATTGATGGAAAGACTGCATTTTCTCACTAAACTGCAATTTGTGTCTGTGTCACAAACCCACAATATCCGACCAGCTCTTAATCAATCATTCATTCACCAGTACGCACCTTAAGAAGCTCCTAGAATGCCACGCGATTCCACACAGACCCAGGGCAAATGAGCAAAAAAACCTGCGGTAGAACCTGTTGAGCCCATCTGAGGACCCTATAGATCTAATTCACCCACAGAACAGAGCCAGCAGAGAGGACAGACTGGAATGTGTGGGAAGTGTGGTGGTGCGGAATGCTTGCGTCTCTGTCTGGACGTTATGAGCCTTCACCATGGCTCGGGCCCCGGATGAGGACGCTCAATCACTCGTCACTCAGCTCGCTCATAACGTTTCGCGCCGGACCACATGGGCCCTTGTGACGCGAAGGAAAAAAGATGTTGCATCCTCTCAGTCGCCACGGCAGCCAGCCGGCCCTGAACAGCAGCCATGCCCT
This sequence comes from Denticeps clupeoides, assembly GCF_900700375.1. NCBI lineage: Eukaryota > Metazoa > Chordata > Actinopteri > Clupeiformes > Denticipitidae > Denticeps > Denticeps clupeoides. Next base: position 6,212,547 of record NC_041710.1, on the reverse strand, counting down.
GCAGACAGCTCTCCTTACAGCTCGCATGGGTCTGGTCCAAGTCCGCCCATCGCCAGCCAAAAACTACGACTCCCACTTTTTTGGTCAGTGCACAGGAATGATGTAGGCAGAGGTTGGGGGGAGGACATTTAAACTTTCAGCGATGGGCTAAAAATAGCATGTCACCCCCACCAAGTCCCCCCAAAAAAAGAGGTCCTGCTAAAAATCACAGCTCTACTAGTATGAGGCATCTGGTCTGAGAATGTGTCAATAGGTGGGGCCTGGGAAACAGGACTCACAGCCGGGACTCGCTGGCTGCCCGGATTATGGGCCATGGGAATGATTCTTTCTTGTTGAAGGATTCACCCAGTAAATGTGGAGAGGATATCAGTCTTTCATGGAGCATGACACAGCTAAACGCACACTCACCCACAAACGCCCTCCCTCGTGCAAACGCTCATAATCATCAGTGAGGCCAGACTGTTGCCCTTATGTGGTTGTAGATTCAAAAATCCAGTTCCCCCAGGAAAGGGCTTTTTGGAGAATTCTGGTCCTTACCTCACCCACGGATTTTTTTCTCCTCCGGTGACTAACCGTTGCAGGCTGACATGCCAGTCGGTGGTGATCCTTGAACATCTGCACGAAAACCTAATTCATGCACCAGAACATCCCCGCGAAGGGCCATGCTAACAACTGACGTGGTTGCCAATCAGATGGCGCGATCAATACGATCTCTATGGCTTTGCATATGAGAGGGCACCAAAGTAAAGCTTGCAGTGACTGCGTCACTAGCACAATGAACAAAGGCTAGCCGCCAACGACAGTGCAGGCCATCCATAGGAGCACTCTTATCAAGCGGTCAGAATAATCTGCGGTGAGGTTTGGCCCGTAACTCTAGCGTAGTCTGACGCACATATTGCTGCTCTAATGCCCTGTTTATATCAGATAAACGCCTGGTGGGAGAGATGTCAGGGGTTATGCAGTTTGTGTGTCGCAGCATCAAAAAAAAAAAAAAAAAAGAAATAGACGAAGAGACTGGACAATGAAATTTTTTATAGCAGATAAAATTCAACAAACGCTGAAAATTATTTTTTATTTTGTTCTCTTGTACGTCCCACAGAGCAAACAATGTCAAGTGAAATATATTTAGTATGCTTACAGTGCAGCCACCACAGTAGAATTTGACAGGTGTGAGGGTGAAAACGGACAACTGCAAATCCAGCAGAGGAAGAGGGCCTGTCACTTGTGCCATTAACCTGGTTAACCATTAGCCCTCCTAACCAGCGGAGGTGTTCATGGGAAACGGCGCGGTTAATGAGTCAGCTCACCGACGGTTTTATGATGGAAATGTTATTGTGCCAATTTTTTTTTTTTATTGCGCAAATTTGTGAAATACCACATTCACGGCCATTACTTACTTATTTACTTATTTTATTTATTTATTTATTTTAACAAAGCCATGTTTAGGTCTAACGCTTTTCCAAGTCAGTAAATGGCAGCGTGTAAGAATTTAATCAGACTGCGAATACGTTATGTGTAACCCTGTGGACGCGGTACCAAGGTTAGCGAATAACCACAAGCAAATGAGCTGAGGCCACAAGGCACAGACTTCTCTGTTGCTAATCCCTGTGTAAAGCTTACTTTGGGCAGATAACGGTCGAAATAAGAGGAAATGTAAATTATATTATGCCACGTCAATTAAGCACATGGATAACGCGGTAAAAGGCGAGTGATATGCATGAAACAATTCCTCAAACACAGCGTCACCACACTCTCACTGTGTAAACAAAAAAATACAGATACCATCACAAAAAACAAATCTAATTCCTAATGTCCAGAGCGCTAGAGCCGCTTCACCAAGGCCGCCCTGTTCACTCCGTCTGGCACAATCATGTGCCCATTAGCCAATATCTTTAAAAGCGTTACAGATGTCAACACTGTTAAGGCATGTGCATTGTTTTCTTAGTCAAAAAGAATGAGAAAATAACGGGCGGAGGGAGGCATGGTTGTGAGAGTTTGTGTATGTGTGGGTTTGAGAGAGTTACAGCAATTCATTTACGGAAGTCCAACAATCTGACATTCATCGCACTGCAGTAGGGGACTCAGTACGGGGTAGACGGGGGTAGATGGGACCGATATGTCAGCCAAGCAAACTCTCATTGTCCAGTTTTAAACTTCATAGGGCACCTATGCACACATTGGGCACTATTTTAAGCTGGCAGGGGTTTGTTCGTCAGTGTGAGGTCAAAGATGCCCTCGGGATTTGCATAAATATATAGATAAAACCAGAAAGAAAGACGATCTTTAATGATATTTGCAGATGTGATGTATTGACGGGCGCTGATTTAAATCGTTCATAATGAGGAAACAGCATGCTTGAGAGCTGCCAATCATTTATGCTTCTTTTTTTTTTAGTAAAAAGTAATTTTTATTTTTTAATGACAACGTTTGTGTTTAGGTTGACAGGAATAATTACGCACCAACAAAAATGGCTGCCTGTCTTGTTCAAGATACGTAGCTCTTTCTTGTTTTATAAATTTATGTAAATCTCGAATATGCCTTTGACCTTACACTTGTGAACAAGCCCCACACTTGCTTAGCAGTAGTGTGAAGACCCTGTACTTATTTTTTATACATATTCACACAGATAGATTCAAGCATGGGTACACACACACACACACACACACACACACACCAAGAAAACAGCAGCTGTACTTTCCACCTCCTACATCCAGTCCAGCCAAAAGTAAAAACAGGGGTGTGGATGCTGGCAACGGCCAAATTGCAGGGCAAGAAGGTGGGGTTGTGGAAGCAAAGTGTGTGTGTGTGTGTGTGTGTGTGTGTGAGTGAGTGTATGTGCAGAAGTGTGTTTTTTGTTTGAGATGGAGTGTGTGACTGTTATGAGGTTGTGTGTATTTGAGAGGGCTTGGGTGTTGGCCTCAGGAGCGCAGGGTCAAAAGGGGCAAGTTGGGCCCCCATCGTGGCAACAGGAAAGGTGTGTGTGAGTCTGCGTGTGCATGTGTGTGTGTGCATGTACTTTTGCCTTCACTCGATTCATCAGCCACTAAATGAAGCACAGCAGCCATGTGCACACACACTCACACACACACACACACACACACACACACACACACACACAGAGCCCCTTTGTGCAGGTCTGATGGGTTAGCATTACAGGACATGGGGGGTTCAGGGTGAGAACAGAGCTGGAAGAGGAGGGGCACTGGTCACCGTGGCAATAGAGCAATTACCACCTGGTCCCATTATCGAACTACAACAGAAGACCATCTATCCTGTCATTCTGCGAGTCACCTGGTCTTCATTTAGCAACCAATAATCATCCATTACCCTGAGAGCGACCCGTTCAGCACCACTCCAGTCGCCTCATCCTCCATAAAGAGCATAAGCTGCCCGCAAACTGCTGACAAGGCATGTGGAAGAGAACGATACTCTTAAGAACACGTGGAATATAAAATATAAAAAATATATAGTTGGGTCTTGGTTAAAAAGTGATCGTGAAAAATACCAGGTGTTGCTCACACTGCTGACCTATGCACATGTGATGCTCAAGAGGGCATTTAAACACAACATCTTTACACACGTGTGACAGTGAGATGTGTGAATGTCTTCTGTCTGCGTGTGTTTGTGCACAACTCAATTTCGATATGCTAAGAGTACATGTGTGTGTTTGTGTCAGATTGTGTAATAGTTTTGATGAATAACTGTGTGTGTGAGAGAGAGAGAGAGAGAGAGAGAGAGAGAGAGATATGGGCGGATAGCAGGTCTGGGCCAGACATCCCCAGGCTCTTGACCCACAATTCTGAGGCATTTCCTCTGCAGAGTTCACCCCTGTGCAACTAGACTACGAGAGGGGCACACACTCACACACGAATGCATGCTGACAAACATTCTTGTATATTCAGATTTACAAACAGTAGTTTTTATATAGTTTTCTCATTTTTTAAGTGTTCTGGTACTAGGTATGAATCATCTTTGTTACATATTTTTTGTCACTTTATGCTTTCTAAACCAAATTTGTGTAATTTTGTAGAATAAAAAGAAATAACAAGTGAATTTTTTCATGTGGCATATTGGATATTTGGTTCCAAATGAATACAAGACCGCACCACAACAAGATTCACACGTTCGTATTTCTACCCGTAAACATGCATATACTGTCTAATAAATACAGACACACACACATACTTTACACCCCCACCACTATTTAGGGAGCACTTCCTCTGTTCTCCTTAGGGGGACGCCACTTTGGGAGAACTCCCCAATTCCGGAAAGAGTGGGGCAGACATCCTGAAACCCATCGACCTCCCGCTGCTGTGTGTCCCATGTCTGTGTTAATGTGGTTGAGGAGGAAATGCTGTGCAATACCAGGGGAGGTGGAAACAGCAGAAGAGCTCACATGGTAACTCGGCAAACTCCGAACAGCAATAAGGATCGTTGTAGCAGTGATGGTGGTGGTTATTGCTGGCGTGCTGAAAGGTGCTAAATAAATTAAACTTGCTGTCAGTTGCAATGAATCCAGTAATGCAACAGGAATACCATGAGAACGTGGTACATTGCCACGCCCATGTGATTAATAATTTACTCAGTAGTATCAGTGGTACTATCAAACACGCCATGCCCTTTCACACCATTTTGAACCATTTCATGGCCTCTTGTAATTCACACTGACACTAAACGAATTTTAATCACAATACGCATCTCTAACGAGAATACATAAGATTTAGTAAACAAGCTCATGTTTACATTGTTGTTAATGCAACTCACGATATGAGGATGACTTTATGGGCACATGTACATATGCATTTGTTGACACCAACCTTGAACAGGTTGATTCAGCAGGATGCGTTGAACCTTGCATTGGGATGATTTTTTATATCAGTTGGATCAGCGACATTAATGCTTTCAAAAAGGGGCAGCTGTAAGTGTGACACTGTGACACATTCAAACGTTTCCCTTGAAATGCATCAGTGCTAAGCTTTCTTCCAACAACATTTTATTCAGCCCCAATATCTACACTAAAAATACAGAGCTAGCCGTAAATAATGTGATGGCGTAAACCATTGCGCAGTTCTCGCGAATGCCTTCCTGTCCTGACCACCAAGGTTTATAGTGCCAAACAGGCATTCCAAGTGAAATATAAGAGGCATGGTTCCCTACTATTATAAGTCAGTTTATCACAATGTTAAAAGTTTTTATATGCTGAATGCTGAATTATTGTCTGCAGTTTCAATTAAACAATTTAGAATGACACCTGCTCTAGTTTACAGTGGAGGTCAAGGTTTCGACTGCTCTGTACAATAAAAATGCACATCTAGAATGATTCTGTGAGCGCTGTGTGTGTGTGCGTGTGATTGTGTCTGCAATAAGTTCATTTATGTCTTAATGCATTAATGTAATGCATCCAAGTAAAAGTATGGCAGGGCCACTCAACAGTTTTCTTTTAGCTACAAACACGTACCTGGACTCAGTACCTGGATTCAATTAACTGAAGAAGAAACCAACTTTACCCCATATTTTGACCTCACTGTTTCATTGTGTATACATTCCTTCTTTTTATGCAACAGAACAATTAATAAAAAATGACCACTTTTGAATCGGATGTAGTCCCAAAACTAGTGCTTCACTGGAGGCTGTGCAATGATGCTGTAACAGTGACGTAGAGTATTAAGCAGGTATAGCTTTTACTAATTTTACTAATGAATGTTATGGTATTAATTATGTGAACGTGTACAAAAAGCCAACCAGGTAAAAAGGAGCTGCAATCCAGCATATAGCTGCTTGTCTCTGCCGAAATACACGGAGCAGTGTTGGCAACATGATTTATTACACAGGCTTTGAGACATATGCCAGAAGTTACTAAACTTAAAAGTTCATAGCTTGCCAAAACGTTGGTTTCAGCAATATAGGTCTGCTCAGCATGCACTATTGTGTTGTGCAGTATGAGTCGAGCTGCCAAAATAGATGAAGTGACTGTGTGTTACTGGAAGATCTTGGCCTGACTCTGGAGCGTTTCTACAGTGATCTCTGGTGATTTGTTGGTTCTGATGAAGCTGTGACAATAAAATTTTAATTTGTCACCCTAACATGCGAATGTCCCTGATTATGTAGAATGAGTGTCTGGCATGCGAGAGTGGATTATTTTTCTCCATAAGAAGGAAACAACACGTTTCACTCCAGGGAAATAAATCTGAGAGATATTATCCACACATAAATGATGAAATCCTTCATTTTAGCACAACTGAGTTTGAAGTACTGATTTCAATTAGCGATATTCTATTTATTTATTATTTTTTCTTGCCTCTGTAAATCTAACCCATTGATTTAATTACTTGCAAATCCCACTGTGACCCTTGTAATCCGTTTCTTGCTTTTTTCACAAAATAAAAATTAAACTTTAACTATAAATAGTGGTGGATAAGGCAGTTGACCTTTGAGGTTAATTCCTTGGCTTTGGCCCCTTTCATCCCCAGAGTTCTCTGGTTCAGCGTGTGCTCGGGTTACATCTGCCTGAACCTATGGCCACTGCGAGGAAATGAGTTCATATTGAGAAATGAAATGAGGATTTGGCATGCTTGGGCACCTTTGCAGACACTCGCTCGATGAGAACGGGCCCGAGAGTGGTCCTAAACGCTGATTAATTCACCACCCTGACCGCTGCCAGCCCTGACTCCATGCTATGGAGGTCGTGAGGTCATCACTGATCCAAGCACACAAGGGAAAGGAGGCTAAATATTCCGCCCCTCAGTGACTGCCAGTAGCCCAGACTTTTCAACACCTACCACGGACAGGAAGAAAATGTACTTTTAATAAGATTCTCAATTAATACCAGATGACGATTCCTGTTGAGGACATGGACATGATGAGTGTGTGTGTCTGCATGTGTAGCTAATCAGTCTTTTATATAATCCAAAAATGTTTTCACATAATCTCCAATTCTGGATTAACGTGGTGATGTGGCTCACACGGCCAGTATAAATACACATCTGATTTGTGGGGAAACCACAATCACATTCATTGCTGTTAAACCCTCAAACATCCAGTCAACCTGGCTAAACACAAACGTGTGAACATGTGTTTGTGCGGAGATCAGTGACACAAACCTTGGCAGGCCAGTGGCAGCTCATAACAAGTGACTCTGCCTGATTGCTCAGCATTAAACACCCGTTCTCGCTGCTGTACATCGGCTGACATCCCTGTTAGGTGTAGATGTCATGACCTATTATCATCACACACAGCCATGTGAGACGTGACACTGGTGCCACCAGACACACACAGACGCAGGTCCTTGGAACAGAGGCAGCTGGGTGGTGTGGTGTATGTGTGTGTCAGATGGGGGAGAATATTTTTGTAAGGCTCCCAGCAGCTGACCGGTCTGGAATTGCCATTGAGACAGTGTTGTGTGTGAGGTATTCACTAGAAATGGTCACCAAAGAATAGTTACTGATGGTGTCAGGTCACTCCCTGGTCAGTCTGTACCTCACACACAAACATTTTTCAGTATGTTATTTTAGAAACAGGCCATCCCAGCAGCACGGCCTCAGGTGTGGGGCGAGTGGGGTTAATACAGCGGACAGAAGGAAGTGTTTTAAGGGGGACAGCAGCGGCCCTTCTGGGCTCTCAGCTAAATTCAGCTAAATCTAAAGATGACATACAGGTGAGTAATGAGTCTCTAAACACCCACTTTCTTTGACACACACACACACACACACACACACACACACACATACATGCACATAGTTTCCATAACATGCTTGTTTCCAAATGACCCCATCTCTCCAGGGCGGCTCTCGTAGGGATGCACAGAGACGCCAGTGTCAGGCAGACCGCTACGCCTGACCCACTTGGACTGAACTCCACCCCATCCACACCACCCAGCTCTCTAGTCCCACCCACGAATCCCTTAGTGGCCCCCAATGTTCACATCAATCTTGTGTGTGAGGGAAGGCAGCTGGTGGCCATGTTGTCCCACCCAGCATGCTGTCCCCTTTCAAAAATGCAACACACCGCATGAGAATTTTACTGTGGTGGTGTTCCACCTCCACTGCTGCTGCTTTCTGACCCTGTGCTGACAGAGAGCAAAAACAATAGATAGATAGATAGATAGATAGATAGATAGATAGATAGATAGATAGATAGATAGATAGATAGATAGATAGATAGATAGATAGATAGATAGATAGATAGATAGATAGATAGATAGATAGATAGATAGATAGATAGATAGATAGCACTGCTTTTTCTAGAAAAATAATATACAAAATTAAATGTGCTTTTTTAATTGCTACACTGACATTGCTACACTGTGATTATTAATAATTTCCACTATTAAATTTCCACTATAAAAGGAACGTAGCTGAATGACAAAAAATGTCTTAACTCATTATTCACTTTTCTGATGGTAATTACTCCATATTAAGTTGGCATTCTGATTGACCACATCATAAGATAACATTTATTATCATAACATTGACTTCTCTCAACCAGAAAGGCATTTTTAACATCTCTGTTGCAAGGCCCACATGGAGGCACCAGTCCATTCCAGCCAGCGCAGTTCTAGAGTGAACTGAGAACCACTGGGCAGCATAGAGAAAAGAAATATAAGATATACATCCTCCCTCCCTTATTCTCTCTCACACACAGGAAAAGTCAAAGGAAGACTTTACACAGCACATGCTCACAAGCCCAGTCACTTGGGAGAAATACAGAGACAGGCTGAACTGTGCAGCTATTGTCTCTTTCAAGTGGGAAATGAACCTTGACCATTGCATTACATTATAGTAATGTAATGCAGAATATTAGAATTAGAATATGCAGAATGTTTTTTGCTCAGTTGAAATTTAAGTAAAATGTTATATTCTTGCATGAAATGTTAATTTAGCATAAAAACAGCTTTTTTATACTGTGAATTTCAGTACTCATGATAAAATTGTTATCTGTATATTACAATAAAATCTGGAAGTCATTGAGCACAATGTATATCTTGATATGTCACACCAGGAAACGAGAGCAATAGCTTGAGGGGACTGATGTAGCATCATTACGCTCAAATTTAGTTAAATTTTACCATGACTAAATGCAAAAATAATGGACGAAAGTTCATTTTACGCATGTAAATTTAAAATTTAAAATCCCAACTCCATTCATCAAGAGTCAGATTGTCATTGATATGTGAATTCCAAGACTGTTTAATAAGTGATTCAATTGCTGAGTTTTACCTACACTACAGCCTCAAGGATTTGCACATGTGTAACCCCTACACACACACACACACTCCATAACACCCAGCACAGCTCAGCTTTGTCACTCATCAGCCAGGGAAGGGAGTGTGTTACCACCAGTCGAAACCTGATGAAACGTTGCCATAAAACAAGGTTCCTCATCCCTGTCAGCGTGCTGATGTATGATGTATGTATTTGCATTCAGTCATGAAAGAGCCGTCTCTTTTCACTCGGGGTGCAGGAGTTGTTAAAAGATTCATCTTTTTGAATGTAGCTTAAAATAAAACTTTACCAGCATTAAGGGAAACCTTAATATTATTCTAAATCTGTAAACAAACCCACTGAACACAAATCAAGTGTAGGTGTAAATGCACAAAATGTATATGTTTCAGTATAAAAGCAAATCCGATTGAAACCTTGCATAGTTTTAGAAAAAGGGGTCTCCTGCATTTGATTTGTGTGCTGAAGGTCAAGGTCAGAGATTTCCCAAAAAAGACTTAATACCACATGTACTGTGCCCACCAACATAGACATTGTCCTAAGACATGACACACTGGCCCTCACTTGAAGCAATTTCGGCTGCATTAGGCTCAGCTCGTAAGGCAGAGCCAGGACGCTGAGCATAGTAGAACAGGAAAAACATAGATTATGTAAACTCTTCCTTGCAGTCAGAGACCAAGACGAGCACAATCCGACATGACGCAACAACACGCTCCTCGGTTTACGACCTGGTGTGATCGACCAATAAAAGCCTGACACGCGGATATTCCATCTTCAGAGGGCTGCGCCGCTTTGAATTTGCACCGACATATTTTCCTCTCGAATCACCGCCCCCGTCCCGCCCCCCCCGCTCGGCAACGCCATTTGCCCCTGAAACGTCTTGGTCTGTCTCAAGCTGTTTTTCATCCTCACTTGGCGCTTTCTTTCAGGACGGACGGTCGGGTGAAAGGATGCCGACGCAGAGGTTCTGGCCCCTGAAGTTCTACCTGTAATAAATGGCCTGTCTGTCTGCAGCCTGAACTCCCAGCCAGCGCTGGGTGTTGAAGGAACTGTTTTGATACCAGGGCTCAGGCATTCCACTCCAGGGGTGCAGAAAACATTAGTCCACCATTCTGTCATAAATCGTTCCAAAATATTCACTTTTGTGCTCTTTTTCTCTCAGTGATGCATGTGGGGCGGCCAATCGCAAATAGCTTACACCAAGGGGACGGCCACAGGCCAGCAGAACTCTGTCAGTCCTGATGCTGCATGATTAGCACACAGGAATGTGGACTGTTCTGCTGATCTTTGATCATTGCTGCATGCTGTAGTGTGCACAGTAAACAATGCCCACATAAACATCAAATGATCACGATACCCAGCTCACAAGGACATTGCATGTTACAAGTCAAATAAGCAGGATACAAGATGAACATTTATCTTCAGCTGTGAGGTCTCCATGGCAACCTATGCTCCACTCCTGCTCAGCCCCTGGCTTATCTCACACGTCACGATCCTGGGTGAGGACATATATAATATGCTTATCTCACCAGGACATTATTCCTCTCTCTGAGACTCCCACTGCCAGTGGACTGACTCATTAGCTGACGCACATTTCATGTGCCCATAAATTGCAGGCCGGCCAGAGATTAGCACCACTGCATGACAGATTGGAGAAGGCTCAAAGGTGACCACGGAAAGGAAGAAAGGGGGCGTGTCTAAGGCACTGGCAGCTATCTGTTTTGGGGGGGAGGTCTGATGGTGAGGAATGAAAGGGGAGAATTATCTGCCCACTTGGCTGGATAATTGCTCCATTTGGCGCTCCACTCGGTGAATGACTTCTAATTAGCTCCCCACCTCCCCGCCCTTGGAAAAAACCCTCCCACACACATGTTGCATGATTGACCAACTGGGTTTCCATGGCAATGGCTAAAATGGAGTGCAGTGACCCACAGTGGCAACTGGTGGCAGGTCCAGGTTAACACTTCATTCTTAGGAATTTACTAATGCCCTGTCCTGAAGGAGGCTGACAGTTCACACTTTGCATGACATTATGTCAATATCAGGATATGCTACAAAATCTGGAGAGTAAATGTTATGGACGTCAAGTTGTTGATAAGAATCACTATGGCTTATCCTCTAAAATGTTATTATATGAGTGCAGCATGAAAGTACTTTCAAGACTCTCATCTGATCTGCAAAGGCACTGGCAGCAATCATAAGAAGAATCTGAGGTTATTGGTTGAAGGTCCGGCGAACTAGAAAACTTTGCAGACCATGACATAAAACTCCTGACAGAAATCCCCCTTTTGGGGTCATGGTCATTGACCCTCTTCGGTTCTTGAATGAGTGTTTCCCCAGTGACATTCCCTGCTGAGGCCCTTTAGCACCTCCCTGTGAAGGGACTCAGGTGAGATCTCCTGGTGGCCTTTATGACAAGAGATGGGAAGCAATTTGGAGATCATCTGCTTCCATTAGTGATGAAGCAACAGGCAGCACAGCCCCTTTTTGCTTCCTGCCAAGGCACTTAGGGCTGCACACCCCCCTGTATCTCAGCAGCTGTGGAGTACAATCCTAGCCAAATGGCCTGTAGTGGTCTTGGTCCCAGTTCTGCTGGTCCACACATGGCAGCAGAAGGATTTGACACTCCTTCTCTCCACCCACTGAGAGGGTGACGGACTATTAGCATCAAGCATGCCAAAATGCAGTGACTGATGCTATATATGTAGGTAATTCATCCACACTGGGCATCCCCCAATCATGCAAACCCAATCGAAAGACAAAATGAAGACTCCGAAAGACTTGAAGATATGACATATTTAGGATTAGCCTTTAGCATCAAGGAAGATTGTAATGACACACCAAATGGAAGCTGAGCGTAGGGGCATGTTGATGACCCGATGAATCAAAGGTACCGGACCCACAAGCAACTTTCAAAGGTTTCAAAGGTTCAGTGGTAAATGCATCTCTCTGATGCTCAGACGAGCATGTGTCTTATATTCTTATGTCTGTACAGGTCAGGGTCACAGGGAAGCAGAAGGCAGAAGACAGGAACCACCCCTGAACAGGGGGCGCCACATCATCACTGAGTGAACATGCACAGACACATGTTCACCAGGGCATATTTAGCATTGTCAATTCACGTAAAAATGCAATTCAGTGGAATGTGGGGGCGCTCAGATGGGAGAACACGCAAGACAAGTCAGGCTAAAAATTCATTTCAAATTTTACGAGCGCAATATTTTAGTGCAAGAAACTGATATTTTATGTATTGAATTTACTTTTATATATAATTATGAGAATTTCAATGTGTATATATTTACTTTAATTACATATACTGTATTGTCTGATGTTAGTGTAGTCTAAGGGTTTCTCAAAGAGGCTGAAATACATTTGATCGCTCCTGATTAAATGCTGCTTATTTGGAGTAATATCCAACATATGTGAGAATGTCTCATTCTGCTGGTTCAGCCACAACGACCTGACCTGGTAACAAAAAGTTACAGCAATGAGATGAATGATCCCAGTGTGTGTGGGATAATCCTCTGCTCAGAAAAATAACCCACTTGTTTATGGATCTAAGGATTTTCCCCACAGGTGTGACATTTTTTATCTCTTGACAAAAGGGCATGCAAAAGTATTTCCTTGTTCAAATATGCACATTAGCAGACTTTATGGGGCTTTACATGTGACAACCACTCCATGGAGGGTTTTGGTTTCTAAACACACGTCTGGGCAGACGTATACACCACCACAAACAGCTGATGGAGTCCTGCCAACCCCTCCAGGAGAGTGTGTTAATAGAGCTGCAGTATATCATTAAGCCTGTCATTATGTCTGTCTGACAAGCGCGGATTTATAACACTCCCCTCAGTTAGAAGCATTCTAAACAAGGGGTTGCCAGGTATGGTTCATAGTACAAGCACAAGTTTACCAAGAGGGACTTTTGGTTTTGTTTTTAGGCTATCCTTTTTTTAGTTTTTTTAGGCTCAGTTCTTGATGAAGATGGCAAATAGCTGTTCAGTATTGTCACGCCATGGCAATATCTTTGTACAATAAAAGTTTTAGACAGATAACATACACAACAAGGTCAGAGGTAATGACCTTTTGAATATCTCCCATGTAAGGGACAGGAAAAAGTTTGTTCCTAATGCACGTAAGACTCTCAGGACTGTGGCACGAGGATCGGCACTTTAATTAACTAGGAGAATTGGAGTCAGGAAGGCCGGAGGTGTGACAAGTATTATGAGACTGAATGCTGTGGGAACGAGTGATTGTAATAATGAATAAAAAGATACACCCAGGTGAATGAATTCCTAAGATTTTATCTCCTCCACACTGATCCCTGCATAATAGATGTCCCAGCCTCATTTGCAAGAGCTAGGGGAGCGGGGGGGTGGAGCCACAGCTGGATGTCCCCTGACCCCTGGTGAGGCTAAACGAACAGCTGAGAGTGCATCAGTGGCCCAATACTGATGCATATTTTACTGCACATTTCGCTCAAATTAGACAGTCAGCGGATATCCATGTTTAATGCAAATGCATAATGCCGTAATTCGGCGATATTGTACCAACTCATAATTGAAAACATTGGGAGACATTTGCACATAATTATATATATTCCCCTAAATATATTTTTTCCTGGTTTAATTATGTAGATAAACATCCACTTGTGCATTGTTGTGTCTACGTGAATTCAATTTATATCAGTGATTAACACAGTCGACATAAGCTGCACTAAACCCAGCCTCCTGCTGTCTCCTGTCTCAAAAATAGTTGTTGCTCAGATGCAAGAATACCGAAGGCAAGTCTTGGCTGCAGGGTTGCTATAGCCAAATAGTCTTGAAAAATAACGAACCATGATTGATGTGTGGTTTTGCACACAAAAGTCATTGTGCCAAACAGAATGCGAGAAACTCCCTCTGTTGCATGTGTGTGTTGTGTGTGTATGTGTGTGGTTTGTGTGGCTACAGAAGATTCCCTTGTCTTTTTTTTTTATTTGCAAAATGGGTTAAAATGTTTCAGTCCCATCATCAGTGTCCTGAGATTTTTGTCTGTTGTTTCCTGCTGTGACCTTGTCATCTTAGACAAATGAATTGCATGATTTTGTTGACATACCTGTGGTTCAGGGTGGCCCAGAGGCATAAACTGTTGTCTGTTGATGGACAGAATTGTGGTTTGAGCTTGTCTGAGTCTTCTCACTCATTTTCTTCTTCAGGCTAAAGTTGTGACGAGGACTGTAAAGCCATATTAATCAAACCGAAAAATCTTGGACTCGACTCTTGGATTTGTTTGATTCATGCTGAATAATTAGTTTACTATTACAAGATTGGAAACATAAAGCACATACATAACTAATTATGAGAAACCGAAATTAAAGTTTGACGCAAATCATGACTCTCTCAATGCCAAGCACGCTTGGAAATGACAGCTGAGACAAGCCCAACTGGTTGGTGTGGAAACTGCAGACCAGTGCTGGCAACACATGGTGCTTTATCATAAACATATAACCTGTGACAGTTAAACCACATTCTGGTTTAATGGTAATCAATTGAATCTAGGTTATGCATCAATTAGAAAACTTTGCCTCAGAAAAGGAATTTAAGGTGATAGATAGATAGATAGATAGATAGATAGATAGATAGATAGATAGATAGATAGATAGATAGATAGATAGATAGATAGATAGATAGATAGATAGATAGATAGATAGATAGATAGATAGATATGTGTTTCAACATGAAGCACTCATCAGACGGTTGGTGACGGTCAGTCCAAACCTGCAGACAGGCATGAGGGCGTGTCTTTTTTGTGCCAGGGCCACATGCCAGTGTGGTTAAGTGTACAACAATGCAACAAAAATTTCCGGATTACAAGCAAAGGTCTTTTTCCCATGCCGATTTTCATATGTTGCAGCGTGGAGGGCGTGCCCAGCCCGAAAAACACACACATGTCCTGGAATGCAGCGCATGCTGGTTGCGACCATCCGGCCTCTGCCAACAGAGCTGACGCAAGTCTAGTGTGCTGGGGCGTTTGACCTCATAATGACACCCTGTTTTACTGGAATTGTAGATAATGTGCAACTGAGAACTGGACAAGGTTTGGGCCTTTGCCTTGCCCGCTGCCACAGCGTTCCTGTGACCTGGACGTGGAACTGCACCGATTGACCACAGGTCACGTGTCTGTTCTGGTCTGACTTGGGACCCTATTTTAGTGTGAATTAATCACTCCATAAAGACTGTTATCTTATCCTTTTTTGTCCGGCCGGATGATTTATTAGCTATTGGTCAGTGTGTCTGGACTCTCTCACAATTGCTCTGTAATTTATTCCTGTCTGGTCTTGAGTTTCCTGGGGAGCATTTGAACACTTAAAGTGTATGATTTAAGCAGCGTTGTGAGTGCAGGTTTTTTTTTTTTCAGGACCATATCGAAATATTGCTTTAAAAGAATAGCATTAGCTCAGAGCATTGTGAAAGCTCCAGATTCGGTGTGGCTGTACCACAAGAGCAGATCGTTGCCATCTTCTTATCTGTTCTCCAGATCTGTAGGACAAAAAGGGTGCTGTGCAAAATCACTGCGTACTTCTCTGGAGGCAAATGGTTAAATCACTTTAGTCATGTGGTGTGAGAAGTGATGACTGCTGTCTGGCCTGCAGTAATCAGAAAGATCAATGGCTGCTTCAGGTCACCAGAGTTCATTCAGTTGTGATCTTGATTGCTGTGTTGCAAAGTGATGTTTAAAACTCACCAAAAGCAGCATAGATGGGAGGGGATGGTTTCCTTTAATGTCCAGGTTCATGTCAACTGGGATGTCTGGGGCTCTGAGCCCCCAAAGAGTTGACCTTGCAGTGCAATCATTAATCTGGATTAAACTTTGTGTTATATTTTTTTATTAGGAAAAGACTGAGGTAGCGAGTTTCTGCTAGTGCCACTATCTTCTCAAAAACACACCCCAATATGTTGAAATGCTGTTTTTGTTCATTTTCTACTGCCAAATAATACAAATAAATGTTATAAATCTCTTCAACTATCACACATGCTGGTATAAAACCAACTATCACATACCCATGTTAATGACTTTGACGTACCAAATAGGAAGTGCTGGAGCTGCAACTATTACTACTGACAACAATTATGATGATGATAATGCATATCACAGGTTGGGATGTTTTAGTAGAACCATTTTCTGCTCATTGTTTGCCAGCAGTAATGCACGGTAAAAAAATTTAAAAAATCTAAAGTTTTTAGATTATTTTTTTTTTTTTTTGAGGTTCAATCAGTGTGAACCTGCTGGTAGTCTGTGACTGGGCAGACACTGTGTGGATGAGTGGCATCTTAAATTATTTGCACTGGCTCACTCTTTCACTCTCGCACTCCCCTCTCTGCAGAAGACAGAGTGACAGGTGACAGAGCTTTGGTTCAAAGCTCATCTCTATATTCCTCAGCAGGCACTTAACCAAATAGATATGTTGTACAAACAGATGTGGATGTGTCAGAAGGACCAACATTCGGAGAGTGTAGCACAAGATGTGCTCGTGCCTGTTTTGGCGGCTGACTTTTTGCCTTGGCAACTTCAAGAATAAAGCTTTCTGGCCTAAACACATGGGTACTGACAAGCATTCTGTCAAAATCTTACCGCAGATTCATCTGGTGCTCACACACACACACATTTTTACTAATACAAGCTCTATAAATACATTTAAATACGTTTACGGCATTTATCAGACGCCCTTAACCAGAGCGACTTACAATCAGTAGTTACAGGGACAATCCCCCTTGGAGCAACTGAGGGTTGCTCTATAAGTTGCTCTATAAGTGAACCTTGCTTCAGCTCCAAACTCACTGATCTAATGTTTGAGAGAAGACAGGTATGTGTGGCATCCTGGGCAGATATTTTGATTGTTGTATAATTTATGGTGAATTCTAAGTGCTTGTTAAAGGGTTGGTGAAATTGCCTCATGAGATTGCGATGCCCTAGATGGCAGGCTTCCATGGGAAAAAGTTCTTACTTTACTGCCACTGATTAGTACAAATCACACTATGGGTGTTGGGGTCAACCTGGCCTCTCTTTTTTGCGTCATCTTTTTTTTTTTAAAGGCTGTAGGTGGCCCACGGCGCCAGACCATGGCCCAGATGACCTGTCATGGGTTTTGAGTGACAGGCGGGGTCTGGAGACCGCCCAAATGGGCGTGCCAGAGGTGCAAAGGGGCTTGCTATTGTTCTGGAAGAGGTGTTCCTTGTCACGCTCAAATGAGGGCAGGTGCTTAGAGGGTGTGAAAATAGGAAGCCCTTGGACAGGCTTGGCTGGGATCCATGCCCTCCTGAGATAAGACAAGCCCCTTCACTCAACCCTTACGAAAAAAGTGCAGCAGCGGCTTCCCACAGAATGGGGGCCACAGACACCTCGTCTTGCTCAAACAGGAAGGACTAGCCTTTGTTATTCTGAAAAAAAGAATAAGCTCTGGAAAAACATGGTCATCTCTTTTTGTGAAGATGTTAAGTGCAAGGTTCTGCATTTGGTTCAACACCCCAGTCCCCCTTGATCTTTCAGCAGCTACTGAGGTGCTAACAGGAGAGCGTGGGCTGACGCACGCTGCCTCATGCCACAGAACGTGACAATGGTTTAATCAATAAATAAAATGCAATAAAGATGCAGCGTTTTTTTTTTTGTTTTTTTTCCTGCGCAGCTGGTTGAGACGTCTCATATGAAAGGTGGTTCAAAAAAATGATGGTTTTGGATATTACTGTCTTCTGTATTTGTCCAGTATAAATTTGCATCCTGAAACCAAGAATGAAAGATACATGCAGACGTTGAAGAGAAACGAGGGAAGGCAGAGAAAGAGAAGGAATGGTCAGAGAGAGCCAAGCCTCTGGTGAAAGCCCATCAGATTACTTTCCACACAATTTTCCTGTCAGGATGTTATGATTCTCTCCATGTTCAGTGCCGGTAATAAATTGCATCTCTCTCTCTCTCTCTCTCTCTCTTCTTCTTCTTCTTCTTGTCCTGCTGGAATAGACTGATGGATGGATGTTTCTGTCCCCAGCAGAATGTGTGAGTGCTGTGGTCGTAGCTTCTTCTTCTCCACAAGGACGTCAGAATTTGTTCCGTCCTCCTCTGCATCTTCAAACATCTTCCTCTGTGCCATGTCATCTCTGAGTGGCATATTTTTATATGTTTTAGGTGAGACATGCTTGGGCATGATCAAAGCTATGGAGTATTACTGACCAGTAAGAGGTCCATAATTTCACGACTACCTGACAGATTCTGCAGCGAGATCGACATGACCGCTCTCGTTGCCCAGCAGGACCGACCTGAAATGCGGGCATGTTTCGCCCACCATGAACTGCTACATGACCAGCGTGAAAATCCCTGAAGTGTTGAGTCAGGTTCTGAGTTGTTTGTGTTGTAATTCAGATCGGATTTAATCATTATTGTCCACAAATAGACCAGGAAGACAGGAATGTGTTATTCTTCTCTTGGCAGGCCTAGGTGTTTTCTCGGCAAATCGTGTCTGCGAAAGCATTAAGTCAACAAGCCAGGGGTGCTTTGTTTGTTTTCACGGAGTATCTCGCCTTCACTTCATATTGGATGATTGGGGTTAGATTTCCTGCCCTGTAATGGGAGCTGCTGAAGGAATGTGGGATCTGGGCTGGTCTGCATGATAACGCCCATAGTCTAGCACGGGCCCCGTGTTGGTGCCCGGCTACAACTTCTCCCCATCTACTCACTGGCAACAACAAGCGTTACTTTCGGTTAGAACCGAAACCGATAGAACCATCTGAAAAATGTACAGGATAAAGAATTTCAAAATTCTGCACGTGATTCTGAAAAGCATCAGTGTTTAATTGCATTTAAAATGTAGCTTTGCGCTTTATGCATTTTATTCCCACAACACCGTATTCCTTAATAAAACAACAAAAAGAGTAAAATAACATAAATAATGTTCTGAATTGATTTAATAAGCACACGTCAATGTGCATTCTCTCATATGTATGTTATATTATAAACAACAGTTATTCCAGATGCTGACACTAGCTGCCTTTGCCATATGCTGTCACTGTTTAGCTCAACACAAGGAAAGGAAAGCATGAGCTGGACTACAGTACCACACAGAAGACAGATCAGATACTGATCAGATAATCTCATGTCAACTGTTCTATTGGATAAAGATTTTTCATGTTCGTATGTTCACTAGGACGTGCAATCAAACACAGAAGCGTTAATGAATGTGTTGTACATATAACATGGGAATACGCTGTGTTATATATAACATGATAAGATCTCCAAGATTATTTAGTGCTGCAAAGATCATATTAAACATGAATAAAACTAAGAGCAAATAACATAAAATGAAATTGCTATAAAAACGTGACGAGGGGTTTGGTACCTTGTGACAAGAACCAGTGAGCTAATAATTTCATACGTTTTAAAGCTTCTTATCAAAGAAAGCGTGTCTGTGTGTGTGTATTATATTATATTATATTATAATGATGGAAGATCAAAGGAAGATTAAAGGTTCACACCTGAGACTAAAGGAACAGATTTAGGCCGGGTTAAAGGAAGGACAACGATTTTTATTGACCGTAAGAGAGGGGTTATTTTATCTATCTTTCTGCACAACGTTTTCCAAACCAATGGGGCTTTTTCTGTTCTGTGAGAAATAGTGAGGACAACGATTCTGCCATGATTGTAAGTGGAGGTACATCACAAATTCCAGAGAACTCCCTGCTTTTCTGACCCGTGTGTGTGTGTGTGTGTGCGTGTGTGTAGTATCCCTCTCTCTTTTTCCTCATGGTTTATCTCCTGTGTCAATGGTGCAGAGATTGCTGGCTGACTGTGTTTCCCTTCGGCCATTGTTTCCAGTGTTGGGGGCACTGGGCAGACCTCTGTGCTGATGGACACCAGCGCTGATCGCCCTTCACTTCCTGTGCAGACCCAGACGCTCAGCACGGCTCGCCCGGCCTCCCTTATCACTCCTGACACCGAGACTGAGCGAGAGAGAGAGAACAGGAAAGAGAGAGGGAGAGAGAGAGAGCGGAGTGGAAGAAGATCATGTTTGTTGTGTGTGTGTGTTCATGCAAACACTGACATGTGCCCAAAACGAACAGCTTAATGTGAATGTGAACAAAATAAAACTCAACGTGAGGTAATGGTGTGCTTTGTGTGTGTGTGTGTGTGTGAAAATTGTTCTTTCATCGTAAGCTGTCTTTCCCTGTTTGGGCACGACGAGACGCAAGATTGTAGCCGGTGATAAGATAAGAATGTTGCAGTCGGTGGCTTCCACAAATCGCTGCAGCAGGAGGAGGAAACGCGTATCTGATGGGATTTTCACTTCGCTCGCTGAATGGAGGGTGAGAGAAAAGGGAGATATTTACACATCTGCCCCTCTCCTGCGGCGGGGAGGAGCCGGTTGGCGGACACGTAAACAACGCGGCCGCTAAAAGGCAACATTCTACCCCAAATGGGTGGGGACATGTCTCCTCATGCCACTCAAGAACACAGGCCTGACACTCCATTTCCGTCCCCCGTCCCCCGTCCCTGAGGCGCGTCAGCTTTCTGCTGGTTGGTACCTCTGATGTTTGGGAGGGTGGGGGGGGTCTTCTGATGGCATGAGCTGAGAGTCCAAACCTTCCAAACGCCCACCCCACAACCACCCCCCCCCCCCCACACACACACACACACACACACACACACACACACAAAACACAGGCACGCACACAAAACCCGCACTCGTTCTGTTTTTTTCCGTTAACTTCTCCCTCGGCTTTCCCTCTATTAACCTTTCAAGCGCCGAGCGTTGAGCAGGCTGTCGACCTTTATATTCTGCACTGTTGCCGCCGGAGGGACTAACAGTCCAGCAGTTTTCGGTTGACATTTGAGGAAGGCTTGCCCACAAGTCCGATCCTTGTCACAAGCGCAACCCCACTCGACGCCAAGGTTTCAGCTTCTTACGCTGTTCGCAATCCCCCCAAAAACGTCCGAGCGCTTATCTGCATTTCCTGTTGCGTGTAAGCGCTTAAACCGAATATCATTACCTGACCTTTCTGCTGACGGCAACGTGTCCGCTGCTGAAATCCGAGAGGGGCCAATTTCGATCACTTTTATAGCTCTACCCGCTGTAAATAAAAACTGCACCCTGTATCTTACTTACTTGAACTGTGTCACAGACGTACGACATTATTAATGTAATAATATAATGGTAATGAAATGAATTAATTAAACATGATTCATTTATTTACACAAGGAATTGACGTGGAATCTGGAAATGTTACATTTAGCTGAAAACAATCCTTCTGTATCAGTGCGTTTTAGTGGGATTTGGGTCCCTTCTTCTTCCGGGACCCGCATTGCACCGACAAGAAATGCAGTGCATTGTGGGTAACGCTCCACACAGCTGGCAGAGCGAGTGGGGCCCAGCCAGCTCCCGCAATGGCTGCCCTGCCAAAATATTTGTCCTTCCACCGGAGAGGGGAAGGAATTTTGATAGGCCTGGCTGCCCCCATCTAAAGCGGCGATGCAGCAGAAGACACTGGAAAAATGTGAAGAGCAGAAGAGAGAGGGGCGAACCCTCACCCCTCAAAACTACACACACACACACACACACACACGCCCCGCGTGATCTCAGGCAGGTGATGCTGGGCGGCAGATGCACTCTGTCCGGTGATCCTGCGGACCGCTTCGAAATGTCCAGGCGTCCCCGGCCTTCCTCCGCTGGGCTCTGCGCCCCTCAGGACGTCTTGTTTATTTTCCCGGTGCAGTGGAAGCGCTCCAGAGACGAGGGCCGCTTGAGCACCTCTGAATCAAGCCATCACTATACAATGGGAAGGGTCAAAGGGCATAGTCTTTAAAGAGCTGGTCCTCCAGAAAAGCAAACAAGCCAGCGGCAAATCGCTTTAAAAAATGCATTGGCAACTGGATGTGCTTCCGGGAATATAACCGAATGAGCTCTAGAACCGTATAAAGTGTAATTCTCACCAGTTCTCTTTTCCGAGCTCACTGAATGGCATTTGAGTGGCACGGCTCAGTTGGGGTCAGGTTTAGTCTAAACACAAGCTCTACGTTTTTTTTCTCGTTTTTTTTAATAGCGTAATCCTACAGGGCCCACTTCCAGAACATTTCACGAGTCACGTGATTGCTCGCGAGCAAACAACAACCCCGGCAGGACGGAACAAAACTGTTCTGGCACGAGGTCCAGCAAGTACAGAACCGTGCGCGTTTTCTTTGCCGAGATCCTATTTAGCAACAAAAGCATTGAAATGTATCAGCAGCCCACCTCGCCCCCCCCCCCTTCCCTCCCTTGTTTTAATGCATGACGGTCCATGCAGTACTAAAGCTGCGGCACATTTAGGATGTGATGTGTGTGTGTGTGTGTGTGTGAGGTACTACTACTGCCCTTGCCTCCCCTTTTGTAATGAGCATGAAGTAAACACAGCATTATCGGCCATTAATCATGGGCCGCTGGTGTGTGGCTGCTCGTCGCCAGACCCCCCGACCCCCGACAAAGCCAGGTCCCTGTGTGTAAGATCATTATTCAAATTGCATCTCAATTAAGATAAGGAGAAATTACTTTCTCCATCTCGCCTTTGAAGTCCTGCTTTTCCCCCCAGCCGCTCCGCGGCTCGGGAGCGGGCCGTGAAGGCGGCTTTGATCTGGCCATCATGAGACTGTGTGTTCACATGCTGCTTTTCCCCTCAGAAGCCCAGAAGTTCGACCGGCGCTTCAGAAAAAAAAACTGCAAAGAAGTTCTTGTGTTGGATGAGTAAAAATGAGAAGGTGGAAGCGACTTCAAAGCCCTCGGCTGCGGCGGGCAGAGGAAGGCGGAGAGCGGCGCAGCCTGAACTCTTTGTGCCGGTGTGAGAGACGTGACTTCTCGTTCCTCCCACCCGAGCGCTGAGGCGGCGAAATCGAATCTGCTCCCCCGTCGGGCGGGGACCGTGAAGGGGTCAGAGCGAGCGAGCTCCCCTGCCTCCATGGCTCCCCCGGAGGCCGAATCGAGACTGTGTGTGGCTCGGCCGGTGCTGCGAAGCTGGGAGTGGGAGAATCGCGGAGTCTGAGGTGTCACCGAGCGTGGCAGGGCCGGATGATTTATGGCTGTTTTTCTCCCCCTCTCACCCGGGGCATTGTGGGTGTTTTGATAATCCCTGTGCGAGTTCGGATGGGGCGGCAAAGCCGTGCCATCACAGGCCCCTGGCCCGTCTGTCCTGCTGCATGTCCACTGTGGACGTTCAGGAAGTGAGACGTGCTTGTTTCCGGTGTTTGCCACGTTAAACCGTGACACGCGTGGTAGCGGGGCATGGCCCGGGCTGTCACAAGACGGAATGACGGCTGAAATGATGGTAAACAGGAGGCAGGGCCTTGTTTTACCAAACTTCATTATCTGCTACACGAAATACGGGTTTCGTTGTTTTCTGGAACTCACCCCTCCATAAAACACCCACGAAGTGCGACGTGATGCGTCGTTCATCTTTTAAATGAACTTTTTAAATAACGCGCTGACATTAAATCGGTGGAGGAATTTTGACGGTCGTGACGTTTTGCTGGTCTACGGCACAGGTCACAGGTCACAGGTTTGCTGCATCTACCATGAGCATGTTTTCACTTAGGCAACAATGACTCAAATATGCATATGTGGACGAGAACAGAAATTCCTCTGAGGAATAAAACGATTTCATGCGAACCATATTCCGCTCATGCACTAATTGCATTTGCCTCCCCTTCGTTTCCTGGAAGCTGGTTTGCCCACTAAAATGCACCGTTTACACGACAGGTTTGGTTTCGAGCGATTCAGAAATTGCATTGTGGGTGCAGCCGAGCACCGGGCAGTGGTAGCGTGCGGCCGGTGTCCTCGGTTGTGCTGTCATGTGAGCTTCGCGTTTAAAGCTCAGTGAGGCCCAAACGTCCTCACAAACACATGAACACGGAGCACGTCGTGAAGAGGGCGGCTCGGCGGAGAAGACGCCGATTTACGGAATGTAAACGCTCCACCGTTCGGGACCCCACGTCCCTTCATATGAAAAGCTGCATGGCTGGGTCACCTTCCATTCGGGCTGAAGCTGGACTCCCGCTTCACGAAGAGCACGGAAGTGCTCCTAAACTCTGCCAAATGCTCCAATTCGGAAATATTTTAGGCTTCTTTTTTCATACGTGATTCCCTAATTTTCTGGTAGGACTCCCATCGTAAGGACCCTGGCGTTGGACGTGCCGATTACATTGATAAAACAGGATACTCAACGCGCTGAGGTTACCGGTATTGGCCAAATCGAAGCCATATGATGATTATACTTTTGACCATCTGGTCATAATTCCGGTCGAATTATTTAAAACATACATCTCCGCCTCGCTCGCGCTCTCTGGAATATTCTAATCGCTGTGGCTTTTGACTGAATGTTGTTCTTTGTGCTGACTTGGGTTTCTGTTACAATGTCCGGGGTTCACCCCTGCTCACCCACACCATGGCAGTCCCTGTCACTCTGCGTGTGTGTGTGTGTGTGTGTGTGTGTGTGTGTGTGTGTGTGTGTGAGGCATATTCTCTATTTCTCCCGAGATAATGATCAGTCCCGCCACTAGCATAGCAGGAAGTGAGAATTTACCTCCTCGAGGAGAACACTGTAAACACACACACACACACACACACACAGACACACACAGCCTGGCACTGTTTCTTTAGTTTCCTTCCTTTTTTCACATTATACACGCGCAGGAGCTGTGGCGGGTGGGGGAAGCCCTTGTTTCTGTCTGTGCTCTGGTGATTATGTGAAAAGTGACATCATCTGGATTCACTATCCTGTTTACACGGAACGCCACTCCCGTTCCATCAGCACTTAACAAGGTGCACTGCTGCGCTTTTACGCTGATCGTAAATGATATAGTATAATATTGTATTGGTAAAAATTCGTCACGTTGAAATTGGGCATAAGCTGTAAATTGGCGAGACAAGTGACATTGGAAATGTCTCATATATTTTTGGATTTTTGAATATCTGTTTGTGTGTTTGGAAGGGATGTTTCCAAAAAAGAAGTTATCTTCCAACAGCATCAATAATATTTCCTCGACTCTGTCCAGAAACATAAAGCAAGTGGACAGTGGTGATAGTGCTCTTATTGTTCTGTCCCGTCGAATAAACAGGACGGCATTTTCAAATAAATCCGTGGCACGTAAAACGCAGCACATTCCACAAGAGGAGCCAAGCGGCCACCACGCCTCAGCTCGCCTGGTGGGCTCTGCTTTTAATACAGGTCCTGGCTGCAGTGTAGGAATGCACGGCGAAAAGGGGACGAGAGGGACGGGGAGGGAGACTCTAGGTGGCTCTGGTGTCTGGTCGTGGTGGGTCTCCCGAGTCCTCAAAAAACGCGAGGCCAACAGGGAGTCCTCAGAGACGCCCCTGTGCAAACACTGCCTCTGGCGCTGCTGCTCCTTTAGGCCAATTTGCTGTAAGTGTGTATGTGTGTGTGTGTGTGAGAGAGAGAGAGAGAGAGAGAGAGGGAGTGCTATACTGAACAAGACATAGAGTAGTGGGGGGGGGGGGGGGGGGGTCTTCTGTATTTTCTTCCGACAGTCTCTTGGATTGATGGCCACTGGGACACTATGTGTGTGTGTGTGTGTGTGTGTGTGTGTGTGTGTGTGTGTGTGTGTGTAATGTGAGTTGACTGTGTGTATTTAAGGACGCATATTCGACTTTTCAACTTATCACCCATTTTAAACGGACCCCCGCCCCCCGTGATCGCTCTTTCTCCATCTCCGGAGCCCCACCCACCCCTCTCCCAGCGACCACCTGCACCACTGCACCCTTTTCACTTCTTTCTATTTAAGGGACAAGGTTGCGCCTCTAATAAACTGTAGGCTTCTCACACCTTCCCTCTTTATTTAAAATAAAGCCTTCAACAAATCAATAATATAGATCATTAAAAAAAGAATAACAAATACAAATCTATTACTATTTTATTTTAATGAAAAAAAATATGTTTTCTGCTTAGCATTACAAATATTTGTCTAAGAAATCAGACAGAAGCTATTAATCGTGGTTTTACTCCGCAATTAAGTCGTTTCATTACCTCGTTTTTTTGTTTTAAGGATCGATTTCTGATTTTTTTTTTTTTATTTCGCCGTGGAGATGAGGTCAGGAGTTAATAGAATAAAAGCAAAAAATGTTGGTTTCAGGCGGTATTTTAAAAGAGCAGCCCTGTTCCCGAACTGGGAGATTTCATCATTTTACCACGCAGAAATCGAAAATATTATTTTTTAAAAACATTTCATTAGCATTGGGCGTTCGTGTGCATCCTTAAAATATATATTTTTTATCTTTAAGTACAAGTGTACATTTTGCAGCATTTTTAATAGTAGATTTTGAGTGTTAATTGAAACTTATTTAGACTGAAGAACGGTGGAAATGTAAAGCTTGTCGTGCATTAATTACTCGTTTTAATTTATGTATATTATATATTAGTTTTTAATCCTCTGGTAATTAAGACAGAAAAGGGCGGGGTTCGCCTGGGAGAAAAATAAATTCGTAAATTCGGCATGGAGACAACAGAATGTTGTGTGAGACCAGGGCCGAACCACGCGGCGCGTGACGTGCGTGGAATCAGCCCCAGCGCACCAACGCACACACGCACGCACGCTCGCCCGCCCGCGGAAAGGTGTGCTGAAGTGTGCGCCAGTGTTCGCGGGCGCGAGGGTTATCTAGAGGTCGACCGGCCGACCCCACCCACCCCACCACACCCAGAGATCACACTGGCCCTTTCATTCCCTGCGCGCTGCGTGGAGGTGCGCTGCTAATAAAGCTCGAGTCACTTCACCCGCAGAAAGAAAGAAAGAAAGAAAGAAAGAAAGAAAGAAAGAAAGAAAGAAAGAAAGAAAGAAAGAAAGAAAGAAAGAAAGAAAGAAAGAAAGAAATGGAGAGGTACCTGGTTATGTTCAGACAACATCACCGACGTTACGACTTGCGTGTAAAAATGAGCATTACGATGAAATGTAGAAAGAAACTTTTCCCCGAAACCGAAAGCCGGCTGAAGAGGAGAGGAGGAGGAGAGGAGGAGGAGAGGAGAGGAGGAGGAGGAGGGGAGGAGGAGGAGAGGAGGAGAGCCGGACAGAGGCTGCGTCTGTGCGCGTTTTAACTGGAACCAGATGCGCTCTGAGGTCGGGCCTGCGCGCAGCAACGCAGCCCGCCATGCAGGTGCACTCTCTCTCTCTCTCTCTCTCTCTCTCACTCTCTTTCTGTCTCTCTTTCTCTCTCTTACACACACACACACACACACACACAGTGGTGAAATGGAAACGTCCAGACGTTCATTTTATTTCACTTCATGTCTCCGCGCTGCCCTTAAATTATGACATTTCCCAATAAAGTCCCATTTAAAAAAAGAAGAAGGACAGAAAGCGACAGACTTGTTGGACGTGATAATGATATTATGCGCGTCCAAAGCTGAAGCGTCTTAGCGGGAAGTTATGCGTTAAATTTACTCATTACTGAAATAACGCGATCATTAAAAACAGAGGACGTTCGATATAACGTCATCTTCAACAATAATATATGACTATTAAATATTACATGATATTATTATTAAAGAGGTTTCAATCCGTGTCATAATATGTTTAGTTCAGTTTTCATAACAATTTGGTCAAAACATTTTATTATTGTTATTTTTGTTATTATTATTATTATTACTATTATTAATATTTGTTTGTTTTTTGTTTGTTTGTATAACAGGTTTCCCGCCTCCTCAGTACCTCTACACCGTACAGCGTAGAATATTACTATTATTATTGTTTGTTTGTTTTTCCCGCCTCCTCAGTACCTCTACACCTTACAGCGTAGAGTAAAACGTGAGTACAGTAGACCAGAACGTGGGTACAGTGGAGTAGAACGTGAAAACAGTAGAGTAGAACGTGAGTACAGTAGAGTAGAACGTGTGTACAGTAGAGTAAAAAGTGGGTACAGTGGAGTGAAACGTGAGTACAGTGAAGTAAACCGTGGGTACAGTGGAATAAAACGTGTGTACAGTAGAGTAAACCGTGAGAGCAGTTAGAGTAAAACATGAGTACAGTAGAGTAAAAAGTGAGTACAGTGGAGTAAGCCTTGATTACAGTAGAGAAAATCGTGAGTACAGTGGAATTAAACTTGTGTACAGTAAACCGTGAGTACAGTGGAGAAAAACGTGAGAGCAGTTAGAGTAAAACATGACTACAGTAAAGTAAAAAGTGAGTACAGTGGATTAAACCGTGAGTACAGTGGAGTAAACCGTGAGTACAGTGCAGTAAATTGCTGAGGTTGAGTGTGTGTTGTTCCACCATGCTTGAGATGGACAGTATTCGGGATGGTGTAACTACTCTCTCTCTCTGTCTGTCTGTCTGTCTGTCTGTCTCCATCAGTAAACATCAGGCCGCGGGACCTGGTGACTTTATGAAGAGGGAGACTGACAAATGGATTTGATCTTGAACTTCAGCCTCGGGCTCTGCACATTCTCCACTTGTCCCTAAACTCTGGACCTTAAATAAGGCCCCAAAACCCCAAATGCACCAAATATATATTAAGTTTTTTATACTCAGTATCCATACCGGGTTTTTTTTTCTCTAAAACGTTTGTGCATTAAATGATTCTAACCCTCGACTCGAAACCAAATGAAACCCGACGCGTGACGTGATCATAAAATAATTCCACGTCACGTCTCTGGACTGCCGGTTGCCACGGTCCGCGGCGGGAAATGGCGGAACGACGCACCACTAATTAACGCGAATTAACAATTCCCAGGGCGCGGACGAGAAGAATCGAAAATGCAATATTTTTTTTAAAGGAATTTAATTTTTTTTTGCATATAAGACTGTTCAAGTAGAGGTTGCCATGTTGGTTTAAAAAAACAATCCAACTAAAATATTATTTTTTATCATTATTATTATTATTCGTTTTATTTGCTCTGGGACGTGACG
This sequence comes from Denticeps clupeoides, assembly GCF_900700375.1. NCBI lineage: Eukaryota > Metazoa > Chordata > Actinopteri > Clupeiformes > Denticipitidae > Denticeps > Denticeps clupeoides. Next base: position 6,183,427 of record NC_041710.1, on the reverse strand, counting down.
TAAAAAAACACTGATAATTACGGCCTGTTTATTCGTCTGAATTCTCGTGAAAGCCGCCATGATGCAGGTGGGACTTCACGGTGTGTGTGGAGGGGGGGGTGCAGCTCGACAAAAATCTCTGAAAACAAAACGACAAACGCGAAAAGAATCAATCCCTCTCCGCGCCTTCGCCATCCTCGTCCTCGGCGAGATCTCAGGCCGCTGACCCCGCGTCCCCCCCTTCTTTTTTATTCTTTCCTGACCCTGTCCGCCATCCATCTCCCCGTCTAACGCCACGCCACTTTATTAATGAGGAGAGGATCGACGTGAATAAAGCTGCTGATGACCGAAGTTGGCACCGACATCATAAGCACAGAGCAGGTCGGACAAAACACGCCACGCAGGGACAAAAAAAGGAACGGGTTCAAATGGCCTGAAACCATGTATTATTTCTCCACTCGTCAAGCAGCGACCCGGTTCGGTCCATTTAGGACCAAATTAGGCGAAGTAAGCAGGACCAACGGCAGGCCGTCCTGATCCTCATCATCATACACGTTATTCATCATAAGAGCGGGAAATAGGTTTTACTTTGTGGCAGTGGAAGTGAGAGATTTTTATTTTTAATAAAAGTAAAGTATAAATCGAAACGCAATGAGACGGCAGACTGCGGCCTGGGAGAGCATGTTTGTATTAATATTATTTCTTAAAGAAAAATATAAAGGTATTTCTCCGTCAAACAAGAAACTTCCATTGCCTAAAAATCTATATTTTTTTTTAAATGGCGATCAGAGCGACTGCAGGTTTGTGTCCCTGAATCACAAAACACAAGACGAAATGTATTCCTGACGAATTGCGTCAGATTTAAATACACGAAATTCGGGATGATGTTCAAACGCTGCAGGAGCGTCAGCGGCACGTACGGAATGCCACGTCGGTACACACACACACACACACACACACACACAAACACACACAAACACACGTGCCCCTGCACAACAACCGTGGTCACCGGCCACCAAACGCGCGACAAGCGACGCGACTTTCAGCCAGTGTGTGTGTGTGTGTGTGTGTGTGTGTGCTCTGCCGGCCTGTTGACAGAATCATTAATGTTAATTCAAGAGAAAATATTGCAAAAAAAAAAAAATACTATATATATATGCATATATTTTTGTAAAATGTTTATACGTATTGTCGTTACTATTTTTAAACACTCAGTAATCGAATTTGCATAATCAGATTTCCGCAGGAAGTCGGTACTGCAGCGCCGACGCGACGCGTTGTTTTCCCACAACAAGGGAAATATTAATTAGGCTTAATTAGCGACGTCGTGACGCAGCACGTCGGGCGGACGCGACTACCGAACCCCGGCGGGGCTCGAGTCTGCCGGAATAATGTCGGACGGTGTCGAAATTCTGCCAATTCGAACCCTTTCCCTTTTCCCTCTGTCTCTGTTTGTCGCGTTCAGGTTCCTCTAAACAAACCAGGCGCAGGTCTAACTCCAAGAAAATGGTCATTTATTAAAGAAACAATGCACTTCTTCCAGAATACTTTTTTTTTTTTCAACAAAAGGAGAAAAATTCGAAAGATTACGGCGATATACAAGTTACGTTCCTTGCTATAGCGGAACGCGGCTGAACAGTTAAGGCAGTTCCATTTTTAGAAACACTTTTTCTCGGTGTTTGGTCCTCAAGATCCGACTACAATTTAGAAATAAATTACTATATGCAATTTACAGGTAATAACAAGTCCACGGACGTATGGCGTTACTTTACTTTAACATAGAGCTCAGGGAGGAACAAAATAAAATAAAATTTAAAAAAGCAAAAACCAAAAGAACGACTTACGTGTTATTTTGCAGTAACACTGTCCTTTACAAACCAAGCTCATGTGTGTGTTTTTCTCACTCTCGTGTGTGTTCTGTTTCGTTTAGTCCATGGGTTGGGTGGGTGTGACGCTTCTCTGGGTTTTTTTTTTTTTTACTGAAGAATATTTTAAAAAAAGAAGAAGAAGAAAACAGAAGGGGCAAAAAAAATAATAAAGGATTTTAAAAATATATATATATATTTTGGTCAGAACTTGCTGCAGTCGTAGACGAAAGCCCCGGATGTGCGGTAAATGGACTGGCCCGGGGGGAACGACATTTGACAGCTGCTGTTATTCCCGTTCACCGGAGAGTTGTTCAGGCCGATCCGCTGCGACTCGAACATCTCCCGCACCGAGTGGAAGTTCTGCTGCTGCCCGGGGTAGGCGGCCCCGAGGTGGCCCAGGTCCCCGGCCTGGTTCAGGTACCACGAAGCCAGGCGCCCTTGGTGCGGATGGTGGCCCTCCTGGTTGCCGTGGCCGAGCGAGGAGGACGTGGTCGTGGTGATGGAGTAGTCGGGCAGAGACTCGTCCACCGTGGTGGCGGACCTGTCCCCCGCGTAAAGGCTCATGGCCTGCATGTTACAATGGTAGGTCGCGTTGGAGGTAGTGGAGATGGAGTTCTGGCTGCACGGCGAGCTGTACACGGACGTCTGGTTGGGCGAGTAGCTGAGGGACAGGGACGGGGTGATGCCCGTCCTGGACGAGGCGATGAGCTCGCCGGCTCCTTGCGGGGATCCGCGGAGGGAGGTCATGATGTTGTCCACGCTGAAGCCCTGCTGCTGCTGCTGCTGGTGCTGCTGGTGCTGCTGCTGGTGGTGCTGCTGGTGCTGGTGGTCCGAGCTGTCCAGGGCGACGGAGCGGTTGGACGGGACGCTGTGCGGGCTGCCGCTGGACGCGCTGCCGCTGCTGTCGGGGCTCTCGATCTTGGGCACCGCGCCGAGGGCGGGCGAGGCGGCCTGCGGCGGCGTCGCCGTGCCGTTCTCCGTCTTGATGTCCTGGATGCGCACCGGCTGCGCGCCCGGAGCGCCCGGCTCCTGCTCCCGGCCCGGCGGCTGCGTCTGCGCCTGCGGCGGCTGCGCCTGCGGCGGCTGCGCCTGCGGCGCCTGGCGGCCCGACGCCTCCTTGGTCTGCCGGTCCTCTTTGTCCTTCAGCGCGTCCTTCTTTTTAAAGCGCCGCCGCCTCCTCAGGAAGCTGCCGTTCTCGAACATGTTGTACGAGTCCGGGTCCAGGGTCCAGTAGCTGCCCTTCCCGGGCTTCTTGTCGTCGCGGGGCACCTTCACGAAGCACTCGTTCAGCGACAAGTTGTGCCTGATGCTGTTCTGCCAGCCCTGCTTGTTGTCCCGGTAGAAGGGGAACCTCTCCATGATGAACTGGTAAATCCCGTTCAGGGTCACCTTCTTGTCCGGGGAGTTCTGGATGGCCATGGTGATGAGCGCGATGTAGCTGTACGGCGGCTTCACCATGTCCTTGGGCTGCGGCTGCGGCGTGTACGGTCCGTACGCCCGGGCCATGCTGGCGGGGTACTGGTCGTGGGCCGCGTGGGAGTACATGCTCATGGGCGCCGGCATGCCCGCGTAGCCCCCGCCGGCGGCGGCGGCGGCGCGGTAGTAGCCCTGCTCGCCGCCGATGTAGGGCACGACGCCCAGGGAGTTGGGGCTGGAGACGGAGTATCGCGCCTGCATGTCTGCTGGAGAGGGGTCGGGGCGACGCGGCTTTTCCGTGCTGCGCGGGGTCCGCGTCAGATTACGCGCTCGGCTTGACGCAAAGTCGCCCTGCTCCGCTCGGCCGAAGCGCGCATTTGGAAAAAGTCGCGAACTCTGCGCGACCAGAGGGGCTTTTTTTTCCCTCCTGCGCACCTCGTTTCTCTCTCTCTCTCTCTCTCTCTCTCTCCCCCTCCCTGCTTTTCCTCCCTCCTTCCTCCTCCTCCGGCCGGGCTCCTCCCCCCGAACGCGCGCGCGCGCGCGCGCACCGTCCAATGGGAGGGCGCGCAACGCGGGAGCGAGCGGCCGGGCGACGCTTTCGGGTCCCGGCCACACACGCGGCCTCGGAGGCTCGGACCGGTCCCCCTTCCACGAGGTCCACCCCGTCACGCACTAAAAAAAAAATGCAATAAATAAAAACACTCACACGCAAATATATAAAAAATAATAATAAGATGGAGAAAGCACGCGTGGAATGAAGCGATGGCTATTTATATTTTTAAAAGATAAAGTATTCGACAATTAATTTTTTTTTTCTTTTTTCCTGTCGTTTCGATGTGACACAGGAGCTGATTCCACGGAACAAATGGTCCGGAATGACATCAAACCCGCTCGGGCTCGTAAGCGCTCCGGCAACGTTTGGCGAACGTTTTGCATAAAGCGGCCGACTGAGCAAAAATAATAATCAGCGTAACGACGCGCATCTCGCACCTCCATTACAGGCCCATCTGCTCCCCGACGCTTCCTTTACTAACGCGACCGGCCGCGATCGGCGGGGCCGAAGGTGCGAAAGTTTGCCCCCGAGTGCGAATCGGACCTGGAACCAAACGGAGCGGCGGCCAAACTCCCGCCATGTGTCGCTGGCGATGAGGCGAGGTGACAAGGTCCCAATAAAAAAAGGCGACCGACCAGCAGATAGCGCAGGAATATTCATCAAGGTGTATTTTACACCCTCGGGCCCTATTTTACACACACTTTTATATCGACATTGTATCGACATTTTTTTTTTGATGAATTTTTTTCTTTACTGGTCACGCAGTGATATAATAATCCGACTTTTTTTTTTTTTAGTTCGGTAACTTGAGATGTCAACGGCGAGGATAAAGTATAAAATATACTCCTGGAGGGGGGACCCGGGCATGAACTTTTTCCCGCGCCTCGGGCTGTTTACGCGATTCTTACCCGCCCCACAGATCTGGCCACCCAGAGTTTCGTTTTTATTCCAAATCTCCAGTTAATAACGACACCAAATACTAATATGGATTGGGATTGTGACGATGGCGAGACGTGGAATCTGTAGAATAAAAAGTTTTAGGTTTTCACGGGTTTATCTTGTTTTCCCAACTGAATGAACGGAGAAATAAAAATGGTCTTTTTCCTTTAGTCAGAAATTCAACATGAAACCAAAATGTGCAGACGATTCAATATTATTTAAAAATACCTTTTATTTTAATTTCATATTTCTCGTTTTGATTGTGATGTCCAGTTTTTTCGAACTCGTTCACACTCTCACGAATTCACTCCTTGATGGATGTGCGTGAGATGAGAATAATCGACGTAAATGTAAAAAAAAAAGCGGCTGTGAGCGTCCTTCCTCTCTCCCTCGCCCTCTTTTCTTCTGAGGAAAGGACAAAGCCGAGATGTTTATCCCGTCCTCACCAAACCGTTAACCTCGTACGCCTTTGAAAAAAAATAACTATTCTGATTCATTCCTTTTATTAGAAAATGTATTTCAACTCATTAAATTATTTGTTATTATTGTTATAATGTCGGATAGATAAACCAATAACCACGAACAAATGTTTGTGATGAAATAAAAATAGAAGCGCGCCCGACGTTAATTTGTCATTAATAAGTGTAATAATTACAGTGATCCAGATCTGAAACTAAAGCACCCGTTCGTGCTTTTCTCGCCGTTTTTAAGTCCTGCGTCCGTGGGTAACGGAGGACGCGTAGGCAGCACCCTGGTTATCGATCTGCGTGTATTGTTATCGGATTAAAACCGTGACATTTCGAATAAAAGCGCTTGACAGATTTTATAAAGCCACCTGCGGAGCGGGAGCCGAGCGTCTTTAAAGCGCGCAGCGCCCTCTCCCGATTTTAAACCAGAAATAAACCGAAGACGTGGTCGGGGGTGGATTTACGGTGCAGGTAGAAAAAAAAGAGAAAAACGATATCAAGATTAAAAAATTCCCCCCAAAAATGATTCGGTTGAATTTTATTTTCAGTCATTTTCATAGACAAAGCGAGAATTTTTCGAATGATTCGATGTTGTTTAATATCCGTGGACCGGAATAACGGTTTATGTGTATTTCTAAATTCATAAATACATGGAAAATAATAATATAGTAATGCCTAGTCGGGATTTTCTCTTGTAAATTTAACAAACCGAACTGACTAGATGCCGCTGTCCACTTCACTTTTTTTTATGTCGTTCTGTACGGTTTTATTGATCGTGTCGGTTGTGATCCGTCCTTCGCATTCGCTCGTTGACGATAAAAGCGACTTTTTTCAATCGGCTGATGCAAGCACAGACCAACACGAGGTGTGTACGAACAGAACGGTGAACCCCCTCCCCACGTGGGCACCGGCGGGGCTCTTATTCGATTTCATCGAATTCGTCGGTCGTCAGTTTGAAGCCCTCGTCTGTCTGCAGCATCTGAAAAGTTCGTGATGGTTGCTGTACGCGCTGCACGCACCATCCCGGTACCGTTAATGAGGCCCGTGGATCTTTTCCACGCCGCCTAATGGCGGCCCATTAAGGCAAAGTGGATAATAGTGGAAAATTGTCCTGCACCTGCACTAATACGCAGCAGAACGTTCCAGAAAAGCCCGTTCACCACACTCATACAGGAACGGTCATAATAACATAATAACTTGTAATAATATATAATATTCTTTTTTTTAATCATTGAAAGTTTCGGACTTTGAAGAGGAACCACGTTGTTAAAAGAACTTGTAATCCGTTGCAACGGACTTTAAAAGTAGGTACATTTTTAAAGATTGATTTCCATTTTAAAGTTGGCAGCATTTGGTGGAATCCGATCGGGAAGCGGTTATGATATATGATATGATCATATCTTTCATAAATCTGCAACATTTCCGCCGCGAAGCCATCTCCTGCTCGGCATCCTGCCGGTTTTCTGGGGGGAACCTCAGCTGAGGAACCCCCCTGACCACCGAGGAAGGGTGCTACCGCCACCTAGTGGAGGGAAGTGGAGAACGTCCCCTATTCTAACCCGGGGGACCACGCAGGGAAAACGAATTAATCTCCCCGACGACCTCGCTCTGATTTTTAACAGCATTTTTCATATATGATTTAAAGGAATAACACATTCTGACTCCAGGCGTGTAAAGAAGTTGCTCTTCATCACGATCCGATATCAATGGAGAGAAGAGTGGTAGTAGCCTTGTGGTTAACGCACTCGCCTATGAACCAAAAGACCCAGGTTCAAACCCCACTTACTTCATTGTGTCCCTGAGCAAGACACTTAACCCTAAAACTGCTCAACGGGGGGACTGTCCCTGTCACCACTGATTGTAAGTCGCTCTAGATAAGGTAAATGTAAATGAGAGAGTAGTTGAAATCTTGGACTTGTCATTCTTCAAGGTATCCTTTTTTATGTGTAAATTGTTAGTATTTTTGTCCTGTTTTTTTGTATCGCTACAGCTGTTATACGTAGTCAACACTAAATCCACAAATCTTGAAATGTTTTATTTAAAGCAGCTGACAATATTACTGATATATCAGTAAATATCGTGGTGGGTTCACGTCTCAACCGTCTTTCGGCCGAACTCGCCATTTGCATCAACTTCAGTGTGCAGCAAAGTCCACTTAAAGTCCACTTTATACCGAACGCTTGAAATAATGTCTGTCGTTCCATGTATTTGACTCTTAATTAAACAAAAGGACCAAAGATCATCTGCAGGAGTTCCGGAGTTAAATAGAATGATCGTTTCTGGGCTCTCTTTTTGCGGCGCTGGTTACGGGGAACGCGTGTGAGGGAGATGCGGTCCTGGAGCGCCCTCTGGTGGTAAGCAGTGGATGGCACCAGAAGGTCAGGTCCTGGTGGCGCTGCAGCGTTTTTCATGTGTATAATGAACGGAGATGATAATCACTGGTGCAAATGTATGCATGGCACAACAAAGCAGCAATACATTTTAGAAATATATATTTTTTTTGCATAAAAAAACATGAAATGGGTTCGGATAGAAAAATTATGAAAAGAATATGAACTCTTTATTGGCCACGTTTGAAATAATTGACCCTAATTGATGACCCTAAACTTGTAGTATTGTATAGACCGCTGTGAGCTCCTGAGATATACCAGGCCTTACACAAAATGCATTCTGTACCAAGGAACCGATTCAAACATTTTGCGGCATGATGTCTACAGAAAAAAAATTCTGTCCATTTAAATGATTGCTAATTGATTTTTTTGTGTATTTTGTGTATTTAGTGTTGTGAGTTTCTCCTTTCTGCATTACCTCAGTTGTAATTTTGCACTAAGACTCATTAAGCTCATGTGCACACTAAGCTCTTTGTACATTTGCGCATCATACTGCAATTGCCTGGTAACTGTATTACAGTATTTATTTATATCTGCCCAACACTTTAGTCCTCACCAACTTTTTTATCTCATTTATATTAAACTTAACCAAAGTCGGCATTTGTATGTGGACAGCAAAGAAAGAATTTCATTGTTCAGAATTTTTTTATTTTTAAACATGACAATAAACTCTTTGAAATTATGGCTCATGTCTTGTGTGTGTTGACTTTGCATGTTCGCACAGTTTGTGTTCCACTGATACAGTAACCACAGTTAATCGCTTTCTGCCCTGTGATATATTGTGAAAAAGCACATAAAAGTGCCAATAAAAACATATGGACATTGTAGACACACGTGTGTACCACACACGCTGCATCTGTAAAGGAATCTACACACCACTTACATACACTCTTCACCCTCTCACCATCCAGTAAAAGGTTCCAAAACATTGGGGCCATCACTGCCTTTCACAGGCCATTTATCAATGACGCCCTTATACTGCAATTTATCAGACGCCCTTATCAAGAGCAACTTACTATCAGTATTTACAGGGACAGCCCCCCCCGGAGACACTCAGGGTCAAGTGTCTTGCTCAGGGACACAATGGTAGTAAGCGGGGATGGAACCTTTTGAACAGCAGTATCTTTGCGCAATTTTTTCTTGGCACCTTTCACTGCACACATTGCACCCGTTTAGAACTGTTTTGTTTGCCGCCTGACGATGTTGTACTCTATGACAGTCCGTAACTTAGTTGAAATGTTCCAGAGGAACATGTCTAACCTGTATCAAGCATGAAATGACTTACTACCCCCTGTAGTAAGAGTCGAGTGGCACAAACGTTTGGAGGGTAGGTGATCCGAGGCTGCGTTTCATTTGGCCGCTTCAAAGTCAGTCCCGGGAAACCCCGGACATTCCCCCCATTGCAGAGGTGAAAAAATTCAGGGCATGTACGCTAGGTGAACTGAATTGTCCAATGGTATGAGCATATGAGTGAATGGTGTGTGTGTGTGTGTGTGTGTGTGTGTGTGTGTGTGTGTGCCCAGTGGTTGGTTGGTGTCCTGGGATGGGCTCCAGCATCCAGCAACACCTGTGGACAGTGAGTGATTGATTGAGTGAGTCGGTGAGTGAGTCGGTGAGTCATCAAGTCAGTTCTTTTCAGGTAGAGCAGGAACTGAATCTGTTCAGTTCCCTGTGCCGCTGAATACGGAATTTCCTGTCGGACAGTCACCCGGTGGCTCTGTTACACTGACAGCAACAGATTCCCCTTCTACTCAGGACGTCCCACCCAGGCCTGCAAATCATAAAGCTAAACCCTGGAGCAGGAGGCCTTTCAAGCCCAACCCAGAGCTAGTTTCCGCTGCCCCATCTATCTATGGGTGGTAGTAGCCTGGTGGGTAACCAGAAGACCCAGGTTCAAATCCCACTTACTACCATTGTGTCCCTGAGCAAGACACTTAACCCTAAGTTGCTCCAGGGCGGACTGTCCCTGTAGCTACTGAATGTAAATCGCTCTGATAAATGCTGTAAATGTCAATGTTTGATTTTTTAGCATGTTTGCATTTTTTTTATTCATCAAAGTCTTTTTTTTTCTAATTATAATGAAATTATAGTTGTGTGTTTCTTAAAAAAAAAAATTACATTTACACAAAATGGATTGTTTCTAAGGAAATTACACACAAAATGCTAAACAAGCTCAAGCAACAGAAATCAGAACACCATGTGGTAAGACCACAGAAATACTCTACAATGTTTATTTTCTTATACTAGCATTATACAAATTTTCTTATACTAGCATTATCTATAAAAAACACAATTGTCATTTAATTTTGTGCAACATTATTCATGTTCTATAATAATCAAACACTACTGCTGTACAAAGTACACAAAACATGTACATTTTATTTTCCTCATTTATTTTATGTACATTTTATTTTCCACATTTATTTTCCTATTGAGTAAAAGTATTTGCCATAAAATTTACTTGGGTATTAAAAGTAAAACTACAGTGATTTATTGTGGCTCTATCTTCTAATTTTAATTTACTGCTTGAATCAATTAAATTTAGGTCAAAGGAATTTCTCACTTCTGACATCAATTTTTAATGGAATTAATTACCCTGCCACTGATAAGTATTAAAATGATGATATATTTACATTTTTGACATTTATCAGACGCCATTCTCCAGAACACTCAGGGTTAACTGTCTTGCTCAAGAACTGTGGCTTCAGACCATGTTACTAAATACTTTAGTATAGTACAGTTGCCCAAAAATCTACTTACGTACAACGAATTACATTTAATATGTTACTGTCCACGACTGTCAAACGCACCCAATATCACATGTAAAGATGTCCAGGGTCATGAAAGTACTGCTGTGGATTAATCTAAATCCTGTAGGCCTAAGGATCAGTGGGGTGAATACAGGAGTAAAGGACTATACAAGATGTGATGGTCACAGACATGACAGTCTCTACAGTGTCTCTGCACAGTCTCACTATTAAAATTCTCTTTCTGATTGTGACATGCAATGAAATAACACTAGTAAACACAAACTTGCATGAATTCCACCCTGAACCACGCCCAGTGTTCCAACCAATATGGCGGCGCAATAGTAGCTCGGACTGCTGGGGAGAGCAGGCCTTCAGGCCCCAGTGTCGCCTGATGCTGATGCCCAAGGAGAAAATAGAAGCATGGGAAATGGGCGGGGGTCCGTGCTAGGCTAAGGGCTAATCCTAGTAGGCCGGCTCTGACAGAATTCCACACACCGACATTCAGCTAGACAGGCTTAATGCATTTTGTGCCGACAGGAATGCAGGGCTGTGCGGTAACAACACGGAATGGTACAAAAACGCTGTTTTAATCTCTAGCTACTGTTCATCGCTGGTGGAGTTTGTGACTGTGAGATGCAGACCTTTTAATCTAATCTTTAATCTGGGAGTTCTTGATAGGAGTGTACAATCCACCCGGCGCTTATTCGAAGGAGGTGCTCTGAAGAGTTTTTAAATATTAGCTACTGGCGATCTGCAGAATGTACACCTTGATGGACTGTTGGTTGTCACCAGAGATTTAAACCATGCAAATTTAAAACCACTTCTCCTTAAATTCCATCAAAATATGGACTTTATCCATTCGCCGGTGCGTATTGGGCCATCTTGGCCAATTTGACCACATCACTGTTATGCCAATTCCAGCATACAGACAGCTCCTCTGCATGCACAAAACCGGTTCTGGAGCAGTTGAGAACCTCGTCAGCAGGAGCCATTTCTGCTCTTCAAGACTACTTCGAGTGCACTGACTGGCAAATGTTTAGGGAGGGTGCACCCAACAGCGACAACACTACAACAGGGTGGTAGTAGCCCAGTGGGTAACACACTTGCCTGTAAACCAAAAGACCCAGGCTCAAAACCTACTTACTACCATCGTGTCCACAAGACACTTAACCCTAAGTGTCTCCAGGGGGACTATCCCTGTCACTACGCTAGAGTCGCTCTAGATAAGGACGTCTGATAAAGGCTATAAATGTATACTTAGTGAGCATGACGGGCACCCGGGGAGCAGTGTGTGGGGATGGGGCTTTGCTCAGTGGCACCTTAGCGGAACGAGATTCGAACCGGCAACCTTCTGATTACGGGGCCGCTTCCTTAACCGCTAGGCCATCACTGCCACTACTTCACATCCCTGCCAGAAGCTGTGGATCCCTGCAGAGGTACATGCTGGTGTCTTCCTCTTGTAAGTCGCTTTGGATAAAAGCGTCTGGTAAGTAAATTAAAGTAAAGTAAAGTAAAGGTACATGATCTGCTCAAAGCTCGAGACTCCCCCTTCAGAAAGGGTGACAAGATGGCCCTAAGAACAGCAAGGGCCTAACTCAAGCAGATTGTCTCTTTCAGGCCATCACAAACTACAGGACTAAAATCTCTGCCTGTGACCGGGACCCCTCCCTACCAGATGCGCTGAATGACTTCTACATACGATTCGACAAACAGAACGACGTGACTGCGAGGAAATCCAACCCTCCTTCCATCAGGTGCTGTGTCTAACAACGGAGGACGTGAGAGTTGCAGAGTTAACTCACAAAAGGCTGCTGGACCAGACAAAATCCCTGGAAGATGCTCAGAGAATGTGCAGACCAGCTGGCGGATGTTTTCACCGACATCTTCAACATCTCACTGATCACCACCATCGTGCTCGTCCCTAAGAGGTCTTCAGTGTCGTGTCTCAGTGACTACCATCCCATTGCACTTAGACGCATCATGATGGAGCGCTTTCGAGAGGCTGGTCATGAAACATATGAAGACCCTACCGCCCTCCACCCTGCACCCTCTGCAGTTCACCTATCATCCAAACCATGGCCACCACCCTGCATCTGATCCTCACCCACCTGGACAATAAGGACACATATGCACGAATGCTGTTCATAGACTTCAGTTCAGCATTTAACACCATCCTTCTCCAGCACCTGGTCGAGAAGCTGAGTTTTCTGGGCCTGAACACCTCCCTCTGCAACTGTTTCTGAATGTGGACTAAACTAAAGAGATGATTGTTGACTTCAGAAGAGAACGGAGGGACGGATCTTGTGTGGAGATTGTCAAGTTGTGTGGAGATATCAAAGTTCCTCTGTGTTCATCTAGAGGAGAACCTCTCTTGGACACTCAACACCAACTGAACAGTCAAGAAGCCAAGCATCTTTACTTCCTGCAGAGGCTGAGGAAAACCCATCTCCCACCACCCTACCTCACCACCTTCTATAGAGGGACTGTTGAGAGCATTCTGACCAGGTGCATGACTGTCTGGTTCAGGAACCGTATCTGACCGCAAGACTTTACAGTGGACAGTGACGACAGCTGAGAAGATCATCGTAGTCTCTCTTCTCTTCCCACAACACACGTTGCACCAGCAAAGCCACCAGCATTGTGAAGAACTCTACACACCTCTCACATGTACTCTTCAACCTCCTGCCATCTGAAAAAAGGAATCAAAGGTACCGGACCTGCCAGACTCTGCAACAGCTTCATCCAACAAGCCATCAGACAACTGAACACTCAGGGACTTTCCACTTTGAACATACACACACTCGCACTACCTCTGTTACATTGAGTACTATTATCTATTATTTCACAGTTCCATTTGACACAGCAGTATTTGCGCTATTTTTACATTGCACATTTATTATTCCTCATTATTCACTAGTTTAGCATTGTTGTCTAGATTTTTTTTCTTAAACACTGCCCGTGTCCCCTGTTTGCACTTGATGTAGCCCAGTTTGTATGTGTTGCACACATGCACTTTATGTCAGTGTGTAAAATGTAGCACCAGGTTCCGGAGAAACTCTGTTTCGATTCACTATGTACTGTCTAACATGTATACAGCTGAAATGACAAAAAAGCTCAACTCAACATGGACGCCTTTTAAACTGGGTGAGGATTCCTCACTGATCTCACCGTGGTCAACTGGGCCATTTCTTGGGGGTGATCAGTGACAACAGGATGAATGCACAGGTACAAAGCCAAAAATAAACCCTCCTAGCTCAAACCCCTCTCAGATCCTCCAGCACTGCTCCACTGGTCCTGTCATCACTAAGAGATTTTTTTAAATGAATGACTGAGTGATTGGAAGTTCAAACCCTACTTACTACTATTGTGTAAGACCCGAGCAAGGCACTTAACCCTGAGTGTCTCCAGGGGGACTGTCCTTGTAACTACTGATTGTAAGTCGCTCTGAACAAGGGCAACTGCTAAATGCCAAAAATGTAAATGCAAAAATTTTAACGAAGTGTAGAGACACATATAATATAAAAACCAACAACTGATAAAAGAATTTATGATATTTTTTTTGTTCTGTCACACAGGCTTATGTAAATCAAGTTTACTGTTCTCACACTTGATTCACTTGGGTGGTATTAGTGGGTAACACACTCACCTATGAACCAGAAGACCCAGGTTCAAATCCCACTTACTATCATTGTGTGAGCAAGACACTTAACCCTAAGTTGCTCCAGGGGGACTGTCCCTGTAACTACTGATTGTAAGTCACTCTGAATAAAGGCGTCTGATAGATGCTGTAAACGTAAATTCTAATAAATGATGTTCATTAGTTTAGATGCTAAATTACCTTTGAGAAGAGCAAGATCTTTTTTAATCATCACATAAATGGAAATGATCAAAATGTAAAATTAGTAACATTTGTGATTATTAGCAACATGCAAATGCACAAACCCTGTTAATTTCCACCTAAGAGCAGTATGTACATGTGTGCCATACTTGTTTAGGAAACAGGGTAAAATCATTATCCAATCACTTGTAATCACAGTCTATTATAAAACTAGAATCTGCTTAAAGATATGTTATATTCAGACATAATTATAAATTATAGCATTTTTTACACCATCTTGATGGTTAAGTCATAGCATCTCCAAAACTGCAGCTCTTGATGATGTGGTAGGGACCACATCACGTAGTCCAAGGGATGCTGGTTCTGATAGAGGGCGGACATGCAGCCAGTGTGGTGCTTTGGTCAGTATTCTGCATGGTACCTTTTCAACAGTTTTACATGAATTGACCTATAAAGGACCTGACTTCGAAGAGAACTGGAAGTTTTGCCGAGAGATCTCCCATTTCATTGTTTTAGGTTATTAAATAATACATTTGCTATTGCTATTAATATTACAATGATCTCATAACAATGATTTCAGTATATTCATGCATAACAGTGAAAAAAAGTTTTGTTGTGGTGATGTGTGGCGATGGTGTACTGCAAACTTTGAAAACTGAAAAGCAAAATTAGGTGAAGTAATTAAAATTTGATGATGATGATGATGATGATGATAGTGTTTATTGCTGTTGGAATGTTGCCTAAACAGATATTTAATGTGAATGCTCATCGCCAGCTCCTACATAGCATACTTTAAATGCATAGAAGGTAAAGTGTAAAGGTAGGTTTTAAAATGTTACATTTTCTTGTTCAACATCAGGGCCGGCTGTAGACAGGCACATATGAGGAGGCAGAAGAAAATGAAAAGGACACATGGTGGTGACAGAGGAAATGGGTTGGGTGGGGGTGCTCTGGATTACTGTTTTTTTTTTATATGTAATTGGATTGCTCTTTGTTAGGCCTCTTCCCTAATACCTGTCCAACTTGGGTGTTCCAGAAGGCTGTGCTTCTGATGATTTCACTCTTAGGGTCACTGTGACAAACCCCCTGATCACAATAAGGTGGCAATTCCTTAGGGGAAAAGTGAAATATAAAAAAGCAAAAAACCTAATAATTATTCCTCATCAGATCATAACAATTAAAAACATCACATTTACCTTAATTGGATTACTAATATAAAATATATTCTAACCCAACAATAACACTTCTATCTATTGCAAATATTAACAAAATAAAAAAAATAAAAAAATTATATTACTTTAACAAAATATCAATAAGCTTTACTAAAATCACTGTGATTACATGAGTATATGAAAGCAGCACGCAGTTGAGTGCAGAGTCGAAAGCCGGGGCAGGGGGGGCGGGGCTTTGTGTCAGGGTTTGACAGACGCAGGTCCTCCAGTCGGAACAATGCAGCAGACATGATCACAGTGATGCTTGTGGGATCCCCCACTCAGAGTCAGCCTGTGGCATACGCATCATAGGCAAATGTTAAGGGCGCCAACTATCCGGTGGGGCGCCACAAACGGAGGAAGAAAAAAAATGTTAATGTGTCTTAATAGTAAAAGAAGCCAAGACAACATTAATTTACCTGCTTATCTATCAAGTTGCAGTAGAAGTAATAATAAAGATAATAACTAACTTTGCGACAATGGCCTAGTAGTCCCTCACTGTGAAAAAACAGCCAATCAGAAATAGCATTATTGTATCTGGGGAAAATGCAACACAATCACCAATAAGAAAACGCATCCTGGAATGCTTCCAGTCATTCTGCAACTTGCAAGGAAATCTTCCGGAAATTTTGTTGACCCCATTTCAATGTCTGTAGCATAAACTTTTAAAGCCTATTCACAGGACACCTGTTCAGTAGTCTTGGTCATATTTCGTTGTCACAAGATGAGTGACATATTCTCACATTATAATCATCTCTCTCTCCAAATAGGCTAAATCATTTTATTGAATTGTATGTGCCATGTATAAAATCTTTTCTTCCACAAGTCTGAGCAATTAACAACAATAACAACAACACTGATAATAAAATTATTAATGAAACAACCCCATTCCTTATTAGGGGTCAGAGGGGACACAGGGCGGCGGCAAGGTGGTGGTGGTGGAGTTTAGTGGAATATCACTCTTACCTGTCTTCAAAACTTGCTAGCCCTCCATTTAATTAGTCTTTACCTGCTACTCGTGGGGATGGTCATTTTTTTGATGTGTCAACAAGCTAAACTAATAATTTTTTTTTTTGGTATTTTTTCCTAATAATCTAAAATTTGAAATTGGTTTATATAAATAAAAGAATTTCTTAGACAAAGCTATTCAGTTTTTTGTGAGTAGAGTATACACAGTGAAATCTCCACACACATAGCAGGGAGACAAGGATTGAGGTGAAACCCATCATCTCATTTGGGCCTTTTCCAGTGGGTTTTTTCAGACTTTACTGTAGTAAATCTCGTTTGTGGGTAATTAATATTTTTCTTTCTACTCTTCTTGAAGTTAAATTTATGGGTGCAAGATGTTTGTAAAAAAAAACTGTAAAGTAAAAAAAACTGTAAAGTAAAAAAAACTCCAAGTAAACAATACCAATTTAGTTGTGATTACTTACTTCTTTTAACATGGCGGCAGTCCATCAATCTCAATGTATTTTGCAATTGAAATGGCATTGACCTTAACTTAAATTTTTTATTTAACTCCATGTATTTCACTGCGCTAAATTTCCAATATGGACTGGTAAGCAAAATGCGGTTAAAAGAGATTAAGAGAGTCCAGCATGAGTGTACTGTTTGCAACTGTTACCATCCATGTTCTGTCACAACTTAGTTCTGTTATGTACGTTTTGATAGTTGATAGCGTATGGTAGCAGCAAATCTACGAGCAGCAAATTTACGAGTTGCACTCCCACACAGAGACCACACAACAAGCTGCAAAGCCAGAAAGTCACTAAAAGGCAGTGGCTAACAGACTTAAACCTTCACAGATAATAATCTACTAAGAGAATAACAACACAGCGTCCCCTTACCCTCCAGAACTGAGTACACAGGCAGCTTCACTGTCAGAACTACCCCTTCTCCCCCATTTAAATTATGGGATGCTTCATGCTACAGCCCTCTAACATGTTATCTTTTGTTAAGTGGACAAAATGGCTTTCTATAACTTGGCACAGAAAAATGTATACAACAGCTTGTTTGATAACCATGTTAACTGGTTTTGTTGAATTATTGATTTTTTGTCATTGATTTTTCCAAATTCAATAACATTAAAGAACATTAATTCATGTAATTGTTTTTTACAGTGTGCATAGTGTGGGCGTGATCACATTTGAGATGTCAGTGACAGCACAACCACCCCCCCCCCTCCCCGAGACACTCAGGTTTATGTGTCTTGCTCAGGAAACCTGTGACTTTATGGTCTTTACCCACTGATACATTGACATGATGGTCTAAATCGTCCAGAACTAGGATGTTTTTGGGGATCTACAAGCACCTATTTTTTAAACATTGGACTATTAAAACATCGTTATAGTTCATCTTCTGGGCTCTGTGTGTAATTTGTTCCCCCTTTCCGCCATGCAGGCATTTCCTCTCTCTCCCTCAGGTTGAATCCTTGGCGTTACTGTTCATGGTGAAATTTGGCGTAAGCATCTGCGTTGGTGAGATCTGTTCAACCTGAACTTGAACTTGGACTTTGAGTCCAAAATCTGCGTCTGTGACTGGAGGCGGTGTTGAGGTTACACTGCCATTTTTTTTTTTATTCTGCAGTAGGACCGAATGGTTTGTCCCCCTGTTAAAGTAAAAAATGAATAAATGAAGGGTGGTAAGTAACGGGCAGCCCCTGTCCCGTTCAGATAAAGCTTAACTCCTTTACTAAACTATCATCACGATCAAATGTTAATTTCATCTGCTTGTGCTTGTCATTGTTGATGGTAGTTTTAGTCCATCGGCTCTCATTGTAAGGGTTTTATCATGGTAGTGAGTGAAGTTATTATTTTATCTAGCGTCTCATTTGGCCGAGATGAACGCGCGCTATTTTTCATACCCATGACCACGCCGTCCACGCACGACACTAATACATCATACATTACGCTCCGTTAAACGTGCAATTTTGCAAAGCAACGAAATGATTCAAATTATTATTATTCACCGTGTGAGACATTTTCACAGGACTAGTATCTGGTAAACAGGAAAGCAAGAAAAAGGCGTTTCCACCAAAAAAATCTAACTCATAACCAAGACATTCAGGAAATATTTAAAACCAGATACGCATTTATTTACCGAAAAGGCTGGAAAATGAGGCGGTAATTTAACGTGGAAACTGCGGAGGCGGGAATACCGAATGGCCGAAAGGGGGCGCCGCAACACCGTCAATCCGCACGACCGTCGTATTTAACGCTTTCAGATGATCGGCTAATTTACAGCTAATTAAAGCTAATTGCGATTCATCGTTTTAACCTTTGGTTTTGCGTTTTTTTTTTTGTTTGTTTGTTTCTATTTTGTGTATTAGAATTCCAGAAACCCATATTTCTCGTCGTGTTATTAATTTCGTGTTATTTGTGTGATGAGAATAAAATGAAGAATAACTGGACATTTGGAGAGTTTTGTCTTAATTTTGTCTGGACGCAGCGAGGAAACGACCAACTGAAAAATTATAGACAACCGCTCGAAAGACTTATTTGAATAAATTAGTCTAAATATATTAATGTCAAGATTATATAGCAAATCATCAATATAATTTAAAAATAGTGACATGGTCGTAATTAATATTTATTTACGTCAATACATACAAAAAAAAATATTTTTATTTCGAAGCGTTATGTTTAAAGTCTGCTGCGTTATTTGTCGTGGTAAAAAAAATTGTATGGTGCGCACTTATTCAGGCGTGACGACACTCTTCAGCAAAGAAATCGAAACGGAGCGTTTTGGGAATATAATTTTATTGATATGGCGAACATAAATCCACTGGCAGAAAGACCAAAGACTAGAATAAGTGCAGTTATGACTTCATTAAACCTCCGTGCACGTATTTTCGTGATATAAAAGAGATAATAAAACCGGAGCGGAGTACGGTAGTACAGTACTACCTGGCCCGTGCGTGCGCGCGTTAGGCTACGGGGACGTCACATGACGCACGGCTTGACGTCCTGGCACGCGGCCTGCGGGTGGTGGTGGTGGTGGTGGTGGTGGAGCTGGTGGTGGTAGTACGACCCGCTGGCGCCGGGGTGGAACGACGTGATGCCGTTAAAGTTCAACACGAAGTCTTTCCTGTCGCACACCGGCGAGGAGTGACTCTGATACCGAGGAATTCCCACTGCGGACACGCACACACACACGACATGAGTTCTTCTGCATTAAAAATAATACCATCACGCACTTTTATTTATTATCTGTGTGTGTGTGTGTGTGTGTGTGTGTGTGTGTGTGAGACGCACGCTTCTTAAATTATACAAAATGATTACATTTCATATTCATAAAATATAGTAAAAAATAGTGTGCGTGTGTGTATATATATATATATAACTGGATTATATAATTTATGATATATAATAAAAGGACAAGTAAAATTCTGAGATATGTATCCTGCCCTTTTAAATATTAAACTGGATTATATAATAAATATATATAATAAAAGGGCAAGTAAAAGTCTGAGATATATGTATCCTGCCCTTTTATATATACGTATATATATAATCCCTTGTATTATATATTATATGTATTATATCTATCTTTTTATCTCGCTCTCTCTGTATATGTATTGTCCTTTTATTATATGTATTTATTATCTAATCCATATATATATATATATATATATACACACACATACACACACATTTTTGTATATTTTGTGTGTGTGTGTGTGTGTGTGTATATAATAAATAAATCAGATGAAATGAAGATCAGTATTAATTGTATAATCCGAGCATCTGCTGGGACCCGCGGTTACCTGGGACGTCCCCCGCCGGGTCCCTGGCGCCGTGGTGCAGGTAGCTCTGCTCCAGGGAGTAGGGCGACGGGCTCGGGCTGCCGGACGCCGCGGGCTGCTGCTTGATGTACGGGGACACGGTGGCCGGGGCCCAGTGCGCGGTGGCGGCGGAGTACGGGGAGTGGCAGTCCAGGGAGCCGCTGGGGGCCGCGGGCGAGTGGATGGGGCTGCTGCAGCCGTCCGGGCCGTAGTCCCCGCTCGCCGTCGCCTGACACGCGGCCATGTAGGTGGACCCGGGGCTGGGCGACATGTGGGGGACGTGGTGGCCCGCGGCGAGGCTGTCGTATCCCCCCGGCACGCCGGACATGGCGTTGGACATCACGTCCAGGTTGTAGCCGTTGGCGTGGCACGCCAGGGACGCGGAGGGCGGCTGGAAGTCGAAGTTCTGGGGCAACATGGACGCGCCGAAGCCGATGCCGTTCATCATCCGGTACATGGGCTTCAGAGCCTGGCACTTCCTGCGAAAGCCGCGCGGTCTGCGGCGGAACGAGCCCTCCTCGAACATGAACTCGCTGCCCGGGTCGATGGTCCAGTAGTGTCCCTTGCCCGGCCTGCCCAGGCCCTTGGGCAGCTTGATGAAGCACTCGTTGAGGGACAGGTTGTGGCGCACGGAGTTCTTCCAGCCCTGGTACGCGCCCCTGAAGAAGGGGAAGCGGGCCTGCAGGAACTGGTAGATCTCGCTCAGCGTCAGCCGCTTGGTCGGGGAGCTCTGGATCGCCATGACGATCAGCGCGATGTACGAGTACGGCGGCTTCTCGGGGCGCCGCATGCCGGAGCTCGGCTTCTTCCCCTTGGTGGAGGTGGAGGAGGAGGAGGAGGAGGAGGAGGTGGCGACGTCCAGCGCGGGCAGCAGGACTCCGGACGCCGGGCTGGACCTCAGGGAAGGCTGCTGCGCGCTCTCGGTCGTCATCTTCCACGCGTCGGGGAGACCTGCGAGAACCGGGGGAGGATCACGCGGAGCGGAGGGTCCGAGCCCGGCGCGGTCCTGCTGCGCATGTGTCGCCGGGCCAGCGGCTCGTCCGCGCTCCCGCCACGGCCATCACGGATCCGTAAAAGAAGGAAAAGGCGCGACGGATCCACGCGGCCAAACCAAACGCGACCACCTATCAGCTCGCAAATCCTCCCCTCTGCCCCCGAGACCGCGGCTAAATCCCTCCAAGAAGTCCCTCTCGGGGAGACCCACCCCCTTCCACGCCTGGCCCCTGTCCAGCCGGAGACCCCCACGTCCCCACGCGCAGCCACGCGCGCTTATTCCACAGCGCGGGAATCGATCGTGCAGGGGGGAAAAAGTGACAATGACGGAAGAACGCGGTGAAGAGGGTTAACGAGAATGGTCTTTGTGTGTGTGTGTGTGTGTGTGTGTGTGTGTGTGAGTGGAAGCAGACCCTTTACCCGCCTCCGCCACACACAGCGTCGCGCCACGGCCACTTCTCCCGCGCGGCGGAAAACACGCACAAGTGCGACGGTTCTCAGCAGTAAAATAAATCTGTGTGTCCTCCGTGTAGAAATGACCTTTGACGTTAGACGACGGTCGGCATCGTGTACAGCGGCAGAAACAACGCGGCGCGCCGCTTATCGAATAATCGCGACGTTTCCAAATCTTTGGTTCGTCATTAGTCGTTAATTGATGGCGGATTTTAGAGCAACCATGCGTGGTTTTTGCAGAGAAGTCCCACTGCAGGGTCTTCATTTTAACCACGATCTTCAGTCACCGACCCACCCCAAAAATGATCACAGCAACTACACAGAAACCGTTATTTTCCTATAATAAAAGCCACGACAACGGCGTGAACCGCAACGCAAGAATAATATCGATCCGACGATCGATCCACAGCGGCGGGTTCACGGATTCTCGCGAGCACACGACCCTTCCCCCACCAAAAAAAAGGACGTGGAGATAAAATCGTTTCTGCTCGTAACAATAACGGTATGAGGGAGACGACCCGCTCCGAGTTTCCTGCTCCGTGGGAGCAGAGGACGGTCGTGTTTCTCGTCCTGTGTCAGCGTGAAGCTGTTCACCCCGCGGCGGACATGAATACCGCCAACACACGCAGACGCACGCTGGATTGGTCCAGATGCCAATACGATATCAACTCATTTATTGACACGCTTCGCCGGGGATCCGGCGTATCCGGGACCACGCCTTATTATTATTATTATTATTTTTACATTTTCTTCATTCTTCACCAGATAATCTTCCCGGTTCTTACATTTCAGTGTGCGTTTAATTATGAGCTTTGGACAGCTCGTGGTCTTTTATTTGGTCTGTTTTATTATTGGCTGGGAAGTCAATAATAAAAGGAATTATTTTTCAAAATGCATAAAATTATGCACAGTTCATTTTAATAACCTTCACTTGTGTGCATGCTATTTTGATTCTTCTACGCATATTATTTGATTGTGTAGATTTTGTCATATAATTCCCAGACCATATGCAGTATTTTTAAAAAAGATGTATTATTAATATTCCCCTGTATATTGCAATGCACCATAGCAGCAAAATAGGCGAGAATTGTTCAATTGTTCGGCTGCATTTCTTACTTCTAACCCACTGACCCATAAAACCACGTCACCACCACTATTCTAACGCTTTGGGAATTTTAGAATGAGATCCCTGAACGATCCCTAAACGTTTTGTTCCAGCAGCATTCCACGTGAATGAGCCGTGAGCGAAGCCTGACGTGACTTCAGTTCCGACCCACGTGTGACCCAACTCGGCGCTGGAAGGCTGAAAGAAAATCGACTGGTTTGTGTTTTACTTGGTCGTCGTTTCTCGCGATACCTGTACAGCTCCTTATCAAGAACTTTCATCATCACACCATTCCGCAACGCGCAAGAAATGCAAAAGCATCCCACTACCGGGAATATTCGCCATTTTCTCCAGAGTCCGATACAAATGCCGAGAGCTGAACAGTCATCTGATTGGCGGACGTTCTCTGCGGAAGGTGACCCCGCCTTTCCGGGGACCGGGGACCGTTAAACGAAGGTGTGCGTGCTGAGCCCGCTACACGTGCATTATTATTGTTGTTGTTGTTGTTGTTATTATTATTATTATTTCAGCAGGGACGTGTTGAGTGGCTCCTCCCGAAGGTGGGGATGAGGAGGAGGATGATGATGCGGGTGGTGCTGTGCACGGTGGCCTGCAGGTTGCAGCATCGTCCTTCCTCACCTGTCGGCGCGCGCTCCAGGAACACCCGGGCGTCACGTGACGTGGGCGTGAGGACCCGACATTACGGGACATCAAGTCGCGTCCAAGTCGCGTCACTTCGAGGGACACATGCGACGCCAGCTCCCGGCTCCTTATGAGGGAAAATACTTATTCTTAACCAAAATGGAATAAAGGACGCGTTACGAAGTCATCTCTCGATTGTTTTGCAATATTAATATTAGTGATAATTTAAGATTGTCAGACAGAGTTACGTCATTCATTTCGTTGTTGACCACGATGCTGGTGTATGATGTTTAGGGCCTAAATTAATAATAAAAAAAAAGGTTGTGATCGCTCAATCGTCACACAATTTAGTATTTTTTTATAAAAAAAAAAAAAATACGATGATGTTGTGTTTATGGGGAAAAAATGGTTTATGAAAATAAACAATAAACATTTCCTTTTGTCAACCTTTGACTTGACACCGACTCACCGGTATTTCTTTTTTATTGAAAGCACGTTTTATTGTTATATAAAATGCATCCATAATTTTATACAAAAAAAAACAAAAACAAAATGATAACAATAACAATGCACACCGTCGCCAGCGGGACAGCGGACAGGAAGCAGGTACCACCAACACGGCCTGTGGTTCGAATTCAAACGAAATATAAATACGTCATCGTGTCTCTAGACGTCGCCGCGACAGGCGTCGCGCGGGACGTGAAATGTACGCGTGTAAAGTGCCAGGGCCCTCCGCGGTCCAGCGCCGCGTTAGGACAGCAGGTAGTCTATCCTGAAAGGATGGTGAGCGTCCGCTTTGGCCGCGGGGGCGTCCCGGGGTCCCCCGAACCCCTCGTACGCGGCGCTGTAGGCGCGCAGCGCCTGCGCGGCGCTGGTGTCCACGAGGAAGGGGGGACCCCGCAGGACGTAGGGCGCCGCGGGCCACCCGAGGCCGAGGAGGGGGCCCGGCTCCTCGGGGTCCTCCCTCCGGAAGGGCTTGCTGAGGATGCTGTCTATGGCGAAGGGGCTGGAGAACTTGGCGGATGGGGAGGAGGAGGAGGACGCCGGCGGCGGGCACGGGCTCCCGGGACCCACGGACGCGGGCTCCTTGCCGGCCTTCTTGCCGATGCGCTTCCTCCTGCGCCGAAACACGCCGTCCGCGAACGTGTACTCGCTGTGCGGGTTCAGCATCCAGTAGTTGTCCTTGCCCCACGGGCGCGACGGGTCGCGCAGCACCTTCAGGAAGCAGTCGTTCAGCGACAGGTTGTGGCGCACCGAGTTCCTCCAGCCCGTGTAGGTCCCACGGAAGAAGGGGAACTTCTTCATGAGGTAGTCGTTGATCTCCGCCAGGGTGAGCCTGCCCGAGCCGGAGTCGCGGATCGCCATGGCGATGAGGGCGATGTAGGAGTAGGGCGGCTTCGGTCTCCGCGTGTACGGCTTGCCCTTCCCCTCCGCGCCGGGCGCGACAGGTGTGGGGCTGTGCGCTCCGCAGTCCCCGTCCGAGCCCAGCTCCTCCTCCAGGGACTCCGCGTCGAAGTGGCTCCCGCAGAACACCTCCAGCTTCATGTTCTCTCTCTCTCTCTCTCTCTCTCTCTCTCTCTCTCTCTCGGGACCCACGCGGCGGAGGCGGCGTACCTGTCCACGGGGCAGAACCGCGAGTCACCTCCGCGGCGCTCCGGGAGCGTTGATATACACTCACCTCAGGACCGGCCCACGGAGGTGTGGCTTGCGTTCTCCGGCGAGCACAGAAGCGCGCCAGGTCAAAGGCGGGAACCTTTAACAAACAAAACCAAACCAAACAAAACAAGCAAAACTAAACAAGCAAAACAAACAACACAATGTAAAGAAAAAAGAAAAAAAAGAAAAAAAAAAAAAAAAACAGCGCGGGAACGCAACAGCCGGGCCGTGTCGCCGTCACGCGGCCGTCTCACCTGAGCCCCGTGCGCCGTCGCGACACGCCTCGGCAGGTGGCGTCGGTTTACCAGGTATGAGGAGACCTGCAGGTGTTCGCTCCTCTTCTGACTGTCGCGTCACCTCGTGACCCGGGTTCGGATTAAAAGCAGAGAAATGGGGGGGGGGGGGCGACGTCTGGAAATGTCTTGCACTCGTAGTAGTGGGTGACACCCTGGCCTGTGAACCAGAAGACCCAGGTTCAAACCCCACTTACTACCATTGTGTCCCTGAGCAAGTGTCTCCAGGGGGGGACTGTCCCTGTTACTACTGATTGGAAGTGGCTCTGGATAAGGGCTTCTGGTAAATGTAAATGCAAGGGGGCCTTGACCACCATGATGGATGGCCTGTGACCACCTGGATCCTGGATGAGGCCGACAATTTTCAACCAGTCTTTCTGAGCGTCTCTTTCTAACGACCGAGGACGTGATGTGTTTCTTCGCATCACTTCCCACATTCAGGAATTACGAATTGGTTCCGTTTCAAAAACAGGACAAACAATCGACCAGTCGTGCAGTAACCACTTATGCCGGACTGTCAAGGAACTGACTGATGTGTTAACAGAGGCAGTTCACACCTTCAAAAGCCTGTGTACACACACACACACACACATGCAGAGAAAATGGCAACACCCAAAGACAAACATATAGGTACACGGCACATACGGGCTCACTCTTACTCTTACTCTCCGCACACAAACCGGCTTGTGCAACGCGCACAACCGCGCCAGGCATGCCGACTCTCACACAACAACAGCTCTTGGCGAAATGTCGAGTGCACTGGGAGTGAACCTGCCTGCTAAAGCATCACACCCCTTGGCTGGCAGGAGCGGTGACCTGCCCGTGACACCTGACTGAAATATTTTTAGTGACATGTGGGACTTTATTTTCTTTTCTCTTTCTTCTTCTTCATACTTTCGTTCGTTCGGAGAAATAACTCCGGCTAATAAACAAGGCGTCTGTAATTAGCGGGTGTCTCACCCGGCACCAGGAAAAAGCTCGTCTGACGTCAAGCTGCGTGTCAGACGCCACCGTCGCAGGCGCAGTTTCAAAAATGTTGTTTTTTGAAAAAAAAAAAAAAATGCGTCTGTGCGAGCTGTCATGCGGGTGCTGGGATCATATGTGGGTGTTTGCACATGAACGCTGATAATTAATATGTTTGTTCCAGCAGTGACACCCAATTCGGGGTGAGCTCACTCGGCTCAGTGTGACTAAAGGCTCAGATTATACGTATGCGCTGTTTTCAACACCGAGCTTGGTGGTTTGATGGCCGAGGGGAACGTTGGAGATCAAGTGGCCTTTCGCCACGGTTGCAATATAGTACAGTTTGCACGATGCTTGGAAGAGTTGCAGTCAGGTGACATCCTCGGCTCGGCCATGTTTACCTGAGGCCGCTGTGGCTGTGCAAGGTGACCCATTGCATACAGTACAGGCCAAAAGACGGGCAGTGCTTGATGCTCTTGAGAGGACGAGAAGTGACCCGCTGGTTAACTAATGCCTAGAGATGAGAAGGAGCGGGTCCATTTGTCGTCTTGAAGGCAAGAGTTAATATTCTGAGCTTAAAAAGATGATCTTTTACTAGCCCCACAAGTGGGAAACTCGGCACGACAGGAAGTGGACAGTACAAGATAAGAGCTGCAAAAAAAAAAAACAAAAAAAACAATAGCACAGACACTGTCGAGTTCAATGTACAAATAAGCAAATAAATAGTCCTAGAATTGAAATAATAAGAAATATGTACATTTTGTTGGTATATACAGTACAGGCCAAAAGTTTGGACACCTTCTCATACTCATGTTTTTTCTTTATTTTCATGACCACTTACGATGGTAGATTCTCACTGAAGGCATCAAAACTATGAATGAACACATGTGGAGTTATGTACTTAACAAAAAGAGGTGAAATAACTGAAAACATGTTTTATATTCTAGTTTCTTTGCTCTGATTACTGCTTTGCACACTCCTGTCATTCTCTCGATGAGCTTCAAGAGGTCGTCACCTGAAATGTTTCCAACAGTCTTGAAGGAGTTCCCAGAGGTGTTCAGCACTTGTTTTATTTATTTAGTTATTTTTTATTTAAGTGATGTGATTGTCACATGTGATACACAGCAGCACAGCACACGGTGCACACAGTGAAATTTGTCCTCTGCATTTAACCCATCACCCTGAGTGAGCAGTGGGCAGCCATGACAGGCGCCCGGGGAGCAGTGTGTGGGGACGGTGCTTTGCTCAGTGGCACCTCAGTGGCACCTTGGCGGATCGGGATTCAAACCGGCAACCTTCTGATAACAGGGCCGCTTCCTTCCTTCCTTGAACCCACATCTGCTGATGCGCTAGTGTGACGAATGGAGCTTTTAAAGTGACACAGCATTACACTGGAACTGATAAACGTCCTCTCTGCATGTATGCAGATATTCCATCATTAACAGGCACTTCCAGCTACCAGAGTCGCTTACAACATGAGCAACGTCTGGAATGAGGTTTTCTTTTATTTATTTCTAGATGAGCCTGAACCTCTGAGCAGCAGTGTACGTACTGAAAGCTCAATGCACTGATCCTCAAAATGATTTTGGGTCAAAACAGGTTTTAGGAGTCCAGACAGGTATGTCTGGGGGTGTTCTGCTTATATAGCCGGCCTTAGAGCCATTAATCATGACGGCTTCACGAATGATGAGGTGCCCTCCTCCCGTGTTGTTTTTCAGCTGCTTTTTTCCCTGACGCGCATACGCGCTTGTTGAATATCTCGAAAAACCGCAAGACGCTAAAGACGAGTTGCAGGAGCGAGGAGGAGCTTTACACCCGAAGCAAAAGCGCTGCAAGGGGGGGCCAGAAAAAGGCAGCGCACGCGTGGAAACCATCTGAAATATGCTCGCCACGTCACCCCTTGACCCCCACGCCGCCGACATCGCTGCAGTTGTCCCCTGTGGGCGAGAGCTCGCGCATCCCGATCCCGCTTTTCGGGGAACTGTCGGCAGAACTAGCACCAAACGCCCAGGGCCGCTCACCGTCCAGTGGCGCGGCTAAATAAACAGCTTCGGCCGTACGAGATAAGCCGGCAGATGAATAATTAAAACGATGGCTTAGCAGAGGCCCCGAAAGAAAAAGAACGCGCGAGCAGCAGGTCCCGACATAGACCACTAGTTTCGTTGAATCTGCGTGTTTAAAGTACGAGTCGAGGGAAAGAACCATTTACGATCAGGGAACGGTCCAAACCGAATGACTCGACAAAGACGGGTCGGGCATGTAAAGAATTCTCTAGCGCTTCTGTATTCACTCCGAACTGGATAAACTAGACCTGGCCACAAAAAAAAAAACAAAAAAAAAAAACGCACACAACCAGCTCACACGTTTCATCTCATGCTTTCCATAACCAGAGGTTGCTGTTCGGGGTGCTTTTAGCAAAGGTTTGAATGCAACTCCACTTTCGGGCCTTGGAAGGATGCGGCGCGGCCGTGGAAGTGGCCTAGCGGTTAAGGAAGCGGCCCCGTAATCAGAAGGTTGCCGGTTCGAATCCCGATCCGCCAAGGTGCCACTGAGCAAAGCACCGTCCCCACACACTGCTCCCCGGGCGCCTGTCACGGCTGTCCACTGCTCACCAAGGGTGATGGGATAAATGCAGAGGACAAATTTCACTGTGTGCACCGTGTGCTGTGCTGCTGTGTATCACATGTGACAATCGCTTCACTTTACTTCTTTACTTTACTTGCGATGCCGCGCCAGGCTCGGCCCGGTAACGAGCGATTGTAAAATGCCCCCTGAGCATGCTCACCAGCCTCGGGGGTTCTCGGCACAACCGGTGCAGTGTTCACCATCACACCTGCCTTTCGGTGACCGTCAGAAGCTGGAAAAGCAGTTGCATGCTCGGCATAGCTGAGACAAGCCCCAGTCGGAATTTTTTTTTTTTTTTTTGAGGTGCGAAGACGGTGTGCGGCTGCGAAGAATTCCGACAATGTAAACTAAGATAATTATCTCGCCGGCCTAAAAATACCTCCATCCGCTGGAGACTGCGGCAAAGGCTGCGCATTGTCGGCGTGGAGGTGTGCATGCGTCGGCCCCGAATAAACACACCGCGTCTGCGTGCGACGCCGCCGATCCCTCCTGCGATGCGGAGATGTTTTCGCCGGTGATTACGTATTGCACGCAGAGCGTTAAGATAACAGCGACGCGGCGGTGACGCAAGAGAGGATTCGGCCGAAAGAAGAGAGAGACAAAGAGGTTTACACGCAACTTCAGCTGCCACTCGCCCAACCGCAACTCGTCACGGTTTAGCTTATTTCGC
The DNA here is from genome assembly GCF_900700375.1 of Denticeps clupeoides. Classification (NCBI taxonomy): domain Eukaryota; kingdom Metazoa; phylum Chordata; class Actinopteri; order Clupeiformes; family Denticipitidae; genus Denticeps; species Denticeps clupeoides. Next base: position 6,153,833 of record NC_041710.1, on the reverse strand, counting down.
CTTTTTTCTCGCGACCTTTAACAGAATATTACGGCGGTGGCGTGGCGCTAGGCCGGCAGCTTCCACGCAGAGAGCTCAGGTCAGAATACGACGGTAAACAAAAGCTCAGGTTCTCTCCTGCCTGAACCACCACAGAAAGCGCTTTCAGCTGCTGCAGGCCCGTGCCTGCCGACGGCTTTGAGAAGTTTCTATTTTTGTTTTGTGGCCTCCTCTCCTCGGGGATGTAACATGCAATCTGCCAAAAGAGGTGAAAATAAAAGAGCGTCAATTAAAATAATGAGGGACCGAGGTTATCGGCAGGTGAAGGGGAACATGGAGAACAAGTCAAAGGATTATTTATATGATGTGGCAACGTTTCTTCCCTTTTCACCGAAGAATTTCTGCGCCATTGTCCTGTGCGCAGTCAACTAGTGAATGAATGTGTTTGATCCTTCAGACAAATTGAATTGTGCATTTAGAAGGGCTAGGTGTGTAAAGATTGTGCACTACGATAATGGCCAACCCCAGCACACTATGTCAATAGACAAAGGCATGAGGAATAAGGAAAAGAACAACATGTTGTCCATGGCCAGGTTTACAGGAGAATTCCACGCTCAGTTAATTGCATCGGTCTTCCAGGGTAATTGAACGGAAGCTTATTGGCGTATTTATTCAGACCGATCCCAGTTTCAGGGGAACACTTCAACATCATTATTTTTTTGACTGCATTACTATCGCAGTTCCAAATACAAATGTTCTGAATTCTTTAAATGACACAGGCTATCACTATTTTAGTGTTCATTTTCATTACCCTGTCGCATCTGTTCTACATTAATAAATATATATATATAAATGTTTTCGGGGCTAGCAGACTATTTAGATTCAGTCCCGCCGAGGGAGCACGTTGTACCACAGTACTCAAACAAATGCTGTATACAGACACGTCACATGCATTCTTTGTATTAGTTGTGGACTCAGTTCCCTTTAATTGCAAATCCTTTGTGTGAAATTATATGAATTGAATTGATTCAGTATGAGTTTCAGTATTGTATTAAAACTGCAGTGTTCTCGAAGAACAGGTAAGTATCATTTTCATTTTCTTTACATGGATATTACAAAAAAAATGTTTTTTTGTCGTTTCTCTTCTCCCTACAATATGTACAATCATACACATTATTTATTCGTTCTAACTAGAAATTAATGTCCTTATGCTTGTACATGATGGTGGTCTTTTGTGCCCAGTAATCCAATATATTTCTTTCGGCTGCCGATGCAAATGGATTTGTAATTAAAATGATACAGTTACAAATAATCAAAATTTATTTAAATCTAAAATACATACATAAAGACATTCATGTAGCGCCCCTGTAGCACATAGCCAACACACAACACACTGTACATTTCTGCAAGCGGTTTAATCAAATACCAGCAATAAAGCCACATTAAGAAAAACTCATACGAATAAGTTGATTTTCTTTATTTATCCTTAATATCACCAGTAACCTAAACCTATACTCTCTGTTGAAAATATTAGAGTAACGATTTAAGTAAGCAACAATTATTTTAGAAAAATAATAAAAAGTCCATCCTACAACCAACTAATTGTGCTTTAGGGGAAGTGTATACAGTTTAGGCATGTCTGTTCAGCAGACTCGTGAAACGGCGTGTTGACAGTTGCGCTTCAAGATCCCCATCTGCGTCTTATCTACGGTGGGACGTGGCGTTAGCGTGTTGGCAGCGCGCGGCCCACCTGCAAGCCTGCTCCCTGTCTGTCAGTAACAGTTTGTGCCAATCTCCACTCTATCACACAGCCCTTCACACGCTAGCCCGCTGCAGGCCGCACCGCCCAGCCGACAGGCGCGGAAGAAAAGGCAGGAATGATTGATCCCCTTTCGAAGCATTTTATCCGTCACTTATCGCCGGCACTGATATAAACTCTGCCCCCATTCTCCGCCGCCGATTTGTTTTCCGTCCCCTTTCTTTTTTTCTCATGCAACCCGAATCAGGCCCGAGATCTAGGCCCTCCCCCCCGCGCGCTGTACCTGCAGAGCGCCGCTCTCCCGGCCGGCCGCCCCTCCTCCCGAGCTCCTTTCTGTCTGAACTTGAAAGAGGAGCCAAACATTCGACTCACGCACAAGACTTGCACGAGATGGGCTGCCATGCCGGTGCCCTCCAGCCTCCACCCGCCCCAAAACCACAACCCTGTGTTTTTCTCGGCCCCCGCCTCACAAAAAGTCGCACACACATACGCTCAGTGTCTGAAATCAGGTTTTGGCCTCAGCTTTTCTGGATTACTGAAAGAAAGCTCACGAACAAAAAAAAAAAAAAAAAAAGCTGTGCTGAAAGACTAATTGGCCAGAGAAACGCGACTGCGCTTTTAAAAGGTACAATCTACCCGACCCCCATATACCCTCCTGGTGGGATTGAATATTTTATACAAAATGTAAAAAAAACAACGTTGAAACATTTACTTGTTGCATAACTGAAACGGTCCTCTCTGTTTTAGCTGCAGGGCTTAAATCAGGAGGGGCCGATGTTGTCGAGAAAAAAGGAGGCTAGGCTGCGAGGTCGGGGGCCTTTGAAGGCCAAGCGGTGGCCACTGCGCCCCATGCAACACCATGGTCTTCTTTAATAAATGGTTTTCCGTATGTACTCTACACACCAGTCGCCGGTAATGTACGCTGCTACGGATGTGGCCAATGCCCAAGGACCCACCTGTCAGAGCCTGCACTTTAGGTGGGCACAGAAACCCGTTAATGTTTACTTTCTTATCTGCGGCAAAGGGCAGAGAGCAGTGACCTCTTGAACATTGGACATATTGGCAAACATATTAAGGCCACAATGCTTTACCCGCAGGTCATTGCCTCTGACTGTAAATGTCAAACATGTGACATATTTACGACAAGCAGTGACAGATTACAGACCTGCTTCGGTGCGGGAGAGTTGTAAATCACAGCCATTGCGCCCGCTTGTCACCGAGCAAGAGATTCAAATGTTTACTTAAACGTCTGTGCATTTTCAGTGGCGGGAGTGAAAAGGGAATTTGATTGGATGTCTGTTGAATATTTTTGGAACAGGCTGTGTGTGTAGGGCGAGCGCCTGTAGTTCTCCGTTCTCCACTTTATCAGTGGTCAAGCTGTTTTGGGCTTGTGGACCGGTGCCTGCATGGCGTCCACTGCTACCAGCCGTATTGCCGCTACACCACATCCGTATCTGCTGTGGATTTTATCCTCTCATCTGCATCCCTCCTCATCTACTCCATTTCGTCAGCTGTGTGTGAGACGCCTCACTTTTCGACCCAATGAGTGATGAGTGATTATATTCTCCAAAGCCTATTAAAATTGGACGTGCATGGCGCATCCAAAAAGTGGAGGATCCAAAGTGCAGTCCCATTTGATTAGTTAGTTTTGGGGTCAATGCAGCAAAACTAAAGCAGTTCACCTCTTCCACTGAAACCAGTGTCAATTTAAGTCTAGATGAGAAATACTTTGCTGTTAGTAGAGACTATTAAAGGTCCCTTATTATGAGGTCCCCTATTTTTTTTTTATTCTTTTATATCAGTCACATTGGTCCCTGAAGTCTCTTTCCAAAATAAAGGCGTGGTGCCGAATTACAGCTACTTTTAACCAGTCCCACAATAAGACTTCCCCAGGAAATGTCATTTTCCATCTGACTTCAGGTACAAGTCTCAGTCATGTCACCTGCAGAAATTCTCTGATGATTCTGCCATTGTTGGCTGTATCAGAGACGGACAGGAGGAGGAACACAGGAAGGTGGTGGACAGCTTTGTTGAGTGGTGTGAGCTAAACCATCTACAGCTTAACATCACAAAAACAAAGGAGATGATCGTGGACTTTAGGAAGCATGTCCCTCTTTCCACCCCTGTCACAATCTGAGGCTCCAACGTGGAGGTAGTTGAAGACTACCGTAATATCATTATTGTTGTTGAGTCTTAAGCTATTTTTGATATTTGCTCTATTGAACAATTTTTTTACATATAATTTATTCCTCTTGTTCCTCCAACTGCATTGAGCATGTTGTCCAGAAAATAATTTCCCTCAGGATAAATAAAGTTCTTCTTATCTTATCTTATCTTATTTTGGTATCTATAGCTTTGAGGAGGAGGAGAGAGGCGGGATGAGGAGGAGAGCGGCCTATAGAAGTTGAAGGGGCATTCGCAGAATTGACGTCATCAACACCATTCACCAACCACAATGCTTGCCACAGACAGGAAGTCGTGTCAATGTTATTCACAAAGTGAAATTTTCATAATAGGGGACCTTTAAAGTATGATGATCGTACAAAATGATCAGAGCAACAGAAAAGGGCTTCAAGATGGCACTACTTTACAGCAAGCCTTTTGTAACCCTCCTCGCATGTCCTCTTATTTGGATTATCAGCAAATGCTTCATTCAGCTATCAGTTGCCCTTAAAGTTAAATCCAAACCCAATGCAAATTGTAAGGTTCACTGAATAAACAAGATTTTAAGAGAACACCATTATAGGCTTAATAAAAAGCTGCAAATATCTCTGTCTGGGGTCATTAATTATGCATTGTGTAACTTCTTTTGAAATTAATATATTTTAGGTTTACCCTGCATGTGTCAGGGTGGGCGTCAAAGGCGCTAAAAAAACTAAACAAAAAAAACTAAACAAAAGAAAAAATAGAAATAATCTACTGATGCTGAGAAATTGTTAGAATGTGTCTGTACAACGTTGATAGTTTTTCATTAAAGTTTCTCCCATTTATTGTGATGACAGCACCCCTGTAGATTTGGTTACAGGAGTAAATGTGTTTCACAGAGGACATAAAGTCATTTATTTTTCGCTGGATGCGGAACCCCCCCCCCCCCCCCTCCCCTGCCCCTCCTGCCCCTCACAGAAAAGTGCACAACTGCTCGACTGCCCCGAGGCAAGAAGACAACAGCACAAAAATAAACTCACCAGCAGGCCAAGACTTGCTTCAAATAAAGCTCAATTAGCTCCAGACACACACCAGATTATGTAAATAAAGCCCGATCACATGATCTGATTGGGATCTCAATGTCACAATAAGAGCGTTGGTGGCTTCTGCATGGTTTGCATGCAGCTGCTTATGTGTTTCATGCACACAATGTTGGCAACGCTGGAGAACAAGTGGCCTGTGCCACAAGCCAAACTTAAGAGGCACCAGACCCAAACGTCCCCCCACACACACACAACACCATGTACACTTTTATACACTTTTATATGTAATTCTGGAAGTCGTGTTGAATTAAATAATTTAATCGCAACAATGTATTTTACTATTAATACTATTATTACTATTAAAAGTTTCACATACTTTACATACTGGTTAGTCACAATAGGCTTGTTATCCCAAAGATTCTTTTAAGTATGCGACTTGCTTCTGCCATCAAGTCCATCCAAAACCCAAGAACAAACTGACCAGCCACCGTATTTTCTGTTGGGCCCGATTAAATCTACCCACAAGATTTACCTGTGTTTGATGGCCAACGGGTGATTAGAGACGCCGATATTCATTGCATTGAGAATCTTACTGACTTGACACACATGAATAAAAACAGTTGCGATGGCAGTCATGGGTCTGCTTCTGGTCGTGTTGCACGAACATCATATGCAAATTCAGAGAGAGAGAGAGAGAGAGAGCATTTACACGCACTTGAAAGATCTGAGAAGAATCTGACGAACCTCTTCACCCGTGTTTGTGTAACCCCTGTCATTTCTCTCAGCCCTGCACATTACAAAAGCCGTGTCAAGTTGTTTATCTAATCCTCGTGCACACAGTCACACAATGAGCTCTGACTCCTAGATTGTCTGTTTGTTTTTCACTGTGGTTTGTGGGATTGATGCTCCATGACACCACGGTTGCCACCTGCACGAACATGCCAAAGAACAAAAACCCCGTCGGAATGGGCAGATTTCGGCCAAACTCCCCTGCTACGGTAATAAAAGTGGCTGTCGCCTTACTGTTGCGTTCCAAACCAGATACTCCGACGGCCTGAGGCCGCGGCAGCCCCACCTATCTGAACTGTAGCTATTTTTGTGCTAATTCGTGCCGAGATGTCAGCCCCAACAAAAGGTCTTGAACCCAACAGCATGCGTGTATCCCGGTATTAGCGCTGGCGATATAGTATTTATAGGGAGGGAGCGCCAGAGGCTTGGCAGCGCTTCGCCTGCCTCGGTGCGGCCTGTCTTGTTTTGCCCATGGGCTCCCTTCGTGCAGACTGTGCTGGGATCCCCCTGCAGCTGAACTTGGCTTAGATAATATCACGGTTACTACACGCAAAACCTGTTTGGGTTACTTTCAAAAAAAAAAAAGAAGAAGAAGAAGGGTAGGGTAGGGTGGGAGGAGAAGGGCCAAAGAAATGCAACCACAGCAACAGCCATGGCAACAACGGGCCCTGCGTGCAAGCAGCGTCAGGAACTCCCTTCAGGTGGCGGCGTGAAAATATCGCCTTTGCACGAAATGGCCACAAACGCCGAACGCTCCATTCTTGCTTCCAAAGTTTGTGGTTTTCCGACTGGGGGTTGCATGTCGTTCACGAACAAGCAAAATTCAAACGCATTTGTCCATTTAGACGCCATAGTTGCGCCCCGGTTTTGTCGAAGGAAGAATCGGGTGTGGCTGCCCCCTCCCCATTTGAGCTCCGTGAGGAATATAATGAATGTGTTTGTGTGTGAGACCGCTGGTGTAATTTGCTTTGCTGAGATAATGAGGGAAACTCTTTTGCACTTTTGTTTCCCTTTATAAGAACCCTTTATAAAAAGCGAGAGGAGAGTGAATTATGGGGGGGGGGTACGGCTTTGTGGCCCTTACAGGCTTTCATAAACAGAACACCCAGGTGGTCTGAAGGAGACGAGTGTAACCTGAGGGTGAGAGAGCAGGAGAGAGAGAGCGAGCGAGAGAGAGAGAGAGAGAGAGAGAGAGAGAGAGAGAGAGCGAGAGAGGCAGTCTTTTTTTTTTTTCTTTTAAGATGACTGTGTGCGGCCGCCCCATGGCCAGGGTTTGATTTATGGCAGCAAACTCATCAGGACCCAATCACAACTGACAGCTGGATTTAACGATATTTACTCCCCTGCCACATGCTGACCTGCTATGTATCTGCAGCCTGGCCTCCGAAATGTATGTGTGCTTGGATTTAGTGTGTGTTTATAAGTGTGTGTGTGTGTGTGTGTGTGTGTGCATAAGTGTTTATCTCCGCGGCTGTTTATGTGTGGGTCCACTGAGTGTATGGGGAGTGCGCACTCACATGCCCACACTCACACACACACACACACGCGCAGACACACACATACTGTGAGAATTGATGGCACCTTCATCATCAGGCTTATGTACACAGAGCAGTGCTCCAGGTAGAGAAGTCGGCTCTTAAAGTGCAGCGCTGCTGGTGATTTACATTTCCCCATTTCACTCTCTCTCTCTCTCTCTCTCTCTCTCATATACACACACACTAAGCAGACAAAAACTGAGAAGAAGGAGCTTAATTGCAAAAATGAGGATGGAAGCAAAGAAGCTGAAATACACTTCAATCCTTCTCTTAAGATTATTTTAGCCTTCCCCTCAGATGAAAAATACGCAATTATCTCAAGCAATAAGAATAAAAGTTTATGTGTGATATGTATTTTTTTTTTTTTTTTTTTCCAAATTATGATGGTACCTCAGCCTATTAGCGTTGCCACGAGGTGACACATCATACCTGCATCCTTTCCTGAAAGCACCAAAGACTGGAGAGTCTTGCAAAAAAAAGTGAAAGTCTTCGACTTTGTCGGGTATGTGACACCGGAAGAGACGTTGAATTTAGTTGTTGCAATGGGGAAAGAAAAAATAAACGGTGAAACGAGACACGGCACCGTCGTGGAAAGATGGAATGAAGCCTATAATCTCTACGGTAACTATACACACGCCGATCAAAAACATAAACAGAGACGCGCAGGAATGTAGGGCCTAAACTGCAACATGTGCACCATTATGTACTCAGTGTAAATATTTATGAAAGCATCCGTTGCCCTTCTGATATAATATTTAGACCACACAAAACACCGCTTCCATTGTGAAACTCTGCATTATCTGTTACACGTCGGGGTTGGCGTTGCTCGACCTCGCATGCCTGTTGATGGACGTGGTGGGGGGGGGTTCACTATGAACGTTGAGTCACCCCTGCGTGCCTGGTGTCACCGGCGGTGGCTGACCACAGGTGTTCCTCTTCAAAGCAAAACTCTGCGGTGGCAAAGGTGATTTCCTGATAATGACACCTTGTGTTGTTGCCGGAGTTGGCTTCCTTCAGACTTCCGACACCGGGGTGCACCGGGGTTGGGAGGAGGGGGGGGGTCTGATGACAAGCCGACTGGATGATGACAGCCTCTCGCTGCTTATCCACCAGACAAGCCCTGAATGATGCATTGCCTGAGAACAAGCTGCATCTCTGTGAAGAATCGTGCATAAATACGCGAGTTAAGTGCTAGCTGCTAAGTGCGACGTTCTTACTAGCATGATACCACGCGGAGCTTATGCAACGCCGCATGCCCGGAGATTGCATCGAAACGGAGGACAGGAATGTGCAGCGGCTGTGTATGTCGGTGTGTGTGTGTGCGGTTCTGTCAGGCACAGTGATTCACCTCGCGTGTGTTCGGGTTTCCCACCTGCAGTGTGTCATGTTACAGGCATTGTCTGTACCGCCCATTACCTGCCTCCAAAAATAGCTGACGATTGTGCGGTGCCCACTCGCCCCTCCCAGGCTGCAAACACTGCCCTAATAAGCCCAAATGATTTATGGCGAGCCATTCTGTTGGGCAACTGATTGACGTCACAGCAGACGTCAGTGGGTGGAATGCTACCACACAAGAAACCGATGGTAAGTTTGGCTGAAGACGGGTTATCTCTCGTGCTTAGACCTTCTCCTGGCTGTTTACCCACAGATGAATGTATTTACGTGTCTTCTGAACCGCAACGATGTGGACCTACATAGCTCTTCTGACATTGTCACCTTGCCCTTCAAATACATTTCATATCTAATTATGTACCGATTAGACATGTTATTGATAAAGAGCTCCCTCTAACCAACCCAACTTAGCAGTAATTACCTGCATATCTGCACAACATGCAATTAACAGACCGCATGCAGTTACCATCATCTGGACGACTGCTGTATATGTCACCCTGCACATCCTGACTGAAGACGGTTTTTGTGAGTAAGAAATATGTGGAAATTATTAAATTGGGATGTAACAGGGGTGGTAGTAGCCTAGTGGGTAACACACTCACCTATGAACCAGAAGACCCAGGTTCAAATCCCGCTTACTACCATTGTGTCCCTGAGCAAGACACTTAACCCTAAGTTGCTCCAGGGGGACTGCGAATCTGTGGCACTCCTTCAGATGTTCAAAAAAGGACTCCTGTGGGATTATTAGGGTTAATGGACATGTGAATGTGCCACAGCAGAACTGGTGGGAATTCAATGCCAAGGGCGTTCCTAAACACCTTCTCCCGTTTCAGCGTTATGAGTTGCGTGGCTGGAAGTTTACGTGTGCAGGCTGTGTGGGACTGGTCACCTGCAGGCTGACCGGCTAAACAATACGTGCCCCTCCTGTTCTTCTCTGACAGCACTTTGTGGTATCACAACTCACCGCGGTCATCAACTCTGCCGATGAGGTTAATGCTGGGCTTATTGTGGGCTTGTTGCAACCAGCTGTGCCACATCCTAGTTCTTGGGAATCTAGGTGATGATGTAAATAATTGAACTCATGATCACTTGCTGGTGAAAAAGGGGGGAAAAACGTACAGTACAGGCCAAAAGTTTGGACACACCTTCTCATTCAATGTGTTTTCTTTATTTTCATGACCATTTACATTGGTAGATTCTCACTGAAGGCATCAGAAACTATGAATGAACACATGTGGAGTTATGTAACAAAAGGTGAAATAACTGAAAAATGTTTTATATTCTAGTTACTTCAAAATAGCCGCCCTTTGCTCTGATTACTGCTTTGCACACTTTTGGCATTCTCTCGATGAGCTTCAAGAGGTCGTCACCTGAAATGCTTTTCCAACAGTCTTGAAGGAGTTCCCAGAGGTGTTTAGCACTTGTTGGCCCCTTTGCCTTCACTCTGCGGTCCAGCTCACCCCAAACCATCTCGATTGGGTTCAGGTCCGGTGACTGTGGAGGTCAGGTCTCCACTTTTTGTTAAGTACATAACTCCACATGTGTTCATTCATAGTTTTGATAGTGAGAATCTACCAATGTAAATGAAAATGTATGAAAATAAAGAAAACACATTGAATGAGAAGGTGTGTCCACACTTTTGGCCTCTACTGTATATTGGTGTTAATTTTAAGGAGCCTGTTAAATGTTGTGTTTCATTACGTGAACTAAATCGTTTATTAAATTGAATGTCCACACACCCCTAACAGTACAAAAATCCAGGAATTTGATTTCTGTGTTTATAGACATTTAACAGGCTGTGCCGTGAGGGTGGTATGGCCTCGCTGTCTGGCTGGCATGACTCACGTCTGAGCTGGGCTAACTGGGGGTTGCATAATCGCTCTCCTTCCCCTGGCAGCGGAGGTGCGTGAGAATCGGTTCCACTCCATTTAATGAATCATTCCACCTGAGATCTGATAGGACGCCTCAGATAAACGACGTAAATCACCTTTATATAAACACCTGCAATTAAAAAGGAGAAAAAGACCGCAGTCATGAATGAGGACCATTATTATTACGGGGCAGTGGTTGGCCTAGCAGTCAAGGAAACGGACACATGATAATAAAGTTGCTGGTTCGAATCCCACCTTTCATGGCTGCCCATGAAATGTGTGATGGGTTAAAAGCAGAGGACACATTTCATTGTGTGCACCGTGTGCTGTGCTGTGTTTCACAATGACACACTTCACTTTCACTTTCATGTAGTCATTCAGTGTCTTTGATTGACAGGCGTATCACAAACCTGCACACCCACAAGTGCAAAACGTGCCTTATTGCAAAAACATAATAATGACATTCAAAATCATGCACAGAAGATTCACTGCCAAGACGACCTTCTCCGAGCAGCAGTATTTGTAAGAAGTGCAGGATTCGCCAGCCGCAGTCGCTCTGTGCCATCACCATGCGCACCAGTGCAAACAAACCTTCCCATGTACCATGGACGCTCAACAGACCAAAATACAGTCCATCCACACATAGCAAGGCCGCACAGGCACAGGATTCAGGAAGTGTTGGGAAGGACATCATTCTCACGGCAAAGATTGCAACTGAGATGTAGCCAGCTTTAAACACCTGCCAAAGCGCCCAGGGCTGCCCTATCAGCAGATAGATACGACGCTGTGGAGTGGGTGGGGAGCTCTATCTGGCATTGCAGCCCTTTCAGTGACAGATTGCAGAAACATAAACAAAGTCAGAGGCAAAGAGTAATCTCACGCACAGCGATGTCAGCCTACGCCGCCACGTGGAGGCGGGTCTGAGGGGTACGGATCCGCAGGGTGCCCAGAACATTTACATTTACAGCATTTATCAGACGCCCTTATCCAGAGCGACTTACAATCAGTAGTTACAGGGACAGTCTCCCTGGAGCAATTTAGGCTTAAGTGTCTTGCTCAGGGACACAATGGAAGTAAGTGGGATTTGAACCTGGGTCTTCTGGTTCATAGGCGAGTGTGTTACCCACTAGGCTACTAGCACCCAGAACGTCATCGGTCAGGACATAGGATCCCTTCCCTTTTCTGCCCTTTTTAAAATCCAACCTTGCACATAGTATTTATCACAGCGCGGCCGAGATTATAATACTACTGGGCCTGATTCACTCTGGACGACTGGTCGTCCCCTGCAGATTCCTGTCAGTGCCAGCTGCTGTGTGTGCGAGATAAACAGACCTCCCGAGAATTCTCCCCGCCACCTCAGTCTCGCCCGCTGTCTAAACAGGGAAGTTCACTCCAAAGGCCTAGCGCCGCGGCCTGGCTCTGCCCACCAGGGAAAGCTGGCAGCGGCACAGCGTATTAAAGGATGTTTTCTTTTCTCCATCAAATGTTTTTCAGGTCTTGAGGGAGGAAGGTTAAGGTGGCGGGGTTGGGGGGGTGTGGGAGAAATCTGGGACATCTATTTTTGGGCTCTGTGAGAGACTGCGCGTTCCCCCCTTCTTTCTCTCTGGGGGGTCTTTGGTCCAGGTTTGACCTGCAGCCTGCGACGTGACATCAGAAAGAGGAAGGCTCCGAGAACGGGAAGGAAGCTCATGATGTCACAAACCTTTTCACTCTGACCTATAGATACCTGCTCCTCCTACAGCAGGAGCGCTCTTGTTTATTGATGTTACAAGGCTTGTCAGCAGGGCGGATTTTCCATCAAAACAGGACAACCAGTCGTCAGCTGAGCTACAGACACTGTGTGCTGTCTGCTGCTTCATTTAGTCCGTTTTTAATACAAGTGGTCCTGTATCGGCGGTTAATGTCACACACATAGGGGGAAAAAGCCTCAGAACCATGGCTGGGTCTAAAAATGACAGCGGGGGCGTTCTGCATGACCCAAGAACACAATTGCAAAGCGTGAAGTTCTCCTGTACAGACAATAGAGGTTCAGAGTCAAGGAGCCAGTCGAGATGAAAGGACTTCCTGTTCTTTGACCTAATGCCATACGCAGCACTGTCACGTTCCAAAGCAGAATCGGAAAAACAAACGCTTCCTGCACCACTCGTCATATTCTGAGCCAATCACTGCAACAATTCTCAGGTGCTCATGAGGGAAAACATTCTGAAGTACACTCATTCCAATTCTTATGAAACTGAACTGCACAAATGGAGGATCCAAAAAGCATTTGAACATCTTATTTGTATACATGTACCTGTGTGTGTGTGTGTGTGTGTTTGGGGGGGGGGTCCAGTTATGGTAGGCTTTATTGCCTCCATATAGATTAAACACATATTATTCTCAGTGTTTGTCTTTTATTTTCATGTATGGTAGGGTTTTACATTCTGGGATGGGTCCCAGCGCTGAATGCTGTTGTTTTTGTGACAGTTTATTGTCTCTTTATTCTTTTATACATTTATAAATCAGCGTATAAAGACACAAACTGAGATTCAAAATGACCACAATACACTATAAATATGGGGAAGATACATTGCACCACCAATGGTTACAAGCCTGTTACACAATATCTCCAACTCAAGCTCCCTACTTTTAACTCATAATAACTGCAGATATTTATGTGCATGTAATACATGTTTAATTCTTTTGCAGATGCTCTACATATTGCATATGCCTCTAGTTTGCTTGTAGCTTATACATAGTCTTCATTATTATCTTGCACATTAAATAGATGATGCATAGTAGTAGCCTAGATGGTGGTAAATGGTGGCAGTAGCCTAGTGGGTAACACATCAGAAGACCCAGGTTCAAATCCCACTTACTACCATTGTGTCCCTTAGCAAGACACTTAACCCTAAATTGCTCCAGGGGGGACTGTCCCTGTAACTACTGATCACTCTGGATAAGGGCGTCTGATAAATGATGTAAATGAATGTGCATCATGGAAATGAATCTATTTTTCACAGTCTAAGCAACGTCATGATTAAACACTAACCTCAAGTTAACACTAACCTTCCACCATGTCATTACATATTAAACAAAAGCCAATGAAATGGGCTTTTCATTATATAATAACTATTTCCTCTCTAGGGCAGTGGTGGCCTAGCAGTTAAGGAAGTGACTCTGTAATCAGAAGGTTGCCAGTTCGAATCCCAATCTGCCAAGGTGCCACTGAGCAAAGCACCGTCCCAACACACTGCTCCCTGGGGCGCCTGTCATGGCTGCTCACTGCTCACTAAGGGTGATGGGTTAAAAGCAGAGGACACATTTTGTTGTGTCACCTTGTGCTGTGCTGCAGTGTATCACAATCACTTCACTTTCACTTTTGATCCTCAACGAGTGTGACTACCTCTAAAAAGTGGGGGTTTTGGCAGCTTGCTGGTCATAGAGACACGTCTTAGCATTCTGCCCAGGAAGAAGACAATTGTTGCTTTCAGGTCTTGAGGGAGGAAGAGGAAGACTTCCTCCTTGAGGGAGGAAGAGGAAGACTCTTCACAAGCAGAAGACATTCAAGACAGTTGCCAATCTTCCCAGGAGATTCAGACCATGCAATGCTTAGAGAAGCTGCAAACATCCCCCCCAGGCCATAATGCACACTGCATTGCAAATCAACAAACACACACAGTTACAGTCCAGAGCTCAAAAAGGTTGAAATGAGATCTGTGCAGAAACAGATGCCTGCAAATCTCAATGACCTGAATCAGTGTTGTAACGTTTGCGTGTTTTTGTACACTTGAAGTCAGATTTAAACCATTTTCCTCATGTCCTGATACATATCTAAATACAATTCTAAAATTGAAAGACTCTTTTTGTCATATTTAAAATCTATTGGTAGCTTTTGTTTGTTTGCTTTGGAATCTTAATTTTGATGTTTGTTTCACAAACTCTTCCCTGGAAAAAAGAGATCAAAAGACTGCAGTGTTCAGATTTCAGGGGAAAAGGATCAGTGTGTACTATCAGTCATGATGACATTGTCTCTGCAGTGGTTTCAGGAAGCAGCATTGTGATGCCATCACCTTTTTCACTTGATGCTCTCTTAATCACGTGACACAAGTAGAACTCTTGGTAACAGTTTCTTTGATATTTTCATTCCGGTTACGACTGATACACTTTATCAGAACACATTCTCCATCGAGACAATCTCTGATTCAAGAGTGACACCGAAAGTCATGGTGGTACCTGCACACAGACCAGAACAAAAGAGATTTGCCAAGAATCTTTCGCGATAAGAGGATCGTCTGGATCAGCGTCTATTGTACTTCTATTCAGACAATACGATGCAATACAAAAACCATGTGATCAAATTCTATAAACATTTCAGCCCATGCGCTGCAGTCCCATTTAAGGCAAGGGAAACGAACATGCTTGTTTCTAAATGAAATTGCTTATACCATTGAAATCAAATTGGTTTTCTGCTCTACAAAATTAAAAATGCCTGAGGCCTGAAATCATGGATATGGATTTTGTCTCCCAAGTCACAAGGTGTATGCATAGTGCAGGAAACAACCTGCTGATAAACAGGCGGTGATTTAACACCAGTTAGTGGGTGCTCTCCAGTGGTGCTGGAATTTGTGCTCCATTTTTGGCAAGGACAACAGAATGTGCATATTACACAAGTCCTAAGCCATGATGACTAACCGACAAAAACAACCTGGTTGTGTTTGGGCCTTTTGATGCCTTTAAGCTCATGACTAAAGACTGTGTTTTCCACAGGGGATCCTGTTGTTTTCAATGAGGTTATCATTTATGGTGTGGAAATATACTTCATATGGACTATTTATATGACTATTCAAAGATGAATCTGGTATAATACATAATATAAAGGTGTCATTTAAAAATACCATCTGATTATGTTAGCTTTACCATGGTTGACCTTACACCACAGTCATTATAGATTTTCACATTTTTAAACTAGTGACTAGTCATAATTCCCTCATCAACAGACCTGTACAATGACAAAAATGATGCAGGGTCTATGTTTCACCATCCCAGACCTGCAAAATACTGCAGAGAATCAAGATGGACACCACAGATGGTGTCAGCGTGCCTCTGGGGTTAATCGTCAGGGTGGGGATCTCTGGGTGTGTTTCAGGTAGTTGTGTAATAGTTCATCCGAGACAACCTTTGGGTCATGTTTTTACCATTGAGCTATATTAGTAACTGCTAGACCCTGGGGCCACTTGGGTGTTACGTAATCTGATGTGTGTTTGAGGTGTCCATATTGGTGAGCATGAGCATTTGAGCACTTCATATCCTCCCCTTTGTTGAAGTATCTCCTTGAGTTTCAGTCGGACAGCATGATGATATGTTCCGTAAAAAAGACATACAATGCCATATTGGTGACATTCATGGAGGACTTTCATCATGCATTCAACATGGGAAGACTATTCAACAGACTATTCAAAACAGTTCGGTCAGCTTCTCACATGAGAAAATAATAGCCTAGAACACATCAGCATCAGTTCATTTCTCACTTATCACCATATAACTATGCTAATAATTATTTTCTTTTTTTTTGAAAACTGCATGACTTCATACATCAAGACATCCACAAATATATCACAGTATAGTTTGTGTGTATAAAACATGTGAATCCTGTTTCATATTATAGCCTTTTCTAAACACAAGTTTTCACCAAGCTCTGAGACTAGGGCATCATGTCAGGGCAAACCAACAAACCCCGTTTCCACATTCTCATCAATCCCATTAGCAAAAAAAAACACCTGTAGTTTTTCATATAAAGGAAGTTATCACCATTTCTATTCCACAGTGGATATTCTTCCACTGTACACAGCATGAAGCTACATTAAGAAATAATACCCAGACCGTGTATATACTCTCTGTATCATGGAGCGACGGTATTGTTCACACTTTATATGCCATGTTCGTGTCTGAAAACTCTCCTTGCTGCTACACTGTGTGCTTGTACAGTGTTCAATCCAAAAAAAAACCCACACAATTTAAACTGGGAAAGGTCAAAACTACTGAACTGGCTATGTAATTTCTATATTTTTCTCACAAAGACACACATCCAGGTCACACGTGAGTGCCTTGTTGTGAAAAAGAACAACAATGGGCTCTATGGGGTTACTCAATGGTCTGAGGTCATCCAAGCCGGTGCATAAATGGTCAGGCTGTCAAATTTTATGTCATTTGTAAAAATTATTCACATTTCACTTTTCACAAACAACTGTACATAATACATTTGTTAAATTAATTCCAGCACTTGGACAAAGTAAGTTTGGGAGCGTAGCTGTGACCTTATTTTCTGTGCGATAAGCAGGCCTGAAATAGCAGAAACATATTCATGAGTATATCTGAAGCTGCCATAAATATTGTGAAGAGGGTAAATATCATTAACAGGTAGATAAGGCTGCTGTTATCCTTACAGCTGAATGCAATTAATATCCAAGGCACTTCGACAATGGCCACCATGCCCACCTTTAGCAAGGCAAATGACACATAAAATAATGCTGTCTCAAGAACTGTGTATAAGTAAATAAGTGTACACTGTGTGTGTATAATCACCGTTTCCTGGATGTATATGTGGCCGGGAGGGGGGCGACTTGTTTTTACAGCTGAGGGGATCCAGGACAGACACTTTCTACACCTTCAGACAGCAGTTCTCTTTCCAGCAGGCCACTCATACCCACCGTTAGTCTGCTTCTGCACCTCCACACCTCATTTCTTCCCCCTGATAGCCCCAAGGTGCTATTCACCATTAAAGTACTTTTCACGCCCTTCTTCACTCTATTAAGTCTATACTAATGAGTGTTTAAATCAAGCATTAGAATTTGACAGCGTCTTGCATTCGCAATTTCTGTTCCTTAGACTTCACAAACCACTCCAAAAACGAGAACTAAGAATTGTCTTTTTTAAATGTATTCTTACTGCTGCTGTTATCAGCCTGGTAGTGATTATTGCTTTGCTTATACTTTTGCACTGTATAAACAGCCCATTAATCCCCACAGCCGATAACATGGTGTACTGTGCTACTCCCATTAAACAAATTCAAAAGCGCTCCTACCTCCAGCCTACTTACTGTGGCTGGAGCAATTATCAGAGCTCAGCGAGCACGTTAAACTCATTAGCTTGGGCGTGTCCCTGCAAACCACTACACACTACACCTGACTACACAAGTCACATTCGTTTGAATGCAAACTGCAATTGGGAAACATCTGATGGCACTTTTATTGCCTTCAAGAGCCATTGAAACGGAGTTCATTTGGTGGGTGTGACAATGGGCTTTTCAGGAGGCTGTACTTTGTTAGAAACGATAAGGTGACTGATGTTGGACTAATCATATTGAGTCGCACATTTGAACGGCTCAGGTGTGCAAACAGAACGAGCATAATTCATTATTCAGATTCTCTTGAGGTCAAGGGAATGTTTACTACCCAAACAAAGCATATACTTTAAAGACTATCCCTTTTACTAATGTATATATATGTTTTTTCTCTTTTATTTGTTATGTACACTGGACAGGTTCATTTGGCTTATCGGCTCTTTGTTGGACTTATGAAGGTGGTGCTATGTGCTCCGTAGCATTAATACTGGACCTTTCCCTGCCAAATATTTACTTAGTTTTTCTCTAAAGCTTTTTTGTTCAAATCAGCTGGAAATACATTTGATCTTTCCATGCCTTAATTTGAACAGCTGAATTTAGATGTTTTATAGATTTTATATATATTTGTGTGTGTGTGTGTGTGTATATATATATATAATGACACAGCAACATTTTAAATGGTTTAATAGTTATGTTGACATGTTCGAAACTCCGCTTATCAGCACTAAGAGGTGGAGATATTCATCTCAATTTGTTTTCGGTAAGAGCCGCTCTGAAAATGCCCGAAGGATTCCTTGCATTAAGCTTGTTTTGACAGGGGTGCTCCTTATCAAAAGGGTTTTTGTGTTTATTACCATACAAGCCATTCTACTGAACTGAACCCGGAGGATAACCAGCTGCAGGCCCTTCCTCCTCCATCAGCAGAAAAGAAGAGGAGGCGAAAGAGGACGGCTGCCAAGAAGGGGAAAGAGGGGGAAAAGGACAGAGTGAGGAATGAGATGGCTGCCTGCGTGGATGATTATATAGTGTGAGAGGCCAGACATGGTTGGCATATCTGTCTTTGGGTGTAGGTGTCTGTGTGCCAGAATCTAAATGTGAAGAAAAAAAAAAAACACACACAAGGGGAAAAGGTGAAGAGTTGAGGTATGGGGCACACTTCTGTGTGTGTGTGTGTGTGTGTGTGCGTGTATGTGTGTTTGCACGGTGCTTGCTTCCCTCGGGTGGCAGTAAACATGGGGGAATGTTTGAGCACGCATAGCGTGCCGTGTTGACCCCTCCCTCCTGCCAGTCCCTGCCAACCACAACCACCTACGGGTGAGTCGCGTCCTCCCTGACCCCCGTTAACCCAGGCAGCTCTGCCAGTTCAGCCACGGTGACCGACCCGACGCCTGGCAACGCCGCCCCGAATTCCTGAACTTCATTTCAAAACAGCAACCGCACAGCCAAGCCCTCATCAGAGAGCGAGGTGAAGAAAAGTACACACACTCAAGTGTCTTATCTAATTAGGAGTCAAAAACCTGCACACACCACACACACACACACACACACACACACCTAATTCTCATGGGATGACTAACATCCATGCCCTGTCTAAAGCAGGCACCGCCAGCATAATCAAACAGATAGCTGCTCATTAGAACGTGTCTGTTTTTCTATTTCTAGCACACAAATCAATGCTGTCATTCATCCAACACCGAGCAGTATTTATACACTACATGGCATTCCTGTTTCAACCAACCATTTTACTATTTACTACTCGCAATGCGCATGCTGCTGAGTCATAAATGTAAATACATGTACGTTTTAAGTCAGAGCAGGTTACAGATGGGGACCCACTTTTAATCGTAAGACCAAGAAAATACTGCTGATAGTATACATTGAACTTGACTCATCTTAACGAAATATGTCAGAATGAGAACAACATATGTTCGCTTAGACTGTCCTGAGGCTAAGTATTCTAACATTATATACCAAGTTCTCACAACCCATCGTCTGGGCGTTTCAGTATTTTTATCTTTAATTGTTTGACTAACTGGAAAATGAAAATGGAATGCGGAAAATTAACTTATTGTATAATGAGGTAAACAGCTTTGTCTTTCTTTCATTCTCATTAGAGTGCTGGAATGCCGGGCCCAGGTCCAGGGCAGAGAGAAGTGTTAACTTCTACCTGACAATCTAATATTAATGAACGGACAAAGTCTGTGGGCCAGAGCTGCACGTGTTCCCACAGAGTCAGGCAGCTGTGTGGCGCAGGTAGACGCTCCAGAGCCAGACGATCTGATTAGTTAATGGGCAGCAGTGACAGACATTAGAACTGTGGAAATCCAATCCCCTACACGGCATTTAGAGGATTAGGCTGCGTGTGAACAAAACACCCCAGATTTCATTCAGTTGCGTAGATTCTAGGGAACGTGTTAAAAAAAAAAGGCCACTTCTTTGCAGTCGTCAGGTGAGGAAGGGTGAGTCACCTTCCATTGTGTAACACCCATACAGACACAAGCTAAATATGGGCTTAGTACTAACCCCAAATGTTGACATGTTGTTTATGAGGGACACTCACTGCAGGAACAGGTACACAGAGGTTAAAAATATCGAAACCGTTGAATACCCTTGCCGGCAAATTTGCGGAAAAAAAAAACGAATCGAATTCAATGTGACTATTTGAAATATTACAGTTTTCGGATATTTACATTTTAGATTTACATTTTACAGCATTTATCACACGCCCTTATCCAGAGCGACTTACAATCAGTAATTACAGGGACAGTCCCCCCCTGGAGACACTCAGGGTTAAGTGTCTTGCTCAGGGACACGATGGTAGTAAGTGGGCTTTGAACCTGGGTCTTCTGGTTCATAGGCGAGTGTGTTACACACTAGGCTACTACCACCCTAGGATATGCACACACTCGTTCATAAGCGTATCCCAGGATTCAGGTTTCACACTCTCTGAGATGACCTTGCCAAAGGGCTTTGCCATTTTACTGTGTTGTTTGACTTCTATTGGACAAAAGTGGTTATTTGCATCCTCCCACTTTCTTCTGCATTTGTTGAGATCAGATATGCACCCCTCCGCACTTGCGTGTTGGAAAGGGGGCAGATGAAGGAACTAAAAGCTGAATGTCTATACATCCGATCAGCTCGTGCTTCAATCACACTCCGTGCCTCATGGTGAAAAGATCCGACACCGATAGAGCTCAGCTAACATCACAAGCGCGGCGCGTTGAGCAACCGACTGAACCCAGAGTGGTTAATAGTGGGTGAATGAGGAAGGAGGAAAGCATTTATCACCTGCTCATTATCCTGTTCCAATGAAATGAGTCACGTTCCAAATTGTCGACAGAAAGTCACAGCTTAAGTAATGTGGGGGAAAAGCTTGTTTCACTGTTCCTTTCTGCCGAAGTGTCTCATTAAGATCCAGAACCCCATCAGCGCGTGTTTAGAAGACCGCTCACGCACGTGTTCCAGGCCCAATGTCGCCATGTATTCTTGGTGACAGAACGCACGTGGTTAAGGAGGAACACCGTGGAGGAGCGGAAGCTCGGAAGCAGGAGTCGAGCCGGGATTTGTGACAGCAGCTGATGGGTATCAGGAGGGCGAACCCGCTGTGGGGAGCTGCTGGTGGGGCGGGGCAGGGTGGGCGCGCCCGGCTGAGGAAACTGCCAATGTCACGGTGATTCAGGTGACGTCCGCTCCTGTGTGGGATGTGTGCCCAGCAGTTGAAAACATTTTATTTTGCTGCCTAGTAGATAAAGCTTTAACAATTCCAAAACTTTACTTTGTGACATGATATCAGAAACTGATTGCGGGCTCATATATTGGCAGCGCTTCATGGGCTTCTCTTACAATACCATATCTAACATCCAATGAGATAACCGGGCAAGGGCGGTTTCTCTGGCAACATATTAGATTGGGACAAAAAGGAAATCTAAAGTGAAATCTGGAGCCGGCGCTTTAAATCTTATGTACATTGTAATACGGTTACTCCCCCTAAAGAACCAGTTTACTGTTCACACCACTGTCCACATTGAACTGGCTGAAGCCAAAAATCTTCCACACACACACATACACACACACACACACACACACACACACACACAGTGCGTGACTGTTATCCGCAGGTTTTGCGTTTCAACCCTGTGGCGCCCCCTGCTGGACACAGACCCTGCCGCGCTGCAGACTGGCCTGGTTGTCTTCTGGGCCGAACCCAGTGCCGTAGAGAACCGGCTCCTCGGCTAAAACCTTTTATTCTATGGCCTTGACTGACCACTGAGACGTAAGAGCCTGTACAGCATTCAGCGTCGTTCCACAAAGATCATCCACATAAACAATTACGTGAATGAATTAAACGCGCCCCAGTTGTAAATGTGAAGTACATTAACAACAGCCTCTTCATCACATTTAGCGCCTCACCAAGTAGTCGCTTATTGTTATAACCCGGGCTATTAAGACTTGCTGCTCCTGGGTTCTGTGTGATTCGGTTCTAAGCCGAGAAAGAAGCACGTAAGTCCTGGTTAATGGAAAGACAATATTTGATCAAGCGCAGTGTGTCCTTTTCATTCTTACACCTTCCAGAGCACCACGGCGGGGCTGTTAAGTGTTTACATGGACTTAACCCGTGGCCGGCTGGGCTTTTTTACTGTGTGCATGAGTGGAATGAAAAATGAGGCATCTATCTATCTAATATATGCACTAGATACGGCACCGATGTGATTCTGGCCAGCTTTGTCGTCTCTGTAATCAGTACAACTGGTTTCCTGGTAGAAGCCTAGTGGGTAACACACTCACCTATGAACCAGAAGACCCAGGTTCAAACCCCACTTACTACCATTGTGTCCCTGAGCAAGACACTTAACCCCGAGTGTCTCCAGGGGGGGGACTGATTGTAACTTGTTCTGGATAAGGACGTCTGGTAAATGCTGTAAATGTAAATGTAAATGTTTCCACTGTGCTAAAATTATTGAAAAACGAAAGCTTTTAAAGTGACAGACTTGAATTAACGAACACAGCACTACACTGGAAGTCAGTTTGTTGCTGATGAAATTCCTCTCTACAGGTATTCCATCATTAACCGTCATTACCAGCTACCAGAGTCATTTACAACATCACCAATGTCTGGACTGTTTGGGGGAGTCTTTTTAATGTGACAAACAATAATTTCCCATCAAAAACAAAGACATTTCTACATCACCTTAAACGTTTGAAGTGTATATATCAAATTATTGTTCTTCATTTTGTGAATATGAATTAATCACGATAGATCAAAATGAGGCTATTTGAGGATTTTTTTTAAATAAAGGCAACAGGAGAAAACTAAAGAATACTGAAAACTGAATACAACTCATTTATGGTCTTGAAATGTGAAAGAAAGAGGGGGGAAAACTAAACATGTCCTATCTCTACTTCCTGTGTGTCTGGCTGTCGGCCCACTGGGAAAAGAAATGCAAACAAATGAAGGACAAACACGACACAATGGACACTGGCATGAGAAGGTGACCCATCCCTCCCGGTGCAGGGAGTCACTGACAGAGCCAACTGAGGACGCTCTCCAGAACATTCTGCACCACGCCACGATGAATAAAACTGATTTGGACTCTTATTTATCCGTTAATTGATTGATGTGGGCAAAGAATTGCCAATGTATTGCCGTGGAACATTTCCATTACCCAAACTGCATGAAGAAACCCTTGCAGTTCCATTTCAATTCTAACCTTCATTCCGGTATTAGTTTGGAGAGCATCTGTAGGGAACGTGTCCCTCCCTGACTATTCCGATTTATCACCGTCCACCCTGCCAGTGGTCATTATCAAAGTGTTTGCGATGTGTCGCTACGCCGTATCTCCAAAGCCAAATCCATTTGCCTCCCTCACATAATTACGCTAAACTGTGTGTTTACCCCATCTAACTGGTCCCATTGTGCATGGCCTGCTCGCCGCAGCCATGAGCACGACAGCACCGCTGTGGGTGAGCACCAGCAGGCAAGCGCCGTTTCATCCCGCCTATCACGCTCGGCCCTTCCAGCCCCCGCGGGACGGCAGCTCTTGGCTTATCAAAGCAGCGACCGCCTTGCACAATTAGCCGGGCTAAGTATCTGTGAGAGAGCAGAGCGCTTGGGTGGTCCCAGGCCCGGCCCTCCTAATGACAACTGTGCCATTCCCAGAACAAGTGGAAACGCTACGCTGATGCTTCATTTAAAAAGAAAAAGGGCGAGGAACTGTGGCGGGCCTGATGGTCACGATAAAGCCGATCGGGGACATACCACAGGAGAGTCTGATTCATTTATGAACAGTTTCATGTTTTACTTTTATATTATTACACGATATAAATAAATGGTATTTATTTAAAAATAAAAAAATATCTTAAAAAGTGTCCAGAGATGAGTGATTCGGTATAGTTCACAACAGTCTGTATCTGACTGAATGGAATACGAGCACTGTTCCAAGAGGAAGAGCCAAAATGAGTGCCGATGCTGAAATCGGATTTTATTTCTTTCATTTATGTTTCATTATCAATAACATAAGACATTCATATATTCATACAGGTTTATCAAGAATTTTTCACCACATAAATACACTCCACACTTAAATTAGTTTTTTTTGTATTTGTATTTTTAAATTTGTTAATTTTTATTTTTCAATTTAATTAAAAATGTTGCAAATACAAACGTATCCATTATTTTCCCATAATTTAAGACTTTTTTTTACCCCGCTTACTTTCAAATTCGATTGATTTTTGACATAAATAAAGTCACAGTAAACATCACTTTACGGCTGAGTTGAGAGACTTGACGTCCTGCACATGGTTTTAGCTCACATGGTTTTAGCTCACACGTTATTAAGTTGTGACATGTTGTGTGTCCCGAAGTGGACTTTAATGCGGTAAAGAGCGTGCACGTTGTGGTCTCTACCCCTCTCTGTCCTCCAGGAGAGGCAACAACAAAGCCTCTTTTCTCCAGACCTCGGGCCGGCTAGGCGGGACCCCCTGCCCCCCCGTCCTCCAGCTCCCAGCAGAATGCTGATTCAGCTGAGGCTGGACTGCGGCGGCGTCGACGCTCCTCCGCTCTGCGCCGTGTTTGTCAGGCTCAGCGCCGTAAGGCCTTTTATACACCTAAATCCCGGACCCTTGTTATCCCTCTGCAGACACTCGGAATCAAAACAGCCCTGCTCCATGCCTCCATCATCATATTATTCTCATTTTCCCGCGCGGGGACCCGTGTGCACACGACCCCGTGACTTTGTGCCACCACGAGGGAGTCAGGATGAGCACCGGACAGCGCCGTGTGTGTGTGTGTTGATGCAAGTGAACGCTGTCCTCTCCGCTGCCAGTGTCCCATGTCCTTACCGGCTGGCCTGGGCCAACCTCGCTCCGGCCCAGGAGATGGTGGAAGGGTGGGAGTGCAGCTCTTGTACTCACTACTCCATTTCCTGCCTTCTACACCCCGCACTAATTGGATATTTGGGTGGCCCTGTTTATTGACTTTGGTGAAAAGCAACGGGTTATATTAACATTTTCGTGGCACGTTCTCAGCAGTGCAGCGTTACAGCGCCTGTCCCCCGAGGGCGGCTGAGAGGAGGGGGCACTAGGTGAGGCTGCATTCTGCTGGGGGCTTCCTGGGTAGGGGTGGGGGTTCGAGATGATTCCCAGCTCCTGGTGTTACAGACACACCCAGCGCCACACCACAACACGCGGCTTTGCCGTGATGTGGGAAAGCTCAGGTAGACCGACAAGGAATTTTGCGGAAGATAGGGTCCGTGTCATCATTCGAATTCTCAGTTTATTTACATGGAGTCGAGTGAGGAATTATGTCTCCAGTCACGAAAAAAGATGGAGAGACAAAAACACAAACACGATGAAGCGCCACATGGAAAGGGAAAATGTTGACCACTGTGGACACTACAGCCACTGAGTCATTTAAGAAAACACATTCCAGAAAGTTCCGCTATTGATTTGATTTTTTTTTCATACGTAATGTCATGTCAGCAAAACTAACCACTGGTGTTCGGACAAAATTATATTATCATAAAATTTCGTGAAAATTGTCCATTTATTTGAACGTCAATACAATTAAAAGAATTTGTTGAATAAATAGTTCTGGGGTAACTGCACTAATTTAATTTGAAAGCAGTTTTCTATCTTTTGGAAATTATATGGGGTTACACCTTCTCTGTTTCCCCCTGTGTCCAATTTTTAATTTGGCTCAGTTTCAGAATAATCAGTTTAGACTTTCATTAAGTCTATAAATGCATGCCAATTAACTTCAATGTACAAACTGTACTAATATTTAATGTTTTTACCAAAATTACTAGACTGTAAATTGCTAATTTGAAAAAAAAAAAAAAACCCACACACAGTATTTTGCTTGCCTAATAACTTAAAATGAATAAGTGCAACCCCTGCTTTACCATTATCTAGGGTTTAATTTATCATATCTAATTAATAAATTACTGTGATCGCCACCAGTATTCTGGCATTCTCAGGTGTAATTTTCTACTCATACCTCATTAATCAGTCATTTATGGCACTCCAATCATGATAAAGAACTTGAGCATATGGGTTTACATCTGCATTAGTTTATTTGGGAATGGACCTGACGTGATGATGGCATCCAGTGGTGACGAAAGTGTCCTTTCTCTCTCCTGGTACCGGCTTGTGGTGCATGATTCCACACCGCTCTCTCTTGTGCGTAGGAGCTGCGAGGCTGCTGGGCGTCTGGGCCGGGACTGGCTAAAGTAAACACAGCATCTCCCCCTCGACCCCTCCCTCGCTCGACTACTCTCCACCTCCACCTCCTCCTCCTCCGCCCGTCCGTCCGTCAGCTGCAGACCACACACCCAGACCACACAGCACCAGAGTACGGCCCGACTCCTCGCACGCAACACGACCTGCACTGTCACTCTGACCGTGTGTGAGAGACTGTACAGTGTGTGTATGAGGGAGAGCGATGGAGGGAGCGATTGAGAGTGATTGAGTGATTTTGTACACTTGAGAAACATGTGTGTGTGTGTGTGTTTTGTTCATGAAAGTACAGTCGGTGCCTGTTTGCCAACAGCGCTGTGTACCATCCAATAATTGAAAAAATCCGGAATTGACAAAATATGTGTAAATATACGTGCAGAAAAACATACACAGCGAATATTATGTCAACAGACATTGGATGATATTTACAGGTATTTTCAAGTAAATGCCTGTATCACAATATATAATATATATATATATAGATAGGACAAGTACGCTGCTCTCTCTCTATATAGAATAGAATAGAATGACATAGAAAGTGTATTTTAAAACAAATGGTTTACTGAGTGTTTGAGGTTTGAATAAGTCTGGTGTGGCATGAGGCCATTTGGGTGTGTGAAATATGGGCCATCAAGTGGTGGAAGCACTTCGGGCCTCATTGCTCTGTTGACGACAGGCCCTCATTGCTGATTGATTGATTGTTTCTTTTTTTCTTCCTCCTGCTCCACAGACACATGTGAATGCTTATTTGACTCATAACTGAAGAAAAAATACACAGAAAGGTTTCAAAGCTTTCAGAAGAACCACCTGGTTTCATGCAAACACAAGTAAAAACTTGCAACTGCAATGAATGGGACATGAAGGTGCAAATGAATATTTGCAGAACCTTTCTGTCAAATGTATTCCTTTTTCCATAAAGCATATCATGCCAAAGCCTCACATAACAGCTACTGGTAATATACAGCACGAATGTAAAAATCATACTCCCTTTCTACACACCTCCGGAATGCACAATTCTGACTAAACCGAAATCTCAATGTGGCTCAGATGAGGAACACCACATAGCTTTTCCGCTGCATGGAGCAGCCCTGCACGGAAGGCTCTTTCCTTTATTTTCTTATCAGATCATCTTCTGTGAATTCCTTGACGTTTAAATACTGAGAAAATATACAGCAAATGGGTTAAATTGGATATTTTTTTTAATGTGGAGATTATATCAGGAGTTGATTTGTTTTGGCTGGATGTTCCTAAAAGCTTTAGGAACAGTGTGCATCCACACTAGGAGAGCCTGAAAAAAGGCCAACTGCTGTCCAATCCATGAATTTGACCTAATGAACACATGAATGGATGTTGAGTCTGCGCAACTGCAAACATAATCCCTGAAGTGGAAGCTCTCTCGCTGTCCTGCATTCTCCCGACTGGTTCCCACCCCTCCCATAGCATGTTTTGAAAAAGTGCATCCTCCCTGACGCATTTACAGATACCCACCTAAACGCACACTTAGACATGCACACGCACATGCACAGACATGCATGGGTGCGATCGCACACACACCCCCGCACACACACACACACATACATGCAGAAGCAGCCGTTTACACGCATTTACACAAACAGGCCCATCTGTGCAGAGACACAGACAAACACACAGCAGACTGCACCTCTGCCAGGTAGCCAAAATAATCATTTCTGTTATCGCCCCCCCATCTGTTTACACTAAAGGCTGTCGCCATTTGGTCGTTCCCAACGACTATTCATACTTTTTTTTTTGTGTTTTATTACAATCATTGAGTGCTTATTACTTTCCTGATGGAGCTGGTGACTCATTGTTTGCATTGTTCGCTAAAAAAGCTCAAATAAACATGCATATCCAAAAAGAGTTATCACAGTCTTGACGTTTTTATTTGCGATTTTTCTGAGAACAATTGTCGCCATTCCCTCACATTTCTCTGCATGCGCAAGAGGTTCCTGGCCTATGATTGGCTGTGGGGAGTTACACGGACGGGCTGAATGAACGGGGTTTTTTCCCGCCGACGCTCCAGAGCGATAAGTTCAGCGCGGATTCATTTCTCCGAGTCACGTTCACTTTTTCGCTCTCCTAAACGTGGCTCGGGCGTTAATTCTGCCGCAGCTAACAGCAGCTGAAATGAAAAAACTGAGTCTCACGGCCAGTAAAAACTGAATCCTGCTTCGGGACGCGTACGATGGCCACTTCGGCTTGTTCAGAAAAATGTCAACGCTTCAATTAAAAGTCATCAGTAACTGGCCAGCCCGCATGGACACGAGGTTGTGTTCAGTTTGGCTAAAGTTTGACAGGGGCCAGGGCCTCTCCGTGACATTTGACCTCAACATTGCAAAGAAGGTTTAGGGTTACAATCTGCTAAAATTAACTTTCGAGTGTTCTATAGCTTAATATAAATTGGTTAAAATGTGAAGTCTGTTGTCGCAAAAGGACATAATTCTACATAATTGTATATTTTTAAAATATTTTTTTTGCGGGGAAAATAAAAAAAAAGTAAGACAGGGCTGCAAGACCATATGGTTCTATTCACAGGCTGCTGAGCTTCCAGGAGGATGTTTACCTGTCATCTGCCCCTGAAACGGGCCTGCGTGCGGAGCGACTGGCCCCAGACCAGCCGCACCGAGCCCTGGACTCCGGTGCAACGTGCTGCATGGAGACGGGGCCCGATCCGAGGTCAGGTGGCTGTTTGCGTTTCGGCGCAGCGGGCAAAGCGGGCCGGGGAGCGCCGGGCTGCTGGATGGCCTCCCATGGCGACTCGTCCTGTGAGGGATTTTGGGTTGTTTAGCTTTTACTGGCTCTGTGGAAACTCATCCATTGCTCCGATAATGGATTATAGACAAACCACGGAACGCCAGCTGGACCTGCGCTAAAGCTGCACAATAACGTACAGGGACAAAAAGCAGACCTCTCTTCTTCTCCAGCGCGTGCGTGCGCACACATTTCACACAACTCTGCTCGGAGGGAAGCGGACAGCGGTGTGTTTGTGGCGCTGTGTGTGTGTGTGTGTGTGTGTGTGGGCAGCGTGTGCACGCGTATGTGCAGGGAAAGAAAAGGTTGCACACTAACGCTCGGTCTCCATGCACAGAAACCCTACTAAGACCAAAGGGTTTCCTGCCTCTGGCACATAGTGGGTTCCTACAGCAGGAACAATCGCGAGGAAGTCAGGCATTAGAGGCCCAACATCAGAGAGAACGCGTCCTGCCTCGAAAATGTCTCCTGGCAAACACTCCTCCAGGGCTGAGGACGAGCTGAAAGAGGGAAAATCGATCGGACTCTTTATTTATTTACGACTTCACACATTTGTTCATTTGAACACACGTTTGTTGCTCACGATTCAAACTGTGATTTCAATCATTACTAAAATGATAAGGCGAAAGGTTGTAAGTATCTGGGAGTCGAATTTGGTTCAATATATTAGTCAACAATGGTCAACCATAATTAGTTTTAGATTTAATTAGAATTTTCCAATCCAGGGGTCTCTGCAGAGGTGTGTAGATGGGGACTATGATAATAGCGTGCTTGTGTGTTTTTAGCTTGTTGCTGTTTATTTTAAACCCCAAAAACCAGCTACTGGTTGAAGGCCTACTGCACAGTTCAGAATTTCTTTTTAGAATTCAGTTTATAATTCTATAAACATTAACATATATAAATGTACAAAATGTATCAGCAGTTTTTGAGTTTTATCTCCCTGCGACTGTATCTCCACTGAGCAACCAGATCTTTTCTGCCATCAACATCTTTCCAGCTTCTGCTGTGATGAGTTGATTCTGTATTGGGGATAATCTACTCTTCTAGTACATTGAGTGTGTGTGTGTGTGTGTGTGTGTGTGTGTGTGTGTGTGAGAGTGAGAGAGAGAGAGAGCGGGAGTTCGGCTGAGTGAGCTGACTCCAGTCTTTGTTATCTTCTATCAGGAATCCGGAATATGGAACACTTGTTTGTTGTTTTATCCCCACTTCCTGAAATTGAAAATGTCCTGGAATGACGCCAGTCCGTTTGAGTGACAGCAAAATTTTTAGACAAGGGGGGCATCTTAAAATAGTCCAGGGTGCTTACTGTTTACCTGTGAAAACGCGGGCAGATTTTCCTCCGCTCGCTTTCCTGTTTTTCATGCAACACGGACGATGAGTTCTGCTTCAGCTTCATAACCGTTGCTGAGAAAAGAGGCGGATTGTCTGAAAAGCAGTGAGAGTCAGTCGTGATCTTTTCGCCCATTTGCAGTGCTCTTATTTAATCTCAGTTAAAGAGAACTCCATTGTCTGCTTAAGTTTACATGTTTACCCACCTTGATCTTATTGGTTCATTTGTTTAACCTGAAAGTCTAACATATGACCAGATGTCAGGTCTTACTGAGAGAGAAGTGTGCTCTGTGCTCTAATTTAACCCCAGGCCGAGCGCAGCGGAGAGACCACCCATAAAGCTGTCATCTGAAAACGATACACAACCCACCCAGTGAGGCCGATGTCAACTCCTCCGTACAGAAAAACACACACACACATACACACACTTCCTGTCTGTTCACTTCCAGTCCCTCTCGTTCACCTCCTGCAGCTACACAATATGCACAAACACTCTATTTAAAGCCATCTTCTACAAAAGCAAGCGTGTACAATTATTCTTTATCAAGCATGTAGTCTTAGTCTTAAATTATGATGATATGTGGGTTTTTTTACTCATTTTGTTCGCCACGTTTACTGTTTTGCTGTCTCTTGTGAAGCTTTTGAGCCTGATGTGAAAGAGGCCTCCATTTCTGTGTTTCCACTAGTGACCTGTAGGGAGCAGCAAAGACAAGAGAAACACCGACATGGGGTCTGTATTTAAAACTCTTTCCGCTCTCATTCATGGAAAATAAAATAAAATAAAATAGAAAGCATCGTTGTCTTTAATACTTATTGTGATAAAAGGCACGTCACAAATGAAGTTAATATGAAAGAAGGTTTTTTTTTTGCTCCGAGATTAATTTGACTCCGTTTGCTGGTTGAAGGCTCAAAATGGGTCCCTGGAATTCATGAAAGTTCTGGACACCCAAACAATTCCAAAAAGAGAGAAGTTTCTTCCAACAACCGTGCCACGTTCAACGTCACTTAAATCACCTTTCTTCCCCATTCTGAAGCTTGCTTTGAACGGGGCCGTGGTGGCCTAGCTGTTAAGAAAGCGACCCCATAATCAGAAGGTCGCCGGTTCGAATCCCGATCCGCCGAGGTGCCATTGAGGTGCCACTGAGCAAATGCACCGTCCCCACACACTGCTCCCCGGGCACCTGTCGTGGCTGCCTACTCAGGGTGATGGGTTAAATGCAGAGGACAAATTTCACTGTGTGCACCGTGTGCTGTGCTGCTGTGTATCACACGTGACAATCACTTCACTTTTTTGTCTTATTTTTTTTTAACTGCAGCGGTTTGTCTTGACCATGTCAACATGCCTAAACGTTGACCACGTGATCGCCATGTGATTGGCGTCAACGCGCAGTTGGACAGGTGTGCCTGATAAAAATGTGTATGGAACGCATAAATACGACATAAAAATGTAACAATATATTTTTTCCCACAACTATTCAACGTGACATTTTTGTCAGGTGAAAAAGAAGAAAAGGAAAGGCTTCACACGCTTGTTAAAATAAAATGGTGAGATCTTTTGTTTCGTTGTTTCGAGTGAATAAATCGGATCGGGTTTTCACTGATTTTTCCGGTCACAACTAATCCTTTATCCTTAAACATTAAGATAAAACGTAGGCTTGAATTATTTGCGAATGATTTCTTGTGGTTTTTGGTGCTGTTTCTTTTCCATCATGACAACTGAAATAGTTCTAAAAGAAATCTGAATTACAGAAATTACAGAAAGAGAGAGCGAGATTGTGGATTCTGACCGATTCCAAGGAAACATTTTATCGGCAAAAAATCTATATATTAATACACACAGAGATATAAAGGTACAATATTAATACAATAATTACATTATTAAACTCCCAGGTAGAAAACTGTTCTGTTGATTGTACCTCAGAAAGTACAGGACAGGTCCTTTGTGATACCATGTTGTACCTGATTTAGTACATGAACCTGCACCACATGGATATGAACCCAATTAACCCAACGTACCAACAAAGATGTGTGTAAATTGCTAAATTTCAGTTGCACAATAGTGATGGAATGGCTAGTGGATTTGAAAGTGGAAAGTGGCTGATGTTCATGTTTGTAAAAGTAAATGCGATTGGGAGGTTGCCGGTTCGAGCGCAGCCTCCTCATATCTGTGGCTCCTTATGCAAGTTCTTTGCAGGCCACTGACAATATCATGCTTATATGTAAATATAATTTTAAGCTCCAGCCATGGTACAGATGACTGGGAAACCTGCGAGGACGGGTACATTTTTGTTCTTCAGAAGGTGGTCCTTCCGTTTCCCTGCATGTATAATACATGATCACAGAATGGGACTCCACCCGTAATCTTTTAAAGTAAACAGTAGCATCTCTGGCCGAGGATCAGAGCGAAGCTTCCCATTAAAAGCCACACCTAACTTTCCAAAGCAGCCTCGCAGCGCAGGCCCAGAGGGAATATGACCATCTTTCCAGACACCGCGGAGGCCAGAGTTTCCTCCTCTTCCCGATCATCCTTCTTATTAATAACGGCTGTTAAATTTCTCACCCTCTTGAACATACTGTTATGGCATAGCATGCAAAAATGATCATTATCATTAATTTATTGTTATGGTTTTTATTAATTTTAACCTATTCGAGTTTTATGGTCTGAAACCGATCAGCTGAAGAGAGGGAGGAGGCACCTTGAACCTGAGTAGAGTGACCTCGACAGGCCTTCAAGCATAAAGGGCTGGGACTTTTTCTGCTCAGATTTACCATCTACATCATGACTCAGGTTCACACTTCAAAACATTTATTGCCTTTTATGTTGTAAATACATTGTTTTCCCCTACAGGTGACAAACTGTTTCTTCACTTCCAGAAATTATGACTAAGAATTGATGTTAAATGTATTATTACAAACTGTATATTCAGTCTTGAACACACAGTGCTCTTATACAACGACACCAGACATTATCCATAGATGCTGTGATGACAAGTGATGACCTGAGTTCGGTTCATTGTTAGTAGCCGTGCTGTTGTTGAGAAACCACACATTCTCCATTCTAACGCATGATCATTTCTTTCTCTAGGCTTTTTTTTCTCTTATGGCTTTTTAAGTATCAACAGATTCATTCTGAAGTGTTTATAAACTGATTGCATATGTGCATTATAGTAGATGAATGCTCCAGCTGGTCATTTCTATTTAATTTCAAAGCGTTTGAGAAGGTGCGGTGTAATTTTGTAATTGAAAATGAAATGATTGATCATTAATTGGAATGATCAGATTATGGTTGAAATTATATTTTGTGATATTGTTGTTGAAGTATTGATCATTGACTTGTTCCTGGTTTGGTTGTCATTGATTATGTTTGCCCGGTGTGGATTATGAGCACACCCTTTAATAAATGTAATACATTTTGTTCAGAACTGATTTTTGGGACTGAACTGCAGATGCTCTCAGTCCTTTTCCCATACAAATCTTTGCTGTTGTTTTTTTATATGTTCTATAAATCATTGTTTTATTGAATCCAGATGAATCCAACAAATGAAAGTGAGATTCTTAATCAAGAATCTCCAGAAACTTCTCTGGACACTATATAAAGGAGTCTCCTCCTAATAGAGGATGCTAAAGAACAAGTTATTTTTAGAAAGCAAACCTTTTGGTTCACAGAAAAGGGCTTTGTACTGAAAGGGAATTGAAAACGATGGTACTTGTTCTCTGTTAACAGTCTGAAACTTACAGCACAGGAACTCTTACTGTGTGTGCAGACAGCCTAGTATATCCAGCAATGAGCCAGTAACAACGATATGGACAAATCCTGCTTCTACCAGCTTCTTGATGATTCCTGAACCTACAACAAGTCACATTCTTGCAGTTTCGGTTTCAACATGATGGTGATACTGAGAAAAATATATTTGAGAATGTGTATTCAGGAATGTGCAATCTGTATGTCTGTATTTGACAGTGTGCTGCATATTTGTGTAATTGTCTGTGCTGTGTGTATGAGAGTGTATGTGAAACTACTGTATGTACAGTACAGGCCAAAACACCTTCTCATTCAATGTGTTTTCTTTATTTGCATGGCCATTTACATTGGTAGATTCTCACTGAAGGCATCAAAACTATGAATGAACACATGTGGAGTTATTTACTTAACAAAAAGTGGAGACCTGGCCTCCACAGTCACCGGACCTGAACCCAATCGAGATGGTTTGGGGTCAGCTGGCCCGCAGAGTGAAGGCAAAGGGGCCAACAAGTGCTAAACACCTCTGGGAACTCCTTCAAGACTGTTGGAAAACCATTTCAGGTGACGACCTCTTGAAGCTCATCGAGAGAATGCCAAGAGTGTGCAAAGCAGTAATCAGAGCAAAGAAACTAGAATATAAAACATGTTTTCAGTTATTTCACCTTTTTTTGTTAAGTACATAACTCCACATGTGTTCATTCATAGTTTTGATGCCTTCAGTGAGAATCTACCAACGTAAATGGTCATGAAAAAAAAGAAAACACATTGAATGAGAAGGTGTGTCCAAACTTTTGGTCTGTACTGTATGAGTACAGTTATTTTCACTGAAAAAAGATTTATCATTTTATCAAGACAGAAAGGTCAAATTTTGTCAAGACAAAAGTTTTGTCGCCTATACAGAAATTGAACAAATTTACTGCAAATACAAAAATATGTCAGCAAATTAAGTCATGGTGCTGTGAGATCCAAATGTAATATCTTGTATGACTTCCATGAGCTTGAAGGACTGCATCCATGAATTTTGGAAAGGATTCATACAATATATTGATGCTTCCTCTTTCATCCTACCCCACACACATGCTCAATGATGTTCATGTCTGGTGACTGGGCTGACCAATCCTGGAGCATCTTGATCTTCTTCGCCTTGAGGAACTTTAATGTGGATATGGAAGCATGTAATGGAGCACCATCCTGCTGCAGATATTGGCCTCTTTTGGAAATATAAAAGGTAGCTAAGATTTCTTGGTATTTCAGATTATTGATGTTGCCTTCCAGATCTCTCGCACACCCCCATACGTGATGTAACCCCAGACTATGATTTTTCCACCACCAAACTTAACTGTGGTGTAATTCCTCAGAAGATTCGTCTGAAAAATCCACCTTCTGCCACTTTTCCAGCATCCATCCTTTAAGTAGGCTGTGTGCCTTGGCAAATTGTTTGCAATATTTGCATATTGGTTCATTGTTTACTTGCAATATTTGCTATACTGTGGTCTGTAGCAGTCGCTAAAAGCATTTCACTGCATATCATACCGTGTATGACTGTGTATGTGACAAATAAAATTTTTACTTGAACTTGAAATGCCACACGGTTTTTCAGTCGTCTTTTTTTAAGTGCTGGCTTTTGGGCACTGATTCGACCATGGAGTCCATTTCAAGACAGAATCCAATAAAATGTTCTGGTTGACACAGGGACTTCAGGTGACCAGGTCTCGTGGAGCTCTGCTGCAGTGGAAAATGAGCGGTCCTATCGAGCAGTTGTCTTGCGGGGTCTGCCTGACCTGGTCTTGTCAAAAACGTCTCCAGTCTATTCAAATCTTTTTATCCTCTGTATTTGACTGTGAGACACATTGAAGGTGACTGCCACATCAGCAGTGGATCTGGTCCTCAGCCTCTTGATAATCAATACTTTAGTCTCAGGGTGAATCTCAGGCATGTTTGCAGAGGTCTAGTTTCAGTTGATGTGAAGGTCTATTGTACAGGGGGTCTTTTTATAAACACCTGAGACCTAATTGATCCATTATTAGTCACAGGTGAAGCTCATATGACAAGGTGACAACACTTATGTCTTCGCAAAAATTGACTCAATGGGCTTTACCAAGCACTGACTATTAGAATACTTTTTGACAGTTTCGTTTTGCACTGAAACATTATTACAAAGGATGTTGGGAATAAAATGAGCCCTTTCTTGTAAAAAATCTTGATTAGAAATATATTTCAGCGGCACTTGAGGTCAATTTGTACACAAGCGACAAGACTTTTGTCAGGGACTGTATTATCAAGAACATAAAACAGCACAGGCAACCTTAAGAACTCACCTGAAATTCCAACCCGTGTTCACTGGAAAATGTTCACTGGAAAAAATGTTAATAATCCAAATGGTTAGAGTATGTATTTGTAGGTTTACGAATGTAGGTTTTGTCTGCTGATCAGTGGGAACACATTGACTCTTCACCTCTATATGGTGCCTGAGTGTTTTGGATGCTTGTTTGGGGAGTTTGGTTAATAAAATCTGAATGTACTGAGTTTCAGCATTACAGTTTGAATGAATGTACACATGTGTGTGTGTGACATTTGAACATGTGGCTTCCCCCTCCCACACCACTGCTAGTAACCCGGTTACGTCCGTATTACAGTAAGAAGGTAGTTTTGTACAGTCAGCGTTCAAAGCTCATTCACATGGCCCTTTATTGCTCTCATTAAAGACAAAACTCTCCCTCACTCCCACCGAAAGGCAGGCGCATGCTGCATTTAGCACCGCTCACAACACACCAATGTCAGTTAACAGAAGTCCAGCAGCCGTTCCAAAGTCAACTCTCAGGAGGCTTTCAGTAAGCGCTGACATTCATTCGGAGAGTGTACAGCATGCAGGATCAAGACACTCAGACATTGTTTTGAAGCTGTGGTGCACTTCGGGTAAATCTATTTTAAACTTTGAAAGAAAGGGTGTAGGTGTTTCCCCCATGCTCTCACTCTTACCCAGCATCCATTCAATTGATAAGCAATACGCGACGGGCTCAATACCAAGAATAATTTTAGAATTTCCTGTTAAAGCGTCTCCGCCGCTTTTAGATGAGCAGATCAGACGAGCTGGTAGAATCAGACTATGGTGAAGAAAAGATAATAACAGAAAAGCAACGGAATGCCAAGGTGTTTTCCCACTGCAGTGGCTTCACTCTTTCCATCAGGCTCCAACATGGCTCTGGTTTCATCCAGGGCCTGCCACTTGTCACCCTCTGTCAAGAAATGAAACCACCATTGAGTGGGCGTCTGGTGTCTTCAGGAAAAGACATTTCCACAACAACTGCTTTGCTGCTTCACCAGTTTTTCCATGTTTGCAGCCACAGTCGGCTGATTGACTAATATGAGCGACGTAAACAGGATGTCACCTCTCTGTTTTTGAGCCGTGTTTTGTCATTCTTGTGATGAAATTGCTGAATTACAAAAAATATAAAAATAGACACAGTTACATTTACAGCATTTATCAGACGCCCTTATCCAGAGCGACTTTTCAATCAGTATTTACAGGGACAGTCTCTCTGGAGCAACTCAGGGTTAAGTGTCTTGCTCAGGGACACAATGGTAGTAAGTGGGATTCGAACCCGGGTCTTCTGGTTCATAGGCGAGTGTGTTACCCACTAGGCTACTACCACCCTAGCAACGGAATGCCCATATGATGGACCATCATCAACAACAACACAGCTGAAAACATACATGCACATACACACAAATTTACATTTCCGTAACATTTATCCAGAACATTACAATAAGTATTTACAGGGACAGTTCCCCTGGAGACACACAGGGCTAAGTGTCCTGCTCAGGGACACAATGGTAATAAGTGGGACATGGATCTGGGACTTCTGCTTCATCGTGTGTTACCCACTATGCTACTACCACCCAGTAGTATACATACATTCACACACACAGCAGTTGGAGTAGAATGAACTGCAGCACACGCCTCACAGCTCTAGTTTTGTTATAGCAATGTGGTGGTAGTGAAAGTGTGTGGTTTCAGCATGAGGGAAGTTCATGGGAAAAAAAAACGATTTAACGCAGCATCATCTGCTACATGTGCCTCCCAGTTGTATTTTTTAATCACCAATTCAAGACATAAGGAACGTATCTGTCTTCTTCTGTCTGTGTTGTGGGGATCAGGTTCACATTCGTGCTTTAAGTGTCTAGGCCTAGT
This sequence comes from Denticeps clupeoides, assembly GCF_900700375.1. Classification (NCBI taxonomy): domain Eukaryota; kingdom Metazoa; phylum Chordata; class Actinopteri; order Clupeiformes; family Denticipitidae; genus Denticeps; species Denticeps clupeoides. The sequence continues at coordinate 6,115,453 of NC_041710.1, read as the reverse complement.
CACTGAAGTTTTCTTTCAGACTATAGGCTGAATCCATGAACAGGAAAATGGCCCCTCAAGGTCTTAATAGAGACAATAATGATAATAATAATGATAAGTGGCGATATTTAGCTTTTTATCTTTGGCTAGAGCTAAAATTAGATTTTGGCAGAGGAAATTGGCGTTTATAATACACATTTAAATTTTTTTGCTCTAGATCCTTATGTGTCTATGGGTGTGTGTGTGTGTGTGTGTGTGTGTGTGTGTGTGCCCTTTCTGTACATATGAGAGTGATTTGTTGGTCTGTGGTCTCTGGTAAAAGTGGAAAAAATAACCATTAAAACCATACGCAGAGCTGTCCTTCAATAAGGAATCACTCATTTTCAGCTATTGGTCCCTTGGTTGGGCTTCATGATGATTAGCTGCAATTGCGTGTACCTGCATTTACCTGAATTTATTTATCTCCAGCCTTAATGTCAACTCTGTGCATATATATGCTACATGATGCTGTGGTTAATGAAAGTAGCTTTGTTTGTGTGTGTGTGAGTGTGTGGGTCCCATCACTTTCTAGCTCCTCTCTACTGAGTGAGTGTACCTGATTGTCTGTGTTAGTAGGGAAGTGAAACACAGCATGCACTCCCACATCCCGGTAAGTCTACCTCAGCCGCTGTACTAAATGTCAACCCACAAATCACAAGCTCACACATCCATGTGTCTAGAAGACCCAGTTTTTCCCCCATAAATAATGAAACATCCTTTCACGTTCCAAATGCTCCAGTCTGAATGAGAAGAAGCCAGAGCAATGAGTGGACATTGTCAATGGGGACAGCAACTGCGCTGACTGCTACTCATGCCAGTTTTCCCAGATCACAACTGTTACTCTGGCAGTGAGAAAGAGGTAGCGGGACAGAGCACAGGAGGATATGAAACACCTGCAGCCCAGTTTACTGGCATAAATAGCCCATGCAATGCACATTAGGCCTCCGTTCAGCCGTGCAACAGCTTTCCGCCTACCAATATTTAACAACCAAGCAGTTATAGATTGAAAAATAAAACCTGACCAGATTCTGTCTTGTGGCGTTTTTTTTTTCAGGAGAAATTATTGCTGACTATTACATATGTTCTGGAAAATTCAACAGCTTAATGAATAATGAGCTCAGACCACCTTGAACTGGACAGTTTTTCCCAATGAAGAATGTTAACTGTTCACTGTTTAGGTTCAGTACAATATGCGTACACCTTAGCTGAACACCGCTCCTGTAACATATGGAAGGGAGTTTCACATGTAAAATACACATTTTAATGTCATCAACATGTCCTAGGGAAGGGCGGAAACACTCTTTGAAATGGGTTTCCTCCACGACACTACCACAGAAAGATCTGCGTCTTTCTACTGCAGTCAGAGATCATAACAGGGGAACATGGGAAATGTCTGGTAAGCTTCTAGGACATCTAAATTTTGGCAAATTATTGAAGATGGGCCAGCAGCGGTGGTGGGGGAAACCCAGATGGGTATTCTGTTTTTTTTCACTATTCAGTTATCTTCATTCTCTGTTGAAGGCTATCGCCTAGCCAACAAAATGTCAAACGTGCAAATATATGATGATGATTACTCATTTCAGTTTAAACCTACAAAGTGTGTGTCATCACAATACTCTGCTTTCACCAATTTCTAAATAATCAGAATCAGAATCAGAAAAGCTTTATTTATGCCGGAGGACTAATAGAATAAAGTAAGTACATTATAGTACAATAGAAATACATAAATAAGTCAGTCTGAATAGAGTATAATAAAACTTGAAATAGAATACAATCCGTGTAAAGAAAGCAACCATCGATTAATACTATTGACATAGAAATTTGTTGAGACATTTGTTTCCGAGAGCAGATTGGTACCTGGACCAGGTTAAGTATTTAGCACTGATGTACCTTATCAACAATTTCATTTGAAACATTCATATTTCTATATATAATATATTTATTTATATATTCGTCAGATGCAGCAACTCAGACTCCATGATACTACCACACCCAGCCTACTACCTGCAGACCCAGGTTCAGGAATGGGCTTACTTCACCTACCCTTTACTACATGTGGGAGTGAGGACCAACCAGAAACAAGCACTCATGACAAATACTGACTAGTAGCTTAACAAACGTGTTCCTAATCACAGCAGAGAGACAATTACCTCAAGATCAAAAAAAAAAAGTGAAGTGATTGTCATTGTGATACACAGCTGCACAGCACATGGTGCACACAATGAAATTTGTCCTCTGCATTTAACCCATCACCCTTAGTGAGCAGTGGGCAGCCATGACAGGCGCCCGGGGATCGGGAGTCAAACCGGCAACCTTCTGATTACGGGGGCCACTTCCTTAACCGCTAGGCCACCACTGCCCCAAAAATTGTGTCTAGTATGGGGCTTTCTGTTGTTCAGATGAAGGTTTCTGATACATCCTGGGCCTTCGTGGCAGGTATATCCTTTATTTAAGGTAGTGACTAGCTTGGCTCCAAAAGCTCCAGAGAAATCCCCACACTGAGCTTGAGCAGAGTAGAGCTCCACGGCCGCTACAACAGCCACAGAAGATCTGTCAAGATGTGTTCCACAGCTATATTCCTTTAATAGCTGCACCAGTTTTATTCTTTATTTGCTCTAACAGTCACTTCAATATAGACAATATTTCATATTGATACATGAAAATATGCTCAACTTATTTATGATTTTTCAGATTTTGATGTCATTTGTGAATTTTGTTTTATTAATGGAAAGTTTTTTTAATAATAATGACCCCAAATTTTTCAACTGTAGTGTGAGAAGAGATGATATAAGATGGGCAAAGTAGACATTGTTTCCGGGAGCAGATTGGTACCCGGACCAGGTTAAGCATTCAGCACTGATTTACCTAATCAACAGAGCAACAATGAAACTCATCAACTGAAACAACAACGCAAGCACAAAACCAGCAGCTAGTGGTGATGGTGCGAACACACAATGAGGTAGTTTCAGGTAGCTTGACTATGTCTGTAATGCTGTGGGGAGGGAGGCAAGGAGTTTAATTCAAAACGCAAACACAAACATGCACTGTAAAAAGTAAACACTGGCTAAACATAAAAAATGGAATTAATTATTAATTAATATTTTATCACTGATGTAATTTAAACAAATCAGGTTACAGCAGGTTTTACAGCGTTATTTACATTACATCAATGATAAAATATTAAGTATGACAGATTAATCTATTTTTTTGGTTTAGCCAGTGTTCACTTTTTACAGTGTATGGATGCATTGCAAGTAAACCGTGCCTGTTGTTTGTTTAATGTGTTTTTTCTCATTAAAGTAGCTAAAAAATATTACTTAGCTAAGGTGCCTAATTTAAGCTTATGAGTAAGTAGTATTTTTTACTCTACTATAATGCTACTGACAGCAGGTGTGTTTGGTTTATTCACATTACGGCAATATTAAAATATTAGGTGTGACAGATTTTTAAAGTTTAGCCACTGTTTATACCTCAATATCTGCAACAAAATAGATTAAAGACTCGTTTGTGTATGTGGAAATAAAGTATTATATAATTGTGTCACCATCAACAACCTATTATTAATACTAACAATACAAATTCTAACTCAATGATATTAAAAACGTGGTAATACCCAGGAGGTAAAAGGTACCTACTGTTGTGTTTGAGGACATTGAAACTGAATACTGTAGAGGGTGCATGGGGAAGGGAAAAGAAAAGGGAATTGGAAGTGAGAGAGAAGAAGAAAAAATAAAGACCAACAACGTGGTTTTGACTGTTTGTCTGTCTCCCGTGTGACTTGTTCAAGACACCGATAGAACACCTACCTAACAAGATGACTTTAAAGGGCAGCAGCTTGCTGTCCGTTATCGAGGTGCACCACTGCTGACTCAGTGCTAAGATGAGACACATCAAAGATGGTTTTAAATTCTGGGATATCTCCTGGTCTCAGACTCACTGTGACTTCACCACAGCTCTTCAGACCCAGAGTGACGCATACACTTACCAGAAATCACTTTTTTCATGCATTAAATCTTTAAGAGGTGTCCGGAGACAATAGACTTTTGTTTGGAGGCAGGTATAACCATTGAGTAAGGTCATGACTATGATTAAGTCATTGACTATATTTTATGAACAATGATAAATTCAACCAAATTAAATTCTATTTGAAATATTTAACAACAATAAACAAAAGTGAATACACCCCTTATATCTTTTCTTGGGACAATACTGAAGATATGACACTTTGATACAATGTAAAGTCGTTAGTGTACAGCTTGTATAAGAGAGAAATTAGTGTTGTACTCACTTTTGTTTCCAGCAGTTTAGACATTAGTGGCTGTGTGTTTAGTTATTTCAGAGGACAGCTCATACAAGCTGTACACTGAATTAATTCACATTTGATTTTATAAGGCCATGTTAGTGTCCTATGTGCTCTATTTCTCTATCTCTTGTCCATGCTGGTTTTGAAAGTCATCTAATGAGACTGGGGTTTAAAGGGTCTCTGTATCCCTCTAATATCGGGAATTTGTTAGAATATGTTTTAGACTGTCAAAAGGAAGCTGCAGTATGTTCATCCCACATAGAGCTGTTCTGCTCAAGATACATCACTGACATTTTTTTTCAGATTTTCCCTCTCCACATCCTTGATCAATGTCTGGATGGCTGTGTGGTCAAAATATTCCCTAAGCAGTCAACTGGCCAGTCAATGACAGATGTAATTGTGGTATCATTCAGAACAAACTGGAAACTGGAGGCTAAGCTAGCTCATCATCACCCACTTTATTAGCCTCTTCAGTCATTTACATTTACAGAATTTATCAGACACCCTTATCCAGAGCGATTTACAATCAGTAGTTACAGGGATAGTCCCCCTCTGGAGACACTCAGGGTTCAGTGTCTTCCTCAAGGACACAATGGTAGTATGTGGGGTTTGAACCTGTGACTTTGTGGTGTTCTGGCACATAGGCGAGTGTCTTAGCCACTAGGCCACTATCACCACACCCAGCTCTTATAGTATCCTTATAGTACTGACAATGTAGTGGCTCTGAGATGTTACATGTCAGGCTTGGTTAATGGTCTTTTGCATTGCATGTTCATTGCAAAGTCAATGAGTATGACTGATATTGTACAGCCAGTGGTGATGCCCTTCTCTATTCTATGTCAACTTGATGCTACAGGCCCAGAAGGATCTCTCAAACTGACATTGTTCTACAGTAATAGGTTAAATACAGTAATAACTTTACTTTGATAGGACAAGAACACATTTGTCAAGAACAGACAATCGAAATGAAGGAACAGTGAGTTAATGAGTTAAAAATATTGTCTCTGATACAAATCGTGACATGCAGGAGGTAAAATCTTTTGAACAAAGTTTATGCAGAAATGTAGTTTGATCATTGTTAATTATTTTGTTGATGGAAACAAAATACTCTCTGGATTGATTTAATAACACAATTGCACAATCACTCTTTAATTCAAGGAGCATGTGTTGTGTCATTACAACCCGATTACCATGTAGTTACAGTACCATCTAAAGCCATAGTGGGGGGTGTCATGACCCCCAGCAAAAATCCAATATAAGCCAACATAACTCCCTTGCATTAATAACTTAATCTGTCTTTATTAATTTCCTTTGCCAGCAACACAATAACACGTTTAATCAACTGGTAATGTTACGTACCCCCAGCAGAATCACCCGACCCAATATTTACTACAAATATTTTACTTCAAATATTTTTATACTTGTTATATATAATTTATGTTTAAATATATATTTCTTTCTTTTTTTAAATCTCTTTTTGTAATATTGAGGTCAACAGCAGTTGTATAAGCATTTCACTACATATCATACAAACCATATCGCGTATGACAAATAAAATTTTAACTTGAATTTGAAAATTTGAACCCTTCTTTTTTGAGTTGCCTGGTTTTTTGAAGTGATTAATCATTTGTCACGTCATGGGCTTCCTACACAAAATTGTGTTATGGCATGCACAGCGTTTTATAGTAAAAAAAAAAATCACACCTCTGCTTTACAAAACTCGCTTCGTAAGTGCTGAACTGTGGCTGCTTTGTCGTTTCTGTACTTTTCCAACATGACTGCACACCACTGCACAAAGAAATAAGTCCAAATGAGACATGAATGAGTGAGTTTGGTATGGGGGAACTTGACTGGACCCCGACCTCAACCCAATAGAATACTTCTGGGATAAATTAGAGCTCTTTGCAAATGCTCTTCTGGAAGAATGGTCAAAAGTCCATAAACACACTCCTATATAGAGGAACAGTAGAGTTGTTCTATCAGTTATAATGATAATTAATGAGGATGTGAATTGATCATATGAATATAAATAATTGTTGATAATTAACGTATGTATCTACGTTTGTGACTCTGTCTTTTTGTACTTCTGGGATGGTGTTTTCTGGGGAGGTGCATCTGGGCATGTGCTTGAGTCTTAATTCTTCTTACTCTTTCAGTTTTTCAACCTTTCTGTCATCTTCCTTGGGCTTTGTTTTTCTTGTGTGCCAGTCTTCCTGTGCACCTGTGGTCTAACTTCCTGCTTCTCCACTGTGATCACATCGCCCCTTCAAGCCGCGTTGTGCTCATCACTGTCACTAGCCAAGCGTGTCAGAGAATCACTCATGCAGTCCTGCCCTCCCTTACACACACACACACACACACACACACACACAATACCAGTACTATGAGGGTTGGAAGGAAAATGCATGATAAAAAAATGTAGATAAATCATGGCAAAATGATTGTTTATTTTATTATTAAAATGCAAAATGAAAGAATAAAAAAGAGTAAGCAAATGTGTTATTTAAAATAGATTACACGTGAGAAAAACAGAAAGAGAGACGGGTAGAAGGAAAGACGAGGGTCTTCCCCCTCCCCCTGCCTGACACTGTGACCACAGTTTACCTGAAGACTCAGTGTACCACATTCACACAGTCGCACACATTATCCCTTTCACACAAGCACACAGTGGGGCTGGGCAATATGGCCTAAAATTAATTTTGTATGTTCAGCAACACTTGTGTGACATGCACAGAAGTGATGCATATCATCCAGCACCTGACTGATGAGGTAAAACATTCATAAAACTCTGGAAAATAATTGCTTCAGAAAATAATTAGTAGTGGAAAAATACTTTTTAACTATTTACATGTTACTCAAAATTTGTATGGTATATTGCCCAGTCCTAGTAAAAAAATTAAACATTAAAGACATGAAACTCCACTACTGCTCACAATAAACTGGAGTGGAGTTTCTAACACATATTCTGTGAAATGCATGACCATGTTTGCTTTTTGTCTTCCTTACATGTGAAAGATTAAAAATCAGAATTTGGAAGAAAAATCATCCATCATCTAAATAACATATGGTCGACAGTGATGCCTTGGTACATGCCTCAGCTCAAAATATATTCCCCCAGTCTATCTACATTTATAACAGCATCCAACAGATCTTCCATTCAATCTGTCACGTTGGCAACAAAAGGCACAATTAAAAAATCCAAAAGGTGATTGTTCACGCTCCAAAGTTTGTTGATTGTTCAGAACTAGTCTTTAAAGTGATACGGTGGTCACTCCTGCATGTGTTGGAGGGCACGCTGGTAGTCTTCAGTGGGAGATGGTCCCTGAACTTGTAGGTCAAAACCCCGTAGGTAGTGAGTGCTGGATTGTTGAGCAAAGTACACCAGCTGCCGGGCAAACATTGGTTCCACCTTCAAGAACAAATTGGCAGATTTTTAAAAAGTAGTCATGGAATGAGGACATACAGGGGATACACAGTGATTATATACATGATATATATATATATATCTACACATACACACTCTCAAAACATAAAAGGAACACAAAAATAAGACATCCTAGATCTGAATGAATGAAATATTCTTATTATATAGTTTGTACTTTACATAGTGCTGACGAAAAATTACACAAAAATTATCGATGGAAATCAAATTTATCAAACAATGGAGGAATGGATTTGGAGTAACACTCAAAATTGAAGTGTAAAAACACACTACAGGCTGATCCAGCTTTGACGTAATGTTCTTAAAACAAGTCAAAATGAGGTTCAGTAGTGTGTGGGTGGAAGTAGCCTAGTGGGTAACAGACTCGCTTATGAACCAGAAGACCCAGGTTCGAATCCCGCTAACTACCATTGTGTCCCTGAGCAAGACACTTAACCCTAAATTGCTCCAGGGGGGGACTGTCCCTGTAACTACTGATTGTAAGTCGCTCTGGATAAAGGCGTCTGATAAATGCTGTAAATGTAAATGTAAATGGCCTCCACGTGCCTGTAAGACATCCCTACAATGCCTGGGCATGCTCCTGATGAGGTGGCGGATGGTCTCCCGAGGGATCTCCTCCCTGACCTGGACTAAAGCATCCGCCAGCTCCTGGACAATCTGAGGTGCAACATGGCGTTGGTGGATGGACAGTGACATGATGTCCCAGATGTGCTTAATTGGATTCAGGTCTGGGGAACGGGCCAGCCAGTCTGTAGCATCGATGCCTTCGTCTTGAAGGAACTGCTGACACACTTCAGCCACATGAGGTCTAGCATTGTCTTGCATTAGGAGGAACCCAGAGGTACCTAATGGCAGTTAGGCTACCTCTGGTGAGGACATGGAGGGCTGTCCAGCCCTCCCTCTCCACAGCGCATCCAGACGTCTGTTACATGTGCTCAGTGTGAACCTGCTTTCATCTGTGAAGAGTACAGGGCACCAGTGGCAAATTTGTCAATCAGGCAAACATGCTGCACGGTGTTGGACTGTAAGCACAACCTGCAGCTGTTGACGTCGGGCCCTCATACCACCCTCATGGAGTCTATTTCTGACCATTTGAGCAGACACATGCACATTTGTGGCCTGCTGGAGGTCATTTTGCAGGGCTGTGGCCGTGCTCCTTCTGTTCCTCCTTGCACAAAGGCAGAGGTAGCGGTCCTGCTGCTGGATTATTGTCCTCCTGCCCCACATCTCCTGATGTACTGGTCTGTCTCCTGGTAGCTCCTCCATGCTCTGGAGACTACACTGACAGACACAGCAAACCTACTTGCCACAGCTCGCATTGATGTGCCATGCTGGATGAGCTGCACTACCTGAGTCACATGTTGTAGACTCCATCTCATGCTACCACTAGAGAAAAACCACCGCCAGCATTCAAAAGTGACCAAAACATCAGTAAGAGAGCATAGGAACTGAGAAGTGGTCTGAGGTCACCAGCTGCAGAACCACGCCTTTATTGGGGATGTCTTGCTAATTGCCTATAATTTCCACCTATTTTCTATTCCATTTGTACAGGTGAAGTTGATTGTCAATCAGTGTTGCTTCCTAACTGAATAGTTTGATTTCACAGAAGTGTGACTGACTTGAACTTACATTGTGTTGTTTAAGTGTTCCCTTTATTTTTTGAGTAGTGTGTGAGTGTGTGTGTGTGTGTGTGTGTGTGTGTGTGTGTGTGTGTGTGTATTTATATATATAAGAATCATGATGTCCATTCCATGCCTGTGGGTGCCCTCACCTGTGCTGTGATCATCTTTCTCTGGCGCAGAGGGTCAGGATATTCATCACCAAAGCACAGGACCACCTGGTACCTTGGTAAGTTCCTGCCATGGTGGGCGTACCCCTGGAGTTCTGTAACCAAAATGCAGTAAAAATGAAGAAAAAACATTTCCAAAGCATTTTCAAGTGGGCCGAATTTGACAAATTTGACATTTCAGAGGAAGGAGGTGTGAAGCAAAAATGCTCCGCTTAAAGCCACAAATTTCTCTTGAAATGCATTAATATGTGGGCTTCATTAAAGGGGTCCCTTGAAGCATTGGGGAAAGTCTGTGGTGGTGGCTTACATGTGACATTAGAAATTATCTGTGAGTGTGGTGAACCACCAAAGGTGAATGGGGGTGGACCAGCAGGCGAGCACTGAGAAAATGTTAGTCCGTTAAGCCAATATGACCACAGCATGTGAATCAGTTTTAGCATCAGTTTACAGGAACCATTGTAATTACTAGAAAAAGGAAAAAAAGACTCTTACATATATGCAAATCAGATGACAATTATCACTGTTGACATAACCGGCCTCATCCTAACAGTCACTAGCCACACCCGAGCCTTCTCTTGCTCAGCAACATCCTGCTTCTCATCTCAAAAGCCGTGCTATGACTCCCTGCCCTGCCCTCGGGGGTCCACATCTTTCTTCATAATCAATAATAATTCCACATAATTCATGGGCATGCAAGAGAACAGCCAGATTCAATTAAGAAATGTAGATTGGACAGGATAACCCAAGTTAGCCTAGTGGCTAAGACACTTAACAGCCAGGGTTAAGCAAGACACTGAACCCTGAGTGTCTCCAGGGGGACTGTCGCTGTAACTACTGATTGTAAGTCCCTCTGAATTAGGGCATCTGATAGGTGGCAGAAATGTAAATGCAACTGCACACTCACCTGTAAGAAACTGCTGTGTGTCAAACAGCTTGCACGTCTGCTCCTTCTCCAGCTTGTTGGGTTTGTCGGCATACGGTGCTAGTGGACCCTCCCAGTACACACGCCCCTGGCACAGGCGCTTGGCATACAGGCCGTCTTGTGCCATCCAGAGCAGCACTCCACGGTCCAGGACATTGGGCAGCTTCTCCGCACCACGTCGCTGTGACTGCGGGTACGGGAACGGGAACAACACCGGCTCCGCCCCACCGTACAAGCGGTCATCTGCACAGGGTGATGATGAGGGTGAGGAGGACGAGGACGGGGTGGAGGAGATGCGGCAGCCATCCGGGCTAGTGGTGGTCACCTCCTTCACCAAAGACTCTCGGTAGAAAAGGGACACGTGCAGTCGGCAGTCTGGGAGGAGAGGAAAACGTATTCAAATTCATTTTTGCTCATGTGGCTTACAGAAAGTGAAGTAATTGTCATTGTGATACACTGCAGCACAGCAAACAAATGAAATGGCACCTTGGCGGATCGGGATTCGAACCAGCAACCTTCTGATTACGGGGTCGCTTCCTTAACCGCTAGATCACCACTGCCCCATAAATCATCAGGATTAAGGAAGTAGTGTGTGTGAGAGCTGTTTATAAAAATACTACAAAAAAGGGTAACTAGTTTCTCTTCTTTAAGATACAGATGAATAGCAAAGTGGTCTTGTTTTATCTATTTTTAGGACGCCTTTGACTTTACACTTGAAAACAGGCCCCGCTCTAAGCGTGTAGCACCCGTTATCTTTGGTCTAACAAAGTCTTAACGAACAAGTGTTAAAGACCCAAATGTACAAACCAACCGTTAGCATACACACTGGTGAGTGTGCTTTAGGATCAATGTGTGTGTGCGTGTTTCACCTGAGATCGCCATGGCCTCTGCGGTCCTCATGCTGGGGTCCACTGTGAAGGGAGAAGGATGTGTTTCTGTGGGTGAACAGGTATAGAACGACCCAGATATCTGATAACCTGTAAAAAAAAAAAGGATAATTAATTAGTGATTAATCATTGTGAAGCAGTACAGCACAGCACACGCAATGAAATGTGTCCGCTGCATTTAACCCATAACCTTAGTGAGCAGTGTGCAGCCATGAAAGGCACCCAGGGAGTAGTGTGTAGGGACAGTGCGTTGCTCAATGTGAATAATTATGTGATGTCAAATGCCCCAGTTTTTGATTTTATAGAGATATGCAAATCCAACACAATATAATGCATCTTCATGGACGTTGATATAAGAGTTAATCTGAGCCCCTAGTGAATAGGAATTCATATGAGACACTGTTATAGAAACTGAGCATGAGCAATCTTCCCGTCAGTCTTCGCTTCAGATCTACTTGTGACATTTGCATGTCCCCCAAAGATGAATGAGCGGGATTTTTCTACACGCCCACAGATGGCAGCCACAATGGTGGTTAGAAGCTCAAGAGAAGCATCAGTAGAACAGCAGAGCAGATGATTTTGTGTAGATAATAGCATGATTATGTTAAGGTACTTAGAACACGATGACCACTGATTAAAATGAAATAAGCAGCCAGCAGCCTCAAATGCAGCCATAACAGAAAATTCCATCTAGCTGATGGGATCACCTTCAATAAACCACCAATAGTTTCTCAGGGTCCTAAGTCTGTATTGTCACTGTTTAATTAAAAGAGAGTTTGTTTGGCTCGTGCAATGGCTGAGTAAAACACTGATTTCAGTGTTGAACGGTGTCTTTTGAAGAAGCTCCTGTTTTGGATCAAATGATCTGTTTTGAAGCTCCTTTTTTGTGTATCATGCGTATAATGAACTAGGAGCAAATGAATAATTGGCAGGGGTCTTACTGTTGTCACAGGAGCCCCAGGTGAGGGAACGTGGTGGCGGGTAAGGGCACTGGCCATACGGCAATTCAGCATGAGGAGGCTGCTGATGTGGCTGCTCGGGAGCGAAGTCCCTCCAGTCCCTCCTGTCCTGGGTCAGCATGTAGCTAGGGACCTGCAGAGGACCGGGATTTGGTTTCCTGCTCCGGCATTCCACGCTCGACACGTGGCATTTACCCAAACGCTGAAGGACACTGTATCGTAAAAACTCACCGTCTGAAGTGGTGGGTATGGAGAGTGCATGGTGTAGTTCAGAGAGCTCACGTGAGGAGAGCTCTCCTCTAAACTGCTCACCTTGGCACCTGGAAGGAACAGAGGCAGTTCAGACGTGCGTCAGGGGAACCCCTGCCCCCACGATGAAACTGGAGGCTCGCTGGCAAAAAGAGGCACGACCTCGAATCTCCACCAGACAAAAAGTGCAACATTTACAGCATTTATCAGACGTCCTTATCCAGAGCGACTTACAATCAGTAGTTACAGTCCCCCCCTGGAGCAACTCAGGGTTAAGTGTCTTGCTCAGGGACACAATGGTAGTAAGTGGGATTTGAACCTGGGTCTTCTGGTTCATAGGCGAGAGTGTTACCCACTAGGCTACTGCCACCCTGCAACATCTGCTGAACCAAAATCGCACATCCAACATGTAACCTGCACGCTCTCTGCACGGATTGTTGTAAAGCATAGATGCACAGCATGCATTTATTCACATGCATATTTACATGCATGTGCAGCTACACTCACACAAGGTCTCACAAGGTCAACGTGCCATTGGCCTGGTGGATGGGGTGAAGAGTGCGTATCGTGGAACAGCGGGTGCATGACTCAGGTTCCCCGTCTCGGCGCAGGCTGCTGAGCAGCAGGTGCGAAAGTGGCTCCCTCACATTCACCCAAAGAGGGTGGACCTGGCTTGGTTATGCAAGCTTCAGAGAGTGCGTGAATGCGCTTCGTGCATGGTAACCGATGGCCTCTAAAAAAAGCCCGCTGGCTTTTAGCACACCAAGTGGCTTCCTCAACGCTTCCTGCTTCATCAGACTAGAGGCCAAACCAGACAGCAAGCGTAAGAGCGAGACTAAAGTCGCGGGGGAGGGTGAGGGGGTTCTCGAGCCACTTTTTGTCTGTGGCTTTCACCGATCCAGCAAATCGTCATGAAATTTACCGACATCGAGTGGTTCTAAAACCGCACTACTCCATCCCCGTAACCGTGCGTGGCGTCGGTGGGATTTCATTTGTACCTCTTTTGGCCCCTTCAGGTATAATTCTGTAGACTTTGTATGGGTCCGATATGTCAAGTTGGCTCCTATCCACCAGCTCGTCAAAGTCATTGCTCTTGTTGAGAGCGCATCGTAGTCTCGTCTTCCACGTTGGGGGGTCGGGTTTGTCGACCCCCTCCCTGTATTTCCCCTTGAACAAGGCCCAGGCCTGATGGCAGAGAGCAGTCGCGTTAACAGAGACAAGAACATTCTCAAATCACATTTTGAAAGCATCTGCGTGGCTACAAGGGTGAACCTCCCAGGAGGCGGTAAATGCACACAACACCTTGAAGAGCGCCGCATCCTCTTCTCGGTTGTAGTCCTGCTTGCCCGCGTGTTTCCAGGGTATCCTGAAAATGGTTTTCTCATCATTCTCCCACACCAGACCGGGGTAGTTCCCGCTGTCAATCTGATCAATCAGCCACTGTCTAAGTTTCCCATTGCCACAACTGACTGTCATGCCGCAGTCGTCATCTAAGTTCATTTCTGTTAAACAAATGCATGCAAGGACGAGCACCGGGTGATTTGACAGGCACATGCATTGCTTACATGCACAGAGAGGGATGTACTGATATAAAAAAAAAAAAAAGCAACAAGAACAACATCAGCAATAAATGTAATTTTTTTTTAAATTAAAAGGTGAATGGGTTTAGGTCTGGGACTAGGCAGGTGTGAAAGTGCAGCACGGAGGGGACTCACCTCTGAAAGTCCGCCAAGGAGGGGAAGGGGGCGTCCAGCACCGTGCCGCCGCCTGCACGGCTCTTATGAAGTCGGCTGTGGGAGGGGCGTCTCGCCCGGGAAACCCCTGCGGCGGCCGAGCGCACCGCCAGTGGAACGATGAGCAAAATCTCCCCACGCTCGTCACGGGGGAAAAGTCTTCCGACGTCCCTTATTTACTGACAATTTGGTTTTGTTTTTTTTTTGTTGTTTTTTGTTTGTTTTTTTTACATTGAATTAAAAGGCGTCATGACTTCATTTGAGTTAATTGCATAATCCTGTTTTGCTTTATAATTTTACTGCTCTTAGGAATTTTTTGTTTTGTATTTTATTGTTTTTACTATTAATCATAAGAATGCGATGCGAAATTATGCATCGATTAACAGTTCAGCGTCTTATCTGAGACGGACGCATCGGGCTGCGTCACCTGGTGGGCAGTTGGGGGTATCGCATCACGTGTCTTTCCCTCGCTGAGAACAGGTCGTTTAAAGGACACGTGACAGACACTGGTCCCCACGAGCATGTGTGGTCCCCATCAGCATGTGTGCACGTAGAGACAATAACTGACTAATTTAACCAAGTCTTTTTAATCATATAATTCATATCAGAGCATTTATTGGTGTATAGTTCAATATTGCACAAAAAAACCTTATGTGAAAAACCATGCATAAGAAGATGAAGATTCCACAGACAGAAATACGCACTTCTTGGAACCCAAACCATTTACATTTACATTTACAGCATTTATCAGACGCCCTTATCCAGAGCGACTTACAATCAGTAGTTACAGGGACAGTCTCCCTGGAGCAATTTAGGGTTAAGTGTCTTGCTCAGGGACACATTGGTAGTAAGTGGGATTCGAACCCGGGTCTTCTGGTTCATAGGCGAGTGTGTTACCCACTAGGCTACTACCACCCTACCAACTTCACTAACTTCAGTATTGTTTTCAATGTGAGTTCTTCCACAAATCCAGTATAATCAAACATTTTTTCGTGAAAAAAGGCAGCATATTCAGTCTGTGCAATATTTTGCTGCAGCTCTACTAGAAAAGGGTTATCTACCAAACAATCAATCAATTTTATTTCTAAAGCACTTTAAAAACAACACAGTCGATCAAAGCGCCAAACAGAATTCAATTCAAGGCATAGATAAAATCACACAGGATACAATTACACTTAATAAACTAGGTAAAACAGGGCATACAATATCTAAACAAATTCTAAAAATAATAATAGTAAACCCAACACCTCAAATCTATTTAAAAGCCAAGGGAAAAAGATGAGTTTTAAGAGAACTCAGTCTCGGGCCTGCAGAGGCGAAGGTGCGGTCACCCCGAGGCTTTCTCCTTGTTTTAGGGACAACTAGGATTGAGTGATGAGCTGACCTAAGGTCGCGTGAAGGAGTGTAGGGCTGGATCAAGAGGCGGGTACAAATCCCTGATTATGGGATTATGCCACCGAGGTCCCCTTGAGCAATGTACTGTCCCCGCACGCTGCTCCCTGGGTGCCTTTCATGGCTGCACACTGCTCACAAAGTAATGGGATAAGGCAAAGGACACATTTCGTTGTGCTGTGTATCATAATGACAAAACCGATCACTTTCACTTAGTTAGTGGTCGCTTATGATAAATACAGCTCCGTGTTATACACACCCATTCCCGTGTGGGCCACAACATAAGGTTGTGTCAAAAAAGATCTACAGAATAAGAATAGTCTAGAGTCTGGGGGTTAAACATATATTAAACATGTATTAAACGTGTATTAAACACATACAATTGTCTTTAGGGTCACTGAAGGCTCACCTAATAATAGTCTGGTTTTGAATTTGTACACTGAGAAGTGCAAAAATAGCCTTCCCCTTTTTGAAACCTACTTATCAGCCTGTTCATGTTGTCAAGTGTTTGGTCTCATGACACAACTGTCAAGCAAATTAAAAAGCTGTCCCCACTAGTAAAAAGTAGTAAAGAGGATAAGGACATTTTTTTATGAAGCAGGTTCATCTCACAAAACTGAGAAAAACAAACCAAGAAGGAATCACATTTTCACCCATGATTTGTATTCATTGTGGCTGTAAGACTTGACCAGTGTACCTTTCATGTCGGTACAAAAGAAAAAATAACTTGAAAATTTCTGGGTGATGAACTGCCGGAAGGTTTGGGCGGGGCTGCCATCCATCCTCCAGGCCTGACAGCACCAGGATGAGAAACTGACATGTGTACGTGTGTGTGTGTGTATGTGTGCGTCCATGCTGGTTTCAGCCTGTGAGCCCCGGAAGTATCAGTGGCAGCGCAGTGCAAAGGAGGTGCAATGCTATAAAAAAAGGAGGTGCAATGCTATAGCAGACAATTCACATCTTCCTTCCTGAGCTGAGGGGCCGCAAGAGGAAGTGTGTGTGTGTGTGTGTGTGTGTGCGTGTGTGTGTCTGTATGAAATATATTTGTATCTTAATGGGTACCAAATAATACAGTTTGTAAAAGTTGGGACAGTCTACAATTGGTTCTTGCAGTAAATAATGTTTAGTTTCCAAAAACTGTTTAACTTAGGTTACGTTAGAATATATTTGTAGAAATTAATAGTAGTTGTATCGTAGTTGTAGTTGTACAAGTAGTTGTATCGTTGAAGGCATGGGTGTCACTACCACATCAAATCATCCTAAATGCAAAATATGCTGAAACCTACTGGACACAGGCTCGTGAGGACAGCAGGGCGGTTGTTTCATTCGTCACATGACAGTTTCTCTGCTGTGTTGCACATGGGTGAATGTCTCAGAAAAACCGATGATCTTTATCACCTTTACCAGCATGCCCGCTATTGTATTCACAGGTTCTACAGTGTGTCGTGTCGCAATGGGACACGGAGTGGCAATTAACATGACTTGCAGGATATCATAATTTACATTTACAGCATTTATCAGACGCCCTTATCCAGAGTGACTTACAATCAGTAGGTACAGGGACAGTCCCCCCTGGAGCAACTTAGGGTTAAGTGTCTTGCTCAGGGACACAATGGTAGTAAGTGGGATTTGAACCTGGGTCTTCTGGTTCATTCGGATCTTCATTTCTCAGAATGAATGTTCAACTGAACACTATTGAGATCGAGCTCATATCTAAAAAGAAAACACCCCACGACCCGCTACATATCACCAGGCAGAAACTGTGTTACATGAACAGAACTCTCACCCCAGATACCCGCAGCTACCATGGAACGAAATAACTAATAGAAATAGCCAATCAAAAACGTTAGAGGGGTGTTAAAACCCTCAACACTAACAAACTAATGCTTATGATTATGGGCTGTATTTTGACACACAAACAAGAAGTACCATGCAGATCTGGTTTGTATTTATTCGTTTCTGCAAATCCAGTAGACGTACGAATTATCAAACTAAAGTCTTGTTTAGTGCACTAGTGCTGATGAAATGAATGAGCGTAGGCAAATTTTTTTTACTTTTCATGCCATCTGTCCATGAGTCTATGATGACTTTAGGCATGGCCCAGTGACAGTTTCATCAAGCGGGGTGCAGCGCTGCACTTTGACAGTTGCTGAAAGCCCGAGCGATCCCCTGTTTCGGCACCCAGACTTCAGGGCGTGTTACCAATTGAAACAGGAAACTGAAAATCAGCTCTCTGGGCAAACAAGGTGGGGCACATACTCCCACCTTCTCTGTACTGCAGTGGGAGCCCACACAGAAACGATGGTGGTTGGGGCATAAAAAGGGTGCAAAACATTCCAGAGGCACAGAGAAGCTTCGTTGTTCTGCTTTGTGCTCTGCAGAACATCAATTGCCATATCCAGTCAGATTTCACCGACTGAACAGCGTTCAGTATTTATCACTTTCTCCTTCTTTGGCTGTCTCTCCAACTTGTGACTTCCCTTTCCACACAGATGGATGGAAAAGAGAGGCATCATTGTGTTTCTGTAACAGATGCACGATGCACACAGTGAAATTTGTCCTCTGCATTTAACCCATCACCCTGAGTGAGCAGTGGGCAGCCATGAAAAGCGCCCGGGGAGCAGTGTGTGGGGATGGTGCTTTGCTCAGTGGCACCTCAGTGGATCTGGAATCGAACCGGCAACCTTCTGATTACAGGGCTGCTTCCTTAACCGCTAGGCCACCACTGCCCCGCTAGGAGATTGGAATACGGTCTCAGGGCAGTTTTACTTTATTTCCTTTTACAGAACTTCACTGGGAAAATATACAACAGCAGTTAATACAATGCATGGATTTGAACATTAAAAAATACATTTACAGAATTTAGCAGACACCTTTATCCAAAGTAGTAAGTGGGGTTTGAACCTGTGACTTGCACCTTTAGATAAAATGTATGATTGTGGTGAAGTTCGAACCTCACAACTTTAACAGGACAGAGAACCCCTTTTAGATCCCTAAAATGGAGTTGTGCTCAGAAGTTTATCTACACTCATCATGTGCATGAATGCAGTGCTGATTCTGGGTTTTGGTGGGATTTCGGGGCAGTGGTGGCCTAGCAGTTAAGGAAGCGGCCCCGTAATCAGAAGGTTGCTGGTTATGTCGTGGAAGTTGTTTCCATCACCGAGCGTCTGAGGAGTCACAGTGAGAAACAGTTAAGTGAATTTAGTCAGTTTAGGCCGTTTTTCTGTGCTTGTCTGTACCAGGCGCCGACATTATCTCACACACTCCTTCAGAAATAAAACTGTCACAGATAAGAATTTACGACTGTTTTGCAGGCTTAGGATGAGAAGCACTTAAAAGAAACACTTTTCTTTTACATTAAAACACTTTGCTTTAACATTTCCCACACAGTTCGAATCCCGATCCACCAAGATGCCACTGAGCAAAGCACCGTCTCCACACGCTGCCCCCCGGGCGCCTGTCATGGCTGCCCACTGCTCACCAAGTGTGATGGGTTAAATGCAGAGGACAAATGTGTGCTGTGTATCACAAGTGACAATAACTTCACTTTATCTATTTATTTTCAAACCCCCAAACTGGGTTATGGATTCAACAAAGAATCAGGCTCAAATATATTCAAACAACCAAAATGTTGCTGAATGTCCCTTTGCCAGTTGCACCTTGACAAGATGCTTTTGATAGGTATCAGCAAGCTTCCAGGACAATTCTGGCTGGCCACTTGACTTGGCGTCAATATAATTCAATATAAGGCATTTCCAAAAGCTTAATATTAGTCGACTTTATCCGACTACCAATTCAACAACCATTTTCCATATTCAACAACCATTTTTGTTGTGTGTTTAGTATCACTGTCCTAAAAATCAGTTTAAGAAGCTTCTTTCCTAGACACCACTTTCTCAATCCATGGTGACTCACTTCACTGAAAGTGACACTGGAGTTCCATGCTAAAGGGTCATAATAAGTAAAACAGTCGAAGAGATATACAGGGTGGGCCATTTATATGGATACACCTTAATAAAATGGGAATGGTTGGTGACATTGAACACATTTACAAGGTCAGAAACTTGTAAATAACTCATGAAAGAATAAAGTTACATTAAAACCAAGCACACCATTGTTTTTCTTTTTACCAATTGACTTTTTACCAATAAATTGTGTTCAATGATGTGTCACATGACCCTCTTCCTATTGAAAAAACAAATGTTGGATCTAATGGCCAAAATTGCCACTATGGTCACCACCCATCTTGAAAAGTTTGCCCCCTCACATATACTAATGTGCCACAAACAGGATGTTAATATCACCAACCATTCTCATTTTATTAAGGTATATCCATATAAATGGCCCACCCTGTATATGTATGTGTATGTGTACACACACACACGCATCCTCTAAGTATAACTTTGGATTGTAGAAAACCAATAACTGGTTGTACATCAAATTCCTGTTTAACAAAATGATTAAATATATGTAGGCAGTAAGAAAATCAATGTAAGATTTATGTATATATGTAAGAAATCTTTGAAAGACCAAAGCGACAGTGACATTCATGTTCACTATGAGTGTATATCACAACAACAACACCAACATTTATTTCTTATATGGCCCAAAATCACATACAGTATGTCTCAATGGGCTTTGACAGGCCCTACAGTTGACACCCCCCACACTTGACCCTTCTGCACACAAGGAAAAACTCCACACAAAAAAACTCTAGGAGAGACAAAAAAAGCAAGGAAGAAACGTTGGGAAGGAGTAATACAGAGAGGGACCCCCTTCCAGGGTCGAGTGAGCCTGCAAAGGGTGTCAGTGCAGGGTTGGGGATGATATAATAATAAGTCCTACAGTTGTAGGGTTGGAGAAGTCCAGAATGTAGTCCAGTGTCATGGTCTAGATTACGTGTCCATAATGATGTTACTGGTCCACTTGAAGATCCCTGAAGCTGTAGTTGTAACGGTGGTGGTGGCTGTGGTGTCCCTCTGGTTTGTTTCATGGTATGTCCTTGTTAAGCGGTTGTCAGGAACCAGGATTTATTTGCTGGTCTCTTCACTGGGGTCTGCCAGTAGTCTGGGTGCTTGATTCCGTGTCTCGGAGAAAAACAAACAGAAGCAGCGGCAGACGGTTGCACTGTACGACCGATACTGAAATATGTGGTATATTGGTGCTACAGTGGCCCGGTACCCTAACTAGGACAGCCTAACTAGGGTGAATTTAACTTTGTCTGTGTCTAACAGGAGGACTCTGTGATAAACTGGACTTTATAATTGACACTGCGTCAAAGTGAAGTGAAATGAGGGTCTAGGATTTTAACAAAAAGCCAGAGAAAACAGATAGGTTTTGAGATTGGATTTAAACACTGAGACCGTGTCTGAGTCCCGGATACTGACAGGCAGGCCGTTCCACAACTGCGGACCCTGGGTGTGGGACGGGGTCTCTGTGGTGACTGATCCATGGGGAACATTGTTGCAGGCCTGATCAGCAACAACAATCAGATGGCCTACAGAGAGGAGGTGAGACTCTTGGCAGAGTGGTGTCAGGAGAACAACCTCTCTCTCAACGTCAGCAAAACCAAGGTGATTGTTTTGGATTTGAGGAGGCAGGGTGCAGCTCATCCCCCTAACTACATCGGAGGAGGTGCCGTGGAGAGGGTCAGCAGCTTCAGGTTCCTTTAGGCTAACTTCCTCAGATGCCTAAAGAAGGCTGGGGTGTCCACCTCTGTCCACACCAGCTTTACAGGTGCGCTGTGGAGTCCATCCTCACGGGGAGTGTTGCATCCTGGAACGGCAGTTGCACTGCTCAGGACAAGAAAGCTCTGCAGAAGGTGGTGAAAACAGCTGAGAGGATCACAGGCACACCACTCCCAGCAATAACGGACATCTACACTATTTACAGCATCCCGAAAGACCCTAACCATCCTGCACTGTCACTTTTTACTTTTCTGCCATCAGGCAAGAGACTCAGGACAATTCACACACCCACAACACGATTCAGTGTCTACCCCAGTGGCATCAGGCTATTCAACACACAGTAACTGTGGTTCTCTCTCTATGAGCAATAAATCGATTTACGCTTCACAATATGTAACTTACTTAGCATTATGCACTGACACTTTAAATTATGCACATTCACTTTATGCAACATAGCCTTCTGTGACGTATTTATTGCTGCTGCACCACTTTGTCTCCTATGTCTTCTGTGTATCATGTCCTATTTTCTGTCTGCGTGGGAGGGGTTTTCAAGTAAGAAAAGTGCTATGTGCACTGTACTTTGTACATAAACTTCAACCTGCAACCTTCATTCTTTCACATGCATGACACATCCTTACATTGTTGTCCTGACATGTGCCAGTGTCATTCAGACAACTTCACTTGGTTGTGAAAAAGTTGCTGAACCCAGACCTGACTACCTGAACCAACCCCAAATCACAGCATTGCCTCCACAGGCTTGTACAACATCAACATTTTTTTTATGCTCCAGTCCAATCTTTCTGATTCCCAGCAAATGAAAAAAAATTCTGATTGACCTCACTAATAAGTGGATCTATCTATATCTAACAGCCACACAGTTGTCTCATATAGTTCTCATAATTTACCTTTACTAATACAGTCACGATTAAACAGAGCCACGAGTTCAACCGTCAATTTTCTACACCCTTACATGAAAGTGATCTCTGGCCACAATCATTCAAGATCGTTTTCCAACCACATTTTGTTTCAGCGGAGATGATGGTTTTAATGATGTGTTATGCTTGCACATTTTAATTTGACCCTTATAACCCATAGCTAAAGACTGAGAGGAGAAGTAGGAGAGGAGATAAAGGAGAATGACAGGGAAATGCTCCAGAGCCTCTGTTGACCCCAGTGTTACCTGCATGTCAACTGCAATGTGTAGCAGCTGATTTGTTCCAGTGGAAAAATAACAATCACTTAGTCGTAATTTTTAATTAGTTTTCCCCCTTTGACTTAACATACTTTGTTTTGTTTTTTTCTGCTCATTAGCATAGTAAATGGGATATTGGGGAATGAAAGTTATACACATTTTTATCATTGAGAGCGTAGTTATAATACAATGTCAGAATGTTTATAATAATTTATGAATCTTTGAAATAATTATATATATATAAATACATTTTAAAAACTTAATTTACATTACTTTTAAAAACTACAAAATGAACAGTGACAATCAAACAAAACAAAAAAAAATACAGAATGGGTTTCTGTTTTATGGACATTTGTGTGTCAATCCATGAACATTCGTGATTTCTACAAATCAGATATGAGTCTAGATATTTTGGATTTATGTGTATCAATCATATCATTAAATGGCCACTTGAAATGCATTTTGGAATTAAAATAATCTGAACCAAAATCTATCCATGTAAACAGGATAACTCCACCTAACCACAGCAGTAATAGTAGATCTGAAGTCATGGTTAATGAAGAATCTAGTGTATTATCAATTTGTGCATTTGTGGCCAAGGAACCATATCCAAACAAAGAAATACAGGTTAGAAGAATTTAGAATTTTTATTACATTTGAACAGTATGTAATAGATAATCTTCCCAAAGGAAACAATGTTTTAAACAATTTCTGGATTCAGATGTGGCCAGTTGCCTGTGAAGAAAGGAGAAGTCGGTAACAGCACTTCATCAACATTTGGACTTCTTGCCATACTGCTCGACAATTTCCTCTGTTATGCTCTCATCCTCTCCCACACCAGCACTGACTTTCTTCCCTACAAGCTGGAAAATGTCTTCTGGTGCCACCCCTTTCGGTTCAGCTACCTTCACAGTCAACATTTCCAGGGTCAACACGGTATCTTTGGGGATGTCGACCTTTGCCACCACTGATTTACCCAGCTGAAACAGAGAAAAAAAAAAATTGTAATGCATTTAAACTCACTCCTGATATAGTACTAAAATGATCTGAATTTAAAGTCTTGTCAGTTCATGATTAGTTTCAGTGAGGAGGGTCAAATATATTATTTACATACATGTTCTCCTTATTATAAATGACTTGTGACTGGGTTATAGTTGCCGTTTTTGGGCTTGATTCTACAATGATCTAATAAATTCCCATATCTGTGAGTTCACAATTGTTTTCATAGAAATACAAACATTGAGAGAGAAAAAAAAATAAATAAAAAAATAAAAAAATAAATAAAATATCACTTGTATCCTAATTTCAAGCTATCCCCTGTAGCAAGACTAATGCTCTTGTATATTAATCGTTTGTGAAAGGTTTCTCGCCCCATTATCCCATTAATTCATTGCCAACTTTCTGCCAAAATGAACCATGAAAATATAATGAGGAATGTGTCAAGAACTAAATAAAACTGCTGTAAATGTTCTTCTATGAGCCTCTGGCGCCATCTGCTGCTTGAACATTTTACATTGCAGGCAGCAAATAGAACAAAAAGTACTAAACTTAAACATTCCTATGCTACAGCTCACTCATAAGAATATGTTTGCATGTCTTGCTTTCGTGTGTTTGGTCATTAATTGTGTATTGGATTAAGTACCGATGCGCGCCATGAGAGCTGCAGTATTACATTTACATTTTTTCTACCCGTTTCAGAGTTTGACACATTCGATGTCAAATCATGCGCCTTGACTTCTAGTTTTCCATTAGATTCAGCGGCTATTGGCAGGGGGCAAAAACAGCGTTGAAACACAAGAATAAAACGCAGCTGTATTTACAGACAGGCCAAAGTAACTAAGACAGACAACAACAAAAAAAATAATAGAAAATAAGGAATTAATAATTTGCACTTTTACTAGTCCTAGAATTTAAGATGGATACTCTGATAATGTGGAACATCATATAATTTCAATGTATTTAAAAATGTAAACCTGTTAGTGAAATTCAAACAAAATTATTATCGTAAATCAGACACTCAAAGTTCAGTTTATATTTGTTATATTGAATAGTGCATCGGGCTTAATTAAAATACTCATACAATGCACTACATTTTAACTCTTGGCACTGGTTATCATATGTTACTCTTAACAGCACTTGTGTAGCTTCTAGGCCAGTGACATTGTTGTCCCGTGCAACATGGTCATTTTTGGTATTGCATGAAAACTATTTTATTATATAAAGTGTTGCACAGAAATGACACGCATTATACAGTGAAATGCATATAGCGTTGGCAGAATTTTATTGTGAAAGTTCATTTTATCAAGTGACATTAGTTTGTGAAATAACTTTATATTGAACTACCCAGTATGCACTACATGGTCATTCTTGCTCATAGTTTTAACCACTAGTTAAGGGGATAAATTAAAATTATGTTATCAAAATGTCCCATGCATCACATAGTGAATTGTCCTCCTCACAAAACATAAAAAAACACCCACTTAAATCAGACGAGCTTCTGTATTGGCACTGTTTTCATAACCAATATCAAAAGGGATGAAGACCAGGTCGCTAACATCGGTCCAGTGTCGTATTCTTGGTTGCGGGACAACTGGAATCCATGTTACACCTTGAAATTTAAAGCCTCTATCGAGCGCTCTCATTTTGCATAAGCAAACTCTTACCTTATCATGGCAGGGCACCTCACAGGGCAGCATCTGTTTGACACCCGTCCCTAGCGCTCGCTCCACAGTACGGATGGAGCGCACAAGCTCTGCCAGTTCCGTAAAGTCCAGAGAGGCAGAGTGGTCACTGCCCTTCAGGGTTTTGTCCAGGGTCACATGGCGCTCCACAACTTTGGCACCCAGGGCTACTGCTCCTGCAGTAATGCAGATCCCGGTTTCGTGGCCGGAATATCCGATCGGAATGTCAGGAAACTCCTTCTGGTATTCCTGTGACGCGTTGCAGCGGTGCATGTGGGTTACAAAGAGTTTAATTCATTACAGTGATGTATTACCAAGGTCCAATATAATCAGCTCTGTTATCAGTGCAAAGCACACTGGGAATTAAAGACATGTGAGCTTAAGCATGCAACAAAGAATGTATTATGCCAAACTAGGGCTGCACGATTTGGGGAAAAAGACAAGGTGAAAGTAGATCATGCCATGTGTGGTTGTAACAGAGTCAGAAGTGTAAAAAAAGGCTTCGTTCAAATGTCTCAGTGCTCCTTCGCCACTGCTGGCGAAGAGACCGCAGCTGTGCTTTAAGCTGTGGTTATTATTTTTGTAAATAGGAACGTCACCCACTGCTCACTGATGGTGAATTGACTGTCATCATGATACACTGCAGCACAGCACACACAACGAAATGTGTCCTCAGCATTTAACCCATGCCGGTTCGAATCCCGGTCCGAGTAAAACACACTGCTCTCCACGCGCCTGTCATGGCTGCCCACTGCTCACTAAGGGTGATGGGTTAAATGCAGAGGACAAATTTCGTGCAGTGTGCGCTGCACTCACGCATCACTTTCCTCCCTGTAAATGCGGCCATGCTGCACACGTACCGATATGACGCGCAGGTTCACATCCTCTGGCTCCAAAGGATAGGCACTGGTGCACTGCAGGATGCAGAAATTTGCGTTATGCTGCTTTATGGTTTGATAGACTCGCCGCATGGTCTCCATGGACTGCATGCCACTGGACACCACCATTGGTCTGCCTATGGATTCATACAAAAGAAGAACATGCTCTTATTCAGTGGCTTGGCACATGCACAGCAGGTCAAGTCGGTTATGGCAGACCAACCCTTCTTTGCGGTCTTCTCCAGATAGGGGAAATTGTTGGTATCTCCTGACCCAACTTTGAAGAAAGGTACCTCCAGTTCATGAAGAAATTCCACGGCCATCTTTCAGAGGAAAAGCAAAGAGCTCCTGTCATTTTAAATGCTTTGCGACTGAGCAGATGAAAGTTCTGGAACTACAAACGATACCTCATCCATTCCAGACGCTGTGAAGAAGATGCCAACGTCCTTGGCATACTGCTGCAGCTCTCTGAACTGCTCGTGGCTGAACTCCAGGTGGCGTTTGTGTTCACCGTAAGTCTTTCCCCAGGAATGAGCGGAGGTGTATGGCCTCTCCAGGGCTCGTTTGTTGAACTTGTGTTCAAGTTCACTCTTCTGAAACTTGGCACAGTCTGCTCCAGCCTCCTACGGAAAACCGGGATATTAAAAAAATTGGAATATTGTATTATACTGAATAACTGTGAAAAGCACTGCTTATGCAAGATGTGCAATATTACCTTTAGGCTGCTTTAATATGACAACCGACAGCATTACATCATGCAATTTGTTCCCTGTAAGTAGAGGGAAGTTCACCTTATCACACAACAATGTCGCCCAATGGCCTTGTGTTTAGCCGGCTGGTGCTGCGGTCTGGTTTGTTTAGGTTATGCGCACAGTGTCCGAACAGCACTGACAATTTTTTGAAGAACATGCTGCTTTATAAAAGGACAACCTCGTTCTGAGGATGTCGGTCCATGTTAAAGTTAGAAATGTAAAAACACATTTATCCCGCCTGTAATTCAGCTAATTTTTTCTAGCTTAAATTATATATATATAGTCTTTTTATACACATGCCTACTCTGTGTCATGGTGGCCTAGCGGGTAAGGAAGTGGACCCGTAATTATAAGGTTGCTGGTTAAAATACAAAGTACCGTCCCTTCATACTGCTCCCCAGTGCGCCGGTCAAGGCTGCCCACTGCTCACCAAGGGTGATTGTTAAACGCAGAGGGCACATTTTGTTGTGTCACCGTGTCCCGAATTTCACAATGACAGTCACTTCACTTTTCACCTTTCTGTATACTGGTCCTGCGCCCTGAGGTACATAATCACCTCTCTGTTTTTCATCTTTTATTGGGGACAGCAAGGTAATGGTAACATTTTCCATATGCCTTGACGGTCACAATACTAACATACTATTAAAACATCTCAAACATACGCACCTGCCACAGTATAAAAAGACAGGTGTTTAAGCTGCACTGAGTAAAAGGGTGTGTATGTGCTACAGGCCATAGACCAACATCCGTGTGTGTGTGTGTGTGTGTGTGTGAGAGAGAGAGAGACTATTACAAACCAAACAAACGGGGGGGAGGGGGGGGGAGAAAAAACCAGTCATGTTACAAAAGACAAGTCAAATAAAACTCAACAAAAAAGGGGAGAGAGAGAGAAAGAGAGAAGGAGAGAGACAGAGAGAGAGCCTGATCTTCAACCTTCCCAAATTCTCCCACACCACCCCTATGCTACGTTCCCTCCACTGGCTCCCAGTAGCTGCACGCATCAGGTTCAAAATACTGATGCTGGCCTACAAAGCCAAACATGGAGCAGCACCATCCTACCTCAAAGCCCTTATTACACCTCGCACTACACCTCGTATACTCCGAGCCTCCAGTACTGCTCGCCTGGTCCCTCCATCTCTGAAGGTAAAAGGAAGACATTCATCTAGACTCTTCTCTGTCTTGGCGCCTCGGTGGTGGAATGAACTTCTCCTGGAGGTCAGAACAGCTCAGTCGTTGAGTATTTTCAAACGGCAGCTCAAGACCTTCCTCTTTAGAGAATATCTAGATTAACTTGTAACCTTCTTATTGTCTTACTTATGTATAGAAACTACAACAGAATGAATAAAAAGATTGTATTCATAGTTGGGGGTCCTAGTGAACCAGAACTGATCATTTCATTGATGGTAACTTTAAAGCACGTTGTAAGTTGCTCTGGATAAGGGCGTCTGCCAAATGCCTTAAATGAAAATGTAAATGAGAAAGAAAGAAAGAGGGGAGGCAAGAAAGAGAGAGGGAGGGATGCGAAGGGGGGGGGGGGGGGGTGTCAATAAAACTACCTGTATTACTGACACCAGCACAGAAGGCAATGACTCCTGCTTACCTCCTCCTTACGATAAACCACAGTATCATGTAAAATGATCAAGGCACAGCTGGGGCAAAGATTGCCCTGCAAGCCTCAGACTGAAATAAAGCCATTATTATTCACACTAGTAGTTTTTCATGTCGTAACAAAAAGTGTCGCCCTCAACGCACATTGGACGACCGCTTTTAACCTTTATTCGCCATGAAAAACGTTACCTTTGCCATCCGGATCATTTTCTTGGCGATGTCGAGGTCTCCTTGGTGATTTTGCCCAATCTCAGCGATAATGAAGCAGGGCTGGCCGCCACCGATCATTCTTCCAGGACAGAGTTCAAATTTGAGAGGCATGTTGACGGCGTCGAGGAATTAAAACACGTATGCGACGTATCCGCTTGGGGGGGAAACGGAGAAGTTGAATTAACGCGGAGCCTGACAGAAGCGAGCAGTCCCTCTACTTCCGGGTTACGTCCCCACTCGCTCTCTGTGTGTTGCCACGTCCGCTTTTTATACGCGAATTCTGGGCTGGCCTCGTTCCACGCTCTGCCACCGAGAGACAAAGAAGTGGTCGTGGAGCGCTGCAGCATGGCACTCGGCGACACAACGAAATGTGTCCTCTGCATGTAACATATCACCTTGGTGAGAAGCGGGCAGCCTTGAAAGTGGCACCTTAGTACCTTGGGATTTGAGTCCGCCACCTTACGATTAGGGTCCGCTTACTTTACTGTACCATTATTTATTACTATGATTATTATTGTTATTACTATTATTCGTTTTTTTGTCCTTTTGATGCCTTAACTCAACAGGTGCTCAGGAAAGATGGATTGACCAGTCAGGACTCAATCAGTAATGCAGAAGGTCAGACCACATCGGTCAAGCACAGACCTCTTATGCTGCAAACAACTGCATCTATCTTGTATAGTTCACATGTGCATTGAACTATTTTTTTTCTCTATTTTTTATAGCTCACAAGTTCTGAATGTTTTTTTTTTTTCTAATAACAATTTAGCAGTTAGATGATATCATATGGGCAGCGATGGCTTGGCAGTTAAGGAAGAGGCCTATATGCTACTGAGGTCCCCTTGATCAAGGCACCTCCCCGAGCGCCTTTCATGCCTGCCCACTGCTCACCAAGGGTGATGGAATAAATGCAGAGGACACATTACGTTATTCATGAAAAATGAACAGCTTATCACTTTGTCATGTAAAATCATAAGGTCCTTGTCATTGACTGATAACATCCACTAGGTGGCACACAGGGAACAATGGTGTCCCCCCCTCCTCTTCAACTTGTACACCTCATAGGAAAGTTATATTTCATTATTATTGATGTACTACTACTACAAGTTAATTGGCTTTGTTAAGCAGGTAAATTTGTGTGGGCTTGTTTTTTAATACCAATTAGATTTAAGAATTTTTTCTTCCTCAATTTGGATGGATGGCGTGTATCAGAGACAATGAGGTGTCTCAGGGAAAACCAGAAAAAGATCTGGGAACTGGATCTAGATTTTGGGAGGTCCAGAACAAGTCCATGAGAGCAGTTCAGACCAAGGCAGAGGAGGTGGAGGTGGTCAACATCTTCAAGTACCTCAGGTTGTGAGTGGACAATAATCTGGACTGGACATACAATACAATTTTTACACTTTTAATACTTTTAATATAATTTTTATCAATCTTATTTCTTGTATTGCTTTATAGATCTTCTCATATTTTATGCCAGTGTATAACCTGCTGCTAGAACCTTCTCAAGGGATTGATAAAGTTGTACCTAACTGTATGGTATCATCACAGGCAGAAGAGAAAAAACTAGAATCCTTGCGATGCACATGCCCAATCGGCATGAGTATGAGCATAAACATTTTAATACATTTAAAACACATATAGAAGCACATGTGGATAAGCGAACATTGTTTGGACGTTGAAAAAGATATCATAAACCTTGTTCATTTAATAGCACATTAGTGGAAAATTTTTGGTGTGTTACTTTTTTGGTGATATCAGTAATGATCATTTCTGATTGTTTATCAGGCTGTGTTGTGAGTCACATAGGTTTGGACACTGTGAAAAGTGTTGGTAACTCTTATTGACTCTTGTGGCCAAGTAGAGCCTGATACACAGCCATACAACAATCTGACACTGCAGAACCACGGCACTCCCTCTTTCTACTCTATTCTACGCTGCTATTACCTCTGTTTTTTGCTGCTATTACCTTCTGCTTCTATCCACTTTCTGCCGTGACAAGTGCAATTTCCCACTTGTGGGACTAATAAAGGTTGATCTTATCTTATCTTACTCACCTCGGCCTCCCTTTTGCAGGACATTTTTAAAAATGACCCACGTAGGGATGTCCAGGTAACAATTTGTACTAAAAAAAAGCTGAATAGAAGGCCTGCAGCAAAGAGTTCTGCTTCACAGAGGATCTTTGCAAAGCAAAACCAGGTTGAAGATATGGCAACTCCTGGACACAGCCCAAAACAGATGCACCAATTACATAGAAAAGGAAGATTTCTCTCCCAGCCGAGCAATCGTTGCAGTTTATTGCAGTTTACTGCTTTATTGGCATACTAAGTCACTATTGCCGTTTTCCTTTTATAAGATTTGGATTTTTTACTTTAGGAATGGGTCTGTTCTTGTAACCGTGTTGCTGATGTCTTAAATTCTTTTTTTTGTTTTCTTTCTCCTTTATGATACAGTTATGTCTTTGCCTATAGTTTCTCTTAATGCCAAGGGTTAATAATAATTACGGAATAATTTGAGATGAATGTGTTATTTTTTTTTGCAAAACCAGATTTTTGTTTATTCATTCAGTATATTGGAAGTCACAGTGGGCAAATAAGGCTAAACACCATTCTGCTGAGGTCTGATCACCTACACATGATTTCTTTCGGGCAAGATCCTGTACATTTTAATAAGAATGGTGATTTTATTTGTCAAGCTGATGACACTTTAATATCATCATAATTAAATTCTGTGGGTACAATACAATTGCTGAAAATAATCATTCACTCATTGATATAGAAGATAGAATTCTCTACACGCTATCTAAATTGCCAAATTGATTTTAATATTTCCTTAGACAGACGTACACCGGGTCCTCAAACAAATGCTCATGCAAATATTCAACTTAATAGATATCTGCAGAGACAAACACAGTACTTGGTGTAATAAATCACGTTCCAATTCAAATTCTTTCTAGGCAGTGGTGGTAAGGAAGCGGCCCTGTAATCAGAAGGTTGTTGGTTTGGTAGTAGCCTAGTGGGTAAGACACTCGCCTGTGAACCAGAAGACCTGGGTTCAAATCCCACTTACTAACATTGTGTCCGTGAGCAAGACACTTAACCTTAAGTTGCTCCAGGGGGACTGTCCCTGTAAATACTGATTGTAAGTCGCTCTGGATAAGGGCGTCTGATAAATGCTGTAAATGTAAATATATGTTCGAATCCAGATCCGCCAAGGTGCCACTAAGCAAAAGCACTGTCTCCACACATTGCTCCCCAGGCGCCTGTCATGGCTGCCCACTGCTCACAAGGGTGATAGTTACATTTTGTTGTGTCACCTTGTGCTGTGCTGCAATCACTTCACTTTTTAGCTCTATAATGTGTCATGAAGCACTTCAACTCAGGGCTAAATAACTTTTTTTTTTAATTACAATAACATTGGCTTCAGTATTCTTGATATCTGTACCCTAAACCACATTTTCAAGGTCAGTTGGCTTTTACATTTCATAAGAAAGTGGAACTGTACAACTGTACAAAAAATAATAAAACTTATGGCAATAAAAAAGCCATATTAACACTGGCTTTGTGCAAGAACTTCAGGTATTTATATGATGTTAATTGTGTATGATGTAACTTATACATGTTATGCTGTTCTTGTCTCCAGTGTCTCCAGGGGGATTGTCCCTGTAACTACTGGTTGTAAGTCAGTCTGGATAAGGGTGCCTGATAAATGATTTAGATGTAAATGTAAAATGAACAAAGGGATACATTTTTTTTCTAATAACAATTCAGCAGTTAGATAATATAATATGGGCAGTGATGGTTTGGCAGGTAAGGAAGAGGCCTAGATGCTACGGAGGTCCCCTTGATTAAAGCACCGTCCCCACACACTGCTCACCACTGGCTGCCCACTGCTCACCAAGGGTGATGGATTAAATTATATTAATTGTGTAATTTATACGTGTTATGCAGTTATTGTCTCCAGTGTCTCCAAGGGGGACAGTCCCTGTAACTACTGGTTGTATATTGGTCAGGGTAAGGGTGTCTGATAAATGATGTAGATGTAAATGTAAATAAAATGGTTGTAAGACGGTCTGGATAAGGACGTCTAATAAATGCTGTAAATGTAAAATGATTGTAAATCGGTCTGGATAAGGGTGTCTGATAAATGCTGTAAATGTAAAATGGTTATAAGTCGGTCTGGATAAGGGCGTCTAATAAATGCTGTAGATGAAATGTAAAATGGTTATAAATCGGTCTGGATAAGGGCGTCTAATAAATGCTGTAGATGTAAATGTATAATGGTTGTAAATTGGTCTGGATAAGGGCGTCTAATAAATGCTGCAGACGTAAATATAATATATAAAAAGGTGGTAAGTCGGTCTGGATAAGGGCGTCTAATAAATGCTGTAGATGTAAATATAATATATAAAATGGTTGTAAGTCGGTCTGGATAAGGGCGTCTAATAAATGCTGTAAATGTAAATGTAAATGTAAAATGGTTTAAGTCCGTATGATAAACGCTGCACGTTTAAACGCCGTAAATGTAACGTGACACCCGACCGTAATGAACCGCTCGACGCGCCACCGCGAATCGTCCCGAATTTGCAGCTGCGCGTCCGCGCGGCGCTTTACGGTAACCAGGAGAAAAGACTCCGCCGACAGGCGAGCGGGACGGACGTAAACACGATGCTGGTCGCCCGGGCTGCGCGCCGGGGCTGGGGCTGGGTGTGAACCGCGCGGCTGGTCTGGCACGTCGCGCACGTCCGCGGCTCTTCGTGAAAGACTCCCGGACCGCGGGAGCGGCCGGGCTGGCGGCAGAACCTCCCGCAAATGGCACGGTCGCCTTCCGTGTGTTGTGGACGAGCTGGAGCGAACTGAGCCGTGGTCCCGCAGCTTCGTCGGAGTTTCTGCCCAGTCGCGACCGAGTTCGGCGCGTTCTCTGCCGTGCGCAGGCACCTAAAAAATGACCATGTCGGTCCCGGAGAGGATGTCGGGGTCCGGGGGCAAGGAGGAGGAGAGCGAGGACGAAAGCGAGATCCTGGAAGAAAGCCCCTGCGGACGCTGGCAGAAGAGGAAGGAGCAGGTAGGAGCAACTCCCGCCAGGGGCAGAAATGTCGCCAGATGCCGCCCGCGGCTGTATCCCAGCTGCTGCAGTAAAGATGCGGGCTCGTTAGCACCGGGACCAGCTCGCACAACTTCGTACAATCAGGTGCAATAATCTTTCTACGCTTAGAGGTTTTTATTTCATTCACGCGAAAACAGTGACTATAAGGACATTCTGATTCTGATACCTTCTCGTTTTTTTTAATGGTGTTGAGCTTGGAGTTCTTCACAGAGAAACCTACGTTTGGCCCCCCTTCGGTCCTCCTTATCTCCACTGGCATATACAGAGCGACTTACAATCAGTAGTTACAGGGACAGTCCCCCCCTGGAGCAACTTAGGGTTAAGTGTCTTGCTCAGGGACACAGTGGTAGTAAGTGGGATTTGAACCTGGGTCTTCTGGTTCACAGGCGAGTGTGTTACCCGCTAGGCTACTACCACCCTGGTTGTGGCTGGACTGGCGCACCTCCCATCGTTGGACGGTGCCGGGCTGCGGTTCCAACTTTCCGTCGGACGTCCCCAGGGCTGGCTGATGCGCTCGGTCCTGGGGTCCCTTCTCGCCGAGTACAGTAGTTGCAGTTTTCCTTTCCGTCACGTTATTGCATCACTGTCATTACGAGGTGCCCAGGGGCGAGGTGTTGGGCAAGACGGGCCGAGTTGCACAACTGCAGAAGAAAAGCCGTGCTTGTTCTGGCTGCTTTTCATTGACTGAGTTCTGTTTTTTTTTTTTTTTTTTTTTTATATATGAAGAAAGTTTTTACGATTTCATTTGTAGATTAAGCGAGCCAGCCAACCAAACTGACCCCCAGTTCCGACACCTTGTAGTTCAAGACGTGAACGCTGTAAGAATACTTGGGTGGTAGTAGCCTAGTGTGTAACACACTCACTCATGAACCAGAAGACCCAAGTTCAAACCCCACTTACTAGCATTGTGTCCCTGAGCAAGACACTTAACCCTTAGTTGCTCCAGGGGGGGACTGTCCCTGTAACTACTGATTGTAAGTCACTCTGGATAAGGACGTCTGATAAATGCTGTAAATGTAAATGAAACAAAACGGGCCGAGTGTTGCACCTTAAAAGCCTGAAAACCATATAGCTAGGAAGTGAATTCAGTGGCCAGCTTTTCGATCATGTGATTGTGGCAGTGGGGGCCTAGTGGTAATCAGAAGGTTGCCGGTTCGAATCCTGATCCACCGAGGTGCCACTGAGAAAAGCACCGTCCCGACACTCCTGTCATGGCTGCCCACTAAGGGTGATGGTTAAAAGCAGAGGACATTGTTTCGTTGTGTCACCGTGTGCTGTGCAGCAGTGTTTCACAATGACAATCACATTACTTTCGCTTACACTTTGGAGAAACTTTCACTAGCTTTATAGTTGTGTAGTACTTAGGATAGACATTGAGCAATTTCCCTCAGATTGAATATTTTAGTGAGTGATGCATCAGCATTAAGTTCTATTGTTGTATTGTCAAGGATAGACCCCTGTGGTACTCCATAGATGGCAGGAGCAGAGGATGAGGAGATGAGTACAGGAGCGCAGACATGCGGAAGGAATTTCAGAAATCCTGCTTCCTATTCCTTGTACCACTTCTTGTTGCCTTGTGATTTTTCTAGATGTAGTTCGGGGCCTTTTCCGCACCATCTGAGGTTATCTAACAGTGAACGAGGGTTCTGTTATACACACACACTCTCACACACTCTCACACACTCTCACACACTCTCACACACTCTCACACACTCTCACACACTCTCACACACTCTCACACACTCTCACACACACACACACTCACATACACACTCACACTCACAGCATCAGATGCATGTCAGGAGCTCACGACTGAAAACACTGCCCTGCGAAGTGACGCGCCAGAACTCTGCACCGCAGTGTGATTCTTTTTTAAAAGAGTGCTGTGTAGTTTGTAACGCCACGATGAAACTCTGCTGTCTGAGGACCAGTCTCTAGCTTTGCTGTAATTAATTTCTGTGAACTGAACAGTTTTATCGCTCTCAATCCACCGACCGCTTGACTCTCCTGGCTGCAGTGTTATCTAATCTTAATTTACGGATGTAATGTCGAAAGGTCACAAGTAACGCTATCCTGCCTGAGGTTCAGGGAGAATTCTGGAGAGAAGTCGTGTCCAGGTCACTTCTGAATGAGAGGTGTGTGTGTGTGTGTGTGTGTGTGTGTGTGTGTGTGTGTGTGTTTTCTCGGAGCTCGGACAATAATTCTAAAAATTTCAATAGGTCCCCTATGAAAATTGTGAGATTATTTAACGTTAATACGAGTTCCCATAGCCCGTCTGTGGTCCTGCAGTGGCTAAAAATGGTGATTTGTATAAAGAGTGCTTTGGCCATTCTGCTTCAACGTTCAGAGAGCGGCAGTTCATACGGTCGGGTCTGGAATTTGTCCCCTTACGTCGTCATAAGGGGAAAGGTTACCTCACGTTACCTTCTCATGGTTTTTCCACCCAGAGAATTCCCCACCCCTCCTAAAATAGGAATTCCACCGACCGCCATGGCTTGAAAACGTGGGAAGCGTTGCAGTTGCTTTGTGATTGGATGTAAAAATGAGCACAAATGTATTTTTTCTTAAGTTCCGTCTCGCAAGACTCTGAAGAACCAGTGGGTTAATTTTAATTTTTTTTCTGGAAAAACGATGACACAGTGGCCTGTCCGCGCCCAACATTGTAGCTGGTGAATGGTGTTAATGATGTAATTTCCGTGAATGCTCCCTCACTTGTGTAGGCCGCTCTCCTCCTCGTCCCGCCTCTCTCCTCCTCATTTTCATTCAAAGCTACAGACACCGAAATCTCATTGTGGGACTGGCTAAAAGTGGCTGTAATTCTGCACAACGGCTGAATTTCGGAAAGAGACTTCAGCTACGCTATTAAGGGACCGATGAGGCCGATCTAAAAGCAACAAAAAAATCTTAATAGGTAGGGGTGTGTAATGACAAGCATCTCACTATACGTTGCGTATCACGATGCTAGGGTCACGATACGATTATATCACAACATATTGTTATAGTGTTGCAGTTCACTGAAAATATAAAAACAGAGCTGATATACAAGATGCTGTATACGACCTTTGATCTTTAATAATTCGGCGAAAACATATTTGATGCCCCCGTGTCGATGCAATATCACCACTTAAAATATCACAATATATTGCTGTCAATATTCTCTAACACCCCTATTAATAGGGGACCTGTAATAATAATCCGCTTTCATTTACTGCTCGTTTTACTCTTGCATTTATGCAGTGATTCTTCAGTGGCCTCGCTGGCATCTATTCAGTGTCAAATTCATTAGTGGCACAGAACGATGCAGAAAACACTACATATTTCCCTGCAATGCCACTTGTTGCACGCCTTACATTTGTTTTACAGTTTCACAGTGCTCTATAAGACATGGACAAGAGTCTCATCAAAACTGTTCATAATTTACAGAAACAAACCAGTAGAAACCGGACAGGATTACACACCCTGGGCATTTTGTCGGTGTGCAATTATTTCTGACACTCAGAAGCAGACGTGATCGCTCCCTTCGTCATTTAGACCACACGCCCAAGTGTATCACAACGCCGTCTCCTTTGTTCTCTACGCTTCTAATATCCCAAATAGTTGTGGTCAGAACTGTACATACTCTTAATGCACATGAATGTCATGCTCACGTTGGACTTTGTCTTTTTTTTTTTTTTTCTGGGTTTGACTGATTGTACAGTATTCATCTTTATTCATTTTGCATAATTTGTAAAGTGTTCGCAGGATATTGTGGAGCTGTTGCTGACCAACGTCTTTCGTTCTTCATCAGGTCCATGTGGGAACCAAGACCTCAAACGAATGCAAGATGTTTTATCCACATTTGTCACATTGTCCCCTTTGCATGATGGTCTGTGTGATGACTGCGCCATTCAGTCAGTCATATTCTAAAACCGCAGACGTATCGGCAGTGCTCCGTTCTGTCTTCTTCTCACAACGTGGCCCATTGTGCTGGTAGCTGGCTGCCATTTTTCAGCGCCGATCCTCCTCCTGCAGTTTTATGGGACTTGGCGAACCGACATCGACCACATTAGTCAGTATCTGAGCTGAACTGTGGGAACTGTTCTCATTCCAATGCCAGAGACTAAAGAGAGCGAATGAAACATGCGCTCTGGGTCCATTAGCAGGAGCAATAAGTAAACTTCGTGACCCCCTGACCCCCTCATGCACACAGCACGTTTAGGGGCATTTAGATGGCAAGCTGTGAAATTCCACCTTTGCTTGAGAGCTGAAACGTTTGCTATTATTTGAATAGTTCTTGCCTGACTAGCGGGGTAAGGAGGGGAATCTTCTCAGGTGGTGCTGAGGTCACATTTAATGGTACAGTCACTCCGTTGAGGTAGGATTAGGAAAACGAGTGAGTTGTTGCTCACTGTAAAAAAAAAAAAAAAAAAAAAAAAAAAAAAAAAAAATGAAATCTCTGCAGCGCAATGCATAGGCCTCTTCGCTGATTGATTGTATCTCAGTTATTTTTGGCTTTTGTTCCAAATTCCTACACTTTTCACCTTAACCTGAACATGATTAAATGAAATCATTATCCTTTAACCTGGATGTAGCCTAGACCATAAATATACTTGTCTGTGTGAATAATGAAGCGGGCTGTTATCTAGAAACCTGGAAGTCTGAGTGTTTTGTATGTGTTCGGGCACTTGGGGAGGATGTACGTCTGCGTGAAGAACGCATTCTCTTTAAAACAATTCAACGGTGCCGCGGCAGAAACGCGTTAAGTGCGGGCATTTAAGCGAGGCCGCCGAGTTAATGCAGACGTTGTAATAATTGACCGACGCATCTTCTCTGTCGGCACAATGCTTTTATTGATCCTTCTCTTATTCACTTGCCTTGTGAACATGGCCAGGATAATCAGTTTTGCTGCGTGGGTCACCGTACACAATGCATCCATTCACGGGCAAAGCAAACCTGGGAAGTGCTGTGACAGTGATCCGCTTGTGAAATGATGAACATAATCAGTGAGTTTGTGTGCTGAATTGCTTTTTGTTGACAGCCTAAGTATCCTCCGGGTCCAAATGGTCTTTAGAAAGCATGTGACTGGACAGGAATCAGAATTCTCACTTTGATAACTCTTGAGGCGTTTGAACAGGTGACTGAATCGCTTTGTCATTCATGCGACCTCGACCGAACGCAGGCCGCCTTTTGAAGACATGTGTTGTGGTCCTGATGAGTATTTGGTGTTTAGTGTCCTGGAATAGAGTTATATGGTTTCAGTATGAGAAGTTTAATCCGGTGTATGTTTGAGGGCACTCATGGCTGTGGTGAGGACTACCAGCCCAGATGGCTCTTTGGGTTTAAGTGGGTTGTCAGGATTATAGGCTCCAGGGAGGGGGATGGGAGGCAACCTGCATATCCACAAGATGCAGTATTGACTCACTATCCCTGATTATATTTAATGCAAGTTTTTTATTATTTTTTTTTTTTTTTTTTTTTGCTGTGGTCCTAATCTCCCTGTAATCTGGGCTCTGCACTGTAGTTTGTAATCTATCTAATTGTAGTAAATGTGGTGGTAGTAGCCTAGTGGGTAACACACTCTCCTATGAACCAGAAGACCCAGGTTCAAATCCCACTTGTGTCCCTGAGAGAGAGACACTTAACCCTAAATTGCTCCAGGGTGGACTGTCCCTGTAATTACTGATTGTAAATCGCTCTGGATAAGGGTGTCTGATAAAGGCTGTAAATGTAAAAATGGGATGTGTGTTTTATATATATACACACACACACACAGTACAGCCCAAAAGTTTGGACACACCTTCTCATTCAATGTGTTTTCTTTATTTTCATGGCCATTTATAGCGGTCTGCGGTCCAGCTCACCCCAAACCAAGGTACAAGGCCTGTACTGTGTGTGTGTGTGTGTGTGTGTGTGTGTGTGTGTGTGTGTGTGTGTGTGTGTAATATATATATTTATATATATATATATATATCTTAAAAATGAATGAAGTGCTATTCAGAGGACTCTCAGTTGGAGGAAGGAGAGATGGATGCTCGCAATACGAATCCTTTCATTTTCATTTGAATTGTCAATTACTGTCATACAGCATCTCTTTAGAGACAAATATATATTTTCTAAAAATGCTGTGCTGTGCTCCGCTATCTATCTATCTATCCAGATTTTTACTGGGTGAAGATTACTTTGACCTCTTACTCAACACCACATGACCAGTGAGATTTTGGTGCATCTAAAGAATGGAATCAAAGCATCAGTTGGAGAGGAGACCGAGGAACAATGCACTGTGTCTGTTCATCCTGTTGCCCCCACACCATTCTGTGGGTCCCATTGTGCACTGTGTGGCACCATGAATCAGTCTTACACCAAGCTCCCTCTTTTTGTTCTCTCCTCTTCATTTGAGGTAGCTGCAGCATTACAGCAAAACATGTGTGATATTGTGTGGTGTTGCTCTTCCACATGTTTGATTTGTGTTATATTGTTGTTTAGGATGAATACTCATTGTGTAACCTGCTCCAGTGTTGGCGCATGAGATATTAACTGCTCTGTATTCATGTATTCATAATGTTGAATAAATAATACTTAATAATGTTTAGCAGAAGTGCAAAATTTGGATCTTCGTTTCAATAATCTGCCATTCACATTTTTCCAATCCACCTTTTACAGGCAGTCATCAGGGTGATCATCCAGTCAAAGCACTGGTGTCTGGTGGCATTGCCCAAGCGTTTAATTAATCTACTTTACAGCTGTCAAATATGACATGACTTGCTTTGGTGACAATGGTAGTATAGGGTCCTATGAAAAATATATTTTTGTTCTTCTGTTTTTCATTATAAATGTATTTATTCACCTAAAAAGTGTGCGATTATGGAATGGATGGGGGGAAGAAAGCAAATGGAGTATGGCAAATCACATTTACTGTTTGCTTTTCTAAGCCATTTACACATAAATAATACGTACATTTCATGCAAAGAACTATTTCACATTATTAATCATTCTTTCATTTGTATAATAAAAGTGATTCATGTTTGACCTCAACATTAAAAAGCATGTAAAATAAAATAAGATTGAGGAGAATATGCCCGCTTGCATAATGAAGTGATGATAGTCATGATAATAAAACCACGTTTTGAATCAGCCGATGTGCTGCTGTTTGCATGGAACCGATCGCGCAAGTGGTCCGGATTCACCACTGACCGCCTCTTCACTGCAGCTGACCGTGACTTTACGTTGCGTTGGTTTGTGTCCGAACGTCCCGCCTCAACAGGGAACGCATGTAGTGGGCTGCAGCGGCCGTAGGGCCTTAGTAGTATATCCAAACCATTTTTAAAAATCCATACCACACACACACACACACACACCCTCCCCCCTCAAATGTTCTCTTGACTCCTTCTGCACTTCTTGCACAATCAGCATTTTATCTGGACGAGCACCCTTGCATTAAGCGTGCAGCCCTCTGCAGTTTTAGTGCGTGACTTTCTGTGTGTGTTCAGCTGATAGGACGTGACCAGCCACCTCAAGTCCCTTCTGCTAAGAGTTTCTATTGGTGGTGCCTCTGTAGCTCTGTGGCATACTGTATTTAGGCTTTTCTGAGAGCGTCAGCAGTTGTTCAATGTGAGGGGGGGGCTACTGCATGTCTTTGTTGAGTCTGTGTAATTTCGAAAGGGAACGAGATCAGGTTTCTGCAGCCATAATAACAGCAGGAAGTCCTGAGAAATTGACTCAAGTCGGGTAGCAGCACTCACCTCCTCTTGGTGGGATTCTGGGCAGTTTGGAGTCACCCCAATGCTGTAACTGAGACTGGCTCGAACAGACGTTCACTGTTACTTTGTGTGTATTTTTCCAAATATAATCATGTGCAGGTTTTTTTTAAGCCACCGAAAGCTAGTGGGGACCAGGGTTGGGAAACGTTGCACTACAGTCAACAGATTTTTATCAGCAACACCGACTCTTGGAAAAAGGGTTTGGCTTACTGGGGGGACAGGATGACAAAGTGCTGATTCATTCAAGGCTTCAGACCATGCATAAGGGTGCACATTAAATCTCTCACACACACTGTCTGGACAGAGAGTATAAAGAAAGGGTACAGCATTCGACTAGAAAGGACATTTGGAGTGTTCCCTGGAATGAAAAAATAGATTTGTTTGCTGCTTCAGTGAGAACCCGTGGTTTTGCTGTTGTCTCATTTCAACTTTGGACGCACCTTGGTTTTCAGTAATAACTACTTCAATGTTATTTATTTAACATTATTTCATAATTTTTTTAATAATCCAACTGAGAACAGAAGAATGCTTCTGACCTTCTGTTTTCCCTGTATGCATTGACTGTTTGGTTCAACTCTCAATCAAGAGTGGATAAGCTCCATCTTCTAATTTCAGTTCTGTTTTTTTAAATGTATATATATATACACACACACACACACACACACACATTGGTGTATGGAAAGTATTCAGACCACCTTAAAATTTTCACTCTTATATTGCCGCCATTTGATAAAATCATTTCCCTCATTAATGTAAACACAGCTCCCCATATTCACAGTGTTTTAGTTGAAGCAGCCTTTTGATCTAATACAGTCATGAGTCTTTTTGGGAAAGATGCAACAAGTTTTTCACACTTGGATTTGGGGATCCTCTGCCATTCCTCTTTACAGATCCTCTCCAGTTCTGGCAGATAGGATGGTAAACATTGGTGGACAGCCATTTTAGGTCTCTCCAGAGATGCTCAATTTGGCTATAAGTCAGAACTCTGGCTGGGCAATTCAAGAACAGATTGTCACTCTGGAGAAGGTTTTCTCAGCGACATTTATCTTTGGGTTGTTCTGGGTTCTTCCTTTCCACCATTATATTCCTTCTTAATGAGGTCCACAAGTTTGAGAACATTTAGCTCCTTATGCACGAGGGGCAAGTTGGGTTCTTCTTTACCTCTCTCACCAAGGCTCTTGTCCCCAATAGCTCAGTTTTACCGAACGGCCAGCTCTAGGATGGGTTCTGGTCGTCCCAAACATCTTCCATTTATGGGAATGTGGAGGCCACTGTGCTCTTAGGAACCTTAAATGCAGCATTTTTCTTTTCTTTAAAAGAAAGTGACCCATCACCCTTGGTGAGCAGTGGGCAGCCATGACCGGCGCCCGGGGAGCAGTGTGTGGGTGACTGGAGTGACTGTGCTTTGCTCAGTGAAGCCTCAGTGGCGCATTAGGGGATCGGGATTCGAACCGGCAAGCTTCTGATTACGGGGCCACTTCCTTAACCGCTAGGCAACCCCAAGGTTTTAATTATTTGACCTCATGATTCTCATTTGCTCTGACATGCATTGTGAGCTGTAAGGTCTTATATAGACAGGGGTGTGGCTTTCTTAATCAAGTCAGAAGAAACAGACAGCGTCTGAATTAATTATATGAGTCACAGCAAAGGATCTGAATACTTAGGACCATGTGATATTTCAGTTTTTCTTTGTTAATAAATCTGCAAAACTTTCAACAATTCAGTTGTTTTCTGTCAATATGGGGTGCTGTATGTA
The DNA here is from genome assembly GCF_900700375.1 of Denticeps clupeoides. NCBI lineage: Eukaryota > Metazoa > Chordata > Actinopteri > Clupeiformes > Denticipitidae > Denticeps > Denticeps clupeoides. The sequence continues at coordinate 6,072,153 of NC_041710.1, read as the reverse complement.
CATCAATGTAGGAAAAAAAATTACTTCTATGATTTTAGCAAATGGCTGCAATATAACAGTGGTAAATTTAAGGGTGACTGAATTCTTTCCGTACGCACTGTACAGGGTGGATCATTTATTTGGATACACCTTAATAAAATGGGAATGGTTTGTGGTCATGTGACACATCAAATTTATTGGTAATTTCACAAGAAAAACAATGATGTGCTTGGTTTTAACATACCTTTATTATGTTATTTACAAGTTTCTGACCACTTATAAAATGTGTTCAATGTCACCAACCATTCCCATTTTATTATGGTGTATCCATATAAATGGCCCACCCTGAATATATGGCAGTGGTGGCCTAGTGGGTGAGAGAGCAGATTCGTAACAGAAGGGTTGCAAGTTCCAATCCCGAACTGACAAGGTGCCACAGTCCCCACACACTGCTCCCCGGGCATCTTTCATGGCTGCCCACTGCTCACTAAGTGTGATTTGGTTACATGCAGTGGACACATTTTTGTTTCACTCCCGTTTAACACCAGTCACTACACAATGCAAGCACTGCAGCAGTTGGTTTGCAAAATGTGTACTTGTGTGCTAGTTCTGCGTCTGCAGGTTTGGCCAGGTTTGTTTATAATTTATGTGTGGGCACATCTTCTTACACTTCCGCGTTTCACTCTCTCCTGTGTGGGGAAGTGTTTGAAGAATTGTTTATGTAGAGTAGCATTTTCAAAAAGCGAACACGCTCTTATTCGCACACACCCACGCAAACACATGCCACTTTCTTGTCCTGACCTGTCATTTCACTCCTTTGTGGTGCTTAAGGGCGAACCAGTGGGCTCAATCATGCTCTAACGTAATTATGTAGCCCATGGCGCAAGCTCAGCTGTGTATTATTATGGGGACCTGTAAGTACATTTTTTTTTTTTTGTGTGAAAGCACAGTGTGTACTTGTACCACCCTGTGGTCCTCGCCACTCACTGAGCTCTTGTCGTGAAAGTGCCCGTTTCCTGAACTTACTTCACTGTAACTGTCTGCATTCAGTCCCCAACATGTGACATGACTGTCCAAACCACACAACAAGCTCTTCTTTCCACCATTATTTTCCTTCTGAATGAGGTCCACAAGTTCGAGAAAACAATCCAGATTTAGCTCCTTATGCCTTTACGAGATTAAACCAAATTTTTATGGCCGTACTGCAGACTCTTCTTGGTCGTCAGCCACCATGCCAAACCCACGAGGGGCAAGTTAGGACACATCACTCCTGTGCAGTTCACTTTTAGCTCTGTGAAAAGACAAAGATTGCTTATTATGTGGGGGGTGTGGGGTGTGTGCTGTTATAAACCTTTTTACATTTTGTTATCCACACATTTCTAAACCACCAAAAAGGTTGTCTGCAGAGAATAAGTGGTTTCTGCTCCCAATGCAGGTCAGTCAGGGCAATGTGCCCGGCATCGAGAGCGCTTACCTGGCCATGGATACAGAGGAAGGTGTGGAGGTGGTGTGGAATGAGGTGCAGTTTTCAGATAAAAAAGTCTTCAAGTCTCTTGAGGTAGGACCAGGTCTACTTAATGATTCATGTTGACTAATGCACACATGCTGTCGCCATTTATTACATGTTTGTGTAGAGTTTAACATTCCCATTAATTTTTTCTTTATATATATATATATATATATTATTATATTATATTATATTATATTATATTATATGTATATTCTTTTTCTCGGTGGAGTGTTTATTGGATAACACAAGATTAGGGGCATATATGAGTAAACAACATACCTGGTTCTCGGTACAACATCAACTGAACATGTATGTGCCGCAGGACCGGATCAGGGAGATGTTTGAGAACCTGATGCAGGTGGACCATCCAAACATTGTCAAGTTTCACAAGTACTGGCTGGACACAAGGGAGACAAGAGCAAGGGTGAGGCTCTTTTTTTTTTTTTTTATTATACCTAGAAATTATGTTAATTCAAAATAGCTTCTTATTTGATCTGTAGAAAGTACACTAAAACAGTTAAAAAAAAAAAAAGTGCATGAACACAAAATATACACGTTGTCTGTGTTGACACTACAAGCAGATTAGCGTTAAGAGATTGAGGTTTTTTCTTGGGTTTTACTTGACTTGCTCTGTTTACCATTGTGCTGCGGCTGCAGCCTGCTCAGAGCTGAGCTCCACATGGATGTGAAGTGCTTGAGGCTCGGGGAGTCGCCAGGAATTCCTCAGAACTCGTGGTGTACAGTCAGACACCCACACAAATATATTTTTTGTGTGTTGCAGGTGATTTTCATCACAGAGTACATGTCTTCGGGCAGTCTGAAGCAGTTCCTGAAAAAGACCAAAAAAAACCACAAGACCATGAATGTGAAGGTGTGGCTCTCGTCCCTAAACTCTGCATTAGAACAAGCTTTGTGGAATGATCTCTAAACAGAAACAGTCACAGCACGAACTCTTGAGCCATCTTCTTGTGGACCATTGTTCTCACCTTGTGTGTGTGTCTTTGTTTTCTCTGTGTTCATTTCCTGTTGTGTACATCTCAGGCATGGAAGCGTTGGTGCACACAGATTCTGTCAGCGTTGAGGTAATGTTCTTGTCCATCATACCTTTGTGGTCCCTGCTGTTACTGCTGAGATGGGGGTGTGTGTCTATGTATGTGTGTGACATTCATATGACATTATGGGATGGTTATGTTAAACATTTTGGTTAACATTTTACTCCTGCAGTTATCTTCACTCCTGTGATCCACCCATTATTCACGGCAACCTGACCTGTGACACCATCTTCATTCAGCACAACGGGCTAATTAAGATCGGCTCAGGTAGCCTCTCTGGCCTTTAAGGCGAACTGTGTAATGTAAGGGATCAAAGGTCCCCTGACACGAAAATGTCACTTTGTGAGATTATTTAACATTTAATACGTGTTCTCCTAGCTTACATTTACAGCATTTATCAGACGCCCTTATCCAGAGCGACTTACAATCAGTATTACAGGGACAGTCCCCCCCTGGAGCAATTTAGGGTTAAGTGTCTTGCTCAGGGACACAATGGTAGTAAGTGGGATTCGAACCCGGGTCTTCTGGTTCATAGGCGAGTGTGTTACCCACTAGGCTACTACCACCCTCGATAGCTTGACTATGGTCCTGCAGTGGCCAGAAATGGCGATAGGTGTAAAGAGTGCATTGGCCATTCTGTTCGAAGAGGCAGCTCAGATAGATGGTCTGATATGGAATTTGTCCCCTTATCATAAGGGGCTCTATTTTTATCTGGAAAACGGCACGTCCTGGGGAAATCTCCTTCTGGGACTGGCACAAAGTGGCTGTAAATAAAAGCAAAAAATTATTAATGTCAGGGGACCTTTAAACCCATGTGTGCCGATGGGATTTTTCCAGACTAGGTTCCCTTTATTCAGTTAAATTACAAAATAATCTGAGGATCTGAACGTACAAGTGGCATCCATAACTGGTATAATTATACTATGTCCAAATACTGCTGTTTTTTTTTTTTTTCCTGCTCTTTGTGCTGGTTCAATTTCTCCGTTTCTCTCGGTTTCTACAGTGTGGCACCGGCTGTTTGTTAATGGTGAGTTGCATCTTCTATTGTGTTGAAGCCCCACAGGCAAAGACAGACCAACTGCTACTGACATGACTTGTTAATTTGGCATTTAAAGCACAAAAAGGTGCTTGTTTTCTGAATGTTCAGATGTGTTTTATTTCTTCATTATGGGTGCATGCGTGGCTGTGAGTGTAAATACTGCAATGCTTAGAAGCAATGTTGCATTCTTTTCTCAGCAAATATACAACAAGGTTGTTTTTACACGGGATCACTGCCTGCTCAAAGACCATTCTCTTCTGTTGATCAGTGTTTCCCGAGGCGATCCACGGGAATGTCCACCAGCATAGAGACGAACAGTGCAATCAGCACTTTTTCGCCCCGGAGTATGGCTGTAAGTTCCTGTGTCTGCCGTTTCAGTTGTCTCAATATTTTGTCACCCACAGAATCTTCTGCATTTAGAATAATCAACAAAAAGTTGTTATGCATTGGATTGAGACTTTTATGACTGTGGGCTTTTCATGATAACTTTTTTAAATAAATGCTGCAAATTAAAGACTATAGCACTAATCTTGTGAAATCTTGCAGAAACTGAAACAGATCAGTTAAAATTGACATAAAATCCTATCTGTTTTAGTGGCTGAGGATGACTATGCAATTGATATATTCTCCTTTGGCATCTGTGCATTGGAGGTAAGTGGTCAGCATTGCATCTCTCCAGTCGTACTCCTTCAGTCTTGCCCATGTTTGACATGAGCCACAAATCTCTAAATTTTTCCTTTCTGTAGATGGCAGTGTTAGAGATTCAAGCCAACGGAGACACACCGGTGTCCAAAGAGGCTATAGCCCATGCAGGACAGTCACTGGAGGACTCACTTATGAGGGTGAGTCTGTGTAAGGTGATCATTTCTAGTTCTGTCAAGGTACAACTAGGGTTGAGTCAGTCACTGATCAAGATGTGCACAGGGTTCTTATGGCCATTAAAAACCTGGAAAAAAGAGAATTTTTCATTTCATTTTGAAAAGTTTTGGACTACAAAATAAATGTATAAAGTCATTGAAATCTGACTGACACCTGAATGTATAACGAAGTACATAGTTTCCACAAGACTTGTGCTTTTTTGTAACTATTTTTACCGTTTATCTTCCCTGTGATGCAGGAGTTCACCCAGTCCTGTGTTCGCACAGAGGCCAAACAGAGACCGACAGCTCATGACCTGCTCTTCCACAGAGTTCTTTTCGAGGTCCACTCCTTGAAGCTGCTTGCAGCACACTGCTTCATCAACAACCAGTGTGAGTGTCCGACGAGATCCATTTTCATGTTTCACATTTTGCATATTAGAACATTATACAAGGGTGGTAGTAGCCTAGTGGGTGACACACTCGCCTATGAACCAAAAGACCCGGGTTCGAATCCCACTTACTACCATTGTGTCCCTGAGCAAGACACTTAACCCTAAATTGCTCCAGGGATACTGTCCCTGTAATACTGATTGTAAGTCGCTCTGGATAAGGGCGTCTGATAAATGCTGTAATTCTAAATCTAAAATCTTATACTGTTGCTATGGCTGCACATATACTAAAATTGGATTGATACAGAGAGGATTATCATTGCCCCTGCGAAAGGATGACATACAAATCCGTGAAATGCTCCATATTTTTTGGGGCTTTGGTGACCTAGTGGTTAAGGAAGTGGCCCCGTAATTCGAATCCCGATCCTCCAAGGTGCCACTGAGCAAAGCACACACTGCTCCCAGGGTGCCTGTCATGGCTGCCCACTGCTCACTAAGGGTGATTGTTAAAAAGCATAGGATGTATTTTGTTGTGTACACCGTGTCCTGTGCTACATTGTTTCACAATGACAATCACTTCACTTTCACTCTGTGTAAGTTGAAAGTCATTCGCTCATTCTTTTATTCAGAATTTTGACTCATGAACTGCAAAATTTTCACATCCTCAGGAGGATGGACTTAAGCTTAAGATGGGTACCGTATACTTTTAGAGGGTGGCATAGTGTAGATACTATTCTCACTAACTACAAGTGTGCTCTAAGATAACTTGATTTTCATAATGATGTAATTTATTTCCAGACCTGTTTCCTGAAAACTGTGTGGAGGAGAAGACCAAATCCATTGATCCAAATGGCATCATGGCTCAAATCAATCATGGTGCTCGAATAGGTGTTCAGCTAAAGTAAGGTTCTTCAGCACCTTCAATTGTCAGAAGCTTGTCCACTGCCTCAGTCCCAGTTTAAATAACTACTGTTCCCTTCCTCTTACTTGCCCCAAAGATACTCTCATGTTTCCCCTCTGGAGCTTGACAAATTTTTGGAGGATGTCAAGTAAGTGAAGCAAGGCATATCTGACCATTATGTGAAGTGTTGCTTTTGACACTGTAAAGTAACTGCTTTCATATTTGTGTCCAGAAGTGGCATCTACCCTCTGATGAACTTGGTGTCCCAGCGCCCCCACCCCATCCCACGTGCACTGTCTCTCTCGCAGGAGCACATGGAGACGGTGAAGACCCCCACACCTGAGCCCCAGGAGACCGAAACCAGAAAGGTAGGCAACAACACTGTACCAGACATCATTCCAGTTCTTTTTTTTCATTTATTAATTCCTCTGTCATAGCGATGCCTTTATTTGTGTTACATAGTTTCACAGTTTGGCACCTGACAGATTTGCTCAAATCTTTTACGCTCCTTAATGTATGTAATAGATTTTATGAATGCAATCTAGGTGCTCATCAGTTTTAATGAGATTTGGGGTAGAAATGAAGTCTTTATTTTCATCGTTGTGGACTAATTTTGCAATTGAGTGAATGATTTAGGTTTCCCGTTTCTGCTTGCATTTTAGCTCAAGAAGTGAAACGCATATTGATTGCCATAGAAATAAGCCTAAATGTATCTAGATGTAAAAACCAGGAAATTACAGTGGAGACTGATCATATTGACTTTTTGATCTAATACAAAGATGTCCTTAATGTTCAGCAAAAACAAATTAATCTGTCCAAATGTGTTCTGCTTGAACTGTGCAAAGAAAAAAGTTCTTCCATTCCTGTGTGGAATCTGTGTTAGTTGAAGTGATCCAGCTGCCCTTGTAGTTTGTGATGTGGTGTAAACCCTGCCATACTCACCTCAAGTTCTGACCAGAAAACTGATCCTCCACCTTCTTTTTACATGTCAGTTTGGCACTATTTTTCAGACCAGCCCTGTATTAAGCGTTTATGTAAAGATTAGTCAGTCAGTCAATGGTCACACCTTAAAAATGCTTAGCATTGTCTTTTTTTATTAGGGGCAGCAGTGGCTTTAGCGGTTAAGGAAGCGGCCCCGTAATCAAAAGATTGCTGGTTCGAATCCCAACCCGCCAAGGTGCCGCTGAGCAAAGCACCGTCCCCACACACTGCTCCCTGGGCGCCTGTCATGGCTGCCCACTGCTCACTCAGGGTGATGGGTTAAATGCAGATGACAAATTTCACTGTGTGCACCATGTGCTGTGCTGCTGTGTATCACAAGTGACAATCACTTCACTTTATCACTTTGCTTTGTCACTCAGGTCATCCAGATGCACTGTAGTTTGGAGGTTAGTGAGGAAGGGACTCGGAGTCATGTGAGTAATTCTTGAGGATGTATTTTACAATAAAGTTTGTGCTGTTTTTTTTTTGTTTGTTTTTTGTTTTTGTTTTTTCTCACCAAAGTTGTGATTCACCAAAGTGATTTTCTTCTACAGCTCTCTTTGTTTCTGAAGATGGAGGACAAGTTGCATCGTCAGCTCAGCTGTGATGTTGTACCCTGTAAGTGAGTCTATAAAATTACCTGTCCCAGTGTTAGTGTTTGTTTGCATTGTGTTTTCAAGTGCAATACTTATTACATGTTTTGCTAGGGCTCATGCCAAGGTTAAAATGACGTTACTCTCTCTTTTCAGCAGACAGCCCGAGAGACTTGGCCTGTGAACTAGTTCACTATGCTTTCATCAGTGAGGTAAAAAATACTTTCTTTATTATTGCCTTTTTATTACTTATTCTTAAGGCTGATCTTACTTTTGCATTTTGTGACTGTTTTGTTCATTATCTTTCTCATATTTTCTCTCTGTAAGGATGACTGTGAGAAGCTGACAGGCTTTCTAGAAGAAGCTCTGATTAAACACTGGGGTGGAACCTCCATTCCGTCCACAGTCACAGCCTTTCAGTGAGCAGCCTGAGGGACTGTCTTGGCAAGGTTCAAGTGACAAACTTTGGGAGAGAAGGAAAGATGACCATTAACTCCCAGGGAGATTACACAACTGGCAAGACCAAAATAAGGCATGGTCCAAAGAGACTATATGAACTGCTAACTGTGATCTCCAATTCTAGTGGAGACTTACATACCTTTTTCCATCAAAAGCTTTGTCAGTAAATTCATGCCCCTCTGTGACTTTTTGTCATCAGATGCACCTATTTACCATCCAAGAGGCACAAAATTGGAGTAACATAAAAACAAGTGTGCGTGTACTAGATCCAAAATTATTAGTGCTACCAAGGTGTCTGCGTGTGAGTGTGGGTAGTTTTATTCTTTTTATATATTTTTTTGCCATTTTTGTTTTGCATTTTTTTTACTATTATATTTCCTTAAATTATACAATAATATTTTAGGGAACAAGTTTTTTGTTAAAAGGTCCCTGTGCTCTTTACATGTTTCTACAGTATATCAGTGTTCTCACTGAAACATTGGTGTCCCCTATGGAAGAAGGATTTTAAGCACCAAGTGCCTGTTTAATCTGAATGTGTCAACTCTGTAATGCCAATGTCACTTACTCTTGCATATATCTGCCTCAATTACTGATGACTACAGTGCACAACTTATTTTATTCTGTTTACCTGTGAAGATCCTCATTTTCCAATACAATAACTTGTCTGGACACTAATACCTTGGAATTGCTAAAAAGAAATACACTAAATTAATCATTTTGATTTTGTGTAATGATGCAAGTTAAGGATACAAAGATAATGCAGTGACGCAAAGATCCCTTGCTACTGTTCTTTATCTCATCAAAGGAATTCATTAAATTTATTTGTTTTTTTATTTTTATGACTGACTGAAATCTAAATGTGACTCAGTGATCATACCTCAGTATTTCTTGCATGATCAGTTATGAAATCTCTGTGTTGGTATGAGTGCATGGTAAACCAACCTCTTTGTGGATGACTGGGTGCAACTCCCCACCCCCACCCCATCCTCCCAAAAAAGGAGCTAGAGGAATTCATACAGGAAAACCCATGGAACAGGCTTCTGTTATGGATTGGGAAAAAGTCTCTCCTTTTATCAGCCATAAATGCTGGAAGGAAATGTGAATGTATATAACAATGAGCAATAGTATCAAAGCGCCAATTTACACGCATCCACCCATACTGGAATCTTCATGACTGAAGCAACTCAGCCTTGATTTTAACTTGTGAAATATTATGCAATATATTAATGAATAAACCAATAAAATGACATTCTGTTAAAATAAAACGAAAATCATAATTTCATTTAGTGGTTCCTTTGTTGTCCAGTCACCATATGCCATACATTATGCCTTTCCTTGTGTAAAAAGTCAGAATCAGAAAACTTCATTCATCTATGTGAAACTATACTAAAGGAATTTGCTTGAATTAAAATGCAGTCCAATTTAAGGTATAATGTAGCTGCACAAAGATTTTTACTCATATTTTATTTTTTTATTATTTTTTTTTTTAATACACTGACTTTCTATTGTAATTACGTACTAAATGAAGAAATGAAGACTACGTTGACAAAGTAATCAATTACTTTGCAAGCACGAAAATTACTCTTACTGAACTTTTATTCGAAAGTGATTTAAAAAGGGGGGGGGGGGGATTCCATGAAAACAGTAGAAAGCGAATTATGAAAGAACTCAGAGGGCTGAAGTGTGCCAGAAGCCTTTTGTCCTTCGAACGTCGCGCCGCCAGCCTGAATCTGATTGGTTCCTGTAATCGCGCAATTTCCTGTCGACGGCCAATCGCCGGCCGGCTGGCGTCGGGCGTGTGGAAGTATCGCGAAGCTACGTGCTCTTCATCCATTCGGCCTGTGTGAGAAGGTGTGCTTCATGGCGGTGGCAGTGTCTGCGGTAAATAACACCCACCCCCCTCCTTCCCCGCGCGGCTCGGCTCGTCGCGTCCCCGCGGTCGGGCTTCAGAGAAGCTGAGATGCGACGGAGCTCCGGCCCAGTCCGCCCGGGACGCCGTGCGTTACCGCGGCCGAGGGCGCCTCTTGTTTTAGCGTTAGCGTTAGCCTAGCGTCGGTTGGAAAAGCGGGATTATTTTTTTTTTGCCGCGCTTTCTCCCCCCTAAATTGAAATTCACGTCCAGCGTCGTTCTGCTTACACGCAGTTTGCACGTTTTCCCCCCTCCGTGCGGATAATTGGCGAGCTGGCTCCATTCACGGACGATGTTGCGTTAACAGGGGCAGCTATCGTGGACGTCCCCGGCGCTGCCGTGTGGCTCCGATGTGCGCCTGCTTGCCTCGGAATAGGCTTTGCTTGCGAGGAGCGGATGCCCTTGCGTTTTTCCGGCCGCATGTGAGTGTGTAGTGTAGCGATCCAGGCCCGCCCGGGATGTTTGGTCGTCTGTGAATCGGCGTGGGCAGAATATCCCACAGCTAATGAATTAACCCCGACGTGCATTGTAATTAATAACGTGTTCTGTGGTAGTTCTTTGTTCCTCCCTCCCTTCCTCTCCTAGTGTTAGAGACCCGAGAGTTTTCACGTCCGACCAAATGCGATTCAGCAGTCAGAACATTCAGTAATGCATACTGTACCTGTTTAAAATTTGGCCTAACACATTTTATCTCGCTTTACTGAATGTGGTGATGCTGGCCATGGTGTAGGCAAACTGGCCCAGAGCTTGTGTGAAAACACAGGCAACACTGGCAGCTCTTATGTCCTCACGAAGGCAGAAATGATTGCTGTGACGTTTCTCTCTTTCTGTAACTAGCAGACAGGCTGAAGGACGTTGGGTAATTCGTATATTTCCCCTACAAGTGTTGTAGTCTCTTTTTAAATGTAGTGTACATGTTCTTATCTGAAGGATTTCTCTTTCTCTGTAGACTCTGATTTGAACAGTAAAAGCTCTCCATATTTATTATCTCCTCACGGGTAACGAGCAGCAGGACTACCCGACGGAGAGCAGGCGCTAGGTAAGGGTGCTGCATTCCCACCGCCAAAGCTGTGCATCTGAGTGGTGGAACAGACATGTCAAATCCACTAAAGAGGAGAGATTATGCAGATGTGTAAATGCACTGGCCTGCTTTAGAAGATCTCAAACAGTTGATGTTGATTCACTTGCATTTAGTCAATTACACACCCAACATGACTTGTACCCAGAGTAGAACCAGTTAAGACTGTTGATATTACATATTTCAAGTTACTTTGTGCAAATGAATGAGTAGTAAGTTCAATATCTCGTCATTAATTTATCATGTTCACTGGCTCTGTCAAGACATGCAAAGCAAATTGCCTGACCCAGTCAGGATGTCAGTGTTCTCAAACTGTTGTCATCCTCTCCAAGTAACTCTTGTGCTAAGTAGGTTTGTGTTTTTTCTTTTTTTGTTTCTTTTTTTTTTCTTTGTCGTTTCTCTCTGTCTGTCGTCTGTGCTGTAGATTGTATCTCTTGACTGTACTATATTTCCAAAGCCAATGGCAGAACTATATGGGTTCAAACCTCCTTAAGGAGGGCTGTGCACCAGTCTGGAGTTCAGATGAGCAAAGGTACATCAGCTTTCTTCTGTGTAGTTATGAGTATGATGGGCTCGCCACACTTTCACTAGAATACAAACCTGCTGGGCAAATATGGCAAGACCATCTCAGCATCAGACATGTTAAATATCAGAATGTTTAATTTATTTTAATTTTTTTATATATATATATTTTTACTTCACTTGCCCAGCTAACTTTTTTTTTTTTTTAATTGCTCCCCATTTTTTATGTGAATTCACAATATATTTATAATGCTTAAGGTCTGGGGAGAAAATTAGTTATAAAAGTTGCCCCGATGATTATGATAAAAAGGTTTGTGTTTTCAGAGCAAGCTCAACTTTTTTTTTTTACCTTTAATTTGCCAATACATTCATGGTGAGCTTGCTTATCAGTATATATTTTTAAGTTCTGTGTTTTTAATATGTTGTTTATGCCTACTGATATATTGCCCAGACTGTTTCTTTGGTCAAAAGATGCTTGTGTTAGTGAGTCTTGTTGGTACCCGGAACACTCCAACATGCTGCATTCCCTTGGCAACACTAAGTAGCTTTGTTTTATATTTAATTGTCCTTAGTTTGAGTACTTGTTCAGTGGTTAGCAAGGTGGCAGAGCTAAATAAAAATCTTATCAATACAAATCTAGTCTTCAGTAGTATGTCAGCATTTTTTCCCCACTTGGTTTTTAGCACAAATATTGCCTAATATCCAGTCATATTTAACCCCTAATTAAGGTTATGGCCACTTGTATGCCTCCTATATTGAGCTGGTTCAATGCAGAGTTTACTGACTAGTGAGTAGTAATCAGATGTGATGAGCGTTCCTGTCAGCTTTAATGAAATTGAATAATAACACAAATTTGAGTTTGCTCTGAATTGTCATTGTGAATGGTATAAATTCAGTCTAGTTATGGTAGCAAGTAGCTTTACTTATCTCTGACATCTTGATGTGTTTTGTCCAGGGTGGTGAGGCTCTGATGATGGAGAATGGACAGAACACAGCCTCAAAGCTTGGACTGCCGCCTCTTACACCAGAGCAGCAGGAAGCGCTGCAAAAGGTAGCTTTTTTATGTACTTATATTTTGTGTATAAACTTTCAAATAACCAGTAGATTGGTATAACAGTTCTACAAAGGGGGTTCATTAGCATTTTGGGATCTGTGTTTTGAATGAATCTTGGATGGCCTCTGCCTGTTGACTGGCACATGGTGGATCAGTACCTCTGTGCATCACATTTGGAGGTAGATTAGAGCCAGTGCTATGCCTTCGGTACCGGTGCATTTTTGGTCATCGGGTGCTATTCTCAAAACCTGGTACATAATTTTTATTTGGACACAAGGTGCATAGATCTGCCATGTCATTGGTAAAAATGGTTTGATTTGACTGGCTCTTTCTTAATTATTTTCCTTCAGGCAAAGAAGTATGCAATGGAACAGAGTATCAAGAGTGTGCTTGTCAAACAAACTCTTGCCCATCAGCAACAACAGCTCAATAATCTACAGGTAAGCAGTGCACCTTTTACCAGGGTTTCTATTAGGGGTGTTAGAAAATACAGCAAAATATCACGATGTTTGACGTGGTGATATTGTATCCACACAGGGTCATAAAATATTGATATTTTTGTATATATTTACTCCACCATGTGGTGCTGTCGAGTATTTTTTTAGTGAGGTCAGCAGAGATGAGAATCACTGTGCAACTACAACCTCCACTCCTGTAGATGGCGCTGTACAGGTGGTTACTTTTAATAACTGCTTGCCATTTCAGGCAGTGAATTCGCAAAACATGGCAGACCGTTCACAGCATCTTGTATATCAGCTCTGTAGAATAATGCAATATGTACAGCATGATCATGAGATCCTGGCCAATACACACCCCCTTTTTTCTATTTACATTTTCTTGTTGAAAGTCATGCCGTTGCATCCTAACACTGTTTCAAAATTTGTGTTTCAGATGGCTTCGTTAACTATGGGATTTGGAGATGCCTTGTCACCTTTGCAATCTGTAGGTGTAATTAGTCTTCAAATACTTTTTTTACTCGAGATACACATGCGGTCTGAAAAGTCAACAGCAAACAGTGTAGTAGAGCATGCTCACCACTAGATGGCAGAACCGACCACATTAACCAGACAGCTTCAGCAAAGTACACCTAGTGCAAGTGCAGTGGAAAAAAAAGGGGGGCAATTCCAGATGGAGGCATACCTTGTTTAACAATGTGCGACTTTATTAAGCAGAAATAACTCCCGACAAGCTCTACACCACATTTCAACACATTTAAAGCACACAGACACACCACTTTACTCTGAACTCTCCATTGTTTTCTAAATAACTCCCAGTAGTTACTACACTGTAACACGAGAGTAGACCCTGCCATTCAGGGGTGGACAGAGTGCTTAGTTCAAGCTATTCATTTCATTTGGTTGGGATGCAGTGGAAGGTTATGAGTACAGCTGAAGTTATGCACCTGTCATGCGTAATTCCTACTGTACAAGCCATTTGGTTATGTTTGGCTCAAATTATGAATTTACTGAATAATCACACTTTTCCATTGATCTTTTTTCTTTCTTTGTGGCCCAGGCAAGAAACACTACCTGCATGTCTAAATAAAATTATGAAATTTTTTTTTTTTTTTAATGTATGTATGTATGTATTGTGCATTGATAACGAAAGATGTTTAATTAGCTTTTTAAACAACTCTTAGCCAGTAACTGGCTGTTAACAGAATTCTGTGGTGTCTTAGGTGGCAGCGCAGCGTCAGAGAGCCCTGGCAATCATGTGCCGTGTATACGTTGGTTCCATCTACTATGAGTTGGGAGAGGACACGATAAGACAGGCCTTTGCTCCCTTTGGGCCTATCAAGAGCATTGACATGTCTTGGGATTCTGTTACAATGAAACACAAGGTCTGTGCTCATCTTTATTTATTTTTTTTCACACTGTCATGATCTCTGCATGCTGTGCCCAACCACAGATGGCCATACTTTTACAATTCACATGAAAATTGTATGCATATCCATCTCAGGGCATCTTTAGTTCTTTTGTCAGGATGTATTTTTCTTTCTCACCTTAAATAAGAATGAATGAGGGATGTATTTGATCAACTTTCTGCAATATGATTGAATTCATTGCCATTTCTTCTTGTGCAGGGCTTTGCCTTTGTGGAGTATGAGGTGCCTGAAGCAGCTCAATTGGCCCTAGAGCAGATGAACTCAGTCATGCTTGGAGGAAGAAACATCAAAGTGAGTGAGCACCCTCTACTGATGTTAACTTCATCTTGTGTTTTTATATGTTTGTCTTAACCCACACTTCCTCATATGTAACCTATGCATACCTTTACACATTCATGTGCATATGACAGTATGCCTTATCCCTGGTGTGGTGCACTAGTCAGACATCAGCCTGGTGCAATTACAGTCAGATGTGGTACCTCAGGAAATAAATTCAAACATTCACCAATGTCATTCTCAAATGAAGGTTAGCATTATTTTGGAATGATTTAATTTTTTTCCATGGTGGTCTTTTGCAGGTGGGGAGGCCAAGTAACATTGGTCAAGCTCAACCAATCATTGACCAGTTGGCAGAAGAAGCACGGGCGTTTAATAGAATTTATGTTGCCTCAGTCCACCCAGACCTGTCAGATGAGGACATAAAGAGTGTATTCGAGGCTTTTGGAAGGATCAAGTCCTGTACATTGGCACGAGACCCCACCACAGGGAAACACAAGAGTTATGGCTTTATAGGTACAAATCATTTGAATACAATTAGATATTGCAATGTTTTTGAATGTGAAGTTATTGTCACATGTGATACACAGCAGCAATGTGTGCTGTTTTTCTTTATAAAAACAAAAAGCAAACTTTTAACAGTAAAATGATTTACATGGTCAGAGATGTTTCTATTTAGTAGCCCGCTCTGGTTTAGCACCCACCTTAAAAATGCAATAGTTACTTTAGCATTTAGTCTGCCTTGCATGATTGAGTTTAAAGTCAATTTGCTAAATTCTCTCAGTCTTAGACATTGCTTTCATGAATATCAGATATGTAGTGTTGCGCAGTATCTTGCGGACAGTGTAAGAAGCTCTCTTCTCTGGTCCTCTTCAGAATACGATAAGGCACAGTCATCGCAGGACGCAGTGTCTTCCATGAACCTGTTCGACCTGGGAGGACAGTACCTGCGTGTGGGCAAGGCTGTGACACCGCCCATGCCCCTTCTGACTCCCACCACGCCTGGCGGGCTGCCACCTGCAGCGGCGGTGGCTGCAGCGGCTGCCACGGCCAAAATCACTGCCCAGGTCAGCACCTTCCTGCTATTTTTACCTTTAGTCAGGTGTGAGTGAGCAGCTCCTCTTTTGGCACTACAGTAAAACACTGCGTCGTAGTGAACATTTCAGGGTTAGATGATGCGAGAGACACACGGAGAGACACATGGAGCCTTTTTCACTTTCTTTTACCTCAGTCAGAATAGAAATGATGGCTTAGATGTTACTTATTTGAGCGAGGTTTTACATGCAGAAAGATAACATAGTGTAAACTCCAAAAACAGATGGCATGGAATCTATCCCAGCCGGAGAATCGGACAGAAGACTTCCTCAACTGTCTGGTAAATCTTCAGGAAATTCTGTTCCCAGCACGCTGGTGCATTCTTGTTTTGTGTAGATTTTTTGTAAGTGTGTGGAGGGACTTGTCTTCAGGCCCTCTCATTAAGAGCAAAAAAAAAAATAAAAAAAATCACTGTCTTATAGTCTGTTGGCTAGACGATGTTACTTGAACTGTTGGGTAAATCTAGGATGTTCTGCCTGCTACTGTTTCTGGTGGCTGTATTGGCCCCTTTTGAAATGTTCATGTAGGAATGTATATGTTGTAGACCTGGGGGGTATTTTGCAAAATAAAAGCGAATGCTCGATTTCTTATTTTCATAGTTAAGATGTGCCCTCAGGCTTATTTGGTATCGTAGATGAAGCAAACCGTTTTAGACTTTTTATCTGGGCGTGTTTGCATGGTCAACTGGATAAGATGAGGATCAAATGATGTGCATGCTAGGATGGCCTTTGAAGTGACTAAATTTGTAGTTGGGGAAAGCAACCGAAAAAGCATGAAATACATAATCCAAACTATGAAATGCGCGTCAAAGTGTTTATTAGATGAGCTGGAATCATAGCAATAGTTGTACAATATCCTTTAAGCATTGTCAAACCTGATCTGCATAGGATACTCCATGTGCCAACTGACAAGTGCCAAAACTGGTGACCAGACTTTAATATATATATTTTATACAAAATGAATAAATTTCAGAGGGCTGCGTTACAAGATTTCATTTTGAAGGTCTCTGTCCTGAGCTTATCGTAAATTGTGTATTATCATGCTACACGCGACTCCTTTCTCTTTTAAAACTAAAGGCTCCCAAACACCTTTGATGGTAACTGAAGCAAATATAGGCTGGATGACCAGTGTTGCTCATTCATAAGTCTGACTGCTCATAACATTAACGTTCTGCCTGGGTTTGTGAAACCCCCAAAGCATGCCTTTTGTTGATTTGGCTTTAATAAATAGCATAAGCATCCTGCTTTGTGAAATACCCCCTGGTATTCTAAGGCCTTGGTTTTCACTCCTATTTGATGGGGAAAGTTTTTTAAAGGTGTCATTGAGGCCTTATGAATTTTGTTCAAATACCAAATGTTGAATTCTTGGCAGTTGATTAATTTCATATATCTGGTATCTATTAATTATTGTTTGCAAGCAATAATGTAGTCCATAGCGCACACAAAGTGTAATGAAGTAGTAATGGGCATCATTATACAGAGCCCTTCAAATGAACAAGCATATAAGCTCTAGATTGAATCTGTTAGCAAAATTAAGTGTGTTTGTCTTGTTTCGTCTCTGTGTTTTTTTTTTTTTCTTCCCCTGAGGCTGGATGTGTAATGAAAATTAACATCTTAACAAGCTTGAAACAAATTCATGTTTGTCATGTTTACATGATCAATTTTGCTATTGTCGTAAGTTAATTTTAAATGTCAGCGGTAAGAGTGAAATTTCCTTTTCAGTACACTTCTCTATATTGATTTGTTTTTGAGCTTGTGGGTCATTGTTAAATTGAGTGGGTCATTGTTCAATTGAGTTCAATTTAAGATAAGATTTTAAGAAATGTTTTTTTTTATTTTACTTATTTCTCTCAGAGCGCAGATAGTGGCAGGACACATGAAAGTGTTTGAAATCTAGTATAACAAGCTTTATACATCCAGCCCCATTCTTCTGTGTGCATCATGCACGATTTTGTCTTTTCTCACCTTTTTGTTTGTGTGTGTGTGTGTGTGTGTGTGTGTGTGTGTGGGTGCGTGTTTGCTTGTGTGTGGGTGTGTTCTCTGTCCTGGTTAACGGGCGCTGTCTAGGCGGTGTTTCCTTATGTCCCGGTGTTTTCCTGCAGGAAGCAGTCGCGGGGGCTCAGATTCTCGGGGCGATGACTGGAGCTCCAGGCCTGTCCCAGCTGGGAGCGCTGCCACAAGCAGTGATGGCTGCCCAGGCACCAGGAGTCATAACAGGTATGCCAAGATGTACCCACAGGGTGGAGATTTGGAGGGATCGGGGTGACTTCATAAGGAGCTGCTCTAGAAAAATGTCACCACACAGCTGTCCACGCTCACACTTCCTGAAAGGCTCTCATTCCCCTGTGCCTCTTTAGTGGTGCATTACCCATCACCCTTAATATGACTTTTTCTGAATATGATATGGAGACAGTCACTGTTTAGTTTGAGATATTGAACTAACTTTACTTTTAACTTTCTCCTCCTGTTCAGACCATAACTTTCAATTAAATGTAATGGATGTTTCAGATAAGAATGTTTCAATATTGAGACATGTATAATATTTAATGAAAGACTGGTCCTACATATTTTTTCAAGATATTTCCATACTGTTGTGCATAGATTTAGCATTGACCATTCAATCTTTTTAATAATTGTATCACGTCACCCTTCAGTGATTGTTGTGACATTTTAAGTTAGTTTCCTTTCAGAGCTCATTCTGCTGATTTGAAAAAAAATAGGATTTCTTTGTGTAACCAATTATTTCACAACTGAATGTGGCTGCCTCGTCTTCCTAGAGTGGATTTGTTTTTTGTTTTTGTTTTTTGAGAAATGGGCATATCATTTTTTGTATGTATTTTTCTGGCACTCTTAACTCCACATTTCCCCTACCTTCCAGGGTATTTTTTTTTTCTTATTTTAATTTTTTTCCCTATACAGTTCTTAGACTGCACACGGATGGTCGTGGGACTTCTCCACTAATAGATTTTCTTTTATCTTCTCTCCTTGTCTCTCTTTCTCTCTGTCTTCCTTTTTCTTTCTCTCCTGTCTGCCCCTCCCCAACCTTTCTCATTCACCCTGGGTGTGGCCTCTTAACCTCTCCCTATTGCTGCACACTGACCAACCAAGTGTGAAGAGGACTTTCTAGCCCCTCCCCTCATAAACAAATCTCTCATTCCTATTGGCCAGTGAGTCTCAGATCCTGTGTTTTTGTGGAGTTGGCATTTTCTTTGACAAAGCATCAATTCCAATTGGATCATTGTAAAGGGGCAGGGTGTGGGTGGATGGTGTCGTGGGTGGGGTGGAGTAGGGGATGAGAAAGTTACTCCACAGTTCGTTTGATACAAGCCAATGTTTCTGATTTAAAATTCTGTGATTTTCATGAACGGGGTAAGGTATGTGAACAGGTATGTCTCTTCGTTTGTAGACAGCAGGGAAGCCTGCATGCTCTTTCAATTACAAGAGCACAGTATGACATTTTGAAGTGTTAGTTCATAAATCGGGAAAAAAATGTGTATAATAGGGAATGGGCAAGAGATTCTGTCCCTAACAATATACAAATTCACATTCACAGTAAAGCTCTGCATGAAGCAGGACTGTTGAGTAATTTCTGGACCGCAATCAGATTTGTCCAGAGTTTTAAAAGGACAATTTGGATTGAAGTGCTGGAGGTAGAATTGTTCTTCAGCGCTGCATTGGGAAGATATTTAGCCATTTCCAGAGCTGTGTGTACCTGTCGCGGCTATTCTGACCGCGGACTCGTCTGTGTGCAGGAGTGACTCCAGCGCGCCCAGCCCTGCCGGTGCTCCCCCAGGTGGGCCTGGTGAACCCTGTACTAGCGTCCCCTCCGGTGATCACCGCATCTGTTGCTGCTGCCGCCGCCGCCGCCGTGGCTGCTGCTCAGGAGGCCAAAAAGGAGAAGGAGGAGGAAGAGGCGTTGCTGGACGGAACAGGGCAGGAGATGCTGAGCGAGCAGGAGCACATGAGCATCTCCGGCAGCAGTGCTCGGCACATGGTCATGCAGAAGCTCCTGCGCAAACAAGAGGTGGGTTAGAGTTGGATCAGAGTGCTTGTACGGGCGTGCGTGAAAAATCGTTCAGCCGTACAGTGTACATATTTTTACATGGAGTAGACAAATAAGCTTGAAGAGGGATAAATATGTGTAAACTTTTAACTTTAACATGGACTGAGTTCCCGAGACTGGTCATCCATAATGTAGTCATCAATGGGCAGTGGTGGCCTAGCGGTTAAGGAAGCGGCCCCGTAATCAGAAGGTTGCCGGTTCGAATCCCGATCCGCCGAGGTGCCACTGAGCAAAGCACCGTCCCCACACACTGCTCCCCGGGCGCCTGTCATGGCTGCCCACTGCTCACTCAGGGTGATGGGTTAAATGCAGAGGAAAAATTTCACTGTGTGCACTGTGTGCTGTGCTGCTGTGTATCACATGTGACAATCACTTCACTTTATATGATTTTAAAGAAACAGAATTACTGGAAATTATTAACATTTTCATTTTGGTATTCTGAGTGGTCTTCTGCAGTTGTACCCTGACACAATTTTATATAAAAAAATTAAGCAAAATGTAGTGTTCAAAATTAAAACCAGCGAAAGACTTGTGTGCCGCTAAAATAGATTTTATTTTATTTTTTTGTCTAGTCAACGGTCATGGTGCTGAGGAACATGGTAGGCCCTGAAGATATTGACGACGACCTGGAAGGCGAAGTGACTGAGGAGTGTGGGAAGTTTGGCGTGGTGAACCGTGTGATTATCTACCAGGAGAAGCAAGGCGAGGAGGAGGATGCGGAGGTCATAGTCAAGATTTTTGTGGAGTTTTCCTCTGCAACAGAGATGAACAAGGCCATACAAGCCCTCAACAACCGCTGGTTTGGGGGCCGCAAAGTGATCGCGGAGGTGTACGACCAGGAGCGTTTTGACAACAGTGATCTGTCTGCATAGACTTTATCCAGTTTCCCCCTCCCTCCCACACCCGCCGCTCTTTCTCGTCAACACACCGCTGCCATGCTCTACAACCGTAGTGCTGTTGGCCTCTCTTTTTAACTTGTAATTATTTTTTATCAATGTTCATATTAATATTATTAATGGTCCTTTTTGGGGACAAAGGCAAGGAGATGCTCATGGATATTATTTTTTTTATTCATCATTTTTGCCTACTGTGAAGGACTTGACGTTTGTTTTTTGTATCGTTTTGTTTTGTCCTTCCTAATTCTAGTTTCATTTCAATTTTTTTTTTCTTCTTCCCTTCCCTTCTGATCCAGACCATGACCCTCCAAAAAGACTTACATGTTATGTAGCTCTTGATTTCAGGTTCCCCAAACAATAAAATCTGAAAATAAGAATGTTGGGTGTTGCTTGATGAGGACTCATTTGGGGGAACAGGGCATCCCTGAAGTAACTCATGAGCTTTATGAATTCACTCAATTTGTTCATTTGTAAATCCCACTCTGGTTTTCTCTTCACTGTTCTCCATTCAGAAATACCTCAAAGTAAAAGGTTAAAACAGTAGATTGTCAATTTTTTTTTTTTTTTTTTTTTTTTTTAATAATTTTTTTTTTTATTATTTTAAGATTAAATTTCACTATTATGGGAACTTAACAAATGTGAATGTTTATAATATGCAGTGACTTTAAGATCACAATTCAACTTGTAGCCATGGCAGCCATTGATCATTTTCACTCATTTACTTGACACCTCAACAGATTATAAAATTCAGACAATATCACCATCAGCAGAGTTGCATGCCGAACGTTGGTACTTTTTGTGGTACTGATCGAATTGTGCTGAAATACCCTCAATCAGGCTTAAAACAGACCTTTAGTGCCCCAAACCTGTATGGATATTATCTGTTACTGTTTAAACTCTTGTTTTCTTCATCCTGTTTGCCAAGTTGTGTTCACAAATCACTTCACCTTTTCTCTTAGTATGTATTGGTCCAATATCTTAAAAGTAAAATGTTATTAGCTATTGCACAATGCCTGGCATATACAGTATTAGGTAGCAAGCAAACATTTTGCCCTTGAAGTGTAAGAGTTTGAGTATTGTCATAGCATCTCAAACTGCAGCTCTTCTCCGATTCTTCTGGACTAGTGGTCCAAGGAAGGATAAGTGTTGAAAACACAACAGGGTCATGGGCAACCATGGCTTACCATGGTTTTTTGATATGGCTTTTGAGATAACTAGGATGGCTGAGCGGTTAAGATGTTGGACTTAAGATCCAATGGATGCATGTCTTTGTGGGTTCGAACCCCACTCCTGGTAGCATAATGAAAAACATTATCTTTGAAAACTCACATGACGCTCAATTAAACGTTAGTGGGGCAGCGGTGGCCTAGCGGTTAAGGAAGCGGCCTTGTAATCAGAAGGTTGCCGGTTTGAATCCCGATCCGCCAAGGTGCCACTCAGCAAAGCACTGTCTGGTCACGGCTGCCCACTGCTCACTCAGGGTGATGGGATAAATGCAGAGGACAAATTTCACTGTGTGTGCTGTGCTGCTGTGTATCGCATGTAACGATCACTTCACTTTCACTTACTGATACATGTGGGGAGCACAGGCTGTTGTCCAATCCAATATAAGCACTCAAAATAGCTGAAAACCAGGGGCAAGGATCTCATGATACGTATCACGGTGATAGTTCACTGAAAATGTAAAATCAGCCGAAATACAAGAGGCTGTGTCATGTTTTGCGATTTCAAAGTTACCCAGCTGTACAGTGCCATCTACAAGTGTGGAGGTCATAGTCACACGCTTACTCTCATATCTGCTGACAGAAAATAACAATATTTAATATCCCCATATCAATACACTATTCCCACATAAAATATTGTGATAATTGCTGTAGCAATATTTTCCAACACCCCGACTGAAAACCTTCATGTTGGATCTGTATGTTGTGTGTGGGTCTGCATAGCAGTCAGGTTGCCCATGCTGACCAGCTCCTCCAATGAAGCATGGTGAAGTGACCTGTTCTGAGTAATTTTGGTTTCTTCTACATGGATGGCCATGTGTGTGTGTGTGTGCGCACGTCATCACCAAGATGCACTTTGCTGGGAAAACCTTGGGTTCTACATTAATGTGCAAATGACATGAAGCACCTACCTAAATACACGCCTTCAGTGGTATTTGCTCATGGCAGTGCCATATTTCAGGTTTCCAATTTCTCCAGATCTCAATATTTGGTTGGACACCTTTGATTGCAGCAGTCACCACAGCATTGAGATAAACTGTCTGCCTAATGTCCCATGATGCGTTCTGCTTTTATTCACCAGTCAATTTTATTATTTGTGTCCAAAGCTCTCTTGTCATACATAGATATGTATACCATATATTCTTGTGAGAGCTAATAAAGTCTTGTCTTGTTAGATTTGGAAGTTTAAAATAGCGCTGCTACACCCACTGAACTGCCTGTGGGCTGTGGAGGTGACACCAGCATAGTGACTTAACTGTTGGAAATGCTTTCCTGCTTGTGTGGCCAGAAAAGATCAGGGAGCTTTTGCTGTGATGGCAGCATTTCACTTTCTTTTTCACACTTCTTTCCACCATCTTAAGTTGGACAATGGGGACAGTTTCCAACAGTCCTGCAGGTTTATTCTGAACAGTCTTATCATTCACTCATGTTAATGAGCATCTCACGAAGTGGTGTTGATGATGACAACAGTGAACCAAGCCGCCATGAAGGTAAAAAGAGGTGACTGAAAAAACTGATTCATCAAACATCCTTCACTTTCTCCTGCAACATATTCTGAATATGTTAGCATTGGCTTCTTCAAAACGACTCCATCTTAGTCTCTATTACCTCCACAGACTTGTGACTTGTAGTGTGTGTAAACTTGAAGTATTTCAGACCAATGATTTGATGAAAGGAAAAAGCCAACTACGCCGACCTGGTGAAATTCACTGAAGGAATTATAAAACTTCAGCTGAAATATTTCAGATATTGCAGGAGTCGTGTTCCATTCATCCATTCCACTCTTATGGACCTTATGGGTGTGTGTGGGAACTGAAAAAAAAACGCACACCACATGGGGTTCTACATTTACAAATGCCTTTTTTTCTGAATAGAAACATAGAGATCATACTCCAACACGATTTACCAACGCATGGTGCACATAGTGACCAAATGACACTTGTCAGCATGTCCAAGTAATTATTTTCCAGCACTCTTCTTACATTGTATAGAACTATCATATATTCAGTGTTGTCCCAAGGAAATAAATAAAACAAGCTCACATTTGGGAGATACTGTACAAAATTATGAATGGTTCAGAATGTTCTAAATGTCTACTCACTGGGCCCAAGTTCATAAACAATGCTTGTGAATCTCAAAAAAAGGGCCTATGTGTCAGCAGCACATCACCACACTCCACAATACAGGACAGTGGTGGCCCAGCGGTTAAGGAAACGGCCCCGTAATCAGAACCACACACTGCTCCCCGGGCGCCTGTCATGGCTGCCCCCTGCTCACCAAGGGTGATGGTTAAAAGCAGAGGACACATTTCGTTGTGTCAACGTGTGCTGTGCTGTGCATCACTTCACTTTAATATGGCTGTGAATGCTGACTGCAGGCAGGATTCTATGAGACCTAATAAAAACAGGTAAACTCGAAATGCTAAATGAAAAACATTATGCAATAGCAAGGAGAGTATGTGAGTCTCCAGGCTGTAAACTATTGGCAACTTGATTTGACATCAAGCAAACCAGCAAAATGTTCAGAACACAATGCAGTAGAGAGGAACCTACCAGCAACTATTGACAGGAAAGGGGAAACCACAGCAGAAATCTAAAAAAAAAACAACCTCTGTATCTAGGCCCTCCCTAGGGTATGAGGGACACTAGAGCATAATGTACATTTACATTTAATGTCCCTCTAGCATTGACTGGCTCATAACATGACCCACCAGAACCAAAAACTTCTACCACTGCAGATTTTATTCTGCTACACTTTCACATGCAAATGAAAAGCATTCACATTTACTACCGAAACTGTTCCCTACAAACACCTGGAAAACCACAAACTCTACTGAAAACTTTTCACACACACACACAGGATTTTACTGTAGAGTGTGACTGACTCCGCTGCTGTTTACTCAGATGTCTGTCCACATAATAAAACCTGATAGATAAATACATCAATAAAACATCATCAAATCAATTCAATATGACAGGAGTGATAAAAACTGGAACTTGAAATTAAGTAATTAAATGTGACTTTTGAAATATTTCACAATTTATTTAATTTGGGCACATTTAGAACATCATGAAGTACTTCTATCTGTCAGTCTGACCCATCAAAGTATGTGGGCGGGACTAAAGCTTGTGTCCTTTCCAACATGGCGCTGCCAATCACGATACTGGTCAGAAAGTGCTGAAATAACACCAACTATCTCAATAAATTCCTCTGCTTCACCCACTGCTTCATCTGCTACATATTCAGCATTCCCTGCTTTGAGGTAGTCTGCCTCTTACCAGCTCTGCCGGGAAACCACTCATGAATGGTAGCGCTGTTGGAAAGGTCAGAGCCACAAACAGGCCACCCCACCCTGGGTGAGTCCTCGCCCTGCTCCCAGTGTGACTAAGCAGTTCTGGAAAGTGAGTGAGTGAATGAGTAAAAGTACAAAGGAATTTGCCTTTGAAAGAACTTTGAAAGTATCAAATGTAAAAGTACATTTCAGTTTGAAATGTGTCACTTCCTTTAATAAAAATCTGGATTGAACATTGGATTAGACATCAGTGGAAAGCTATTCATCAGCAAATTCACTGATGACATTACAGTCTCCAAGGCCGCCATCACAAGACCAATGACTGCAGAGGTCTGTGAGCAGCTCAAAGCTCGAGGCTCTGTGTTCAGAAAGGGTGGCAAGGTGGCCCTAAAATCAGCAAAAGCCAAACTGCAAGCAGCAAAGCGTGCACATGGGCAGAGAATTCCCAGCCACTTCCAGGACAGCGGAGACACACGCCGCATCCAGGTCGTCACAAACTACAGGACTAAAAGGACTCTGCCTGTGGCAGTGATGCACTGAGTGACTTCTACGCATGTTCACTGCATGGAACAAAGTTACTGTGAGGATTACGACGTGACATGAGGACTCTTTGCAGAGTTAACTCACAAAAAGGCTGCTGGACCAGACAAAATCCCTGGAAGATGTTCAGAATGTGCAGAAGAGCTGGAAAATGTTCTCTCCGACATCTTCAACATGTCACTGAGCGCCGCCATTGTTCCAACGTATCTTGTAGGCCAACGTAGGCCACCACTATCGTGCTTGTCCCTAAGAAGTCTTCAGTGTCGTGTCTCAGTGACTATGGTCCTGTTGCACTTACACGCATCATGATGAAGTGCTTCGAGAGGAAACATGACCCTGCTGCGCTCCACCCTGGATCCACTGCCTATCGTCCGAAACCGCTCCACGGACGATGCCATCACCACCACCCTGCATCTGACCCTCACCCACCTGGACAATAAGGACACATACTGTCCATAGACTTCAGTTCAGCATTCAACACCATCCTTCTCCAGCACCGGGTCGAGAAGCTGAGTCTTCTGGGCCTAAACGCCTCCCTCCGCAGCATCTCCAGCACCTCCACGCTGAGCACTAGAGCTACAGTGGATAGTGAGGACAGCTGAGAAGATCATCCCTCCATAACATTTACCACACACACTGCATCAGGAAAGCCACCAGCATTGTGAAGGATTCTACACACTCCTCACACCTTCCTACCATCCGGAAAAAACATACCGAAGCATTCGGGCCCTCACTGCCAGACTGTGCAACAGCTTCATCCCACAGGCCACCTGGGACTTTCCACTCTGGACTGATAAAGAAACTCTACCTCATATGTCCACAACATATCTCCATTACATTCTGTTACAGCAGCATTTGCACATTGTTACTCTGCACTTTCATGACTTGTTTGACTGGTTTTTAGCGCTGTCTGTATTCTGTTATTCTTGCACTGCCTCTGTCCCATGTTTGCATTTTATGTAGCCCTTATCCAGAGCGACATACAATCAGTAGTTACAGGGACAGTCCCCCTGGAGACACTCAGGGTTAAGTGTCTTGCTCAGGGACACAATGATGGTAAGTGGGATTTGAACCTGGGTCTTCTGGTTCATAGGCGAGTGTGTTACCCACTAGGCTACTACCAGGGTGGTAGTATCCTAGTGGGTAACACACTTGCCTATGAACCAGAAGACCCGGGTTCGAATCCCACTTACTACCATTGTGTCCCTGAGCAAGACACTTAACCCTGAGTTGCTCCAGGGGGGGACTGTCCCTGTAACTACTGATTGTAAGTTGCTCTGGATAAGGGCGTCTGATAAATGCTGTAAATGTACTACCACCCTTGGTAGATTTACTATAATAGTAACTAGTGTTTGTCATCATTAGATGCTTGCTGAGTCAATAGGTGTGGTGTTTACCTGCTAAGAGTGAAGTTTTGTCTACTGTATTGAACAGAAGAGGAGATTTGGAGCACCATGGAAGTGGAAGTAGGGAGGCGTCTGCATCAAGACTGGTGATCAATTCCAGAATAGATTTAGTATATAGACCCCAAAGCTTCTCCTAGCGATGCCCCATCATCACCGTATAGGGGCCTAAACAATCATCTCCAGATGGGAGGCTATGAGAGTCTCAATTGGGCAGGTGACGGATCCACTGGGATCACCTGCCATGTGATCCTGAACATGTCTATGCAGCTCAACGTTGCACAGCAGGGGCCATCTCAGGTTCCATCAATCTTTTAACATTACATTTTACATTTATTGCATTTGCGACTTCCATCATGCTTTCATGTTACCATCAATTAAGTAATCAGTTCTGGTTCACTAGGACTCCAACTATGAATACAATCATTTTAATCACTCTGTTGTTGTTTTTCCTTACATAAATCAGACTATAAGAAATGTAGTCTAAGTATTCTCTAAAGAGGAAGGTATTAAGTTGCCTGTGCTGTTTTGACATTAATAAATTAATGAAATTCATTATTTTGGATTTTTTGTTATTCACTGTTCAAATAAATCTGCCATTGAAGTTGTAGACTGACCATTTCTTTGTTAGTGGGCAACACTCATGCAGTCACTCATGACTGACTGCATAAAACCAACCAAGGCATTTTAACTTATTGTCAGTGGCTCAGTACTCTGAGGATAACATGGCAGGGGCAGAGCTTCTGGTTACCCATAATACAAGACCCCTACAGAGCCTTGCCTGATATGGGTTCCCAGCTGCTGAAGAGTTTGTGGTTGTCTAAATTTTCTTCCTCTTCTTGCGGCAAATGTTCTCATTAGGTGAAAGATCTGAACTACAGCACCCACTTTTCTCTGATAACACCATGCTGTAATAGCTGTAGTAGGTCTTCCCTGAAACAGGAGTAAAGCATATCTTGCTCTCAAACATGGTTCCTTCAAAAAATGGCCGTACTGTATGTAGTTATGCACCCCCACACCATCAAAGATGCTGGCTTTTGAAGTGAATGCTGAAGACATGCTGGAGGACAAGATGACCATGATTACTAACAAGAATGTCAATTTGAAACCGTGCATTTCAGATGAGTCTTACTTTTTGCATGATAGAGCTTTTTAGGTTTCATTTTATTCAAATATAGGGAACATTGCAATTTTTCCAGAGGTCTGGTTGTAGATCCGGACAGTAAGCACAAGCACCAACGCTGCTGTTTTGGATAGATTTTTTTTCATTTGTTGAAAAAGTAACTACACAAATTTTCCAGATTAATGCAGTTAAATAAGTGAAAGAAAAAAAAAATTTAATTATTGAAAAATATATAAAACTGAAAAAATTGCTTGCATTTGTATTCACTTCTTTTGCCCCAACCATTACCATCAGAAGCCGCATAATTAGTTACATCAACTCCAACACAAGACCACTTATTAAGGGCTACCACCAAGCAAGCGACAGCATGAAGACCATGGAAACATCCACACAGTTGCAGAGAAGTACAGATAAGGGCTGGGTCATGAGGAAATCTCTCATGGAGGACCATTATTAGAAGATGGAAAGATGAGGCAACCACAGCAAACGTGCCAAGGCTGGGGAGATAGTCACAAACAGGGCATTCGTCAGAGAATCATAACCCTGAAGGAGAATGTACACAGCCCAGATGAGACTAAAATTTAACTTTCTGGTCATCAAGGACAATGCCAAATGCCTCAGTCCACTTGAGAATCTCTGCTATTCTAGGGTGTATGAGGGGCCATTTAGGAAATATTTCTGACTTTTTTTACACAAACACATGTGAAACACACACACATTTACATATGAAACAGGGTTAGTAGCCTAGTGGATAACACACTCGCCTACGAACCAGAAGACCCAGGTTCAAATCCCTCTTACTATCATTGTGTCCCTGAGCAAGACACTTAACCCTAAAACTGCTCCACGGGGGGACTGTCCCTGTAACTACTGATTGTAAGTCACTCTGAATAAGGCCGTCTGATAAATGCTGTAAATGTAAAAATATAACGTAAATGAAACTGACAAGCATGCATTTAAACTACTGAAAACTCGTACACACATGTATGAAACGCTCACATAGATACAGGTGAAATGGACTCTTATGTAACAAAGAAAAGGCTTCAGCATTAAACTTAAACAGTGTGTTAAACGCCCATATAGCATTAGTTAAGCTTTTTACATGTTTGTGTGAGTGAAAATATTTTCAGTATATCCGGAAGGCGGTTCTATGGATTCTTGTGTGGTGACCCGTTTCAAACCGGGTAGCGACACCACTCTCCTGTCCTGACGGAAGCCTTTCTGTCTCCATAAAACCACCTTCCAGATATACTGAAATGCCTTCCTGTGATACTGAAATGCCTTCTGAATATACTGAAATGCTCTGAGGTTATACTGAAATGCCTTCCGGATTTACTGAAACGCCTTCCAGTTACACTGAAATGCTTTCCTGATATACTGAAATGCCTTCGTTTATACTGAAACGCCTTCCGAGTTACACCGAAATGCTTTCCGGATATACTGAATTGCCTTCCGGATATAATGAAATGCCTTCCTGATAAACTGAAATGCCTTCCGTTTACACTGAAATGCCTTCCTGATATACTGAATTGCCTTCCGTTTATACTGAAACGCCTTCCGAGTTACACTGAAATGCTTTCCGGATATACTGAAATTCCTTCCGGTTATACTAAAATGCCTTCCTGATATAATGAAATGCCTTCCAGATATACTGAAATGCCTTCCTGAAATTAATTTCTGCTCATGCGCTGGAGGAGACTAGACACACTGCACAGACCCAGACGTAGGTTTTGCGGTAAATTTTTTTCTGCATTTCTCAGCAGCTCTTGTGACGGTTTCACATCCGCCACTGTCTGACGCCCCTCCACGACTAGGCCATGCATTATAATTATGAAATTGCTCATGTGCTGCTTTCTTAAATGTCTCATATAATATTAAATATCTTTCTCTCTTAACTCAGCGTTTATATAAACACATCAAGCTGCTTAAGATCAATAACCAGTTTTAATGCAATAAAAACTCATGGGGGGGGTTATGTGTGTGTTTTATGGGGTTTGGGGGGGATTTTCACCTATGATTATGATCTACCTTCTGGTATGAAGTTAAATGCACAATAAATATAGCTATTCAGTCCAAGCAGCTTTGTGGAAAATTACAATTACAAACACTCCTGGCCATCTAGTTATTTGCAGTGCATCGGGAAAGCGCATCACTTTTTCCACTTATTGAACCTTTTTCCAAGATGGATTAAATTCATTTGAATGAAGTAAAAATAATTTACTTGAGGTTTTGGCAAATGTATTAAAAATGTAAAAAATGCCCATTTTTGAACCAGCGTGTACGTTTGTAACAGCAATGGCTATGCATTGGTGGTTTACTATTACAAACCAATTTACTGTCCGCTCCGCCTGGCTTAATTTTAATAAATAATCCCCATTAAGTGGCAGCTAGTGTCATTCTCGGCCACGGCTTGAACATGCCAGCTTCTGCTTTGCCTGCCGGAAAACGTACTTTGCATTGTGGCTGCACTAATATGGGGGGGGGTCGGTTCTATTGAACGAATAACGATAAGCCTCTGCTCATTTTCCGTACGTAAGGTGGGCTGGTGACGTAGGTGGGCGGGGCCGTGGGCGGGGCCGGGCCGGCCTGGACAGCCGCGCTCCTCTCAGGTGAGTTAGAGCAGCATGACGCAGGACGGCGGGCAGACGCGGGACAGGAGGTCGGTCTCTCTCCCCCCTTTTTTTTTTGAAGTCAGATTAAGTTGCCGTACGCGTGTGTGAGGGATTCGCGGAGAGCCGCGTTTTCAGACGTGAAACGTACTTTGTGGCGGTTCGGTGTCGTTGCCGTGTTCGCCGCCTGAATTAAACGTGTCGCGGGACGGGCCCGGAGGTCTCCGGAGACGCCGAACAGGCGTCCTACTAGGTGCAGTACGGGTGCAAAAGAGAGAACAAACCCGTTTGTCTTAAGATGCGGGCAGTTTCTTTAACATCGATCAAAAGTTGATTTTCCTGCGCTATTTATTGCAGAATGTCCTTATTTTCGTGAAACAGTGACATGATGTGTGTAGGGAAAGACATTCTTCAGACATTCATGAGGCGCAGGTCTGAACATGACGGGCTGGTGGCAGCGTGGCACCCTGTTCTCACAAATCAAGATGAACCCCTCCGATAATCTATACGACGTGCAAGTCTTTTAACTTTTCGGTCGATATTCCATTAGTTTTTTTCAAGGCCAGAACGTCCAGTAAAAGTTTAAGGTGGAGTTGTGTAGCATTGCTCCCAAGACAAAGACAGTTAACAACATTAACAGCATTGTTTATTGCTTATATCTGCCAAAATCAGAAACAGTATGGGCCTCCAAACCTCTGCATAGTGGGATGTGTTCATTTTAATATTTCATTAAGGACTTATTTCAAGATTTAAGAGAGGTTTATTGTCAGTACAACAGTATACACCAGATATGGTGTCTTGAAATGCTGTTTCACACATCATAGCTGGATGTAGTTGTGCAATCGCAAAAGTAATGTATATTGAAAAAAATGCACTGAAATTAAACTAAAACTTAAATACCTATACAAGACTATACGAACTGAAACATTCTGTACACGAAACAAGAACTGCAACATAAAAGCAACATACTGGTTACAACGGTGCTAGTAGCCTAGTGTGTAACACACTCGCCCGTGAACCAGAAGACCCAGGTTCAAATCCCACTTACGACCATTGTGTCCCTGAGTTGCTCCAGGGGGGACTGTCCCTGTAAATACTGATTGTAAGTCGCTCTGGATAAGGGCGTCTGATAAACGCCGTAAATGTAAATGTAAACATATGCTTCAAAGTGGCTTTTGTGCTGTGGACTGCTTCAAGTATATGGGATATTTCAACCAAGACACACAAGATAAGACAAGCGTGTGCAAAATGAGCAGATTTAGAGTGTATTGTGAGTGTCGGGGGAGGCTGGAAGTGTCTTGAGTTTAGACTTTCGGAGATGGCAGTGCATTGAGGGCTCCAACGTTCGTGCAACAATGCAGCTCTGTTGCAACGGGTACCACAGCGTTGACTGTACTGTGCCCACTTCCTATTAGTTGCAGTACGGGTGTAAAAGTTAGAACAAACCCGTGTCTAAGATGCAGGCAACATTTTCAATCAAAAGTTGATTTACCTGGACTATTTCTAGCAGAATTTCCATATTTTCATGAAACAGTGACATGATGTGTGTAGAGAAAGAGAATCTGTTCTTCTGTAGACTTTTGGTTTATTTTTTTTAAAAAGATGAAAAACAGTTAGTTAGTTAGTTAGTTAGTTAAATAGTTAGTTTCACCAATGCCTAAAAACATTTGCACAGTACTATGTCAACCACGGCATTAACAGGAACGTGAGCAGATGGCACTAGTGCTTGTGGAACTAAACACACTGGTTGGAAAAAAAACATGTCAGCTCAATAAGAGCATTGGTGACCGCTAAAAAGATTCTAAATATCTTTCTCATAGACCCCTCTGTTTTACTTCATCGCGTCAGTATTAAATACGGTACTGAAAATCTCTTATTTGTTCACATTAAAATGAATCTAATTGATAATTAAAAGTAAGTGACTTCATGGTCTTTGTGAACTGTACCCACAGAACATTGCTTACAAATACGAAAACAGAGAGTCCCCCCCCCCCTTTTTCTTTTTTACCATAACTTGCCAAGACACGATGAACACGCCCAGCAAGTGTTCACGGTCAAATAACAGCTCGGCATAAAAAGCGTCTTGTGCGCGTCTGTTAAAAGGCTGATAAAGCTGTTAAACCAGCTTTGTCCTTCAGAAGAAACCATAAACCATTACATTGAAAGGGGGGTCTGAAATAAGAACTGGTGATGAAATGCAGTCAGAGACCTAAGTGTACGTCTTTATAATGCAATGGGAGGACATGGTAAACAATAGACAAAATGTGCACTATAATTTATATCTGGACATTAGTGGATTTATCTAACGAAATTGTCTTTTTTTTTTTTTTTTTTCCCCAGCAGGGTCCCAAGTACTCACGCAAAAGTTAATGTACAAGACACACTGGAGAGGCCGGCCAGATGTAGGTTGTTTCAGGTTCGAACCTTCATATTTGTTTCTCTGAGTCTTTCCCTGCTGCTGCTCTACGGCAACTTCAAAAAAAGCCCTTTGTGGTTCCACGGCCCTGGGCTTTTTAACAACGAAACGCATGCGAGCCCCATAGTCAAACTGGGGCCAGTGGACCGCTACACCGTGGCGTACCCACACACTTACAGTTTCGTCCAGAACGAGCCACGAAGGTGTGGTGAGGAGAAGCCTTTCGTTGTGCTCATGGTGCCGGTGGCGCCACAAGACCAGGAGCATCGAAGTGCTGTGCGCAGGACTTGGGGAAGTGAGAAGGTGGTGACTGACAAAGTAGTGAGTCTCTTCTTTTTCCTGGGTCTGCCCAGTGTAGACGGAAGCGAGAAGATCCAGGAAGGTCTTCTTCAGGAGAGTAAGGAGTACCGTGACATACTTCAGAGCGACTTCCTGGATGCTTACGTCAATCTAACGATCAAAAGCATGGTCATGCTGGAGTGGCTGAACAGGCACTGTGTTAATGCCAGCTACGCCATGAAGATAGACTCGGACATGTTTCTGAATGTGCCAAACCTGATCCAGTTGCTTCTTCACGCGCCAATGGAGAACTATATGACTGGACTTGTGGCAAAAGATGCTCAGGTAATACGAGATCCCAGTGCCAAATGGTATCTTCCTCCGGAGGTTTTCCCCGAACCAGTCTACCCGCCCTACGCCCTGGGACTGGGCTACATCATTTCGTTGGACCTTCCTGGGAAGCTCATTGAAGGGGCCAAGCATGTAAAGGCCTTGTATATAGAGGACGTATATATGGGCCTTTGCATGAGACATCTTGGGATCCCATTTACAGACACGTCTGACCCGTCCCAGTTCAGTGCCTTCCCCATCCCTTATGAGCGCTGCCGCTACTCCCGGCTAATTGCGACCACCACAGCCAGCATCTCTGATCAGGTGGGATTTTGGAAGGACTTGAAGGAGCAAGGCTTCTGTGAATAAGAACTTATAGGTGCGTTGTGTTTGAGCGATGTGAGGCATCCAATTCTTTTATTCCATTTTATAATAAATATGAATACAGGCACATTATTGGGTCCATTTGTAAACATTAACTTATTAACAGGATCATCGATTAATTCAGTTGAATTCAGAAAAATAACTGGATCACACCCAGTCCTGTGCAAAAGTTTTAGGCAGTAGTGAAACTATTGAAGTTTTTTTTTGTCTTTCCAACAGTTAACTCTGAAATTGTTCCAGATGTAAAACACAGAAATAATAATGACAAAACTCTGAAAGTGAATTATAATCGATGTAGGTGTCGATGTAGAGATGTGCTAGAAGAACTGGGTGTTACGTTAACAAAATTGCTTTCTGCTTAGATAAACCGTGGTTTTGTTTTCACTACAGTTTACTTTTGCACAATACTGTGTGTGTGTGTGTGTGTGTGTACACCGCAATAAACTTGACAGAGTGGCCAATGCATTAGCATTTGGAAAAATTGGGAAAATACTTGCACACACTCTGCACTAGAACATTTCAACATATCTTCCACCAGCTTCACAAGTAACACACAATGATTGACTCAAAATTCAGTTCAGCGCATGACCGTTTTTTCCCATGGGTTGTGTGCCACTTTGTAAAAAAAAATAATGAAATAAAATAAACTATTTTCAGTTGAAGCTTGATCAATTATTATGTGATGAAATGTGGTTTCACAGATGCTGTCATTGGAATAGGAACATGAAATAAACCCTGCATTTGCATCACCATCCATTTCTAATTTCATGCTTTGTATCAGACTTCATGCTTTATACTTCAGACCATCGCTATTGTGCAAAGTAGCAGTTGGATATTTGTGGGTTTACTTTCAGATGCAACCTTAAATGAAAAGTTTTAAATATTTAATTTGTCAAGCCCAGATGTCTGTCTGTTTCCATGACAATGGTTGCTATTGATGTCATCTGGGTGTAGATCCATTTATATTTACATTTACAGCATTTATCAGACGCCCTTATCCAGAGCGACTTACAATCAGTAGTTACAGGGACAGTCCTGTAACTCAGGGTTCAGTGTCTTGCTCAGGGACACAATGGTAGTAGGGCGGATTTGAACCTGGGTCTTCTGATTCATAGGCGAGTGTGTTACCCACTAGGCGACTACCATCCTGATCCAGAGGCTGAGTAAGAACTCAGAGAGAACATGTCTAAACTGGCCCGTACTGGTGACTATGTGGCGCTAACCATGACCACAACTTGCTGAACGGGTTGTGATAAGCATGGAGAGCCTAAAGCATCACACGTTTGAATGTAACGACAATGGATTTATCTCATAGCAGAATTGGCACAGTGTTTAGGAACAGCTTGGAAAGGAGTGACTTGATGAATTACATTGCAGAAGACAAATCTAGTTATTGTCAAAACAGCCATGAATGAACCTATTTAGAATAAATTATGGCTGAACTGTTCTCCATAGGCTTTTTTTCTGTGAGTGTCCAAACGTCACGTCCAATTCACCCGATAAATGATTTCTACATGACTGTCTCAAGTAGTGTTTTAAATGTGATCACAGATCTATCGTGCATATGTTTATTATACCATCCAAATGCACAGCATGATGGAATTTAAATGATTCATTAGCAACTAAACAGAAAGCATTCCCTTGTCTATTCATTTTCTTTTTAAATAAAAACTAAAACCTCTTTTAATAGTGAGGTGTTTTAGGAACACACATTGGCTCTGGAACTAATTATTATGGTCCGATTGTTCAGACATTGGCCGTGAAGATATTCCACCACGTTAGGGATGTACAGTGCTGTGAATTAAGTTTATTCCTGATTTCTTTTGCATGATGTCACACTTAAATGTTGCAGATTAACAAACAGGCAAAATGTCTCATATGCCATCATGAAGGGACGTCACGGCTGTGAGGATCCAGTGCTGCTCTGGTGGTGCTCTAAGTACCTTTCTGTTCTAATCATTTGGTGACATCCGTTGTACCTGAAAAAGGTAAGCGATGGACCGTACCAAGAAAAACTATGAATAAGACACATAAGATTATCCTTTATTAGTCCCACAAGTGGGACATTTACAAGATCCTTGTGATCTGGACCAGTAGCATCATAATGCACACGCAATGTACACCATGACACTGGACTAAATCCTACTCTGCACTGTCCAGCACCTCCAAACATGGACAGATGCTCTATACTACACTCTGGACTTTTTTTTCTTGGACGAATCATCACCAACTCTGCACTGACACCAAATGCAGGATCACTCTAGTAGGGTTTCCTTTCTTTTCACTCTATCCTAGAGAGAACTGTAGGGCCTGTCAAAGGCATACTGTATGTGATTATGGGCTATATATTGGGCAGTGGTGGCCTAGTGGTTAAGGAAGCAGCCCCGCAATCAGAAGGTTGCCAGTTCGAATCCCGATCTGCCAAGGTGCCACTGAGCAAAGCGACGTCACCACACACTGCAAGCACTGAAAGCAGAGGACACATTTCGTTGAGTCACTTTGTGCTGTGCTGCAGTGTCTCACAATGACAATCACTTTCACTTATAAGAAATAAACGTTGTTCTTCTTCTTCTTCTTTACCATTTAGGAATCAATTAAAATGTTTGACCGGTCGGGTGTGCTGGCGGACACGTCGCTCCCGTTTCCGTCCCCTCGCGTCGGTGGCCTGGCCACTGCGCACGGGACCCCGAGCCGGGCGCAGGGCGACGCGCCTCCTCCTCGAGAAGGACCGATGGCCGCGGAGCGAGACCCGCGGAAGAAGCGGTCCGATCGGGCGCGGCCGAAGTGCCGCGTCGACATCGGCGAGGCTCTGCAGCGCTGGAGGGACGTCCGGGAGTCGAAGGGCATGAAAAGGGACGAGGAGGTCGCCGCGTTCCTGCTTGACAGGTGGCCCAGCCGACCGATCCCGGGGCGCCGCGGCCGGAACGTCACGTTGGCTCACGTTTGCAATGCTAATCCCGAGTTGTTCTGCGGCGACAGAACGATGGCGCGCAGCCCGGCGTCGAAATGTCGTCGTTTTGTGGCACTGTCACGTTGTCCCCCCCGACCCCCGAATGCCACGGTGGACGCGCGGGTCCACATGCTATGCTAGGTAGCATCCCCGTCCGTGTTAGCCCGGCTCGCTTTCATCGGCAAACCGCTTTATTGGCGCCGCTGCCGCGCAGATGAGCCCGTACGATTCCACGCTGGTAAACCATGTTAATTTTCATGGTTAACTTTTGTTAACCCTCTCGTGTGTTTATTTACTTGGTGTTGTTAATCTAATGAATTGTTACCCTCCTATATGAGTGAAATGGGCCCAGTCTTTCGCTTGAGGAAAAATCGCGAGGTAGTTGTCAGCATTCTGAAAAAAATGTGCTCATTAATAACCAGAAGGTTTTGGAGTCACAGCTGTAGAGCGTCTTAATGTTGCACTAGTGCTGTGTGATTCATGACTCCAAACGTCACGAATCTGAGGTCTCCATTGAACTGAATCACTTGAGACCTAACTACACCATGTCTAAATTGTAAACACCGTCGCATAAATACAAATTAAAGTCATTAAAACATCAGTTACCACCATAATAGCTGCATAACTTACAGTCTCTTTGCCCCATCTGAATCTGAATCGCTCAAACGAGCAGGTTTAATTTGATTCGTTCTCATCACTAGCTGTGAGTCAACTGTATTGACTCACTGCTGTCGATTTGGCAGTACTGACTCAAGTGACTCACGCACCGTGAGTCACTTTACTGAGTTTACTGAGTGACTCAGAGGGAGCCGGATCCTTAAAAGAGTCCGAGATTCGTCGCTCTAACGAATCTGTGTGCAGGAACAGTTTAATACACACATGTACCACAACGCATGTTGTCATGTCACTTCGTGGCGTGCTGGAAGGGCACCAAGTCTGAAGAGATCTAGTGGCATGATCATAGATCATGGTCATAAACTATGGTCGCGATTAATTATCAATTTCAAGCCGATTTCGATGACCAGCACTGGCCAGCACTCGACCACACATGGCAGTCTAGATTTCAATTCTGACTGTGACTGTGGACGTGTCTGCCTTGCAGGCAGTGCCAGTATCCAATCCGTACCACTTACCCGATTGGTTCCTTTCGGTTCAGGCCTAACCATCGTATGGTCCGTATTACGGATTGGGCACGGACAGTGTTTATAGTGCACCGCTGCTCTCTTACTGCATTTTTGAATGTAGTGGTGGTACGGGCTTTGCAAGAAGTATAAAATGTTTTCATGTAGAAGAAAGTTGGAATCTGTGCAAGTAGAGTAAATGTTGGGCAGTAGTATCCACCTCGTACTGCAGAGTGGGCAATATGTCATTTTTTTTCCCCCTCTGGCCAGGCAATATGTCATTCTGCATGCATTATGTATGCATAGTACAGAGGCAGAGATTTGCTTTTTTTCGAATTTCAATTGCTAGAGATTATCATTTCGTATGATTTTGTTTATTAATTGACTTTTTTTTCTTTGCTGTTTTTTAATGATGTCTGTTACCGTGAATTTCTTCATTGAAATGTGTCTGCATCTCAAAACAATGTAATAAGGTTTGTTAAGCCTGCAAGTCTACTTTTACTGTGTGAGGTTGCTGTGCAGAAATGTGTGTCAGCCTTGGTAGGCTTTACTATTTTGCAGCATTATTTTCTATCCGTTTCTGTTCTGTTCTAGCCAGCTCCGGAGAAACGAAGTGATTGTGAGTGAGAAATGTCTTCTGCAGCTCTTTGAGTGGTGTCTGAAGTGCGGCGCCCAGTCCAGCATCGTTGTCCTGTACAGAGGGAGGCTTTTGACTGTGACCCAGCAGTGCAATGACTGCAGCTACCACAGACAGTGGAGGAGCCACAAGGTGGAAGCCGAGAAGCGAATAAAAAAAGTGGTATGCTGGCCGCCACTTTTGATTTTGGACGTGTTTCATACTTTGTGTGTGTGTGTTTTTTTTAGTGAAAGTGATGTGATTGTCATTGTGATACACTTCAGCACAGCACACGGTGGCACAACGAAATGTGTCCTCTGCTTTTAACCATCACCCTTGGTGAGCAGTAGGCAGCCATGACAGGCGCCCGCGGAATGGGGATTTGAACCGGCAACCTTCTGATTACGGGCCCGCTGCCCCAGAGCTAGTTTAATAGACTGCAAAACGTATAAGTGAGCATGTGTGTCAACTTCAAAAACTGCTGTGCCACTACCCTGTTGGGTTTACCCTTAAAAATACTACTACTAATAATAAATTGTTTTCAGGTTGCTGAAGAGGAGGTCACACTTTCCTTTGGTGACTCCAGCACCGATTTAAGCGATGAAGGAGAACTATGCGACGAAGATGAGGACGAATTATGTGATGAAGATGAGG
The DNA here is from genome assembly GCF_900700375.1 of Denticeps clupeoides. Taxonomy (NCBI): domain Eukaryota; kingdom Metazoa; phylum Chordata; class Actinopteri; order Clupeiformes; family Denticipitidae; genus Denticeps; species Denticeps clupeoides. The sequence goes on along the minus strand of NC_041710.1, from coordinate 6,032,673 downwards.
CTGACCCATGTGTTGAAAACGAGCAAGAGTTGTACAGTGAGGGAGAGGATAAAACAGTTCTGCCAAAAGAAGAACGGGAGGTTGAGGAGCAGCGGTGGAGGGAGCTGCAGTGTGGAGATGCGGTTGAACAATCTCTTACAAACTCTGCCGAGGAGGAAGTGCGCAGTGAGGAGGTATGTAGACAAACACCACAACTGTACCACAACGCATGTTGTCATGTCACTTTTGCATTGATATGCAAAAAGGGGCTCTGTGCAGCATGCGTTGTATTTTTTGTCCCTTTACTAACATTATCATTTAAATTCTAACCCGTCATTTATTAACTACTGTTCAATTATTTTATCGCACAGTTTCATCTACTGTGCTAACAGACGCAAAGTTTTTTTTTTTTTACTGTGGCTACGTTCTCCAAGATAATGTGTAGCCTACGCCTTTAGACCAAACTAATTACGCTGATCAGCCACAACATTAAAACCACCCGGCTAATAATGAGTAGAAACTCTACTCTAAATCCAGCTCTGATCCATCGAGTCATGGACTCCAGAGAACTTCAGACTGTATCCTGTGGTATCTGGTCTCTCCATGCGACGTTAGGAGGACTTTGTCCTCCACCAGTTTGTCTCCAGTTTTGTCACCTGTCTGTCAGTTTGTCTCAATGCACTGCCATCACCGGAACACTGTTAAACTCAACAAAAATACACTTCCAGCATTATGCACCTGATTTTTGCACATGTTTGTCTTGTCTTGTGTGCCCTGTTGGAAATATCCGACATATCCACTTACAAGCATCCTACATGACATTGTCCCGTTATGTCCGGTTTGTCCTGTTCATTGTACAGAAAAGTTTTACTTTTCTCTTATAGAGATACTGTACAGTATTTAAGCTTTAGTTTTAGTTAGTATAGTTTTGTTTAGTGTGCATATACATATATATTTTTCTTTTATGATTGCGCTATGGGGGTCTGTGTGAAACATTATTTCAATGCACAGTAAACTGTGTATACTGTTGTACTAACCAATCTTGAATCTTAAATGTATTTCTTATTGTGCGTCCTCCTGCCATCTCTTTCCATAAAGGCACACATACCTAGCCATTGACAGGTGGACTTTTTTTTTATCATTATCCAGTCAATAGGCCCTTTCATACTACAGTCAGTGGGAAAAAATAAATCCTGCAATTTAAAAAAAAAATTGTGGGTAAACCTACAAAATCATCAGGGTTCAAATAATTTTTTTCCCTGACTATATAACCAGTGACAGAAGTCCCTGTTTTGGACAACTAATTTAGCTTATAGGGTCTAAAGAGCAACACAATCAACTACCCAGTGACAATGATTGGCAGAACACATTTTTCCTCGTCCAGATGTGTGAAAATATGTTTTGTTCACTGCACGTTCATTGCAATATTTCAAAAACAATGCAGTCCTTAAGATTAAAAGAGAAAGTTGGCAGCTAAATGGCGTTGAGGTGACACATGTGGTCAGTTTCATTAAAGTCTTTTTTCCCCCTTTACATCAAGGTTGTTGTGAAGCTGGAGAACCAGTCCCCCAGTCACTCGGCGTTCAGTGGTCACAGTAATGGCTTTGTTCTAAGAACAAAGGACCAAGAAGATGAAATGCATCCAAGTGAAAGTGATTTGTCTGGTACACATAAAGAAGACGGAAGAGTCAGTCCAGCATTGCCCAAGACCTCTGTTCAAAGTCCATCAGAAGAAAAGGTAGTAAGTCCAGGGAGTGTCTAATTTGAAAGCTGTTTTACTTCCATTACTACGATCCACCGCCCTGTGCCAGACCTGGTGTAAACTCTGAGTATATAAGACCCAGCGCATGGGAATTGCATTGCGAATGTCAGTAATGTTGGTTGCATTTGCATTTACGCCATTTATAAGACGCAATTATCCGAGACGCCCTTATTATGCCTGTAATCAGTGGTTACAGGGACAGACCCCATTGAGACACTCTGGTTCATGTGTGTTACCCACCAGGCAACTACCACCTATAGTTGCCAATCAGAGTTCTTGAATAAAAGGACAGATGATTTATCTGCATGTGTCTCTCGGTAGTGAATGGGGATAATAAAAGCCAAGAAGTGAAGGTGAAACACTGCAGCACAGCACACGAAACGTGTCCTCTGCTTTTAACCCTTCACCCTTGGTGAGCAGTGGGCCGCCATGAAAGGCACCTGGGGGGCAGTGTGTGGGGGACGGTACTTTGCTCAGTGGTACCGCGATGGCTCAGGATTCCAAACGGCAACCTTCCGATTACGGGTCCGTTTCCTTACCCGCTAGGCCACCACCCTTCCCATGTGCTGTGTCTATTATAAATCACTATATATAAATCACTATTTAACTTTTTTTGTCCTATAGACTGTAGTCTTTTTTCAATGGCCCCATAATAAGGGAGCTGTTTACAGGTTCAGTTCAAAGAAATCGCTGTTACCGTTCATATCTACGATGAGCGTGTGGAAACTAACCACAACTGGAATGGTATGTGCCTCTCACAAGTTTTTTTTCTCTCTCTCTTAGGAAATAGAAGAGCCAGAAATGCGAGGGGCTGAGGAAGACGGCGGTGAAGGCGAAGCTGAGGAAGACGGCAAATCTGCAAAATGCAAGTACCAGGACAGCTCAGACGAACTTGAGTCAGACGCTCGCGTTAAAACACCGAAGGCGTGCGCCGCCAAGGGCACGTGCAAGTCGCTGGTGTGGTGCACAGACTGCGACAGCAAATCCTCGTACGGCTGCACTAAGCAGCGGCACGCCCAGGCGTATGGCTGCGTGTACTGCGGCGCAGGGGGCGAGGCCGACGCCCGCGGCGTCGAACGCTCGGCGGTTCGCTTTGGCGACTTGAACGGCTTTCTGACACACGCTTGGAAAGCGCACGGCCTCACGCGCTTTTGTGAACTGTGCCCGGACTGCGGCAAATTTGTCACGAAGGTCAACAAACTCAAGTATGGCATGGCTCACATCTGCAAGGACAAAATTGGGCTGTACAAGAGAAAACACTCGCACATGTGCAAGTACTGCCGGAGGCCCTTTCAGGTCCGGGCAGAAAAAGTGGACCACGAGAAAAGCCACGACGGGGAGGAGCTTCCATACAGCTGTCCCGGCTGCCCAAGGAGGTTTCACGACATCCACAGCAGAAACAACCACTCCAGATCCCACTCGGATCCACGCAAGTACGTCTGTACGGTGTGCAACAAGGGGTTTGCTATACTGAACCGCCTTGAGAGACACAAGCTCATTCACTCTGGACAGAAGCCCTACGCGTGCGAGGTGTGCCAGCATTCCTTCAACCAGCCTGGGCACCTCAAGTCACACATGCGTGTCCACACAGGCGAGCGTCCCTTTTTGTGCCACCACTGCGGGAAGTGCTTCAACCACAACGTCAGCTTGAAGAACCACATCCAGCGCTACCACTGGATTCCCGTGGATCCTTGAGTCTCAGAAAAAAAGGGACTCAAAATCAGTCTTACCGCTGATGACATATGGGCAGTAGGGAATATGGGCATATTCCTTGTTGCATACACTTCAAGTCCCTTTCCCAGGACGACCACAAACTCAACCAAACAGCTGATTCTGCATGTCTGCAATTGGTGGGAAGTGCACATTTACTTCAAGCACGCTGCCGTGCCCAAACGATTATGCACTGTAGCATTTGATTATGAGAATAATGCCCTTGCCGTGGCATGGTTTTAGTAAACTTGTGCAATGCCACGATATTTATTTCACTCTGCAGTTGTAATCATTTTTCACCACAGTGTAAGGTGCAAGTAAGGTGTCCTTTGCGTTCAACCCATCACCCTAACTGAGCAGTGTGCATCCATGAAAGGCGCCTGGGGAGCCCCAACACTTGGGTTACAAGTTACTTAGTAGGGGGGTGCGGATCGATCCGAAATATCGATTTCGCTGTTGGATTGATACTAGCACAATGGTATCGATATTTTCACTCTCCTATTTCTGCACCACGTTTCAGCTGAAGGTAAGCATGCTGGTAGAAATACTGCTCCTCACACGTAGCGACGTCACAGAAAGGGGGCGGACGCAGCCTGTTTGGTGCCGTAAGCGAGCAACAAACCCCGCCCCCCAGCAGCTCAGTACCCAAGACAAACACATTTACATTTACGGCATTTATGAGACGCCCTTATCCAGAGTGACTTACAATCTGTAGTTACAGGGACAGTCTCCCTGGAGCAACTTAGGGTTAAGTGTCTTGCTCAGGGACACAATGGTAGTAAGCGGGATTTGAACCTGGGTCTTCTGGTTCATAGGTGAGTTCATAGCTACTGCTACCCCACTCACCGAAAGGAAACCTGTGGTATCGCACATCCCCACTGCCCCGCTAAAAGTCTTCTCCAGAGTCCAGGACCCAATCCATGTGTAAAAAATTATGTCTCTTCTGCCCTGAAACGTCCTTTTAAAATTAGATTCCAGTGAATCCTCATATTGTCAGTTTGCTAAATGCCTGTGCCATGTGGAAAGTAAAAATGTGCACGATGAGCACTTGATCAATTGAAGTAACCCGAGGCCATGACACACCTCCACACGCCTCCACAGGCGTGTACCGTAGGGACTATGCATGATGGGTGCACCACTTCATTATCCTGATGTACCTTGACCACATTATCTTTTAATGTGGTGATCCAGAGTCCAATGTTTCTGCTTCTTTGGAAAAACTGAAGCCTTTTATTCCAACCATTCTTTTTCACAGTGGAAATAATATGGAAATGTTATTTTACTATTAAACAGAGCTCTGAGTTGATCTGTACATGTACTTAGTTATGCATTGGACAGTTCTGAAATGCAGTGGTATCTTTTCCACGAATATGGGACCTGTTTTCTGGCATGCCTGTTTATTGCCTCAATCACTTAAGCTGAAAATGAATGCTGAATAATAGTGATTGTCATTGTGATACACTACACTACAGCACAGCACACGGTGACACCATGAAATGTGTCCTCTGCTTTTAACCAAAAAAAGGTGAACAGGAGGCCTGTGTGCTGGTATTTATTTAGACTTTTGGTGATGTTCATGGAAAAAGATCTTTGTGAACAAATTACTCAAGGCTGAATGAAGCCTGGTGCAAACTGTTACAGAACTCTTACAGTGAGGAAGAACAGGGCTGCAAACCTGGCGATCTACAGGTGTGTGAGCACAGAATGTCAAGACTCTGTATTTTTGTGTGTGTTAAGTAATATATGTCAGTGTAATTGTATATTGATATAATGTATTGGGCATATATATTTCCTAGCCCTCCCTTAAGCTTAAAGTAATTATTGTTAGTCATGAAACCCCTTCCATCTTCACCTCCCTTCGGATGCTCCCTTTACGGCTCGCCTCAGCGGATCAGCCGGCACCAAGAAACACACGGTCACATGCATCCCTTGCGGCTGGGTTCTAAAACGTTGTTCTCTGATCGTTTATATTTACAAAAATGTGTCCTTCAAAAAATAATATCTATTTATTTCAAATTTCATTGAACAATGTGGTGGGAAGGACATTTGGTGGTGATACTTTAAACATTTCATTATGTGTCAGATAAAATACACTCTGATAGTTGAGTCATGGCAACTGGACATTCTTTCTTTACTGTAGAGTCGTTTCATTCTGCATCCCCAAAACTTTGTCAATCTGATTGAAACGTCTCTACATTAAAGAAAGAAAGTCCAGTTGCCATGACTCAACTTTCAGACGAATTCACCTGGATGACTGAGAATCTTCACAGACATATTTCCACACATCATGGGGCAGAAACCCTGAAGTTAGTACGGGAATATGAAAAGACAGCAAGAAAGGTTAGCATAAAGTACACATTATAAAAACGTGTTCTTACAGAGTGTGAAATATGAGGTATTTAGCTTTATTTTACTTTTTTAAGTGACCTCTATTGTGGCCACTCTTTTCTCCAGTCTATGCTCTGGTCGGGGAGATGAGTACAGTAGACTGTAATGTTCCTGACTGCCCGACAGGGGGCAGCCTCGGACCCGTGTTCAGCGTCACCAAAATTAAATCGAAAGGTCCCGTTTGCGTCAGGAAATGATCAAACGGGCCCGGCAAATTCGGCATAATCCCGAGTTTTCGTTAACTCTGGGTATACTTTCTCTGAGTTTTCACAGAACCCGCTTTCTGAAACAGGGCCCCGGTGCAAATGATAGGCGTTTAGGTGAACACTGTAAATAAATGCAAAATATATTTCGGAAATCACATATATATATTTTGTTGCAAAAAAAAATTCATTTTTACAAGTTAATATAATATAGTAAAAACATGTAACATACAATAAAGACAGTAGAAAATAAAGCCTAAGAAATATATATATAGTTAATGAACACACATCCCTCCCATTGGTATCAGTCAACACACATTCAGACTGTTTTTTTTCATACACTCAGTTCTCTTCTCCTCAATTTCTTAGGACAGATCTATATTTTTAATGAATTCCATAAATGGTTTCCATATTTTTTCAAAGACGTCTGGTTTCTCCTTTAAATCATAAAAGTCTTTTTCTCCCATTGGAAGACTTGATATCATTTGCCTGGTCCGTAAATCATATTGTGACACTTTAGTATTTCATTACATCGTGTAAAATGTTAAATAATTTCAAAATTGCATTCAAAAGCAGCGTATAAGGTCCAAATGATGTCTTAGCTAATAAAGTTATTGGCTTTGCTTTCTCCCCGTCGGGGAATCGAACCCCGGTCTGTTATGACCACTATACTAACGAGAAGGGGACGTATATTAAAGAACAACGAATTTAGAAGCGTGTCAGGATACACTTCAGAGTAAAGTAATAAATCGTTTGAAATGTATGGTACGACGGTAAAACCGGATGTCGCTGCGGGGAAGTAAATAAAAGCGGGACCGATTTCCGGTCCCTTGTTGTTCCTCCTCAGCCGCTGCCGTCGTCGTCGCGTCGCGTCGCGTCGAGGGTGACGCGATGGCGGCGCCGTGACCCCGCAGCAGTCGGCTCCGCTCGTTCCTCGGCGATGGCGCTGAGTTCCGGGGGCTGGGCCCGGGCGCCTCCGCCGGCGCCGGGGCCGCCGCAGTCCGCCTGCGGCACCGTGCTGATGTCGGTGCGGGTGTCGGCGCGCCACTCGGGGCTGCGGCCGCTGCGGCTGCCCGGCTCCGGCGACGAGTCGCTGCGTCTGCAGCTCAGCATGGACCCCGGCCGGGCCGGGGAGTTCCGACTGGCGCTCAGGGACGCCAGCAGCAGCGGGCGCAGCGTGGTGAGTGTGTGCGACCGTCGGGGAGTCAACTTTATACACAGAGAGACGACATCGCGAAGACATGACGACAAAGGACCCAGATAAACTAGACAAACCAGGCAGACAACTGGCAGCCGTGTGATAATATGTCAGCGTTTGGATATATTTAGTATATATAGTGTGTACAGTGCATGATGTAATATAATGATAATAGTAGTTGTAGTAGTGATATGATGTATGACGATAATAATACAGCAGCGCAGTGTGAGGCTGGTAGTGGCCTAGTGGGTAACACACTCGCCTATGAACCAGAAGACCCAGGTTCAAATCCCGCTTACTACCATTGTGTCCCTGAGCAAGACACTTAACCTTGAGTGTCTCCAGGTGGGGGACTGTCCCTGTAACTACTGATTGTAAGTCGCTCTGGATAAGGGCGTCTGGTAAATGCTGTAAATCTGGTCTGATCTGGATTCACCAGGAGGGCAGGAGTGTGAAAAGTCCACGCGAGGGGTGTGACGGGTCCTGCATGGCAGGCGGATGCAGAGTGTCACATTGTCATCTCACCCACATGCCGATCTCTCTCTCTCTGGTGTCAGATATTGGCAGAGTTTGATCTCCGGACAGTGAAGTACGAAGTCAAGTCCTCGCGCTGCCACGAGTTACGGGTGACCACGCCTCCCCACGACTGCATCAGCTTCAGCTTCCGCAGCGAGCAGGAGGCGCAGCAGTGGTCCACCGTGGTGATGTCGTCACTCAGGGAGGCGCAGAGAGGTCAGGGTTCGTCCTTCTCCACGTCAGCACCCCGCACTTCCTTTCTCTGCCCCTCGCATGCTGTACGTCGCGCTCTTTTTCCCGCGTGTCTGACGCAACCGTTTCTCTCTTGTTCTCAGTGGCTAGCATGTCTTCGTGTCCCGCCGCTGACGTGCAGCAGTGTGTTAAACCTGTCAAACAGCACGGCTCTGCTGCGCTGTCACTCAGAGGTTTGCACTTCACGTCCCTTCTCTCCTGTAAAGGCGTCGCGACGAGTTGGTCTGTTCCCAGACACGAGAGATTTTCTAATCCGACTCCATCACTCTCTTTTAGAGGATCTCTGCGCAGAGCTGGCGCGAGCGATCGAGGCTGGCGACGCACAGTCCGCGGTGTGGCACGCCACCGCTTTGGCCCAGCAGCAGGTGGCCCTCACCATCCAGCCCTCCGAGAGGAGCTACGAGGACTGGGAGATCGGGTGAGGCAGACCTGGCAACCCCCTCAGCCGCATCACTAGAATATCTTCGTATCAGACCATGGAACACTTTGTAAGGAAAGGATTGCTGCTGGACGACTTCGGAATGTCTATAGAAAGGAAATTCACTTGTTCAAGTAGAAATCAAGTGTCCATTACACTACAAATTACAGTGACGGGACTGTGGTGGTTTGAAATATAAATTTTGTGATAGCAGTAGTAGTAGATAGATAGAAGTACAGGGTGGGCCATTTATATGGATACACCTTAATAAAATGGGAATGGTTGGTGACATTGAACACATTTTATAAGTGGTCAGAAACTTGCAAATAACTCATGAAAGTTAAAGTTGTTTTTCTTGTGAAATTACCAATAAATTTGACGTCACATGAAAAAACAAAACCTCTATGCCACAAAGCCACTATGGTCACCACCCATCTTGAAAAGTTTGCCCCCCCCCCACACACATACTAATGTACCACAAACAGGACGTTAATATCACCAACCATTCCCATTTTATTAAGGTGTGTCCATATAAATGGCCCACCCTGTAGCATCAGTAGGTAAGTTGGGTGGTGGGTTGACCCGTTTTTACTCACAGCTTGGCTGTGGTGGTGGAAGATGCCTCATCGTCCTGTTTTGTCACCGTGAAAGTCTTCCCCCGTATGACGGTCTCGTCGCTCAAACAGCAGGTAAGGACGGGCCACTGTGTTTGGACAGGTGTGAGGGTGGACTTGTTGGTGTCTGACTTCTCCTCCCACTTCCAGATGTGTCTGGAGTACGGGTTCCACCCGCGGGTGCAGCGCTGGGTGATAGGCCAGTGCTTGTGTGCAGACGCGCGGTCGCTGGCGTCGTACGGGGTGTGCCGGGACGGAGACAGCGCCTTCTTGTACCTGCTGAGCGCCCAGCAGGCGAGGCTGAGCCGACAGGCGTGCCAGCAGGACGAAGACGGCGGCCAGAGTTCGGGCCACGCGGCCGCGGCCCCCGCCAATGGACCAGCACCACATGGCTGGAGGGGCTACAACACCCTGCCCCCCCGACTCGGCCACTCCAGCACAGGTCGGCTCTAACGCCCTGCGTCCCACCCATCCGACCCACAGAAGCCCGTCCGTTTCTAGAAGATCTCGGTTTAAATCTTCTCCCCTGTGTCTGGTTGCCTGAGCAGGCGGCAGTGGCGGCGGAGCTGAGAAGCACGGCACCACAGACATCTACAACACTGACAAGTTGCAGCATAGTGGGACAACACAGGTGGGTTTTCACCACACTGCGGACTGGACATTTATTTCTCATGTAGCCCAAAATCGCACGCGGTATGTCTCAACGGGCTTTGACAGGCCCTACGGTTGACACCCAATCACACGCTGAGCCTTTCTGCACACTAAAAAGAGAAAGGGAGACACCTCTGGAGTCAACCACGTCCACCAGTCGCCCATGTCTGTTGTCCCTTCAGCCTCTCGCTCTCTTTCACTCCCTGCAGTCCGAGTGGTCCTGCCCCTCCTGTACGTTCATCAATAAACCGACTCGTCCCGGGTGCGAGATCTGCAGCGCGGCGCGGCCAGAGCCCCCCCAGCCCAGCCGAGTCCTGCAGGTGAGGTGGCATCTTGTCGGTTGGGGCCCCACCGGAGTATTTTTACTCCAAGCTGACCGAACATCAGAGTCAAGTGGGTTGGAATGGAAATGTCCCGGTGGTAGCACTCCTTAACATTCCGTATGACGTTCGTATTTTCCCGTGTGCCGCAGGGAGCGGGTCCGTGGCAGGATGGATACTGTTTAACATTCTAGCTCAGTGTAGCCACATACAGTAGAAATTGTATTGGATTTTTCAAGCTAAATTGAGCTGTTTTCAAATGACGATTGATCGCTAACAATGTTGCCCTTACCTTATATGGCTGTAACTTCTCCTCGTCATCTACAACATGTCTTTGTCTGTGGTTCCTACCTAGCGGTATGTGGAATAAGTCAAATTCACAACTGCTCTACCGGGTGGGAAACACTAAATTATAATAATAATAAGTATGTACAGGGTGGGCCATTTATATGGATACACCTTAATAAAATGGGAATGGTTGGTGACATTGAACACATTTTATAAGTGGTCAGAAACTTGTAAATAACTCATGAAAGAATAAAGTTACATTAAAACCAAGCACTTGTGAAACCAATTTCTTGTGAAATTACCAATAAATTTGATGTCACATGACCCTCTTCCTATTGAAAAAACAAAAGTTGGATCCAATGGCCGACTTCAAAATGGCCACTATGGTCACCACCCATCTTGAAAAGTTCCCATTTAGTTAAGGTGTATCCATATAAATGACCCACCCTGTACATTAACATTTATATACTTATTGTATGTTTATAATAAATATTTATATTAAAATAATAAATATTTTATAACAATATTTTGCTTTACTATTTAAGGAAAAAGGTAAAAGACTGGAGCAAGGGAGCCTGGGTGCAGTTGGCACTCGCAGCCTAAACCAAGGAGTCTGAAACACACACACAGCCACCCGTGTGCCATTACATCAGCTACTCACACAGTCACTGTGTACTGCAGTACCACAACGTTATGATAAGGAAATCTGAACATGACTGTATCATTGTTTTTAATTTGATTGTTAATTTGTGCATGGAATTCTGTGAATTCTACTCTGTGAGAATTGAGCTCAGTCCTCTGAAACCGTTGTGGCGTTTAATGTTAAGTGAACATTTCCCTGTATTAACCTGCAAGCCCTTCGTCGTAGTTTTGCGTCACTGTACTTTGCCACGGTTGTGGGGGATAATGCAGGGTCAAGGTTCTTTTTCTTTTAAAACTGTGAACTACTCACCAATTCCCAGCAGGTCTATAGACAAGGAGGTGGAAATAAACCCATTGGTCTTTGTTCCAATGCCTTTTATTTTTATAACACATTTATTTAATCCGTTGATATCTTTCGGCAGTTATGAATAAAAAAAAAAAAACATGCTTGTGTAAAATGAAACAAAAATAATATTCCAATAAAAACAGTTCAATTCATCCTTGATGACAATCCTGAATTACAGAAACATGAAAACATGTTGGGCACCCGAATGCATTGCCTTATAAATGTTTTTAAAAAAAAAAAAAACCACACTGCGTGTTTAGCTCCAGTCACCCCAGGAGGGGTTCTCTCGTCACCATGTCAGTTCTCCAAAAAAATCAAAAACAAAACCTGAGCATGCCCAGTCCCACTTAACAGCCTCTCGTACATTCTAACCCCTCACCACTCCATGCATGAGAGAGAGAGAGAGAGAGAGAGACCCCATCCTCAGCAGCTTTGAGGTCTGAGCTTGATGGCACCAGAGGTACACTGCTGATCCAGGGTCTACAAATTCTACTTCCAGAAGAGTATGTTCCAGAGAATAAGCCAACAAGGGTAGATGAACAGGGCCAGCAGAGGGTAGACCAGTGAGCCGTACAGGGCGTGGTCCAGCATCCCCTGGGAGATGACCGACAGAAAGAGCATCCAGCCATCGATCAGAGAGACGGGAGCTTCCTGCAGCTCCTGGAACGCGAAGACGCAGTAGAGCAGCGTGCAGCCAGGAGCCAGAAGAACCATCACGACAGCACTGAGAACCCTGAGGACAAGGAACATAGTTACAGATGCAGCTAAGAAGCGTCACGTCGTCAAAATCAGACAACAGCATGAAATCCAACAGCCGCGTGACTGCGGATTGAGTCGATGGGATTCAGGAGCGAGTTTTGAGGTGAATTCTGGAGACCGGCTTATTGGTTCAGTACCTGTTTCAAAGCCTTCATTAGCACAGATATGAGCATGCGTTTTACACATAATCAAGGGTGGTAGTAGCCTAGTGGGTAACACACTCGTCTATGAACCAGAAGACCCAGGTTCAAATCCCACTTACTACCATTGTGTCCCTGAGTAAGAAACTTAACCCTGAGTGTCTCCGGATGGGGGGAGGACGACTGTCCGTGTCACTACAAATTGTAAATCGCTCTGGATAAGGCCGTCTGATAAATGCCGTAAATGTAATGTTCCTCATAATTATTGATTATCATTTCAATCCCGACCTCACATGAGATCAAATGCAAGTTCGGTCTGAGGCCAGTTGAGCTGATGGAGAAGAAGGGGAGAATTACTTTGGCACGTGTGGTGTAACGAATGCCGCCACGGGCACCAGCGTCAGCGCCAGGATGAAGCCCAGGGAGAAGTTGATGAGGGCGGTGCAGCTCAACAGCACGGCCAGGTACAGCACCGCCACCAACTTCAGCACCCGCCAGCCCTGCTCTGTGCCCTCTGCCAACATGAACCTGACACAGAGAGAGGGAGCGAGTTGATCAGTCAAGTAAGACGCTAGTTTCACTTGCGATGGACGAGTACCTGTGTGTGTTGTGGGGCAGAGCCAGGCCCGCGGTATAAATTGCGATGGCCGTGAGGACCACGGCCTCCGTCTCCGACACGGGGAAATGCTGCACCGCCAGCTCCTGGGACAGGACAGGCAGAGTGTACAGCGCCGCCCCGGTCAGGTGGCTGATCACCACCGGGGTCAGGATGGACACCAGGCTCGGGCTGGAGCTCTGGAGTGGGAGAGCACGGCTCTTTATAAAAGCAGAACTGGGAACATTCACAATGCCGCAGAAACCCACCAGCGAACCTCACCTGATCCGTCACTCCCACCCCATCTTCCGTTACCGAGGGTAGGGCACCCAGCTGCACCCACAAATCCAGCGCCTGGTATCAGGTCAAGGCCTAACCTCATAAAAACTCATTCCGAAATCCATCAGAAACTGTGAGCAAGTGGAAATGACCCTTTCAAACTTGAGTGTCTGCCTTGTACACTTACATGCAGATGCAGACACACACACACACACACACACACACACACACAGTGAGGATACTCTCAGCAGCAGGATTACAGCCAGGAAGCCGAAGGCTGGCATGTAGTATCCAATGGAGACGAATCGGGAGAGTGAAGGCAACAGGTAGAAGAAGTAAGACTGGTGGAGCCGCTCCAGAAGGTTATTCAGCTTCCGGAACATTCCCTCCAGCAGCCTATATATCAGCAGAACACAGTTAGTTCTCCCTCATTATGGTGACATCCTGTAATCACATCTCTCTCACCTGACTGAGACATGGAAAGCTGGTTTTATGTTACACTGGTCATTATGGGTTTCAGAGTATGTTACCTAAGCACCATACCTAAAGGAAGCAGGCTATATACACACATTTCATCCAGGCGACCACCGTTCCAGAACAGAGGCTAATCCTGGGTTCTGTTGTGCCATTTCTACCTGTATGTGGCCTTCACTGTAGTATCTGCAGATAGGAGAAGCTGAAGCTCGAGCACACCATGAGGGTTTTATTTCAGCCCTCGTCACACAATGACTTTTTGGAACTGTCTGAACCAGATAGATATATGTGATTTTACAATGGACTGGTGACAAAGGCACCCATGTTGTAGCTTGACCCAAATCCAACTGTCTGTGTCAAATGTGAGATGTTCAGACCTGAACGGTCCCAGGCATGCTGACCTGCCAACGGTGGTGGTGTCGGTCTTGTACTGGCGGAAACTGTTGATGCCGCGGATGGTGGCAGACTCAATGTGGTAACGCAGGAAGAGGCCATGGTCTCCCCAGGGCCGCCCACTCGCCTGTTTCAGCACCATCAGTGCCATCGTTTGGACCGCTTGGGAGTACCCCGACACGGAGTCCCAGTCGCTCCGCTGGAGCTGTCCACACACGTGATTATATACAGTGTCCCGTTTACACACACATTTAAAGCATAAAAAGTCTTTGACGGTGACACACACGTTACCCCACCTTACCTTCTCCTGGATAGTGCAGAGAATATCCTGCTTCTGGCAAAATGTGTAGAACAGGTTGGCCAAGTCCAGATTTGGGAGCTGCCCGTTGAGGCCCTCCAGGACCAGGTCTAAACTGGTAACTACATCACTACTGAGTTCCAGAGAGAGAGCAGCCTGAATGGACCCGCCCCTCCCATGGAGCGGTGCCCAATCCATACCTGAACAGGGACGAGAAACCAGAGAAACCCTCACAGAAGGGTCGAGGAGGGAAAGAGCCCACAGTCAGGGTTTAAAAGAACTGATCTCATGACAACGTGGCATAATCTATCAATCCAGGTTAACCGTATTTCTCTCATCGAATGCGAACGCTAGCTGGCAACAAAATGTTAGTGCTTTATTTACGATGGTTAGTTAACTACATAACCGTACATGTTATTTAATCGTTGAGTGTTCAGTTGTGTTTACATACATTTTAAAAAGCTGCATATTTTTCATTACATTTTTTTAGATATTGGCATGTTGTGTATGTGGTACAATCCCTGCTGCGTGATTTCATTTTCTGTAGAATAGAATAGAAAAGGAACCTTTTGGGTAAACACCTGCTCACCGGTGATGTTGGTGTGATGATAAGCCTCCAACCACGCCTGCATTCCAATAAGGTCGTGTTCATTCACCAGGAAGATGATGTCTTTTGCCCAATAAATCTGACCTGATACCACAGCAAATAATAAATAATATAAAAAAAGGTTGTTATTGGTTTCCAAAGGAAAGAAACAGGGAAATAAAAGTAAGGCGACTCACTCCTGAAGTACTGCGCCAGGCCGAGCAGAAGCCCCACCGCCTGGTTGTTGCTGTTGTCTGGACTGCAGGGGGCGCTGAGCACCAGCGCTTCCGTGCGTGGGGCGCGGGGGGCGCGCAGGATGCCATACACGTTGGTGCCGCGCACCATCTTCGAGAAAGCACAAGCACAAGTTTGATTATTATTATTTTTTTTATTATTTCTTGTAAAATTCTACCCCCCCTCCTCTCTCTGTTTAAGAGAACTTCACAGACCCACTCTCGACACACACACACACAAAAAACTCACGTATCGCTCCTTGTTCTCATCAGGGAAGGGCAACCTGCGGGAGAAGCTCTGAGTGTAGACCTCCAGGCCCCGTGACTGCATGGTCTTCACCAACCAGTCCACTGGCATCGCCCTGCAGAGGAAGGTTTTACGTCACACCGGGCCACGTCGAGGTTCTACTTTTACTACATACATTTCAACACCGACATCTGTACTTTCTGCTTTAATACGTTTGCCTATTATTAAGCCATTTTTTATCCTATTTTGCATCATTGTGCACCATCCAGGCATCAAGACTTATTTCAGGTGTAACGTTTGTGCACACTGAATGCATTTGCTTCTATTCATTTACATTTGTATTAATGTGATTATGTTCTATTTTTTATTCTACTTGTGTGACGAACGAGTGGACTTTCATTGCAGATTAAAATGAACTCTTACATTGCAGTGCACTGTTTTTTTTTCTTTACTCACCCGCTCTTTCGTTTGTGGGCCCCGAACTCTCTGGCCGTGACCAGAGCCCGTTCGCCGGCGGGAAACCTCTCCTCCACCATGGTGGAGCCCATGGCGTTCTCGGACATGTACGTGCGCAGGGTGAACGGCTCGAACGCCAGGCCCATGAACCAGGCCACGCCGGCCAGGTAGCACAGCACGCTGCACAGACATATCGTCCACGTGAAGCCCCATCCTCATGTGAGCAGAGCAGAGGAGAGGCGCAGTGTGTGTGTGTGTGTGTGTGTGTGTGTGTATTTACCAGATTGGAGTGTTGAGGCGGGTCAGCAGGTTAGTGAGGGCTCTCCTGCGGTTTGGGTCTGATAACAGCCCCATCCTGTCCTGAAACATTTACACAATCTCTCTAAATCAGGAGAAGACAGTAATTCAGTGAAGACGAGAGCTGCTGTGCCATCACCTTAAAAAATACATGCAGGGTGGCCATGATGGACAATGAACCGCCATCGTTGCAACTTTTACACCAAAACGTGTTCATCGGGATCTCAGTCCAATCCATTGGTACACAAACCCGGAAAGCGCAGTAGCCATCGTGCTGCTCAGACACTTGAAGGTCAAGTGAAGTGATTGTCATTGTGAGATACTGCAGCACAGCACACGGTGACACAACGAAATGTGTCCTCTGCTTTTAACCACCACACCTTGGTGAGCATTTGGCAGCCGTGACAGGCGCCCGGGGAGCAGCGTGTGGGGACGGTGCTATGCTCGTTGGCACCTCGGCGGATCGGGATTCGAACCGGCAACCTTCTGATTACCGGACGGGCCGTTTCCTTAATCACTAGGCCACCACTGCCATACCACTTTGATCACTATTTATTTAAATAAATATATATATATATATATATATATATATATATATATATATATATATATATATATATATATATATTGTATGTGTTTTATCTGTGTTTTTTTTTTTTTGCATTTCTCCAATTGCGCGTTGTGTGTTACGCAGTGAAAAGAAAGCGTTCGACTGTTGAACCGTAATGAATGATAACGAGCACCAGCAGGGCGGGATGAGTTGAAATGACCGTATAAAAGGATGTAGATGAATGTGTATTCCTCTACAGAATGTGTATTCTTAGGTATCAGCATTTGGAAAGAATAAGACAATAAATCGGCCGACGGCACGTACCTCCTGAGCAGCCGGCAGGCGCTGTCAGCGCTCGGTTCCTTGTTTCTACACGGAACCTTGATGCGGCGCACCGTCATTTGTTTACCTTAAAAAAAATTGGCGCCGCACCCTGGTGGCGCGGAGGAGCAAAAACGGGACGCGACGACGCACGAACGACATCGACTGAACAGAACACAATATATACAGTACAGGACAAAAACGTTTGGACACACATTCTCATTCAATGTGTTTTCTTTATTTTACATTGGTAGATTCTCACTGAAGGCATCAAAACTATGAATGAGCACATGTGGAGTTATGTACTTAACTAAAAGTGGAGACCTGACCTCCACAGTCACCGGACCTGAACCCAATCCAGATGGTTTGGGGTGAGCTGGACCGCAGAGTGAAGGCAAAGGGGCCAACAAGTGCTAAACACCTCTGGGAACTCCTTCAAGACTGTTGGAAAAGCATTTCAGGTGACGACCTCTTGAAGCTCATGGAGAGAATGGCAAGAGTGTGCAAAGCAGTAATCAGAGCAAAGAAACTAGAATATAAAACATGTTTTCAGTTATTTCACCTTTTTTTGTGTTCATTCATAGTTTTGATGCCTTCAGTGAGAATCTACCAATGTAAATGGTCAAAAAACACATTGAATGAGAAGGTGTGTCCTGTACTGTACATAAAAAATTGTACGGCTTGCAGTTTATCTAAAAAAAAAAAAGAACAGGTACGAAGTACAACGTTCTATACATATTTTTCCTCAATGTGACCTGCTCAGCCAAACCTCACCAAAGACAAGTTTCCCATCTCCTGCTGTGGAAATAACCCGCCTGAAACTTTCCCAAGTGTTATTACATTAATTAATGGTAGAGTGTTAGTTTTTTCTTCTTTCCTTTAAACATAAATAAATAATAATTTCCATCAGTAATGAAAAAATAGATTGGTGCTAGTAGCCTAGTGGTTAAGACACTCGCCCATGAACCGGAAGATCCAGGCTGAAACCCCAACTTAATACCATTGTGTAAGACCTGAGTGTAAGACACTCACCCCGAGTGTCTCCAGGGTGACGGTCCCTGTAACTACTCATTGTAAGTCACTCCGGATAAAGGTGTCTGATGAGTGCTGTACATGTAAATGTCATCAGTGGTTCATTGAAAAATGTAAAGAAAGTGTTACATTTTACACAAGCCCATTATATAAATGAAAGACTTTCCATTACTTGCTTGACATATTATGGCCAATTTATTGGACTTTATACAGACATCAGAGGAGTATCTGTCATGTCTTCATATCAATATAAATAGCCTTCCACATCAAGTGCTTCACTAATTTTTAGTGAACAGATGGACAAGTCATGTAAAAAAAAATTTTTTTCCATTATATATTTGAATTACCTCATAATGCAATTAACTGCAAGAAAGCACATTTCATTAGGGAGTACAGACTATTATAGAAAAGTGCACTGTAAAAAAAAAAAAAAAAAAAGAATTTCCATCAGAGTCCATTTAGCCTCCAGAAAACCCCACTGAACGACTACGCCGTCAACACAGAAACCTCCTGCAGGTGCTGGCGCACCACCCCGTCCAGGACTCTGCTGACCCCCTTGCAGGCGGTCATGGCCGCCTCCATCAGAGTGTCCAGGTGATCCTGGTGGATCCGTGCGTCCATCTGGACCAGAGCGATCTGCCCACTGCGGGGCAGCAGGGCCAGGCTCAGTGACGTGCCGCCGCCGCTCTCCTCGGCGTGGCAAAGGTCCGCCAGCGGCGTGTCGTCCACAAACCCTGCCGTACAGGCGCACACGTAATCGCGCATCGGGATGCCTGCGTCGACGACGGCCAGGGTGGCAGCATTTACGCAGGCCGTGTAGTTTCCTCCATCTGACTGCAAGATCTGTGGAAGAGGAGGTAGAAATATTTCACCGGGCTCGCCATCGGCCAGGAATGTGAATCTCTGACACATATAGTCAATATTCTGTTTAATTTGCATAATGAATAAGGCAAAATAATCGCACAGTCGCGTTCAGGGTATTCTGAAAAGGACAATGACGGCACCTTGACATAAATGTCGATCTGTGACCGTGGGTACAGCTGGGTGAGCACGGCGGCCTCGAACGTCTGCTTCAGGTGGAGGCTCATCTCGCTCGACTTGCGGTCCCCGTGCGGGCGCCGCTTTCTCTCCGCGGTGCTGAACGTGGCCATGCTGTACTGGCAGTTGATGACCGCGCGGTCGTGGAGGCTCTTGGCCCTTGGGCCTCGCACCTGCGAAACAACATCGTGGGTGCTTTTCAGGTTGGACAGGGTCCCATTCGGATCTGGAGGTCACCCAGCCACGGAAATGACCCCCCAACTGTGACACTGTGAGCAACATTTCGATAAAAGCAGTGGTGGGGCGCCATGACCGGGCGCCGGTCATGGCTGCCCACTGCTCACTCAGGGTGATGGGTTAAATGCAGAGGACAAATTTCACTGTGTGCACCGTGTGCTGTATCACATGTGACAATCACTTCACTTTAAAAAAAGATCAGGGTTCTAGCTGACAGCTGATTGGTTAGTTTCCTAAAACTAATGAAGGCCGACTGGTTGATTTAATTTAAAATATTATGATGCCCCTTTTGCAGAACCTCCTTCCGGTTTGTCTGTCTGTGGTTCCAAGCTGCCATGTGCAGCCCATCAAGATGGGTGCCAGCCTTGGATACAGGTCTCATCTCACGCCCAGCAGCTAAGGATGCAGACCCGTGGCCAGAATCGGCCTGCCCACCAAGGGGTCTGGGACACGGTGACCCCGGACACGAGCGACGTTCCCTTCATCTCTCGCAGGATGGGTGGAACGCAGCGATCTACACTGCGTGCATTGTGATGTCCAACCACTCAAATCTTAATTATTTCATCAAAACGTCAATACAAACTGCATTATGGGTCTCTATATAGCACCATAGGAACAAACTGCACTACTCTGCGACACACGGCACCTTGTACGTCCCTGCTGCGCCTTGCCACAGTTCTGTACACGCTTGTACTGGTTTATGTGGTCGAACTTTGGTAAGTTAGCAGTGGGTTCTGTATTCGACAGACGTTCACAGATCTTCTGTTACACACCAAAAGAAAGCCTGGAAATCTCACAAGCCATCGCAAAGTAATGCATGTCTGTGAACATCACACGCGCGTTGGCTTTTTCGATCGCGGAAGCCGATAATTGGTGAAAAGGCGTAATAATACAGCCGCTCTTCAAAATAAAAGTCTAACCCTAAATGCGACACTAACCCAATTATCTGCGGCTTTCACAAGTGTGTACGTGCACGATGCACAAGGATTTACACGTGTAGTTTGATCCCCAGATGAGAGGCAATATTAATGTATATTAAAATATTCTCTATTTTACCATTAGGAACTTTTATGCAAAAGTCACAAGCGCGGCGAACGCCACAAGTTGGAAGAGCGGCTATATCACTTCGAATTTTCACGATTTACCGTGACTCTTGCATTGTTATCCGCCAGCGTGGCACAACATTTGGGTTGTCTTGCAAAAAAAAAAAAAAAAAAAAAAAAAAAAAAAAAAAAAAAAAACGACGTAGAAAAACGTGAGCACAACGCGGGGTCCTGCAGGGCTAGTTACCTCATGGGGACCGTAGACCACTGCCAGCGCCTTGGTGTTTCCCTGCTCTAAATACGCAGACCCGTCCGCCTGAGCAAATACACCCATCCGCGCTTGTACTTTGCGAAGCTCGGTGGCTCTGCGTCCATCTAGTCGATACCCCTGATCCGACAGCAGCTCAATTCCGGCCATGTTGGAGACGCTTCGCGTAGACGACTACGCACGTGGAGAGCAAAAACTACACTACCCACAATGCACCTGCAGCGGCGTTACGCCACGTAGTGACGTAGGATCGGCGAAGCGCTTGAATGATGGGATCTGAAGCAGGTGTGGAACATTAAGTGGCTCTCGGCTTGCGTAATTTATTTATGGATGTAACTCCTGTGTTATTGATATATATATATGTTCATGTTCTATTCTTGTTTTTTTGTTTTTTTACCCATAGGTGAAGAATCATTTCCTAGACATAATGGATTTTGTAGACTAGATTTTGTAGACTAGTTAATCCATGAACGATAAACTGACCCTAAGAGAGACAGAGAGAGAGAAACATATCAACTTTAAAAATAAAATTTATTAGCATATCTCTAATATGTGTATAAATAAAAACATATTTAAGAAACAATGCATAAATGCATTATGGGCTGAACAATAACTGGATTATGTCATATAGAAAGAAGCAGAGGCCATCACACCTCCACCTTTTTTCTCCAGGTTTGTTGTAATAAAGATGATGCATGTGTGTATATGTAAGAATGTACCTTGAAAATCAAGCATTTTACACAATATGTATAACTAAGTTTCAACTCTACATTCTGTCATAGGAATAAAACAAAGACAAGACAACTTTGCAAAACAGCTGGAGCCGCAGCCTGATGTGGAAAAGGGAAACGTAACAGTTCTATTAGCAGACAGTGCAGATGTGGCAGCATGGCCCAGTCAGTCCTCTAACACAGACCTTACACAAAAAGTATAATCAAACAGGATGAGATCTTAGAGTTATTAAAGGGGCTTCTCGTGGATGCACTATACAATTACTTGATCATAATATCCATAATATACATCAGAAAATGTGTCAGTTATAGTGGTTCGTCAGTCAGAGACACTAAGGTCAAAAATGTTTGTTCCCTCTGATAATTAGGCCTGCCTTGTGGTAACAATAATCTTGAGGAGGAAGCTTGCCAGGTTCGGTGGTCTTGGGCATCTAAGGCAATAACAGATGAAGAGGAGGTGCTCCACTTCTATAAACCACGTAAAGGGTAAAATTCAATCCAGCATTACTGCATACAAGCAAATTAATGTCATTCAGAATTTAACCCTTTGATTTGAACATTAGTCGTACTTCTAGGCTAAATGATTAAAAAGGATATGCACAGTAAATGAAGACTAATTAGGGCTAGATTTGGAAGTCTGAGGTAAGAGTTCTTCTCCCATATTATGTAAAAATAAATGAAATGAAACTACTTCGTAACAGAAAAAAAACGAATATTTGAGGCAACACCTTTCTTCACTAGTGCGATCATGCCAAGAACAACTGGGTCATACTGCGCTGACACTTGGAAGTGAAATTGGCCTTAAAAAAAAAAAAAAAAAATTTGTACTCAAAACACCATTATTAATGGAATACATCATTCACAAACAACTGCGTCCGGCTTGAACGACAGGGACAGACGGGATGGGCCAATAGAATAAAGAGGTTCCAAAGGGCTGTGTCTGCTTTACTGTACCGGCGTACAACTGGGCACAAGCATAATTGTGATCTCCTTTAGTCAGAGGTGGAAGGAAGGAAGAAACTATGCAATCAACTTTGGATGATGTTGTGGTCTCTGCCCACCCCCATGTCTTTGGAGTGCAAGGATCCCCTTATTTCTTGAGCTGTGAAGTTGTGTTTCCATAAAGCCCTGATGTATCCACATTTTTGACACTAAAACTCAGCAAACTCCTTTGCACATTTTTCTGTAACTGACACGCGAATGTCCTCTTCCTCGTAGTCATCAAAGTTGCTTGTGTCCCCGGGACCTCTGCACTTTGGTATGAAGGGAGCCTCCACCTGCACAACACAAACACAGCTGTTATCTAAAAAGCAGCATTAGTTGAAAGGACACCCTCGTCATCCAGGAAACGCAACAGTTAAAAGGTCCCATACCATGAAAATGTCACTTTATTATTTAACAGAGATTATTTAACATTAATAAGAGTTCCCCTAGCCTGTCTGTGGTCTTGCAGTGGCTAGAAATGGCGATATGTATTAAGAGTGTTTTGGCCATTCTGAGAGCGGCAACCCAAGATCAGATTCCAAAGTCAGATGTGGAATTTGTCCCCTTATGTCGTCATAAAGGGAAAGGTTACCTCCCGTTTCTCATGCTTTGTCCACCCAGAGGACTTCCCAGAGAACTACTCCGGGTATGCAGGTCACAGAGCCCTTTAATTATTTCTAGCAGTAGCCTGGAGGGTAACACGTTGAGACCTCAACGACAGGATCAAACCCCGTTTACTGCTGTTGTGTCCCTGAGCAAGACACTGAATGTCTCCAGCGGGGACTGTCCCTGAAACTATTTATTGTAAGTCGCTCTGGTTAAGGGTGCCTGATAAATCCCAGAAATGTAAATGGTGGCTTGTACACACACTGTAAACCCCCTTCAACCTCATATGGTCCATCACCTGCTTTTCCCTGCCCGGGGGAAGGGGTGTGCATTATCATATAAGACAATATCGTAAATGTGATCATAAAGGACAGCGTAACAAAATAAATTGAGAGTCTCTCTGCATTCACTGTCCCATGTAACACAAGTTAGCGGCCTAAAACGGCACACTATACAAACAGCTGCACAACCTAAGTCAAAAATGTATTGGGATTAAATTTTATGGATCAACTGGTGACCTTTGGGTGCGTGTGTTTGTCCTTTCCTCTAGACAGAATACAGATTTCAGAAATGAGAAGAGTAAACTGTTGCATGGCCCTAGACGCCTGGGCCGTACATTCACAAACACACCCAACATGCAACATCTTATTGAAGCACCCCCAGAAGAATCGCCCTGAAGTGTAGCCGAAGCACGGTAGTATGGAGACTACTGATGTACCTTTCTCTCATAGATGGCAATCCAGTCTGTCGTGGCAAACCACTTGTGGTTCTTTATGTCGTTGACCCCATTCTTCAGGTTGCCGTAGCGCTTGGTCAAGTCGACCTGCAGGAGGTTCCTCAAAAGGTCTTTCAAGTCTGAGCTGAAGTGGGAGGGGAATCTGACCTGTAGAATGAAAAGGCATCAATTTGAAATAAAAACTGAATAAGATCATTGCTCTGGTCGTATTCCAACAGATGCATTAAAGAATTCTCCTGGAACTCGAGTCAGGTCTTCTTCAGCTGAAAAAACGGTTCTCGGTGAAGACATGGCAAATCAATCACACCCACACCAGAACGTTTCCCTCTAAAACTGGATAATTTCTGTCTGATCTGGCCTTTCGTCCACACGGAGACGCCGTTCAGGAGACCCAGAGAAGTTCTTTTCTAAAACTGGTTCCTGAGTGAATTTATTTTTTCCATGTTTCTGTGTGGATAGCAAACTCTATCCCAAACTCTAACCTGGCCTATAGCCCAGAGTGTCCTACATACTACAATGGTGGATGACACACCGTGGCATCTTCAGAACCTCATAAAGCAGCAAGAAATCCTCTCTATGGGTGCACATTTCTAATGAAAAGATGAGGCTGGAGAACAAATACGTGTAAAACCCTTGTGCCCCATTCCTCGGGACTACCATCTCACCCTCTTTGTGTACATGCACAAAAACTGCCATAAAATCCTCATACATCAACATATTTTACGAGGGAGGCATAATTTGACAGAAAAAAATACTAATGCAATCATATCAGTTTTGTTGTTGATCTATGACATGTCCAAGACTCTAATGTCGCATCCCCCTACTATTTATTATATGGAAAATACTTTTTATGGATTTATGGATTATCAATCAATAATACAAATGTTTAAACTGGCATTTAAGGGGTTAAAATCCTGAAAATTATGCATTCCCAGAGTATGGATGACATCTAAGAGTAAAGTAATACTGAGTAATATTGACCAAAGCAGGCATTAGGGATTCTGTGGTTAATTATATAACTATATAGCCTATAACAGTTACGAGAAATGCTTCTGGTAATAAAAGGTCCATAGGAACAGTTGTGTTCCTTCAACAAACATTGTTCTGCACACATGGGGAACCTTGTTACATTAACTCAAGAGAGAGTGAGAGAACCTCGTGGTAATGCCCACACTGCAATAATGAAACATGGTCAAATGGCTAATTAAGCCTTTTTCTGGGTAAAATCCTTTTTGTACATTTTGCCCCATTTTCTTTTTATTTGGCGACCATTCTGGCTGTGTTAGAGCTTGTGGCATGAATTCCTCTAGGAAATCATGCTTTCAGCCAAATTTTTGTTATCCACTGTTTTTACTCATGTCAGCCATACTCTGGGATGTATTTTGCACCCTTTCGCACTCTTCACTGTCAAAAATGTACACGCACATATTCTGCCATAAAATCCTCATACATTTTTCAGATTTTTTTGGTCAACTAGAGCCCTTTACAAAATGATCAAACATTGAATATTCTTCAGGATTTTAACCTGTTAACTCACTGTGGAGGAGAACCAGATGCCAGCCAAGGAGGGCGCTTTGGGTGAGAAAGTTACAGGTGTGGCGGGGGGGGTTAAAACGGCATTCCTGACATTCTCTGTGTATCCGTGTGGATGATAACATTTCAGATAACGCTCCGTTGTGAACGTGGAAGTTTTAAGAAACTGTTAACATGTTATAGGGAAAAGTGCTCTCCTATATACAGAGCCTAAATCTTTCTCCCCACAGCTGATTCTGGATTCAGAAGCAGGGTCAGAGGTGTTTTTGAACATCTACCAGACTTAAGAAGCTTAATAGAAACTTTTATATCCAGCACCCATTAAACCTGCTCAGTTTACACCAAAGGGACTGTAAACCTGATAAAAGCCTCAAAGCCACATGCCTTCAGAATGTGATGTGACTCAGACTAACCTTCCCAGACACAATTTTTTCATATATCTGAATGGGCTGATCTGCGAAGAATGGGGGATATCCAGCTGCCATTTCATAGATGAGGACCCCCAGTGCCCACCAATCAACAGCTTTGTTGTAGCCCTGCACAAGCAGAAAAAGGATTCCATCAACACTCATCATTAGTAGATTATTAGTCCATTAGTAACTGACTGACTAATTAAAAACCTCAAAAGCCAAACCCAAAGATAAAAACAATATCCCAACACCACACACAGGTCTCACCTTGCTGAGGATGATCTCAGGTGCTAAATACTCCGGAGTTCCACACAACGTCCAGGTTCGGCCCCTCACCCTCTTTGCAAACCCAAAATCAGTCACCTAGAGAAAGCGAGGGGACACAAACACTCTGAAATTCAGGAAGGAGGGCTGCAGTTGACCTACTCCAATCCATATCTCAGAAACATTTCCTTTTTTATTGGTTCCTCCAGTAAATTAAGGATTCATGTTACAATGCAAACTCTTCCCTGCTGCTCTCCACAATGCTAAATATTCAGGCTGCCACTTATTAATGATGCACTTCACTACAGCAGCCACTAAGTATGGCAAGGAAGCGTTTTGGGAAATGACTCAGCAGCCTGCCCCGACATTTAAGAGATCATCTCCAGATGTGACTGTTTATGTGCATCTGCCAGTCAAACATTATGAATGTAGGTGTGAAAAACACCTGAAAAAGCTGAAATGAATTCAATCAAGCCGTTTCGCAGGGGCGTTCAGTGCTTGCCTGTATGTAGCCATGCTGATCGATCAGCAGGTTCTCTGGTTTCAGGTCTCTGTAGATGAGGTCTAATGAATGGAGATACTCGAAGGTCAGGACTATCTGTGCAGCGTAAAAGCGAGCGTGCGGTTCACTGCAGAACAACATAGGAAGGCAAATTTTAGATTATCAGGCGACACTGAAAACACACACAAACAGACAGCCGTACTGACCTGAACCTTCCAATTCGCCGCAGGTGTGAGAACATCTCTCCTCCTGGGACATACTCCATCACCATATACAAGTTAGAATTGTCCTGAAAACAAGTCATCGAAGGTCAGCTCCTGATGAACGACAGATGAAATGACAGAAACCACGGTGCAGAAAATGTACCTTGAAGGCATATTCCAATCTGACGAGGAAAGGGAATGAGACGGCCTGCAGTATTCTCTTTTCATTGAGTGTGTGCTCAATCTGCTTCAGCTTCACCACCTGATCACAACAAAAACATGATGGCGGGGTATCAGGACAACATGATCTATGAAGGAGTCAGGAAAGCAGGCTGGGCAAGCTGTCAGTCAAATAATGATGCATAATTTCCATGACTGCATATAATAATACAATAATAATTAGATGATTTGCATAAAATCGTTGCATCAAAGCCTTCCGTACAATCTTTTACATTATATTAGGATACTTTTACAGGAGGACATTGTCTACTTTATTCTCTCTACTTGTTTTAGTACTATTGCTGAATATCTTGCTTCATCATATTGAACGATTAAATTTTTCCTCACATTTTTTTTATATTGCCAGACTGAAACTGATAAACTATAATCTATAATCATCGATAACTGCCATCGATAGGCCGCCAGTGGTGGCCTAGCGGTTAAGGAAGCGGCCCTACAATTACAAGGTTGCCAGTTCGAATACCGATCCACCAAGGTGCCACTGAGCAAAGCACCGTCCCCACACACTGCTCCCCAGGCGCCTGTCATGGCTGCCCACTGCTCACTGAGTCGCTGGGTTAAAAGCAGAGGACACATTTCGTTGTGTCATCGTGTGCTGTGCTGAAGGTTTCACAATGACAATCACTTCACTTTCACTTTACCTTCATATCGAGATAAATTTTTAGCCCAACCCGTCTAGTGTTAAGGGACAAAAAAAAAAAAACAAAACAACTTCAGGCAAATGTGCTCACCTTCTGCTTGTCCAAAATCTTCATGGCATAGAACTGCTCTGTTGATTTGTGCTTGACCAGCATAACCCTGCCGAATGAACCCGTGCCTAGTGTCTTCAGTCTATCGAAGTCGTCTAGACCAGTCGTACACTGAGGAAGACAAACTATGTGAATGGGTCTGCTGTGCATGACATGGTTCACACATATATACATATATAAAACACACACATAACCAGAACGTAAATGTAGTAATAAGCTGAAAAATAAATATAATACTACAATCAACACCATGTGCTGTGCTGCAGCGTTTCACACTGAAAATCACTTCACTTTCACTTTAAACTGGTTTAAGGCTGCTACTGTTCAAGCTGACCTACAATCATATTTTTGTCACCCATCGCTTTTGTGACTTCCAGGTTAAGGCAGTAAATCAAAGTGAATCATTTACAAATATCTAACGCGTATCTAACACATGAATGAACGCGCCGGTGTTTTGTTTCCTTCCAGTGTGGGATCTGACCTGCGATGGATTATAATTCCAAAAAAAAAATGTTTATTTTTTTAAGGCCAATTCAGATAAAATAAGTCATCTGATTGCATGTACATTTGTTTCAAATGTAGCCACAGGGCTGCTGAGAGTGATACATTTTTAAAATATCCTACACAAGGGGTATTAAATGTGTTTAAAATGAAGGACAACTGGTCGTGTGACCAATGGAATCAAAGCAGCAGTGTGTTATTTCTGCCACTTCAAACACACACACAAAGCGAGAATGGAGGAAAAGCTGATCTTGACATCTCTGAGTGTTCAGAAATCTACATCACGACATTATAGTCTTACCGGGAGTTTACACGTAACAAATGTTACTGCTTTTATGTAATACAAATTAAAACAATAAAGGGGCAACAGGAGCTTGGACCAGTCTTGCTTGGTCGAGTCAATCTGCATCAGGACTGGGGCAGACGACTAACTCTGGCCACAGCATAGTCCCGTGTGAATTTAAAGGAGAACTACCAGTATGTACGACTGTTACCAGGTGAGCACGGACTGAACTCCGACTGTTTTTCTGCTCATTGTTGCAAGTCAAAGTGTCCACATGGGTGTACGAGACCTTAACGCTTGTATTTGAAAATAATGTGACAATGTACAAAATATACTGGATGCATAGTAATGAAAAATCAAAATCAAGACCAGTGAAGGTTCACACCACTACTTAAGACAAGGACCCTCTACTTCCTAGTACCCATTGCTACAAAACTGTGACACAGTGTGAAACGGACCACAAATGACGGTCAAGTGGACAGAAGCGGAAAAGCATCAGGCCGTCTCACCTGTGGTGGGCACTCCCATTTCTGAAGGAAGTCTTCTTGGGCTTTGGCTAGAAACTCTTTCACTATAGGATGAAAAAAGAAAAAGGATTCAGAAACTGCTGGATGGTGTTTCACAAATTGTGTTGGCTGATCAAGCTGAAATCTTTTCTTCTTATATTCAATTTTCATATTCTCCCTCAAATTTCTTTTAACATGCAAGCACTAAACTTCTTTGTCCAATTGGAGAGATGTATATCCAAACCACCTCCAGGCACTCATCTTTTTAAATTTTTTAACATTTGAACAAAGGATTTGTTCCTTTCACATACATGTAGTATTCATCAACATTTTCACTATTTCACCAGATTTGATTTAGGCTTTTCTTTCATTTGTTTGAATGTAACCTTTAACCAGCTTGATCAACCAACACGATGTTTGTTCACAAACTTCCCTTTTCTAGCTATTACTTATTAAACAGAAAACCCGCAGAAATCCTTTAATGTATGTGGGAATTGTGAACAGGCGGACTGACGCAGATCCAATCAGTCTGTGGTCCTGTTCTGAACGCCACCAACACCCATGTACATTAAAACACAATCTTAACGGAGAAAACACCACATGGGAGGTC
The DNA here is from genome assembly GCF_900700375.1 of Denticeps clupeoides. Classification (NCBI taxonomy): domain Eukaryota; kingdom Metazoa; phylum Chordata; class Actinopteri; order Clupeiformes; family Denticipitidae; genus Denticeps; species Denticeps clupeoides. The sequence goes on along the minus strand of NC_041710.1, from coordinate 6,003,282 downwards.
AGGTCACAGTTCACACCAGGCAGTGGGGCAAGTAGAGGGCTGAGTGTCCCACATCATGCAGCTGACCGCATAACAGCTCCGTAAAACACACAAAGGAACACAAAATGTATGCGGGGAGGGGATGACATACACCGGAGCAAAAAACAAAACCAGGCACACATGAAGAAACGGGCAGAATAACAGAAACAGATTCGCAAGGACTGCAATCATACAGTCAGGTCTGATCGTTTCTGTAATTCTGGCCAACAAACGAAACGGTAAGCATACCAAAGGTCTCTAATGATCACCAGGGTTAGCAGGAACATTCACCGACATGGACGTGATGGCAACAGACAAGAAGAGAGGAGAGAGGAGAGAAGAGAGAGACACAGCAACAGAGTTATGTATTTAATAAGCACATCATATATACGAAACACATGAAGCAGATGTGCCAAGCGCCAGCATCAATCAAAGATCACTGAGAGACAGAAATATGAAAAATATGGTTAGGACACAGAAGTAACAGTACATAAAAAGCATTGTTTAAACAGTCCTTGAACAGATACAACACTGCGATGCTAGTTTGCATTACATATTTATGTCAGTTTTATATAAGCATGAATGAGAACAGCAACCAGTCAACTTGTCTGAAGGCGATTATCATAACAGAGACATATAGCACTTTCATATTCTTCCGCCATTAGAAACCTTGTGGAGAAAAGATGCCAATCGTGTGATGCATAAAACCGAGTGCAACTGAAGGCCAAATATTCATAAAACAAATAACATGACTGTGTTGTTTATGGTGTAGTTTTTTTCCCTCATGGTGACAAATGCCGGACTAAGTAATCAACCAATCAATCAAATGAATGTGAAGTCAGACTTAAAATTCCTTGACCAAAAAGCAGACACATAAAGAAATGTCCAATGTAAATGGTTGAGTGATGAGCAGAAAATGGCATTTATAAAGGGGTTATAGAATCAAAAACTGCACTTATACCACAGTTGTTAAACATATGCAACTTGCCGTGTGGAATGGAACAAACTGAACACTCAACTCCATCTCTCACACCCTCTACATGCAGCTTTTATTTCATCACTTTGGGTGAGCAAGTCCTTAAACTCTTCATTTTTACACTTGCCCGGCATGTTTGGTAAGCTAGCAAATGTAAGGGCATGTGTCGACTGGTGTCTAGAATGTTCAGGTTTTGCCTACTGCACTATATGCTATTAAACTTGGCACCCAAATGTCTTCCATGGCCGGAAATGCCTTTATAAAGTAAAGTGAAGTGATTGTCACATGTGATACACAGCAGCACAGCACACGATGCACACAGTGAAATTTGTCCTCTGCATTTAACCCATCACCCTGAGTGAGCAGTGGGCAGCCATGACAAGCGCCCGGGGAGCAGTGTGTGGGGACGGTGCTTTGCTCAGTGGCACCTCAGTGGCACCTTGGCAGATCGGGAATCGAACATGCAACCTTCTGATTACAGGGCCGCTTCCTTAACCACTAGGCCACCACTGAAATTCCCTGACCCGTGGGAACCCTGCATGATGTCCAAGCTACTTTGCAATTAAACAGAATACATAATGCATTCCTAAAAAAAAAAAAAAAAACTATTATTGTGAAATATTATCATCTACAGCACTCAGCGTGAAAACATACAGTCTGAGCAATCCATGCACGCGGCCGTGACCTTTTAAGGAACGCTTCTTCACTCCACCACAGGCATGGTGAGAGGGTGGCGCCTGCCAGGACTGCCAAGGGACGGAGACCAGGACCCGGCAGTAAAAGCAGGAAAAGCTTGTAAAGCTTAAGTTTTATTAAATTGTTCAAACTGAACATCCTGCTGCTCTATATGACTCTATACGGTCACCAGCCGTAATAACCGCCAAAAGCGCGTTTTAACGGGGGGTGGGGATGTTATCCGCCACTCACGGTCCCTACCGATGGGTGTACCGCCCGAAAGGTGAGCGAGCCCAGCAGCAGGCCTCAGTTGCCGTAGATTAGCCTTTGATGTGGGTCACTGTTATAACAATTTAGAGTGAAGCCAGCACTCGCCCGTCTCCTGCCAAGACCGCAAATCACAAAGACATCGGCATGCATCAGCACAGCACACGGTGCACACACTGAATGTGAGTGTGGTAGTAGCCTAGTGGGTAACACACTTGCCTATGAACCATAAGACCCAGGTTCAAATCCCACTTACTACCACTTTGTCCCTGAGCAAGACACTTAACTCAAAGTTGCTCCAGGAGGGGACTGTCCCTGTAACTACTGATTGTAAGTCTCTCTGGATAAGGGGGTCTGATAAATGCTGTAAATGTAAATTTGTCCTCTGCATTTAACCATCACCCTTGGTGAGCTGTGGGCAACCATGACAGGCGCCCGTGGAGCAGTGTGTGGGGACGGCGCTCCTCAGTGGCACCCGGCGGATCGGGATTCGAACCGGCAAGCTTCTGATTACGGGGCACTGCCCCACCAAATTGTGTGAGCACAATTAAAAGTCGATCAGACGACTGTCGGTGAGGGCGCGATGTATTTATTGTCATGTGTTGGACGGCCCACGCCGAACACAAACAGGATTAACGGTACACCTTCCCTCCACACCGCAACTTTTTATCACTAAGTTATTAAAAAAACAGGTTTAAAAGAAGCCACAGACGTCAAACGGTGTTTTAATCTAACAGCTGAACCTGAAAACGTGACTGTTTACACTGTTAACCCGTGGGAATATTGTCCCACGAGTGAGCGCGGCTCCGCGCACCGGCAGGCATCAAAGTGTCACACTACAAACTAATACAGGCCCAGGGCCGATTGCGTCAAGCCTCTCAAAGCTCGTAATTACGCTTATCCTCTGACGAAGGTCTGATGACAAGCTGTCCCAGTCAATGACAACGCGGCGCGTGCCGCAGAGGGGACCTTCAGATTAGGGACGCTCGGGACGAAAAAACAAATTCATTCATCCTCCGTCCCCTTTCCGCGGCCCCGGCTCATTAGGCCCGGGCGGCAAGGCACCCACGCGTGCCGCCTCCCCGGCTGCGGCAGCCACCCACGGGCCGGGTCTTTTGGCACTGCCACCGGCTACAGCGTCTGTGGCGCAACTAACGTGGTAACGGGGCTGCAGGACAGGAGCCGGTGCACTACATCAGCCCTGGCCGGGGAGAGAGAGGGAGAGATATAGAGATATATGTGGAGAGAGAGTGAGAGAGAGAGAGGTGACATTATGAAAGGCTGATTTCACTGAGTCACAGCTGTGAATTGTAACCTGCACTGAAGGACTTAAATCGCTGCTGGCGATTTGCTGAGTTTGAAACGCCACGATCTGACGACACCAGGGCCTTACTGCATCTCATAATACCTCGTTCTCGGTCATTAAAAATAAAAATAAAAAAAAAACACCGGGACCACACTATTCTGAGGCCTGATCCTGGATAATAATAATAAAAAAAAACCGAGCCGTAAATTTAGCCGCGGAGCCTGGTCCTCGGCGGAGAAATGAATGAGAGCGGCCGCCCCGTCACTCACCGCTCTCCAGCTCGTTGCCTTTCTTGGCGGTGGCGGCGTTCCCCATCCTGAGGACGCGGCGGTGGCTCCGGCGGTGGCTGGAGATGGCGGCGCGGCTCTCTGCCGAAATGCGCTCCCTGGATCGCCGACTTCTCGGGGATCCGCGTTTACATCGACGGGAAGCTCGGCGCGTCGGCGGGGGCTCCGGCTGGCAGCTGCTGCCGCCTCAGAGACGATGCCTCTCGGCTAACGGCGATCGCCCCGGACAGAGATCCGCTGCGCGCAGACGCCCCACTCGAGCGGCGACTTCCGCAAACATCCGGGCATGTGGCGGCGGAGCGGACGGCGGCCTGACGAGGACCGGGGGCCGGCAAGGAAGGTCAAAGGACGCCCCGGGGGAGATAAACACGTTTTTTTTAAATCTAGTATTATCTACTCATATAAAATAAAATACTTTGGAAAGTCCTTTTGACATATTCGGACCTATTGAAATCTCAGTATCAATATATTGCCGAAGTTGTGGTGAATTTGGGGTAAAAGCGGCCGCTGTTGGCTCAACGCGGACCACGCGTGCCGTTTACGGCGCTGCACACATTCGCAGGCGGCGCCATTTTCGTCCACACGGCGGGTCGTCGTCTGCGCACGACGCCGTCTTGGATCCGCCAGCGCCCGCGGCGCCGGACGTGACGTAGCGCGAACGGGCCGCGGGACGGACCCACGGCGACCCCTACCGGCGCTCCTCCGTCGGCACTTCAGGAGAGACGTCAACTTGCACAGTTACCAGCAGTACACCACGCAGAGGAATGCATCCTGATCCACCCTGTTCCGACTGTGCATAGTTAACTAAAAGTTATATAATTGAACAAAATAGAATACAATAAAAGGAAAGTAAGCCTGGTGAAATCAGTATGAAAAAAGCAGGCAAGATGTACAGCACAGGCCTAAGGTTTGGACACACCTTCTTATTCAATGTGTTTTCTTTATTTTCGTGACCATTTACGTTGGTAGATTCTCACTGAAGGCATCAAAACTATGAATGAACACATGTGGAGTTATGTACTTAACAAAAAGTGGAGCCCTGGCCTCCACAGTCACCGGACCTGAACCCAGTCGAGATGGTTTGGGGTGAGCTGGACCGCAGAGTGAAGGCAAAGGGGCCAACAAGTGCTAAACACCTCTGGGAACTCCTTCAAGACTGTTGGAAAAGCATCTCAAGTGACGACCTCTTGAAGCTCATCGAGAACAAATCAGAACAAAGGGTGGCTATTATGAAGAAACTAGAATTGTTAAGTACATAACTCCACATGTGTTCATTAATAGTTTTGATACCTTCAGTGAAAATCTAAAAATGTAATTGGTCATGAAAACACATTGAATAAGAAGGTGTGTCCAAACATTTGGCCTGTACTGTGTGTGTGTGTGTTTATATATATATATATGTGTGTGTGTGTGTGTGTGTTCAGAAATCTAGGCAGTGGCTCAGAGAATAACACGGCTGTAGAGTTTTTACAAGGAGTCAAATAATACATACACATTTAAATATGCTTCATCAGCCATCCCAAACAATTACTGTAAACGAGCCTTAGCTCAGGAAGCCAACAAAGGCCTGGAAGCTTTTTAAATGTACATGTAAATTTGAGGTACGGCACAACGTATTTACTGTACTCTACAAGGAGCTAGTCATTTAATTTGTAATGCATGATTTCTAGAGTGTGTCTTTCCTAATTGCATGCATTTTGCAAATCGGCCACAGCATGAAACCCACTGACTATGACCCCTGTCAGTAGAATCCTAATGCACAACATGACCAATGACCGGTGACAGTCAGCTTCAATTCCTCCTTCTGTTACTCAGTTAAAGGAAGTGGATCCGAGCCCTACTTTGGCCCTGCCTTTATCTCCGGGCAAAAGAGCACCAAACATGCCTTGCATCCCCACCCGCATTCTCTGAAGACCTGTCTCTCTCTGCTTCTAAATGGCCAGACCCTTTTCCATAACAAGAATGAGACAGCTGTAGCGCCTTAGGCAGGTTTGAATCACGGCTGTGATGAGGAGAATTTGCGGCACACGTTATTTCAATGTCCACCAACGTGCTTAAAGTTAATTTAAGCACCAAATGCTTCACATTCTTTTAAAGTGAAAAGAATATAAACTGAAACCATGAACTGCACCACACAGGGGTCACATTAGGCCTTGCCATTTAGACTTCCCACAGAATATAATTTTAATTAGTCTCTGACCGTTTTAGCTTAGCTTAGCTTAGCTTTGACATAGACTGATTACGTTAGTATACGTTAAGAAACAAGGAGGAGTGAAAGGCAAGTCAGACAGCAGCCTTTGACAGCAGCGGTGCAAGAGTTTACTTTAAAAAGCAGGACATGTCCTACCGTCCATGACCAAAGAAGCCTGAGGCCTCCATGCAGGAAGTCGGCTGACCTGAGGCCGCAGGTAAAAGAGATGTGCTCGAGTTTGCAAAGCGCCACGTCCGTCTCCCTGTTGGCCCTTACAAGCCCAAGGACAAAGGAGAAGTGAAAGGCTGTGTGAGCGACGCTGGGGAGCAGCGCGGCTGATTCAAGGTCGGCGGATCCACTCGCCTTTCCACATTCCACCACCAATTTCACACGTACGACGCTCTCTGTGGCTACACAATTATTTAGCGTGAACGAAGGGAAAAAAGCCCACAGATATGGCAGGGCGGTAGCGACACACTCGCCTATGAACCAGAAGACCCGGGTCCAAGCCCCACTTCCTACCGTTGTGTCCCTGAGCAAGACACTTGACCCTGAGTGTCTCCAGGGGGGGACTGTCCCTGTCACTACTGATTGTAAGGCGCTCTGGATATCAGGGCGTCTGGTAAATGTTTGAATTAACGTTGGAATGAGTGTGCTCCTGCTCAGGGGCGTCCTGCATGTACAGCAGATGGCAGCAGTGCTCCAGGCTCCGGTTGTCGTCTGCTTCCATGCAGCTTTCCAGCTTGCCACCCTGACGTTTTTGATAAACAGGGTGATGATGGATGCAGATACGATTTCCATCTCCTGTAATAGCGTGCTTTCAGACATTTACTTCGGTAGGAGTAGCCATCGTTATGCTTTTTCTTGTTCTTACAAACCCTTGCGTGTTTGAAGGATGACAAAAAACCCAAAGTTTTCTGCGTTTTTTTTTTTTTTTCTCATTCTGTTCAAAGCCTCTTTGTGCTCGGCACTTAAAGGCCCTGCCAAATATGCTCAACAGCACGGCCAGAGCATTTTAAAGGGCACTGGGTCTCATTAGGGCCAGACTTTCTCTGTCCCAGATCCTGCTTGCAGGATAAAAGACTGACATGGCAACATATCAAAACTTCTGAATAGAAAACGAATGTGCGAAGGCACTCGGCATAGCCTGGCATTTGCTCGGTCTCCCTCATTCGTTCTCTCATTCTCCTCCCCTCCCCACCCCGCCCCCTCCCTCTCCATCCCCTTTTGCATTTTCCCCAGTTAATTGTACTTGAAGGCTATTTAAATCATCACAGAGACCCCACTGCTTATTTTTACTTAGGTACGGGGAGAGGAATATGTTGGAAACATTAGGGTGAATTATGCCCGTACGCATTCCCGGCAACTGCAGTCATTGCAGAAAAATACGAACAGTTCTGCACAATTTGACAGCGTGGTTTGGTTAAGTTGTGAGTCTGGAGCATTTCGGACCCTCTCTGCAAGCGGCGAGCGGCCTCCGCGGGTCACGGCCTGACATGTTGGAGTCTCACCCTCAATGCAAGGCGTTCGCGACCGCCGCCGCCCTCTGCCTTGAGCTCCAGCGTTGGCCGTGTTGTTATGTAAAACCCGAGTCAAGGCTGTGCACTCGCGCACACACACACACACACACACACACACACACGCAAACCAGTAAGCAGACTCCGCGATGGCGGGAAAGATTAGCATCCAGCCGGGGTGGATTTGTCTTGACCTAGCGAGGATTTTGTGCTCTCCTCCTCATCAGAGAGAGACGGGATCTGCGCTGCCTTTCCGCTGGCGTTTGACTGCTCAAATCTCCACGCACGGCCTGACCCAGATTAAAGAAGCCAACTTCAGTATTACGGAACACACGAACATCCGACCGCTTTCCGCGGGATGATCTCGCATGAGAATATTAGGTATGGTGAGCGCCGTATGCATATATATTTTAAAGCGATGGTAATTCTTTTTGGAAAAAGAACGTCTCATTTCTTCATTACCGCCAGGTCCATTGCTACTATGCTAAAGTAGCTCATTTAGATATTAATATTTAATTATGTCATATTGAGGAAATCAGGCTGAAAGCAGAGGTAAACACAGGCCATTAGTTTTGTTAATGTTCCAGACAGCGGCCTTAACACACAGCACCAATTAAGAGCCACTTCATTAATAAGCTTTTTTACTCAAGTGTGTAAAAAACACACTGAAGGGGCGTCTGCATAAAATCATTTTCTGAGGTCTAAATGTAACTAATGAATCCTGCTTTTTTTTAACCCCTCAAATCACATTCAGTAATTAGATTTTTATACTTTGTTGATCGCGGTCAATGAGACTATAGACGAGGCGATAACAGAATCATTACATGGCGTGAGAGCTGATGTGGCGCGTGCGGCAGCCTTTCTAATTTAATTGTCTCCCGTCACATCCTCTCTGCAGGAGCGCCACCACACTCGCTTGTCAGGACAGATAACCCTCTGAATAAATAATACAAAAAAAAAAGACTTCACTTTTAATGTAAAGAAACAAAAGAAAAAAAAAAAGAAAGAAAATGGATAATGGAACCCTTCACACACACCTTCCTCAACACATACACAACTCTCGCTCCTCCTCCTCCTCTGACCAGTAAACATCATGTCATGGCCACTGCGAATGCCCAGCTGCTGTCCATATTGCATTTCATCAGCTCCATGTGCGGGAGGAGGTCTTGCTTGGGGGCGAGTGATTGATGCTCTGCAGTGCACGTGAGGTCTTGCTCGGCAGGCCTGCAGTGTGTTGTGTGTGAAATCAATGTGCAAGTTTGCTTGTGTGTTTTCCTTTCTTTCTAACCAGTGATAAGTTTCCAACATGCATTGGAACCAGAGGGTACCTCTAGGACATGGCAAAGTTCTCCCTCACCGTACAGAATCACCTTTAATCTCCGGGCACAACTTGTATTTCTTGTGAATTCACTTCACGGAACATGTCCTCAAAACATACGTGCATGATTACAAAACTGAAACCTATTGGAGCAAAACGCTTATTACAACAGTGCTGGGCGGTCTCATATGCGGTTCTGGATATTTCCTTCAGAAAATCTGTGGCCTGTAGTTTTCGTCATGACTGAAAACATCCCCGTGTCTACTCGCTTCCCAGGCCCCGAAACCCGAGACCTGAGTGCCTTTTCTAGGCCGGATCTCAGTGCACGCCCAAACTCAATATGTGACTTCATTCTGCAGCCGCGCTCCCAGCTTCAGTAAGTGTTTGTGTGTGTGTGTGTGTGTGTGTGATGTGAATTCGAGAGGATGGAATGAAAGAAAGACAGAGAGATGATCTGGCAACCTCTTTATTATCAATCACTAGCCCCTATTAGGATGTTGGATACGGTTCCAGGACATTACCCATTTCCTCCCCTTTATATCAAACCCCCCCCAACCCCTTAATGTGTTCCAGACGAGCACAATGGGACGTTTGATTTAGTGTACAAAGAGACGTGTACACAGCTGGGTTGGATGGGCTCCGGCAGCTGTTGTGTAGGCCGGAACACGCCGCTAAGTCTCAATCGGGCATTTGCTTATCTAATTAAGGCTCAGGAACACGTCCCGCCTTCCCGCCCCGTCAGAAGGCCGCAGGCCGGCGCGCTTGATGTACAGTGTGAAGTGAGCGATGGCACGCAGGTGACGTCTCGGCCGCGCACCGCGCAGACAGCAAGGTCACGGCTGTCGACCCCACATTCTTCGGCGAGCGCGGCTTTCGTTGATGGATTCCCCATATGACTCGATGTCTCCCTGACCTCCGCCGCATCCGACATACCGGCACGCAGTCACCCTGCCTGCCCATTGGCCAGACGTTGAGGTTCGGTACGCCGCGGCCGCCGCCTCCTCGTCTCCTGCAGTTAACGTCTCCGTCTGACTCCTCCGCAGAGCTGTAGCTGTGAACTTCAGGCCTTCACACAAAAATTGATGCCTGACACTCAGGAAAGACAGAGCATGTAAAAAAAAGGCTCTCGACTCTCATTCAGACGAGAAAATCTCTTCAGAGGGAGCGAAAGATGGAGAGATGCTTCTCTTGTGGTGAGTCGAAAGACCAAAAAAAAAAAAGAAAAGGCCCAGATGACATGAAGTTTAAGAACATGGATAAATAGCTGTGGGATTTCATCTTTTTTTCTGTCTTTGGGGTGTGGATGCTTGATTTAAATAGCTTTGAAAAGAAGACTGTTAGATATCAGAACATCAGGATGCAAATCCACGTAATGGAAGAGCCGATTAGGATGCTTGTGCTAGTACTGCTTCTCTCACTCACGCCACTGGCTGCAGAAAAACCTTGTTAACCTCAGAATACTGCATATAAATATGATTAATATCATATTTCAGAGCAGCACATGCAGGTCCAGGTCATTACATGGGTTGTAGTAACTTACCTATATACACTCACCTATATACCAGAAGACCCAGGTTCAAACCCCACTTACTACCATGATGTCCATGAGCAAGACACTGAACCCCGAGTGTCTCCAGGGGGGGCAGTCCCTGTTAGTACTCATTGTAAGTAGCTCTGGATAAGGGCGTCTGCTGCAGATGTAAATTACCACCAGCATGTGAACAGACTTAAAATGATCTGGATATTAGGAAAGGAAAAGGGAAAGGAAAGGAAAGGAGGAGGTGCATCCGCGAAGCTTCGACGTTCCCAGAGGACGGTAAATGCAGCAGAACCCGGTCTACGCCGATGTTGTGGGGGAGCACGAGCAGCCAAGGCCTCGTGTCTGAAAACCAGGGCACGGAGTACGGGGAGATAATGCTGCATGATGCAGGCCGTCAGAGCCAGATCAAAGCCCAGACAATCAAAGACGAGGAGAGGGAGAGCGTGCCGAGCGCTGCAGACTCTGAGTTAAAAGAGAGAGAGAGAGAGAAAGAGAGAGAGTAAAAAAAAAAACATGTCTGGAAGCTTCAGTGGGACTCTGATACATCTGGGCTCCACCCATATTCTGCGTTGCTTCACCACCAGCCTGCAGAACTCATTTCACCTCGACTCACCACCGTCCGGATATTTTTTTGGCACCCGCCCGCTTCAGACCCTATATTAACTGCAGTCTCAGTTCCGGAACTGCGTTCTCACACCCTCCAGCCCTTCAGCCTCAGAACAGAGGGACTGCCGAGTTAGTACTGTTAGTACTATTTTTACCAGATACAGATTACAAATGCTTCATTACGGTACTTAAATTATGGATTAATTTACATAACTATTTAAATCACAATACTAAGGAACCAATGCAAACAAGTGACACGAAAAACACTGTTAATTTTTACAATTTCAATTTTTTACATTTACAGCATTTATCAGACGCCCTTATCCAGAGCGACTTACAATCAGTAGTTACAGGGACAGTCCCCCTGGAGACACTCAGGGTTAAGTGTCTTGCTCAGGGACACAATGGTAGTAGGTGGGGTTTGAACCTGGGTCTTCTAGTTCATAGGTGAGTGTGTTACCCACTAGGCCACTACTACCCTATGCCACCTTACAATGGCATGATGTGTGTAAGAAAGAGACTCCGTTCTCCTGTTGTTCTCTGAGCAGCAATAAAATTTTGTCCCCCATCTGTAGACTTTTGCTTGTAGGAGATGATACACTAGTTTCATTTTTTCATCTTTATTATTAGTGTTTTTTTTTTATACTTTTTTTAAATCTGTACTTTCTACCTTCCAGACATCATGGGCAAGTTCCACGCAGATAGAAGAGACAGTTCCACTGTCATGTCCATGTTTACATATGACGCTCAACAAGAGGAAACATGTGACAAGAAGAACTGGGAACTGCTTTATGTGTTTATGTGACATTGTTTAAGTGACAATGGCTACATCCTAAATATACTAATTGCATAGTATATTTAAACCTTTGCGTGCTTTAATTGAGAAGATTAAATCACTCCATCATGATGAAAACAGTGACATAAGCTGCTCAGTATGGCAACATCTGGCGTGGAGCTCCATCCTGTTATGGCGTGTGGTGTCTCCGTGCCTCCACTGTGATCCTAATGACTGAAACAGCCTCGTTTGAAGGTGGCCCTGGGCACTGCTATGATAAACCTCAGGGAGAACGTGTGAACTTTGAGAACATCTTCTCTTTCATGATGATTCCTTGTTTCATTAAGCCGTTTGAAGTTCTTCGCTCTTTTTTTTTTTAATGATTTTATTTCCGGTTCCAGTGGAATTTTGCAAGGTTGCAAATTTGTGCACTTCTCACATGAGTCATCGCGGTAATGTAAGAGGCTCAGCTCAGACTGTGAAAAGTGTTGCTCAACGACACCAGGTAATGGCAGAGGCTGCAGGGCGGGGGTGAAATTGCATGGATGCTGCAGAAATGAGTTCCGAACATGGAAACGCAGGTTCGTTCCCAAAAAAACGGAGCACACTTCACAGCCGGCAACTCGCACTACCGCAGCAGAGCTCCTGCAAATGGAATAAATTACAGCACCCGCCAGTGGACGCTCCCTTTAACAGCACATTGTCCAGTGACATGAGTGCCGAACAGGGAAAACTGTCGGTGCGGTGTGTGAGTGTGTGCATTTTTAAAAACTGCATTCAGTATAGTGGAGATGCTTGTGGGCCCTGAGTTAACGTTGACTCAGATGGTGTAAAAGGGTGCATGTAGGGCCACACCGAGGCTCCCTTCTGATACGGGTCGGCTCCCAGGTTGTTCCAGAGGTTCCGCGGACGGGAACCCAAAGTGAAGTCAGTGCAATAATGAGTGCGTTAATGAAGGTCAAAAATGACCTGCAGGTAACTAACCATTGGTAAAAAAAAAAATCCTTTAAGGCGACCTGAAGAAATTAATAAAGAATATACAACATACAGTAAAACAGGTAAATACTTTCTTTGCTCTCAGTAGTGAGACAGAAAACACCAATGACCATTCAGTGCATTACTACTGCTATGAACATTATTTTTATTACGATTATTTTTTTAGATTCGTGTAACGTGGTTTGAAAACTGCCATTTAGTGAGTTTGTATAGAGTGAAAGCCCTGACTGTTCTATTGAGACCCCCTTCACGTTTCATGGACCTTTAATTACCGGGTAAACACTGTCCACCATTAGCTTTAATTGTATGTTTTCTTTTGCACCGCGTCTCTCTCAGGAGCGCCATTCTGTGGTTATACCTCCAAGGGAAAAAACATGTAATTACTTTTCTGTGCCTTCTTTCAAGTGGAAAAAAAATGTATTTTCATGTGTTCCTTCTGCTGTCTGCCTGATGTATAATCAGCTGTGTTTGTGCGGTGGTCCCTGGTGGGCCGCGTGGCTGACCTTAATGCCATTGTGTTGGTTGTCTGGGTCTAATCTCTCGCCACTCGCCGCATTATTTTTGAACTGCGTGCTGGGGCCTGCAGGGCTAAATGACGCAGAATGACCAGTAACTGCTCTTCCAACCCCCTTTGTGTTGAGTCATACGCGCGACAAATGCCGCAACTGTGTTTGTTCTGAGGGACACGCACACTCACGCACAGCTCTGTGGCTCTGTGAGTCCATGCTGCTGCACGCAGAACTCTAAATGCTTGAATTCACTGAAAGACTGCGTCCCCTTTCATGTGTCTCTCTGCGGGCCTGTCCCTGGGCACCTCGGCACGCGCCATAATTAATAGGACGTAGTTCGCAACCGAGATGAGATGAAAGGCGAGAAAGACAAGGCAGCCAGCTCTCACTCCCCATTCATCCAGCATCTCACCAGTCAGGGGCTGCAAGCTGACATTAACAGGAAAAAGGGTATTCATTTCATAACTACATGCAATGTCTGGAGAAAAAAAAATTGTTCCCAAAGAGTACAAAGCCGAACTGATCAAATGAGGAATGCTTGGCCACAGATGATGAAAAGGAACTTTGCTTATTTTATCTGTTATTCTTTTCTTTTGAAAATATTTGTCGCTGTTCATTCTCAACGCAGTGCGCTGATTTGTTCAGGGCCATTAGGAGCGCAGTCTGCACGATGACTGGATAGGAAAATGATTAAAACAGTCCAATTAACTGCATTGCCACTCAAACTAATCTGTAGATTAGCCTGGCACATGTATTAAAAGACATTTCTGACCCATAAAAATCATCACGGTATTAAAATATACTGTGAATATTTCAGGTCAGTCAATCATAATCTATATACAAATGTGTATGTAATATATATATATACACTGTGTGTGTGTCTCTGTGTGTATTGTGGGGCACACAGTGGGGCAAAAAGTATTTGGCAGCCACCGATTGTACAAGTTGTCCCATTTAAAGTGATGAGAGAGGTTTGTAATTTTCATCATAGGTACACTTCAACTGTAAGAGACAGTATAAAAAAATCCAGGAAAATCACACTGTGTGATTTTTTTATGAATTTGTTTTGTATAATGGTGCAGAAAATAAGTATTTAGCTCAAACAAACAAGCAAGAATTGCCGACCTGTTTTTTAAGAAGCTCTTCTATCCTCCACTCGTTACCTGTATTAATGACACCTGTTTGAACTCATTATCTCCGAGAAGCTACCAGCTTGGTGAGAGGAGATCAAATATTGAAGCAAATATTAGAAAATGGATATTCTCCCTCGACCTGGGGCTCCATGCAATATCTCATCTCGTGGGGTACGAATGATCTTGAGAACAGTGAGGAAACTGGTCAATGACCTGAAGAAACCTGGGACCACAGAAAGATTATTATTAGTAACACACTACGTCATCATGGATTAAACTCCTGCAGCGCTAGAAAGGTCTCCCTGCTTAATACAGCACATGTCCAGACCCGTCTAAAGTTCGCCAGAGACCATATGGATGATCCAGGGGAGGATTGGGAGAAGTCATGTGGTCAGATTAGAGCAAAATAGAAGTTGTGTTTGGAGGCGGAACAATTCTGAAGAACACCATAAATACACAAAATACATAAATACCATGAAAATACACACATACATATACAATTAAGGTTCCAGTGACTGAACAGTGGAGGATTCTGGAGTCAGTTCCATCAGGAGATTCTCTTCACCCATTCATCCATGTTTCTGCACAGCACAATAACTGCATTTCTGCCTCCGTTTAGGCTATTTTGCTGGAGCCAGAAAGCCAGTCACTGGGCTCGGCCTGCGTGGCTTGAATGCGTAATGCAGCACTGCAGCTCTCATCATGCCCCGCTCTCCTTCGCCTCCACCTGAAGGTCACCACAGAGGAGGGAACGCTGAACCGGCAGTACCCGAGCTCTGAGCCGGCAGCAGATGGGGGGAAAGTCAAATCAGTATTCATCAGACAACAGGGCCGGCCTCAGCGCAGAGCGCAACATGCAACATCTGTTCTGCAGCCCACTGCCTCGGTTGTGGCAAGAAGTGGCTTACGGCACGGACACAGCCACAGATCCCACCTTCTCGCCTCTCATTAAAATAAATCAGGCAAATATTTCACTCTTTTATTACAATTATCATTATAATATGTTAGCTTGTAATGACTGTAGGTTGACTGTTTTGTGTTGGCGGGGTCAGATACTTTTCTTTAACAATGATGGCTGAACCGGATTGTGAGGGCCTTCCAGATGGGAAGCTGGAAATCGAGGGTGTCAGGAGCAGCCAGCTGGTGGCGGTCTTTGCCCTCTGCTGGTGAGAGGTGGATGTGCTTGATCTCGGCACCCCATCAGTTGATACTCATTAAGACAAGTGATGATAACAAGGCCCAAAGAGCCCATGACGGTGTGAAGATTCTGTATTGAGTTACAAACGCACACACGGCACACACACACCTGTCAATCCTCCCACTTCTTATCAGCGCACCAAAGCAGAGGCGCTAAATAAGATTTTCTTAATCCGTGCACACTCACACATTCCAACAGACAGATGAATGCCAGCACACGCTCTCTTGCTCTCTCTTTCTCTCTCTTTCTCTCTCTCTAACACACACACACACATCTGGACTGATTCACTGTGTGCCATGCTCAGGAAAGAGAGCAGAAAAGTTGTGTTTGGGCTTTTCAAGTGGGTTTTTTTCCGTCTTATCTGTGAACGTGTGTCTCTCTCACATGTGAGGAGGCGGCGTCGTGACCTTTAAAAGCGGCTCCTCTGCACCTCGCCGTTCTGATCTTACATTCGGATGAGGCGGCGTAGCGTTAATCCATCAAGGTTGCTCTGCTTCCCCCTGCAGTACAGAAAAGCAAGGCGTCCATTTTCTGAATTTGAAATCCAGATGTCAAGTCTACAGTAACACACACACACACACTCACACACACACACAGTTAGAAACCATCAGTTTCAGAAGCAGCAAGCACTGCAATCAGCAGTAAAAAAAAAATGCAAACGCCCATCACAATCTCACACAAGCAACAGCCCTAAAGCACGCCCCTTCCCAGCCATTAATTCATCTTCTGTTTGTGCTAAATATCGCTGGGCTCCGTGGATGCGCTAAAACGCGGCTCCGAAGCGTAATCAGCAGCGGCGGCGGAATTATTCATGTGTTTGCGTAAACAGCTGACAGGCCCACGCCGCCACACCGAATTTGGAGAAGAGCTCCCACGAGAATCCTCCCATTTGGCAAATAGAGGTTTGAAATGCGGGCGCGCCCTGCAGAATGTGAGGAGCGGACGCGGAACGCCAGCCCCGGCCGCCCCACAGTTCATGTCGGGGACCTGGCCTGTTGTCGAGTGCGGTGGTGGAGAGCGACGGTCCTCCCTGAATTCTGCCTTACGTTCCTTAATGTTTTCGGTCTGTGTAAGGGATTGCTAAACATGTTCGGATGGGAACCGTAATCTAAATAATAAAAGCCATTTGTGCGCCTTGCGTGTTGAGTCCCATCTTGTGAAATCGCAGGGAACCGGGATGTGCACTGTGGATCATTGCCTCACACATTAGTATTTGCACTGCTGTAAGTAAATTCATTTTTTGGGGGGAAACGGTACGATGCAATGCCCCATAAAACCGTCTAAAGCGCATGAGAAAATGTTCTTTCCTTCGCCATACATGGCATGTTTATGAAGCCTACAAAATTTCATAGTTCGAGATAACGTATGGCCTTATAATTCACTGTAATGATTTTTCCAGAAAGTGTTTTCCTGACCCGTATTAGACCTCTGTTAAAAAAAAAAAAAAAAAAACCTGATCAATCTTTAATCAGAAGGTGAAATATGGAATGTGGCATCCCTCATGCACAGTTGTAAATTCATGACAATTCGTTCGTGCTATGAAAACAGGGCCGTCACTATGACTTTTCTTGCCACGGCGAAAATATATGATGGCATGCAACATATGGAAGCGTTCATCTGCGCGCCGCTCAGGAGAATATGCAGTGTCCTGATAAATTGCCCCACATCACGTCTTTGCGATCCGTGCAGCGGAAAGGCTGCCTGGATCCAGGCAGGAACTGACATCTGAAGAGTCTCTCAGATATGAGCGGTACGTTACTAATTTATGAGCGCGAACGTACAAAAACAAAACTCTCTCTGCCTCCCCACCTTTTGTACGGCATCGAAATATCGACACTCTCTGTACCGCGCGGCAATACATGCTGAACAGTCGCACGTTGCACAGACGCTGCACAGAACTGATAAACAGGGGTGTGACCAGACACTGGGCTCCACTGAGAAGGATGAGACATTTTTGTCCCTGTGTGAGACACGTTCACCATTACCCTCTGTTGGCTGTAATGGTGAATACAGCTCTGGGTGCTGCTAGATGTCCAAGCACTGGTCCTTATTGTGAATGTCTCTGCCACTACAAGGGTCAGACCTTTGCCTTGGTCTTGGGACCACAGTGCAGAAAAATGCGGGTGACGTAGGGCTGGGTAATAGTACAATTGGAATTAGTGATTGTGATAAAATTACGATGATTTGCCCGTATTTCCTTGATTATAGGTTGTTGTTATTCACAAAATGTTGTTATTATCAGAATCTAGCTGGGGGCAGCGGTTAAGGAAGCGGCACCATAATCAGAAGGTTGCCGGTTCGAATCCCGATCCGCCAGTGTGCCACTGAGCAAAGCACCGTCACCACACACTGCTCCCCGGGCGCCTGTCATGGTGCCCACTGCTCACCAAGGGTGGTGGTTAAAAGCAGAGGACACATTTCACCGAGTGCTGTGCTGCTGTGACAATCACTTCACTTTTTAAACTTTAGCTTTTGATGAAAAAACTTTGATTTAGGAAATAGCTGCCATCCAAATGACTTAAAAGAGGTGGTGGCATCATGTCTGCTTATGTCCGAAGTTATGATGCTTCATGGGACGACGGCATCATTTCATGCCTTAATTTTTTTTATCACACAAGCAATTAATCGATTAATAATTAATATCAGATAATTCACTAATTCAATAAAACGAATACAAATGGCAACAGTACATGCGGAACGAAGACCGGCGTTAGGAGGTGAACACTGGTGTCGTGTTCTTGTGTGTCAGCCATGCTTGTCGGAGGACACGCTGTTTCAGGGGGACATCGTTTCCCTGCCCGCCTCATTATGGTAGCAGCGGAGCTGTCGGGGCGATTATGCACTTTGGGGGGAAAGGCGCTTGGAGACCGTGCCAGCTGGCTAAACGTAGAATGAACGAGGCTTCGAGCGAAGCCATACCTGCGGTGACACGAACTTGGCAGCGCTGGAGTTGTTCCCGCGTATTTAATGCACCCCAGCGGCTCCGGCTTGGCCGGTGAGAGTGAGCGCGTCGCAGATCAACGCGGCCATTCATGTTGACTTGCCACAGTTTATACGTGTCACGGCGGGAAAAAAAACTCAAGCCGATCTTTACATCGGACCGCCGGCCCAAGCCAGGAAAAGTAGGTCAGGCGGTCCGTGGAAAACCCACGTTGGGCCCTCGGACACCCCCGTTCCGCAGGACACCTTTTCCACGCGTGTCCAGCTGGCAGGGCGTCTCGGTTTCGGCGAGGTCGGCGTCTCTTTCTGCTCCTCTGACCTCCAGAGCGATCAATTATTCATGTTATTCCGTCATTTCTTCTGAAGGAGCGAGGCTTTCCCCGTCCGGGGCAAAAATCATCTTCCTTTCCTGGAGATAAATCATCTCGGAGCCACGACAGGAAGAGACACACGAGCCCCTCCTGCCAGCCTCTGACCGGCCGGGGTAATTAAAGCCATTTGCGGCCCGGCCGGCGCGTCCACCGTTTGGCTTGGAGGGGACAGGCGGCCCTTGAGAATGGAGGGCCTGTGCGCTGCCTGGACACCCGCTGGCTTCTAATTAGCCGTCGCTTCATCATGCATTCGAGTCTTGCCGCGGGGGGGGTGGCTCAGCTCGCTTGGCACCGCCGCCGACGCCCACCTCACGCGCTGAGCCGCCATTCCTGGCGTGCCCTTGAATGTTTCCCGCGGAAATTCCAGGTAGATCATAATCCAATTATTTGCTCTTCACGCGCAAACTCTGGGGTCGCTTGCACCAGCTGACTGGGGAGCTGCATGGCCTCCGTGCCGATGTGCAGAGCCTCATTAGCGAGCCGCGGTCTGATAGCTCATTAGATCACTGCATTTCAGCATCAAGAATCATTCATATCACATTACCGATGTGGAGCTGTTCTCACTGGAGGACACAGCCCATCACTTCTCCAGAGATGAGGTTCAAAACAGACGTGAAGAGGTGCGTGTGCGTGTGTGTGTGTGTGTGTGTGTGTGTTCTGGCTAGGGGGTGAAATCGCAATGCACACAAATGGCTTCAGTTAGAAGAGAAGAAAGAGAAATGTGTGGTGGCCTGTTTTGTCTCTGAGTTCCATCGGTGGGGACTGGATCTGTCAGGAATGTAAATACCTTAACATAATTAGCCGTGAAAAAAAACCCCAAAAAACCCCAGAAAATGGATATTTACATTTTTATGTATTTGATTTATTAATTTCCCTAAAGGCTTCACAAGCATGCAGGGCTTCACCGGTCCCCCCCCCCATCACCACGAACTCGGTTAAAGAGCAACAGGCGCCGCTGGAACGAGCAGAAAAAAGTGGGTCCGCGCAGAAACATCTGTAGCTTCACACCTCGAGACATCCGGAGAGATGAAGAGATCGCATGTGTCAGGAAAATGAAGGGCAGCAGGACTGAAGCGTGAACGTGGAGAGAAATGGGGAGTGATGTATCTGGCGGTGGTGCGATTACAGGAATTAATGGCAAACAGCTGGACCAGACTCGCTCGCCGTAGATGCCGCATGTCAGCGATATTAATTCTCTGCAGGTGTCTTTTTTTTTTTTTTTTTTTTTTTACTCTGCGAGGAGGCCCAGCGGAGAGCACCACTCCACTACTTCACTTTACAGTCCTCTTTGACTGCTGTAAAGGTAGATTTTTAAAAAAGATCTCCAGCCACCAGTCGAGTGTAATCCTGTTGCTCGCCCTGACTGCCAGTTGGCAAGAAAACTGGTGGCTGCATCCAGAGGCTCCAGTGGGATCTTCTCCCATCACCAGCAAGAAGCCCTGGGCTATGCAGTAGCAATGGTCCTCAGACCTGGAAGAATGATGGTGGGACAGAATAATCAGTAACAGGAAAAATATTTTAGCAAGTTTAGGTAAAGTTAGAAATGGATAAAAAAACATGTAATAGATTGAATAATAAAAGAATAATAAATTCACAAAGTTAGAAATAATGATGTAGTCGAATCCACATCTGCTTATGAACTAGATTCTGTACTAGTGTGAATTTGGCCAGTTTTATTGCCTCTTTAATAAGTGCAACTGTTTTCAGCTACACTAAAATAATGACACTTTTAGAGAGACAGAGACAGAGAGACTTGGGTTAATGAACACAGCACTTCACTGGAACGCAACAGTAAATGTGGCATCTATGCAGATTTTCCATCATTAATAAACAGGCATTTCCAGCTAGAGTCATTTAAATCTAGAACAATGTCTGGACTGGTCTTTTGATCCTTCTTAATGAACCAAACAATTGTTTCCCATTAAAAAAATTGACGTTTCTAAATGGCCAAAAACCTTTGTGCAATAGTGTATTTAAGTGGTAGTATTTAAAAAATGGTAGTACAGAAAGAACATGATTAACATAAAACAATTTTTATGAAATAGAATTCCTTTTTAGCGTCTTATCTGACTGTTCTCTCCTGAATGTTTACAAGTAAAACTTCCTCTAATGTGAGTCACATGTTTATCTAAAACAATTATGTTTTATTACTTAGCACGCAGTTTCATATTATGCACACCATATTTTACTCACATACATACATATCAACACCCACAAGACCTACAAACCATATTCTTTTATAAACAATTTATTTTAGAAGCTTTTACTTTCTATTGTTTTTCTAAAAAAATTATACATTTACTGTGTGTGCCTAAAGTTAGGGTTTATACCACCTTATACCACCTGTTGCCTTAAAAAAATACAATTTCATTGGAACCATTTACAGGAATTGGCAAATTTTTTTTGTTCACAGGAACTGAACTGGCTAAACTGAGGTAAACTCCGATTGGCCCTTCAAAATGAACCTTTTTTTAGCTTTTGAAATATAATCCTCTTGTCCCACTCTTGGGTTATGGTACGAAGAATGTTCGCCCAAAAAACACAATTATTAAAACAATGCAACGATTGGATTCAAAGCTATGCAATTTCTGTTTGTAATGAGCCAAATCCTGATCTAACTGGGTGTGAATTTAATTTAAATTCTGCATTTTTTTTTTACATAATAAAATATATACCATATATTGTGTGTAATTGATAGATGTTGTGTAGGAGAATTAAGGAAAAAGCCAAAAACTGTTAGAACCTGTTAACACTGGCATTCCATCCTGGAATGCTCTGTCCCACCATGTCAGACAGATGCTTTTTAAACAGGGATTTGACAGCAACATGTTTGACATATTTTGGTTATTTTTGGAATTGAGAAAAAAATTAACAGCATATACATGGTATTATGTTCCATCATGTCTACACAAAAATATCTCAAACCCCAGTTCTTAATGGGTATAACATACATGTACTAGACAATAAAAACTCTTTTTAGTTTTTTTAAAACTTTTTTTTAACTATGTATATGTCTCTAACAGGGTGAAATAACCAGAAGAACAATCTACCCATAATTACTGAATGTTTTTCTGGCATTCATATTCTAATAGTATGCTAAAAACATTAAAAAAAAAAATTGTCAGAGACAAGGAAAGGCTTATATGCTCCAGTTATAGTCATATGACTTCATTGTTCAAAATTATGAAACATTTTGTCAAAAAATTACATTTTAGATCCGTTGATTACCTGGAGGTGAAAAAAGGGCAGGAAAATATTATATACATGTTTTTTTTCCTTTTACTAGCTTGTTTTCTTTGTTCACTTTTCAGTCTATTAATGAATTTGAGAGAATTCATTTAAATGGGCCAAAACCTTGGTGAAAGCATCCCTTCATAATTATAATTTTTTTCTGCAATCTCTCTCTGATTACGCAGCACCCTCTGTTCATTTTCATTCTGACCTGAAATTCTGACCCCCTTTGACCAAATAGCAAATTTTAATGAAAAATGGAGGGTTTTCTTTAGGTTGTCTATACCTGTGTTGAGATGACAGCGCCTGGAGCAGGTGAAATTAAGACCTGCGCTCATGAAAAAAAAAAAAACGGGGGCTTGACAGATGTCAGCTTTCATGAATCTTTTTCCCGCTAAATTAACATACATGTCGCCTCATGCTTCGGGAAGCCGCGCCCTGTGACTGGATCTGCGTGAATCAAACATTTGAGGCCAGCTGAAATGAAATGCAGGCTCCATGTAAAGATGTTTAATAAATTTAATTTAGTATGCCTATTTTTTTTGTTTTTTTTTGAACAGAAACCATATTTCTTGGCCCGTTACACGGTAAACGGCAACACCCGTATCTGGTGGCCTGGACACATTTCCAAAAACATGGCAGAGGAAACAGCCTCATATTTAGAAGTAATTTGTCAGGAAAACTCAGTAAATTCCAGGTTGTTAGCGCGCCGCTCAATGCCAATATCAATTCACTCCGACCCGAAGCTTGCCACTCGTCCAAGCGCTCTCTCTTGTCGTCCTCTTTTTCCTTCTTTCGCTTTTTACATTTTTAAAAAAAAATTTTTTGGCTTCTGTCAGACTCATTGTGAGGTTCCACCCCTCCCTGCTGGGGGAGCTGGAGACATGCATTCCAGATTCACATGTTGTCTGCGACTAAGCACATCCAGACTTTTATTTTTTATTTTTTTTACATGGGAAAAGAAATCGCGCCGAGGCCCAGAAATTCCCCTTCTCCTGTCACGCTCCGCGTCCCGGGCTGTGAGATTCCGGAGACGCCGCCGCTGATTTCGCCGGGGACGACGAGCACGGAAGGTGCTAATGACTTTTAATGGGCTCTCGCCCGGCCACCAACAGCGCCACGGAAACAAAACGAGGAAATGAAATGAAATCGCTGTCTGCCACCCCTCCTTTGGCCCCACCCTGGCAGAAGCAACAATGGATTGGGCCCCGGCCTGTGGCTCCCGCTTGCCGGGTTTAATAGTCTGCCAGCAGGACTCAGCCGGCGCTCTGCAGAGACGGGGCCCTTGATGTGTTCGCCAGCGCAGCTTTGAATCCAATCGTCGGGGCGCTGGTTCACCTGTAATCAGTCATCCATATTTAACGCAGACGACCGAAGATGAGGGCCGAGAGCCGGGGACGCTCGCCAGAGGCCCATCACAGTCAAAGAGCGGTGGCGGGAAGTCAGGACAAGGGAGCGGGGATGCGGGGGACGATTCACTGCCGTCTCTCTGGACTCTGGGAGAAAGAATTTCGAGCGTGGATGGACTGACGGGTGGTAGATTGCGGTGTGGAATTATTTTTCGAGACTCTCAGGAAGTGTCTGGAACCCTTCGCCGCTCTACAAACACCGAGGCGTCACCAGTCTTCGTGCGAGCGTCCTTTTCGAGAATGCGTGCGTCTGCCCTCATATCTCATCCTCATACGTAGGAGTGCGGCAGCAGCTGGTTTGCACTCCTCTGACATGTTTTTGTGCTTAATCTTGT
The DNA here is from genome assembly GCF_900700375.1 of Denticeps clupeoides. Taxonomy (NCBI): domain Eukaryota; kingdom Metazoa; phylum Chordata; class Actinopteri; order Clupeiformes; family Denticipitidae; genus Denticeps; species Denticeps clupeoides. Next base: position 5,979,684 of record NC_041710.1, on the reverse strand, counting down.
AAGATAAGGGCCGGGATTTTAGCTTCTACACCTTCATTATTTAATGAGCAGAACGTGGCCTGACACGCCACGGAGGCTGAAACAGAGAGAGTGGCCACCTAGGACGTACGGGAAAGGCGTAGAATTCCCGCCTCTCCTGAGCGCCGGAGCCTCGCTCTCCAGCGCGCCGCGACGTGAAGCCCCACGCTGAACAAACAAGGCCCCCCGTCTCATGTTCCTCCTCCCCTCCGTCACCCCTGTGTGGTCCGGGGCTCGGCTGTCCTCCCCTGCGCTCCGTCAGGCCCGGCCCGCCACTGCCCCGCACCGTGGGAGGCTGGGAAGCCGGGACCGCGGTTTCAACACGTGAACGTCACGAGAAAGCTTCACATTCGTCAAAAAGAGAGAAAAGAGGCCATCTCCTGTCCGACCCCCATTGTTAATGCAGGCCTCTCTCTCTCTCTCTCTCTCTGTCTCTCTGTCTCTCCCTCTCTCTCCCTCTCTCCTCGGCTTAGCGCTTCCTGCACGTTCGATGGCCGGAATCGGCCGCATCGATCCGATGAGCTGAGGCAGCGGGCTGCGGTCGGCCTACGGCCCTGACAGCGAAGCGAGGGCCAGCGCTCTGCAGCCCACTCCGCCGGGTGCCACTGGGACCGGGGCGGCGGGGGGGGGGAGAGTTCTGCACCACTGATCCGCGCTGACAGTGATTGACAGCTTCCGAGAGGAGAGCTGATGGCCAGACTTCTGCGACGGCTTTCTTTTTCCCTCTTTTCTGCCCTCAACACTTCCTGAAAGGACGGACGTCTTGGCCGTCGCTGAGCTTCAAAGGCTTCAAACAAGCCGTGCGTGCGTTTAGGTCCACATATGTGAAAATGTGCATTTTTCAAAAGAACAACGTGAATATGAGGAACCGGGAGGAATTTTAGAAATGTCGCTTTGTGCAGTTAATCTTCACCAGCCCATAAACCTTTACATCCTTATTCAGAGCACTACCGAGAGCCTCCAGTCCCCGCAGCCGCGCCACCCAAGTCCCAGACAGTGGCTGACAAGCGCGCCGCTTCCACCGCTGCCTTGTGGCGCGTTCCAGTGGCCAGGTTCCGTCCCAGCGCTAAATGAATTCCAGAACAAACGTCCCCCGTGGCTGTAATTTAATGATAAACCTATTAGACACCAACGTGGCCCGCAGGTCCGGATCTGAAGCTCGGGGCGTCTGGTCGTGCCAGTTGTTTATCTGTCAGGTCCGATGATTCAGAGGAACGTGAGCCAAGGAGCACCAAATGAATCCGAGTGTGAGTGTGTGTGTGTGTGTGTGTGTGTGTGTGTGTGTTTGTGTGCGTTGTACATGCCGAGGTTATTACTGCCTTACCGGGTGTGTTTAAGAGGAGCGTGACTGGTCTGGTTGCCGTTGCCACATCGGCGTCGTAATCACTGAACGCACGTCGGGCCTTTAAGTTCATTCATGCCTGAGTTCAACACGCTTCAGCTCGGTAAAGACGCTCTGCCAAATGCAGTTTGCATGCTAATCGCGGCAGCGCTGCGCTGTGCAAACATGACAAGACTGGTGGCTTAATGGCCACTAAATCGCGCTCCCCCTCTCTCCCGCCGCTCATTAGGCCGCGGCTCCGCTCATCTGCCGTCAACGACATGAAATGCGGTTCCGCTCACGGAATCGATGTGCAGATTTTTCCATCTCGTTTTTCACTATAAATTCGCTCATTTTGATCATTTTGATCTTAATTGGCGGCGCTCGGTGATAGTCGTTCCCCTGACCTTCCACCTTATTCCATCGCTCCTCTTTACCATGCGTTCTGTAGCATTCAGTGACATTTTACTGCGGTGTAATTACCGATGCGCCGCGATGCAAACGGCAGATCAGATCTGTCTTTTTAACACCGATTTTTTTCTGCTGGCCGTAACCATTTGTATTCTGGCCTGTCAAGGGACCTTCTGTTTGCGCTGCAGTGCATTATTTTTTTTCTGTATACGTTTTAAGCAGTGCCGGCCGTGTAATATGAAGGTGATGGTTCTGGTAGGATGAGGAAGAGCCCCTCAGCTCAGTCAAAGTGGAAGGTGAAGTGACTGTCATTATGATGCACAGCATGACAGGCACCTCAGTGACACCTTGGCAGTTCGGGATTCGAACCCACAACCTTCTGATTACAGGCCCGCTTCCTCACCGGCTAGGCCGCCCCTTCACTACTGAGGGACCATCATTTACTGCAAGTCGCTCGGCGGACAGCCGCCCTGTCCCTTTTTACCAAAAAAGGGACAAAACAAGGACTCTTGATGGGAATTTGCCTACAGACAAACACAAAAACATGCACATGGTCACAGGAAAGACACACTTCTCACGCACAGACATACACACTCATTCTTTTCCCCTCACTGCGTGCTGAAAACTCTCCAGGGCACGCGTGTTTTGTGCAGTAAATAAATGAATTATAATGGCTATGTCTTTTCATTCCACTGAGTTACTGTGACAATGATCTAGAATTCCAATGGACTTTAGACACAAGCAATCGTGCATTTTTTTTGTATACGCTTTAAGCAGTGCCGGCTGTGCAATATGAATGGAGGAAGCGTCCCTCAGCTCAGTCAAAGTGGAAGGTGAAGTGACTGTCATTATGATGCACAGCATGACAGGCACCTCAGTGCCACCTTGGCAGGTCGGGGTTCGAACCCACAACCTTCTGATTACGGTGCCGCTTCCTTACCCGCTAGGCCGCCACTGCACTGCTGCGGGAGCGCAGCGGACCACCATCATTTACTGCGAGTCGCTCTGCAGACACACACACTTCACACACACAGACATACACACTCATTCTTTTCCCCTCACTGCGTGCTGAAACCTCTCCAGGGCACGCGTGTTTTGTGCAATAAATAAATGAATTATAATGGCTATGTCTTTTCATTCCACTGAGTCGCTGTGACAATGATCTAGAATTCCAATGGACTTTAGACACAAATGGAAGGAGGGAAAGAAGGAACCGTCATATTAAATGTCATTTAACAAATTGCGAACGGACACAATCTTTAAATACGCCCCATCGAAGTCCGAGCAACGAATATGTTCAAATGCATCACATCCCGAGAAGATGTGATATCATTTTACGGGCGACCGTCAGACGTTAACCTGTTCGCCATCTGCTGAGTGAGCGGATGCAGCAGCCTTTAAACACAATGTGGCCACAGACAGAGCCGTGCTTTAAGCTCTTTTACAGCGCTGTTAAACATGCTCCTCTACACTTTCCCAGCTGTGGCAGCGAGTTCTGGAAGGAAAGACGGGAGGATCACCAGGGACGAGCCAGAATGTTGCTGCATAGAAAAGAGGGTTCAAGGATCCTCTCTGTGTACAGGAAAGTTTAGTTGAAGTTGAAAGACTTTGCTGTCACTGCACAATCATACTTAGTACAACAGTACAACAGAATTTAAGTCCTGCCCACCGCCCCCCAGTGCAAAATGCCATAAAAGAATAAAAGAGTAAAAGGTAGTAACTTCAAAGAAGATCCACGAGACGCAAAATAAATCCGTAATAAATACGAATCTGCACAGGAGTGTGCAAAACAGTCAAATGAGTCAGATAGAGTACTGGTACGAATTGTAGTAAATGTAATGTAGTAGCAGCAGAGCAGATGCAGTGTGTACATGACCTCAGCGCCCTGAATCCCCTACCAGAGGGCAGAATCCGAAACACCCCATGTCCCAGGCGTGGGCAGTCTCTAGCGATGAATGTGTGACCTGCATCCACACTCTGAAAAAGTGTGGACGATGATGATGAAACACACAGACATTGTGTGTTAAAGGGAATGTATGCACACCTTCCTTTAGTATGTGCGCGTATGTCATTGTGTGCAACTGTAACCGTTAATGCTCGTTTTGAATTTTTTTTTTCTTCTTTATTTTACAACCAGCATTAAAATGACATTTACATTCATGTTTTTACTTTCTGTGTGTTTGCGAGGCACTGTGTATCTGCAGGGGATGAGCCGTGTGAACGTATGTGTCGTACTTATGCATTTTGAGGTTGCATCCATGGCTGTAAGTGTGATAATGTGTGTATGTCTGTGTGTATGTGCGTGTGTGTGCGTACTCATCTGGCCATTAAACAAGGTTCCCTTTATTCCTCTTATTGGAAAAGCATTTCCCAGAGGTCCACCCAAGGCTGCATATTAAAACCCAGTTCATTATTAATCCTCAGCCACAGTTCTGGGTGGCAGGTCACACTTTAAACACATTTCCTGAAAAACGGGGAAACCTGTACCACATTTTTAGATATTTGATGCAATCAAGCAAAGGGGGAAATAATGAGGTTCGGTATTTCATGACCGTGAGCATTAATGCACATTTTCTCCAACAGGAATCATACTAATCTCCTTAGCTTTCTTATCGTGCTCTCAGCTGTGCTTTTTCTATTATTGCTAGGAAAGCATCCCTTAAATCAATTGCCAGGGTTTTTTTTTTTCAATATATTTAATTTCAAGGATGAGATATTCACATATATGTAATAAATACAATTTACATTTTAAAAATGTGATTCGTTTGACAAATATGTAACCACATTTACATATGCATTACATATTTAATGATTATTTAGAAGGAAAAGTACACAATGAAATCATTAAAACAGTAACACTGGCAATTATTTATTTTGAGAACAATTAAGGATATGTAGAAAGAAAAAACAATAAAGCACCCAATTATTTTAACTTTTAACTGTGAAAAATGGCCCTAGAGTTAAATATTTTCATCGGGGTACATATCTGACCAGAGGACATATATTTAAGACACAATCGAGCTCTTACAGGATTCCCAGGCAACTTGGCCTGATTTAACTGAGCCCTGAAACAGTTTGCATTTTAATGTTGCTATAGTGAGTCCATTCAACACACAACTTCTGATCAAAAGGAAAAACACCCCTTTGATGTAGAAAGGCCCTGCAACACCCCTGTAACGCCATTTCTGAAAAGTAATATAAATCTTGGATTTGACATACTTGGGCTGAGGAGTTAATTTATGTGGATATTTCATTTTGTGGACATTTAAGAAACATAATCAGTCTTATTGAGAGCTTACATTTGTAAAAAAAAGACACGTGTCCAATCGAAGGTCTAACGAGTGATGAGGCGCTGTGTGAGTAACGCTTCTTTATCCCGGTGTCCCGCGGTGGGACCACCGCTCAGGACCGCAGGGTGTCCAGCCGTAATGCTTCGCTTTCACACGACCTCATTCGTGGCGGTGCAGGCCGCCTCGGCCGCCTCGGCCTCCACCCGTACTGGAAACCTAACAAAACAAGGACCATATGGGGATAATCACCAAGCTATGGAAATCAATGCCACGCTCGAGGATCCTTCTGCTCCAAACAGAGGTTCTGCGCCGGACCGGGAGGGGCTCTTGAAATCAAGTTAACAGGGTGCAGAGACAATGAGGTCCAAAGGTTTTGGACTTTTTTGGAGCTTTGATGGACTGTCTTTAGTGCAGCGTGCATGCATGGGGCAGCAGCTGCTGGTTTCAAGAACAGCGTCTCTTTGCTTATCTCCAGAAGTTTGTTCTATAGTCGTTACCTCTCGTGATCTTTACGTCTGCGCGCCTGAAAGAAGCTTCTCCAACTCTCGCAGAGGTCAAAAGGTCAGGCCTGTTTTCCTCTTTTCAATGGCCAGCATCCTTTGAGTACCCAGGGTGTGTATGCGTCAGCGTCTTCACATTTGAATAAAAAGCGGTGTGGGAGAAGAGCGACATCTTAATCACTCCTGCTTCCCTGCCAGCCTTGAGATGAGCCCTTCTTGAACCTTCCAGAAGAAAGAGTGAGCGACTGAGTCACGGCGCATGACTGTGTTACCTGGCAACAGGTGACATGTGGAAGCACATCAGCATCGGCGCCCTTGCAGCGGTCATTGAGGCTGTCATTAGCTCTTCATAAAGCACAAGTGCCTGTATTGATTTACTTCACTCCGCCTCTTTGAGGCTTTTGGCTTTTCTCGATTGTTTTTTTTGTTGTTTTTTTTTTCAACAAAAACAACAATGTCCACTCCGGCCAAGCCACGGTCACCTACCAACATGCTTCTGCTTACCCACGAACATCACTCATCTCCGCCAGGCACGTCTCAAGACGGCCTGTGCACGGGGCCACATATGCTGGCCACTCAATCTGGATTAGCGAGGAGCAGCGCTGGGTCTCGGGCGGAGACTGAGCATCTGGACTTCATTGGATTGGTTATTGATGTCATCTGATACTCAGAGCACAGCGCAGACTGTGAGACAGGCCTGTCCGTTTCTGTGCAAGCCTTGAATTAGTGTCAGAGGGAATAAATAGTTCGACCTGACTGCTCAGCAACTTGCGCTGAAAAAAAAAGCCATTTTGTCCAGAGTGATCAAATGATATTTGTTTCTATTTAACCCATAATAAGCAGTTGTAGATGATTTATGGGGTCTGGTGTGTGCAAACAGGAAATGAAGGAGACCGAAGCAGAAACTGAATCCGCCATAATGTCTTGAAGTGAAGCCCTGTGCGATCATGACCTTGCATCCGACTCCCTCTTCAGGACATTCATTGGACACCGACAGCAAAACACGTCCGACCCAGCGACCAGCAAAACTCGCATTTCGCATTCACTGCTACCAACGTCTTCCAACGCTACCAACGTGGCTGCGGAGTATGGAGAATATCTCCTTGAGAGTCCGGTCTGATGAAATACTAGAAAGGACCACGATGCTCCATACCAGGGGTTTCCAACCTTTTTCCCTGAAGCCCCACGGCCTCCAAGACAAGCCAGGGCCCTCAACACAAACTCCGTCCCGCATACACGCATTAAAAGAACCAAAAACTACTACAAATTCATTACAAAAAACAAACAGCAGTTGTAGGCCATATATGGAGTCTATAGAGCCTACAGGATTATGATTTTTTTTTAATAATCCTGTTGGGATTGTGTAAATTTAAAGTTTGAATATAAAAAAAGTCCTTGTTTGTCTGTTTGTTCCTCTTCTTCTTCTCAGTCTGTCTCGCAGAGATCAGAACCGACTTAGAAAGACCCTGAAATGGGCCTTTTTGCTGAACGCACATTATCATATTATTATTTTCTCTTGTGAAAGTTGGGGATTGTGGATGGATGAAAGATGATAGAAATATGGTGCATAATTACCCTTTTCGGCTTTATTAAACCACTATACCTGAAAGCACATAAATTCATATCACTGACTCCTCTCTCACACAGCGATAGAAGAGTCATTTTTCAAGACCTTCTATATTTTCACTGACAAAACTGCTTTTCTGCAAAAGCCAATTGCGCTGTCCCCATTTTCTTAGGGTGAATGAGCCATTCAGATTAATTCACTGCCAATCGCTGAAAGAGATGGCCATGAAGACAAGGAATAATTCAGCCCTTCAGAAAACGTATGGAGCCGCCACTCCACTCGGCTGCAGCCTTGGGATCCACGTTGCCTCTCCGCCTGTTTCAATTGATGCAAAAAATCTCGCCTGAATGCTAACCCGTACACACACGACGGCCCTGCCTGCCGTCTTTTCTATGGGCCGCGGCGGCAACGTTGGACACCCACCTGAAGAGCTGCGGGGTCAGGGGTAAGAATTCAGCTCCTTTTAACCATGCCACTGTTCGACATGTGGCGGACAAGAAAGAAGGTTGTTCGCCTCCAGGGAAGAGAGGAGCCACGATCACCCGACACAGCCGAGGCGTTTTTTTTTTCTTCCCGCCGCTTTTGTGACCGTTCCCGCCTTTGTTCCTCGCCGCTCGATCTTCGCAGTGCAACGCTGCTGTCGTGTAGGTCTGAACTGACTGAAATAGCCTTTTCAACTGCACGGTATTTACAGGACGTTCTTCAGAGGTATTTAAATGCAGGGTAAAGAGCGACATTCACCTTGCCTGTCGAGGACATGTAGCTTAGAGTGGAGAAGCCTGGAGGCTGTCGAGGTTCCTATTGATCAGTTTGGTTTCTGCATCCCAACCGCCACATACGCGTTGCTGGCTTGGGTTACCTCTGACCTGGCTGTGCGTGTATCTCCGGGCTCCGACAGATGGGGGCTGCAGAAAGTTGAACCCCAGATATAAATCCTTGCCCCATGATGTATCAGTCACATGGCTTCTGACCAGGGTTTGAAACAAGAACAATGTCTGTTCTGCAGAAACATTCTGGCCGGTAAGGGGTCCACACGGACATATGTTCAATATACTTAAAGACATTACTTTAGTGTTATTTCACAATAACCTCACTTCATTTTGAAAATTCATGTATGAATTCATGAGTCTGAAATTAAAATTTGTGCAATGGAATTATCATTGTTACAAAATGGCTTATTTCTAAAGATATTTATAATCCTCTGAACATCACATTTGCATACCTGCCTGTTCACAATATATAGTAAGTAGTATTGATTTGAGATGTCTATTAAAATAATATTCATTTAGGTTAAATGAATCTAAATGAAAAGGAGTCTTCGGTGTAATTTTTTCATGAATGTCAAACTTCAAGCATAAGAAAAACAGATTTGTTTGGTTTATGCTGGAATAATAATAATAATAATAATAAAGTGATGACAATTTAATGTCATTTGCATGCCCTTCGTGCTTAAAGCCCACTGCTTTCTTCAGTCACACAGCACTCACCAATGCATCCAGAACTCTAATTTGATGTCCCAACAGGTCTCCAGGGGCAACAGGTTCCAGCTCAGGATGGGAATGAAGTAATGAAAGTGCTTGTGGGCTTTGAGTAGGGCTCAGTGAGTAGTAGCTTATTGACTTTGGGGACGGAACTGTGCTGGGGACTGTGCTGTATTTAATGCCACAGTTCAGGCTACTTTCGCTGGTTCCTTGTTTTGTCATCAGGCTCCTTGGGGAGTCCTTCAGGCTGCCTGAAAATTTCCCTCAACAGCAAACCATATGCCGCCTTTATTAAAACTCACATGCACACAAAGGCACACACACACCTATGGACATGGGACAGAAATGCTCATAGACTCCTGTGTGGGCGGCTGATATTCACTCTCCAAGACACATGAGCAATAATGTATTAATTTGTCATTCACTGTCCCTCGGCTGCATCGCCTTTGTGCTGGTGCAGCACAAGTGGATTTATTTTATTCAACCTTTATTTAACCAGAGATCCCAGCGGAGAAACCGGGCCGTATTTGCCCCTTTGATGAAATGCTCGCAGTGTTTTAATGGAGCCGTCCTTGGAGACTGGCCAGCGCACTCATCGCCCAAACGTGTCACGGGGTATTTAATGGCCGCAGTTCAGCAGCTTCGGTCTGTCCAACAGTGCGCGGAGACCCCCACACAAAGTTTCTGTGTCCTGTCCCACAGGACTGCAAAAGTTTCAGTTTGAGGTCCGAAACAAAAATGAAGACAATAATTCAGGATCAGGTAAATCTACTTTTAAGTGAAGCTCAGCATAAACGACATGACAGCAACTAATGGCTGACAGCTAAAAGCCTCCAAGCGGCCCTGACTCATTATGGTGCCATTGATCTCAGTTCAGGAACTTCACTCCCACCGACCTGAAGTCAGGTTGCAGTAAGTTCCCTCTTCAGTGCTTCCTACACACTCAACAATTCACGAAATGAACAGCACTGCCGACTATGACGACTCACAACTTCTACTGGCCAGAATCATTCATTAAAAAAGCTTAATTATTGTACAAATAAAACCTTACCCCAAGATATCTGTCCGCTAAAAGTGTTTCGCAATTTAAAATTTGTAAGTAGGCTTTCTTTAATAAAAAAAATAGCAGCCTGAATTTCCCTAATTTTTCTCTCCCTTTATCAAACAAACAAAACACACACACATTTATGGACAAGGTCATAAATCGTCATAAGCTCCTGTGTGAGAGCTCCTCAAATTATGTTTGAGTAGAAAGGAGGACAATTTATCAGTTCTGTCAATGTCCCATACCGTTCAGCCGTTTGGCCATTATTAATGACATATTACATATAATGTATAATTTATTATTAAATCGAATATGTTAACATGCATTGGATGTAAAGTTACACAATTATTTACATATTATAAATACCAAATTCATGCAAATTTTCCATTGGCCTACCACAATGTATGAATGTGCATAATGCCATATTAAATAAAACTGATGTTTGTTTATGATATTAAACAGACAAAGCTATGTGTAAGCTATGTGCAAAGCTCAGCTATCTGCATCGGCAGTGATTTTAATTTTAATGTTTTGGATTTTGTGTCCTCTGGTATAGACAGTTAGGTTAGATGATCAGGACCCAAGTCCACATCAAACCACCTTTGCTTTTCCTGAAGGTAGAATTTTCGGGTTTTGATTGAGGAGACAGATAAATACAATAAGAGGTCTCGGGTGTGAATGCTGAGGTAGAAAAGTGGGCTGACGTCTCTGAACAGCAAGACAGCATCTCCAAACGCACATGCACTTACAGCACATGCAGTTTATCACCGTAAAACACGACAGCTGTGTGATCTGGGGGGAAAAGGGCCGAATTCTCAGCCGGAGAATACAGAGCATTATGAGAACGAATGAATCTCTGATTGGACCTCTGACTATTAAGGTGAAGTTCTATGGAATCCAGATTTGTGCAAGTCCCTGAGCGTGTGCGCACACACACACACACACACACACACACACTGTTTTCTCCTGCAGAAAAGGTAAATGAGAGCATATTTCAGGCACGGCGTGCACCAGGGCCCTGAGGAAGAGTTACCATCCTCTCCGTCTGCTCAGTGTCTGCAGTAATGCATTTACACACAGTTACAGCCCCCCCCCCCCGCCCTCCAAACAGCCCTTCCACCACGTGTGCACTGCCAGCTAATCTGACCTAGAACACGAGTGAAAACCATATTTGCTTCACTACTGGCGTTGTTTGACGAGCTCTTGTTTAAAATCCTGCTGGCTGATGCTTTTCCACGGGCAGGGATTGCGTTGGTGGTGATAAGAAGCCTGCAGCGTTTCTGTTGTCACCCAATAGGAATGCAACTGCTGCATCTCGCGTGATATGGCCGTTTGAAGACGGACATGAAATAATGTTCAATCTCGCAGGGAAAGGCAGGAGAGATTGTGATCCGACTAGGTTTCATGTGTCTTGAAGAAGGACACAGAACCAATGCAGCCCCGGGGGGGAAGGGCAGTCCATTGTCATCAGCGTCATAATTTCATCTCTCAAAAGGGTAGAAATACAGAGAGAAAAGGGGTAAAAAAAAATGAGCCAGAGCACTTGTGCAGTGTCACCGTGTGTGTGACACAGTTTTGTTCTCCAAATGACATTTGGGTCATATTAGTTCGGAGGAGAAGGGAGTCTCAAAGCAAATCTCAATTTCATCAACAAAAGCATTTAAAAGGGTGTCCTGGACGTCCGTGGGACCATTCTGACCTTCAGGCTGGATCTACCGCATCAGGCCCGCAGGCTCCAGCTCCGCCCGCTGCGTATCGGCGGATGAAGATGGAGCCGCACCGTGGAATCTGTTTGGTCGCGATAAACTGCGCCCAGAGCGGCTCTTTGAGAACAGTTCCACAGGCAAAAAGGTCTCGCGTTCTGTGATTATCCGGCAAAACCCGCGGTAAAGGGACTACAACGTTCCCACCACTGGCTGCAAAAAAACGGTGATCAGTAAACACATAAAACTTCACCGTTGTCATCGTGCAAAGAAGGGGCGACCAACTCAGCATTTCCCATCAGGCAGTTCATTTAAAGTGCACGGTGCCTGCAGGTGATAATTACGTTGAAATGGGACCGAACAGGACGTTTCCGCACAACAATGAACCAATATATATGCATAATGCCACGCAGAGCTTTATGACAGGATGATGAGGGTTTCATTAACCCCCCCGTTTGTCTCACTTGGACAGACGTCAACGTGGAGCAGGCCGGGTCTGAAACAGCTCCGCTGCCTCGGCTCTGTTCCGGAGGGGAAAAAAAACGGAAAACAACGCAGGTGTGTGTCTGCTGGCTCGGGGGCCTGGCAATCATTACAGGTCCAATGTGTGTGTGTGTGTGTGAGCATGTGTGTGTGCGTATAGATATCCCAGAGTTGCAAATTGGTTTTAGTGGCTCATGCTGTGAATTTGAAAAAAAATCTGAGTGTCGGTAGCTGCAAACAAATAAGTAGAAGCAAATGTGCATGTACACACACACACACACACACACCAACAACAACATAAAACTGACTGAAAGCAGAGGTGGTTACCAATGTCAGTGTAAATCAATTAATAAAAATGAATCGGAACGGCAGCCAGAGCGTCTGGGGTTCTAGACCACAGGGACAGAGCTAACAGGTCTCTTTGGGTGTTCCTGGTTTGAAAGGAAATACAGCAGATTGTCTATTGGACTACGGGTGTTGCTTTGAGTAGAATAATTTACATTGCCAAAACTGCATAGACATCTGTGGGGAAAAGGGTGTACGATGCATCCAGAATATCTTGCATTTGCAATAATTGCTCATTTCAGTACCTGTAATCCTTTTGCCCTCTTCTGTAGAGCAAATAAAAAAAACCTGCAGGATAACATTGAAGTGATTGTCACTGGGATACCATTCAGCAGGGCACACGGTGACACGACGAAATGTGTCCTTTGCTTTTAACCCTTTTGGAGAGCAGTGGGCAGCCGTGACAGGTGCCTGGGGAGCAGTGTGTGGGGGCTTTGCTCAGTGGAACCTTGGTGGCTCGGGATTCGAACATATTAAAATATGTTTGAATTTTCCATTGGCCTACCACAATGTATGAATGTGCATAATGCCATATTAAATAAAACTGATGTTTGTTTATGATATTAAACAGAAATTGCACGGTACAAAGCTATGTGCAAAGCTGAGCTATCTGCATCGGCAGTGATTTTAATTTTAAGGTATAGCCAGTTAGGTTAGACGATCAGGACCCAAGTCCACCCAAGTGCTTTTCCTGAAGGTAGAATTTTCGGGTTTTGATTGAGTGTCCCCACACACTGCTCCCCTGGCGCCTGTCATGGCTGCCCACTGCTCACTCATTTACATTTACATTTACAGCATTTATCAGACGCCCTTATCCAGAGCGACTTACAATCAGTAGTAACAGGGACAGTCCCCCTGGAGCAACTTAGGGTTAAGTGTCTTGCTCAGGGACACCATGGTAGTAAGTTCACAGGCGAGTGTGTTACCCACTAGGCTACTACCACCCTACCAAATTAGGTGATGGGTTATGGGTTAAAAGCAGAGGACAAATTTCACTGTGTGCCCCGTCTGCTGTGCTGCTGTGTATCACATTTGACAATCACTTCACTTTAATTAATCTTTAAGTGAAGACCACACACTGACGAGGCAGGACATTGGAAACAAGAAAAACAAAATCTCACATTTATTTGATATCAAACAAGATTTGAGTCTAACATCAGCTCTGAACAATGTTCTTTTACAAAAGATTGAAATGACCATCAGCCACATTGATGTAATTCACACATTTTCTTGTCAACCTGTTTTTTTCTGGACTTCCACCAGTGTTAATAAATTATTTAGTGTCAAAGGTTGAAATATCTTCAAGAAAAATCGTGTCGAGACACACACACACACGCAAAAAAAAAAAAAAAAAAAGAAGATGTCTGACAATTTCTGTCAAGAATTTTTTTACAGTAAATAAATTACACTATCATCCAATTCACGCCAAATTTGTGCAACGCGTTGCTTTTTGTTTGAAGCGGTGTAAGGACCCCCCCCCCCCCCCCGACCCACGTTGGCAAAAACACTTTCGAAAAAAAAAAAAAAAAACGGCAAAATCCTTCCCTCTGAGAACAGAACCACTGCTCGCAGGCGCGTAACGACAAATGCGACGTGTGACGCAGAATAAACACATTTCATCACGATGTGCTACCCCCTTCACAAGAATCACTTCTTTCATTGAAACGGCGCGTTTGATGGTGGCCGCAATTTCTTTTTTTCTTTTTTTTTTCTTTTACATCTTGTAGAGCAAAATAGAATTCTTTTCTTTAGCTGTCCTTTTATTATTCTTTTTTTTTTTTTACAACAGTCCCATGTGCAATAGAGAAAATATAAGGCCTGAGTCTGAATTAGTGGTTCTTTTTCTCATGTGTCAGTCTTTGTGTTTGTGTGGAATGAGGCCCGTCGTGGGTTTCCAGGGTCCAGTAGCTCGTACCTCGTCCGCCTGGCGGGCGGAGAACTTCACAGGAGTCCAACAGCACACGTGAGCAGTCTTTCAGACGCAAGTTTCTATATGTCTTTGTGTGTGTTGGGAGCGAAAGACGCCATTTCACGGCCCCTCCGCCAGTCGGAGGCGGAGTCAGGTGGGACGGGCAGGTGAAGCCGTGACGCTCAGAGGCTGGTGATGAGCTGCATTTGCCCGTCTCTCTGGGCATCTCCCTCGGGTTGGGCGCAACCCTCGGGCGCCCCGGGGCCGATGCAGCCCTCACTGATGCCCCTGCGGCTGATGTGGTAGTAGGAGATGGGGGCGGGGCCATCGCCCAGGTCCGGCATGCTCTTGTGGCAGATTTCGTCGGCCTCGCTGCGGATGGAGGAGGCGGGGGACAGGTCGTCCTCGTCGTCGGGGGGGTACGGGGACGGGGAGTCTCTCAGGTTGGGCATGCTGGTGTACAGGGAGTCTCTGTTGTTGGGGGACGGCGAGCCTTCAGCTTGCACTGTCCTCTCCGTGGCCACGCCTCTTCCTCCTTCGTCCAATCTGTCCTCCTCGTCCCCGCCCTCCTGCTCCTCCCCCTCGCCCTGCTGTTGCCGCGGCGCCCTACGCGCAGCACGCTGCGCGCTGTACAGGAGCGAGTGAGTCCGCTGCGGCAGCAGGGGGGCTTCTAGCGCCTCCCGGTGATGCGGGTGCAACAGCAGCTCCAGGGCGGGGTGAGGAGCCGGGCGAGGCGGGGACGATGCGTCCCCCACGTCCGCCACTATAGCATCGTCCTCGCTCCCGCTGCCGCACCCCCCCGGCACCACGTCGGCCGCGTTGTTGGCCCGCGTCAGGACGGGCCCCCGGTCCCGGGCCAGGAGCCGAGTCGCGCCGCGCGGCCGCAGGTTGTTCTGCACGAGCTCGGATATGATCATCTTCTCGAAGGCGGCGTCGTCCAGGGCCAGGCTGCAGTCGGACGGGCAGCGCAGCGCCGGGTCCTCGTAGTCGTCGTCGCGGAGCGAGTAGCTGTTGTTGAAGTTGCCGTTGAGAGGCAGGGTGTCCATGGCGCTCGCGTCCCGGCTGCGTGTCAGGGACTGCTGACCTGTCAGAGCGGACGACAGGAGAAAGGGGGCGGGGTTAACGGAGTCGGCAGGGCGAGAGGTTCGCTCCACAGCACGCCGGCACAGCACACCGATAAATACTGATCAGGACGCGCCGATCGAGCCAATTCACCTGCAACGTCCCTCACAGTATTAACCACAGGCAACAGTGACGAGCCGATGCAGATGCAGACACACACACACACACACACACACACACAGCATGTTTGCGCATGTAGGAGCACAAAGCACAAGGACAGAAAAAACTGTCCCGAACAAGCAAAGAAGAAAATGGGCGAGAGGGTGGGGGGATGAAATCAAGGAAGAATGTGTTGAGACGAGAATAAAGCGCTAAAGTGTGGGGTCTGTGACGTGGATGCGGCAGGCAGACGGTTTTCCACAGCAGCACAGACAGACAGGTTGCAGCCCAACTCACTCTGCCACCACTCACATCAAGTGTGTATGCTTAGGCCATCAGGCCGGCCGACTGCCGATGTGCAAAAATGGACAAACAAACAAAAAAGGGAAACAGAAGGTCGATTTACTCTGCAGCATGATGAAGAGTGACCAAATTACTGAAAAGAAAAGCTTCAAACCCCCCTCATCCTGAATTCAAGCCAGTCACTCCGACTCGGGGTGGGCGGGGCTAAAGGTAATTACAGTAGAGACACTGCAGCCTGTAATATTCACGGTCGTTGAAGGAAATGGATCACCCAGGTCCTGTTTTTCCTCAACTATATATATACACACACACACACACACACACACACACAGTACAGGCCAAAAGTTTGAACACACCTTCTTATTATTTTCATGAGCATTTACATTGGTAGATTCTCACTGAAGGCATCAAAACTATGAATGAACACATGTGGAGTTATGTACTTAACAAAAAGTGGAGACCTGGCCTCCACAGTCACCGGACCTGAACCCAGTCCAGATGGTTTGGGGTGAGCTGGACCGCAGAGTGAAGGCAAAGGGGCCAACAAGTGCTAAACACCTCTGGGAACTCCTTCAAGACTGTTGGAAAAGCATTTCAGGTGACGACCTCTTGAAGCTCATCGAGAGAATGCCAAGAGTGTGTAAAGCAGTAATCAGAGTAAAGAAACTAGAATATAAAACATGTTTTTTGTTATTTCACCTTTTTGTTAAGTACATAACTCCACATGTGTTCATTCATAGTTTTGATGCCTTCGGTGAGAATATACCAACGTAAATGGTCATGAAAATAAAGAAAACACATTGGATGAGAAGGTGTCCAAACTTTTGGTCTGTACTGTATGAATAAAAAGGGGCGTGTCAGGATATGCTATATGTGAATATGTAAACATTCGGAGGCGCCGTGGACGGCTGAATTCAGGATATGTTGAGGATCAGGATTTTAGCAGCAAGCAGCCCTGCTCTGTCCCTGTCCCTGTCCCTTCCTCACTGCCACACTTGAGCGGTGTTCCCGCCAATCAGGGATTTCGGACCGATCAATCCCAGCGTTCCTCTGCGCTTCCCGCCAGCGCCTGGGTGAGTTAAGAGAGGAACAGAAACTCAACAGCGGAGCGTCGAAAAAAAAAAGGGGGGGGACAGATAAATAAAAAGAGGGAACGGAGAGTAAAAAAAACACGTCGCTGCTGAGATAAGGAGGCGGCGGAGGTAAAAACAGACATGAAAGACTTTCGGCGGGGACAGGGAGGGAGAGGAGACGGGGGGTGGGCGGAAAAGCGCCGCTGCGCCATTTTTTTTTTTTTGGTTTTGTTTGTGCATCAAACTTTTGTTTAAAAAGAAAATATTGTCGCGCCGAGGCCGGGTGCATTGTGGGAAAGAAGTGTGCAGCGGCTCCTCTATGTGTGTGAAGTGTGTGTAAATGTACTCCTTGGTGCGGCGTGGGAAGTAAAGTAAGAGAAATTGCGTGTGTGTGTGTGTGGTCACGGTAAAACGGCGGATTCCGGTGTTCGGGGCGAGTTAAGCCGCGCCGGTCGCCCGCCGAGCGCCCCTCGCTGCGCTTTTGAGGATTTACTGCTCGTCTCGCCCGTCGCCGACGCGCTTGTGCGGCAGACGTGGCTCCACGTCGCCATCCGTAATCTCTTCTGTAATTATGTCAAGAGGAGGCTACGTCCCCCCCCCCCCCCGCTACTGTTAATTCTGTGCCACAGACGACCCCCCCCAACCCCCGACCCATTCCACCCACTGCTGTCTGTGATAAAGAGGGCACCCCGCTACCTGCCTGTTTCCTGCCAGCAGAGTGTATGACTGACAGCATAAAGAGTCTTTAAATGCCTCTGTGTGTGTGTGTGTGTGTGTGTGTGTGTGTGTGTGGTTATTTTTCCCTGACCCTGAGAGGCAGGTACAGGGGCGGTAGTGGCCTGGTGGGTAAGATCCTCACCTATTAACCGGAAGTAAGCCCACTTACTGCCATCGTGTCCCTGAGCAAGACACTTAACCCTGAGTGTCTCCAGGGGGGGGGGACTGTCCCTGTAACTACTGATTGTGAGTCGCTCTGGATAAGGGCGTCTGATAAATGCCGTAAATGTACGGCGTGTGCGTATGAAGGGTTTAACTCCGTGAGTGACAGATGTGCGATGCCTCTCCACCACCTTCCCAGCCAACGCAGTATATCTTTATGGGCAGTGGTGGCCTAGCGGTTAAGGAAGCGGCCCCGTAATCAGAAGGTTGCCGGTTCGAATCCCGATCCGCCAAGGTACCACTGAGGTCCCCTTGATCAAAGCACCGTCCCCACACACTGCTCCCCGGGCGCCTGTCATGGCTGCCCACTGCTCACCATGGGTGATGGGTTAAATGCAGAGGACAAATTTCACTGTGTGCACCATGTGCTGTGCTGCTGTGTATCATGTGACAATCACTTCACTTTATTCTTACATCAATCATCTCAGTGCCAAGCCCTGG
The DNA here is from genome assembly GCF_900700375.1 of Denticeps clupeoides. Taxonomy (NCBI): domain Eukaryota; kingdom Metazoa; phylum Chordata; class Actinopteri; order Clupeiformes; family Denticipitidae; genus Denticeps; species Denticeps clupeoides. Next base: position 5,961,634 of record NC_041710.1, on the reverse strand, counting down.
TGATGAGTGTGTGTTTTTGTGTGTGTGTGTGTGTATGTTTGTGTTGATTCTGAGTCACCCTGTGACTGTAGTTCACTCTTCCTTCATTTCTGGACAGTAGAGTTCGATGAGCCTTTAAAACAAAGAAACCCCACTGTATAGCATTGGTGTTGGAAAGTTCTTTTTCTACATCTTAAACTTGACCCTACCAACAAACACCGGTACAGACCAAAAACCCCACACACGCATGCACACACACCAAAGATCGGATCGGAAGGCCGGCAGCACCTGGAGAGTGGAAGGCGGGGGGCGAGGGCGTGTTGCAGACGATGGTTTCGGCGAGCAGGTTGTTATAGGGGTTGTTAGTGTCGTGGGCTCGGAGGAGGGGGTTAGTTAGAAGGTAGTTGCCAGTCATCCCTGGGAGAGCAGACAGAGAAGCAGAATAAGGGGGAAGAGGAAAAGGCATTTTTTTTTTTTTTCTCCATTCGGCATGCTCTCCACTCCCACAATCCTCCTGGATCGTTTTTGGAGCGGGATTAAGTCCCTCCCCCATCCGCCATTTTAATTATAAAGCAGGATTACATTTGATCTTCCACAAACAAAAAGATTCCAGCCATGATGATTGTAATTATGGGAGGAAAAGCACAACCAGCACATATTTGGGCATAATTATTCTGGTAAGCTTCGTATTTGTTTTTGTACACAACAGAACATGGTAAGAATATGCGATTCCACAAACAATTCAGAACTTTCCAGCGTAAATATATACGGAGAGAGTGCACGAGAGTTCCTCAGCGCTGTTCGCTTGAAGGAAAACCGCGCTGCTCCCCAGTGAGAGGAGATGACATTTACCAGATGACAGTTTTGTACGACTTAAAAAATATTCATTAAAAACACCACTGAGGTCAACCAACCTGGGAAGATAATTGCAGTTCAAACAGAGCATAATTAGAACCGTCTCACGGTGAAAAACAATCAATCGTCAGGGATCTTTATTCCATTAAAGCATAAACGTGACAGGCTGTTCGTTTTTTTATTATTTTACCATTTCAGTTTTATTCCCCGACACAACGCCGCCGTCGGCTTTTTTCTGACAACAGCATGACGGCGAGCGTGTCAGAAACTCGGAGGGCATGTCCGTGACATGCCGACGGTCCTGTCAACTGCTACTGTTCTCCGTCAGGAGACCCCGCCGGGGTCACCGGGGGTCGCCGAGGCGCTCACACACACACTCCGCTCGAAGAGCCCCTCTCCTACACCGCTGCTGAGACGGGGTCGTGAGGGTTGAGCATCATCTTCACATCAGCAACACTGCCGACTCGGAGGAGTAAATAACACACGCCGGCGGTGATGCCGATATCGGACGCCGGCTGAAACCCTCGCTGCTTTCGTTACGTAAGCAGGAAGCGGGGGAGCTCCCAGCGGAGGATTTAAAATAGAACGCGGCGCACGCTTGCTGTCTTTCTCGGAAACGGAGGACAGCGCGCCGCCCGAGAATTGCGGGTAATGTAGGCCAGGGATGGCGGCGCTCACCTTGGTTAAGCGTTGAGGTGCTGTTGATGTCCCCTGAGATGAAGGAAGACTCGGACTGCTTCCTGACCGTGTCGTTCCACATCCTCCTGATCCGACTCTGGGGCGTCGAGATAAGGCGCAGGTTAACAGCAGCGCGCACCACATTTACATTTACAGCATTTACCAGACGCCCTTATCCAGAGCGACTTACAATCAGTAGTTACAGGGACAGTCCCCCCCCTGGAGACACTCAGGGTTAAGTGTCTTGCTCAGGGACACAATGGTAGTATGTGGGGTTTGAACCTGGGTCTCCTGGTTCATAGACGAGTGTGTTACTACCAACACACGCACGCCTTCGTCCTCATACCTTCTCGGTTCTGTATCTTAACTGTCCTCTCCCGGTCACCTCCCATATAGATCATTTCATTTTAATGTCAGAAATGCATTAATATTGTCAGTGGTCCCGCATTTTCCGTACCTGCGTGGCTGAGGAGTAGCGCGCAGTAGAGCGCGAGCCGGAGGTCTTCGTGGAGCTGTGCGAGTTCTCGGAAGGGAGACCCCCGCAGCAGTTGGACTGGCGGAAGCACTTGCTGTACTCTTTACGAACCTGAGAAGGCGGAGATCACAGAATGAGACGGGGGGGGGGGGGTAAAATCCATATATAAATCCATATATAAAAGGAATGCCTGGGGGCGGAGCCACAGCTCTGAAGCTCTTACCTTCTTTTGAAGAAGACAGTGGAAGATGAAGATGAACATGCCCTGCATTGTGTTGAAAATGGTGAAGAGGTAGGCCATCACCACCGACGACTCGCTCAGGAAGAACAATCCGAACGACCAGGTCAGTCCCAGCAGGCACAGCAGTCCAAACGCGCCCAGGACCCAGGATCTGACATGGAGAAGAACAAATGACGCCGTGGACCCTGAACACGCACGGAGAGACGGGACGACGTGGGGGGAGCTGGAGGAGCGTGTTGAGTGAGCAGCTCCAGCGCTGAGCTGCAGTGCTTCGGTGGAACCGCGACGGGTGGGCTGGAAGAAGAGCCGACGTGGCTATTTTTTTTCCGCTCGGGATTCCAGGAACACCTTCGGCGGATCGGATGACCCACACCCTCTGGGCCGACTGATGCGCGGAGCCAGGGATCGAAAAACGGGCCTGCGAGTTACGGGCACGCGGCCCATAAAAGTGTTTCATTTCTAAATCCACCCCCACGACCGGAATTCTGAAGTTACGCCGAGGAAAACCAGAAGCATCTGTTCGGATTACGTTGCCCGTCTAGCGTGTAATTGCAATCAATTAGTGCACAACAGTAACTTTGACACGCTGGGCTGTGGGTTAATGGGTTTCGGAACGGCTCAGATCCGTGGGCTCATCGCTCCACTCCCACTGACCCACCGCGGCCCACCGTTCGAAACAAAGTCGCCTCGGCTCAGCCAATGCGGTTCTTTATTGCTTATTGATGACAGTAATTACTCTAATTACAGCTGGGTGCCCCGAGAAATGCAGGAGCATGATGGGAAATGACTGACAGGAGCGTTGAAACGGGGGGGGGGGGGGGGAGTTACCTGATGCTCTCGAGCCGGCTGGAGTCGGGCTTCATGGAGGTGGAGTGCTTCACCATTTTGTACATGGTCACCACCAGGAAGATGAGGTTGAGCTGTCCAAACAAAACCATGGATGTTAGCAAATTACAGATGCGCACAGAGGCCCCGCCCCCCCCCTCCATTCCCGCCCAAATCCCGTTCCACACACCAGACGACCGGATCGGCATTTAGCAGATCATTAACGCACAATTAGGCACGAAGCAAACGCTATTTAGCAATTAGTTAAACGCAGAGAGGGGATATTAGACCATCACTATCCCACCCTCTCGTACCCAGGGCAGAACAGGGGTGACATTTTCATTTCCCAGATTCATATTTTGCATAATCTGACCTCAATCTCATCCAGACACCGGTAATAAAATGCGTGCTGACGTTAAGTGGATCGAACCTTCCCAGGGCGGGATGCAGACAGAAGCCGAATCAATGCGAGAAGAGATAAATGACCGGGCATCAGACCACAGAGTCGCACTGCGGACTCCGCCCCCCTCCTCCTCCTGCGCAACCTCTAACATCAAGCCAGCGAGGGCCTGGCACCTCACCCGGAGCCATACGGCGGCACAAATACGCACAACTTCACAGTAACGGTGCAGACTGTCCTGCGTGCGAGATACGGAGAAGGAGATGGTGAGGGGAGGGAGGACAGGGAGAGGCGGGAGCAATGCGGTGAGATGGCGACAGGGCAGTGAACGGAGGTTACGGGGAGAGATGCAGAAAAACCCGGGAGGAGAGTTAGAGAGAGAGAGAGAGAGAGGGGTACAGGGAGAGGGCGAGGGCTTTTAGATCACTGACTCCGGCGCTGCCGATTTTTGTCTCTCAGCCACCGGGACCGATTTCCGGCAGCATCAGTCGAGCGGCTGGAAATACATTTAACACAGGCTGCAGAGGCAGCACAGATCTGATGAGACAGACAGCCACAGGAGAGTACGGCTCAACACACACACACACACACACACCAAAATAGAATCAGAAAAAAAGGCACAGCACACTGCTAACCGGTAGACCATGTGACTTTGGCCTCAAAAAAGGTAAAGCTGTGTGTGTGTGTGTGTGTGTTGGGGGAAATGCGACTGCATGTAATTATCAGTGTGTGTCGGATCTGACTGCTGGTTGGATGTAGTACGGTCTCGTCCGTCTCTCTCTCTCTCTCTCTCTCTCTCTCCTCTCGCTTCTCCCCACTGAGCTCACGACCTTCACGCCTCTCATCCCTTTCCTCCTCTCGGTCACGTTCGCCTCCGTCCTCTCCCTTCGGAGAGCGTTGTCCGGGGCGATGGCGGCGCTTGGCCGTGCCGCGGGGCCGTGCGCATTTCATACCTGAGCGCTCGGACACGGTCACGCGCCGCTGCCTTGGCCGCCCCTCATCCTCATCCTCCTAATTCTCATTCTGCTCAGGCAGTGTGCAGACCGCAGCTTTTACTGTCTGCATTAAATATATATATTTTCCCCATCAGCTTGAGGGCCATTTTGCCCGAAAATAACAGGCGCGCACACACACACACACACACACACTTTCCGTCTCTGGGATGCACAACGGCATACATGTATGCAAACACACACACACACACACACACACACACACACAGTGACATATCAAAGGGACTTACCGTTATAATAAACGTTACTGGCCCAATGAAGCTCCAGATGAAGTGATTGTCAACTCGGAGCCAGCAGCTGCAACAGAGGCACACAGTCAGGTGACATCCTGTTTCTCGCGGTGAATGATGAATGAATGAATATCAGCCCTGGGCCCGACCTTTGAACCCCACCGCTGAGAATTTAGAACCGAAATGCGTGTGGATCCTGCTGAGCCACGATAAAACACACACACACACACACACACACACACACACACAGACACACAGGTTTTTATCTGAATCTGCCGGGTCCAGGGCCGGTGAGACAGCGGCGGCCGCTACCAGCCAGGCCTGGGAAACGGGTGGCGGTGGAGCGGCGCGCTCAGCTCGGTGGTGAGTAATGAGCCGAGTGACCGCGTGGCCAGAGGGGACCGGCTTCCTGTGATGTTTCGCTCGTTAGTGCACACTCGTGCGCGGGCACCTCGAGGGGCGCAGCGGCTGGCCGTGCCGGAGCCGGCCCCTCCGGCGAAAAGAAGAAAAGGTCACTTACGCTCGCTTGGTGCCGTAGCTCCGGTGGTCGATGGCGGCTGAAATTCCCACCACCAGCGCTGGGAGGAGGTAGCCGGAGACGTAGTAGTACTTCCTGCGGGAGTATTCGCTCTCAAACACCTCGACCAGCATGAGGTACAACTGCACCCCCTCCAGGCACATCCACACAAACGCCGCCAGGAAGAAGAAGTGAAGGAAGGCGGCGATTACCGAGCACACAATCTAAAGAGGGGAATGAGGAGGAGGAGGAGGAGGGAAAAGCATGAGGGAGGGCTGCTACGGAACAGCGCCAGGCCACAAAAGCCATTGGCACAAGTGCCCGGCACCCCTCCACTCACAAATGATTTTACATTTAGCCGAAGCACCTTCCAATCAGCAGTTGTATCGACATGCCCCATGGAGACGCGCAGGGTTAAGTGTTGTGCTCGGGGACATGTGGGATGTAAGTGGGGTTCGAACCTGGGATTTTTTTGGTCTTCTGAATTGCACACCAGAATGTATGACATTTACAGCATTTATCCAGAGTGACTTACAGTCAGTAGTTACAGGGACAGTCCCCCTGGAGACACTCAGGGTTAAGTGTCTTGCTCAGGGACACAATGGTAGTAGATGGGGATTGAACCTGGGTCTTCTGGTTCACAGGCGAGTGTGTTACCCACTAGGCTACTACCACACTTTGGTCGAGAGATCTTTCTGAATGAATTTAAAATTTAAAACCACATTTTACCAAGGTTTATGATTGCAGCAAATAGTAAAACCTTTTGCTATAAATATATTTCCACACTTGGTTACTGTTGCTGTGCAAAACAGTTAAATCCTATATATATTTTTAACTTATACAGTCTTTGAATACCACAAAGCAGGGAATTAGATTTTGAAATATTCTGTCATTCCTCTGGCTTGTTTCGGGTTCTCGTCTCTGATGTCCGGCCGGGACTCACCTTCGGCTCGGTCATGTTGATGCCGACCAGGAAGATCAGCTCAGCCAGGAAGAGGTTGATGCAGAGGTTCTTATGGATGGTGTTGCGGTCGCTTTGCAGGCCCCCGAAAAAGCAGAAGGTGAAGATGCTGATGGCGAGGCACACGAGAGAGACGGCGATGCCCATGCGCGTGATGACGGTCAGCAGCAGCTCGTGGACGCTGCCCTCTTCCTGTGTCTCACACACACACACACACAGAGTGCCAATATCAGCACACTGCACAGCAATTCCGCTGCATCCAGAAAGCACTCCAGAGCCTCTCTGCGTCATTTCACCCGGTCAGCGACACCTCTGGTGACGTTTGTCCTGGGCCCCGCGGACACTGGGGCTACTGGGGCCATAAGGCACTAAAATCTGTGATATAGCTGTGCTAGATGTTCGAGGCAGCCTGCGCCGGTGCGGGATCCGCTGGCTGAGCAGCGCATTCATCATGTAAACGTGCAGTAATTGAATTAGACCGCCGAGTTTAAAAAAGAAAGCAGCGCGGTGGACGTCGGCATCACATGGTCACCGCCGCTGAGGCGCATGTGCTCCGCGCGCCATTAGTCATGGTCATAGTTGGAATGCAATTAATCTCCCCCCTCGGTGGCTCAACCTTGTGGTATCTGATTCCCGAATCATCCGGCTGCAGTGGGCACTGGCTCTCCGGGGCCAGGAGCGGGAATAACAACATCCTTCCGACTTCTCTCTCTCTCTCTCTCGCGCTGGGTCCCAGTTCTGTGCTCCCTCAGCTATTTAATTACCTCCTGCAGCCAGTGGCCCTTTCCTTCTGTGTGAGTGTGTGCGTCTGGTGTATGTGTGTTACACTATACTATCTGGGTTTATGTGAATTTATGTGAGCGTGTGTGTGTGTGTGTGTGTGTGTGTGTGTGTGTGTGATAAATGTAACGACAAACCATGTGGATCTATATATACACTGGAAAAAAAGGACTTAAAAAGACTGAATTAATCAGTCACACCTAATATTTTAGCATTGACGTAATGTAATTAAACCAATCAATTTGTATTACATCAGCGCTAAAATATTAGGTGTGACAGATTAATTCAATGTTTTTTAGTTTAGCCAGTGTTCACTTTTTTACAGTGTAGGTGTGTGTGCACGCATGCGTGTGTGTGTGTGTGTGTGTGTGTGCGTGCACGCATGTCTCACCACGTTCCCACGGTGGGCCATAAGGATGGCAAAGTTGGTCAGGTGACTGCAGGAGCAAGTGGTGTGGGTCTTATTGGTGTCCAGCAACTTACAGCCCTGGGTGGACCAGTATCCCAGCATGCTCCTCTCTGAGTAGTTCCAGAATGAGCAGTTGGGGTTAAAGTAGTGCTCAGTCTGAAAAGTGAATCGGGAGAAAACAGGTAGCGTGTCAGATGCCGTTCAGTGTGTGTGTTGTGAGACACGAACATTTGCATCATGCACTCACAAGACAGAATGAGAGAGTGTATGTGTGGATCCCAATCAGCTTTCAGTGTGGGCGGGCTGTTATTTAACTTCTCAGGAAGGTTATGATAAGCTCGAAAACCGATAGGATATCGGTACAGTGGAGCATCATGAGCCTGAATTTAAACACTGATAAAATTTCAAAATCTGATGGAAATGGCGGGTTGGGGGGAGTGCGATAATGTTCCTATCTAGAAAAGAGGGGCCCTGCAGAAAAAAAGTTTGAGAACCACTGGCATAAAGCTAGCAAAGTGCAAATTGGTTAAAAATGGAACGAAGGAGGCAGCAAAAGTCATGGTTCCATATGCTAATTAACAGTTTAGTATCTCTTGTGTCTTCAGTTTCAGTCTGGCAACATCAGAAAACAATGTGATGAAAAAAAAAGATAAAAAAATCGAATCAATCAATATGGGAAAGTTTTTTTTTTTTTTTTGCCACATCGCCCAGCCCTACTTATAATCTCCGTTTACAATACGGAACCCAGCCCTAATGTTAGATACATGTCTTATAATGAATTGTCCTGAAAACCTTTATTGAAGTATTTCGTAACTCAGAGAATGAGCATCAAACCAAACTGCTAAAGCAGCGTGCAATCCTGCGTCACCTAGAAAACGTTCTCAAACTTTTTTTTTTTTTTTTTTTATTCTGACGCAAACAACACCTGGACTCTGCCCAGTCCAATATGCTGATCCATCTGCTGTGGGCAGAAAATCGTGAATGTGTTTAGGATTTAAATCTTCTCACATCCAGCTGGATCCTCAGGTTCCGTTACGAAAAGAACGGCTGCGGCCGCGGGGCGGGACTTACGTCCAGGTGCTCCAGGGTGAAGACGATGGGCTCGGACACAAAGACGCGGCTGGACTCCTTGTTGATGGAGGCGGAGAGGATGTGCGAGTTGACGGTCAGCGTGAGGTTCTGGCCACCCACTTCCGTGCTCAGCTTCATGGTGGCGTTCTCCACGGTGAGAAACTGGCCCAGGTGTTTGTAGAGCACAAAAACCAGCTTGGCCACACCTGCGAATCCCAGACAGACAATCCTGACCTTTACACACCAGCACACACACGCAGACGCTGCAGGTCCCAGGCCTGCCGCTTCTGGGTACAGATGAATCTTCAGGACTAATGCCAGCACTTATTTTGCATGACAACATGGTACGAACGGTGACACACACACACACACACACACACACACAGATCACCTTTCACACCCATGTTCAGCCCTCACCGTTCTTGCTGTTGAGCTTGACCGTGTTGGCCGTCAGCTGAATGGCGGCTCCCGCTCGGCTGGTCTGCGGGAACCTGAAGTCGGTGACCTGGCCGTCGGTGCTCAGCACGTAAACGTCCAGCACTGGGGGGGGGGGGGGGGGGGCAGAGGAGAGGGGCGGGTTTTTCCCCATTAAAAGATGTACGGCAGTATGAAGGTAACCAGGGGCAGTGGTGGCCTAGCATTTACATCACATTTACATTTACAGCATTTATCAGACGCCCTTATCCAGAGCGACTTACAATCAGTAGTTACAGGGACAGTCTCCCTGGAGCAACTTAGGGTTAAGTGTCTTGATCAGGGACACAATGGTAGTAAGTGGGATTCGAACCCGGTTCTTCTGGTTCATAGGCGAGTGTGTTACCCACTAGGCTACTACCACCCTAGCGGTTAAGGAAGGTTGCCGGTTCGAATCCCGATCCGCCAAGGTGCCACTGAGCAAAGCACCGTCCCCACACACTGCTCCCCGGGCGCCTGTCATGGCCGCCCACTGCTCACCAAGGGTGGTGGGTTGAAAGCAGAGGACACATTTCGCTGTGTGCACCATGTGCTGTGCTGCTGTGTATCACATGTGACAATCACTTCGCTTTGTTCACTTTGAAACCGGTGCATGGCGCCAGTGAGGTGAGCTGTGAACGCGGTAAACACACAGTCGCACTCACACTTCATCTCATAATGGCTGCTAATGACGTGTTTTAGCAGAAACCGCCTAATCTTGTGACGGCGTTTATGCAGCCGTGTAGACATAAAAAAAAAAGACGCACACCGCTCGCCGCAAACCGGCAGGGGGGAGAAAGAAATCCTGCGACGGCATGAATGTCAAATATTCCCGAGATCAGAAACATCACCGGCCTTTTTTTTACGTTTCCTTTACCCCTGCGCGCAGAGATAAAGCGGCGCGCCCGGGGCTGATCTCGGCTAAGCCGCCAGGTTCCCCGCAGCCGCGCTGCCGGCCCGGACACCTTTGATGTGTGAAATTACCGAAGGGTCTTTGGGCCAGCCGGCGACCTCCTCCGCTCGCGGATTGCCGGGCGGGGCGCCGAAGGGTCCCCTCCCCTCCAGAGTGTTTCGTGGTAAACCTGGCCCAATTGCGTTCTCACGCCTCGTCAGACGCGCCCCGAGGCTCGGAGCCTCTGGCCTGAAAGCACTGGGCGCGGCGCGGGTAAACCGGAGGAATAACTCGTTGGCGCCGAACAGGAGGCGATGAAGCTTCACGTGAAGGACCCTTCTTCATGAAGCGGGTTAAACGATGGGCACGGCTGACTACGCTCTCGGCGTGTGCTGGATGTAAGGGCCCATATGGCTGCACTTTGCCGGAATTATGCCACCACCCGCGGGACAGTGGAGGTTAACTGCTGCTAATAGCGGAGGAGGAGGAGGATGAGGGGGAGGCGGCTCTCGGGCGAACTGGAAGATTATGCGAAGGGGTGGAAGGAACAGTGAGATTCCTGTAATTGAAAATCCAATCCGGAGAACCGCTCTGCTCTGAGATCAGCCGCGGCGTCGCGTCAAGCGAGCTCCAAAAATCAAGGAGCCGGAAAGTCGTCAGGGCGAAGTGATTACCATGGCAACGCAGCGGCGAGGGAACGGGAAATGACAGTCGGCTGAACAAAGCTGAATTATATGAATGGGATCACGTTACTAATACGCTCGGCTCGCGGGGCCGCATTGGTTCCCGCGTTAAAGCAGGAACCTTCGCATCCGGCACAAGGCAGACTAGCACCGCCGGGCCCCGCCCTGTCTGTCATTACCAGGCAACAGGTCTGGGCCGGCAGGCCGCGGTGGGGGAGGAACCTGTCAAGATACCGTGGCTGGTGAATAGAGCGACTCACGGATATTCTCGGCGGGCACTTTGACGACGGCGGGCTCGATCAGGTTGTCCGCGAGGACGAAGGCGCCTTCCTCCAGGGTGTCGAGTAGCATGGTGGCAGCGTGCGTCTGCTCCGTGGAATTCATGTCCTTCCAGGACACCAGGGCCTCCGACCTCAGGAGGTTGTCGACCGTGTCCACGATGGCCTGTGACCGTGGAAACGAGAGACACGTCAGCCATGTCACCAAGCGACCACCTTCGTGTCTGCACACATGGGGCGGGACGAGTAAAGCGAATGGGAAAACCAACCAGAAATCATAAACGGGTGACAAAACACACAAGAGCTTCATAAAGTCGAATCAGCAGATACCCTGTTGAACTGTGTGTGTGTGTGTGTGTGTGTGTGTGTTACCATTAAACCATCACAGGGTTATTATTCGGGATTCCAGAGGAAAACAGAGGGGTTCTTTCTAAATAAATGAAGCATTCCTCCGTAATTCCTCTGCTTTTCTTCCCCCGTTCCGAGTTCCACGCCGATCCCCGTTTCCAAAGAACAATTATCTCGGCTAACAATGGTCACCTTCCAAAACAGGATCTGACCGCCGTGACCCCGACATGCGGCGCTTCCCTGCGGGGGAATGTTGTACCTCGCGGTAATCTGCGCGCTTCACAGCGCCACTCGCTGCAAAACCAGGACCCTTGCGGCCGCTTCCAACCACGATCCCTTCATTTCCTGCCCGTGAATCGAGCGAAGTCGGTGTGCCGACCCTGCGCAAAACTTTTAACCACCACCCGTGGTGAGCAGCGGGCGGCCATGACAGGCGCCCGGGGAGCAGTGTGTGGGGACGGTGCTTTGCTCGGTGGCACCTCAGTGGCACCTCGGCGGATCGGGATTCGAACCGGCAACCTTCCGATTACGGACTCGCTTCCTTAACCGCTAGGCCACCCCTGTCCCCAGCTAGGCCACCACTGCCCCGCACCAACCGCGACGCTATCGGGAGGAGGCTGATCACAACACCGCAGCCGTAGCGGCTCCGCTGTTTAATGCCCAGGGAAAGAAAAACCTGACTGGCAATTCATCCCGGCACGCCCGCTTTATTCCTGTAGGACTCCCCCGCACTCTTCTCATCCGTTGAACGGGAGCCCGGCGCGTTCCGCAAGCTACGTCACCTGTTCACGTTCATTAGGCCGGACGCTTGACAGCCTCGGCTTCTCCGGAAGGAAGCTGGTGATGCGGATTCCTGGCTGTTCTTTTGCCGGCCTCGTTAACGAGGATGCCGGCGAAGCCGCACAGATCGGCAACTGGCCAGCCCGCCGATGAAAGGAACCTTTAACTAACAGTACGCTGCCGCTTCTCCATCGCGGCGTTGTTTATTTATCCGTCATTACACGGCCAGGACACAACCCTTCCCCGGTTCCACTTGTGCGAACCCCCCTATGTGATTCCACCGCGACCAACAAAATCCCGAGCATTTCTCGGCTCCAGAACCCCGGTTCGGAACGCTCCGCGAGACGGAATAATAATAATGACAAAAATCTAAATACAGAAGAGCAATCCTATTAGCACACGACAGAACCTGGGCTGATTCGTCTGTGCCGAGAGAGCTTCTTCACGCAGCCTTGAAGATAGCAGCCAGGGAGAGGATGAGGCAGGAGGAGAGGGAAGTGTATCGCACATACGAACGTATGCGCGGTCATGAGCGAAACGGGCATCCGTCAAACAATGCCGGCAAAGTTCTGGTGGAGAAGGGGGGGGGGGGGGGCAAAAACGAGCAGGAGCGGAAAAAAGGCAGAAGTGAAGAAAATGGAGGCCGGCGACACTTTGATCAGACTATTGGCTGACAGGGTGGTGCAATTATGGCCGTGGGATGGCAATTACTCACACAATGCACTAAGTGCAGCGATGGAGGGAAAAAAAAAAAAAAAAAGAGCGGAGAGAGAGAGAGAGAGAGAGAGCGCAACACATGGACACACAGAAGACAGCCAGCCAGACAGACAGCATGCAGCAGTGCGGAATTTATGGATCAGGGGCAGCGGAACACAGCGGTTATACCTTCATATACGCCCTGCAAGTCCTTTCTCTTTTTTGAAGCTTTATAGACACAAAGGAAGATCAAACAGAGGAATGAAGAATAAAAAAAAAAAAAAAAAAAGAGCAGAAACACACAATTAACAGGACAGGAGCCGCAGAACAGGGCACTTCAACTTTGAAATGACACTCAAAACTCGGCTCTGCTCCGCAACTTCAAGCGTGTCACACTTCAGTCGTCAGTCACGCGGCTGCAGGTGCGGGGAATCGCAGCTCAGCAGCCCCCTAAAACCACGCACACGCATGCATTTAGTATGCTATGCCTTGGTCTGCAAAGCATGCAGGGTAGAGCAGAGATTCTTCATAATTGTCCTGTGCCACAATCAGAAACTCCTCCATCCTTTATTCCGTCCATAACAGACACCTTAATAGACTTTTATGGTATGTGTTAAAACGCTTTAATGCCGGATCTGCCAATCACGAGCCTTTTAAGTCAAACACGTGTTGTGTGTGTGTGTGTGTGTGTGTGTGTGTGTGTGTGTGTTGTGTTTAGGCGATCTTCCCTCGCGGCGAAAATGACTTGAGTCCTACATATAAAACAGTTCGTGAGGAACGGCAATTACCCTCCCTCCTGTGCCGGCACTTTCATTCCCTCGCTCTTATTTTCCCCCGCTAAAAGCGGCTTCTGTCCATTAGTGACAGTTTTCACTCCTGTTCCGCGCGGTGGATTGGCGCCGCTAACCCTGCAATTACGCCGGAATTCAGGTGGGAAGGATTTCCTCGAGAAGTCCTGGGCGTCCTCTAATCCAGGCTCGGGCAGGTAGAACTCAAGATCCAGGAATTCCAGACCAAAGGCAACACGATTCCTGCCGGGAAGTCAACGAAAGCTTGGAATTTTCAGAGGGACGGGTGGGAATGTGAGAGAGCCTGTCAGTTAACACCCATGAGAGTCCCTGACGGGGAAGTTTAATTAAGTCCCTCAGGGAGCGAGGCGAGGGTCACAGAAATCTGCTAATGGACAAGAAGCAGCCATTGTTTGATTAAGACGCGCAATCATTACCATCAGTTGGCGTAGCACCGGGCAGGGAAAAGCCTTTGGGATGCGGGACGACTCTGGTAATTAACGTTATGTAACTGTACACACCGAATTACCTTTGCGTTCGCCGCGAATAGAACCCAGATTACTGCAAGAACCCGGCACGCCGCGCCGCCTTACCTTGTTGAAGCTGCGCCCGGCCGAGTCCTTCTCCTTGGGCTGGAGCTCCTGCAGCTGCGCGTCCAGAATGTCCACCAGCTGCTCCATGAGACGGACGCTGGAGCTGACGTCCCCGGCGAACACCGGACCCTGAGTGTGGTGGGCCAGCTCGTTGGCCAGGTTGGCGGCGTTCTCTCCGCTGCGGATCTGTGGGCGTAAACGAGCACTCGTTACCGTGCGGCGCTTCGTCTAGTGAAAGTGACGTGATTGTTAGTTGTGATACACAGCAGCACAGCACACGGTGCACACAGTGACATTTGTCCTCTGCATTTAACCCATCACCCTGAGTGAGCACAGTGAAACAGGGGAGCAAAAAAAAAAAAAAGTGCAGTGATTGTCACATGTGATACACAGCAGCACAGCACACGGTGCACACAGTGAAATTTGTCCTCTGCATTTAACCCATCACCCTGAGTGAGCAGTGGGCAGCCATGACAGGCGCCCAGGGAGCAGTGTGTGGGGACGGTGCTTTGCTCAGTGGCACCTCAGTGGCACCTTGGTGGATTGGGATTCGAACCGGCAACCTTCTGATTATGGGGCCGCTTTCTTAACCGCTAGGCCACCACTGCCCCAATCTGAAATGACGGATGTGTTGGATGGAGAAGATGAATGAAACCTGCAGCATGCTGCTGATTTGCAGGACGTGGAAATTGTGCTATTTGAATTGTGTATTTATTGAATTGTATTTATTAGTATGGCTAATATTAAGCAAAGCAACACTGCGGACTACAAATAAGCATCGCTTCTGGCACCAGATGCTGTTTTTCTCATGCGTTTACTTGAACAGGACATACGCCCACGCTCTTCACCGCAAAGCCCACCCCCAACCCTGCACATTCACCTTCTGAGCCACCTGTGCCACCCAGTGGGAGGTGCAGTTGCTGAGGTCCGGCCCCTTGGTGCTCCAGGTTCCACCCGCAGCAGTACAGAGGTAGGACGCGATGCCTGCAGAATAAGCAAAAAGAACAAGGACAGGTCAAAGGTCGGAAGCTCAAAATACATCCCGTCAACACAGTTGCGTACAGAAGCACATGCACACACAAACAACAATTAAAGCATTTCTGCACCCTATAGTAAGCCAGAAAAACAACGTAAATATAAAATACACCTGAAATTAATATTCCATTTAACATTTTGTGTAATTATTACAAAAGGAAATCATAACTAAAATACACACAGAAATACAGAAGTTTGAATGCAGTCATTCATGGGTTTTGCCTTTTTTTTGTTATAGAACATAACTAAAGACATGGAGCTATGAAATAACACAAGCGAGATAATGTAATAAACAGTTGAAGATTTGCGGGTCTCCAAATGAGGGAGCTTTCGCTCTGATGGCAGCATTTTTGGATTCTTCAAAATGGCTCCGTCTTAGTCTTCATAACCACCACAGAATAGGGGCGTCCAAACTTTTGACAGGTATTATATATACAAAAGCTTCCACTTAAAGCAAAGAGCATAATTTTGAAAAATTGCAAATGACTTAAACCTCGACACACACACCTCTGGTCCCTTTGGGACACGGCCTCTCCACGTTGACTCCTCGGTGAGTTTGCGGCCAGGAAATGCCACGCTGCACCGTTCCTTCGCAGAAGCGTTTTGGTGAGGCCGGGCCTTCGGCGGGTTCGGGTTGAGGCGTGGCCTGGGGGTCCGCTGGCGGGTCCACCGGCCTCCCCTCTCTGGGGTCGGCCGGGGCGGTGGCGTTCGGCGGGCCCCTCGGGCCGGTGCTGGCGGCGGCGGAGGCGGTGACGGTGGTCACTCTGGGTAAGGCCGTGGTCAGGACCTGGTCCGTGGCGGCGGGCACTGCAGGGCGAGTGAGTGGCAGAGAGAGAGAGAGAGAGAGAGAGAGAGAGAGAGAGAGAGTGAGGGAGGCGGGGGGTGAAAACGTGGAACAGGCGGCTCCACACCGTCACACACAATTAGATAAAATAATAAACGGTGCCATTCTTCCTAAACCAACAGCAGACTCCGCCAATGTTTTATTTATCTAATGTTCGCCTCAGAAAAGAACACTTCATGTCTTTTTTTCCCTCCGTCTCCCGTTTCTGTTCAACCCCTTAAATTCACAGCAGGCAGCGATTTCAAAGCCAACGCGCAGAGAAGAGCACCAAAGAGCCGCGGCTCCGTCTCGTCAAGAAAACCTTCAAACGCTTCAAGTGTGTCGGTTTCTCTCACCCCCGCCGGAGCGGCTGCGGCGGTACGGGAAGGCCCCGCCCGGCTCCTGCGTCTCACCGCAGCCTGATTAAATGTCAACACGCCAAACACAAAGACCTCGGCTTCCGTTTTCTCCCCGGTGAAACGTCACGCGACCCGTATCTCTCTCTAATCCCACGGGGCTGAACGCACCGGTGCGGCGCGGCCCACTCGCCGATCTGCGAGGGGGTGGGGGCAGTTGGCCGGCAGTGATTGGGGACGCGCTGTGTGCGCTCCTGGCCGTATCTGTCATCGCGCGCCGCTCTCCGCTGGCAGTGACACACAGACCCCGCAGAACCTGAAAACCTGACGCCGACGGGGACACACACACAACATCTGGGCACGCGGCCAGTCCGGCAATCTGGAACGTCTTTCGGTTTGTTTGCTCATTCCAGCGAAATATGCGGTTCATTATGGGCCCCTCTTCTGCCCCGGACCCAGCGAGTATCAACAATAACGGGGGGGGCTGGAGTCAATCTGAAGACACACAGGAACCCTGCAGACGAACGGGGAAACCGGTTCTGTGGTGGTCCGTCCGAGGCCGCGCCGCGCCCGCAGGTCTCCTCGTCCTGGACGTGCCCGTGGAGTCAGGCATTTCACTTAATCCCTTGACGTCCCACATGCCACATTCCTTCGCTGAACCCTTCAGAGGGAATTTCGGATTTATCGGCAGATCACACCTGGTTTGCATACAAGGCGAGGAACGTTCCGGCCCGTCTTGCTTCTGCGGCGCACTCCGTAAGACCCTCGGGTCTGAAAACCACATAAAAGGCCCGTCACGCATCCATCAGACTGACTGGGCCCATTTATGCGGGCTGCCCCCTCCTTCCAGAGGATCACAGGCAATATCGCCGAGCGCTCCGCCTCTCACCTGTCTGAAGACGCCGCAGAAAGCGCGCCTGACCCCCTGTCTCGGCGCCCCCCGCATCCACTTAAACATTGTGCCGTGTCAGTGCGCCGCGCGCCTCCAACACACAACACAAACAGCAGAGCGGGCCAAAGGGAAATAAATACGGCGCTAAAGCGCCTGTCACTCCCTCCCCGTCTCGCGTCTGACATGCCCGGACCCTCGGCTCTACAATTTTCTTTTGATTATGCCGAGCAATTTCGCCGGCCGGCGGGCGGAGGAGGAATCTCGAGGCTCGTCCTCTCTCTCTCTCTCTCTCTCTCTCTCTCTCTCGCCACTCAGCCTCCCGAGGAGGCGAGGCGTTTCAATTAGCTGTCATTTCACCGCGGTCCTGCCAAAGTCCCCGTTTCTCAGGAAGGGTGGTACCGGGAGGCACTTTTACACCCAAAGCGGTGGTCCTCTCACTCACACACACACACACACACACACACACACACACACACGTGTTTGTCCAGAGCTCTAATTCCCAGATGGAGGCTGTTTTTAAGTAGCACACAAACACTAGTTATTAAATTTGTGTAGAGACAGAGGGCCTGTGAAACAACATAATAATGAGGGGATCAGTGTGTGTGTGTGTGTGTGTGTGTGTGTGTGTGTGTTCAGCCTGAATTCACCGTTCCCCTCTGCAGCCGTAAGCTCTCAATAGAAGTGGATTTCACGGTTCACCGCGCTTTGTGTTTTTAAACCAGACATCAAAGTGAAAATGTCAAATTTGGGAGCTCTCGTGAGAACAAGCGCGCCACTGATAAGACCGCAGCAGCCTTCCCGCTGCACAACCGGCGCAGTGGCTAATAAGATCCGCAAGCGTGGGGTACGGCCGGACGGACGGCAAAAAAGCCACACTTTTAAATGTCAGAACCCAAAATTATCGCTCCTCACTCGTGCTCGAACAGGCGTGAACATACTGAGGCCGCCTACGTCTTTCACGGGTGCGGCTTACGGACGACACGCCCACGCCCCAACCGTGGCAGACCACAGGCTTAACGTGGTATGTGGTACATTTAATGGACCTTTTTAATGGTACCTTTTTTTTCCCGCACTCACAGAACAGTAATCAACTCATAACCAATGGATTCTGATTTGTTTACTATTATTCTACTATTTACTGTTATTATTGTTTACTATTATTCTTTGCTATTATTTGGGCTTTTGTGTTGGGAACATGCTAGTTTTAGCATTGGTAGCATTTTAAAAATACCCACTGCTCACAGATGCTTTGAATGAAGTATGTACAAATTTGCTTCTCGCCTCCGGGTGACACCCTTGGCATTTTCAAACGCTTGTTTTGGACACGGTTCAACCAAAACCTGCCAAATTTTGCATGATGGGTCAGCCTAAACGAGTAAATGGGGTCAGTTTGAACCTGCAAACATTTTATCATCATTTTGGTCTCGCATCAACATTTATGCTAACATTTATGTCCCAAACGTCACAAAATTTCACCCAATGCATTGTGGCCCTGCCCCGTGACCATTGTTTACGTTATCATTAGCATGCTAACATGCTAACTTTAACATGCTAATGTGCTGTAAGGTCCCAAACATGAACAAATGAAAAGTGAAGTGAAAGTGAAGAGATTGCCATTGTTATACACAGCACTCAGTGGTACCTTGGCAGATCGGGATTCGAACCAGCAACCTTCTGATTACGGGGCCGTTTCTTTAATTGCTAGATCACCACTGTCTTAATGCATCTGTTTACATTAGCGTTAACATGTAACATTAGCATGCTAATATGCTAAAATGTTTCAAATGTCACCAAATATCACCTGACGCATCATTGTCCCTGTTGTTTACGTTAGCATTTTAACAGTAGCATGCTAATATGCTAACATGCCCCAATTGTCACTGCCTAGCAACCACCTAGAAAATCCTAAATAACACCATCTCAAACCATCCACTTTATTAGGAACGCCTGCTATTGTGGCAGAAGCCCAGACAGGCCCATGAAAATATCTTGAATTCTGATCACCACAGTATCAACATCGATAAAAAAAGAACAGAAAAGAAAGAAAAAAAACGGAAAAAACGGTTAATATTGCAGACTGACTTTTTTTTTTTAACCCCCATTTGCTGCATCACGTAACCTGTCTGGCAGCATATTTAAATGTTAGATTCCATGGTATACTGAATATAACTTTCAAAAATATCCTAAATTTCAAACATTGATAACTGGCCTCAATTCACTCATTTTGTTTCTGTATTTAAGTGGATAATTTATTCATTGCTGACTGATCACCAGGTCTAACGGATCAGGATAAGTGGTGTAATGTGAAGTGGCAGTGAAAATCCTGCATTACCTGCACATCGGTCATCCTGAGATGAGGACTATCCTGCCCTGGGATCATTTAACACACCTGCAGAGCTCAACACCAATAACATGTGGCAACAGGCCTCATTACTGCAGAGTGAGACTTGAGGACCAGGCTGAGCTGCCTTGGGAACCACCGGGGTACCACGGAGCGATCGGTCCCAACTCCGCTGGCAAACTGGCGGCGAGTGCTCACTCATTACCCAACAGCAGCCTTTAGCAGACAGACGGAATGTCCCAGACACGATAAAACCTGACGGATGGGTGCCAGCCAGGGGACGAGATTTATCAGAACTGAGCTGATGACTTCATCCATGGCTGAAGACTTTAAAACACAGTCACAAATACTTAATCTACCCTTCTCATCACGAGCATCTGCAGACAGAACTGCATAAACTGCTGATCTAAGATCAATCACATGGGTCCATGTATAGAAAGCCAAACAAAATATTTGCCAGTTTGGCTACTGGGGTGGGAGAATCCCTTTTCCTTCCAAAACCATTTGTCTTAAACTGTTATGGTTCTTCTCTTTAAAGAGCCTCTTAGATCAATTCTATCTCTAAAGCAAATTAATTTTCCTCCCGCCACCCCTCGTTACTTTGAAATGTTCCAGGCAATTATTGGCGCTTGTGATTACTCTCTTTTTAATTCATTGGACCAAGACGAGGCTCTGGATTTCTGCAACAGACAGTGGCTTTCAAGTGTCACTATACACTTTTGAAGCTGCTGCTACTTAGCGCCTCGCTTTATTGGCATATTTCCAGCAAGGCAAGGTTCTATTAGATTCTTGTTTCTTTCAGGTCCTTTGCGCACCTCTGCCCAGAGAAACGTGGTAATCTGGGCAACAGGCTGATAATGAAACAGTAGATAATGACATGTCTTACCTCCGAATGATCAATTGTCATTTGCTGATTACACTGCACAGCACGGAATGATAAAGGAAGGTGTATTTTGTTCTACCGGCACGAAACATTCCGCCCGGTCTAGTGGCATTTTAATAGGAATCTTAATCGTTATCCAGGCAGTTAGACAGATGCCACAATGAATTTGGTAACCGTATCCGCAAGGTTAGAGTGGTACATCGAACAGAAATATATAACAAGAGACTGAATTTTTGGTATTTAATAAAAAGGGGCCGTGGTACCATCATAAATGTTCTTATTCCACCGGATTGTTTTAATCTGGATCACAACCTAAACATGTTAAGTCACACAGGGCACAGCTGTTTACAGAAAAAAACCACTCAGAGCCTGCATCCCAAACACTCTGTACTGACTATTCTTAATCCAGGAGGAATTTACACAAGGCGTTTAATCTAAAATGAGCAGACAAAGTGGTGATCTAAACTGTGCCGTCAGGGTATCTGCAGTTTTAATGTAGACAAATTTAAGACATTTTAAGGCCTTTTTAAGGCCACATAAGGCCACTTTTTCTCTGAATACACTGTGTGGGCCAGATGCTCTTCTAAAATACAATAATAATAGTATATTGTCTTAAGTAACGTTATTATATGATATTTTAATTTTCCTTCTAAATTTGTTGTTTTTATGTCAATGTTAACAGACTCAATTTTCTTATTTGTGCATCATTTCCATGCACGCTCTGCAGTTAGTGAAAGTTTTACCCACCTCACTAAGCTATTTTAATATGAGTGAATGTGAAGTGATTGTCATTGTGATACACAGCACAGCCCATGGTGCACACTGCCCCTCTGTATTTAACCATCTCCCTTGGTGAGTAGTGGGCAGCCATGACAGGCGCCCAGTGGTACCTTGGCGGACTCGAACCGGCAACCTTCTGATTACGGGGTCGCTTCCTTAACCGCTAGGCCACGACTGCCCCCCAAAAAAACGTGGCCCGTACGGGGGGTCAAACGTGTAACCTCGGCATTATTAGCACCATGCTCTAACCAGCTGAGCTAACCGGCCGTACGTCATAGGGAGAGCTCCCACTCAGAACACGTCAATCGGCGAGTGCCGAATTTAGCCATCTAGCTCTATAGATGTTCACCCATTCACTCAATCTGGCAAACCTGCTAATGTGCATACCTGAAAAAGCCCCCTCCCACACACACAGCCGGAAAATGTTGCCGGTTCCGCTTATTCCGATCTCATGCACAAAAATGCACATTAGAAATGATTTAGAGGCTACCAGTAAAAAATATTACTGGGTCTGCAGTATTTTTTAAGACCTTTAAACGATTACCAGCCATTTTAATGATATTTAAGGCCTTAATTCTGGATAATCCAATATAAGACTTTTTTAGGATACTCTGATAACCTGACTGCGCTGATACAGATTTATTTATTACAATTATAATTTACTAAAAATACAAGCAACTGTAAACAACAAGCAATCATGTTCCAAGATTTTAATACGTTTCTTGACAATGACAGATGTGTCAATGACATAAAAAGTGAAAATGACCAGCCACCAATTTTTATTATTAAAGTGCTCTAAATGCCCCAGTGAGAATATACATTGTTTATTGTATGCGTATTGCTGTGGGTATTGATTTAAAAACAATAGGTATCATTCAGGAACCAGCATAGAAGAACATCTATTGTATATGTGTGTGTGTGTAAAATGTGAATATGTGCAAGCCTAAATTGTAATCAATAACTGCATTTGTCATGCAGCCCCCTTTCATAAATTCTGAAAAAAAGGACACAGGGCTTCATTTTCTGTAATCTCAGCAGATGCACTGGGAGCCCAGTGACTGTTAATGGACACAATTAATTCTCTCTACGCCTCAAGAGCTTCTCACTTACAGCGAGAGAGACATTATTTCAGCACCATTAGATTCTCTGTCTGTACAGGTGATTTTATTGCATTCTATATAGCGAGCAGCAATAAAACATAGCAGTTTCATAGCAGATGAGTTAAAGGTGCGGTGCCACTTACCTAATAAACATCGAGACATTCATTTCATCTGACACTGACAAATGACTGGAAGCATCACGCCTCACCTTACCCTTGCCGCTTTTATTTTGCTGCAGCTGAACGGCAACGAGTAAATTATTCCACAGACACGAAGGCCTGCAGAAAACTAATCAGAGCAGTTTAACCTGCTGGCCGCACGGTCAGATAATCAGCGGCCAACAGGCCACCAATGTGTGATTCAGTGCTGATCACTTCAATCCTCAGGTAATGTATGAGGAAGTGAATATTGACTGCGGCCCCACTGGCAGATCCAGAATTATCACGTACATGAAACAAAAGCCAGATCAACTGCACATCTTGTTTCTTTTTTTTAGATTTATACAAAATCAGCAGTACGCTCATTCAATTCAAATAAATTAATTGTTATCTAAATCCAGCTAATGGCACAAATAAAATATTTTTTTTGGTAATAACTATGCCAATAAAAAAGGTTTCTAAAATAAAATGTTACATATTAGGGGTCTGTATTGTCAAGGATCTCACAATACGATAATACGGGTCACAATATGGGTCACAATTACGATTACAAACCAACAAAACGTTAAGATAAGATAACGTTAAGATAACGTTAAAAACGTTAGATTGCAAAGAAGATATTTAAGTGGCCAGTCAGTTATCTAAGGCTGGTGTGGTGCTTGTAGAGGACAGAGCCAGCACCATATTCTTGTAAACAAAACTATCAATATTTGATGTCCCTGTATTGACACGATATCAACACGTAACACGGTATTTTCCAGCACCCCTATTACATGTTATAAGAATGCACAGATCTGTTTGAGTTTGTATGTACCAGGGCTTTTTTCAATGGTGGTTTTATAGATACTACCATCTAATCTCGAGCCTCATAGAGTCATTTTACTGTGGCTATGTGACACTCTTCATAGTCCACTACAGAGAGGACTGGGGGAGGGTATAGGGAAAACTGTGTGAGAACTCTGGGAACCCGTATGTCAAGTGTGGGTAGTTGAATAACTAAGTCTCTCATTTGAAATGCACAGCGATCGCGACTATTCTCTCTCCATGGTCCCGTGATCATCGGCGGATGGTAATTATGATAATTCTGTTCTTAATCACATTTGCATTCAGGGAAGCAGTTGTGCTTGAGATGGCGAGCCTGTTTGCATGCACTACCCATAAACCCCTTCTTCACACCACGCAAGATTGGCCCATTAGGATTCAGGAGTCTGCTCTGGCTTAATCACAGCACAGAGGTAGCTGGTCCAGGACTCAACCTTTAGGAGGTTTTCAGCAAAGAGCCAAGGCAAACAAACAGTTATTGTGCCGAGGGTGAAGGGGGTGAAGGGGGCCAGCCGGCGGGGGCGGGGAGGTCAGGGGAGGCGGGGCGCTTGTGACCGGCGACCTGTTGCTAGGGGCTTAAATCACCAAGAACCCGAGCTAGCGCAGAAAACGAGATTCACGGTCTCACCGTCTGGTTGGAAGCGGGTAGAAAGCAGACGTCTAAATTCAGAATTCTCCAACGCACGGCGCATTTAAAGCGCGTCCCTGAAACGCACGCCGGTGGCAGTAGCCTGCGTGAAGAGGCTTATTATGCCCCTGATGGGAGGGCTCTTAGGCAGATGGGGCTCAAATCTAGGCGTCGGCCCACAGTAATTGATCTTCTCGCCATTCCCCCGACCCTGTCAGGGCTCCCATGATTCACGGCGCCGGGCAAATAACCTGCGGGCTCCCACACTTGTGGAATGGCATCTGGATCATCCCAATCTATTGAAAACCGTGTCCCCAGAACGGTGAGGGGGGGGGGGGGGGGGGGGGGGGGTCGTCATGGCAACCGATATCAAAAATCCCTCTCTGCTCTCGCATTATATAGATTTGGCGGCAATGAGCGTATTTCGTGCCACCACTTCCAGTCGGAGAGTGCAGGGGTGAACGTGGCCGGCGTTCGTGACTGGGATGCTTGTGGGAATAAATCCCTGCGCCCTCGCGATCTCTGCCCGCATGCGAGGGAGACGCTGTATCTCGCCATATCACGAGCTCCAAATTAAAAAGCAGTCGCCCGTGTCGCCCGCCTCTCCGCACACACTCCCGAGTCCAAACAGGGAGGCCATAATGAGACTCACCTTCGCCAGGATCCGGGGGCCCGAACTCCAGATCGTATCGCAGGATGTAAAAATTATTCCACACGTACAGCTGGTTGTCTCGGGGGTTGTAATCCACGGCGGCGATGTACTGCTGCTGGTTGGGGAACAGGACGTCGGCGTACTCGCCCTGGCTGAGCTTGGTGTTGTAAATGTAGTCGATCTGGCTCTTGCTGGCCTCGCTCTCGTTCTCCTCGTAGGTGGAGCGCACCACGTGCAGCACGCCGCAGACCATGAAGGCGTTGGAGGCCGAGCGCTTGTCGTAGGCCGTGTCCCACGTGGCCTCGAAGCGGAGCGTGTACGGGTTCAGCTGGCTCAGCACAATGCGCCCGTTGTTCTGCTCCGTGGCGTAGATGACCCAGAGGCCTTGCTCGTCCACCGCCAGGTCGATGTCCGTCTTGCCGCCCCAGCGGTACGGCGACGTGTCGTGGTAGTTGGCGTTGGCCACGATGGCCTCGCCGCTCTTGATGCGCGTGCGCAGGTCGAACTTCACGATGTTGCGCGTGCGCTCCTTGTTGAAGAAGATCGCCCCGTCGTACGCCACGAACCCGGTGCCGTCCACGCGGTGGGGCAACTTGTATGTGGTGGTCTGCCGGCCACTGCGGAAGTCCTCCAGCGACGAGTACTCGATCAGAGTGTCCGTTCGGTATGGCGTCCAGGGCATGAAGTACAACTTGTCTCCCGCCTGCAGGGGGTCTTTGCACCACGCGCCTGCCTGCTGCTCCGCCTCGAACGCGAAGGAGGGCTCCCCCACGGCCCTCAGGGTCCCGGGACAAATGAAAACTGAGGACAGGGAGAGGACAGAGGTGAGGGACATTCACTAGCAGTCCGAGGATCAGACATGTATCTCAATGGCTCAGAGAAAGACCTCTGTCTCATTTGGAGGACTAGTGGGGCAGAGGGCAAAGAGGAAACACAAGAGGTTAAGGTGGAGGCAATAAGATGTATCAGAGGTTTGAAACTGGCCTTGATCCCTGAGATTGCGCTCATACATGTTTAACTGAAAAGCCAAAATGTAAAAAAAAAAAAAAAAAAGAAAAAGAATCCCTGTAAATGAAAATGTGGGTCCAGACACGCCGATGGGAAGGAACAGCGTATGGACGTGCTTCCTAAACAAGACCTTCTTTCAGTTCTTTTACTCTGTTTTTTTTTTTTGGTTTTCGTCTCTTTTTTCATTTAAATGCCAGCTTGTTCCTGTCATCGAGCAGATTGGTTTCTAGCAGCTGCGCAAAACCATACCTTCAAATATACATGAATTACGCTCAGGGAAAGAACAAATAAGACAGACTGGATGAGGGGGCGAGGGGATGGGGGCAGGGGAGGCCGGACAGAATGAGGCTGCTATTTCATACTGACGGGGGGGGGGACGGAAGCAGGAAAGAAACCGCCCCACACAAGTCCACTGAAGCAAGATTAACTACAGATGGGGGAGGGAGGCCTTGGCTTGGGATCTCGGGTCCCTATATCAGAGCCTTGAAGCGGCTGCTCTGGATCGTTTTGGCGAAGGGGCCGTGGAAAGGCTGTGGAAAAAGCACAGGCCGCCGAATCTTACAGAGAAGCCTCACTCTCCCATCCCTACCACAGGGATCGGAACGTGCCATGGGGAGGGTTTCGACCCAAGCAGGACGGGGGGGGGTGCAGTAGATTTATGCAGTCTGGTCTAAATCTAGTGGTACAATTGACACTGGGGAACACGTACATGTGAGCAAGTCAAACATGACGGAACCTGCATCTCGACCTAAAGGCTCAGTTCAGTCCAGGCCACAACTCTCTGAGCAGACGGCCTCATTTTGTATGCGTGTTGTTAGCATTTCTAAACACAGGGTCTCTGTCGGGGGGGGGGGACAAAGGCTGGTGGAAGGAGCGAATGGGGTTTCAGATATTCAGCGGTTTCAGTGGTTAAATCTGGTCCTGGAGTGCTTCCTTCAAATTCAAATGTTTAATGCAGAGGAAATTTGCATGTGGCTATTTGGTTAGCAGGAGTGAAAAAACAGAGCTACGTTTCCTAGAGTTCAGATCATTTTTCACTTCCTTTAGCAAAATGTCTGCAACGTAACAATATCTGTCACTAAAAAAAAAAACCAAAAAAAAAAGACCGAAATCAGATAAACGCCATAGGCAAAACACTCGTCTCGGCGCAAAGATCTTAAATCCGTTTCACCCAGACACGCTGTTTACACCAGCCTTCAAAAAATCCCATTCGCCTTCCCCCAGATTTAACGCTGAGGAAACCAGATGTTCAAGACGCGTACAAACCGCCCACGAAACGACAAAAATGGCTCCGACTGAACTGACCCTAAATCCGGCTACATCCTAGAACAAGATGGGTCAATGTGATGAATCAGATTTCAGTGAAATTCATAGGTTTGATCTAAAGATCTAAACACCATGGAGGGATCAGAGGGACGGTACAAAAAATAAATAAATGAAATCATACGACACAAAACAAGGAGCTGAGGATTTAGGGACCAGTTCGGGATTTACCTTTTTGCTCCACTTCTATTTTGAGCATTGGAAAAGAGAATGGAAAGAGCGTTAAGGAAGAGAGAGATTAGCACGAGTCAAACATGAAATCTACACTGGGTACATGAACAGGAGGACACGTGTGTTAGAGGAGGACAGAGTCAAGACAGTAAACCGTGGTCTCGGGATCATTAGTGTGGACGCAGGAGCCGCTCCTGAGTGAAAGAGAGTGAATGTGATTGTCATTGTGAAGCACAGCAAGCACAGCAACACACAACGAAATCTATCCTATGAATTTAACCGTCACCCTTGGTGAGCAGTGGGCAGCCATGACAGGGGGGACGGTGCTTTGCTCGGTGGCACCTTGGCGGCTCGGGATTCGAACTGGCAACCTTCCGATCACGGGTCCGCTTCCTTAACCGTTAGGAACAGGGCGTATTTGGAGCTTGTCTGTTTTATATTCAGAAAAGCACACCTAAAGCCACATTAAATCCGTTCTGGAGAACAATGGAACACGAAACTCCGGCAGCAGCAGGTGACCA
Organism: Denticeps clupeoides; assembly: GCF_900700375.1. Taxonomy (NCBI): domain Eukaryota; kingdom Metazoa; phylum Chordata; class Actinopteri; order Clupeiformes; family Denticipitidae; genus Denticeps; species Denticeps clupeoides. The sequence goes on along the minus strand of NC_041710.1, from coordinate 5,934,196 downwards.
GCACCACATAGATTTCTGAACTGCACTCAGGAGTCAGTGATCTGAAAGTTGAGCGTCTGAAGTGCCGGGCTCGCTGGGAAATATGCAAGAGGACTTTTCTTGGTGCTGGGCAGAAAAATAACACAGTTTATCCTGTATCCACTGCAGACCTTGATGACTTGTCATGATTACAGACTCGTGCTACAGCACTGCAGGGGAAAAAAAAAAAAAAGTTTTGTTCCTGGCAAGAATCAACGTCAGAACAGAGTGGGGACCCAATAACATGAAGTAAAACATATGATTTTTAGGAACATCGCTATACTGGGGACAGAACGTAGAGCAGGCCAATGGAGTAGACTGCCGAATGGAAGACAGAAAGAAAAAGGATTTAAACAAAATCAGTGATCTGAGCTAACAGATGTGCAGCCGCCTGTCAACATCTGTGGAAGAGAGGGTGAGAAGAGGGGCGCATACTGAAACAAGAGGTCTTCGGTCATCAGAGAGAATGGGGGGGGGGAGAAGATCATCAGTAACGACAAACAGCAAAACACACATGCACTGTCAGGTGCTTGGCGATATGACATTTTCACAAAATATTGATTTTTTCTTCTTCTCCAATATTCTTCTATTCATATGTAGAAAAGACATGGTGCATTGATTGTGTCAGTACCTCCCGGATTTCATCAGAATAATTGACGCAAATTCAATCCATGAATTCACCAATTTAGTTTAATCAGCGCAACATTCCTGCAAATTTGACCAATGAGCTCCATCTTTGGTGAGTTTCTTCGATCATATCAGATGGAGGCCAGTACTGTCAGTACTGCAAAATTTAATGTCTTACATCAGTCAACTAAAATTACAATTAAAGACAGAGCTGTTTTATATGAATTTATGAATTTTTTATATATCAGGCATTTAGGGAGCAAAAATCCCTTAAAACAAGGAGGAACTGATCAATCTATCACCCAGCCCGATTGTGTATATGAATCAATTACGCCAACAAAGCACAAAAAACAATCCCCACTCGGCCATTCTTACTGGATGATTTCAGCAGAGTTACTATGAAGAGGGTGACTTTTAAACCCGTGACCTGTGACCTGGCACATGGTACATTACCACATACAACTACAGCACATTACTGAACATTATGTAAAACTCAATAATCTTATATTTAAAGGATTACTTACTGTAGGGGACACATTCGTACTGGACCTCCAGGTACTTGTAGGTACCGGGGCAAGGATCCGGAAAGACGTCTGACCCGGTGATGACAACGCACTGCGTTCGGTTGTTGCACCTGGAACAGAAGCGGGGGTTTATGAGGCGGAGTCCGTGCCAGGCACGCGTGAACACGGGACGGGGCGCGGCGGCGGAGTCTGCGGTGCGACCGCAACACAGTTCATTAAAGTCTCACCGGTCAGAGCGGAGCTTGCGTCATAAAAAATAAGTGGCGGAGCGTGGCTCCACAGCGGGCAGCGTTCCATCAAAAGGGGCCCGAGCGCAGTGACCGGACGGCGTCCGCCGAGGCCTGCGGTGGCTTCGGTTTGTGTCCGGTAGAGATACCTTTCTCCTGCTGGGAGGTGACCTTGGCTGTGAAGATATTCTGCTTTATGAATTAAAAATGCGCGCGCGGACGTAAGAATTGCGCGCGTTTGATGGACCGAGGCTCCATCTTTGTGTAAATAAAGGGTGAAATTGGCTCGACTTCAATCAGGCATTTGCCCACGCAGTGACGGCGGCGGCACAATGGCAAACAGGCATGTGACACAAAAAAACGGGGACTTTCAAACGACTTGTGGCCCGCTGATAAATATTCACGAAGGTCGGCAGCAATGTCAGTTCGGCTTTATCGCCGCCCGGGGCGGGTGCGGTATGAAGACCTTTATTGTAGGCCGCTTTCCATAAGGAGCGTGTAATCAATCTAAATGTAATTAAGCTGGGGGTAAATTAATTTTTTTGCGCCGGGCTAAATCCGCCACCACTTCATCTATTAATAATGCGGTATGGCGTCGGCAGCCAATAATGACCGTGTTCCAAAAATCCGAACCAGCTTCACGCGAGCATTTAAGAAAGATGTGAACCAGGCCACGCCCGGGCCACGCCCTGTTGTGTTCTGCTGCACCGCAGCCCTAAAGCACCGGACTGAGGGTATTAATTAAGAAAAATCGTATTGCCCCGTTGCTGTACGGTCCTCGGACGGGGGCAGATAGCAGAAGGGACTGGTGTCGAGGCCCGGGAGAGCTTCCTGTTCCGCCCCCCTCCCCTCTGCGGCGGCGCGCCAATGACGACAGGCGGCGAGGAAGCGACGTTTGGCCGGGGCGGCGTGTGTGGGGCCGGTCTGGAATGTCTGGCCGCGTTAAGACGAGCCGAAAAACGCTTCAGGGCTTTTGGGGAGCGGGACGGCACCTCCTGACCCCGCTCACATATCCGATACTCTCGCCTGGAGGGTGGTAGTAGCCTAGTGGGTAACACACTCGCCAGAAGACCCAGGTTCAAACCCCACTTACTACCATTGTGTCCCTGAGCAGGACATGTAACCCTGAGCGTCTCCAGCGGGGGACTGTCCCTGTAACCACTGATTGCAAGTCGCTCTGGACAAGGGCGTCTGGTAAATGCCGTAAAGGTAAATGGAGACACGCACGTGTATGTGTACGTCCCCTCGCCCCCCGGGAGACATCAAGCCCGCGCTGCTGGATTAGCACTCGACATTCACCTCAGGGAGCCGCCATCTTCCCACGGGACGTCTGCTTTGGTTGAACTTGCAGTGACCCTCACCGCCGGACAGGCAAACTCTGATATGGCTTTCATGAAAACGGCTGTTGTTCCTACAGCCGAGGCTCCGAGCAACGGGAGCCGTCGGCAGGAGAAGAGCTCCGGCTGCAGGAGCGTCTGAAGCGTCCTCACTCGCGTCCTCCTGTCCACCGGTGTGAGTTTTTTTAATTAAGACGCCGTTCCTCGCGTTTAGCAAGCGGGGTCTTTAAAAAAACCTACAGGGGCGTCGGGAGCTGTCAGTCACACACTCACTATTCCTCTTGATGAGCGTCGCTTCTTCTCCCGCCGAATCCGGAGTGGGTTCGTTCTCTGAAAGCGCGGAGAGTCGTGCATTTTTAAAACGAGACCTTCACTCCGTTGTCCTTGAGTCAGAGAGAGTGGCGCGACGGGCAAATCATGAAAGCGACGGGATCGTTTCATATCACTGAGCACGCGTTGTTATAATAGCCGAGGAGCGCCAGGGTCGCGACCCCCCCGAAATGTTCTAAACCGGACGTATAAATAGACAACAACATATTGCAGGAATGATGACAGCGCGTGTTATTCAGCTTATTGCACAAATGCTAATGCAAAAAAAAATGCGATCCAGCCATTCACGGCCGCTTCAATTTCGTTGTTTTGTGCAACTCTCACATTTGGTGGAGGGGGTGGGGGGGGTGTGCAATGGTGTATATTTTTTTTTGTTGTTGCTTCATTTTGAGGTTTTTAACATCGGAGCTCGGGTTAACATCATCGGGCGTAAGTGCCCAGTTGGAAGCGATGATGAATGGGAGCCGCCCCGAGGATGATGGCTCCTCCACCTCGCCGAAAAATAAAATGCTTATCAGCCGTATTTCCCCACAACCCCAACGATCAGAGCGTGCCGTGTCTCTCTGGAAAATGAACGAGCGGCGGAGTTGGTTGTGCCTTATGAAATGTTAATCTGGGGTGCTTTAAATATACACCAGCATGGCTAGGTCCCTGGGAGTCACAGTGTGTGTGTGTGTGTGTGTGTGTGTGTGAAAGAGAGAGAGAGCGCTCACAGTCTGGCAGCAGCACAAGAATGTCCAGGGAGAGCAGAGCAAGCACAAGTGTCAGTAATATAAATTGTTGTAGAGGAGAACATTACTCAGACGGGGGGGAGCGGGGCCCTGCGGCGGGGCGGCACGGGCGCGGCCCCGCCAGAACCGCCGGACCCGAAGCCCCTCCCCGTGCAGGTGCTGGACCCGGAGTAGCCACGGGTTCCCGTGCCGGGTCCCAATTTTGGAACCAGTGAAAAAAAAACAGCACCGAAACTTTGCTGGTCTGGCAGCAAGAACCTGTGATGTCAACAATCGAATTGTCACTAAGCTAAAATAAAAAAATAAGACAAAAGGGACAAAAAGTGAGGGGATAATGAAAAAGTGGCAGCGGTGGAGCGATGTTGGGATTTCTGTTTAGTGGGCGTGACCTGTGACTTATTATCATAGGGTGGTAGTGGGTAACACACTCGCCTCTGAACCAGAAGACCCAGGTTCAAATCCCCACAACTACCATTGTGTCCCTGAGCAAGACACTAAACCCTGAGTGTCTCCAGGGGGGGACTGTCCCTGTAACTACTGATTGTAAGTCGCTCTGGATAAGGGCGTCTGGGAAATGCTGTAAATGTAAATGATGCAAACGCGGACCGGTTCGCGGTTGGTTCCCAGCTCAGTGCCGGAAGAGTACCAGAACCGACGCCAGTGTAGTGGAGACGAGGTTCATGCGATCATTGCGTCAGAAACACGAGCCACTCGCAGCATTATAGGGTTGAGTTAACGGATTATTCGTGGGTTAGCGGTTACCGGAATGAATTGGATTCACTCCGCCGTTGCTAACAGCGATGGCTTTTCTATCGGCCGCCGTTAATGCTCCCTACAGCAGAAAAGCTGGGACTCACCGTTGGGATATAATTTTGTAGGCGTCGGGAAGGTAGCAGTTGACATTTTCCATCTGGAAGGGGTCGGCGTCACAGATCTTGTTGTCGGTGCGGCCGTAGTTGGCCGTCTCAATCATGATGACGTCGCTCCCGGGGCAGCGCAGGTCGATGGGGTAGCCTTCACAGGACAGCTCCCTCCTGACCAGCCCAAAGGGCAGAGCCGCCCGGCTGAAAGCTGCGGGGTGAGGGAGACACAATATTACATGCATAACGTAGCTAGGCTGTCAGTGCTCTTGCGGGTTCTCTGAAATGTTATCGTCCACGCGTGTTTAAACCTAGTTCTCCTTCGTGGTTCTCCAGCCTCGTCTTTTCATTAGAATTGTACACCGCAGAGAGGATTTTTTTGTAACTGTTATCCGCCATTGTGGTACGTTTGGCGGGTTTGGGGTTATAGGTCAGGTTGGAGTTTGGGCTTTTTCACCAAAAAAAAAAAAAGCCGCTCTGCCGTCCACACGGAGACGTGAAAAGGAGAAATTCACTCTGAAAGTGAAAGTGAAGTGATTGTCACATGTGATACACAGCAGCACAGCACGCGGTGCACACAGTGAAATTTGTCCTCTGCATTTAACCCGTCACCCTGAGTGAGCAGTGGGCAGCCATGACAGGCGCCCGGGGAGCAGTGTGTGGGGACGGTGCTTTGGAAGCCCGAGCACTGCCATGTTCCTCCATTTACAGACAATCTTGCAGAACTCGGTGACTCTGGATTTTGTATTTTTTTTTAACCTGGATTTATATTTTTTTCTATCGGTATGGCAGGGGAGGGGGAAAAAAACATGAATCAAAACAGCATGAAGTGTAATTTAATCCATTTTACAGCTCTGACGATCGAAGGAGGACTGTCTGGTGTCGACGCGGGAGGAAAAATCCATATACGGTTCTGGCAAGACGTGAGTAGAGCCAAATCACGATGTTTGGGGGAAAATTTACTATTTTGCTCAATTGTGTATCCCTTCAACACACTATTTCAAAGACGCACCCGCTAGGAAAAAATAAAAAAAAACGGGTTTCTGGTTTTGGGGTCGTGTTCTGTAACATGCAGAACATAAAGTGATAAAGAACACCCCGTTTTTTTTGTGCACAGCAGGGTCGGCAGCAGCGATTTGCGTTTTCCGCCACCGAGGTCCCCAATTAGCCTCCTTTCTGCCATCTGTTTGGAGAACGTGCCCCGTTCCTTCTCATAACTCTTGTTGATTTGGCACCACTGTCGCGCATTAACACTAACCAACTCTCTTAGCACTGCGGCGCTAATTACGGCGAAGCTCGGCCTGCCAGCCTCATCGGACCCGAAGCGAGCGAGCGTGTCGCCTGCCATGAAAACCCAGGATCCAAACGGGAGGAATAACAGGGGACCAGAAATAACAGACCCGAGGAGGGGACAACACTGAACACCGGAACCAGCAAGCCCTCTCGCCGCCATTCACAACATTTCTATTTCCAGAAAATGGCTGCCAGCTGCTGGGGCCGGAGTTGTTGGTTAAAAGCCGACTGCTCTGTTGACTGCAGTCATCCATTACTGCGGTAAAGACCTGCCCAGAACGGAGTGAAAACAGGCCGCTCCCAGAGCCGGGCGCTCAGACTGATGAATGGCCCGCGGGCCATCGATCATCGGTGATGTGACAGGTTTATCACCGGGAGAACAAAGTGCAGAGCGAGCGTGCGAGTTCTCAAAACTCTCATAGGCCAATCCGGATGGGGCGGGGGTGCATTGCCCCAGGGAATGAGACCACCCTTCATAGCGGAGCTTCACGCTGCAAACTGTACATCGCCGGTCTCGGGTCTGCAGCCTGATCTCCAGCGGCTGTCGGGAGGGGCCTAGCAGCTGATGAAGCCTGCAGCGCTCCTGCATCTCCCCCACCAGTCGTGGACGGATCTCTGTAGGCTCACGGCGACACGAGGCAGTAAATCAATACTGGGGAAAGGGAGGATCTGGTCTGACCCGGGAGCAGACGACAAATTGCCCTGCCGTCTTAGGAAAGGCCTGTAAAGCCTGAGGCACTGGAGGACGGGCCGGAGGTTGTAAACGAGACCCCAAATAAAGACGTGTTAACGGGAACCGGACAACAATAATTCAAACAAGGTAAAAAAAAAAAAATGAAATAATGAGCAGATATAAAGAGTCCACATGCAATCAACATCGATGAATAATGTCCAGCAGGCAGACGGCGTGCAGACGTGAAGGAGATCAGAAGGACACTGGTGCTCTTTTGACAAAGAGAAGCGCATTGCTGCCGGGGTGGCAGCTGAGAACCAGATCCACTTTATTCAACCAGTCAAAAGTCACTTTTAATCAAACTCTCCCATTTCTGGGATCAATTCAATCGAGGTTTAAAGTCACAAGGACAGGGTTTTGTTATGATGCTATTTTACTTGATGCAATTAATTTATAAACACTTTGTTTACTTCTAGTGTGTTGTCTGACCTATGACACAAATGTGAACTTCATCCTAGTCAGATACGGACAGTGCGGGAGTGTTACACTGCGCATGGACGCGAGTTTACATAGTTGTCAAACGGAGGCACACAGCAGCGGAGATGCTCAAACACAGGAGTGACAAACTCCAGGCGCAACCAGATGAAAATATTTACACAGCTACCATGCACCAAATCATCTGAATCAACCCTTAGGGTGAAAATAAAAATATGCCTCACTAAACTAAGAAGTAACCTGCAAGATTTCCAAAATTTGGCGGCAGTAAAAGAAAATGTCTTCGTATTCAATGTTGCCAGACGCAGCTGACACTTTCATAAATGCATCAAAACACTGACCAGAACCTCTGAAAATATGTAATGAATATTATGTCTTGATCATTTGAAATGATCTACACTACTTACGTTATTAATTACTGTAGCAAACTTTAAAGTTAATTTGGTTACAATTTCAAACTGAAAAACACCCAATCTGGCAACGCTGAGAATAGAGGCAAGGGCTCAATCTGAAAAAAAAAAAAAACCCACAGCATTGTCTCAGGCCTTCAGTTGTGCACTCAGGCACGTATTTAGAAACTCCTCAAGCCGATGCCCTTTCTTGAATCTTGGCCATTGAAAGAAGTCAGGCATCTCTTGAACAACCGACCTGAGAACCTTTAGCTCTCATTTTTATCATCACATTATTTACATTTTATCCCAATGATCATTTTTCCAGCGTCCTACGTAGAAAAAGAGGTCATTTCACTGCTGTTCATCTCTCAGGCCATGGACGAATGGGAGAGAAGAATGAAAGGCCAGCCCTGCAACCTGCTGAACTGTTGGCCGATTTTGATGCCGTGCAACAAATCTAGACGCGACCAGAAATACCGCAATAACCCAGGAGCCAAGTAACACGGGCCGTGCGTGTTTTATCTGCACATGTAATGCCTTTTGGGGCCGGACGATCTGGCGCCCTTCACCTGCCGTAAACTCGGAGTGCCGGCGGCGATTATGACTCTCCCCACGTCACGAAGCAACTGCGGAGTCAAGGCTACTCCCTCGTTCTCGCTGCTTCTCTTGCTCCGCCGCTGCTTCTTTGAAATTAAATCATGTTAAGGGGGGGTATCCTAGGCAGTAAATAATACACTACGCGGAATCCACAACCCTGTTGCCACGGCGACCAGTCCGGCAGTGCCATAATTGGACGCGACCCCCCCCGCCCCCTCCTCCTCCTTTCCCTCCTCGTGGCCTTGTTGACATGGAGCCTTATCAGGCATTCTGGTCAGTGACTGGGAAAAGTAGCTTTTCTTATTCCACCTCCTGGCCACCTCCCTAAGCCAGCTATTCAGCCTGAAGTGAGCAGACAGTGGCCGGTCCCACCACACAAAGTGCTGCATTCTGGGAGACTCCCTCCCCTTTCAGCCTGCACACCATAATTTACGGGTAAGGAGCCCTCCTATAATACAAATTTTGTTTTCCATCAACACCCTTGAAATTGGATGTGGCACCAGGGCTCAGATGAATGCCTTTGGATGGGGGGGAAAAAAAAGGGAAGAAAGAGAAGAGGGGGAAAAAGGAGCTAGAGGGGGGTAAAAAAAAAAAAAAAAAATGGAAAAATCCAAAGGATGTGAAGGCTGGGCCAGATAAAACCCGGGCCGAAATGCCAGCGCCGCCCGTACGGCCGGCCAGAGAGCAGCTCTCCGGATGACCCCTGTCAGGCGCCGCGTCTTCGGGCTGACGAGAGACATATCCTACATGACCTCTGACCCCCCCAAAACTCCGCCGACACGAGCGATTCGGCCCCCGAAAGAAAGGCGCGTACCGGTGCGTACCAGCTCTTTTGGAGAGTGTGAGAAAAGCAGGTCGGTGTCTTTTCTCTCGCTCTCGGCGGCACAGACAGAGCGGCGAGCGGAGGATGGCCTCAGACGGGGGGGGGACGGGACGGGACGGGACACAGGCGTCGGGTGACGCTTGTCATCCTCCATTAACGGCCCTTTGATTGGCTTTTGTGCTTGAGGATTCGGCAAACAGCTGCATGCAAATACGTCGCGGTCCCCCCGGGGCCCGGCCCCATTGTTGCGGGCCGGGGCCTGACAACGCCGCTTTCTCAGGGGTGGAGGCGTGGGGGGAGGCGGTGAGAATGGACCCTCGGCGGACACGACGGGGTCCCCCCTCCGGCATGTTTGTCCTTTTTTTTTTTTTTTACGGTCCATGTTACAAGCCACAACATCTTGGAAAATGAAGCGGAATGTCCTCCCAGTCAGGCGAAGCCCCTCGCCGCGCCAGCGCCCCCATAATCCGCTCCGCGCTCTACTGTACGCTTCCAAGAGATGAAGTCAAGATTTCCAAAGGGATTTAGGAAATGAGGAAATCAAAAGCATATTTGAATGCTTCTCGGGCAAGAACAAAGCACAACAGGCACTTTGTGCGCCTCTTTCCCCCCCCCCCCCAAACCTTTGTTCGTCTTCACAGACGCTCTTATCTTATCGTCCGCCGTGGAAACATTTTCAACTGGACAAGAAAGTTTTACAACAATAAAGAGTGGATTTACTGTGACCAATCGCAGACGCATGCTCAACTCAAAGAAACAAAGCCCTTTTATGTGCGCGGTGAAGCCCCGAGCAGGAAATGCTGCTGGACATTTTCAAAATGAGCAGCAGACACGCGCTCACGGTGAATTATGGAATCTTTTTTATCTGCACTTCCTGCCTTATGTCTGCTGTCAGCGAACTGCGGCACGGACGTGAAACTCCGAGGGACGCGTCTCCTCTTCGTCTCATGCAGCATTCATGTCGCTCGGCGGCACCTCGCGGTGGCCGCCCGCCGGCCCGCGGGAGACGGGGGCCGAGGAAGTAAAGAGCCTGAAGGCTAAAATCCCGCCTTCCCGGCGAGGAGCTGCTGAGATCATGACGCTTCCAGAACGCTCCCCATTTCCGCCGGGCTGGTCCGCTTTCAGGGCCACTTAGGCCGGGACAATTTATATTCATGACAGAAACTATTCTCCTTTCCCACCTCAGCTGCATGTCTGTTCCTATACGTGTGTGTGTGTATGTGTGTGTGTGTGTGTGGCGGGCACACAGGTAAGTACACTGAGGTACAGAGTGAAAACCTCTCCAGCTATGAAAAAAGAACAGACCACGACGTTCAGCAGATGACATCTATTACTATGTTCAGGGTGAACTTACACACACACACTCACAAACGAGTCTTAAAATCAATATGAGCTTCTGTCTCACTCCTTTAATCTGTTTAATTCCCTATTAACGGGGGATGTGACCTCTGACCTCTTGCCTCCTGACAGCAGAAGGTGTTTGGAGGCGGGAGGATGAGTCATAATGAGACATATGATCATAATCCTTAGGGGATTACAGAGGTAATCCCGAATACGCGTCGGCACTGCTCCCTTCATCGCTTCGGAGAGACGAGACAACAATGAGGCAGTGCGAGGCAGGAATGAAATCAGAACAATTCCCACTTCCTCTCATCTGTCCACGGACACGGTCCTTCACCTCGGTCCAAAGATTGTGCCAAATGTTACTGGCAGAAAGTGTTTCGCCTCCAGCAAATAAAAGCGTTTGTCTAGTGCCCGAGGTCTACTGTGACCCTCTACGCCCAAAGGTTCTTCATCCCGTCTGACGTAACACTCTGCAACACAACCAAGTTCTGCACTGTACCAAAATCTGCTCATTTATTCATAATTGTATCTATTGGATTTTTTGTAACCTAAGGAAGCGGACACGTAATTGGAAGGTTGCCGGTTCGAATCCCGAGCCGCCTTTCATGGCTGCCCACCGCTCGCCAAGGGCGATGGGTTAAATGCAGAGGACACATTTTGTTGTGTCACCGTGTGCGGTGCTTCACGATGGGGCAACATTCATTGTGCCGATGCATTGGACCCAATACAAAAATGACGGCAAAAGCTGGTATCAGCCACGCGAGTGCAATGCAAAGACGGTGTACTTCAAACTAAGAGGAAATTGTTCCGTAATTTGTACATGATTTTGGTGTAGGCTACAACGTACGGTGACCGGATTTGAGCTCGTGAAAAAGACGACACCTTCCACTACATTTCAACTATAGCGAGTGGGCAGGAAATCAATCCGCTGGTGCGAACAGGCACGTAGGATGGCCATGACCTGATGAATTTTTAAGCGGCTCAAAAACACAGTCAACTGTTAAAACCCGGACAAAGTTTCAGGCTACTGTTGGTGTAATATATCGCAATATATCGGAACCTTAAATATAGGAATATATAAAGTAATTTTCTGGCAAAAATTGACTTCTGGCAAAACCTGTGATAAAATTACCTTCACCCTCAGTTGATCAGATCAGTCGATAAATGAAATCACATGACTTAAGCAATCTATGGTAACATTTTAAATGTTTCTGTGTTTCCTGAAATAAAAACCCATTGTTAAATTCTGTTGGTTCAGGAAGGACACCATGGTGGGCTGCTGGCCTCCATTGCTGCCGTCCATTTTAATAAAAGCAACAAAACCCTTTCTGTATTCAAGCCCCTAGGTTTACATGGGTTCTTGTATTCTTTCAGTTCCTCCGAGAAAGTATCCTGGGTGACCGTTTTATTTACGCCATAAACATGCATTTAAAAAATAAGTTAAAAATAACTTTCTGGTTTTTATTGAGGTATGTAGAATATACATATACATACATATATATATATATTTTTATTCTACATACCTCAATAAAAACCAATAAAAAAAACAATAAAAAAAATCTATATATATACACACACACACACACACACACACACACATATGTGTGTGTGTGTGTGTGTGTATGTATACATATATATATATATATAGATATAGATAGATAGATAGATAGATAGATAGATAGATAGATAGATAGATAGATAGATAGATAGATAGATAGATAGATAGATAGATAGATAGATAGATAGATTATTTTTTTAAACAATCGTTTGGCCCAGCCCTATTTAACACTTGTTCATGCCATGCAAAAAAAAAACTATATTTAACAGCAAGGGATTTTTTAAGAAATAAAGTAATGAACATATAAAGCCAGATCATTTCACGATGCTTTGAACTGTAACCCGCTTGCAGTGGAATGTTTCGTGCCGCCCTGCCGGGCGCGGAAGTACCCACTCCGCCTCGTGGCAGAGGGCAGCTCTACGGAGGCAGGAGCTCCACACACCCCACCCCAGGCCGGCCCGGCCCTCGCCGCGGCTACGGCGCCAATCAGGCCATCTACACCTGGGGAGGGGCCGCACGCGGCGAGGAAAATGACACGTTACCCGTCACCGTTCCCTCTCTTCCCGCCTGTTCTCATCTCGCCTCCTATTTCTGCCGTGAAAACACACACAGACACACACACACACACACACGCAGCTGCTTTCCAACAAATTTCCCGCCTGCACAAGTCATCATGACAATTAACCACACAAATGCACACACATGCAGTTGTTGCTGTCACTTAGTGTCTCATAGTAATGAGTGTGAATTTTTTACATTTTCCTGGCGAAGACATGTAGTGGCCCAATTATGATCTATTATGACTAAACACACACACACACACACACACAGACAGGCAGACGTGACCAAAAATAACTGTAACATTTGTGTAATGTGAAATATGACATTTTGAAGCCTGTACATCTACTAAAATGTACTACAGATGTGGGAAGGGGAGAGTCTGAAGTTGAAACAGAAATAAGACTCTCAGCAGAGAGTCCCCCAATCTCCAGATCTGTGGAGACTTAAATGTCACCTCTGTGGTTCGGGATTTAAGGAGGCGCTAAACGCATCCCTCAACATTTTGTCCAGGAAGCGCTCGGTGACAAGGCCCAGAGGCATTCCACCTTTATCTCCACAGCCTCCCGTCCAGGTCGACTTAAAAACAGCGTGACCTTGCAACCCCCCTACAAAAAAAAAAAAGTCAATAGGCAGACGAGGCAGAGCCGCCGATAAGGGATCTCTTCATTGGAGACCTCGGTGACAGACGGCTTCCTGTCCCCTGCTTGATAAGTCTTCGTGCCCTGCGCACTCCAAAGGTGAAAATTCGACACGCAGGGGTCAGCGGCAAACAAACACATTCTTTATGTTCCAAATTTGCACTATATTTCCCCTCGGCCCAGCGCCAATTTCCCGCAGAGTGACGGCAACACGGCTTATCAGTGAGCCCGTACCAGGCCAAGCGTGGCATTCCGTTCATGGAACACAAAACACGGACACACACTCACTTTATCAACATTCATATATATATTTTACATTTACGGCATTTATCAGATGCCCTTATCCAGAGCGACTTACAATCAGTATTTACAGGGACAGTCCCCCCCTGGAGACACTCAGGGTTAAGTATCTTGCTCAGGGACACAATGTTAGTAAGTGGGGTTTGAACCTGGGTCTTCTGGATCATAGGTGAGTCTGTTACCCACTAGGCTACTACCACCCGTGTGTGTGTGTGTGTGTGTGTGTGTGTGTGTGTGTGTGTGTATATATATATATATATATATATGGTTCTAACTCTTGCATTTGAATTTAGAACAATCATAAATAATAAAAACAAAAATAGTTTAACTGGGAAAATAGATTAAGGGAATAAAACCTAGGGTAAATGCAAGAGTTAGAACCATATATATATATATATATATATATATATATATATATATATATATATATATATATAGACACACACACACACACACACACACACACACACACACAAATAGCCTAGTGGGTAACACACTCGCCATGAACCAGAAGACCCAGGTTCGAAACCCACTTACTACCATTGTGTCCCTGAGCAAGACACTTAACCCTAAGTGGAAGACTATAACTACTGTAATGTAATTACTGTAATGCTGTAAATGTAAATATAAAACCGGTAGGTGCCAAACGGCACCCGAAATTGGCGGGCCTCGGGTTTCGATTTAAACAGAGACAGATCGGCGAGGCTACGGGACAGCTCGCGTTCCCAAGCTCGAAAAGCTTGGACACTTGGGTAGTCTTCTGTGTTTCGTAACTGCCGCCTCACAAGTGGCACGAGAGCCCGCCGCCGCCGCCAGCCCGTCCTGACAAACTGATTACAGTTAAAAGCTTCCACCACAGATGAAACGTATGGCTTTGTCATAACAGCTGTCAGCCGGCTGAACCGCAGGACGGAGCGTCCCGACTCGGCGGCGTGCATTAAGGCGGAGTGTTCATTTATTACCGCGCCCGCTAATCCAGCTGCGAGAGGCGCCGCAGGTGATGCGTCCGTTCGTCACCGACGTCTGTCTGGCGGAGAAGACGTAAGCGCCGAACGAGAGCTCAGCACCGGCAACTCTCAAATTGCTCTAATTCCGCACGTCTTATCGCCATCTGCAAAATAAGCCTATTTAAGTTAAAACGGTGTGTGTGTATGTGTGTGTGTGTGTGTGTGTGATACCTAAGGACACTCGATCATCCGAATGGCTGACAGTTACAGACGCGCCGCGAGGAGGGTCGAGCTGAAGCCGAGCCTCTGTCCCGCCGCTCTTGACATTTGATGCGTATTTGGCATCTTGATTGGCGCCGATTGTGAAGATTTGATGGCTGATGCGAGCGGTGAAAGGCGTGTTTAACTAAAAGCACAGAATTAGACTGGAGACGAGCGTGACGTTCTCAAAATATTTGCGCCATTTCTCCCACCGGCTCCTGCCTACGTGAAATGACAGGAATTTCGGAACGTTTGCCGATACCGTCTCTGGCCGCTGCGGGCTGCCTGGCAACGTGCACCCTCATTCCCGGGCACCCCGGTGAAAACAAGGCTCCCCTGGCACCGTCCCCGCCCCGCCCGCGCGTCCGTCACGGCCAGACGGCGGGAGCGGTGATAAGGCCTTTCTTGTTTCATGGATGATTTCCGCTCGGGCGGCGCGGCACAAGAGACGGATAAATCATATCGCCGTGTGCTTTCTCTCGACGCGCACTTTTCATCACTCATCGGCGAATCTCCCGCGGCGGCGAGGTGATAATTCGCGATAGCCCTGCCTCGGACCCCTACGATTCCGACGGAAAAAAAAAAAAAAAAAAAAAAACAAGTAGAGAAGCAACAGAAGTAAACTGAGCGGAACAGCGGATGACAGGATGGCCATTTGCAACCGAGGACAGAAGCGAGGCGAGGACGGAATGACAGTCTGATTCGCAATTTCGTCAAAACAACGGGGACAATCCACCGAGCACATGCCAACGCTTCAGGATCACTCCCTATCGTTTGGAAAGGTGTGTGTGTGTGGGTGTGTGTGGCTTCCCCTGCATGAAGTGGCATTTTCAGTAGCTGGAAAGCTGGGCCGGTTCGTAAGAAGACAGGAAATGCCTGTTAAACCACACCCCCCCTCTCCAAACGCGAAGGAAAACAAAGCCAAACATCTCCGGGGGGACAGAGCGAACGGCGACGGAGGACGTCCAGGCCCATCCCTGTCTGCCGGGCGGGTCGTTGGCTTTTTACTTTCTGTTGGCTTCAGAGCATCTCCTGCCCGCCATTTACTCCACCAAATAAACCACGAGGCCTAATCCGCCCCCCCCGTTGAAGGTAATGCCGCCCATTACTGGAAGTTGGCAGGTGGAGACATGCGCCCGAGTCCCGCTTCCACAGACCAGGCCGAACGCAGCGATCGCAAACTTTCCACAAGTGCCGAGGCCGGTGCGCAACCCGCGGTGGGTGTGGCGTGACAGATTACCGGCGGGCGGTGTAACCTGCTCTGAATGGTAAGCGCGGGGCGTCGCTGATTCATTATGGATGATGAATGTGGCGGGCCCATGATGTATTATGGATGTATTTCTTAGTGCCACTCTTCGCCACTAACGTTCTCAGGACGCCACCAGGCCTTCAGTCATACATCACTGTCTGTAGAGCGGGAAAAAGCCAACGTCTCGGAATGCGGTTCATTAGGGGAGGGCCGTGTAGCTTCAAATATTTCAAAGACTTATTATATGCTCTAAAATGCTCTTCAATTTATGGTCATTTTGAAGTTATTTTCCGTTAAACCAAAAACACGAAGTGAGTTATGATAGAAAATTTTACAAAATTAATAACAGACTCGACTCACTAGTTATTTCACTAAGATAATTGAAAAAGGGTTTTGTAATATTTTGGAAGACTGACCTGCATTCGTGAACACAGAATCCATAGGAATTCAAGACTAACTGTTGCTTCTAAGGTTCCTCTTTTACATGTATGCAGATATTCCATAATTAACAGTCCTTTACAACATGAACAATGTCTGGAAAAGAGTTTTAATCGATTAGACGTGGGGCGATTCACTGGAAAAATTAAACCAAGACAGAATTTCTGTAAGACTTGCTCTTTTACTTGTCCTAGTATTTAAGTTTGGTACTCAAATATGTGGAACATCATTTATTTCAATGTATTTTAAAAAAGAACTGAAGGTTTGGCAGACATTTGAAACATGGTTACCTCTCACAATATAAAGTTTTTACAAATATCAAAGAAATTCAAGGCGAATTATTATCATAACACAGACATTCAATGTTCAGTTTAAATATTTTATATTGAATAGTGCATATTAATACAATGCACCACATTTTGACTATTAGTACTGGCTTTATATTGAACTACTCCCACAGTAGTAAGCAGTGACAAGTACTACACGCATGTCACACTTGACCACTAGTTATGGGGACAAATAAACTTGTGTTATCAAAATGTCCCATGCATCACATAGACAATTGTCCTGTTGCGTTCTGTCAAAAAAAAAAAGAAAAAGAAATCGCACATGAGCACGGTATTTGGAATTAATCAGAAAAGCACATTTATAATATAATTATAAGCTATGTCAAATTTTGATTTTTTTTTTTTTATTATTTCTGCCCCATCCCAGTCATACCGAACTCCTATTCGATTTCAACCTCGACTCACCACTGGAGGTAGACATGCCTGATCATGGTTATAGCAACACAGTGCTTTTTAGTGGCTATTAAAAATCTGGCATATCTGCGTGAGCAGGGGCCAGGCCTCCTGTTCACTACTCACTGCGGTTTTACATTCTGACTCCGTCTCCTAAACAAAATGGTCACCTTCCTCACATTCCTCACAGCTCTTTCAGCGAACTGTTAATGACTCTGCTGAAGGACGCAAAAAATGTTTACATGTCTCTTTGTTCTTGAAATAGTCACCGAAATACGTCGATTGCCCCGCGGCCAAGAGGAAACCAACAACGACAGAAAAAGAAAAAAAAAAAAAGTTCATTAAACGCGCGGGGCGGCTGATTAAAAAGCCGTATCGTCCACCGCAGAGCGAGAGATAATTAAGAGAGGGGGGCCGTTTGGAGGCCGCCATCGGAAAAGTGGTGACAAATGGGAGCTTGTGGAGGGGGCGGGGTGGAAGGTGCGTGGATAAGACGCTGTTTTCAGGGAAACCCACACACATTCCGCTATTGACGGATGGGCGCAGCGTTCATTCATGGAGTGGGGAGCGTTCACGTCGGGTGAAACCCAACACCTTGACTCTCCGCATACCGAAGGGCCTACTTACAAAAACATTCTCAGGCCAAACCGCCTGCCAGATGAAATCTGCGGCCCATTTTCCATAAGCGGTCCCCCCCCCCCCCCCCAAAAAAAAAAAGACAATTCAGCAAGCCTACGGTGTATCAGCTTGAAAATCTGCCAGGTCTGCCGAGCACCAATCAATTTCCAGCGTCATTCAAACAACGGCAGAAACAGAAAAAGTGCAAATGGCGTAAAGCGGCAACAGAAATCAGGATGAGGCGTAATCAATGTTTGGCGCATGGCGGCGTGTGATTAAATCCGCAGAACCGGGCCGGGGCGCAGAAGCGGCGATGATTGTCATTATACCGACGAACCCAGATCAGCGGTTTCGGCGGGGCGCGCAGACTACACTTGTAATTGTGACCAAACATGCTAATCAAAGGGAAAGAGCCAAATTTAAAAAGCACACACACACACAACACACCCTAAAGAGAAAAGTCCCTGCAGAGCTGGGAAAAGCGGTGGCGCCATGCCTGAGTTCTCCACTAATGTGTAGCTTACAGTAAAAACAATCGACAACAAGCAGGATTTCATCAGCGAAAATGTTCATACGGTATCTGTTGCTGAGTTACATCAGTCACGTTCCAAAAGGGGAAAAAAAATCCACCCACTGATCCATCAGTTCATGCCACGGATATAAAAAAAAAAAAAAGAAGAATAAATGCACTGAAATGAGAAACGTTCGGAATCGTAAACCTGCTTTTAATTGAGATGTGAGCCAAAGAATCAAAATCAAATTGTGAGGTTACATCGCGGACCCCTATTGGTACTTTGCGAAACGTCAGTGGTGCATCGGACATCATGAACATCATGCTGGCCAATAAGCATGATCATTTTGGGGCGGTGGTGGCCTAGCGGTTAAGAAAGCGGAACCGTAATCAGAAGGTTGCCGGTTCGAGTCCCGATCTCCTGAGCAAAGTACCGTCTCTAGCCTGTCACGGCTGCCCACTGCTCACCAAGGGTGATGGTAAAAAGCAAACCACTTTCAAACGGCAGCTCAAGATCTTCCTCTTTAGAGAATATTTAGATTAACTTGTAACTTATTGATTAACTTATTGTCTTACTTATGTATAGAAACTACAACAGAGTGAATAAAAAGTTTGTATTCATAGTTGAGGGTCCTAGTGATCCAGAACTGATCACTTCATCAATGGTAACATGGAAGCATGTTGTAAGTCGCTCTGGATAAGGGCGTCTGCCAAATGCCTTAAATGCAAATGCAGAGGGCACATTTTGTTGTCAACGTGTGCTGTGCTGCAGTGTCTCACAATGACAATCACTTCACTTTCAAGCGATGTGAAGTAAATGAAAAGCGGGATTCTGCTCACGCTTTTTTAGACCTCGTAAAAAAAGAACGGGGCAACCGGTCCCTGGAGGAAGTAGTGGAGACATGGACGTGGAGACATGAGTCACACCCTCAATACATCTTCAATAAACACCACAGATTCAAGAACATGCCGCCAATACCAACTTTACTCGACTGTGCGTACGGTACAGGAACCAAACAAGGTAAAAAAAGCCCATCTGTCCATACCTTCTGAACACTGGAGCAGGGCGAGTGCCAGCAGGAACCAGTGGAGACATGGACACCTGCCCAGGACTCTGGCCATCTTCTTGATCGGTTCGGGCACCGTCCAGGCGCTGCCCGCTCGCTGTGGATCTCTTCTCAGCGCAAACTCCCGGCCAAAGGCGTACGTCAGCGACCGGTAATCCTCTGCGGCTCGCCGCCAAACATCCTTTCATCTGAAAGAGGTCAGAGGTCGCTTGTTAATGACGTTCTGTATGAAAAATTGACTACATCAAGCACGGCTTCACATTCTTGGGGGTTTCCGTTATTTTCATCTTATCACAATAAACGTAGCTGTATTTACTAGGTGTGTTATAATCGACACATCGAAACGCAGACGTGGACGATTCTGCAATGTAGAGCACAGGTTGGAGTTCGGCCTCGTCCACATGGATGTTCGAACCGAACGGCGTACGCGTTTAGTTGGATGGGGCGGTGGTGGCCTAGCAGTTAAGGAAGCGGCCTCGTAATCAGAAGGTTGCCGGTTCGAGTCCCGATCCGCCAAGGTGCCACTGAGCAAAGCACCGTCCCCACACACTGCTCCCCGGGCGCCTGTCATGGCTGCCCACTGCTCACTCAGGGTGATGGTTAAATGCAGAGGACAAATTTCACTTTGTGCACCGTGCTGTGCTGCTGTGTATCACATATCACTTCAGTTTATAGTTGACATCATCCGCAGTAGAGAACTACAAACACGCCACCGATTCCAAGCGTACTCGACTGTGTGTCCCACCTCCTTATTCCTTTCTTTTTTTTATCTGAGTTCGGAGGAAATAAAGCGTATTTTGGACTGCAAACAAAACAAAAAAAACGCTAACATACTGAACCCTCACATCCAACCCACACGGGCTGATAATGAGCAGAGACCGTATCAGCGGAATCAGACGCAGAGACGTATTTTGTCTACGAAACGTTAAAAACAAACAAGTCGGTAATTGTTTTGGCCCGAGAAGCGAATTGTGGCGTCTGCTTCGTCCCCCGGCGGGTCGACATAGTAACTCACAGCGAGCGGCAGAGGGGGCGGAGAACGCGGGACGGCCTGCGCCTTCTTACTAACCGCGCGGCGTTCCCGTAGCGCGCAACCTCTGCCCGTTTAAGGTGACCGGAGTCGGAATGCCGGAGGTCGACGGGCGGGGCGGCGCACCGGTATTCGTTAAAAATGAGTAATTATAAACGGACACGTTCCCCGAAGATGCGAAAGGTCACGTGCTCACAGCCCCACAAAAGGCCGAAGTAAATGTGCACCATCTACACACACACACACACACACACACACACAACAGCCTCCCCAGCTCATCATGTGAAGAGCCCCATGTCAGCCATCCTGATTATTTTATAATTAACCAAAAATGAGTGCCGGAGCTCTTAGCTCAGATTGCTCTCAAAGCGCCGCAAACGCAGCGGAGATATTTTTAGCAAGTGGAGAAAAAAAAAAGAAAAGAGAAAAGAAAAGAACGAAAAAGAAAAGGAACTTGGATCCAAACACTGAAGGCCTGTTCATTAGCATACAGAAGAGTAATTTAAATTGCCTTCGTGAATTCGGCCCGTAAGTGGCGCGGCGCGTGGCGGGAGACCGTTTTCTTCTCAGAGCTGCCTAAAGGAGCCCGCCGGGTCCCTCGCCGCGGCGGAACAGAACCTGGCGAGGGCGCCCGGGTTTCCCGCGCCGGGCCCCGCGAGGGCCAAGCCCTTACCGGGGTGACACCGAAAGGGCCAGCGGCACACAAACACCGCGCCGATTTCACCCCGCCCCGGCTTCCCGCCGCCTGCCCCCCGGAGGTGAGCGTTTATCAAAGCGGGAGTTCAAAGGTCGGCATCCCCCGGGCCGGCCAGGCTTTCGCTGTGCCGGGTTCCTCCGGCCGAGGCGTTCGGGTAATTGCTGGTGACGGACACGAGCTGGAGGAGAATCCAGGGCCGGCCAGGCCCGCGTCCGCTCTGCGCCGTCCGGCTTCAGGCGCAGGAGCCAAACCTTATCATCCCTCTAAACGCCGTTTTGTTTGGCAGATTTCAGACTGGATTTGGTCCAACTCAAAATAAAAGGATTAGCCGATTAGCATTAAGGAGCTTTCAGCCCCCCACCGCCGCCGCCATTCCTGGAGGACTCGTCACCATTTTACTACGGCGCCGTGGCACAACATTCATATTGCAATATGAATTGAACCATAGACGGTAAACGGTATACACTGCGGTATATAATTTGATAAGAGAATTTAAACGGACTCTGTTTTTGGAAGGGTACCGTGTCCATGGCAAAGTCACCGCAGAAGGGAGACGTATAATGGGGCAGAGGTGGCCTAGCGGTTAAGGCGCCTGTCATGGCTGCCCACTGCTCACCAAGGGTGATGGTTAAATACAGAGGACACATTTCGTTGAGTCACCGTGTGCTGTGCTGCATCACAATGACAATCCCTTCAATTAAAAAAAAAAAAAGGTGGACATTCTGGCACCCCCATAAGGCCACTGAAATACCGGGCGTTCGTATGACACGAGTGATTCTATTACATTTTGAGCACTTTCTGTATTCGGTCGTAGAGAATAACACTATGATTGTTCATATTTTATCATGCCACCCCTCCAGGATTTTGTGATATTTAAAATCCCAATGACCACCAAACAGGACCGGCCAGGTCGTTTCCACGCGCATGGACCGGCGTATTCGACAGAATCGACCTTCTCTTTTTTTGGAAACTCGAATTTCGGACTGCGGAAACCCTGCCGTGACCTCGGCACTCTCGGCCTAAACTAACGCCTCGTGCTGCACGTAAGCGTTATTTCAGACAGGTGACGCGACGTTGCCATATCAAAACCTCTCCCGTTGGCAAATTTATATTGCATACCGTTCATAAGGAGGAGCACCTTCTCATTACAGGATGTTAAGCCGTGGTTGACCCAACATTATCCGTACACGCCGTCCATCCGTCGTTTTCTGGGCGTGGGGCGCCGGTGTTGCCAAACCTTTTAATAAAAGGCGGCTCCCCACCTCCCAGCAGAGTGACGATAATCACAACCACGCGCCGACATCGGCGTTCGGCCCGCCGTTCGGCGTGGCTACAGACGTAATCACGATCGTACATCGTCCCCTTCCTTCCTCTCGCTTGTCACCCGAGACTCGGCCGTTTGCCAGGAGGGGAGCGAGGAGTGACTGCAGCTGCTCCTCCTCTCTCGCCCTCCGACTCGGGAAGACAAAGTTGTCATCAGAGCGGCGCGTGGAGAACGTTACTCCGCCGCCTCGTTTTCCCTGCTTATCTAAAGCAGCGCGAGCTTTTAAACGGCAAAGGCGGGCAATTAAAATACCATTAAAATAAATGGGTGGGAGAAGGCAGGCGGTAAACCTCGGCATGAAATATGACGGCGTCTGAACGAACCCGATCCGTCGCCAGGAGCCGCTGGCTGTAGCGCCCGGAGCCGAAAAAAGAAAAGGAGTCCCGGCTCCTGAATGGACGGGGCAGAAGAGAAGGGCGAGAAGAATAGGGGAGGGAGGAGGAAAAAGAGGGGCCGCCGCGGCCACTGTGGGAGATTGACAGCTTCTGAGTATCGCTTGACCCCTCGGGGTTCGCCCCGGCGTATTCTCCACGAGCTTAAAGCCGGACAAAATAAAGAGCAAGAATGTTAATTTATTTTCAATTGTCAGCGCCTTGGATGGGGGGGGGGGGTAATAACGAATGCATCCATACATGCATTTTAAGCGAGGGGGGGGGGGGACAAAGCTCGATGTAAAGAAGCAGCATAAGAAGCCGAAACATCTGTGACGCCGGCGATCCCAGTTCCACGGAGCCCGGTTAATTACGGCGGCGTGAAAGCCTCCGGTACATCTGGGAGGACGAGGCATCTGAAATTAGCATCTTAAAGAAGAGGATGTTGTATTGACAGACTTGAAGGAGCGGGCTGATTATCCGCAAGACAAAAGGCCAAGGGGGGGGGGGGGGGGGGTTGGTGGGCCGGGGCATGGAGAAGATCTCCTTGGATACGCCCCGCATTCCCATTCAGGACCTTTCAGAGTCGTGCCCCCCACCCCCGACAACGGCGTCCTTCCCCCCGCAAGGATATTATGCCGTTCTCGCGGCTCCCGCGGCTCCACGGAAACGTTGGGCGCCGAGCGGCGCGGGCAGGTGTTTACCCAGCACTCCTCCACCGGAGTTTCACACAATCTCCTGATACAAATGTCACCGGGTGACCGGCCCGGGCCGAACTTTGGCCGCGCCGATTACTCTCAATCAGGCGGGGACTGCATCAGCTCCCAGATGCCATCACGCCATCGTCCGGCCACCAACCCTGTCCCCTGCAGCTCGTTACCGTGGCGCACCCATGCCGGCTGCGTGGTGACCGGTGCCACGGACGCTCCTGGGTGTTAATGAGCGGCGGTCCTCGCCGGCGGCGGGCCTTCGGATGGAGATTATTTAAATGTCACATTCATTTCCGGGAAAAATGCTTCTCCCAGGCGCAGAACGGCGGCGTCTGTGCTCCCGCCTCCGTGTTCACGTTGTCTCGACGGCCCCTCGGCTCCCACCACTCCGTTCTCCGGCGCGTATTCCGAATCGCAAATTAGGGGAGAATATTGCGGCCGGCTCGACAGCCCCGCTTGTGTTTACCGCGGATGGGATAAGGCGGGGGGGGCTTGTGATCCCCCTCCGGGGGGGGGGGAGGAGGAAATACCCTCAAAGGACCCGCCAGGAGCACAGATCAGTTGTTCACCGACGGCCGTGGTTATTTTTATACACCTGCCGCGCCGCCATCATGCACGTTACGAACCGACCTTTCAATTAGAACGAGGCATTAACAGACATCGGCGGAGCCCAGATGTCTTTTACGGCGGCGAAGGTGTAATGACAACAGGACAAAGACCAGTTCGGCTCGCGGTGGCATCGCCTCGGGAAAAGCAGCTAAGAGGATCGGCCGAGCCGGTCCGACCAGTTTCCCATGTTCCCCCCCGGTATTTATAACCCTGCGGTTTTCATGGAGCCGAGAGAAAGCGGGATTGGCCCGAGCGCGTTCCCCAACCGCAGGCGCGGCGAGAGCTCCGCCAGCGGGCCCCCTGAACCGGACGGGTGGGAATAATCTTCCCTCCGACCCGGAGAGCGCCAGCGCCGGCACCAGAAGTACGAGGGAACGTGCGAATGTTGGAATATATTCCCGGCTTTCTGCCGACACTTGGCTTCGCTCAGTCTCCGGCTAACCCGCCAACGGCTGAGGACGCAGACTTCTATTTTCTATCCTCTCGTACACACCGTCCTCCTCCTCCTCCGGCGGGTGTTGATGTAGCATCTCAGGGCGAAAGACGCGGCGGCAGAGAGAGTTAAAAGGCCCGGCCTGTCCCACCCGCAGAAACAAGGCCATCAATAATTCACCGTCTACGGCAAGCATTATCTAACAGCCGGATAAAAATTTTAGCGCGGCGAGTGACACACACACACACACACACACACACAGCGGCCTGCAGGGTGCACGGAAAAGGGGGGACACTGGCAGGACGGATGTGGAGTCACCGCTTCCCTGATGTCCATTCATCAGGACATACTAGTTTCTGAAGCGAGAGCAGTGAGTAAAATGAATAAAAACCGACGGTATTTAAATTTACTACAATTTAGTAGAATACAAAATGTATATGTAATACTGGGGGGGGGGCAGTTTAACACCGGATTTCTCATATAGAGGAATCATTTAAATCGTATTTTTTCAAAGGGCTATGTTTGAATGAAGGACACCTCGGCCTTGACATGAATCTCCACGGTCATTTTTGAAAATCTGAATTCTGCCGGTCGCACTTCAGTCGGAAATATAAAAGACTGCGTCGAGAAATAAAGATTCATGTCAGCGCTCTAAAACGATTGTGGATGCAACACCACAAATTTTTGTTTTACTGCACCATTCATGGATGGAAGGACATTTTTCAGTTTACGGCAAACATGAATTATATATAATTAGGGCAAAATAGTCAATAATAGTGAATCGTCGTGACTGTGGTGCGTATGGTGATGTATCACGCTGTAACAACTCTGGTATAATTACAATAGTAATTACAATAGTAAAACGTCCACGCCTTCATTTTTGGAGGATTTTGAGAAATATAATCAGTGCCAAAACATTGCAATTGCCTTCAAATTCGACAGGTCAACGGGGGAAAAAAAAAAAAAAAACAGCAGATTCAGATTTTCCTCTTTTTTTTTTTTTTTTCTACACAGCAATTTTTGGAAAAAAATTCGATAACCATCATGATTGCCAAAACACCGCAATTGCCTGCAAATTCCCCCGCTCCACGGCGTATGAATGTAATAACCCAGCACGGGGGGGCCTTAATGTCACTGTTTACACACACAAGAGGGCGGCTCGTCTGTATCGTCAGAAGAAGGCGCGGCCTATTAGCCGAGTAATCGGTCACACGTCCCCTCTGCGCGTTGGGGTGGGGGGCTTCACCTGAGCTTTCCAATTAAAACCCCACGCGATCAAGCAATCCCGATCCCCCTCGCCAAACTCCGTTCCGGGTACCGTCTGCCGGGCCGACTGCGCCGGGCTGAGCGGCGGGCCGCTCTTCAGACGGAACAAATCAGCGCCAATCAGGGCGCTGGCGGAGGGAGGGGGAATTAGCCGAGGCTTGTTTTGATTTTTTTTCTTCTTCTTCTTCTCCTCCTTCATTAGCATCGGATTGTAAAAAGGGCCGGTTCCACCTGCAGCCGGGAGTGTGCGGCCACGCCCCTGCTGCGGCCTCGTAATCCCTCACGCTCCTCGGGAGGGCGCGGCAATCAGGGCCGTTTCATCCGGCAATCTCCATCCCGATCGCGCCGAGCCCGGCTAAATGCCCGTCGGGCGAACGGCGGAGATCTCGCTGATGATTCATAAACACTCGGCTTTTCCGCAGCTTTTCCCAGGGGCCTCTGTCATTAGAACGGGGTCCCTAATTGCCTGCGCAAAATGCACCGATTTAATCTGCGCGGCCTACACGCCACGGCGCCGCTGAGGTGGTGGGGACGCGGCGAAGACGCCGCGGAGCAGGGACTAATCTGCTACGGTACCGTGCGAGGACGCTGACGTGGGGGTATCGGGCGACCAGGCCCGGGCCTTTTTTACGCGCCGGGGCTGCCAGCACGGGGCCAAGGACCATTCAAGGACCTTCTGATGATATCCCATCACATCCAGTGCATAAAAAAGACATGCATCACGGTCGGAGCGCGCCGCAGCGCGCCGATCGATGGCCCTGGGGGAGTCTGACCGTCTTCAAGCAGCCGATATCCATCACAGCCCCATCACCGCTGACACTTTATACACTGCGGGCCGGAGCGATCGCGCCGCTATCGGTTATCAGGACAGTTTTAAAAAAGAAAAGCCCTGCCTGTCCCCACTAATGGGAAACTCGACTGTATTATTAGGGGTGCGTGTAGACAAGGATCTCAGGATGCGATACGCAGCACGATACATGGGTCACGGTACGATCGCATCACGATACAGTGCGGTGTTCTACCGTTCGCTGAAAATGTCAAAAACAGACCTGAAATACAAGACGCCATGATCGCATTCCGTTACTTATTCAGCCAAAACAACATTTTGGACTGAATTTGTATATAAAACCACATAAAATATCTCGACTTGTAACCCGCTCGTTTAAAAAAGTATTTCGAACGAGTCTAACACTAAGACACGCACACACACTCACAAAAAAAATAAAAATGATATCGACTAGCACTTAACAGTTCCCCTGCATGTTCTGTTCTTGACAAGTTGGGCCTTATTTTTGCAACTCAAAATCTGTAGAAACCGAGAATCGCCGGTGTAAGTCGCCTTGGATAAAAGCGTCTGCCAAGTACAGTAAAGTAAAGTAAAGATATTTCAAATTTCAACTTTATTCGTCCCCAAGGGGCAATTTAGAAGGCACAGTGCAGCAGCTCACGTATAACGCTTGACACAATACACACAGCATACGCCGCACAATAAAGTTTTCCTTGTGTTGCGCTACGAACAGCGATAATTTGCGACGATATATTGCTGCATCGATATTGTATTTCAACCGTTCAAACCGAGCCTGCTGAGCTCTTCTGCAAAATTCATAACTAAACACACACACACACACACACACACACAGACAGAGTCAGGCTTCTGAGATTCACGCTTTGTACTCTGCGTTCAGGTAACAGGCATCCTCCTCCCCGGTGCCAGGGATGAAGTGTATTATCGGCCCGGCCCGCCGAAGCCTCCGCTGCTGTCCTCTCGCGCTAATGGCGACCATTTGTTGCCAGAGAGAAACCCGCAGGGCAGTCAAGACGTCTCGCAGGTCAACGCTAATCCCCTGATGTACGGAAACGGGCGACCCGAGCCCATTCATCACCGCCCGCGCCGTTAACGGGGGCCCGCCGGACCCCGAGACGGCCATCACTGGAACGCAGCGGCTCCGGCGGCGCGTGTTTAAAGGACAGCGGCGGGGCGAGGACAAAGCTGACCCTGGGGACGGAGTGGGCGGGGCGTACCTGCTGCGGCGCCTCACCTACCGACGGAGGGACGGGGAGAAAGAACGCGCCCCGCGCGCCTTCCTCGGCCTTCGCCCCCCCGAGCCGCCCTTCAGCTCCCTTCCCCATTTGTGGCACGCAGGTCGTCGGGGAAACGGGGAGAGACAGCTGTCAAACCGACCTGCGCTGACTGAGTCTGGCAGGTGAGGTGTCTTTTCTCACACACACACACACACACACACACACACACACGCACGAGAGTGTATTCCAAAAGCGCTGTCCCACCAGTGCACCCCACAAAATCCTTCTTCCACAAGCAGGCCGTGGCGAATGGAGGGGACATCGCACCCCCTCGGCCCCTCGGCATTTTTAAAAGTCTGAATTGAGTTTATCGGCTAATAATTTTGGCAAATAAATAATAAATGGGTGAACTCGCGTTGCATTTCCCGCGTCTAAACAGACAGCTCGGCTCACGATGATATCTCGCCGTCGCCGCGTAGGCACGTTTCGTGATAAAAGGCGTGTTCTGGGTTTACGTGGTCGTTTTATGTAGATCTTAAAGAGCGTAAAATCCACTTCTTGCACCCGGGAGTCCTCGGTCTGGCCCGTCCGGCCTGCCTGAAGCAAAATGGACCATTTATTTTACCCGACGTGGCCCCGTACGGCCAGTTCCTTTGGTCTTTCACAGTTATTTTCCTGCTAAGACTGAAAATGCACAGCCTGACCATTTTTTAAATGTCCAACTGATTATTTTATTCTCAGTTTCTTTCCTCATTTTGAATTGTAACTCTTTTTTTCTTCTTCTTCTTCTTTTTTATCCACAATATAACGCGGTTTATAGTTCCAGGCCGTGAAATAATGGTCGCTTTTTAGTTCTCCGGTCTGGACGCCGGACCGGTTCTGTTCTGCTCCCTCCCTCCCTCCCTCCGTTCAGCTGCGGACGCTTTGATGTGGAAATCGGCGCTGGGAATCACACCCGACAGAAGAAGGGAAAAGAGAGTGAGAGAGAGAGATATAGAGAGAGATATATATATATATATATAGAGAGAGAGAGAGAGAGAGAGAGAAACGGGCCGAACGGGCGCGGGAGCGCGCCGCCGACGCCGGAACAGAGTCGCGTTTGTGGCCCGGCGCGTCCCCGTCCCCGTCCCCCCCCCCGGTGTACGCCAGATGCCACCAGGGTCCCCGACGCCGACCGGTGACGGAACTCGTCCTGCTGAATAATCCATCCAGCCGTGTGAATTATGGATGCGCAGTAAAACGATCCGATGATGTTCCTGCAGTTGTTCGGGGCGCCCCGACCCCCCCAAACTCACGCACGAAACGCTCACGCACGCCGCGCTGCGCGCTTAAAAAAAAAAAAAAGAATAAAAATGAAAAGGAATAAAAGAATTAAAAGAGCGCGGATCCGGGCTCAACTTTCGGGCTCGGAAACACTTACGAACTGTCGGCGTCCTCCACTCGGCGCGGGGCACAAAGAGCCGCCCGCTCACGTCGCGGGTCCCCGTCCGAGTCCGCGGAGCTCCATCCCACGGGCCCGCCTTGCGCGCCGCCGAACCGCTCACGTCCGCGCCGGTTCAGATCGCATCCGCAGCCCGAGACGCGTCCCCCGGCGCCCGGCGGCGTGTCCGTGTCGGCGCGTCCGTCCGCGAAGCAGGAGTCGAGCGGGAGCACAAGAACTTGGGAGCGCGGCTCCATGCACTGCGCGGCGGCAGCGGCGGCGGAACGGCTCGCAGACCGGAGCCCCGGCGTCTCTCTGCAGCAGCTGGCGGCGCGGGCCTCGCCCAAAACCCGGAGCGGAGTCCGAGCCGCCGCGGATCGGGACTCAATCCAGCAGTTTCACAAACAGCAGCAGCGCTCCCGCCTCTCCCTCTCTCTCTCTCTCTCTCTCTCTCCCACACACACACACACACACACACACACACACTCACACGTAATCTTCTTTAAAACACATACCAGAGCCCACTCGAGCAAACGTTTATAAAGCATTTATAGACACGCGGTGAGTGATGGAGGAGACCTGCTCTTGGCAGGCCGTTCTCAGGAGGAGAGAAGACAATAATGATAATCAGAAATCACAAATTCTCCTGATATCGAACCCCTGGCAATTGCCTGTCTACCCGTGAAGGGGGTGTTCTGGCTGGACACTGAGAGATGGGCTTTTGTGATCACAGATGTGACAAAAATACCAAAAGAACACACACAGGCTGCTGCTGGCGTGGGAGAGGATTATGAAAAGATGGCCTGAAGCTGCTCGGACGGTCGGGATTAAAAGCCAGAGGCATGTATCTGCTCATGTACACCACGTGTAGACACGACGTACATTTCCCCCCCTCTCCTGATCTACGGGTCTTAATCAAACACACACAGAAAAAAAAAGAACAGTGTACTGCAGAAGATTCATTTCCTGCAGGTCAGTAGGTTCAGATGCACGTGGCTTTAATAGAAATGGAGGAGGGAACGCAAGACTCCGGCGGTGGCGGCAAATGGGAATGTGGGTCAGATTCTCCAGGTGGAAAGTTTAGGATTAGCGTGCGGAGCTCTCCAGTTTGCCCGGGCATAATTTTGCATAAATAAGAATAGCGGAGTAAGGGAGAACATGTGCAAGTCGGGTGTGATCCGGCCCTGGGAGAAGCCATGTTTATGGATGAAGGGGCGCAGGCCTGAAATTGCCGCCGCGGGTATTTATGGCTTCCTCGTTTGTGGTCGGCGGCCGCTCTTCGCGTGGCACGTGAGCAGATGTGGGCGAGCGGTGCGTTTCAGGTGTGTGTACGGTCTGCTGCTGCTGCTGCCCCGCTCGTCTGGTCTAGATAACGGCTCCGCGGACGGCCCGAAATTCGGGCTCTGACCTCAATATTTCATACAGTTACGTCAGTAGCGGGTTCTCCTGTCGTGGGCCTGGCCGGGCGTTACTCCTACAGCTGAGGCGCCTAAACGTATCAAAGCCACACGCACCGATTTGATTCTGGGTTACAGACCATTAAATTTATAGTATTTACCAGACGCCCTTATCCAGAGCGACTTACAATCAGTGTCTTACAGTGACTTACAATTAAGTGTCTCTCTCAGGGACACAATGGTAAATTGGGCTTGGACCTGTGACTTTGTCATTCTCTGGATAAGAGCCTAGATAAGCTAGGCTTATAGGGTGGTAGTAGCCTAGTGGGTAACACACTCAAATCCCACTTACTACCATTGTGTCCCTGAGCAAGACACTTAACCCTAATTAGCTCCAGGGGGGGGACTGTCCCTGTAACTACTGACTGTAAGTCGCTCTGGATAAGGGCGTCTGGTAAATGCTGTAAATGTAAATGTTAGAATCAATGCACCGCGGCCAAAGTTGAACTTGTAATGAAAGCGTGCTGGTGTTCGGTCCGCCTCTTCAAAACACACACACACGCGCACACAAAGCGGGAATGGAGGAAATGCTGATCTTATCAGTCTCTGAGTGTCCAGAGAGCTACAACATGACATTATCATTATAACATGGCATTATAGGGGCAGTGGTGGCCTAGCGGTTGCGCAAGCGGTTCGAATCCCGATCCGCCAAGTTGCCACTGAGGTGCCACTGAGCAAAGCACCGTCCCCACACACTGCTCCCGGGCACCTGTCATGGCTGCCCACTGCTCACCAAGGCTGATGGTGGGTGGTGGTAGCCTAGTGGGTAACACCCTCGCCTATGAACCACAAGACTCAGGTTCAAACCCCACCTACTACCATTGTGTCCCTGAGCAAGACACTTAACCCTAAGTTGCTACAGGAGGGACGCCTTGAGCACAGCTCACTGTTTTTTCATGCGAGGCAGCACATGCGGCTCAAATCGCTGTTTTTTAAGAAGAAGCGCAAACCTCGCGGCGAGATCAGCACAAGCTGCGTTCGGTCTGAGAACAATTGTAGATTTGTTCCAATGACGCCACGCGCTCCTCTGACGCCATGGACGGCTGAACCGGGCGTTTTCTGCCGTCTGTGGCGTCAGGTGAGCGTGGACTTAACACCGACCGTTTTTCTGCTCATTCTAGCAAATCAAAGTGTCCACGCGGGTGTACGAGACCTTAACTCTTGTATTTAAAATAAAGTGAACGTGAAGTGATTGTGCTTATGATACACAGCAGCACAGCACACGGCGCACACAGTGAAATGTGTCCTCTGCATTTAACCCATCACCCTTGGTGAGCAGTGGGCAGCCATGACAGGCGCCACGGGGAGTGTGGGGACGGCCTTCTGATTACGGGGCCGCTTCCTTAACCGCCAGGCCACCACTGCCATCGTACGAAATGTAGAAAACGCATGGGATGCATCGATAATCGAGGCGCTTATAATCGAATAAAATCGTGGTTGTCTAACCTCGATACCAGACAGGCGTGCCGAACGGGGAGGGCCTCGGCCCGGCCGCTTAATGCTGACGGACGCTCAGCCAACTCCACAAACGGAGTGAAATGTCGCACAGCCGCTCGGCGTAACTACAAAGTCAAGAACGGCGCAGCATGGCGGCGCTGTCAGCGTGTCAGCCGGCCTCGCCTTCCGAAAAAGAAAAACGGCGCGGCGATTTATAGCGACTCTCTCCGCCCCGCGGTCCCTCCTCTCCATTCTTTCTCCTTTATTTCTTCTCATACATGCGCAGTCCTTTCAAACACGTTGTTTTCAGAACGGAGGGAAGGAGGAAAAAAAAAACCCTCACAAAGGACTGTGGGCCATTTCGGCGGAGCTCCGCGCGGCTAATAAGAGGGCGCCGGAGAGTGTTGTGGTGAAAGATGTCTCGAGTCATTATTCTGCGGCTTTGCTTATTAAGTTCAAAAGCGACAGATTTGAAAGTCAGTTCAGTGTGAGAAAGGAAAAAGACTTTTGAAAATGTGTCGGAGAAAAAAAAAAAAAAAAAACAGTCCAACGTGACTAACGCGGACTGTCTGGAACTGACTGGTCCCGAAATAAAAAAAAGGAGTCTCCGGCGAGGCCGTCCATCATGCGCCGGCGCTCTGTTTTAACTGCGATGCGAACAAAGGGCTCGCCCTGAAATATCCGCAGCCACGCCAGCGGAATTCTGCTGGCGTGACACGCCACGGAAGACGGGGAGAAGCCCGGCCCGACGTTCTCGCATTGTCGTCATTGTGTGGATGTGTGCGGCGTGGTGGAGCAGGAGGGTGGAGGTAGCTCTGGCACTCCCCCCCCCCCCCCCCACCCCGTCTTTGTGCAGAGACACAGCTCAAATGGAAACAGATGCTGATCGCTGGCGTCCCGGCGGGGAAAAGAAAGGGGGAGAGAGAGAGAGAGACGGAGGAGAGGAAAATAGATTTACAGCGTCTGATAATTTGGTTCCTCCGTGGCTGACCTCCCAATTTGCCTCAGCGTGCTGCGATCACAGAATCTCTTTGGGCATCCGTAAAGGTAAGACGAATGGAGGCCAAGAGTCCCCGCGTCCTGCTCCCGGGTCAAGGGTCAAGCGTGGACGGTGTTCCAGCGGGACACATGGAAGCACAGCCCATCGCAGAGGTCCTCGCCTCTCAGGAAACAATCGGGAATTTGTGTTAGGGTGGTAGTAGCCTAGTGGGTAACACACTCGCCTGTGAACCAGAAGACCCGGGTTCGAATCCCACTTACTACCATTATGTCCCTGAGCAAGACACTTAACCCTAAGTTGCTCCAGTCCCTGTAACTACTGGTTGTAAGTCGCTCTGGATTAGGGCGCCTGATAAATGCTGTAAATGTAAATGTGTTGTTGGTGAAATGTGAAGTGCGCATGGTTGTGAAATGTTTGATATGCAGGGGCTCCTGATATAACGACTGTGTGCATGATGTTAATAAGAACGTCAGATTCCTCCTGGTTGTCTTCGCGAAGGCCCCATGACGTGACTCGATGCCTCCTTCCCGATCCTCACACGGGGCTCGGCGGGCACCTGCGCACATCTGCACACATCTGTCTGCCTCCCAGTCCTTCTTTGTGAACCCCATCTGCTCAGCGGAGATGCTGAGGGGTCATTTATTTCTCCTTCAGCTGGGCTCGAACACAAATACGAATGCACCCCGCAGGTTGTTCATCAGCTAACTCGTCTGCTCCGAGGACACGGTTGCCGGGCCGCTTTACAGAGAATTTCACTTTCAAATCATCATCCGACTCCCTACTGCACCCGCTTCGGCCCGTTTTATTATTTCCTGTTAAAGTGTGTGCGCTTGTGTGTGTGTGTGTGTGTGTGTTTGTGCATCCGAAAATAGCGCCTCCAAATGAACCATTTGTTACTAGTGAATTATTTTACGAAAGGAAACGCTCTCGCTGCTGCCTCGGACTCCTCTGCATTTCAAGTGAGTGGACGTGTCAAAGGGCGCATTTCTCTGCTCGCTGCCAGTGAAATAAAAGGAGCTGAATAAGTAGTTTAACCTGATTGGTTGACCTACTTAATCTAATCCCTGAGGGAGGGGCTGCAGATTTCTCTGTGTCCTCACAGTTAGAGGCCAAATAAATACGTCGTTCAACATAAGTTTGCATTTCATAGACATTGATCATGCATTTCAACATTTTATTTATGCAATAACGACAACAAGATTTTGGTCATTTCGACATTTTTCATAACAGCACGGTAATGAATGTGTATTTTGTCAGGATGCTTATTTCCACGCCGATTGAAAACATTACATGCTGCTTGAAATGGCACATGATGGGATCAAAACATATGCAAGTGGAAAGTTTAAATTGAAATTTAAGGCATACAAGCAGCTTCCACCCTGACTGCAGACATGAGTGCGGTAGACTGATGAGCAAATGAACAGCTTATCCGGATCATGGCGAGTCTCACATTTACGGCCCTACAAACACATACTGTTCAAATAATACTCAGAATTAATGACAATTATTTGCTAAATTATTTCCAAGCCAAAAGTCACCGGGTTTGCATCATGACGCACAGAGACTTGGTGGAAAAACAGATTTATTTTTTTTAGCTTAAAAGTTATTTTGATATCATCATGTGTGTCTAAGCTGGGTAATTGCAAAGTGTCACACAATTTGTATGTACAGCATGTTCTATGCAGCATTCTCACAGCCATTTGGATTTCGGTTTATTTAGTGATACAGAATAAATGTGGGTCGTTGAAAAAGAGGCTCAAAAGTCAAAGGTTAACAAAATGTTGGAGAAGGTGAAAAGGTTAAGGCGGTCATTAAAGGAGCTGGGTGGGGGTGCACCACACATTTCTGTTTGGTTGGAGGCTCTGCAGAGGGTTGACACGAGGCTTAGTGCATCTCCCAGCACTGTGATGGTTGCCTTGTGTTATGTCCCCGCTAATGAAATGAAGATGTTAGTGGCTAGATTTGTGTGATCTTTCATTTTCTACCCTCGCTTCATCCCGTGCCCGGCGGGCTTTCGGGAAGCATGGACAAACAATCCGACGGGAAAGTCTCAGCAAAAAAGTTCACTTGTTCCTGCGCAACTTCGGCACGCCAATGTGTTCAGACTAGAGTCGACTTCAGCGCATCACCCCAGGCTGTGTCTCTATGTAATATTAATTTCAAGGGAGAGAGATTGCATTGTATCGATAAGAATGAAACATGCACAAGAGTCGCGAAATGTCTGCGGCGGATATCAAAAGTGTACAAAACCCGAACGGAATGTCAGATTTCATTCATGTTCAGCTGTGGGTTCGCTGTGGCCCTCAAGGGCCGTTTACTGCAGCGTTTGAAAACCGGCAAAAACTGGATTTTGAATACAAATCAAGAAAGCCCTTTAAAAACCAACACTGTTTAAGTGCATTGCAGTTGGAAACAAAACAAAATTCATTTGCCTGGACTTCTCTGCATCTGTGACCAGCACCTCCAAAGCTGTCCTGCCAATGAAATCCTCCCAGATCATTCTGCTGTTTTTATTTACATTTATATTTACGGCATTTATCAGACGCCCTTATCCAGAGCGACTTACATTCAGTAGTTACAGGGACAGTCCCCCCCCCTGGAGACACTCAGGGTTAAGTGTCTTGCTCAGGGACATAATGGTAGTAAGTGGGATTTGGACCTGGGTCTTCTGGTTCATAGGCGAGTGTGTTACCCACTAGGCTACTAGCACCAGATCATTCTGATACCATCCAAGTAACCTCTCCTCTTCATTTAGTATTTACCAGAAGGTCCAGAAACAGCGAAAATCAGATGAATATTTTATATTTTATAATGGTTTAATGTTTGCGCTTGAAAGATGTTTAAAATATCATGTCGGAGACCATGCCTGCAGTGAGATCATTTTGCCTGCAGTGAAGATCAACAAATTGCTCCATTTTGAAATGGCCGCTGAAGAATATCATAGCGGGATTCTATTTTCGGGGGGGATGAGACGTCACTGTCGCCGAGGCTAAATGAGCGAAGGCTTCTCCAGCCACGCTGGCTGCTCCCGGCGTGATAAGGAGGTGCCATTTGGTGCCGCGCACCTGGATCCCGTGGCCGGCGAGCCCCGAGCGGCTCCCATTAGCGGCGCTTTTCAGTGAGAGGCGTCCCCTCTCGGCGTGCCGTATCCGCACGCGTGGCCTTTTCACCGGAGGAGACATGTTTCATATTCTGGGCTGATAGGGCTCCTCGCTCCTTCTCTGCGGAGGAGGGGGACGACGGCGCTTGATGTGGAAAGCAGAGCCGCCGTGGTGTTGCAGGCCCGGTTCAAGCCAGACGCGGAAGAAGGTTTGTATATTAAATATGCCATTCCCCGCCGGCGCTCTCTCAGAACCGAGCCGCTTTCCGGCGTGGCTGGTGCGTGAGTGCGCGCGTGTGGATGAAGTGTGAGTGGACGAGGCCGCATATGACACCCCCCCCCCCCCACCGTGTGGCGTAGCCGCCCTTCATTCTAGCGCATTAGCGTCCATGCTAAAGCGTTCCTGTCAGGCACTCAGGCCCGGGCCAGACTGTTAGGCCAATGGCGGACCACGAGACAACAATAAAATGTTCGGCTCAAAAGTGTCCACCCCTCACCAGGCGCCAGGCTGTCTGACACAGACTGAAATTGATTCTTAATCGGGTTTGTATGGACCGAGACCCCGCTGCCATGCGGGACGAGGCAGAGTGGACTCGGTCGGTTCTGTCTTCAGCGAAAGAACTAACGCAATAAGCAGAAGAACATCTCGCGTCTCTGCGTGTGTGTGTGTGTGTGTGTGTGTGTGTGTGGAAAATACATGTGCGCGCAAATGAGATATTTTTCCGAAGTAAAAAAAATAAAAAAATGTTCTCCCCGGGCTGGGCCACCACTCCGACACGGTTTTAGCGGAAAGCGTCTGATTTTTAAGCGGTGTCATTACTCATGTGCGGTCAGCACCAGTTGCCGTTAACCAGCTGTGGAGCTAAATTTCCCTGGGATGGAAGGGGGTGGCGGGGGTGCGACTCGTCCTTTCTGGCAGCCATAAATCATGCAGGAATGCGGGCCGCGGTCCGGAGCGGCGCGGCCGTCCTGAAGGTGCTTCTCCCCCTCCCGCCTCCGACATTCCGCCCTATCTCCGAGCTCGCGCGGCGGCCCGGTCACGGTTAAAAAGAGGCAGGAGCTGAGACCTGGTACACCCCTCATCTTCTTCGAGGTCATATTCCCCCCCCCGACGCGCCGCTCACAGAAGAAGCTTGTTAACTGTACCGGCAGAGGCCGGACACCGTTCCCACAATGCCTCATTCAGGAGGATCTGCAGTGGATTAGATCCCATCGCTGGGCCTCGTCTGGTCTCAATTTCACAGATTTTATTCAGCGTTGGGCATGTGGGTGCTTCTCGTTACTGTCTCTCTTTCAATGGCAGCCTGCACTGA
The DNA here is from genome assembly GCF_900700375.1 of Denticeps clupeoides. Lineage (NCBI taxonomy): Eukaryota > Metazoa > Chordata > Actinopteri > Clupeiformes > Denticipitidae > Denticeps > Denticeps clupeoides. The sequence goes on along the minus strand of NC_041710.1, from coordinate 5,896,848 downwards.
AACACGAGAACAGAGAAACGGCTGCGGTGCACCACATAAAGCTAATAAACATAATAATAGTGATCACGATAATAACGATAATTGTAATAACGTGCTAAATAATAGTCATTTTCCATTTTTACTAGACTAGCTTCACTCTTACCATTTTACTTATTAAAGTGGAAGTGTCTTTATTCAATTTCTCGGTTGGAGAGAGAGTCATTCTTCTCCAGCACGACTCCCCCCGGGGACGTTACTTGGATGAAACTGGCTGCCTCGCACCCCAAAGGAGCGACGCGGCAGAGTAACACCTCCTGTCCCCTGCACCAGTCACACGCTCGCCAAGGGCCCCGCCCCCAAGCTACAGGAACGCCGCAGAAGAAAAGCGGCGAGAGAAGCAAGTGGGCGTGGCCAGCCCTCCACCCCTGGGGTGGTCCTCATAGCTTTCCCCAGGGTGGCCCAGTGACATGCGCACAGATACACACACACACACACACACACACACACAGTGCTTCTATTCCAGGACAGGAATCACAAGTTTTAAAAAAAGAGTCTGAGAGGTGTCGTAAAACCCCTGGTGGTCTTCACTCCACCACCAGACCACACTCCGGACTGGTCAGGGCAGTGATCTTCACCTCACCAGCGTAAGCCCAGCCTCTCGGATCTTTTTGCGCTTATTCCATTCGATTGGCAGCTGCAAGGTCCTCTAGCTTCTCCAGCTCCAGTTCTCCAGCAGGTTGAGGGCACCAGCACTGAATATGTCGGGTCGCTTCCGGTGAGCTGGATTTCACCGCAGCATTGTTATAGCCGGACGTGAACACGCCGCGGCCAATCGGCAGAGGGATAGAAACCTCCTTTTTTGTCAGTTTCTTGAGTGTTTACACCATGAGCTCCAATCCTTTTGGCGGACGAAGTGAAACAAGAAGGGAAACAGAGACATTCCCTCGTTTATTGTCTTCTCCAGACAGCAGAAGAGTAGTGAGGCCAAGATGAACCCGCCCAGCGGCGAGTATTTTACTTAAGCAGCGAACCGCACACTGTTTAGCACACAGACAATTAGTCGGGGGAACAAAAGACAGGGCCCCGCCAAATCCGATTCCTGCCGACCTGCCCGCTGAAAAGGACGCTCTCATGTTGTCCAGCTGAAGCGGCTCGGTCGCCAGGCCGCGCTCGGACGCTCTGTTTACAATTCTCCACACTTTGCCTCGGACCACCGCAGCCCGGAACAATTTCGCATTCGCTCGGCCAGCCTTCTGCGCCCCGCGCTCTCGCGGAAAATTGCTGTTATTTCCCAGAAATAAGCTGAGCTCAAACTGTCACTTTCTATTACCAATTGTGTGCAACGCTCCCCCTGTTTTACTTCTAATTGGAGTGAATAGCGTTTCTTTTTGTGGACGTGATGCGGTCCCAGCCTCTGTTTTTCTTACGAACCATCCCCTCATTTACCAGCCAAGACCGCCATGCCATCCACTGCATTCCTGGGACCTTTTAACATTTTAAGTAATTTAAAGTCATTTCTGGGATGAAAAAAAACATTTTTTTTTGACAGATATGAAGTTAAGTGGATGGCAGGTGAGATTCGGACCTTGTGGTGGTTATCAGTCAGATGCAATTAACAAATAAAACGATTAAAATCGTTCGGGGGGGGCAGAGAGTCGCAGCACCTCGCAAATAAGAATTGCAGAACTACGCAGAAACCAGTTCAAGTGGAAGATGTGTTTTTTTTGTGGAAGACTGAAAATCTAAAGCATATGGCAGCAGTAGAGGAAAAGCCCTGTACAGGATATGAAGGTTATTATTTTTTTTGTTGTGCATTCCTCCGCTGAATGTGCTATCTGCAAGTTTCCTCAATTTCTTTCTCTGTTTTGACATTCTCCGTTTTTGAAGTTCTGTTTTCTTCCTCTTCTTCTTCTTCTTCTTCTTCTTCTTCAGTGTTTTACAGCATTCCAACCCAAAACCAGATCGCCTTTATTTTAACAGGAAAGCCTCTTCTGTTGTGTGACTGGGAGCAGACAGGCCCTGCCAGATTTGGGGCCTGTTGTGGTCCAGGAGAACAGCACCATGGGGAATGGCAGAAAAATCTCGCTCCGGTTTCAGCTGGAAATGGCGTTTCATCCTGGGGAGAAATTTCCCTTTCCAATATTTCAAATCAGTTCGAGTTTATTCCATGGCCACTCAGAAGGTAATCCCCTCCTCCCGGGGTAAGAGGAGACCAAAATTCCAGGGCTGCACCGGCTGGAAATGGGTCTCCACCATGCAGCTTACAGTCAAGATCTTTATTCACTCTGCGCCCGGTACTTAACGACATCTTGTTAGACAGATCAGCGTGGTTAGGTGATCCAACCGGAGGTCGCCTTAGGAGCGGTGCTGCCATAGCGGGAGATGACCCCGGCTGTAAACCAGCTGACCCGCAGAGTCATAGATCTAAAGCCCAATTACCACCCTGAGCCCCAGAGCCAGACACTAAACCCTGAAATGCTCCAGCGGGACCGTGCCTGCAATTAGTAAACGCGTTAGAGACTGTACCCATGAATGGCCGCTGCTGGAACGGAGTCTGGCTCTGCAAGTGGTTTGCCGAGCGGGTAAAGAAACGGACCCGCAATCGGAGGGTTGCCGGTTCTGATCCCGAACCGCCAAGGTGCCGATGAGGTGCAACTGAGAAAAGACACATATGCTTGTGTGCGTGTCCCGGCTGCCCTGGTGCGCCGGCCCGGCCATGGCGGGTGAGTGACATGCCTGGCGGGGCTCTTGGTTGGGAACCTTCTCATGCACTGACGTGCGTTTAATAAAATACGCTGCAGATGCTGCAGGTTTTGGATGAAAGGGCCATCAGATTCACCGGCACGGCCGCATACTTCATTGCACCAGTGCGCACGGAAAATGAAAGGAAGGGCCAGCGTACGGTACATATTGCAGGAATCGCTCATGAATGCTGGGATCTTTGTCTCCGATTGATTTGATATAAAGACTTGTCCCCTTGGTAATGCCACGAAAGAAGAGTGGAAATCACAGAGGGAAAAGCGCAGGCCGTCTTTCCTCGGGACATGTTTTGATTACGTTCTGTTTGATATGTTCCGTAGATATATTCTCACATCGCCTCCTTCCTGCACTCTGTGTGAGAGAGTTCACGGCCAGGAGTTCCAACATTAAAGCCCCGCTACAGCTCAAATGAACATTTGGAGCAATACTGGAAATCCTCTTTTGGTAGTAGCCTAGTGGGTAACACACTCGCCTGTGAACCAGAAGACCCAGGTTCAAATCCCGCTTACTACCATTGTGTCCCTGAGCAAGACACTTAACCCCGAGTTGCTCCAGGGGGGACTGTCCCTGTAACTACTGATTGTAAGTCGCTCTGGATAAGGGCGTCTGGTAAATGCTGTAAATGTAAATTCCTTATTTTCCGTTACACATGTAATCTTGAATGAGTCGATTACAAATTTACTCCTCGCTCATTATGTAATTTGTTATACTATATAACTATGGCTTGAAAAGAAGCAGGTCGGATTTCAGGGAAATAGAAATGGACTGCAAATCTGCCCAGAACACAGAAGCTTTCCATCCCTGCAGGGGGAAAATGGTCACGCAAATGTTCCAACATGAGTAGAAACAGCCCAGATCTACTGGCCCTGTCTTAAAAATGAAGGAACGGATTTTTCCTCCCTTAAATCTTTTGCTGAATGCAACTTTACTGGGAAATTTACTGCCACGCTTCACTCGGTGAGAACGAACCGACATGTCCTCCCTCTTTCTCCCCAGTACGCGCTATTTATTATTCACAATGATCGATGCCAGGTGAGCATTAATACAAAACTGTCCCCAGACGGCCGAGTGCTGAGTTATGCAACAGTTTCAGCGCCGAGACTCGGATTTCTCACAGTCATGTGTCGGGGGGTGCAGGGGTCCTTCACGAAGCACCAATCGGATCAGACCTTCGGCTCTCGTTTACCGCCACCAGCTCTGTGGCTGCCTGCAGCTGCCCCCTCCTTGACCAACACATAAAAGGGAATGAATATCCGGTTTTTCGGGGAGAGCAGCTGTGTGGTGGACTAGATACACCCACACACACACACACACACACACACACACCGTGCAGAGCACACTCCGACACATGCACACACGGATTTCCAGAATCGGAGTATAATTCTCTCATTTTCCAGCATCGCCGCTGCAGCCTGCTCCCTCATTGGGAATATGCTAATGAAGTCTGTCACAATCACTGATTTCCTTTGAACTTTTCTTTGGTGCGAGCGCGGAGAATCACTGCGGTGGAGAGGTGGAGGCTCCCTCTTGTCCCGCATCCCCGGCCTGCCCTCTCACCATCTGCTGGACTGTGCTCCATCTGAATAATAAATGATCCGGACTTTCTCTCCTTCCTTCGGCTCAGAAGCTACTTTGGTTCAGTAATGACCAACCTGCAGGAGCGTGTGTGTGTACGTGTGTTTTTGGTCGGCTGGAGAAATCTTATTATTAGCAGTATTATTTTCAGCAGTTTTATGAAATTCTGTCCTCTCAGCGTGTTGCAAACACACTCTTTGAAGGGCCTAAAACCCACCCACACATGCACGCCACTCTCCCCAAAACTCAGAGCGAGCCCTCGCCATTTTCCGGACTAAACGTGTGCCGCAAGGGAACTGTGCACCTCTTTACTTTGACAAAGTGTGGACGAATCAAGACGCATGGGCATCCTGCATCTCATCAAACACACGGCCCTCAGAAAGGACTTCAAGCTGGGCTAATCTCACCCGAAAACGCGGCATTCAGTAGCAAGGGCCCAGACTGCGTTCTCTGGATGCCAGCAGTCTGCCTGAGATCTATTTGAACAATACCAGGAACACTCTGGATCAATCCAAACCATCGTGTCACATTAACATTATCGGTGCTCATGGTGCTGAAGCCTTCGTTAGCGGTTAATCCAGAGGCCAGACAGACAGCCTCATCCATATAAACATAGGTCATCGATTTCATAGAGTCCGCAGCTGGAGGTCTGCTATGGCAAATCGGGTTCCCGCCTACTCTTCTCGGTTACACAGCAGTGCCCCCACGAAGCGGCTAAAGCCTACAAACCTAGAGCTATTTTTCTGGTCCCCTGGCTCCTCATCTTACAGCTCCTAATCCTTGCATTGTGGAGATATTAGATATGCTTGATGCAAATCCCCCATTTATGATGCTAGAATGCTTCAGTGGAGGGAGATTCAGACAATTGTCCCATTGCGCACCGCATCTTTTAGCATTTTTAAATGTAAAATATGTCTTCCTGAAACAAAGTAGAATAGAAGGTTCCGCAAAAAAGTGTCTATTTAAAGTACACCGTGCTTAGCCTACATACATTCTCCCTACGTCCGTTGAGAAGAAGCACGCTGCCATCAGCGCCCAGTTGACACAGCTTGGGGCTTGACCCACAGTTGAACCCCTGGCTGGCTTGCCATGTCAAAAGGCTAGAAAAGCCCCGCAAGAATCCCTCCGACATTAAAGCGAGGGATCAGGGGCCCGGAGATGCGCTTTTTCCATTTTCTTGCAGAGCAGCAAAATCAAGTCAGAACATCCCAGTGAGTCCCAGCACTGGCGGTGGCCATGCTCTCCATCTGGAGCTGATCAATCAGGATCCATTGAACCTGTCGGTTAATTGGCTATATATACTGAATGCAGTGTTGCCCAAACACACAGATGCCAGGTGACATGAGGTCCATCCATTTCCATTCACCATCGACCCCCGTTATTTACTATCTTTCTGCTCCATCCTTCCTTCCATTCTTTTTCCTCACACAGGAAACATGTCATGGTGTGACAATTAAAACATTTCAGTAATTGTGATGAAATATTTGAAGCTCTGATGCCAGTGCTCTGTCCTCACGTCCTCATTATCAGCATTTGGATAACGGAAACAAAAACTTTTGAGGAATAATGGAAGGTAACAGCTCATGCGAGTGTTACTGACGGCGTCCAACTGAGCCCGTGGAGTGTGACTGTCCCGCCCTCGTGGAGTCGCAGGCACACCCAGAATCTCTGTCCTCATCAGAGCTGTTATTGGCGCAAACGACTCAGCGCATCCGCAGCTGCTGCACGTCCAGGGGCTTCCAGACACCCTCACTGAAAGGTGTTAAAAAGCAATCTTTCCTGACCACACTTACACACACGTCTACACACACAAAAGGCACCTTCAGAAAAATGTCTTGGTGCAGGGACATGTTTGAGAGCGTCTTATTCAGAAAATGTTCAGGGTTTTTGGAAATTAGTTGAAGCAATATTTCTCTATTTATTCCTCTCTTTCCCAATTACTCCTCCCACCACCCCATTCAAAACCATCCTTGCGCTCTCTACATAAGGAGAATCAAAAGACCAAAGATGACAGGAGGTTGGGCTACATAGGGGCTGATGTTGATCTGCCTAAACACCCTGTGAAACAGAATGAATTCTATGATGAAAATATAATTACAGAAATTACACCAACAAAATGAAACAAACAAATTTTTCATTTTGTTAGTGTAATATATATATATATATATATATATATATATACACACACACACACACACACACACACACACACACACATATATATGTATATCCAGCAGTGACCTTGTTATATGTAAACCTCCACATACATGTACTGTAACTACTGTAGCTTCTGGCCCCCTGGACCCTTTAACCTACTTCCTAATAATAACCTATTTTTGATGTGTCCCTGTCCACCTGTGGACACTGAGAATTACTGTAACCTTTCACCCCATTAGTGGTGGCATAGTATTCAAACATGTCGTCTCATACGTAAGTAGTAAAAATCTGTCAAGAACAAAGTGTCGTGTGAGTAAAACTACCCTAATTGGTTTAATTTAATAAAGTTCTGTTTAAATTGGCCATTTAATAGTCATTTCTAAGCAAGCTTGGAATCATGTGAAAACTGACAAAAAAAAAACACAGAAAATTCAATGAATGTGACAATTAGGAAAAGGTCAGTTGATACATTTTGCGTGCAAAAATCCATGTCCAGAATAAATATGCATGATGCTGCAGCATTTCGTAGAAAATTGGAATGGCGGAGAGGAATTTCTTGTGACATGATTGTGTTGTTTGAATGACGGACACGCTCCTGTATGCAGATGCACCCGACAGGCTGGCAGCGCGGATTTGTTTGATGGACAGGCGGGTCAGGACGAACAGGCAGGCTGCGGGGGGGGGGACCCGGGGCCGCCGGCCTTGGCTTTGTTTACAACAGAGCGCCATTGTTTGATGTGGCCGGGCAGCCTCTGCTCCCACAGGATGTGCTGTGGGTGAAATGGCAGTTAGGGGCTGTGGTCAGATGACTTACACACATGGAGGAAACCTTCCCCCGGGACCCGCTCCCCATCAGGTCCTCTCGCAGGACTGAAGCCCAAAACTTGACAACAAAGGAGTAAATTCCAGGCTGCGAGAAAGAAAGAGACCATTGTCTTTAATTATCTGGACTCGGAACGATCAGCATGAACTTCCACCGTTCGGAAATAATGAATTTCACACCGATAGGTGCCGAATATAATTAGTCCTCGCACACCTTGCTTTTTTTATTTTTTTCTACTCAGTGCCGCCACTCTAAGGTTTCAGAAGTCGGGCTGCATTTTTCACATTCTCCGTTTGGAGGAAACATGAGTGGGTTTCATTTTTTATTCACTGTATCGTTTCCCTTTCACTCACCATCTGCCAGCCCCTGCCTTTGCCAAATCATTAACAAAGTGACTCTGCCCAGGGCATTCTGGGAGTTCTGGGTGTGTAGATGGGCTTTCGGTGTCAAGGTCTGGTTGGAGAGACATCACACACATGTGAACGCACCAGACCGAGCGCAACAACAACGAAAAAATAAAACGGCAGGAGCATTCACACTCGGTTTCAGCGTTATGACTCGGCCCTAAAATACCACGACCGCAGGTGCGCCGAGCGGCAAACAGGTGGGTTTAAAATACGACCTGAAACCCGACTCACCCTCCGCCGTGCAGCAATAAACGCGGCCCGGGCACGGGCAGGAAGGCGGGCAGGCGGTTTAATTCCACCTCCTCTGGGCCGTGGCGGTGGCGGGAGGTGAGGAAACACCTGCAGACGCGCGGCCGGGTCAGCACCAGTCCGATTAGCGCTGGTCGGATAATCTGGGCCCTGAAGCCAGGCTGGGACAGGAGACAGACATGTGGCGGGGAAGCCAGGCTCGAATGTCCTCCGACCTTGCCTCTCCGGCACCACCGGGACAATCCCCCCTGGCTCCGATTTCGAGGCCCCGCTCCAAACAGATCCGCATCGCCAGGCTTCGGCTGCTCCCTGACCTCCCGGCGCCTCCTTTGTTTTATCTTTATTTAGGCTCCCGCCATCATTGCGATCAAAGTCATCCTCGGCTCGGCTGGGGGGGACCACGGGAAGGGCGTCGGTTCCGGCCGCTGCTCTGCTCGGTCTTTGGTTTGCCAGTCATGTCCAAAGGAAGACGCAGACAAAGGCAGCGCTGCCATTCCCCTCTCTGCGCCATGACATGCTGATCATGCTAATCAGCCGGCATTTTCAAACGTGCTTATACCATTTCCACTAAGTGCTCTCCTGCTGCGCGCATGTGGCGGTGGGCCGGCGCCCTACTGTATCAGTCAGCCGTGGAAAAAGGCAGACATTACACCACACACACGGCACATTGTTTCACTTACACGAGCCTTTATTTGCAAATCATTTCATTTCTGCGCAGGTTTAATGGCAAAAGCCACACACGCGCACACAAGCGCTGAGAGACACAAAAGATGAATGCGGAAAATACAGAGATCGGATGGGGTGAGCAGCGTGTGCACGCTCACCTCAAACGGTAACTCTACCAACATTTCCTGGCTTTTGTTTGAAATCTTTTGCTATTATGTTAAATATTTTATTGAATAACCCTGCACAATTTGGGTTTAAAAATGTGATAGGAAATATGGTCTCTGTAGTTTCTGTGCTTATTATTATTATTACTTTTTACTTGCTACTGCATGATTTTTTAATCAATTCACCAAAATGAAATTAATAGAATACTTACATCAATTAATGACTGTACAATATTTAGTTGTACTTAATGCTCATTTTGTGTCTATTCATTTAGGAATTGTTTCTTGTTAAATAGAAAGTAAATAATTATATATACTATAAACTCTATAACTGATATATGGTAAATTCATATAGATATATGTTTGGACGATATTGTGTAAAGACATTGGGATGTATGTATTTTTTCAGATTCTGTGTGTGCTTGCGTGTGTAAGGCTTGGACACTGAAGTGGTTTGACAGAATTGACAGAATTAATAAATCAGTAAGATAATCATCTTCCGATGTGGACTTTGGCCATTTCAAATCCTCTTATAAAGCAAATATGACATTTCAAATGACATGGACATGAAAAAATAAAGGAAGCTTTTGGTTTTTTGATGAGAATTTTTTTTTCAGCTTATCTTTTCATGCTTCACACATTTTAAAACCTCCCCCATGCTCCTTTTAATAACGTGTCCTTCATAAGTTTACTCAGTAGCCATGGGAACCATGATGACACAAAAAGTGTGCTTCCCGACTGCATGAACTGGAATGGAGGACTGGAGAAGTGATAGAGGCTAACAAAACACATGATGGAAAGGATGAAGACCAACACAAAAGGCTGCCCAGCGTCACTTCACCATTTGTCACAATGGTTTACGAGCTGCAGCTCATCTTTCAGCAGCGAGTCGGACCTTCCCGCCCTACCGACGGCCTCTAAGCAGATGCAGCTGCAAGCGCAGCTCCGTTCCCGACCGACAAGCTCTCCAGCTTGTCACCACCACTGATATCGTATGAACCCATGGAGCTTTGCACAGCAGTGATATTTCATGCAGCCCATCCGCACTGTCAGGCTAGTAAAACTCACAAGCAAATTATCTCAGTTGCACTAAAACGTGTTAGATGAAAGGACAGTTAAATGTGCTTCTGCTACCACTCAACAATTACAAGCGACGTGATTTGCTCTTTGTCTCCACCATTTACACAGGCATAATGATTCGCCAACATGCCCCGCAGAGTAGCTCCATAAACAGACACTGCAAAATATGCAACAATTAAAATATGTTGGGAATGAGGGTGGCCATTTGAGATTTAAAGATTTCATTCAATATAAAAAAATAAGTTGTGCCAACTAAGAATAATAAGGCAACTTATTTCCCTCTGAGTTTTGAGTAGTCAATTTTTAAGTAATAAATCAAGTAAACAAAACTAATTACTTAAATTATATTAACGTTTAAGTTCTTATAACATAGTGACACACTCTGTGTATTGAGTTCTCGCAATTAAAATGGCATTGACCTTTACTTAAAAATTTTATCTAACTCAATTTAATTAATTGTGCTAAATTTACAGATTTGTAAATGAAGTTAAATGAATTTTAGATAATCCAGTATGAATGTTGGCATTAATGTTCGGTCACAACTCTGCTATATCAGCTATGTCTTGAAAATGTCTGATAACTATTTCAAATTGGTTTTGTTGAATGAAAATGGTCTTCATTGATTCCCCAGAACTACAATTAATTTTACTCAATAACATTAATTTAACTAACTTTTTGCAAGTTGGCTTTTTTTACCATTCATCTTTAACTTTTTTTCTGTTTGATCCTGTGTTAAAAATCCATGGCTTGTTGAGCTGAACATTGTCCCTTTTTCCTCAACATCTGTTGAGGAAAAACAACCAGAATCCCTGGAAAACGTTTCAACAAAAGGATCGGGTCTAATTATGCTGGGCCGCTTTAGGAAACGCAGTCCTGGTTGGTGGATTGGTTTAGTTTCGGTGGCACAGCGGGTGTTGTTTTAACTCCACATGTAACAGGTGGTACCTCTGAGTAGCCTGCAGGCCAGGTTGTTCAATGGAGGGTGGGGTTTGAGTCTCGTTTCAGCTCATTCAGTGGCCCAGAAGGGGGATCCCTTGTTAAACGGTGCTGCAGGCAGGTGAGCAGCAGGAGGTTTATGAAAAGATTTTTTTTTCCTTTTAGCTTTAACTTGTTTCGATCAAACCTTACAGCTAATATCCCATGGGTTGTCGTTGGACCCAGCATGATCTCCATCACAAAATAGATTACTAGGACAAGTTAATCTTCCATAGCGTTTTCCAACTTTGTCCTCTTTCAGAAACAGTGTTTCCTAGAAATCTCCTCGAGTACAGAACACTTTCCCTCAGTCTTCAGTCTGTTCCCAGTCCACGCCGTCTCCCTCCACATGTAACTTTATTCCGGAGATTCCTGTGCGATGTGCTACACAATGCCTCACCCTGTTCCGATTCTGTCCTCCGTCTCTGAGTCCGTCCAATACCTCCCTTGCACGGTTCTCACTGTACAGTTTTACCAAGTTCTGTGATCTCTGCTATCATGTGCTGTCAAAAAGAAATGAATCCAGGAGTACTTTTACTCTGACAGGATCAAATGTAGCTAAGATTGTATTAGTATATATTTAGTATATATTTACATTGATTATATCAGTAAAGCAGACATTAAAGATCCACGGTAAATGCTTTAATTTGGTGACAATCAGAACATTTGGTTCATGCAGTATGGGACTAATTATATGGAAAGAAGGTTGCAAAGTCAGAAAGTCCTTAATCTCCTCGTCCGTTCCTCTTCGGTACCTGCTTCTACAGCCAATCTATTCCATGTGAATAACATGGCATATTGCTGACAGCATAATTAGCATCAGACTGTATTTGTTTATCCCAATTGAAAATGACAAAAATAATTAGCTTTTCTAAAATGTCAAGAGCCACACAGTATCCATCTTTTGAGCATTTAATTTCAACTTGTCATTTGGCAACACAAAAGGTGACTACATAATTGTTGGGATGTGCAGTTTCAAAGGGCACCTTGCCAGCGATGAATAAATCATGGGGATGCGCCTGTCCGACACAGACGCTGGTGTTCTTCATTTACCTGTGCTGGTGATGAAGGCCTATTGCTTCATAAACTGTACTTACTCTAATTACACAGTGCAGCTCAGACGAGCAGCAGAACGTCTTTCACCGTTCCAGGCCCGCAGTTGTAGTCGGGCTTGTTCACACATCGTCCGCCAGCTTCATGGCGCTGCGCCCACCTCTGCGTCCGTATGGCGAGAAAGTACGGGCCCTGCGCCCTTTTTGTCCTCTTGGTGCCCAGGTTGCGTAGGTGTCGGGAGGTCAAAGGATCAACGACCACACCGTGGGCAGCGTTCGTCTGCTGAGCTGTTGATAATCCCGGCCGCGGCGCTGTTCATCTCCGGAGAAATTTACTTCATTCACATCTCGGGGCTGTTACATTTTCCGAGGATTTCGCCGCAAAACAGCACCTAGCTGATGGCGGAAAGGAGATTAGTGTCTCCCGGTGCCACAGCTTTAAGCGGCACTCCGTCCTCCGTCCAAGTCCTCGGCAGAATTTACCTCCGCTTGTGAACTGTTAGCAGGTGGCAAGTCATTTCTACAAATACAAAATGTGTGGAAACGACTTCACATTTATTTATATTCAATTTGATCAATTTTTGTTTCTAACTTGCAGGCGAAACCACTGATTTTTTTTTCCAGTGTGATCCTTGCCAAAAAAGGTTTTAAGAGCCAGATGATATGACTGCACAAGGAAAAGGTTCCAAAACCCAGAAAAGACCCACCAGGGCCAAACCATGACTAATTCGGTTAAACCTCCTGAAAAAGCCACCAAACGGGATGGTGAGTATTCATGCAATCAGAGAGGAAATTATCAAAACAGACTGCGCTGGTCACACAAACGCTGCGCTGCGTTTTATTGGTGGATCTGGTTTCTCCGTGATTGCATGTGTTTGGAGGGACTTTCAATCATGCGGTCCTCTGCGGCACATAATCCTCCGAGCGGCGGGCCGAAAAGCGACGCAGAGATTCAAGGACGAAACCGGCTTCACACATCAAACACGGCAGCCATTTTTCCTGCTCGTCTGAAGGCCCGGTGGCCACACCCCCGGCCCAGAATAGAGCCTGGATAGAACAGACCCTAGCATTAGAATATTAGAAGATACCTCTTGGTGATTTATTGTTCAGCTTTTGCTTTTCTCAGATGTATGTGAACCTGTAAAAAAAAATGTTTCACTGAAAAACATTTAATAACAGTGGACTTTAGTGGACATAGCAGCTGTTTTGCCCACGACGCTATCATTATCTAGACGGTCGTCAATAATGAATCAGAACGAAAGGAACGGCGGAGCTGTGGTTGCTGGTCACGTGACGATAACCATAACGAAATATGCATGGTGCATTGGTGGACACATTCTCACGGCTCCACGAACGGGGGATTTATTACAATGCACAGGTACAGGCATCAGACCAGGATTTACAGATTAAGGACCCGGCGGGGAAGCGATGCAAGAGGCGACATTTAAACACTCAAATTTAAACAGCTGCCCCGGATAACAACGAACAGCACACAACGAAGCTCTGACCCGAATCCCGAGTCAGTTCATGACAACATCATGTAATCTTGTGGTCGGATGAAAATGAGACTAAATATGCTTCAAAAAAATAAAAACTATACTAAACCGTCTCTTCATTTCCGTTGACCAAAACAAGATGAGAAGTTGTTCCTTCTTGTTTAATCGTGTTATCATATCACGGTTTCTGACTCCTGTACCTCCCATCTGCTCCCACGTCGCTTCTACAATGTGCAATCGCGGCATTAATTTTAATTCAGGATACTGGTGATGGTTTAGCCATATAAAAATTATTTTTGTGATAAAAATGACAAAGTGATCTTTGGACACAATCAAATTTGTGGTTGAAAACATTGAACAAATCAGACAGTCTTCCGTGTCTGAAATGGATGTAGTGTTTTCTTGAGTCTGAAAGGTAACAACAATGCAATTTGTTTCTTTTAATTCCTCCTTTTTTAATTATGAAATGGGTTTGACTAAAAGAAAAAGTTGTTTTTTCTGTTCTACTAGGTACTCGTACTATATTAACTGGGTTAAATAGAATTACTAAAATAAAAAACACAATTTTCATTGACCAAAATGAGATTAAAATGTCATCAGTTCTCGTTGAGTAAAACTAGACCAAATATTTATGGATAATTCTGACTAAAATGCTCTGACGTTTAGTCGACTAAAACTTGACTAGACTAAAATGAGCATGGACGTGACTAACTAAAATGACAGCTGGATGCAAGGCCTAGACTAAAACTAAAAAAAAACTCTAGTTGGTTGGCCTGCTGCGGCGGGAACTGTCGTGTGCGGAGCTGTTAAAGGCTGCTGTTGCACCTTTTGCAGACGCCTGAAATGCTAACAAGCTTGTCAGCCCACGGAGTTGCCGTTAGCGACGGAGAAGTGGCAGCGGTTTGCCCGAGGAAGAGCCAGACAAACCTGCAACTAACAGAGTACAGCAGAGACAGGAAAGAACAAGTCTCAAACTAAACAGAAAAGAAAGAAAGAAAGAAAGAAAGAAAGGAAAAAAGGAAAAAAGAAAGAAAGAAAGAAAGGAAAAAAGAAAGAAAGAAGAAAGAAAGAAAGAAAGGAAAAAAAGGAAAAAGAAAGAAAGAACAAATAAAAAGGAAAGAAAGAAAGAAAGCGTTAAAAAGGAAGTGAGTGCAGGTTGTAAGTGTTCTCAGGAGAAAGGGTCTAAAGGAGCACCCGATAAAGTGGAGCGGACAGGCGGAGAAGGGGACAATTTGGTTTACTGTTATTACCATGACAAAGGGGTTGGTGTGCAGCATGCCCTTGCTGTGCTTTCACACTGAAGAACAGCAGGAGAGAGGGAAGAGCCATGCAGGGAATGGCATGAGAGAGGAAAGAGGGGAAGCAAGAAGCAGAGAAAGAAAGAAAAGGGGAGAGTGTGTATGTGGTGGTATGTGGAACCTTACACCTTGTGTGTGTGTGTGTGTGTGTGTTCTTCTGTGTCAAAAAATGTATTTTAATTTCTGAAATGTTTTAGAGCCAAATACCTTTTTAAAGTGAAGACATTTGTGTGTCTCTGTGTGTATATGAACGTGACCAATGTGTGTGTGTATCATGGTCTGCTGCTCCAACTCAGACTGGGAGCGAACCACCCGATGTACCTGATGAAATGATTGAGCGACTCGTTTGGGCACTCCTGGCTGCTGCACCCTGATGCATTGTGGGTCATCGGGGGAACACCGGTGGGTGGTAGACGGATCACAGGGACCCTCTCGCCAGTCATTGGGCAATCAGCAGATGGATTTCCCATGGCCTGTGCAGGAAATGACATCATCCTACATGGAAAATGTTAGACAGAGATAGAGCGTGTGGACTCCCACGTCGCAGCAGGGTTCCGTGAAGACTGAAGCCTGAAATTCGCAGGTTTAAACTGCTTCAGCACAAATGGCGTTTCCAGTCTGACAAAAGCTACAACATAGCGTTGCATCCTATAGTGTTCTGTAGTATTCTGCCAACGTGGTGGGCAAGAATTCATTGTACGCGCACAGTGGGGTATATTTCTGAGGTGTATTTTGTAGACGCAGCACCCTGGACGTGTTCAATAATGCCGGACTGAGCAGCCAATTCTTTAATAAAAGCTGTGACAAGGTATCTGCATGTTTGGACATGATCCTAAAGTCAATTATAACAGAGATCACAGTTCTGGCATCCGCTGATGAGAGCACAAACCTGAGGTAAGCAGAGGAGCAGGGAGGAGACTGGATCGTGCACTCAGTGTTGCCAGATTGGATATTTCTATTGTTCATATTTTGGGAAAAATATCTAACCAAGAATAGAACCCACATCCTCTTTAAATATGTGCAATAATGGCAGCGGGTTCATAAAAAGTTTTTTGAGTGTTTCATTGCATTTTGGATGATTTTGAAACTGTAAGGTATATGGCAACACTGTTTGCATATTTGGTGCGTTGACAGGAGTGGTTTTAAGTAAGTGGGTGTCAGAAAAAATGACACAAAAGGGCAGGGTGTGTAGTTAGTTTCTCCACTTCAAGATACAGATAAGAGACCATCTTTTCCTGTTTCTATCCATGTATGTGTGTAAATGCTGATGACATTATTGGCATTAGAAATCAAGCCACATTGCATGTGTAACACACACAAAAAATATAGAAAAAAGCACTTGAAATGGTGAGCACACTAAAGCACACTAAATGTGCGTTTGTGTGTTTGTTCTGTTTTCATTCTACGGTACAGTGTAGCAGTGTGTAAAAAAGCGAAACATATTGGAATCGAGAATGAATTCAGAATGATGCAGATGCACAAACAAGCAACACCTGCTAGTTGAGTGAGAAACAGAATGAGCAGCATGTGCTGAACACAGATCAGTATGTAAGTGGGTCAGGTGCTGGGTGCCATGAAAATCACAGACCACATTACTATACATAAAGAATCTAAAGAATAATAATCATAAAACATTAAAACACCAGCAACAATGTCATTTAATTATTGGTGATTAAATTGATGTATTTGACACACAGGAAAATGTAAATAAAATATACAATAATAAAACAATTATTAAAAAACAATTAATAAAACAATATGAATTTGAGTAAATATTAAGATTCATTTTAAAATGTTGATAAAATACATATACACAACAGAATTTTTTTTACAAATTGCAGGTCTGATACTGAGTAAATGTTAAGTAAATATTTGTTGGTGTCACATATATTAAATAATGTATGTCTTCTATTGAAAGTATTGTGGGTGAATCTTGGAAGTTTAGAATAGCAAAATTCCCCATATCTGCTATTTTATCTAGGCAACTCCCAAAATATTATCCAGATAACCCAAATGACACTGTCGTCATTTTCCATTTCATACACAGTTGGCGGTATACTCGTGTCTGCAGCGAATATCAGATCCTGCTGACCACTAGTGTTAAAGAGTGTCTCCATTACTCGTGAAAGGAGCCATTTGTTTTCTCATATCAGCAAAGTTTCATGGTGTTCTAAGAGAACAGCCATTGGGAACATCAGTCAGTTGTTTAGACATAATGTGCTCTGGATTATCCATTTCTCAGTAAGATGCCCCATCATAATATTTTAACTACCCACAAGACTTCTGTAAATTCAACATTGCATGGCTAGTAAGTGCTAGTAATGACTTTAATAATAAATAATTATTTATCAATTAACCTGGTTACTGAACAGAAAATCTGGCATTAGCTATCTGTTTCCATGATTATCTTCATGATATGATGGTATAAGCTAATTTAATAATGTAATTGTTATTTGTAGTTTTTATTTGACTATTTATTTGTATATATTTTATTTAAATATAGAAAATAAAAACCACATCAAATATATCAATTTCATTTCTAAAATTCACATGAAACTGATATTCATGCTGGCTGGCTGTTCATCAGTAGTTGATTTACTCTCAGCATTATGTGTCATTGCTCATTTTTCCAGGACTTACCGAGTCCCCAGCGGAAGCGAGATCAAATAATCCGAGCATGTATTATTTCTGAGTGATGCTTACCGCTCTTCTGCAGCGCAAGCAAAACCGAGGATCTATGCTCTATTTAACGAGCACGACCCAATCCACCCCGAAACTAGGCCAAAACCCACTTGCACCCGATGCATGGGGGGCAACTTTGTGTCCCTCCTAGGCCAGAGTGTGCAAACAGGGCTTTGTTTGTTGGAAATAAACTGCAGTTTGTCCGCTCATGTTCGGAGGTGAGCTGCACATTATTGTTTTGGATGGTCTCGCACCTCCCGACTTTTGGAGGCGGCATTTGACCTGCGGGGTTAAACCCTCCGCATGCAGAAATGACACCCATTAAGGCACTGCACATGAGCCTAGCTTGAGTTGACAGACATATGGAATGCTGCATTTGGGAATGTGCTTTTGCATAGCCTCTGTTGCCGGATTGTTAAGCGTATCCACTGCAGCGTCGAGCCTGACAGGGGGCTTGACATTAATGTCACTCAATTGGACGTTTTGTTTTGACATTCCCCTTGCCGTTGCACTATTTAGATCGTGCTTTCCACTCATTGGCCGGTAAACATGTTGCGTCCGGGCGCAGTTGCACTGTGTCAACCGACTGCGGTGGCGCCGATAGCGTAATTGCATTATTGACAGTAGTATTTACATGAGTCCTGGCACGGCGCAGTGTTTATCCAAACACACAGTGATGGGGGAGTGAGGTGAAGGCTAGGACCTGACAAATTCATTATGTCATGGTGAGCGTGAGTCAGAACATCACACTGGCACAGGGGTGCGAGCGAATTATGCAGCACCCAGCCATTTCAGCCAAGCAAATGGCAGGGCAGCCTATACAAGACAGGATAAGTGTCAAAAAGGATTTCACTCACAATTATTGTGTTTTGGTTGCCGTCTCTATGGCCACAGGTGTCTTCACAGGGAAAATGTATGTAGCTGCTGCATTGTGAATATGGAAATTCTCGGGACAGTTTTGAAAGCTTTGCAAGAAGAAGAAAAAAATCTAGCAAGGAGCACAAAGAGTTACAAAAAAACTTCTCCCACTTTCTATTGTCTCTTCACTTTTCAGGCCTGCAGCCTTGGAGCACAGAGATCTGAGCTGAGCCCCGCTTTTCTTTTGTTTCTTTCGGAGCCATGAAACATGTCAGATGTTTGTCGTCTTCTTTGTGCTTTTGTCAGACTGGGAATCTAAACGGAATGTATAACCATAATCATCAGCATCTGCAACATTAAAAGTTTAGAGGTAAATGGACTGGGGGAAAGTAAAGTTGCCCTCAACGTCTACCTTCGTCTCTCCACTGCCAAGCCCAGCAGCCTTTGCAACTAATCCAACTTGGTGTGTGCCAGTCTGAACAACACAGAAAATCCTCAGAAATTTAGGACATGTTGTACATCAGACTGTTGGAAGTAGTCTCCATGCATAATTTTGCCGGATTAAAAAAATCCATCAGTAGTGCTGGGAAGGAGCAGAGAGAAACTAGGGCAAGTTGATTAGCCCTGGAGTGCATTTAATATGTATATGCATATTATTTTTATATCTTATGCATATACCTTATAGTTTTTATTTACACATCTTCATATCTTTTGTCTGCTCTGATCTTATGCTGTTTACATTTTATGTCTGCTTTCATATTTTATTAAAATCTTTCCAGCTGCCTTTTCTAATAGAGAATGCAACAGTGAAATGGAAATATTTCAATGTATTTTTTTAAGAAAGCAAAAACATAAAGAGGAAAAAAATTCAGAGCAAAAAAAAAAGCTAAATAATACCAGCAGGTTTCTTTCCATATAACATAGAGATGGCATGTCAAGGTACCTAGAAATAAATGATACAGATGCAGACGAAGCATCCAGCAGACACCTACAGTCTAATGGAACTGAGGCATAATCTATTTCATGATTGTGTTATGTGTACTATTAGGGTGAAAAATTCTGGATATTTCTTCCATGCAAATTCTAATAAACACAAATAAAGTAGGTTTTATGTGCTAAAATTACGATGATAATAATTCATAGAAAATAACTCAATAATGACAATGAAACTGTTCTTATAATTACAATAATTATCCCTGTCATTATAATTCTGAATTGTCTAATGATAGTTGTTTCACTCTTCAGTTGATAATTAATGACGTTATTAGAGCAGAATATATTTGAAAACTCCCGAAGTTGATAGAGGGATAAAGTTGTTCCCTGCTGTCTTTTGCATTATGCTGAACTGTTTTAATTTTTGCAGCATCACTGGGTTTCGGTGCTTCAGCACCTGTCTGTAGGAATGGGATGCGAATAACATTCATCTCCTGAACAGGGTGCATTCATAAATGAACTACAAATATTACAAGCCTTGTCATTCAGCGAGATTATAAAACATCAGTAGAAAGGGTTTGTTGGCCAATGTTTTGTTCATTTCGCTTTTTCCCCCCTCCCTGCTCCTAAAATCCTCTCTGGCTCTGTCAGGTTCGTCACAGATTATCGTTTTAGTGCTATTCTGGGATCCTCCCTGTTTTTCAGCCCTGGTTCACCCTCCTCTCTTCTATGGGGGTTAACTCTGAATGTGTCAGTGTCACAAATGAGCAAAGAACAGCACTGATGTGGGGCGTGAGGAATCTGCAGCAGGTTATATGAGTGGAGCTATGAGCTATAATCAAAGCAGTAACAGCAGACAATTCATTCACTCATGCAGCCACTCCACCACACACACTCAGATACTCATCTGCCATGGGGATGTTTTTCAATCCAAGCAGATCCACATGTTTCTTAGATTAGTCTTTTTTCAAAAACTGATCAAAAGCCTTGCTGTGTATTTCAACCAGATACTCAGGTCAAATCAGATTTGGCTCCATTTCCGTAATGCATCAGGGTTTTTTTCAGTTGTTAAAATGCATTGACAGAATAATTTTTAGAAAAAGGTCTGCGTGGCCCAAACTGTCTTCTAGTTTTCATTGCTAATGAGTTATGTACTTGTGGTGTTATGTACTTAACAAAAAAGGTGAAATAACTAAAAACAGATTTTATATCCTAGTTTCTGCAAAATATCCACCCTTTGCTCTGATTACTGCTTTGTACACTCTTGGCATTCTCTCGATGAGCTTCAAGAGGTTGTCACCTGAAATGGTTTTCTAACAGTCTTGAAGGAGTTCCCAGAGGTGTTTAGCACTTGTTGGCCCCTTTGCCTTCACTCTGCGGTCCAGCTCACCCCAAACCATCTCGATTGGGTTCAGGTCCGGTGACTGTGTAGGTCAGGTCTCCACTTTTTGTTAAGTACAAAACTCCACATGTGTTCATTCATAGTTTTGATGCCTTCAGTGAAAATCTACCAATGCAAATGGTCATGAAAATAAAGACAACACATTGAATGAGAAGGTGTGTCCAAACTTTTTGGCCTGTACTGTATGTGAATTGTTGTGTGTTTTTGGTGCGCTCCTTTTGGTGCGCGTTATTTTTTAAGGCTTTTCAGTGTAATCTATGCAACGTTTCATAAACACATTTCAGAAGCTTCATTGCATGGTGCTCAGTATCTCCCTGTTTTTGTTCTCAATTTCATGTCCCTAAAACGGGTTGCTGCAAAGCTGCCAAGTGAGAAAGGTGCTGCCGTCCACAGGTTGATAAAAGAATTAGACACGCCTCGGGCTTGCGTCTTTTTGAACATGTGTTGCAGAACGTAAACAGCGTCTTCTCTGCAGCCGCTGACTCTGATTGGGGATCAGAGGGTCCTAATGATATCATTTCCTGAACGATGACTTCATTTACGAATGGAAGGAACAGCGTCTCCGTCACACTGTCAGCGCGAGCCTTTTAAGCGCTGATGAAGTTAATTAAAACAAACATTTGAGTTATGGACCATCACTGGGGCTAATCTAAGACCTCTGCCTGTTATAGAGCCGCTTCCCAGCGCATTCCGACCGGATTGTTCATGTCACCGGTGTCTTGTGTTGTGCTTTATCACTATGGACAGCGCTGTTAATCCAGACAATAGTCCTGATGTCATATTCAGATGGGTCATAAAAAAGTCCCCGCAGACTTTTAAAGAGATTATTTGAAACCCAGATGCTTGGACAGGTACAGTAGACACGATCATATAAAGCTCTTTGCGGGGCTTGGTCTTTGTGCAACAGAATATGATCTTATCTCTTGCGACACAGAGTTGTGTATATCTTCCTGCAAAAGGAAAAAAAAAGACTTCAGAGCTCAGATTTCTTCATTTGCAGGGCAGACCCACGAAAGGAAGTTGATTTTATGCAGATGTGGGTGCAGCGTGATGCATTCATGGCCCGGGTCGGCATGTCAAACACACATGCATGCAGAACACATGCGTCCAAGCACTTCTTCAAGGAGTGTGGAGGCATTTTGAGTGCGACATGCATTCATGTTTCCTGAACGAGGACCTTTGGTGTCAGAGCTGAGCTGCCTGCTGGGGAACAGCACTGCAAAGCCTGCAAGGAGAGACTCCAAACCTTCCCATGCACCTCTAGCCAACACGAGTGTTTCTGAAGCAGCCAGAAAGAGATGAGTTCATTCAGCATTAAGGACACAGTTCCTCCTTGGCCTAATCGTCTGGGTGGGTAGAAAGCTTCCCGTTTGAAGTCGGCGGACAGAGCAGAAAGCCTTGATTGATACGGCTCACGGAGCTGTCAGAGGCCCGCGGTGAGGCCGATTTTACAATTTGCTGGAACTATGATGTCACCACATTTCCACTATAAAGTTTCCTGAAGCAGCCATAATGGATTTTCAGTGCCTTCTATTTATTTCGTTCTTTATTTTATTATTTCCGGACAGCAGGAGAAGACAAGGGCGCTTGCCAGGTTTGGTGCCTGCTCTCTGAATTCATTTCAGTGTGAAAATATGCCTTTTTTTTCCTTTGTGCTTTTTATCTCCTTTTCCATCGCACCGTTTCTGCTTGTTCTGCCAAATAGCTTGTTCACATGGTTACCCAGTTCTTTTAGCATTGCAGATCCCTTTCAGATTTTCTCCAGCGAGCGCCGAGCCGGGCTTTCTCACTCCACTGCAGTCAGCCTGCAGGCAGCCTTGAAACAAGCAACTTGTACAGTTTTGTCTTTTCTTTTTAATGCAAAAGAATGGAACAAACATATTCTTAAAATGAGTTTTAAAAAAACAAACGGGACACAGTGACAAAACCAGACTTACAGGAGCGTTGGGAGAGCGTTTCGCTTCTCGGATACAGCCATCCACTGCTCTCCTGCGTGCAATATGATCATAATAAGAAACAGAAAAAGATGAAGCAGAATTGTAGTGTTTAAACACTGTACGTGACTCTCTGTTACGAGCCCTTTTATTGCAGAAAACTCTCAGGGCGCCATCATTTGGCTTGAATGAACAGTTTTTCAAATAATAATTTATATTATAATTATCAACGCGGTGGTATGAAAGTGTATTAGGCTATCCATTAGCTCTTCAACAAACCCGGTCGTTCTTCCTTACGTTTTTTGGGGGTACAGCCCCATGAATCTTTGTCGACAGCATTCATTATCCCATTAACAAAGAAAATGACACGAGCTAATTGCGACTTGTGGCTATAATGGTAGTTGAGGATGCCGCAGGTCCCTTTATTGATGACAGGGACTTTCGTCTCAGTTGTGCTGTTGATGGTGAAGATTTGGCCGATTTCACAGCAGTTGGGTATTAACCTGACAAAGGCAGTGGCGCTGACCGGCGTGGTGCTGTTTTCATATCGCCTGCACTAGGCACCCTGGCAGGAGGGCTTTATGGGACCCTCTCTGCAGGCTTTGTTTGCCACTTCCTTGCTTATTTCAGAATGAATAACCTCGGCCGGGATAATCCCTCCCCCCCCTCACTTCCTGCCCCCTAGCTCTTCCCCTCGCACCATGTTCACCTCAGCAGGATGCCAGTATGGGGCAACTATTCTTAATCCCCTCAGCCCATCACCCGGTGCCCATGTGATGCTTTCACAGCCAGAGATAACAGGCTTGTTCACAATCGTCTGGCTCGGGTTAAATCATGAAGATTCGCCTTCCGTGCTTGCAGGTATTTGGTGGCAAATTTGTCTAAATGAGCTGAAAGCTGGGCAGAAGACACATGCATTCACATGATGGAGATTTTCCTTTTGACTGGACCTACACTAGTCTACCCCTGGCATAATACAGGTCGATTTAGACGGAAAGTGGGGTTTCATTTAAAGTCCGGCACTTTACCATCTCTGCCTCGACACATTATCTCTGATGGTAACAGAAGGAAGTGTGTTCTATTTCAGCAGTTTTCAAAAGAGCCTCAGTGTGTGTGTGAAAGTGTAATATTAACATTCCAAATGCATGGTACATGCAACAGGAAAAACCTGCCTGCCCCTTTTATTCCCCTCATTGTTCACAATTCTGCGTAACCCTCAGCATTTTTCTCAAGCTAATGCCAGAATGATCCAGTTCGCCAGCAACGCTTTGAAGGTAATACCCCAACGAGCTACCCGTCTCCCACGTGAATCTCCCATCAGCCTCCGGCTTGTAGCGCCAGCGCACAGCGAGGCCTTTACAAAGAGAATCGCAGATCAGCTTCAGCATCCCAGCGCCGAATGGCGTGCAGGCGGCTGCCTCGCGCTGCAGCACGACCCCATTGGCTTTGATTGGGAAGCAGTGGGAGGAGTCAGAGCCCAGCTACATGGTAACAACCCAAGTCATTAATGTTTGTTTTTTGCTTTCCTTTCATTTGCCGTTTATATGTGAGCCAGCCACTTCAGATGGGTACCAAGTGTAATGTGACTGCTTTGTACTCGTGTTCACATAAAACGGCACCCAGGTAAAAGTCAACACTAGACCCAGGGCACTAATGCACAGCTTCGCAATAGCGCTGGGGGATTTGCTCTGACCAGGGCACATTCGCCCGAAGGAAAGCTTTACTAGTCACTAATGCGCCTTCTTTTACTCTGTCCTGATCATAGGAATAACAAATAACTCCCTGTGGTGCTCTAAAAGCAATCTGCAAACAACTGCAGCGCAATTACAGTCTGGCCTGCCCACGCCCTTCGTTCAGACAGTCCAGCTGGTTTGTTGAGTTTTTCGGCTGGCGTCTTGCCTCGGGGAGGGTGTCTGAAGCAGAGGGTCTGTCTTACCTCTCCACTCAGTGCCATGTAGGGTAATTGAGTTTGATGTGTGCATCAGGTGTATTAATATTTTCTGCCCGTGTGTTGATGTGAATGCTCACCAGGAATTTATATTACATTATATTAATAATGATATCAACAACACATTTGGTTCCCAGGACTCTGAAATAGTTTTCTTAAAAATCTGAGGAGAGTCTGTATGTATTTATTTTGTACATTCATGTAGTTCCTTTCTAATGCTGTGTTCTGTCATAATAGCATAACAGGATCAACTTTTGGGCACAGGTCAATTAACTTTTAAATAAACTATAAAGTTATTGTCTGAACCAATAATTGTCAAAAAAATATAATTTTAATTTTTACTGTATTTTCCTATTATTATCATTTAAATATAGTTATTATTTTTTTTCTGAAATAATGCAGCATTCTGAAATGTGATTAATATTGTTGGGTCATTCTTTTGGATAGTCATGCAATTTAAATGTATAAAAATGTTTATTTTCTTTCAATAACTATTTTCCAAGATTTCTGTACACTATAGGTTCCTACAATTAAAATTACATATATACTTTTTTTTTAAATGCCAGGTTATTGTAAAAAATATAATTTCTGAAATATTTTCAATGTGATTTATAATCTCTGCAATTCAATTGAAAAAGAAACAATTAAAGGGAAAAATGCAAAAAATTAAATACAATAAACAGGCTGCATATGTGTGCACATATTTAAACTAATAGTTAACTGAAAATACTTTTTTATTTAAATACAGCATTCAGTCCTCTGGATATGAGCATGGCATGCCTTGACTTGCCAATTGTGGCCACTTTTCCTTGTAAAAGCAAGTCTTTCAGATTGTAAGGGCATCTTTTGTGTACAGACCTGTTCAGATCACCCCACAGATGGGTACGATGTTCTGCTTTTTGTGACAAAAATACCTTTTAGAATTGTGACCAAAAAATGTAACCATTGGCTCATCAGGATGTTTTTTGATGTAAGAAAAGACTTGCAACTCTAACCCATAGTCCAGACATATGGAGTATTTGTGAGATTTTTGTCACAAACAGAAACTCCTGCAGCCCATTCCATGTTTGTGTAGGTCTCCTGGCAGCCTCCCTGTCCAGTTTTAGCGTGCATGGTCTTTTCTCCAGTTTTGAGCTGATGTTCTTGGCACCGCTTTTCTACATTTTCTCCACTTTTGAATGACTTTCTTCACTGTGCTCCATGGTATATAAGTGCTGTGGATTTTCTCTGTACCCTTCTCCTAACTGATTCCAACAATGGGATCCCTTTAATGCTTTGTAAGATCTGTAAAAAACCATGGCAACCATTTTGCAGGCAAATTAGTAAATGTCAGGAAAATCGTTCTAAGACAGCTCAACTTTATTTGGGTGTAATTGGGGTCTCTTTAATTAATGGCAGGCGTGTAGACAAAAATACCGAATCAAGGACAAATGTTGCTTCAGTAAAGTATTAGCATAAGGGTGTACATAGTTATGCTATCAATTTTCCACTAACAGATTTTTTTTTTTTAATTATAGGTTATAGATCACAAGGTGAAAAATATTTCTTGTGGTCTCATCACCTGGCAACAACCTGGCATTTTAACAAAAGTGTACACTCTTTTTCTTCTTTATACATGATGTGTATGTGTTACATTGAAAACCTACACACACGAATTATTTTTGTTAAGTATATGTTTAAATATACACATCATTGCATATTGTGCTAGAATAAAAACACATGTTGTTTTATGGAATTCCAACTGATACACGTTTGAAGGGTGGCCTTCTCAGTGAAACTGTAATGCTCAGATTAGATTATGAAAACGTCAAATCTTACTCTGCACAATATTTAGCTGATGTAAACCTTGACCTGATTTTCTCAGTATGGTATGTTTGGTGGAGAGTGGAATTTTATTCTATGCAAAATGGAGGCTGGTAGCCGTCAGAAAAGTGATGGAACACTGACCCCTAGCGTCCGAATTTACAACTTTTCCACAAAGTCCATACATTGAGGGCAGGAGATTTTACTAGGATTTCATTTTGCTGAGAGGATAGGAATCCTGATTTGTTCAAGATGGACACTTTTTAAAGACACACCAAGTGGCTTATTATAAAAACAGTACAGAGAGCAACTCGAACTGGCATTCTGTTCCGACTGACATTTGGACTAAGGTTGCATATTCCAAAACCCTAAAACAGACATAATGCACACACAAAAAAATATATATATTGTAAATAGCCACAGTCTCCCAATTGATTGCATAATGCATTTAATAAATCATTCATGAAAGGGATTGTTAAAGTTTTTTTCATTGAGATACATGATGTGTCCTCTGCATTCAACCCATCATCATAGTGAGCAGTGGGTAGCCATGGAAGTCGCCCAGGGAGCAGTGTGTTGGGACGGTACCTTGATCAAGGGGACCTCAATGGCACCTTGAAGATTTGGGATTTAAACCTGCGTACACAAAGACTCTGAAGTTAGCTCATTATTCACAGCTCCTTATTCGAATTAAATACTTCAGGCTGCAGTACTAGTTATTTTACATTGAACTGTCCATATTCATCATAAATCTACGTGCACATGAGGAAAGCTCCCATGTCAATTTTACAGTGAAAAATGTTTTGGTCCAGGAAGGTTTTAGTTGATATTTTTACACATACTCTTTTACACTTAACAAGTGAGTTTCAGTGGCCCAAAGCTTTTAAACTGTAGATCATTTTTGTAAATGCCCTGCTGCCCTCCCATGTGCAATTTTCAGTGAAAACAGAGTTGGGCCAGACAGGTAAAACTTGATACCATTTCTAATAGTTCAGGATGTTGAGTGGGCACAGAGATCATCACCATGTACCGATGCGGGTATTGCAGCCCGCTGAGCAGTATTTAAGGTAGAACAGACAATTTGAATAAGGAGCTAACTTCAGTGTCCTGTTTTACTTTTTGAGCTGGTCATTAGATGCCACTCCAGCCAGTCAGAGAATCTCCTGCTGCTACCCGAAGCAGCAGGGGCACCTCGAAAATGAGGGCGCCCTTACTCCCCGAAAACGGGGAATAATGAAACGGTCAGCGCTGCTTTCATGCGTCTTTGTACTTTGATTATTCACTAGCACTGTCTGTGACATTCAGCTACAGTGAATTAAAATTACAACATCCCATTTACACTCCCAGACCATTTCCCAGTGTTTTCCTGTGATTTCTCACTCATATTTCAGTGAGAAAGCTGGATGGTAACTATGGAAAATGTGAAAATTACAGCGAGATTGAAAGAATCACTGAACGAGAGCGGAATCAGTGTGGATGAAGCTAAAAGGAACCCTGCTGAGCAGAACGTGTAAAAACAAGTATTTTAATCTAATCAAATTCACTGACAAAGCCCCCCCACATGTTGCAGAATGGACGAGTCAGGCTGTTAGTGTGTCACCCTCTTATTCTTAACCTAGAATAAAACAAATCCGACAATTTAGATGAAACATCTCTGACGCTTTGAACTGAAAAGTCCTGCTGTGGGGCTTTTCCAGGATCCAGAAGCTTTGTGTTGTTTCCCACCCTTCAGAAGCCTTAACTGTCAAAGGCAGCACTTGGGGGATGTGGGTAAGATATTGTTGCCATAGCGCCTTGACATATTTTTGGTGGTTAGCAGATAAAGTTGACTTTTCTAACAGACACATCTGGGCCACAGCCAGGGGCAGGACCCATGGGCAATGGCACATGTCCAGTTCAGGAAAAAGAAAATGTACTCGAATGTTTTTTTCCTCTTTATTTTATTAATGTCTTATTTTTTCGCCCTCTGAGAAAAAGAGACACTCTGGGGTACTTATTGACTAAGCCATGGTGGAATGAGACCATTAAGAGGACACACATAACCACATCTAATTAGACTCAGTGGGGTAAACTATTTTATGTTACTTTCTAAACTGAGAAGGGTGTTTTATAAAAAGCAAACGTTTACTTCTCAGCTGGTAAATAGGACCTTGTGTGTGGCATCCCCATGCTCTATCCGCCTTGTTGTGGGTTTCCTCCGGGTTCTCCGGTTTTCTCCCACATCCCAAGGCATGTACACTAGGTGGATCGAGGACTCTAAATTGCTCTATGGTTCAGTTCTGATGCTCACATCTCCATTGTAGGCACTTTTGTTTTTTGGATATTGGTGAGCATGGGCATCCTGGCTGGACTGGAGCAACAAATGTAAACTGTGTGCTCTTCAATTGGATCCCAGCCATGGCATCATATCATGAGTGGTTTTCCTGTGTGCAGGATGCTCTCCACAGCACCAGTGTAGAAAGTCTTTAGGATGTCTAGTGATGCCTTGAACTTTCTCTGCTGTCTCCGGTGGTACAGGCGCTGTTTTGGGTGGTAATAGCCTAGTGGGTAACACACTCGCCTATGAACCAGAAGACCCGGGTTCGAATCCCGCTTACTACCATTGTGTTCCTGAGCAAGACACTTAACCCTAAATTGCTCCAGGGAGACTGTCCCTGTAACTACTGATTGTAAGTCGCTCTGGATAAGGGCGTCTGATAAATGCCATAAATGTAAATGTAAATGTAAATGTTTTGCCCTTTTGGTCTGAACGTGGATGTGTTCAGACCACGTCACGTCAGATACTTTTTTAAGTATCGGGTCCTCCACCCTCCACTGCTCACTCTCATGTTGCCGTCTCCTGCTGAAATCATGATGGTGTTTAAGCAGCAAATGACCACACAGTTGTGGGCGGAGAGGGAGTACAGCAAAGGACTAAGTGTGCACCCTTGTGGAGCTCCTGTGTTTTGTTTTGTTTTTTGTGAAGTGATTATCATTGTGAAACACTGCAGCACAGCACACGGTGACACAACAAAATGTGTCCTCTTCTTTTAACCATCATCTTTGGTGAGCAGTCATGACAGACATGACAGGAGCCCTGAGGAGCAGTGTGTGGGGACGGTGCTTTACTCAGTGGCAGGATTCAAACCGGCAACCTTCTGATTACAGGGCCACTTCCTTAACTGCTAGACCACCATCGTGTTAAGTGTGATGCTGCTCCCCAACCCTCACCACCTGTGGTGTTATATTTTTTGTTGTCATGTTCATGGTCTGTGTACAGTATAATGTGTCTGACCATATCTCTGGCTGCTTGACAGTTATACCATTTCTAATAGTTCATATAAAGTCCTCAGCCTGAGCTGGAACCAGATCCTGAAGTGGGTCAGGAGGTGGAGCCTGAAGATCTTGTCAAGTCTTATCAGGTGCACCCGAGTTCCAAGAGACAAGTTGCCAGTACCTGATCAGAGTGACGGTGAGAACGATTGCTCCGCGAATGGCCCCAAGAGGACCAACATGAGTGGGCAAAGGGACAAGAGCCGAAAAGACCCCTCCAGGAGAATCTATGGTTTCCTAAGACTTAAGAATTGAGGAGCATTGACATAAAAAGAAAACAAAAAGCCATATGGTATGCTAGTAACCTCTCTCTGAACTTTCATAGCGCTTTTATGTAATGCAAAGTTACAAAGGGTGGAAGACATTATCGCAATGGGAAAATTAATTCAATAATTAATCTGTTTTTTTATGAGAATGTATTTGCAACCTTCTGTTTCCTTACCCATCTGGGCCAACCTCTGTGGAGAGGAGCTGAAACTTTGCATAAAAAAAAATTCTAGACATGCATAATCAAACTCAGAGTCATACATTAACACAGTGGTTATCAAGTTCAAAAGTGCTTTCCATATTTGGATCCACATACATTTGCGAACGCACATTTTCTGCAATGACGCGTATCAAGTCACGTTTCTGTGCGCGTCTTACAGACTACAACTTACAGTCACAACTTCGTTGTAATGTTACTCCTTTTGAGCCGAATTTCACCAAATTGGTCAGCTCCCGACAACTCTCTAATGATAATAATACATCTAATTGTAATAATTTTAGATGCAAAATATCTGGTTATTGAGCGTTGATGATGTCATATGTAAATAATATGCGGCCCGTGAGACTTGAACTTGGACATAGTGCGGCCCACTGCAAAAAAAGGATGAGAATCACTGCATTAACACATACATAATACGGAGGTAGAGCAGACACTCACGTGTCTACCGTGGCATCAGGCGTTCAGCAGGAGATCCAAGATTCGAATCACGAGGAACGTTTCTGAGGTAGAGGAGACAAGAGGAACACATCAGATCCATCTCTGTGTGATTTCTCCATCAGTTGCTTGGCACTGCGAACTGCTCTTTCTGCTAGCCCATTGGACTGTGGGTATTCAGGGCTACTTGTGGTATGAACAAAGTCCCACTGCATGGCAAAGTTCTTAAACTGCTGACTTTTGTATTGCGTGGCATTGTCAGAGAAAAGCATGTGCGGTGTTCCGTGAACTGAAAAATGCCTCTTCAGCTTGGATATTACAGCTGATGTTGTAATATTAGGGAGAAGTTCAATTTCAACCCAGAATATGATGTACTCACAGCGCAAAAAACTTGACGGATGACAGTTTTTTGACCTTTTATAATGATCCCTTGCTCCTCCCATCTGAGCTTATCTCTCTATGGGAAGAATGGGACAACAGCAGAGTGAAGCTGGTGTAAAAAGAGGAGTATTATAAACACTCTCTACGCCAAGCACTGTATTAAAACATTCCAATCTGATGTAACATGGGATGCCACAATAGAGGTTAAAAGAATGAACAGTGGATTACTATTACAGTTACATGTAAATATGGTATGTAAAAAGGTACCAATGTTACAGAAAAACCAAAATAAAAAGGAGAGAAATCCTTGAACCAAGCTTCAGAATGCTCACCAGATCCAGGAGGAAATTAGGTAAAGAGAAAGGCCCAGAAACTGGAGGGAACATCCCCCAGTTCCCGATGGAAAGGAAAAAGAAGTGCCCAGTGTCCACAAGAGAAAATTATTCTATACATTTGACTCCCAGGAAGTTGCCATGGACCAATCAGAATTTGTTGTTTCCGCCCTGTTGCTCTTGCCGTCTCCTGCTTGGGGTGTCGCCGCAGTCCAACAACGATACAAGTGGAGAAACGCGAACGAATGGCTGGCCTTTCAAACCTCTTGCTCGGGGGAAGGTCGTTTGACAAAGATACGGAGAACAAAGAGGCGATGAAGCTCAACGCAAGACAAAACTGCAGAACATCATGGACCTGCGACTTCCCATCCTGTTTTGGGCCATCCTCTACTAATGACTCCAGTGAGGGTTCATTGCACTTCGTCATCAGCAGCGTGCCGGCTAAGTTGGACTAGACGAGTTGTGGATATGTAACCCACTGCCATGACTTCATAATCATCGTGAACCGCTATGTACTGAGAGACTTTCCCGTCAGGCGCTCTTGAGGGAGTGCCCGCTAAAAACATTTGCTTGCCCTTCCTGTAAACCAAAGTCAGGTCGTAGTTTTGAAGATATAAAAACATCCTCTGGAGACGGGCAGGTGCGAATGCATTTCACAGTGATGGAGTACACCAAGTCCATTTTTTTTTGTGCAAGCAAACACGACTGATAAAAGCTCACACCGCGTTTCAGTTTCCGTAAAGGCACGAGAAACGAATGCTACTGGTCTGCAGCCATGCAAACATGCTGCACAGGTGAGTGTGACAGGCGCCTTGACATTGTAGTACGCATGTACTGGAGGCTTGGCAGGATTTGAGGTGGTTAAATGCCTCCTGGTGTTGCTGGAACCAGCACCATTCTGTAGCCTTGTGGGTCAGTTTTCTCAGTGGTGTTGCAGCGTCACTAAAGTTTAGAATGTATTTAGCGAGGTAGTTCGCCATGCCAAGAAAACGCTGTAGTGACGGAACTAGAGAAGGCTAAAGTGTTGGAGGGGTCGGCTTTTAGACCTTCACTTGTGAAGACGTGGCCTACACAGGAGGCTTGTTTTAGGCAAAATGTACACTTTTCAGGATTTAATCTGAGATTGACCTCTATGGCTTCGCTAACTGAATTGAGAAATGCATTCTGAGAAATCTGTAGAGCTGAATCCAGACTGGATCTGCCAGAAAGAATTATTGGCATCAAGAACAGAACACACCACTGCTCCTGACATCTGTGCTGCTACTCCTTTAACACATGGGGTGTGCATGGGGTGTTCAGGTCATTTAGGATTGTACACTGTGTGTACACTGTGATTGAGTGTCATGGAATATGTGACTAGAGGTTCTCCAAGACCGTTGCTGAACACATCTTTGTATTGTGTGAAGATTAGTGCATTAAAATCTTTGTTGCGTTCCATCCATCAGGGCTCAAACTGATGATTCCCATAACCACGCATGCACGGAGCCCAAGTAAAAAATTGTGTCACATTGTTCCTTTAAACAGCATTGCAATGTTGCTTTGTTTCAATCTTGGCGCCTCCATAAGCAAAAATGTTCACAGCATTCGTCTCTTGCATGAGCTGTTTGTCCTCAACCAACTGTTTGAAAGTGTCATGTGAAAGGGTGGTAGTAGCCTAGTGGGTAACACACTCACCTATGAAGCAGAAGACCCAGGTTCAAACCCCACTTGCTACCATTGTGTCCCTGAGCAAGACACTTAACCCTAAGTTGCTCCAGGGGGGGGACTGTCCCTGTAACTGCTGATTGTAAGTCGCTCTGGATAAGGGCATCTGATAAATGCTGTAAATGTAAATATAGGTACATTCCACTTTGCTCCAGTGTCTACTTTCAGCTCAACAAATTTGTTATGCATAATGTGACAAATCTGTCTTTTCTATTACTGAATTGACACATAAAATGTGTCATTGTCCAGAGCTGTGGACTGATCCACTGTCACTTCATGCACATGCTTCTTTTGTGAACATTGCACGCCTTTTGGTTTTGTTTAATTTTCTTGCAACTGTGACACTGCTGCCCATATGCAGGAAACTTGTCTCGTTTCACTGCATGACTGCCCCCGCAGTTGTTGGACTATGTTAAAGTTTTTGTATTGATAAAAATGGTGTTTGTTGCCTGGAACAGGCCTGACTGCGTCAACATATGTGGTTTGCGTGGCCAGAACTGAGATAGCCTTAGCAAGCTCTAGTTCACTGTCCCTCAATAGAAATGTTCTTAAAGAATCACTGCAAATGGTTCACACAATATGGTCGCAAATAAGCTTGTCTGTTAAATCACCAAATTGACAAGTTTTAGCTTCAATCCCTAAGTCACTGATGAAATATTCTGGAGTGAAAGTTGTGTGGTTCCATTATTTTGTTGTCTTGTGGGTTGCACATGTCCATTAATTTCTTTTTCATACAATCCAGGTCCCCTTTGGACCACGCTGGGGTGAGAATTGCTCCATTTTCCCCAGGTGCATGTACCTCAGGCGCATAAACTAATGAACGCTCCCGTTCTATGGCTTCAGATCTATAAATGTTGAAGACAATGTAAGCCTTCATTTTTGCAGGTGTATCTGAATGAGCGAATGTCGAACTCCCAGGCGAAAACACGACAGTTCTCATAGACATTTTCATCGAAAATGAGAGGTTTGGGTCTGTAAAATACATCCACCATTCAACCCAGTAGAGAGAAAAAAACCCTCCATCAGAATTCCTCTTCTGACACCATGTGGTTTTATCTTCTTGTGCCCCTATTCAAGTAACTTCTAGTATATATGTCTATGGAAGGCCCCATTCAACACGACATCTAGTGTATATATATATCTATGGACGCCCCATTCAACATCTAGTATGTGTGTGTGTGTGTGGATATATATATATATATATATATATATATATATATATATATATATATATATATATATATATATATATATATATATATATATATATATATATATATATATATATATATATATATATATAAAACTATGGATGCCTCTATTCAACGTGACATCTAGTGTATATATAAAGCACTATGGACGACCCTATTGAACATGTCATCTGGTGTGTATATATATCTATGGGCGCCCCTATTCCACGTGGTGCCACTAAGCAAAGCACCATCCACACACACTGCTCCCCGGGCGCCTGTCATGTCTGCCCACTGCTCACTCAGGGTGATGGGTTAAATGCAGAGGACAAATTTCACTGTGTGCACCATGTGCTGTTCTGCTGTGTATCAATCACATCACTAAATTCAACGCGACATCTAGTGTGTATATATCTATGAACGCCCCATTCAACGCGACATCTAGTGTATATATATCTATGAACGCCCCATTCAACGCGACATCTAGTGTATATATATCTATGGACGCCTTTGTTCAACGCGACATCTAGTGTATATATATCTATGGGTTCAGGGTAGATGTTGAATTGGTTGTTAATCTGCAGTTTTCTGGCCAAGCTGTTCATGGTGATTTCCCCTTAATAAACTTTATTGAACACAGAAACATAACGAAAAAGCCGAATGTTTTGATATGACAGGATGAGTTCTTATAGCATCGGCTCCAGCCCAGGCAGCTCAATAATCCACTTAGAACAAAAAGAAATAAAGCATATGATAAAGCGAAATTCAGAAAAGGAGAATAAAAATTAGATTTGGTTTATCAAGCACGTTTAGATCCGTAGGGTCCTCTGGGTAAGAAACGGTGCTCTGCAGAGACGCCGGCGCAGCTCCGCGGTGGAGCCCCCTGGCGGGCGGCAGCAGTCCGCGCCGCGAAATGAGGTCAGAGGCGGCGGCGCTCCGCCTGTTGGCCCGTCGGTCGCGGAGCCGAACGGGGATTTGGGTTCGTGTCTCATCCCTTTATCGTCCCGTCGTGAAATGCACTCGCGAGTCGGTTCGCCCGTGAACCGGTGAATCGCGCCACGGGAAGGGGAGACGCCATCTTTCTTTTTTTTTTTTTTACCGCTGCGATGCATTTTGTCTGAGCGCCGCCGGTTGGCGTGACGCGCTGGGCTGTAGGTGGTCGGAGAGTCGGCGTTCTGCGCGTCAGATTATCTCCCGTGCGGCGGTTCATGTGCGTCGGCTGAGCCGTGACCGCTCCGGGCAGAAGGCTGGATCTAGTGGGCTTCAACGCGAGTCCGGCCGGGGGGCTGGTCCCTCAGAAGAAGATGAAGAAGAGGAAGGAGCTGAACGCCCTCATCGGACTCGGCGACAGCAAGAGGAAGAAAACGAAGAAGGGCTCCGGCCACCGGCTCCTCCGAACCGAACCCCCGGACTCCGAGTCCGAGTCGAGCTCGGACGACGACGAGTTCGGCCGCCTGGGCGGCGTCGCCGTCCTGGGGAAGTGAGTGTGTGTTCGTGTCGTCCCTCGTGCTTATCACCGTTGTGCTTTATTACGTGTTTTTTTATTATTAATATTAATTTTCCTGCGTAAAAGGAGAGGCTACGCGCAGTGCTGCGGCGTCTGCTACCCGCTGTGCGTCTTCGTCGTGCTGGCGGCCTGCGTCGTGGCCTGCGCCGGGCTCATATGGATGCAGATCGCGCTGAAGGAAGACCTGGACAACCTGAAGGAGAAGCTTCACATAAGTACGATCGTTGTGTATGTATGTGTGTGTGTGTGTGTGTGTGTGTGTGTGTGTGTGTGTGTGTGTGTGTGTGTGTTGTGGGACTCAAGGTGAGAGGTCTGGGCCCACTGATCCCTCACATCACCGATATTGGATATGTAATCCCTTAAATTATTAACAATGCGGCTCACGCTTGTGTTACATTTACAGCATTTATCAGACGCCCTTATCCAGGGCGACTTACAATCAGTAGTTACAGGGACAGTCCCCCCCCGGAGACACTCAGGGTTAAGTGTCTTGCTCAGGGACACAATGGTAGTAAGTGGGATTTAAACCTGGGTCTTCTGGCTACTGCCACCGTGTTACGTTCTACTTCTGCGTTTGTTCATCTGTCCTTTCCAGAGGGGTGGTTATTATACTTTTTTTTTTTTTTTTTTTTTTACTTCAGTGGAAACCGGTCAGCAAGCGTCATCACACGAGATTCCCAAACTGAGCGAGGACCTCAAGTCCAAGCAGAGGCGACTGGAAGACGTTGAAAGCGGAGAGAGGGGTCTCGGCAGGCTGTGGGCCAATGTCACGGAGATTAACAGGAAGGTACGGCTGACCGACGTGCCGAGGTCCCCTCCCGCTGGATGTGGTTCT
Organism: Denticeps clupeoides; assembly: GCF_900700375.1. Lineage (NCBI taxonomy): Eukaryota > Metazoa > Chordata > Actinopteri > Clupeiformes > Denticipitidae > Denticeps > Denticeps clupeoides. The sequence goes on along the minus strand of NC_041710.1, from coordinate 5,860,424 downwards.
GACAGACGTTCTTCTTCACGATCTCGTAGATCAGCTTGCTGGACTCCGCCGTCAGCCAGTTGAAAGCCAACATCAAGTCCGCGGCAGATCTCATCAATCTGCCCAGTACGGTTGAAGAACTGCAAAAGGTAGAATTACATTGTAAATATCATACGTATTTGGACATGGAGGCTCACAGTAAGGTCGGTTTGTGAAAGGCGATAAAACCGCTCGGGGATCTTCATCCGTCCTATACGTTTCCTGAGTGATGCGGTAACGGACCGCTTTCCTTTCGCCTCACAGAGCGTTGCCACAATTGGGAGCACGCTGACCAGCGTGCAGCACGATGTCAAGACAATTCAGACCCTTGTGGAGGAGCAGCAGAAAGACTCAGTCGGTCAAAAGAAGGTACGTCACCGCGGGGACCCGGCTCCTTTAACGCAGGCATCCGGGAAATGTCCGGAATTTGCGTCGGAGCTCAGTCAGGTCTAGCGTGTCAGTATGGAGGCCAGTGCGGCCCTGGCCGGTTCCCCGATCAACTTTGAGGACCTGGCTGGGTAAGATTACTCCTATCCAGGAGATTATTGGTGTGCCGGTGGCACCCCAAAAAGTGACGAATCTGAAACCTTGAAGTTTGTCATGGTTCCGCTTTATCCCAGACAAGCATAATAACTCACATGCTTTCATTTCCCACATTTAATTTCTCTTATTGTTATTTTTTTAGGTAAAGGATGCTGAGGAGTTCACCAGCAAGATGAACTCGCCTGAAGATAAAGGAGCCAATGACAGCTCGTGCGCCGCTCTGAAACAGGTGAGCAAACTCGAGCGCCACATATTAAACAACGGAACCGAGGGGAACTGACGGCCACGTAAAGATGGCGCCAAGTTATGGGGCCGCTGTGTGTGTGTGTGTGTGTGTTTTGTTTTTTTTTTTTTTGCACTTCTGGACTTCAGGCCAAAAGTGAATATGGGCGGAGTGACGCTGTAAAATGAAACTTAACGGTTTATTTAACTTATGGCTGTAAATATGTACACACACACACATCTCATGTAATTAAGGAGTCGGATGTTTCGCGGTTGTACGCGTGCCCTGGTTTGCGTTTTCCTCGTGGGATGAACCGCCCCTCTGCTACGTTCCCTCCACTGGATCCCAGTAGCTGCACGCATCAGCTTCAAAATACTGATGCTGTCCTACAAAGCCAAACATGGAGTAGCACCATCCTACCTCACAGCCCTTATTACACCTCGCACTGCACCTCGTATACTCCGAGCCTCCAGTACTGCTCGCCTGGTCCCTCCATCTCTGAAGGTAAAAGGAAGACGCTCATCTAGACTCTTCTCTGTCTTGACCCCTCGGTGGTGGAATGAACTTCCCCTCGATGTCATAACAGCTCAGTCATTGAGTATTTTCAAACGGCAGCTCAAGACCTTCCTCTTTAGAGAATATCTAGATTAACTTGTAACCTTCTTATTGTCTTACTTATGTATAGAAACTACAACAGAGTGAATAAAATTGTATTTATAGTTGGGGGTCCTATGGAACATGGAAGCACGTTGTAAGTCGCTCTGGATAAGGGCGTCTGCCAAATGCCATAATTGTAAATGTAATTGGAATTATTGATAAATTAGTTAAATCGGGTGTAGTGTCATGAAAGTTTACCAGCAATATTGTGAAGTATGTGAATCAAAACCTTTTATTTGCTACAAATGAAAAGGAATCCTCTGTTTCCAGGACATGACGCACCTACAGGACACCCTGAGTGAGGTTAACGCCTCTCAGGCGCTCCACCAGTCCTGGGCTGGAGTGCAGATCTACAAGCTGAGGTCTTCTCTCTCCAACCTGACCGTCAGGGTGTCCTCCTTAGAGCAGCGCTCTCCCCACATGGAACCAAACCAAGCGGCCCAGCAGACTCCAGATAAGGTTAGAGCTTGGATTTTCATTATTGTAATGAATTGGGTTGCTGCGTTATGCAAGCCCGCCCGCCCACACACACACACACACACACACACACACACACACAGACACAGGTTTCCTAGTTTCTTTTTTTTTTTTTTTTTAATCTGTGTTTCCAGTATATTAGCTTCAACTGTGTTTGTGTTTAGGACTCTGCATCCGAGGACCAAAGTCAGAATCCTGAAGTGGCCCAGGACACTGCTGGTATGAGGAAGAACACAGTTCAAGGGTATTTTTGAAAGGGCAGCACCTGTACTTCCAGTTAAGTAACCCTCTGTTATCTGTCTGCCCTTGTAGGAAAACCGCCCCAGTCGTCAAGCTCAAACCCGACCAGAAGGCCCAGATTTCTGCTTCAGAGGCATTCAAAGAGGCACGCGTCAGAAACACAGGCGCCCGTGTCATTTCCGGGAATAAACTCTGCACAAGGTTGGTCTCCTTGTGTTCGAGGAATGTTTCTCAAAACAGGTGCAGTTCAGGGGTTTTGCCAGTTAGGTGAAATGGCCCTGACCTCAGCCTGGTCGAGGGTTGTCCCTGCCTTGCAACGCATTAGTTCTGGGACAGATTCCAGTGTTTATACCACCATGGAATCACATGGAATTTCTGTCAACTGTGTGCCGAAAAAACGTTACTGTTTTCTATGGCGGTGGTGACACAACGTAATGTGTCCCCTGCTTTTAACCATCACCCTTGGTGAGCAGCGGGCAGCCATGACAGGCGCCCGGAGAGCAGTGTGTGGGGACGGTGCTTTGCTCAGTGGCACCTGGGCAACCTTCTGATTACTTAGCCTGCCCCTGTCTGTGTCCCAGACAAGCCAGGATCCCTGCAACCCCAATTCCTTCCTGCATACACACATTAAAAGAATAAAATGATTAATCACAAACTTTTATTTGCAAAAAATAAATAAATAATAAACAGCATTTGTAGGTTTTTGTTCTTATTCTCCTTGTTTTACACTGCAGGGTATATAGAGTCTATATTAGACCCGAGCCGACTGTTGAACTGTGTGGTGCATTTAAATAAATTACAGTCACATGCCATTTCCATACGGCCTTGACCCTGAGAGCACGTGGAATGTTCAGCTTTTTAAAAACACGTTACGAGTGCTAGCCTAAGGGGAAAAGAAACTAGTGTAGTTCACACTTCACTGCAAAAAGTAAAAACAGATTAAATACACGATGCTGTGATCGGTCTGTCATGTTTTGTCCAAAGTATATCATGCCTTAATCCAAAGTACAGCGCCATCTGTAGGAGTGGAGGCTGTAGTGCACACTGACCTCACAAACGAAAACATTTGTCAGCACCACCCGGTGGACTAACTTTGATGTCCCTGTATCGATACACTATTACCACGTAAAATATCATGGTTATATTGCTGTATCGATATTTTTCTACCACCCCTATTAGACAAGTTACATAATCTGTGACATTTAAATGTTTTTGTTTTTTTCCCCTCCCTGCTGGACCTGATTGCCTGTAAAGACTGTTCAGTCATGTCAGCAGGAAATACCATTCATTCTTCTCTCTCATTCCACACATCTTTTCCTATTTCCAGACCTTGAAGGCCTTTTCCAGGGTGCAGGACTGAGCCGCAGTTCTCCAGGCATGTCCTATGAGGACCTGCGACAGCTGTTTGGGCCGGACGTCCAGAAGCTGGAGCGCTTCGACCGGAACAGAGACCTGCGTTTCTCTCTGGCCGAGCTCGGAGAAGCTTTGGCTTTTTGAAAGGCAGATGAAGACAGAGTACATAGGGCCCTCAGGTGTTGTGTTGGCATGTTGCCCTGTGTGATTTTCGCTGCACTTTTCCTCTGTTTTTATGATTATCGCAGCTATTGGCAGCTGGACTGTGGTGCACAGACTGTGGTCAGTGGGCAGACACAAGGTCCTCAACTTTACTGTGTACATTTGATGGCGAATTTGATGTTAGGTTTACAGATTTTACAGACGAACGTTTTAAAATCTCAAGCTAAAATTGCTTCTTTTGTTAATGAAATTTAAGAGTAATTGTTACAATGTAGACATGATTTTTTTTTTTTTTTTTTTTTTTTTTTTTATGTATTAACGAATGCACTCACAAAGCAGGGTATAAATAGCATTTCCCAACAGTCGTGCTTTGCATCTGTCTTGGTTAATAAATAAGCATATCCTTCGAGCAGTATACTTCCGTCGAGAACCACGCCACCTTTCCTGGGCTTTGCTCCTGCTGTCGGGTTGGCAGGTCGCTGCAATTTGAAGGGCTACAGAATCAAAGCCTCTGAGGCAATAACGGAGTCACCGCCAGCCTGCGCCCCCTGTTGTTGCCGCAGAACCAGATCACGTGTGACGCGCGCTGGCGTGACCGTGCGTCCACACCCGTGCCGCTGTGTGCGCACCTTCACGAAGAGAATGTTTTAACGGCCTGGAGCTGTACTTCACCTCCCACTTCTCCTAAGTGTAAATATGTAGTAGGGATAGGATCAAGTGTTGAAATACTTTTGTGTAACTCAATGAAGTGTTTTTTTTTTTTTTTTTTTGGTTTGGCTCCTACGTAAAAATACTTGTACATTTAACTCATGGAGTTGCACGTTGCTTATAATGTAAGATGAATAAATGTCTAATTTATAATAACTGGAGTGTTTTGAGGTAGACTGACTTATTTTGACAAAACTGCTAATTTTCCCCTCTGACCACAGAAGACGTGGAGTAGCGTGTGGTATATCCAGCCAACTGTATGGTTTTGTGTATCCAAGCAGAGAACAATTTGCAGTTGTGCAGATGTCGGAGGGTAATATACGATGCTCAAAGCAATAAAGGGAACACTTTAAACAGCACGATGTTACTCCACGTCAGTCACGCTCCTGTGAATTCAAACTGTCCGCTTAGGAAGCAAGACAATCAATGGGCAGAAACCCAGCAGCAAGACTTCTACCTCCGCCTGAAGCAAAGTGATTGTCATCGTGAAACACTGCAGAACAGCACACGGTGAAACAAGGAAATGTGTCCCCTGCTTTTTACCATCATCCTTGGTGAGCAGTGGGAAGCCATGACATTCTGATTACGGGGCCCTGCCAGAGCCCTGCAAAATGACCTCCAGCAGGCCACAAATGTGCATGTGTCTGCTCAAATGGTCAGACAATCCATGAGGGGGGTTTGAGGGCCCGATGTCCACAGGTGGGGGTTGTGCTTACAGCCCAACACTGTGCAGCACGTTTGGCATTTACCAGAGAACACCAAGATTGCCAAATTCCTGGACTACCTCACTAACCGACCACAGTATGTGAGAACTCAGGGCTGTGTGTCAGACTCGGTTGTCTGCAGTACGCAGTGAACGGTTCTGGCGCCATTCCTCTTCACAATCTATACCGCAGACTTCTCACACAACTTCCTGCAGAAGTTCTCTGACGACTCTGCAATAGTCGGCCTCATCACTGATGGGGACGACAGGGAGTACATAGAACTGACAAGGGACTTTGTGGACTGGTGCCAGCAGAACTACCTCCAGATCAACACTGGAAAAACCAAAGAGCTGGTGGTAGACTTCCGCAGGCACAAACATCCTCCACTGCAACCACTGGACATCCAGGGTATGGCCATTGAGGCTGTGGAGAGCTACAAGTACCTTGGTGTTCACCTGAACAATAAACTGGACTGGACTCATAACACTAATGCACTTTATAAAAAAGGGCAGAGCAGGCTGTACCTGCTGCGGAGGCTCAGGTCTTTTGGAGTACAGGGGCCACTCCTAAAGACTTTTTAGGACTCTGTAGTGGCATCAGCCATCTTTCACGGTGTGGTCTGCTGGGGTAGCAGCATCTCTGCTGGGGACAGGAAGAGGCTGAACAGCTCTGTTCTAGGATGCCCTCTGGACCCAGTGGAGGTGGTGAGTGACAGGAGAATGGTGGCTAAGCTGTCATCACTGTTGGACAACATCTCTGACAGCACTGAGCAGCTCCTTCAGTGGCAGGCTACTGCACCCACGATGTGGGAAGGAGAGGTTCAGAAGGTCTTTTCTTCCAACCGCTGTCAGACTCTATAACAAAGACCTAACAGCTGACCACACACACACAGACAAACACACACACTTTGGCACATTCTGTTAAATTGTTAACTGTTTAAATTGTAAATTTGTACATATATACAGATACATATTTATGTTGTTTTTTTGTGATGCTATTACCTCTATTTTTGCTGCTATTACCTTCTGCTTCTGTCCACTTTCTGCCGTGAAAAGTGCAATTTCCCACTTGTGGGACTAATAAAGGTGGGACTAATAAAGGGTCAGTAATGGTGTGGGGTGGCATTTCTTTGGGGGGGCCGCACAGCCCCCCACCCGCTTGCCAGAGGTAGCCTGACTGCCATTAGGTTCCGAGATGAGACCCTCAGACCCTTTGTGAGACCATATGCTGGTGCGGTTGGCCCTGGGTTCCTCCTAATGCCAGACGATGCTAGACCTCAAGTGGCTGAAGGCATTGATGCTATGGACTGGCCCGCCCGTTCTCCAGACCTGAATCCAACTGAGCACGTCTGGGACATCATGTCAAAGTTTGATTGTGCTTTAATCTTGACCGTGACTCTAAATCCAGTCCTCCATGGGTCGATATATTTGATTTCCATCAATAATTTTTGTGATTTTGTTGTCAGCACATTCAACTATGTAAAGAACAAAGTATTAAATAAGAAAATCTTATTAAAATTAATTCAGATCTAGGATGCATTTTCCCCCCTTTTTTAGCAGTGTACTTTTTAAGGCATTATGAACAGTGTTTCTGGCCTTGAAGTGGACCGACAACAGGAACAGAAACACATCTCAATGTGCCAAGATGCGACAGTCAAATCACAGGATGTTCAATGTAATGCAAATGAAATTGTGCATTTTATTTATAAAAAAAAAAGGGAAATGCCATCCTGCTATTTTGGTTAAGCAACACGTATTAGTAACGTGATGATCTGGTGGATCGTTCAGTTTAGTCAGGACCTACAGTAAGTTAACCCATGTATTAACAGTCAAAGTCATGTTATATTTATATATTTTATCTGGAAAATTACAAAATCATTTTGAGTTCTTTTTTTTCATTACACAAGCAAATACTGCAACATACTCTGCACCCAGTCTGGACCTCACGTACATGTCGACGAGATGTAAGATTTAATACCGAACATTTAAATCAAATCTGCACATGAGAAAAAAAAAAAACAATGTAAACGGTGAATGTTTTACAGGAAAGAGACGTTGTTCAGGCCAGAGCTCCTTTCGCTCTCCAGTCCCGGGACAGCAGATGGAGTAATTCCTCTTCCTCCTCCTCGTCCTCCTCGGCGGGGTCCGCCCCAGTCTCCTCCGCGACCCTCGCCGCCGGCCTCGCCCTGGCCTCCCGCTTGTCCCGCAGCGTCTCCACGCGCCTGTAACACTCGATCTGCTGGTCGATCTCGTCGATCTGGCGCTCCAGCCGGCCCTCCTCGTCGTCCTCCGCCACGATCGCGTCCGAGGCGCTGTTCACCTGGCGCATCTCCTTCTGGAACTCCTCCCACTCCTTGTCCATCAGGTCTTTGGGCGTGTCCACGTTGCGCACCTTGGCGTCCCGCACCGGGTCGTCGAAGAAGCCCTCGGGCAGAGCCTCCGCGGTGTTCTCCTTCTTCTGCTCCGGCTCCTGCTCCTCCTCGCCGGCCTTGGACACCGAGCCCGAGTGCGACACGCTGGGGGGGACGCCGCTGTCAAAAAAGTCCGCGGGGAGCGCAGGGGCGGGGCCATCGCCACCGCCGCCATCATCATCGTCGTCATCGTCGTCGTCGTACATGCCACCCAGGACGCCCGCGGCTTTCGCTTTCTTCCTCTCGGGCCCGGCGACGCTCGGGGCCGCCGGAGGGGCCGCCCTCTTCGCGGCCGGCCGCCCCTCGCCCTTCACCTCCGCCACCTTGTCCTTGTGCTGCTTGCCGAGGACGTGCGTCTGCCACAGCAGCTCCGACTTGACGGGCACGCCGCACAGCACGCAGCTCAGCTGCCCGGCGCCGCTGTACTTGGCGAAGGGCGACTCGACGCGCTTCTTGCTGCGCTCCGCGCCCCGCTGCCGCTCCCGCATCAGGCGCCGCAGCTCCTCCTGGTTCACCACCTTCTTACCCTTCGCTTCTTTGCGCTTTGTTGCCATCTTCGACATCGGCGCCGCTCAGGGCTCTGCGGGCGCAGGAAAATGACGTCACTTCCACGCTGAAGCGTCCTGGCTTTTCTGTGTGCTCTTACTATTCACAATATTCATTTTGGATGTACAAAACACATTTCCCGATATCCATATTGACATTCTGAATGCCCAACATACATCACTATTAAAAAATACCTTTAAGGATATCCGCAATTTGTATTCTGACAAGTATAAACCATATTTCTGGAATCTTCAATTAGTAAATTTGTATTGTAAATTTCCCACTTGTGGGACTAATAAAGGATCGTCTTATTTCTTATATTATTTATAGTTAGACACAATGCAATTGCAGGGATACACAAATATAGTTTAGATATCTAATCACACCGCAATCATATTTTAATATATTTTATAATATTTTATTATATCCATAATAGCGTTTAACCTAGTCAGAATGCCAAAAGAAAGGTAAACCTTTACTCTGACTAGTTATAATTGCATTTTGAACATTCAGGATACAGATAATAATAAATTACATATAAGATATGTTGAAATACAGCAGTTATTTTGAGATTTCCTGGGTAGACTAAAAGTGTATCTGATTATGGTCATGTTTCCCATCCATGTCCATTAGGCTTTCCATTTCAGATATCTAGAATGAGTATTTTACATATCTGCAGAAATGACATTACATTTCCCATTCATGCCTATACATGAAGTGAAGTGATTGTCATTGTGAAACACTGCAGAGGACACATCTAGTTGTGTGCACCGTGTGCTGTGCTACAGTTTTTCACAATGACAATCATTTCACTTTCATATATGTCACCTCTATTCCAGTGAAGTGGCCTCGGTTTCTGCATGAATCCATTCAACTGGGCCCAGCTTCCATGTTGACAGTGTGTTTGAATCGCTCAACTCAGGACCCTGCAGCAGTACTGCATTGCCACACAGTAGCCATTTTGTGTCCTGTGAATTGATCCGTGCCTAGAAATGGTGTGCCAGCTTTTACTATAAACAGTTTTGCTGGCGGGGCAATTTTTTTCCAGATAACCAGAACGAAACGGTTCCTAGGAGAAATGACATTGTGTTTTCCATTCATGTCCATTAGGCTTTCCATTTCAGATATCCAGAATGAATATTCTACATATCTGCAGAAATGACATCATGACAATCAGTGACTGATCCTGTAGGACAGGTATGTGATGAATTATCTCACAAATGTGTCAGTGTCCAATACTTGGTCAGATAACCAAGAGACAGACATTGTGCTGATCATTGTGCCCTATATAGGAAAGGGCAGTGCAGGCTGTACCTGCTGCGGAGGCTCAGGTCTTTCGGGGTGGAGGGTCCAGGAAAGGAAGAGACTGAACAGGCTGATCGTCTGGATCCAGTGGAGGTGTTGAGTGACAGGAGTATGGTGACCAAGCTATCAATCCCCGCTGGACAACATCTCCCACCCCATGCAGGGGACCCTGACAGTACTGAGCAGCTCCTTCAGTGGCAGGCTGCGGCACCCAAAATGTGGGATGGAGAGACTCAGAAGGACTTTCCTACCAACCACTGTCAGGCTTGTCAAAAGATGGCCACACAAACACACACATCCAGTACACCATCTCCACCTCTCTTAAGTGCAATATCTACCCACTCTGTACATACAGTACAGGCCAAACGTTTGGACACACCTTCTCATTCAATGTGTTTTCTTTATTTTACATCAGTAGATTCTCACTGAAGACATCAAAATTATGAATGAACACATGTGGAGTTATGTACTTAACAAAAAGTGGAGACCTGACCTCCACAGTCACCGGACCTGAACCCAATCGAGATGGTTTGGGGTGAGCTGGACCACAGAGTGAAGGCAAAGGGATCAACAAGTGCTGAACACCTCTGGGAACTCCTTCAAGACTGTGGGAGAACCATTTCAGGTGACGACCTCTTGAAGCTCATCGAGAGAATGCCAAGAGTGTGCAAAGCAGTAATCAGAGCAAAGAAACTAGAATATAAAACATGTTTTCAGTTATTTCACCTTTTTTTGTTAAGTACATAACTCCACATGTGTTCATTCATAGTTTTGATGCCTTCAGTGAGAATCTACCAACGTAAATGGTCATGAAAATAAAGAAAACACATTGAATGAGAAGGTGTGTCAAAACCTTTGGCCTGTACTGTATGTAAAATCTTTCAAATATATATTTTATGTGCATACCGACATATTTTTTCACTCTTTTATTTTGCTATTCTAGGACTATTTATTTGCTTATTTGTACAGTGAACTTTTATGTTATACAGTCAACCTAGTGTCTGTGCTATTGTCTTTTGCTGCTCTTATCTTGTACTGTCCACTTCCTGTCGTGACATTGTAAATTTCTCACTTGTGCAACTAATATAAGATAATCTATTATGAGTTTATCAGTTTTTTGGTGATGGCGGTGCATCGAGAGCTCTGACTGCTTGTGGGAAGAAGCTCTTGCCGTGTCTGCCAGTTCCAGTTCTGATTCTGCGGAACCATCTGCCAGGCAGTAGGAGGGGGAACAGGGCATGTGAGGGGTGGTGAGAGTCCTTCATTATATTCAAAACTCGACGGATGTGGTGTTTCTCGTAGAGCTGGGAGATGGGTGGAAGTGATGCGCTCTGCTGTCCTCATTATCCGCTTTTTGCAATTGCTTTTGCTGTTTGCTTTTTGCAATCACTATCAATTTTGCAATTGTCAATTAAATATTCAATCTGAGCATGTAATTTGAAATTACATTTTGCAATTGGCAGTTCAATGTGCAAAGCGCTGATGCAATTCTTAATTAATTTCAAAGTATTTAAAATACAAAACAGAATTACAATTCACTGAATCGCATTTCATAATACAATTTGCAAAGCAAAATGTCAGAGCGCTCATCAAGGCGGGCCTTCAGTAACAACGTCACTTCCTTGTTCACGGCCTCGCCAGAATCCGTTCATCCGCGTAATATGTTTAGTTAGAGCAGTGACAGTGTCACCGGCCGGTCTGGAGGTTGACTTGAGGACTTGTTGACTTGTCGTTGGAAAGTCGCAGGTTCGAATCCACCGGCCGTCGCTGTGGTACAACACACTTGGTGAAATGCAAAGCTGTACTTCACAGTGTGGCAAATGATAATTACGGAACACTCTACCGGTAGACCGACATCTTTTAATACACTTGGCAAATGCTGATGCCGAAGGATATTTGGAGGGAAGTGATGCTGCACAGCGCCTCGATCGGACGAATACATGTTTTTTTTTTCCAGATGTTCACCCCACATGCGGCTCATAGATGTTTAACGTCTGTTTCCTGAACCTTCGAAGCGCTGCACATTAGGGATGTGTGGATCGATCACTATCATTTGCAGCATTTACATTTGCAGCAAGCAAGTACACCACGTAGGTATAAGTACAAGTGGGTATAAGTTCAAGTGGGTATAACTATCGACACCAAGTGGGTATAAGTATTGGATCAGTAACAGCACCATTTTACGTGCTAGTAGAAACACTCGGTGACGTCACAGAAAGGGGCGGCCCCAGCCACACCTTACCCGTAAAATGTCATGGCGCGTCAGGACACACTTTTTAGTTTAACTTTCCAATCACATTTAGTTATTGTATAAGGTGTGAGTATCGGATCCGCGTCGCCGACGCCAACACGAGATTTACTTGTTACCGCGCATCAGCGCTGCCAGGTTTCAAACGGGACTTGCTGAGGCGCTGCGCCGTTCTCGCGAGACTTGCGGGCGACAGCAGATGGAGCGCGAACGGGGCGTCGGGTGTAGCCGCCCCGCTGTAGCGGCCGAGGTGCTCGCTGGTTGCGCGTCCTGCGGCGGACGGCGGAAGACGTGGCCGGAGACAGACATGTAGCCTCCGTTCCCGCTCTCTTGACCTGCGGTTGGTCGAGTGCTGTTATCGTCCCGCGACATCCGCTCCGTTTCTAGGTTATCCAGCTGTCCGGCTTCACCGGCCCAGGAGACGCGATGACCGGGGAGAAGATCCGGACGCTGCGCAAGGAGCATAAGGGCAGCAAGAGCGAAAACATCCTGAAAGCGTACCAGGACCGAACCAGTGTCCCCGAGACGGCGACGTCGCCCTCCTCCGTGGACACGGAGAGGACGAACATCGCCAACCGGACCTTCCACAAACCGGAGGAGCATCCGGCGAACGGGAACGCGGCGGCGGTCACCGTCGTCGACGACAACAGCAACCCCGTCGCGCTCGGCCCGGGGGGCTCGCATTTCCCGGTGCACGAGTGCGTGTTCGAGGGCGACGTGCGCCGCTTGTCGTCCCTGATCCGGACCCACAGCATCACGCAGAAAGATGTCCACGGTGGGCGCCCCGACCACGCACGTTGCACTCGTTTATTTCGCTGCGTTTGCCCCAAAGCGTCCAAGATGTCGAACAGGCTTCGTGTGCTCCAGGTTCACACTCGGAGTTCCCGTCTTGACCCCCTTTTTTCTCTCTCCCCTTTCCACAGGGAACACGCCTCTCCATCTTGCTGTGATGCTGGGCCACAAAGGTGAGTGTCTCGCTGGGTAAACAGGGAGCTGGTGAAATCCTTTAATGTTTACGCCGTTTACCAGGCGCCCTTGTCCAGAGCGAGTTACGACCAGTAGTTACAGGGACAGCCCCCATCTCGGGGTTCAGTGTCTTACCCACTAGGCTACTAACACTCTATAAACGGCACCATCTCCACACACTGCTCCCCGGGCGCCTGTCATGGCTGCCCACTGCTCACCAAGGGTGATGGTTAAAAGCAGAGGACACATTTCACTGTGTGCACGTGTGCTGTGCTGCTGTGTATCACAATGACAATCACTTCGCTTGTAAAGTGTAAAAAAAATCACTGTTCATCTAAGCTGCGAAACCCCTAATGCAAACATTGATCAAAAATGTATTTACCTAAAACATCAATCGTAGAAATTCCTTATTTTCTTGGGGGGGAAAAAATGGCATGATGTGTGTATAAAAAGGACTCTGTTCTCCATCTGTAGACTTTTGCTTGCAGGAGATCAGTCGTTGGGGGAGGCCGACACCCAGTTCAACACCAACATTATTATCACTTTCACTATAATTATTATCGGATTTGTTTAACACTTTTTTTTTTTTTTTTTTTTAAGTTAGTCGCTCCCCGAGCAATTTCAGAATTACCTGTTGGGAAACATTTCGTTAGTCTCCCTACTGCCTTAAAGACTTGCACAGTATGCAAGCCGTGGACGAAATGACGGCGTGCTCGTAGGATGGTTGAACTGCAGGTAAATGTGAGGCCCGGCGCAGCTGGCGGCTCGGAGGGATTTTTGGCTTAGTCTCCCGTCGCATGGCGTCGCGCTGGAACGCTCCAGCTCGAGCAGTGACCCGGAGTAAACCCCCGCGGCCGTCACATCTGCTCACTTGACCGCAAATCCGCCGTTAAACCGCCTTCCGTTCTATAGCCGGTGGGCCGTCGCAGGTTTCCCCAGTGCCTACGGCAAACGCTCTGGGCATTCGATCGAACGGATTTTTCTTTTGCCATTTTTTTTCCCTCCATGTTTGAACATAAATGAAGTCTTGATGAGCAACATGAAAGTCATGTGCATTTTTTTCCCCCCTGTACTCCCCGTGTTCGTCACTTATTCATTACAACATGGGACGTCAGCGCTGTACCGGTACGGAAATAAACCGCTCCAGTTGCAGGCTGAATTCGGGCTAAATCGGGAAAAAAAAAAAAAAAGATTGTTCTTTGTTTTGGGTCCTCGTGTTGGACCCCATGATTCAAGCTCTTTCCTTTATGCGGCCGTTTGGTTGCGAATGCTCTGCTCCCGCAGGGACAAATCACAACATGGCCTAGATTTTTATTCTTTTTTTCATACCAATCACTCATTTAAAAAAAAAAAAAAAAAAAGAGCAATGAGATCCCCGCTTCTGTAATTGCAGGGTTCATGGAATTCATGGAATTGAACGTATAATGAAGTACAGATTTTCCCGTAAGACTGGGTGAGAACGCAGTATAATATCTGTCTTAGTATCTAATAGTAGGTCCAGATTCCAGACCTCTGCAGCCGCGTGTCTCCTTTTAAAAGCCACGAACGTTACAGCCGATGAGCTCCGCCGGAACCTGGTTCAGCCCGTCTCACGCGGGCTCGGACCTGCCTGAACTTGGATGAGGAAACATTGATGTTTAAATGAAGCTTTTCGGGGAAGAAATGTCATAGAACGTGTACGGTTCTTTTGTAAATATGTGTAAAAAAACAAAAAAAAAAACCCTGTAATTTCGTGTGCTGGGTGGTAAAGTTGGGGTACTGACCGCGTCCCTGCTTGCTTGGCAGAGTGTGCCCACCTGCTCCTGGCCCACAGCGCTCCAGTGAAGGTGAAGAACGCCCAGGGATGGAGTCCCCTGGCCGAGGCCATCAGCTACGGCGACAGGCAGATGAGTAAGAGAACAGAGAGCAGACCATTCGTTGCCGGACGAAAAAACTAAACGCACTTCTGAACTGAGATTCCCAGTTTTTACTACGTTCTTTAGGATAGTTCGTAATAGCAATGTTTGTTCTGCATCTCGAAAGATGAACTGTATGAAACCATATGTGTGTAAAATGCAGCATAGGTGTGCATCCTCCTTTTTGATCCCATCCATCCTTGTGGGGGCGGGGATTTAGTCCATGCATGTTGACCAGCTGTGTGTGTGTGTGTACGTTGTGTGTGTGTGTGTGTGTGTGTGTGTGTGTGTGTGTGTAAGAGAGATAGAGACCAAAGCTTCTTGTTTTAGCACGGCCGCTAATGAATTGTGCTCCAGGTCGGCCCGCTTGTTTCCGTGAGTGATATTGATCGTCCCGTTGCCGAGGTCGTCTTTGGTGAGACGTGAACGGCTGTAAATCGCGGCGAGCGTGATCGTCGGCGTCAAGAGAAGCCATTACGTTTTGTAGCTTAACCACGCTGCGCAGCCTGTTCAAGCTGCACGGAGCCGCATAGTAAAACCGCACTTCTGCGCGCGGCGTTTTAATCGCTGCACATATGGGGCCAAGCGATCTCCTCGAGTAATTATGTCATCAGACCTTTAGCTGGAAGGGGAGACGCCATTTGGCCCACGTGGTATTATTATGGGCTGTCTCACTCATTCACAAACTCACAATGACATGGCCTCTGCTTCTTTTTGTACATGTGTGTGTGTGTGTGTGTGTACAGCCCTACTTTAATTCGCTTGTTTTTTATTAATGTACACCGTGACATCAGTGGTAAGGAAGCGGACTCGTAACCAATGGGTTTGAACCCCGATCCGCCAAGGTGCCGCTGATGTCCCCTTGATCAAGGCACCGTCCCTACACACTGCCCACTGCTCACCAAGGGTGGTGGTTAAATGCAGAGGAAACATTTCGTTGTGTCACCGTGTGCTGAGCCGTGGTGTGTATCACAGTGACAAAACATCTGATTTTACCTTATGTTGTCATCCATGCAGACTTCTAAACCTGCACCAGGGTTAATAAATGACATCTGCAGTGAACGCCTGAGTTATTCAAGAAATGGTGTCCTGCAATGCTGTTAATGGTTTGATACGAGCTCTACAGCTTAGCAAGGCACAATTCAACAGTATTCATCAGATGCCCTTATCCAGAGCAACGTACAGTCAGTAGTTGCAGGGACAGTCCCCCTGGAGACGTTCAGGGACACAATAGTAGAAAGTGGGGTTTGAACCTGGGACATTGTGGTCGTCTGATTTTTCTAGTGCTTGGGAGTTTCTCTAATGTGAAGTACACAAATTGGCCCATCAGGATGCTGAAATGACCAATTCTAGCATTTGTCTCGGTAGTTCGTGTGGTCTTATAGAAGAGGGCCTTTGTGATGTGCACCAATGAAACCCATGGATAAGGGCTAAAATTCAGTGGCATCAGACTGCAGCAAGACAACTGCTCCTAATCTGTGGGCCAGTTCGAGAATAAGTTCTGACCTTAATCCAGTAGAAATGTTGTGGAAATACCATAATAATACCACGTGGGCCAAATGGCATCTCCAAGAAGTGCTTCAAAGTTGTCACTATCAAAGCGAGCAGCACAACAAATCATCACTCTAAAATATATAGTTTTGAAAGGGAATTAAAGTTAATGTTCGAATGTAAAATGAATATTTTAATTGCCACAGTCTGTGTCTTTGCTTTTATAGCTGCGTTCATTAATTATCTATTAGGTCAGGGGTTTGAAATTCTTGGCTCTTTCATCCTTACACTGCAGCTCCGTGTGTGTGTGTGTGTTATTATCCGTTTTTTCTTTTTAATTTTACTTCTCTTTATATAAAAAATATAAATATATATATGTGTGTGTGTGTGTGTTATCCGTTTTTTCTTTTTAATTTTACTTCTCTTTATATATATATATATATATATATGTGTGTGTGTGTGTGTGTGTGTGTATATGTATATGATGTTCTCGATATTATTATTGAGTACCATCATTAGTATTTCAGTATTGAATTTCAGTATCGTGACAAACCTAGTGTAACTACATAAGTGAAACAAAGCTGTAAATGTGCGCTGTTCTCCCGGCAGCTCTTTGATCCGCACTCTGACAACATCTGTGCAGGACGGGAGAACTGAAGCGCTTATGTAATGTCCATAGTGGTGCTGCTGTGTGTGTGTGAATTTCAGTGTATGAGTCTATACCTTTGTGTGTGTGTGTGTGTGTGTATGTTGCTGAGTCGTTTCTCTGCACTCCTCAGTCACAGCTCTGCTGAGGAAGCTGAAGCAGCAGTCCAGAGAGAGTGTGGAGGACAAGAGACCACGACTGCTTCGAGCATTGCGGGAGGTGAGCTATGTGCAGATCACAGCTCACTATCTT
This sequence comes from Denticeps clupeoides, assembly GCF_900700375.1. Classification (NCBI taxonomy): domain Eukaryota; kingdom Metazoa; phylum Chordata; class Actinopteri; order Clupeiformes; family Denticipitidae; genus Denticeps; species Denticeps clupeoides. The sequence goes on along the minus strand of NC_041710.1, from coordinate 5,843,580 downwards.
CTCTCTCTTACACACACACACACACACAGTTGTCACAGTGACACTGAAGAACAATGATAACGATAATGCTGAATCACTCAGTATGTTGCAGGAAAGATGTCTAGGTACAGGAATCACCAGTAACATGATTTTCATGATATGTCGGGGCTAATTTCATATTTAATGTGATTCTTGTATCATGAATCAATAAATATTCTGATTTGATGTAAAAAAAAAAAAAAAAGTTTTGAAAGTCAATGATCTTCTAGCAGATTCTCTGCTGTGTCAAACAAAACTGTTATTGCTCAGGGATGCAAAATCAATTAAATAATTTAAAAACATTAAATGTATACTTATTTCAGTGTAATAAAGTTAAGGATGTAAAGTGCTCGTAAAGTGATCGGATGAATTGTAAAGTTCCTCTTTGCCATGAAAATGAACTTTATCCACCAAAAACTCATTTCCACTACATTTCAGGATCGGCTAATTTCAGTGATCCTCTTGTTAACACAAGTGAGGGTGATGATGGGCCCAAGGCTGGAGATCATTCTGTCATGCTGATTGATTTAGAACAGCATGGATGCTTTGAATTGAATGCATTAAAAGGAGGGTGATGCTTGAAGTAATCGTTCTTCCTCTTAAGCATGGTTGGCTGCAAAGTACCTGCAAAATGAAGTCATCATTGTGCTGCATAAAAATGGGCAGGCAAGGATATCGCTGCTTATAAGATGGCACCTAAATCATCAACCATTTATGCAACCATGCAGAGCCTGCTCAGGAATGGCAGCAGGCAGATGTGAGTGCATCTGCACGCAGTGAGGCAAAGACTTTTGGAGGATGGCCTGGTGTCAAGAAGGGCAGCAAAAAAGCCACTTCTCTCCAAGAAAAACACAACAGACAGACTGATATTCTGCAAAAAGTACAGGGATCAGACTGTTGAGGACTGGGGTAAAGTCATTTTCTCTGATGAAGCCCATTTCTGATTGTTTGGTGCATCTGAAAAAATGATTGTCCAGAGAAGAAGAGGTGAGCGCCACCATCAGTCCGTTCTTGTGCCAACAGTCATGCATCCTGAGACCATTCATGTGTGGGGCTGCTTCTCATCATCCACTAACAATTTTGCCTCAGAACACAGCCATGAATGAAGAATGGTACCAAAACATCCTTTGACAGCAACTTCTCCCAACCGTCCAAGAACAGTGTGGAGAAGAACGATGCGTTTTCCAGCATGACAGAGCACTGTGCCATAAGGCCAAAGTGAGGACTAAGTGGCTCAGGGAACAAAACATTGAAATTTTGGGTCCGTGTCCAGGAAACGCCGGACCAATTGAGAACTTGTGGTCAGTCCTCAAGAAACTGGTGGACAAACAAAAACCCACAAATTCTGACAAATTTCAAGCACTGATTATGAAGGAATGGATTCCATCAGTCAGGATTTGGGCCAGAACTTGATTGACAGCCTGCCAGGGTTAATTGCAGAGGTTTTTTTTTTGGTTGTTTTTTTTAAAGTGCCAACACCGCAAATATTGCATAACTTTGATGTAATTGTCAATTAAAGCATTTGAAACTTATAAAATGCTTATAATTATGCTTCGATACCCCACAGAAACAACTGAGACAACGACCTAAAAACACTGAAGCAGAAAAAAACATTTTGGCCACGACTCTACAGTGAAACATGGATGTTGCATCTGGTTCACTGATGTCCACCGATGTGTTGGAATCCAGCTACACATATTTTACACAGTTTTTGCATTTATTTTTATTTTAAATTTGTGTCATAAAATTCTATTTTAGTTGCAGTTTGAGGGGATTGATTTTGCACACTTTGTGAGAACACATGAACTTGAACCTATCAAAATGTACTGTGAATCATTACATCCCTAAATAAAATAATTCAGTTCATTGGAATAAATAATTAATCAGGTAATCAGTCAAGTGACCTGCCTTGGTTCCTGGCCTATAGTTGTCTGGACACACTCTGTCTCGAAGAGAGCTGATCATAACTGTTCATTCCAAGACCGTGCTTCCAAAGATGTGAAATCATTTTCTTCTGTATTATCAGTATTGTCTCCTCTGAAGATATATATGTACATAACTTTTGAAGTGAACATGGAGCGATTGTCATTGTGATACACTGCAGCACAGCACAAGGTGACACACCGAAATGTGTCCTGTGCTTTTAACCATCACCCTTGATGAGCAGTGCTCACAGGCGCCCGGGGAGCAGTGTGTGGGGACGGTACTTTGCTCAGTGGCACCTTGGCGGCTCAGGATTAGAAACCTTCAGATCCACTTCCTTACCCGCTAGGCCACCACTGCCCTGTTGGGACTCATAACTGAATCAATTTCCCCAATGTCCATTGTTTGTGATAGAATCACAATAACCATAAAAAAAATTCCATTATTGCTTGCTTAGTTAGAACGCACATCTCAGTACAGTCATTACACTCTATGCCAAATACCAGTGTTTCAACACACTGCTGTCTTACACCAACCTACTGTAACACCATTAACCTAGCCTAAAATATTACCTGGCAAGTGATAATGGTGATTTATCTTCTTTTCTTCCAGCTTGGGGACTTTTACCTGGAGCTACACTGGGACTTCCAGAGCTGGGGTTAGTCATCAACCCTCTACATCACACATGTTAGGGGGACATAGATGGACACATGGACTGGTAGTCTGAGTGCCGGCTGAGGGGCTTCTCTTTTAAAACATTTAAATCCATGTGAAATGAATTAACAATATGTTAAAGTGAGAGGACAGTAGCTTTGCAATGTTATGTTAAAAGTTGCATCATGGGAGAGGTAAATCTGGCTCATAGTGAGGCATAGAGGAGGATGTAACGTTTTGCCCTCATATCTGAAAGTGAGTGGAACATGAGTAAATGTTGGATGTGAGGAAGAGGTGAGCTCTGATTTCGTACAATTTTTAAGGACTAATGTAAAATATTCTGATATATATCAAATTTTTTTTTTTTATCACACAGTACCGCTGCTTTCTCGCATTTTGCCATCTGATGCCTGCAAGATCTATAAACAAGGAATCAACATTCGGTAGGTGATGTCCTTCATCTACCTATGCTAATGAAAGAATGTGTCTGCCCTACTCGTTTCATCATGAAAGGAGTTCTTCTTCCTCCCTTTACCCAGTTTGGACACCACCCTGGTTGACTTCAGTGACATGAAGTGTCAGCGGGGTGACCTCAGCTTCATTTTCAATGGTGCAGCCACGCCCTCCGAGGCATTTGTGGTCCTTGACAATGAGCAGAAGGTGTACCAGCGTATTCACCATGAGGTGAGTCGGTCCAGCTGCTGTGTCGGGGATACAGGGAGTACTGATCCTTAGAGTACTGAGTACTGCAGATCCTTAAAAAGTCTAAATGAAGGCCTCAAATATCATGACTTAATGACTAGTAATCCTTAAATCCAGAGTTTAAAGAGGTCCAAAAAAAAGCTGCAAACCCAATAAATCAAATGAAACAAGCTTTCAATCTGTCAGTATTCCGCCGGTCTCTGCGCACTGGGCACTCCCGGGGCCGGTCCTAGCCTGTTTGGTGCCCTGTGCGAGGCCAAAAAAAGTCATTTTGATTTTAAAAATCACAAAATAAAATCTTGGAATCCTGGACGGATGGCTTGATAAAATATGAACAAGCATCGCATTGTCTATAATATATATATAATCACTCACATCATACAAATACCTGGTATTTCACGACCTTATGAGTGTGACAGAAAGTCCACTTTCAGTAGAATTGCTGACCTAGCGGGTAAGGAACCAGACCAGTAATTGGAAGGTTGCCGGGTCGAGTCCTGAGCTACCAAGGTGCCACTGAGGTCCCCACACACTGCTCCCCAGGACACATTTTGTTGTGTGCACCGTGACAATCACGTATCTGTATAAAGTGCTTACTCATCTGCAGCAGTGCTTACTCATGTTTCTATGGACGCGTTACCCTTCCAAAAAGAGTTACATTTAAATTTACATGCTGAAATTATATACTGCAGTATATACCGTCTATGGTTCAATTTATATCGTGATATTGCCTAATTTACCAGTTTAATTGTTGTGTGTTTGTAGGAGTCAGAGATTGAGACGGAGGAGGAAGTGGACATCCTGATGAGCAGTGACATCTACTCTGCCACCCTCTCCACAAAGTCCATTACATTCTCACGCAGCCAGAGTGGCTGGCTCTTCAGGGAAGACCGAACGGTCAGCAAATGAACATTTTTTACTTTTCATAGCTACTCTCAGACATAATATTTTGCCAAGAACCAGGCAGGTTTCATTACAGATTCACCGTGTTCTTGATAACAATACTGAACAGAGCAAAAAAAAACATTAACCAGTCCGAATGCCATGAATAAGAATCATTAATAGAATACTATTCCAAGCCATAAAATTGAATGCCGTGGACAGGCATTAAATTCAGCTATTATTTTCACTTCTGAAGGGGAGGAGCTTCCTTCTGAACCTGATTGATGTGGAGTCACAATGAGTCTTGCTGGTCTTTTCTGGTTCACCAGCCACCCCGATCTCGGAATTCTGTAATATTGTGGCAATATTAAATTAAAACGCTACAAATGCGGTACAATCCCAACGCACACTATCAACAGTGCCTTGTAACCCAGGGACCATGTCTCCTGCCTGCCACTGCTCTTCCTGGTTCAGCAGAAGCTCAAACACTCCTATCGTCCTCTCTTTATCTTCATATATTAACACATTGCAGACCTTTGTATTGTTTACAATGAAAATCTTTTGGTAGGTAAAGATATTTAACAGCATTTCCGAACTTAAATTTCTGGTTTGCTGTCTCGAACCTGGAAATTTGAGTCACGTAGAACAACATATCATATCCGCAGACTGCAACCCCTTTGATGTAGTGAAATGTAGTGAAAGTTTTTGAAAGTATCGCCCTGATACTGGTATCGTTTTTATATTACAAATCAATGTATACAAAAATGGCATGTTAGAAAAGATTACACAGATCATCAAGATATAAGCATCTATAAAAACGTAATATTACAAGTGTGAAAGGCAACTACATGATAATAGCTATTTCAGATGGTAAATTTGTATTCATTTTATCTTTTCAGTGTCTTTAGCACCGTAGCCATATTTCAGTAGAGTCTTGTAATAAGAGTACGGTGCTGATTATGTTTGAGTAATACACTATATTGGTATTGGGCCGCCTGCCTTTATACGCACATGAAACGGTAATTATTGATTTCTGTAGTAATAAGGTTTTGGGGGGTTTTGAGCAGGAGCAGGTGGGCAGCTTCCTGGCAGATTTCTACACGGTGAATGGGCTGGTCCTGGAGTCTCGGAAACGGCGGGAGCACCTCAGCGAGGAGGACATCCTCAGGAACAAAGCCATAATGGAGAGCCTGAGCAAGGGGGGGAACATTGCTGAGCAGAACTTTGAGGTGGGCTTCATTAAAGTATTGAATGGGGCAGGTTTTGAATAAGAGAAAAAGTGGTTGTAGGGGGCTTTAGGTTTGGTAGTTGCTGTATATGTGGAGTTTGGGTGGGCGTCAAGCTGTAGTGGTAGACAACTGAAAGTCTGTGTCTTTCTGCAGCCTGTCAAAAGGCAGTCCCTCGCTGCACCTGATGCCAACAAAGTCTCATGGGAGGAGTACATCACCGCAGAACACGGAAAGTAAGCCGCAGATAACCATAATGATAACCATAAGGCCCCAAAGGATGTGTGTAGTGGGTCAAGCTGCAATGAAGAATTCTGTATTTTATCAGACACTCCTTATCCATTATCTTGGGTACACAATGGTAGTATGTGGGGTTTTTGACCATTTTTGTGGTCATTTGTTGCACAGGTGAGCGTGTTACTGACATCCTACCTAACCTAATACAACTTGAGTAAACTTTGGCAGTGGACAGATCGATGCAAATGAGACCACCACCGCTTTCACCGTGTGTGAGCTTGCATATATCTGTGGTGGTTGTAGCCTAGTGGGTAACACACTTGCCTATGAACCAGAAGACCCAGGTTCAAACCACACTTACTACCATTGTGTCCCTGAGCAAGACACTTAACCCTAACCACTTAACCCTGATTGTAAGTCGCTCTGGATAAGGGCATCTGATAAATGCTGTAAATGTATATCTATACCAGGGGTCGGCAACCTTTAACACTGAAAGAGCCGTTTGGACCCGGTTTCCACAAAAGAAAAAGCACCGGGAGCTGCAAATGTAAAATGAATATAGCACTGTGTACGTTATTTTTTCCTTCATGCTAGGTATAGAAAAACAGGGTGGTGTTTTGCTTGTAAAGAATGCGCATTTTTTGCATTTTTTTTAATGCCGTTTTCTTACTAGCACAAATATGCGCGACAAAAGTTTAATCGTCCAGACAACTCTTAAAAACCTGACCGGACAGGGACAGGTCTTAAACACCATTTATTAAAAAAAACAAAAAACTTTTTTTTTTTTTTTTACCCCAAGAGGCTTCAGATTTTGAAACCCAGTGTAAGGATGAAAGGTTGCCGACCCCTGACCTGTATTGACCTGTAAGTCAAGCCCTGAGCTACTGAATGCGCATGTCAGTGCGGCGAGTGGAGAGTTTTTGTGAAGCTTGTAACTCTGTGAGGGTAACTTTCTGACTGACGTCTGCGGCCCGCAGGCCACCCCACCTCGGCCGCGAACTGCTGTGTAAGGAGAGCAAGAAGAACTTCAAGGCCACCGTTGCCATGAGCCAAGACTTCCCCCTGGCCATTGCGTCGTAAGTGTGTTTTATTCATTTACTTATTTCCTCTGTACGTTTTTCAGGATGGGGATTCTCTCACACTGTTCTGAAGTACCATACTCAGAAAAGTCACCTGAACAACTTGCCGTTACTGATGCGGGATTCTCTTGTTGATGCTTTGCCTTTACTTGCAGGTTGTTAAATGTGTTGGAGGTAATCGCCCCGTTTAAACACTTCAACAAACTCCGAGAATTTGTCCAAATGAAGCTTCCTCCAGGCTTCCCAGTCAAGCTGGGTAAGCGGCAGTTTCGCAGTTGTTAACGTGGTGGGACCTGCATGCTCAAGATTGATTGTTCCTGTCTGCTCCTGTAGATATTCCTGTGTTTCCCACCATCACCGCTACCGTGACCTTTCAGGAGTTCCGCTACGATGAGTTTCAGGAGTCTCTGTTCTCCATACCGGCCGACTACAAGGAAGACCCCAGTCGATTTCCTGACCTCTAACAGTGTTCTTATCCTGTATCTACCGTTGTTCTCTAGTCATTGGTGGATTTATGAACACACTCCGCAATGTGTTAATACTGGGAAATGTCAGTAGGTTTGTTTTTTTCCCCATTTATGAAATGATCCGCGGTGTTAGATTGTGTTGACTCCATCATCACTATACTCACACGGCGCAAATAAATATGATTATTCCCCCCACTGCACTGCCCCATTTTAGCCGGCATCATAAAATTCCTCCGTTGGTTTCTTGAACACTGAATTTATTGTCCTGTGAAGGGAAGGAATAGTTATACGGACAAATGTAGTCTTTTCACTTTTTAAGTGATGTACTCCCAAACGCACAAGGAGCATCAGAGGGCATTTTATCGACTGGCATCTGTTGCCGTTTTCTCCACCGTTCTCCTGCGTGTTTTTAATCTCGTTGTCTTTGGTTTGTGACATTGTCTCAGGCGTATATATTGGAAGACATGTTGAAATACGGACACCAGTCCCTTTTATAGCGGAGCTTTAATGTTTAAGCAACTTCAGCAGAATCCCCTTTCGTCTCTCTTTATTACGAGCCGCTCATATTTCTCATTTGAAGTATATGAGCAGCACTGTACCAAAAGGGGTCCTGTGTAGCATTTTGAGGACCTCATGCAAGTACCCCCTCAGGCTTTACAAATGCACCAGCACTACACCCATTCTTTATAGCATTGAGTTCCCAGTATTATGAATATTAAGAATAATTGTAGGAATGTCCACTTATGTTTATGAACCAATTTAAAACTTCACATTGATTAGTTTCAGTCAAATTTCCAATTCCATATGGTGGGTTTCTGCAGAACGGTCTAGTTTTTATGGTAGTCTACTCCAGTTGCACATTCATCAAGGTGAGATCTTATCAATATTTTTTTCCCTTTGACAAACTGTATGATTTACATCTAGATATAAACATATACCTCCACAGAATGTACAGTTGCCTCACATACTGCACTATTTTCATACAACCAGTCTGAAATAAAATCCTTCAACATCTTCCACACGTGTGCTGTAGACCTTTCTGTATGTGCCCTGTTTCACTAAAGGGTGTTCGGTTTCACGACTAATACCAATACAGTCGATCAAAGCGGAGTTGCTTTAACCCCAAGTTAATCAGGGTACACCAGGAAACATGATGCCCTGATTGGTGGGGCGCAGATTATGCGAGTCACCATGGAGACGGAGGGAAAGTGTATTTCACTATGCTTGAGGTAGAAATTACAATGGAAGCATATGCCAATTACAAACAAAAAATGATAAGTCAATGCGTGAGTGTTATATAAGAATTGATAATATATTGTGTGTGTTGTGTGCAACATCCTGATACGGATGCAGAATTCCTCTTGGATGAACGTTGTGGGTCTCTGGCCGGGGAGGCGAGTACAGTAGACTGTAAAGTTCCTGACTGCTGACAAAATTATATAGAAAAGGTCCCGTTTGCAAAATAATAAAATGAAATGGGCTCCACCATGTACTGGCTGTGGAAGGAAGGGGCCCGGCGTGTCGGACACTTTCCGATAGAGGCGGAGAAAGTTGAGGTTCGAGTAAACCTGCTGGGGTTCACACAGAATCCATCTAAATTGGCTTTGAGAAACCGATAATCCAGAGTTTTCGTTAACTCAGGTAAGGGGCTTATGGAATCAGTTTAATTTTTCCCTAAATTCCTTTTTTTTTTCCATTTTAATTCTTCTGAATTGATTTTTTTCTGCTATAAACATATTACAAAAACTAAGTGATTATGGAGTGGGTAAAAATAAAAAGGCAACATGCCAAATCACCAGCCAATTTTTTCTTACAAATTTGGCAGACAGCCTCATCGCAGATTTTATTATTATTATTATTATTTTTTTTTTTAAGCGATTGTGAGACGCTGCGGCACAGTACACGGTGACAACGAAAAGTGTCCTCTGCTTTTATTTGTTGGATTCCGCGATTCAGTATAGGGCTCTACTCGGGGTATTCTCAGAGAGTTCTCACTAAACCCGTTTTTTTTAAACAGGACCCTGGAGTCCAGATCCCCAAATGATCCTAGGCTCATACCAAATGCCATTTTCAACCAAACAAATTGGTTTATTTGTAATATTAAAAATGCACTGATAAAATGCAAACTGAAAACTTAACATCAAGATGAGTTCTACTGAAACAATGGGTCAGAACATCAAAATGAATGAACAAAATTCCTAACAGCACTACTAGACGTAACGACGGGGGATAAAAAAAAAAAAAAGATTCGGTCAGAAGGGGCAGGAATACAAAGTCTTCAGGTGAAGCTGCGATCCTACCATTGCCCAGGTGGGGTACAGCCAAAAAAAAACAAAAAAAAACCTAAATATCTGAAATCCAGTTTACATCGATACAAAAAAGGTACATATTATATCAAAGAGATGTGATCAAAGTGAACATCAATATCATATATTACAGAATAATCCGGCAAGTAAATATCTAGTCAGAAACTGAAACTACGGCTCGCAAAAAAAACAAAAAAAAAAAAAAAAAAACAGGCAGATGAAGTTAAAAGTACAGTCTGTTTAAGAGGCTGTGGCAGAGGAACTACAAAACGACGCAACATCAGTCGCTCACGTCCATGTCATCTTCTTGATGGTCTCCATTGACCTTGGTGTCCTTCGGAGTCAGCCCCACCCCGTTTCCCTCAGCATGGTGGTCATGGCCTGGTGAGTGTGCAGAGTCATCGGACTCCTTCTGCGCCTCTCTCTCTTTTTCGCTGTCGTAGCCCTGCTCCTCCTCATCATAGTCTCGAGTGACCTACAAGAACATGGGTACGGTCCGTATAATAGCTATCGTTTGACATGGGGTAGGTAAATTTAACCAAATGAGAATTTACCTTAACATCTCCTTTCTCACTGTCCGACTTTCTGTCTCGGTCTCTCTCCTTGTCTTTAGTTCTCTTCTTCTTGCTGCCAGAACCTTCTCGTTCATCGCGGCTACGATCCTTTTCTCCCTTCCGGTCACGGTCTCGCTCTTTCCCCCGGTCCTTCTTCTTCTCCTTCTTGTGCCTATGGAGAGGTGGAAAATTACACTGCATTAACCAGTCTGTGGCCAAATCTCAATGGAATTTAAGGTTTGAGTGCCAACTGGAGCTGCTGACCTTCTAGGGGAAGGAGTCCGGGACACCTTTTTCTTGGGAGTCCAACTCTTGCTGCGACTTCGCCTCCTCTTCCTGTCAACACATACAACCAAAGTTTACTTTGAGCCACTCTGTCCAGCACAAATATGAGCCACTGATAGGGCAACATAAGCAATATTGATAACAAGGTACCATCAAATACAAGCTTGAAACACAACCGTCATCTCAGCAATGATCTACAGTATGACAGCACTGACAGGGCTGTGTGAGTGAAGTGGGAAATTTCGTCAGGGGAGACCTGGAACTCACCGACTGGAGCTGCGGGACCTCCTGGCTGTGCTGTAGCTCTTAGGAGGGGTTCTGGAGCGCTTCTTCTTCTCCTCCTTCCGTCGGTCCCTGTAGACAAAACAGAAAAATAAAGAGCATGTTATTTAAAACCATTTTTTCCTACCAGTGCGTTGCACCCCCAGACACATTTAAATGGATTTTTTTTAATGGTTTTATTAAACTAAACATGCCACTAGTTGTTTAGAATGTCCCATCAAGACCAAAATGTTATATTTAAATGCATTTTTTTTAATGATTAAAAAATAAAAATTAAAAATTTTTTATATAGCGAAAAAACGATCCCAGAAAAATAAGCATCAGCTGTACCTGGTCCGACTATTGGAACGCTTGCTTCTGTCTCGGGAACGAGAGCGCCTCCTGCGGGGACTCTTGGAGCGACGGCGACTCCGAGAGCGAGAACGCCGCCGTGACCGGCTCCTTGATCGCCTAGGACGGGTCAGTGACAGAGTTAATCCATGGGACACACACCAAATGTGGAAAAAAAAAACCCGCTGAATGGGTGCATACCTGTGCCTGGAGCGAGAGCGGGAATGTCTCCTTCTAGATCTGGAGCGGGAGCGCTTGCGCTTGTCCTTTTTATCTATAACAAGACATCATAATGACAAATGAGAAACACTGACATTAAATTTCACAGCCTCTTGAGATCATATTCATGCTTCTCTTAGACTTGGCAACTTCAGAGACACATTCTTGGGAGAGATGCTTTAGGTAAACACCCTGACAATGTCACCAGATAGAGGTGGGCAAAGGTTTTTATTTTTTATTTAAATATTTCTTACATATTGTCCATTACTTTTTTTTAAACTTATGACAACCCTGAAAAGCTTAACTTTTCACTCCAAGTTCAGGAAAAAAATAAACAAATAAATAAAACATATATATATATACACACACACACACACACACATATATATATATAATATAAAAAAAAAAAGAAGGCATTGATATATGTATGTATATATATCAATGCCTTCTTTAAGATACAGGGCTTCAGTAATGCTCATGGTTGTTTACTTTTCCCTCTAAAATGAGATTGAGCCAATTGGACTGGAGCAAAATAAAGTTAACAAAAAGTGGTCTTCAGCTAAGCTTGAGTTGAGGAGCGGACATTCTCAGTAAACTCAAAGAAACAAGAAATTAATAACAGACCAGAATTGAAGCACTCCACAAACACTTACCAGGTTCAATGGCTGCAGAGATGAGGGACTGGGCCTCTCGCACCCGTTTCATGGCCTCCTCAATCTCCTTACTAGAGGCATCAGCCTTCATTACTGGGTTCAGGGCCATTCCAGCAGCCATGGGATTCATTCTACAAATTGAATGGTCAGAAACATTACTTACAACGAAGTTAAATGTGGCATAGAACACATTTGGTCCGGTAACTTCATAGTGTTCTTAAAAACCAGTGAAAATTGGTAAAGTTGATATAGCCACGGCTGTGTATCAACCTGTAAAGTTAATAAATGCTTCTTGATACATCTGCTTTGCCTAAAATTCTAATATCTTCTATAGATTGATTACAATAAAGACGTACTTTGGATCCACAGAAGTCATGAACTTCAGCAGCTGGTCTGCCGCCAGAGACTAAGAGAGAAAAATAAAAAGCAAAATATTAAAAGACAATTTACTAGTCACATGGACAAATCTACTTTGAGGGCCACCCACCTGATTCATATTAGATCCTGGTAAGCCAAAAGCAGCGAGACCTGGGTCCATGCCGGCTGTTCCGAGGGACGCTAAAGGAACATTTCCCATCTGTAAAACACACCAAGATGACCAAGATCAATGCAAAGACGAGGTCATGGAAATAAGGTATATTAAGTTTCAGGTGTCTACAATAAAAATTACAATTGTGAGAGCTTGTCAAAAATTAGTCCCATGTTAAGAGAAAAAAAGTGTGTTATCAGAAAAAGGTGTGATAAAGGGGCGGAGTCACGTTTTGCCTGGTGTGATAATAATGAAAAAGCGATGGTGGGTCTTACAGATGCCAGTGGGTTGGGCGTGGGGAGCAGTCCTCCTCCAGGAAGAATTCCTGCTACAGCATTGGCTGGTGCCAGAAGGGACAAAGCCTTGGCCTCATCAGGAATCACTCCTACGAAGAAAAAGACAGCATTACAACCGAAAACAGGAGGGCATACCCACACACACACACACAATGTGAGACAATGTAAAACAGCAGCTTTATTCAAAACAAGCCACATTTACCGCTCAGTACTGCGCCTTTGTCTCTGTCACTGACAGAATTATTTTAACGGCTAAGACTGCTACGTCTGCAGCGTTATTAAATGACTCACAAATACACACTATTGCAGTTAAAGACTGCCAAGATGTTATCACCTGAACGTGTTTTTTAAGTCATGAACCAAACGTTAGCGAGCACAGTCGGCTCTCCACAGCGGTGTGCCCTTTGATATTGATGTTTTATGAACAACGACTCACGGTGGCTGCTTCGCTAAAAAAAGCACACAGAAAAAGAAAAAAATTCGAGATACAGAGGGGGAAAAAATAAATAAAAATTGAGGCGAGCAACAATCAATCATGTCACATTTCTCCAATTCTGTAACTCAATCATTATCTGTACATGCATTTATTTCTGAGCCATTGCTGATTTTAAACACAAATTCCCCAGCACAGGAGGCGGGGGGGTTAATAAAGCAGTAACTGACTACATATGAAAATGTGTAAGCAGGAGCCCAGATAACTGAAAGCCCACAGCCAGTAATAGAGAGTATCTGTCCATCGAACAGGGGAAAAAATAAAAAATAAAGAACAGAACATTTGCCTGTACGCTAAAAAAAAAATCGTATGCAGTGATACAACACAAGGACAACAGAGAGAACAAACAGGCACACGAGAAAGACCACTGCTGCAGGAGGTTAAACTGTAGGCTGGCTTTGTCAGCTGGGGTCTGGTAAACAGGACTGTAAAACACAACAACAACAGAACAGAAACACCACCATTAAAGAGAGAGCAGGGCATAGTGCGCGGTTAACATGCGGAAAGAAATTTTCCGCACGGTATTATTATTTTTAAAAATCTGCTTTGGGACCAGTGTTTTTTTTCCCCCCTCATATTTGAATTAAAAAGTGTTGATAGTGTTCATTACGACAGTCAGAAACTTCAGACTCATTCTGACTTCTTACCGTACGCTCCTAAAAGATACAAAAAAAACAACAAAAAAACATTACATTGTGGGTTTAGACGTCCAGAATACAGGAATTACTCGAGTTCTTTTCACTAAACTATGCTTGTTCATTTAAAACAGACAATGCATCTAAAAGAGAAGGCATGTGAAAAAGAACAGAATAAGATGAAGTTGGAGAGAGAAGAGAAAGTAGTGCAAGAAAAAGGTGAGAATAAAAGAGAAAAGAGGGTTCTTGAATGCTGGCCTTTTGTAATTGTCTACCCCCTGTTGGCAGGAAGAAGACACTTTCAGCCATCAGGGAGCGGGCTCTGCTTTTGCCTTCTCCACTACGGAAATCACACAGACAAATAACAGAAAGAGTTTAATAGAGGACAACATTCTGACCACGGGGAGGGGGGGGAATTGTGGTTATAATGAAATCATCTGCCTGCGTGAGCTCGGTCATGGCCAGTCTCCATCCCAGACACCAACAGCCGACCCCTGATATACTTCTCACAGCTTCACGCAGACTAACTGTGTACCAAAAGGTCTAAAGTCTATCTGGCCATTTTGGCGGCCCAGCACCTGCCTTAGCACCACCCTGTCCCAAAGCAATCCTGAAAAGGACACGTCAAAGCCATTTAAGGACAACAAATAAAAGATTAAAAAAACGGACGAGGTCATAGCACACCAACCTTCAGCATACGGGACTACTATTAGCGCCCGGTCCACAAAGACCGTGTTGGTCAGATGCTGAGAGACTCCCACCGACTCGGTCTCCCGGAACTTAACAAAACACACGCGGGACGTCACCGGCATCGTGGAATCGCTGGGAAAACAAGAACAGGGTTAAAACACACATCCAGCTCGTTCAGGGTGGTATGTAGCCTAGTGGGTAACACACTAGCCTGTGAACCAGAAGACCCAGGTTCAAACCCCACTTACTACCATTGTGTCCCTGAGTAAGACACTTAACCCTGAGTTGCTCCAGGGGGAACTGTCCCTGTAACTACTGATTGTAAGTCGCTCTGGATAATAAATGCTGTAAATGTTCATCCTACACAGGGCTTCCAACTTCATTCGTGTGCGTGTAACCTCGGAATTTAAACGCCAGATTAAAAATACGGCCTTTTGTGCGATTGTTTGGCCGATATGACCCAGGTTGAAGAGGACGGAAGGTCCCTCCCGCAGAGGCTTTAAGCCGTCAGCGGCGGGGAACAGGTTCCTTCCTTCGCCCTCCATTTTACCCGCTAGCCGTGACGCTAAGCTAAACCGCCCCGTTAACGACGCGCCGCGATCCTGCAACGCCTCGGCCCGTTTACACGCCGCCCGCCCCCCCCCAAAAAAACACGCAAACCCAAACTTACTCTGGCGGGAACAACTTCATCTCTTCCACGGTTCCGAGGAACCCGAAGAGGGTGCGCATCTGCTCGGACGTGCTGCCCGGCGACACGTTGGTCACCTGAATCACGTTCGTGCCGGAGGTCATCTTTACCCAGAACAAAAAAACGGAGGTCTTCCTCCACACACACTCACACGCGGGGGGAAAAAAAAAACCCGAATCGTCTAGGCTAACGTCGGTCAATTTCACACACGTTCACATCCAGACAGAGCAGCAGGCCCGTCCGCCATCACGCGGTTGTTCTGCCGCTGGGTTTCGCGCATGCGCAGCACGCTACGCGCGTCCCGCCTCTGCAGCGCCCTCTGCCTGTGGGTGGTGTCTGAAAAGCCCGCAGCCAATAATAGCGAGTAACAGGAAATGTTTTTTTTTTTTTTTTTAAAGAACATAGAATACTTGCCTGCATGATAAAAAAAAATTTGCATGCAGTGATACAACACAAAGACAACAGAGAGGAAAAACAGGCACACGAGAAAGACCACTGCTGCAGGAGGTTAAACTGTAGGCTGGCTTTGTCAGCTAGGGTCTGGTAAACAGGACTGTAAAACACGACAACAACAGAACAGAAACACCACCATAAAACAGGACAGGGCATTGCGTGGTTAACTTTTTTTAAAATTGCCTTGGGATCAGTGTTTTTTTTTTTCATTTTTGAATTAAATAGTGTTCGTAGTGTTAATTATGACAGTCAGAGAGTTCAGACTCATTCTGACTTCTTGCTCTGCTGCGCCTGTACTTTGACTGTAAATGCCCACGAACGCTGTGGAAGTGTGCTCATGGTACTTTTTAAGGGTAATAAAACACCCAAACACCTACAGCATTGCAACTGCAATTCATGCACACTTTGTACAGTACAGGCCAAAAGTCTGGACACACCTTCTCATTCAATGTGTTTTCTTTATTTTCATGACCATTTACGTTGGTAGATTCTCACTGAAGGCATCAAAACTATGAATGAACACATGTGGAGTTATGTACTTAACAAAAAGTGGAGACCTGACCTCCACAGTCACCGGACCTGAACCCAATCCAGATGGTTTGGAGTGAGCTGGACCGCAGAGTGAAGGCAAAGGGGTCAACAAGTGCTAAACACCTCTGGGAACTCCTTCAAGACTGTTGGAAAACCATTTCAGGTGACAACCTCTTGAAGCTCATCGAGAGAATGCCAAGAGTGTGTAAAGCAGTAATCAGAGCAAAGGGCGGCAATTTTGAAGAAACTAGAATATAAAACATGTTTTCAGATATTTCACCTTTTTTTAAGTACATAACTCCATAACTCCGTTTTCTGGTGGTTGTG
The DNA here is from genome assembly GCF_900700375.1 of Denticeps clupeoides. Lineage (NCBI taxonomy): Eukaryota > Metazoa > Chordata > Actinopteri > Clupeiformes > Denticipitidae > Denticeps > Denticeps clupeoides. The sequence continues at coordinate 5,827,121 of NC_041710.1, read as the reverse complement.
GCTGTGGTGACCTTCTGGTTTGTTTCATGCTAAGTCCTTGTTTAGCAGTTGTCAGGAACTGAAATATGTGTGGTTGTAGTGGTATATTGGTGCTACAGTGGCCCGGTACCCTAACTAGGACAGCCTAACTAAGGTGAATTTAACACTGTCTGTGCTTAACAGGGGGACTGTGTGATAAAGTGGACTTAATAATTGACACAGTGTCTGGGACTTTAATAGAAGGCCAGAGAAAACAGATGTGTTTTCAGTTTAGATTTTAACACTGAGACTGAGTCCCGAACACGGAGCTTTATATGAGCTTTATAGGTCAAAAGTAGGATTTTGTAGTCAATCCTAAATTTGATGGGTAACAAGTGCAGTGATTGTAAGACTGGGGTGATGTGGTCAAATTTCCTCATTCTAGTTAGAACTCTGGCTGCAGCATTCTGAACTAGCTGGAGTTTACTCATGCACCTACTAGAGCATCCAGACAGTAATGCACTGCAGTTATCTAACCCTGATGTGATAAAGGCATGGACCAACTTTTATAGTAAATATTTCTAAGGTGAAAGAATGCTATCCTAATGATATTATCTATATGCGAATCAAATGAGAGACCTGCATCAATGAGAACACCTAGATCCTTTACTTCAGTACTTGGTGAGATAGAAAGGCTATCCAGGGTTATGATGTAGTCAGCCAGCTTATGTCTGGCTTCTTCAGACCCAATTACAAGAGCTTCCGTCTTATCAGGGTTTAACTGGAGAAAGTTGGTGAGCTTCCACTGTCTAATGTCCTTCAGACAATTCTCTATTCTGTTCAGCTGCTGCCTCTCATCTTGATTGCTGATTGATACAACTGTGCGTTGTCAGCGTAGCAATGAAAGATAATACCGTGTTTACGAATGACGTCACCTAAAGGTAACATGTATAAGGAAAATAGTAACAGACCTAGGACAGAACCTGGTGGAACACCAAACACTACTTTTACTATGTGAAGAAGAATCACCATTGATGTCCACAAACTGATACCGATCAGATATAATCTGAACCATAAAAGGGCTGTTCCTTTAATCTCAACAACATTCTTTAACCTGTCAAGGAGAATAGCGTGATCAATAGTGTCAAACGCTGCACTCAGGTCAAGCAGGACAAGCAGCGAGATGCGTCCCTGATCAGAGGTGTTAGGTGATATATGTTGAATTTTTTGTATACGTATACTGTTAATTTTTTGGTATTTCAAATGGTGATTAAACATGCGGTGACACAAGATAACACCAGATATCGCACCATGTGTGAGAAAACATTGACCAAAATGTGATTGAGAACATCGCACGAGTAGCACAAAGTCCACGGGTTGTGTTACTGTTTGCACTAAAGTTTAATTTCTTGCATAAGCTCCAGATGGTGAATGATTGCCATATCAGCATATTCTCTGTTATGTATTAAACATATAGATCCACTTGTGAAGCAGTACAAGAACGAAAAAAGTAGTTTTTTAATTTTCATCTCACTATTTTACAATGTTTTTAATTCTCTTACAGGAGCAGTAACATCGGGCATCTTGTCTTGCTTGTCCACTGTTTGCACAAATGGCTGTTTAATTTTACACGTAATCAGGCATCTTCTGCCAAATAAAACAAAGCAGGAGATCCTTCAGACATGAGACTCAGCAAGAACTTTCACCTGACCGGGGCGTCTCACTCACCGCACAAAAACAGACAGAAACGTGTCACAGCAAGGGACAAGGCGAGGCAAGGGACAAGTTTAATTCTCTTCCCAGCCTGTATACATGAAGGTCAACATACTTTAAAAGGAAGCATAGAAGACTGAAAAACGAGAATAACAGGAGGATAAAGAATAAGATGTCTGTTCTGAGAGCAATCAGCCCAGATTTGAGCAGAATCCGGCTGGTAGATCAGGACTGTCTGTCAAAGCGAGCTGCTCAGATCAGGGAAGCGTTGCTGCAGGTAAGATGAATGACAATCAGATAATGCCAATGAAATTCCTGTTTCAACGCCATATTGCATTTCAACAATAAGCTGATCATGTATAAACCTAATATGCTTTTTCACGGAATGGTTCAGGGACTGGAGAGACCTTTTAAGCATTTGATTGACATCTCTTTGGGTGATGCCCACAGAGGAGGACTGCAGCCTATCACTTTTGTACGACAGGTAAAACACGCTGTCAAGCTTTTAACCTGCACTCCCTGTTCCTTCATGGGATTGATTAAATATTAATAAACTTCTCTGAGAATATCTGTTTTATCTGTTACTTTTGTTTTATGCTTTTGCGGTATATCTCATAATTTACACAGTTTTGCAGGGTACTCAAAGTTATTCTATGTGCTTTAGGTCATCTCAGCCTGTCTGTACCCCTCACTGCTTGACAGTGGGAGGCTGCCAACTGATGTAAAAAGCAGAGCCAGGAACCTGCTGAAACAATGTGAGGGCGAAAGTGTGGGTGAGCCATTTCAATTCCCAACTTATAACAGTCCAGGCTCTACGGTCTGGACTTGATTCTGAGCGTCAGATTATTATAGAGTTCTGATTTTTAAAAGATTATTAAAGATTTCTGATAATTCTTTTTCCAGGTCTGTAGAAACCATGAATGAAAAGTTGAATAAAAGTCTCTGTCTCTGTGTATGTGCTTATTTAGGATCCTACACAGCTACATGTGGCCTTCCTAAAATTCAGCACAGTTTGTCAGAATTCATCTCCAGACGAGACAGGGGTGTGCCCTCCTCCCCTGAGAACATTTTCATCACCTCTGGCTCCCAGCAAGCTCTTATGGTGAGACATGAGCTGCATTTCTGAACATTTCAGAAATAAACATAGTGAGCAGTATAATAATCATGACTACACGGTAAATGAATCATATATTGGTAGGTATCCAATGTCTAGACTCCAGCCGTCTAAGGCTTGTTTTTGCCTTGTTGTGGGTTCAGTTAGTAATCAAGTTTTCTGTTCTTTATATGTATTTGTTTTTACACACAAGTGTGCAGGTTATAACAGAATTGTCTGTTATTCTAAAAATTTTGACCAAATTTCATTACTGTACAGAAAGACAGAACAGAGTATAAGCATGACTCTGCTTGATGAACTAAAGTCGTGCTGCTTATTCCAGCTGGTTCTGCGACTATTTGTGCACGGCAAGGGCTCTTTGCAAACGGGTATTATGACACCAGTTCCCTCCTCCCCCTTATTCAACATGGCACTGAGTTCACTGGGTGGTGCAGTGGTGCCCTATCACCTCTGTGAGGAGGAGGGATGGACTCTGCGGTTGGACGAGATGCGCAGAGCCCTCGCCACTGCCAGGCGGCACTGCAACCCCATGGGCCTTTATGTCATCAATCCAGGAAATCCAGTCGGTAAGTACAATTTAGACACAGATCTTGACAAACCTTCTTTACAAATGAAGCGGATGACACAATTCTTTCACAAGGACTCACAGCTTAGTCTGAATATTACTAACTTCCATCTCATTTCTGGTTTATTTATTTGTTCGTCTGCTCTCCCACAAGGTCAAGTCCAGAGCCAGAAGTCTATTGAGGATGTGATCAGGTTCGCTGCAGAGGAAAAACTCTTCCTGCTTGCTGATGAGGTGCTTGTCTTCCCATCTTCTGTATCTCTGTAACTAGAACCTGGGTTCATGCTGAGATCACATCCGTCAGATGAGAGATTAACAAGCTCTCAGTGTGAATGCAATAACAGGAGGCCGCAATAAACTCAGGTTTATTCTTCCATAGGTTTACCAGGACAGTGTGCATGACCCAACTGCTGAGTTTGTGTCGTATAAAAGGGTGCTGCATGAGATGGGACCTCCGTACAGCAACACAGTGGAACTAGCCTCCTTCAATTCGGCCTCTAAAGGATTCATGGGAGAGTGAGTCTTGTTGCATTGGTCCAATAATTTTCCTGGAATTTCATTTCGTCAACGGGAAAAGACACAGAAACACACGCATACTGTACATACTATAAAAACTGCATACAGCCAGTATGAATATGAATAACAAAAGAGAGCATCTTTTCTAATACCAAATGTTCCCAAACAACAACAACAATTATTTTGTATATATCCATAATCACATACAGTATGTCTCAATGGGCTTTGACAGGCCCTACAGTTGACCCTTCTGCACACAAGGAAAACCATTTAGCCTAATGTCATGAAAACTACATTTACTAGATGATAAGCACATAGATGCACATCTAGAAGAGTGTGACAAATTTCCTGTAAGATTTGATTCTGTAAATGGAGAGAGAGAAAAATGCAGAACTGACTCCAGCTGCTCTGTCCTGCTCAGGTGTGGATTGCGAGGTGGTTATGTGGAGTTTGTGAACCTGGACTCTGCTGTCATGGGCCACATCTACACACTGTTCTCAACAGAGGCCTGTACTGCGGTGATGGGGCAGATTGCTCTGGACATCATGGCAAACCCCCCACGTTCTGGAGATGCCTCTTATACAGCTTTCTTTGAGGCAGGTGTAACTGCTACACCATAATTCAGTTTTCAGTATTCACACTAAATGCAAACATTAATATACAGTATAAAATGATTTTAGCAGGCTTTCATATTTTAGTTGTGAAACCCCTTGATCATGGAGACCACAACACACCACCATCTTCTCCTGTTCAGAGACTGAGATATATCTTCCTATGGAACATTTTCATATAGGAAGTCCAGAACAGACGAAACACACTGAATAATAATGCAAAGAGGGTCCAGGAAACACTAAACTCTCTGGATGGGATGAGCTGCCAACCAATCAGAGGAGGGATATATGCCTTCCCACAGTTGCACCTACCTGCAAGGGCTGTTGCGAAGGCAGAGGTAAGAGATAAAAAAAAAGCTACACATCTATCACAGTAACAGAGAAGCAGAATCATTGGAACAATGTTAAATAAACAGGAGACCAGAGATTAGAGGAGGTAAAGTTTGAGAGTTAAAAATGCTCTTCTCTCCTCACAGGAAGCTGGTGTAGCTCCTGATCTGCTCTACTGCATGCTATTACTGGAGGAGATGGGCCTGTGTGTGGGGCCGGGCAGTGAGCACCTCCAGAGAAAGGATACACATCACCTACGGTACATTACACACCTGCCAGACGAGCCCATAGTCCAGCCTAGAGCCAACAGCTATTAATCGGCCAGACTATATATACAATACATAATGTTTTGGCCGATTATGGTGGGATCTAGAAACATAGGTATTGAGATAGTATGCCAGCCTTTTTTTTATTATGAGCTTGAAGACAGATTAAAGAGACTAGATTTGTTGAGTAGTTTGACTGTGGGTTTTAGAAAATAGCATGCAAGCATGGCTGCTGGTTAATCTTGTTATTGTTAATAGCTGCTAAACTTAAATTTTATTTAGATTTGATGGTTTTCCTGCAACCAATGAGCATTTGGCCTTTTTTTTTCTTCTGTTTTTGTGTTTGACAAAAACAGCCCCTGATGAAAGTCTTGTCGCTTGTGTACAAACTGACCTCAAGTGCCGCTGAAATATATTTCTAATCAAGATATTTTACAAGAGATGGATCATTTTATTCCCAACAGATTTTGTAATAATGTTTCAGTGCAAAACAAAACTGTCGTTGGTAAAGCCCGTTGAGTCCAGTTTTTCCAAATTAGGTCTCAGGTGTGTATAAAAAGACCCTCTGTTCACTAGACCTTCACATCAACTGCAACTAGAGCTCCACAACATTTTTTTCATGCCTATTAAGAAATCCTTGCTGAGAAAAATCCATCATTTACAGCATTTATCAGACGCCCTTATCCAGAGCGACTTACAAGCAGTAGTTACAGGGACAGTCCCCCTGGAGCAACTTAAGGTTAAGTGTCTTACTCAGGGACACAATGGTAGTAAGTGGGATTTGAACCTGGGTCTTCTGGTTCGTAGGCGAGTGTGTTACCCACTAGGCTACTACCACCCTGGTACAAGACCTGGTCCACGAGACCTGGTCAACTGAAGTCCCTGTGTCAACCAGAACAGTTTGTCGGATATTGTCTCGAAATGGCCTCCATGATCGAATCACTGCCCACAAGCCAGCACTAAACAAAAGACAATTGAAAAACCTTTTTTGCCAAGGCCCACAGCCTGCTAAAAGGATGGATGCTGGAAAAGTGGTAGATGGTGGATTTTTCAGATGAATCTTCTGTTGAATTACACCACAGTCGCCGCAAATATTGCAAGAGACCTACTGGAGAACCGCATGGAACCAAGATTCACCCAGAAAAGAGTGAAGTTTGGTCTGGGGTTACATCCAGTATGGGGGTGTGCGAAAGATCTGCAGGGTGGAAGGCAACATCAGTAGTCTGAAATACCAAGAAATCTTAGTTACCTTTTATATTCCCAACCATAAAAGAGGCCAAATTCTGCAGCAGGATGGTGCTCCATCACATACGTCCATCTCCACATCAAAGTTCCTCAAGGCGAAGAAGATCAAGATGCTCCAGGATTGGCTAGCCCAGTCACCAGACATGAACATCATTGAGCATGTGTGGGGTAGGATGAAAGAGGAAGCATGGAAGATGGAACCAAAGAATATTGATGAACTCTGGGAGGCATGCAAGACTGCTTTCTTTGCTATTCCTGATGACCTCATCAATAAATTGTACGAATCCGTGCCAAACCACATTGATGTAGTCCTTCAAGCTCATGGAAGTCATATAAGATATTAAATTTGGGTCTCACAGCACCACTACTTTATTTAAATTGCTGACATATTTTTGTATTTACAGTAAATTTGTTCAATTTCTGTATAGGTGACAAAACTTTTCTCTTGCAAAAATTTGACCTTTCTGTCTTGATTAAATGATAAATCTTTTTTTCAGTGAAACTAATTAATTTCAATGCATTAAACATCATTTGGTAGGGATTTAGCTTTTAGCTCATATTAGCTATTTCTAACACCAATTGATTAATTAAAAGTCAGGTTAATAGTAGGTGTTTCTACAAAATAGATAAGCGACAAGACTTTTGTCAGGGACTGTATATGAATATAATCTCTATACCTGGAGGAATGTTCCGATATGCCTTATGAAATCCTGCAGGAAAGTGCTGAGGTGGTTATTGGAAGTATAATTGTAGCATACAATTCTGAAATCCCATTGCTTCTGATTAGGGTCTGTAATTAATTCACAATAGTCAAACCTCATTGGTTGCATTTTCTCTTTTTTTTGTTGTCATTTTTTTCCTTCAATAAGGCTTTGTATTGCCACCCCAGAGGACACCCTGCAGGAAGTGCTGGAGAGACTGAGCACGTTCCACCTCCACTTCATGAGGCTGTTCTCCGGTTGACCTCACTGTGACCTGCTGCACTTGAGCCAAATATTTCCCAGACTTCACTGCCCATTAAAAGCCAAGTAACATTTCAACAATTACATATGGTATATCTTCACATCTTCATAATTCACGAACCACATGATAAATAAACATCTGTTTTTCTTAGGACCTTTGGTGTCATTCATTTTAATATTATATTGTATCACTGCAACTCAGTGACCTACAAATTCAATAATGATAACTCATCAACATGTAAGGTAGTTGATTGGTCGATTATGACCACTTATAAACTATGTGTTTTTTATTAGCGGTTATGTTGTGAGATGATGTGGCTCTAGTGCCTCTGGATTTTTTCATGCTCTACCTGTTCATTTCCACAATCAAAAAGCATGCATGCTAGGTAAATTGGTGACTCCACAGATGTGAGTGTGTGAATGAATGGAGTGTGTCTTATTATTGATTGAATCAAATAATGATTTATATTTTAATTGTAATAGCTGTCATATTGTAAGACTCTTGCCAAGATTCACAGCCCTAATTTGTCCATTCTCCTGCTGTTGCCAGGATTGGGGAGTGGCGAGTTACGTATAACATTGTTATGTAATTTAATTACGAATAGACTGCAATTGTAACCTGTTATGTTAGTGTAGGAAAAGCTGTAATTAAATCTTCCCAACACTGTGTGCAGCCCTAGGCGGCTGCTTCATTTGCTTATGCCTTGGGCTGCTCTGCCTGGACGTAAATGTGGCTTGAGAGTATTGAAAAAGCAGAGATTGCATTCACAAGCAACTCCATGTTCAGTGGTCAACTTCCCCTAAAACACTGCGTGTAAGGTTGGGTTTGTGTTGAATAGACAGTTATACTGGAGCAGTTACACTTAAAATGGTCAATGGCAAGATAGCGTTGTGGCCTCACACAGTGTGAGTATTTGTGAAAGAATTTTGCATGATCTCCCCTATATAATATATTGTAATATGCATGTGGATGATGGATCAGACTGAGGGCACCTCAGCTCTATGGACAACTATGGTGTATTTTCTCTGCTTTGTAAATGAGCAGCTTGAACAAGTATTTTTTGAATGACAAATGAAATAATTGTATCTTGACTGAATAGTATCTTGAAAAGTATTCATAAATGACAAAAAAAAGCCACCCACAGATTCTTCTTTTATGTGATCGTTTAGTCATCAGTTTAATTCTCAGCTGAGGTCGACCATTAACATTGTAGCGCCTGTTAAATGTAACACCCAAACAGAAAACACCAGAGAAGTGTGTGGTAAAAAATATTGTTCTCTGGCGCCCTCTGGCAGCCATTCATTGCAAAAACCCAACAGAACATTTCCACCTGTAATGAAAAAATCGATTAGGAAAATAAAGTATTCATTTTGTTTAGAGCAACAGTGTTCTGCTACAGCTTTTTTTGGTAGATGGAGACACACAGAATTTTTGGTAAATGGAGACACGCTATTCAATAAGAAATTATAAGTAACAGATAATTAATGGTTTCTTGATTCAGTTTGTTTATCTGTTTGTTTATTTCTCTTTTTTGAAACTGCTTTTTGAAATTGATTTTTAAATACCATTATTCAATATCCAAATTCATCAATGAAACATGAGAATGAAATGAAAATAACATTTTTTTTTTGTTTTGTAATCCTAAACAGAGTTTCTAAGTTTCTATTTGCGATTTAGTTATATAATTTGAATGTACCACACGACAAGAAGCAACTGGAAAAACTGCACATTGTATGCCAGTCTTAAGTGGTATGGGATTTCAGCGGTGGCAGCTTGTGGTTTAAACTTTCCTTTGGTTCGCTGTGTGTGTGTGTGTCAATGGGAAAGGTCACGACTTGGTCCTCTGGAGTGGTTTCTGACTTTTCCGGCCATGACCTTTAAACAGATGGAATCTGCTCTTGTTGAGCAACGGAAAATGCTCCAGTTTCAAGTGGCTTTTTACTGTTCAGCAGCATTTGGGGAAGTAAAGTCTGAAACCGCCACTAACCAGAGCATGTAGAGCCACATTTAGTGAAAGTGAAGTCATTTTCATTGTGATACACTGCAGCACAGCATATGGTGCACACAATGAAATGTGTCCTCTGCTTTTAACCCATCAGTGAGAAGCGGGCAGCCATGACAGGCACCCGTGGAGCAGTGTGTGGGGACGGTGCTTTGCTCAGAGGCAGCTTGGCAGATCGGGACTCGAACCAACAACCTTCTGATTATGGGTCCGGGTCCTTCACCACTGCCCCACTAAATAAATGATGTGCATCTTAGGTCCCTATGCAGCACCTATGCAGGATAGTAAAAAAAATAAAAAGGCTGGCAATAACAGTCTTCTCATGTGATTTATTTTTACTGCATGTTGCCGCACGTTCTTCCAATTCCAGACCTCTTCACTGTTCTTGTCTGCCACTACCCTTTTGTTTTTTATTATCTTTTTCCCTTTTAATTTTACAACTTGTGAATCTATCTATGCAGTCAAACAACAGAGTGGTTCAGGATGCGTTTCACTGACCAATTAAAATGAAAGTGCATATATGCAGGGCTCCTCGTCATCTTCTGGCTGCGGAATTCTCCAGGAAGTCCAGAGAGTGTGTTGTAGGCGTGGGCTCAGCTCAGATAAGATGCATTACTGAATGTTAATTTGATGAGTTCTGTGGCACAGTTTCAGTAGGTTTATTTCTGGTCCTGCCTGAGGCCAGGGTTTTAAACACACCCTTCAAACAGTTAACGTGAATGTGTGTATTTTTTTTTTTTTACCGTTTTAGTCCTGCAACCAGTTTTGTCACATCTCAACATGAAAAAAACAAGTCATACATGTCTTTTGTCTGAGTTTTTCCCAGGTATGGAACACAGTTCATTGTGCTTGTCACTCAAGGAAATATAATGTTTTCATATGAATCCGGAACCTTCTGCATTTTGGAATGGCTCCTGAAATATGATCTGATGAGTCTGGTTATATGATACATGCAGACATAATTATTTAACAAAGCATTTCACCATATCATGACTAAAGCAACCGCACTGGAGGTAAATGAACTTTTCATCCAGCAAGTAGAAACCTCATATCATGCCAGAATCTTAAAGTTTCCCAGTTTCTATTTATTGTAGACCAGAATACGTTTTAGGAGCAAATTGTACAGATTATCCCAACATTCCTTGCGAGATATTTATAAGCCAGTGTCGTGAAGTACTAAGTGCTTGTCGACTTTGTTGAGCGGCCATGGTTATCCATTTAAATGAGGCCACACGTGTAAATAATTCAGTTTGGTGTTTGTTACACTAGTGGCTGGGACGATCTTTGAAACACAGTTTTTCATACATTCACATCACTCTGTTAACTACATTGGGGCTTAAGAAGTGGCAAGTGTCCCGGTCCAGTGTAAATGTTTAAACTCACAGTTTCTGTTGCCACGGATACCGCTCTAATTGCCTTTTTAAATATCTTTTAATAAATAGCCCAATGGTTTACTTTTGGACAGTATGCAACAAAGGAATAGGAATGCTGCCAAGACTAATTCTGTTACAGGGGTCAAATATGATCTTAAAAGTCATATCTAACTAAGACCTACATATAAAGTAGTAGTATAGTATTCATACACCACAAAGACTCACACACTGTGACCTCTAAACAGGTAAGTTAAGGAGTGAAAAGGAACACTCAAGGATTAAAGGGCTTGTAGTGTAAAGCTGTGAAAGGCCATGGTGGAATATATTTATAGTCATTTGACATTTTATCCCTGCCGATGGAGAGTGAACATTTATTGAACACGTGGCTCATTTTATAACACAAGCCCTACATATTACAGGACTCAATTCTCCTATTAATAATAAAGACAAGCAAAAAAAAAAAAAAAAAAAACCACAATAAAGTAAAAAAATAAAAAATAAATAAAAATAAAAAGAAGACAAGGTATTAGACATATGATTGTAAAACTATATATATATATATATATTTAAAAAAAAAAAAAAAAAAAAACTACTACAAAATAGTTTCATTTCCAAATGCCGGAAAAACAGCAGGCCATCATCTCATTAAAACCCAGTCAAGTGAAGACAATCTTGAGTGTCAGAAAACTGAAAGATTTTGTAGCTGTGATCACGGACCGCTTCACACCCTTTAAATCAAGCACAAGGTCTGTAGCGTTAGGGTCGATGGACAAGGTGTATTATCAGTGCTATTTCTTACAAGAGGTTCACTCAGCACAGATTCAGTGGGAGACAATTGGGCAATGATTTACTCAAGGTTAACTGGCAAAAAAAAAAATTATTAAAAGAGCAACGTTACGTGTCTAAAACATTGATGCTTTAAAGCCAGTGAAGCCATTAAGGAGGCACAGACATACAAAAAAAAAAAAAATGCTAAAGTAAATTCAGTGTAAGTGATTATGGTAAAGGTAGCTGCTTTAGGACTTAATATAGTGGATTTAAATGAGAAGCTCAGTCTTTTTCAAATGAGAAAAAATAAAAAATAAAAAATATGCTTTGAAATGCCCGATATAACTGTGAAGGCAACAACCTGAATCTTGGACCATTCATACAACCGGCAAGTTATGGTTAATGTTTGAATGCAGCGAGGGTGTGGAAATGAGAAGTCGTCCAACTAGGTTTAGTTCCGACAGTTTACATCTGCAGTCATATCTTTCAGAGGACACGCTACAGAGGTGGATGCCCATTGTTGACCTGGAATCGAGCTTCGTCCGATATTCCATACTGCTCCAGAGGATCCTGAAAGCAAAGCAAAACACAACAATCAGACAAAGCGGCAGGATGGTCCACTTTTAGAGAGCCGCAGGTGTCTTTATTTGTGCTTATCTGAGAATAAACTACGGACATCGTACAAGGATATACAGACTATAAAATACATTTACCTTGCCAGTGAGCCGATGGATTTCAGTGCGGTAGAAGATCAGGTTTTTGCGCATGAATTCATAACTGCAACGGGGGAGGTAGGGAACATGAGGACAAGGAACAAATCCAAGAGGATCGAACAAGCGTGACAGTTGTCAGATCAAATGCCCACACCTGGCTTTAACGATGGAGTCTATCCATTCCAGGCACTGCTCCTGGGAATCACATTCAAACAGGTACTTTCGCTCCGCCTCGTCAAGGAACACTGGAATTGGGACAGAAGTCAGTGTGGGAACCCACCCGAACCCCAATTCTGTGAAGGGAGTCTTCAGTCTCTGAGGGTCACAATCACAGAGCACTTTCTCCTGGGCCAACCGCACCGCTGCTAACTTCTATTTAGTTACTGTTAGAGTTAATGAAAGGATTCCTCTGCATTTTACCCATCATCCTTGGTGAGCAGTGGGCAGCCATGACAGGCAGCCAGGGAGCAGTGTGTGGGCACCTCAGCATATCGGGATTCAAACCGGCAGCCTTCTGATTTTCGTAACCACTGCCCCAGAGTTACGAATTTTAAAATTTGGCCACGTGTTACACAACAATGACCTTCACAGATGAACTCACCGATGGAAAAGGCCTGGTCATCTTCCCTCTCAACACGACACTGTTCCAACAGCAGAGCGCCAATGGGCTACACACACATTGGCAAAATGATCATGAACACAAACACACAGAATTTTTTAAAATGTATTTATTATATGTACAGAACTGTGCAAAAGCCTTAGGCAGCAATTCAAACCAGTGAAAAAACAAAACCACCCGTGTCACATACTGATCAAATATTGATTTGCCTAAATTGTTTACTGCAGAATTTCCTTCGTCACGGAACAATGCATGTGTGTGTAGAGAAAGAGACTCTGTGCAGAAATACAATATTGCTCTCCATCTGTGGACTTATATGGAGCACGGCCAAGCCCCTGTAGTCTAGGGTGGTAGAAGCCTAGTGGGTAACACACTCGCCTATGAACCAGAAGACCCAGGTTCAAACATCATTGTGTCCCTGGGCAAGACACTTAACCCTGAGTGTCTCCAGGGGGGGACTGTCCCTGTAACTACTGATTGTAAGTTGCTCTGGATAAGGGCGTCTGGTAAATGCTGTAAATGTAAACACCAACGTGGAATTACTGCCACTTTCACCTCTAAATCATTGTTTCTGCATTTCACACTAGTGATCAGCCGTGAGCGACTCCATCTGCTGCCTAAAACCTTTTGCACAGTTCCTGCGTGTTACGACCCACACGGCAAGTGGCGATGAGAAAAGTGATGTTTTTTAGAAATGATTGTGATTTTTATTTTTTTTTACCTCGTCTTCGTCAGTGCGAAAGTAGAAGAGGAAATTGACAACCAGCTTCACTAGTCTCTTTTTCACAACTGCGCACAGACAAGTTCGTGTTACACGACAGCGGCGGACCAGGGCAACGCGCGGAGGAGAAACGCTCACCCACCGTCGCCTTTCTTCGGCCCCCTCATCCCGAGCTCGGCCGCCTTCTCCGAGGGCTGGCGGCTCAGGAACGCCAGCTCCTTCTCGTTGAACCGCATCGCTCGGGACGTCAGCTGCGGCCGCGCCCGCCGTCCATGCCGCCGACGGAGGGGGTCGGCGTGCCCAGGCGAGCTCACCTTGGGCGGGAAGGAAGAGTCCGCTTCGCCGCGGGGCGGCCTCCGTTCGCCAAAGCGAGTCGGTTCGTTGCGGCTTCGGTCTCTCGACGGAGGCCGTGTACGCTGCTCACAGCCACGCTGCGCCACGAACAAGTTACAGGGTGTCAATAAAGTTTCAATTCGTTCAAAAACACGGCAGTGGGGAGGAGGAAACGGAAGCGGATTTGTGCGCCTGCGCGTTAGGTCGGCGGCGGAAAGCGTGAGAGAAACGTTCGGTTGGTTGTGTTCGTTCTATTTCACATTTGCTCGATTCTTATTTTTCCTCCTGTTCGTGTTTATATTGCGACGCGTTTCGTCGCGATTCGCGGCGCTGTCCCGCCAATTAAACGTGCGGCGTGGTTCGTTGTTCGTTTAGCTCCGCCGTCCGCGCACGTTAGCTGCTTGGCTAACGAGCTAAACGGAATTGTTAGCGGCTGCAGTTTTTATGTGGATTATGATAAGGGTTCGATAATAAAGTCTTGACCTCACGAGGCCGACGTGGAATTAAGTCTGTACATTATGCATGCTTGTTTTTTTTTTAACTGAAGCTGTGTTTCAATATTGGCACTGCAGGTAAAGCCAGCTCAGCATCACATCATCATTCGGGCGGCTGAACCATCCTTGTCTCTGTATCCCCTCAGCACACGGCGCTGTTCCCCTGGGGCCGTGAGCCTGTTGCAGCTCTGCGAAGATGGATTTCCAACACCGGGCTGGAGGGAAGACGGGGAGCGGCGGCGTGGCCTCCGCGTCGGAAAGCAACCGGGACCGCAGAGAGCGGCTGCGGCAGCTGGCGCTGGAGACCATCGACATCAACAAGGACCCGTATTTCATGAAGAACCACCTTGGCTCTTACGAGTGCAAGTTGTGTTTGACTCTTCATAACAATGAGGTAGATCTCGATTGGCCTTTATATGGCGGTTATATGGTGCTCAAAGTCCCAGGTGAGCGAGCCAGAGGCAACATAGGCAAAAAAAAATTGAGAGGAACCTAGAGTAAGGGGAACCCATCCTCCCCTGGTCAGCACTGGATTACATGTTAAATCAAGTACATCCAGGAAATTATGGCATATGAAGGTTATTGCAGTCCACTTTGTAATTATCGGGATCCGGACATTCCAATGTTCATTATTTTATCAAACCTCAAGGGGTGGGTGGTAATAGCCTAGTGAATAACACACCTGCCTATGAACCAGAAGACCCAGGTTTAATCCCTGAGGAAGACACTTAACCCTGAGTGTCTCCAGGATGACTGTCCCTACTAACTACTGAATATTAGTCAGTCTGGAAAAGCGTGTCTGTGAAATGCTGTAGATGTTTTTTCATTAACCTAATATGTTCTCTGTGTCTTAGGGAAGTTACTTGGCCCACACACAAGGCAAGAAACATCAGACAAACTTGTAAGTTTTCTCCTGTGGGTCACATCATAGGGGAGTCTCTGGTTTGCTGTGCTCACAAATGCTGATTAGCGCTTGGTATTTTCGACTTAAGGGCAAGAAGAGCTGCCAAAGAAGCAAAGGAAGCTCCTGCTCAGCCGGCCCCTGAAAAGGTCAAGGTTGAGGTGAAGAAGTTTGTTAAAATTGGCCGCCCTGGATACAAAGGTAGCTACAACTGGCCACATTTTCCAACACGATTTGACACGGCACAACTTGTCTTGAGAATAATTAGTTTTCTCCCCTCAGTCACGAAACAGAGAGACCCTGAAAGTGGACAACAGAGTCTTCTGTTTCAGGTGTGCAAACCACAAATCTTTTTTTTTTTTTGTTATTTTTCATTTAATCATCTTATAACTTTAGCATCTCTTCCTGTTATTGATATTGGTGCATGTTCCCTTTGCTGAAGTGGACACTGCTCACTTTTTCTTCTCCCCTGCCTTAGATCGATTATCCAGAGGTAGCAGAGGGCATTGGTCCCCGGCATCGCTTCATGTCCGCGTACGAGCAGCGCATCGAGCCCCCGGACCGCCGCTGGCAGTACCTGCTACTGGCAGCCGAACCGTACGAGACCATTGCTTTCAAGGTGGGTGATGCTGCCACGCTTTGCAGCAGCAGGTTTTCTAGTCATGCTTTTCTAATTGCACGCTAAACCACAGGTGCCTAGCAGAGAGATTGACAAAGCAGAGAGCAAGTTTTGGACCCACTGGAACAGGGAAACCAAGCAGGTGAGCGAATTCGTGTTCTCACATTGCTTCTTGAATTGTACATCTTAGTTTGCTGCATTTACTTAATTTTGTAAAAAAAATGTTTTTTTTGTTCATCAGTTTTTCCTTCAGTTCCACTTTAAAATGGAGAAGCTTCTGGTTCCACAAAGTGCCGCGGTTCCCTCGGTGGGGGTGAAACGGCCGCCTCCTCTTATGAATGCAGTGGGGTCCCATCCATCGTCGGACTCCATGCCACCACCTCCCGGTGGCATGCACATGCCCCCTCTACCTCCCGGCGCTCCCGGCCCTCCACAGATGCCCCCTCAGATGCCGCCACCTGGATCCCTCCCTCCCATGATGAGACCACCCTTACCTGCTGATGGGGGCATGCCTCCCCCTCTGCCGAGCAGTTAATGGTCTCAGAACTGTTTCAATGGCCTTCCTGGCAAGTTCATCACCATGTAAACAATGGACATTTTTAATGTGGTTTAATTTTTAGAGCTGTCGTTAATTAGATTTCTAAATTTGTCACCTTCTACTGGATTTGGACATTTTGTAAAAATATTTTCCCCTCTTTACAGAGAGGTAAATTGCTTTTCTTTTTCATAATAAAATTAAGAAACATTGAAGTCTTCTTTGGTTTTTGATAGCAAGCTCTCTCTCTATCTCTCTCTCTCTCTCTCTATCTAAAATAAATAAATAAGAAAGAACGCTATATCCGAAAAGCCCTTGGTCGATTAGGACAAAATAAAAACCGCATCTGTGAAATGGGAAAGGCAGAAATAACCCATGACCCGTGGCTCATAAAATGGGGTAAATGAAAACTTCCTGTCCGTGAAAACAGGCACACCTGTATTTAATTAAAGAGCTGATGGATTTAAGTTTTTCTTGTTTTATGAACTTGTGTACATGTAATATTTGTTTGAGACATTTCATTTTGTTGAATGCAAAAAAAAAAAAGCATGAAAGCAACAAATTACAATAATTACAACGACACAGGAGGGTTCTGCACACAAGAGAGCTGCGCCTCTGGAGTAATTACAGCTATTAATCAAGTCGCCATTTGCAAATGACTACTCATCAGCGCTCAGGGAATGGCGCTGAGCTCTGGGCCTGTAACTCTGGAGCCGGAGTCTCAGTTTATCATGTTCCTGGCACGGTGTTTCCACCTTGGGCTCCTCATGGGTGAGGTGCTGGTTTGCCTTTTGGACGCGGCTGTGTTTCTTGTGTCTTGGTGGATGTCTTTGTCTCTTTCTTCTTCAGCATCTCCCGCTCTTCCGTATCTTGCTCTACCCCTTTGTTTCCCTCATCCTCTGTCCTTCTCTTTTCCTTTACCTTCTCCACCTCTTCTTCTCTCATGCGTTTCTCTCTCCTGTTTCGCATCGTTCCTGCTCTAACCTTCAGCAGATTCCTCTCAGGTTGCTTTCTGTGTCTTAAACCACGTGGGCTGCTCTGTCGCGTCTCTTGCTTTGTTCGCCTTTTACGGCCCTGTGGTTTTTCATCTTCATCATCATCAGATATCCACCAGAGAAATGTCTCCCAGAGAGAGCTCTCAGTCTAAAGGGAGTGTGAAAAATAAAAAATCAGCTCTCCCTATGAAGCCCATGCCTTCATCGGCATAGAAAGGGCTTCTCTGAAAAATGGTATTTGTAGCTGGTGTGCGTGTGTGTGTGTGTGTGTGTGTGTGTGTGTGTGGTGTCCTCGTACCTCTGGCTCAGAGCTGTGCTTCTTCAGAGCAGTGTATTGCAAGCTCAGCCCACCCTCCATCTGCTCCATGTCACCACCCACAGCTCTGCGTCCCCTCAGCACCTCTGTGACAGTACATAAACACAGCATCCAGTATCAAGTTGCTTGGAGTTGAGTGGAAAAAGTTTTGGTCTTCAGAATTGTTTTTTTTTTTCACAGCATGCTCCTTTGGGGCACTATTAGAACCTGGCATTAAAACTTTACTGTTTACATCTAAAAAATTATTACTTGCCATGGAGACTCTGGAGGCCTGAGCTGATGACCAAGATAGTGATGGCTATAAAGAGGCAGCGGTTCAGAGTCACTCCCTCCCAAGGTGCTTCTATCTGGGTCAGATTCTGAAGGGAAAATGCCCGATGAATCGTACCTAAAACGAAGCACAAATGTACACGTCAGAATAAAGAAATAATTGATCCTGAAGTCTGAATTATATACAGTCAGCACGTGGCCTGTTTTTTTTTCCGCTTCTACAATATGATATGCATTCAATTGCATGATTTAAATTCAAAGACAGACATAGCTGTGGTTTCAGCATTGAATCTTAAACAGATCAGAATCTTAAACAAAGACAATTGAATTTCATATGTGAACCATACTTACTTCAGACTAAAGGCCGGACAGAATAAATAAAATGTTGTACAATTTATATAAATGGCAAACAATGTAAAAAGCAGATGTGAATATATGGACGCACTGGCAGTGGACGGGTGCACTTCCCTTTGAAGGGCCTTTGGGACTTGCTGGGAAGTTGGCGGGTCCTGCGGACAGTAGAAATACTTATTACGGGCGATATGGTGTAATTCACGTGAACTCTGTTGTAGCGAGTATTTCATAAACAGCACCAGAGATGGCACTTGGGGTAATCGGGTGCGCCCCCCTGACCTGAGTCTCAATGTGAATAATCCATAAATAATACTGATGTGTTTGATGTGCTCAGCTGATGTATTCCTTCTATTACATACAATCTCAGTATGATGGGGTTTAAAATATATTATGTAAAAAGTGTTAAATTAATCTTGAAATGCAAATCTTTGAGACCCACATTGAGCTGCATAACAGTCATTTGAAAAATGCAAATTCGATTATTTTTTTAAATTATTTCAACTGGGTTTCAGACTTGATACCCTAGGTATACATTCATTACCATCTTATCTCATTAGTTCAGGATTACAGGATCAAGAACTCTACAAACGAAGCAGCAGATTAATTAAGGCCCTACCCATCTTGAAAAGCATTCCCAATGATACCGTAGAAACTTTGATCAGACTTTTATTTGACCCCATGGGAATTTAATGTGTACTTACTTCTCGCATCGATCTTCTCTGGGCATACATCTCTGGAAAGAACAAAAGAGCGTTAGATCTGCCCCTCGGCCTGCACCAGCAGGCATGTACGCAGACTGCTCAGACATGGCTCCTGACAGGGGCGGTCTCATGTTCCTCTGTAAGGACTATGCAATGGCATGCAACCAATGCCAGCATGGACCGTTCAGATGTAAAATTAGACCCACGGCGCTTTTAAATCCTGCAATAGTGCTGCTGGTGTCATTGCAGGAGACAATGAAATCTGCCTCAGATTCGTAGACAATTGTTTCTTAATGGTTACCTGGCCTCCTTGTCTGCCTGACAGGTTTGGGAGGTGGTGCTTCCCTCAGTGGGGCGCCAAGTTCTTCCTCAAAGGTCTCGAAAGAGCTCTCATCCATCACCCCCCTTACCAAAAAGAGCAAAAAAGTTCATACGAATGACATATCTTTCCCTTTTAATGTCACCGTCCTGTACAATGCAAGAGAGCGTTCTTAGCGTGGAAACCCGTGCCACGTAAATTAGATCAATAAGTTAACGCTGAGTCATCAGCTCACACATTTTACTTCATTACCGGCACCGGTAACGAGAATCGGCTATTTAGGAAGCGCGCCAGACCAAAATAAACCAACGGCGGGTGACCTTGCTGTGATTTCAGTCACAGGACAACACAGCTGCTCCTCTTCGCAATGTTTCATTATCAGGCAGCCATTAAACACTAGTGATTGATGTACGAGCATAGCGGTGTGCATAAAAATCCCTTCTCACATCGGATATTCTAATGGACAACCCTGACCTTGACTTTGGAAATGTCCGCGATACCGCTTCATTAAGCTGCAGTGGGACATACTGCGTCAGAATACAAATGTGGTCAGAACGTTCCCTGACTAAAGCCCATAACCTCAATGGCGGCCCAGAAATAGCATCTCACAGCAAAGAGGGCAACCGATGGAATCCTGGAGACGTCAAGACGTGGTGCGTTCTCATCATCACTCCGCTCACAACTCGCAAGCTTTTACCTGAACTTACCTGGCTCAACATGAGGAGTCCTTCGGCGGTGGTGAGGACGGAGGGCACTGGCCCGGGGCTGCGTCTGGTGCTGAGGGGGCTGGCAGAGAACAGCCTCCACTGTCCCCTGACAGCCAAGCACAGGTGCACCGGGGCGAAGAAAAAAAAACCCAAAAACATACCGAGGTTGGCCTGCAAAGCATTTGGTTTGTTTCAACGGGGCTGCCTGTCATAAAACTTTTTAAGATAGTTCTGAACAAACCTCTGTGGTCGGTTTGACACATGGTAACAGTGCTCAATGGTAGACTATGCACAATAACATTTACATTTACATTTACAGCATTTATCAGACGCCCTTATCCAGAGCGACTTACAATCAGTAGTTACAGGGACAGTCCCCCTGGAGCAACTCAGGGTTAAGTGTCTTGCTCAGGGACACAATGGTAGTAAGTGGGATTCGAACCCAGGTCTTCTGGTTCATAGGCGAGTGTGTTACCCACTAGGCTACTACCACCCAATAACAATAATACCAAATCGCATTAGTTTATCGAACTGCACGTTATGCTTCTTTAACTGTTCAACCACACCGGATTAAAGTTTTACAGTTTTACAGTCAATTAGAGGGAAAATAAATAATAGGGATTATGGGTCAAGGGAATATTGTTGTTTCATTCTTTTGTCATGCAATTTAAATGAGTAAAAATTTCAATAAATAGTTTTCAAGATTTCTGTAATATAGTTCACTGCAATAAAAATATTATCAAAACAAATGTATGTACCTACACAAGATTATATTAAGTTATATGAAACAATGTGATAGCAGTGATAATAAATGAAGAAATACTGCAAAAATTCATGTGTCCAATAAACAATATGTAAATATAAAGAAATAAACAAATGGAACATGAATATAAATGTAATAAGTAGCAGTAGAGTGTGTTGTAGATGATGGATGCAGTGAATAATGATTCTGACGTGCATATTCCAGTAAACCATCCCTATTGGAAGCCGATGACTCCTGAAGATGGATTCTGAAGTGTCACAGAATGTCGTGGTGTGGGCGTAGATGTTCTGGTATAATTTTCCACTGGGGAACAGGGTGAAGAGGGTGACTGTCGTCCATGATGATGGACTCAGCCCTCCTCCAACAGTGGGTGGTGAAGCTAGAATAGCAAATAGGTTGAATTAGTACCAAAACCAGAAATGTACAAGACCAGTGAGCCTCAAGTATCAGATTGTTCACGTTGAGCTTTATCGTCATTGCAGCAACATACAGGTTAGACAGTACACAGTGAAACGAAACAACGTTCCTACGGAACCTGGTGCCACATGTAACATTTAAACAAAGAGACAATTCTCTACGTGATGAATGGGACATTTTGCTAACACAACAACAACAACAACATTTATTTCTTGTATAGCCCAAAATCACATACAGTATGTCTCAATGGGCTTTGACAGGCCCCACACTTGACCCTTCTGCACACAAGGAAAAACTCCACACAAAAAAAACTCTAGTAGAGAGAAAAAAAAGAAAGGAAGAAACGTTGGGAAGGAGTGATACAGAGAGGGACCCCCTTCCAGGGTAGAGTGAGCCTGCAAATGGTGTCAGTGCAGGGTTGGGGGTTATATAATAATAAGTCCTACAGTTGTAGGGTTGGAGGAGTCCAGGATGTAGTCAGTGTCATGGTCTAGATTATGTGTCCACAATGATGTTACTGGTCCACTTGAAGATCTCTGATGCTGTAGTTGTAACGGTGGTGGTGACACAAGTTACTTAATCCCCATAACTAGTTTATCCGAACTATGAACAAGTGTGACACGTAAGTAGTACTTGTCGTGCCTTATTACTGAGTAGTTCAATAGAAAGTTATGACAAAAGCCATAAAAACTAGTCTCACTTGTCAAAACTTCCACAATAAAATTCTGTGAACCAAGCATTCAGTCAAAACTATTGCACCAAATATTTTAATGTTTAATGGTTGTCAAAACTGTGCAACACTTCAATAAAATAATGTTTATGCAATACCAAGATGGTGTGATGCATGGGACATGATGTCACTGGTCTGGAAGCTACAGTGTAAGATATGATAGCCAGTACTAAGAGGCAAAATGTGGTGCATTGTATAAATATTTTAATTAAGCCTGACGCACTATTCAATATATATATAAATATATAAACTCAACTTTGAATGTCTGGGTTGTAATAATCATTAGCCTTGAATTTCAGTGAAATTAGTAAAAGTTTTACATTGCTGAGGTAACCATGTTTAAAATGTCTAGCCAAACCGGTAAAATGAATAATGAAGGTGCCAAGTTAAAACAGAGCAAATAGCACTTGGGCAGCAGCCTACATAAAACGTACTACCTACCCACTGCACCCTGACCAGGGATGTCAGATAAAGGAAGTGACATTAAAAAATGATGCCTTTTTTTCAGGAATCTCATGGGTTGTGAGCCATGGGATTGAGACAAAGAAGGGGAGTTTTTATGAACACCTTGCAACCCTCAAATACCACCTGCTGCTACTCTGCAAATGTTATTCCACTGAAAAATTAATAAATGCCATACATAGTTCCCTTTGAACTGAACTTTTTGCTCCCTTTGGTTTGGAACTTAATATTTCATCCAGTTTCACAGAACAACTGAAGCTGAAAGCATTTTGAAGCGATCCAGATAACAGTTCACCTGAACCTAACAGAGTCCGCATGAAGAGTCTTTTGTTAAGAGCGAGGATGGTTAATATGGCTAAATTCAGCATGCAGCTTCTCAGACGCACTTCAGCGATGTGTGCGTGTGGCCCAGTGCCATGTATTACAGGCAATTCACCACTAGAGGACGCAATGGTGCTGCATTAGCACCACATGGTGCAGAACAGGCTGATCGGGCAGGCGCCCTAGAACAGGCATTCAAACAAAGGAAATACAGAGCTGCGCCCTGTGCAAAAACGGGTTTCAATTTCATGTGTGATTACGAACAGTATGGCGTTCTGACCACCCTCCACCAAGGTACAGGTAACCAGCTGTGCGACGTTGCCAGGCAACCGACCTGGCTGGCTTCAGAGGTGGGCTAATGTTTGTGCCACCGCCGTCTGAAAGGTTCTTCATGTGTGACGAACCCCATTGCCTCGCTCTGCTGACAAAAAAAAAAAAAAAAAACACAGGCTGCATTCGAAAGACAGAGCAATGCAGCATAAAGACATTTAATGATGCCCATAAAAGCTTTGTGTTGTTTGGGAGCCATTAATGTTTTTCTCCAAGCAAGAAGATTGCAGCCATTTTGCAAAAAAATATAAAAAACCCACATGGGCACCAGAACAGTGTGCCAATCAGAGCCCATGCTCCGCTTCCAGCAACGACTTCCCATTAAGAGGTCAGAGGTCACAGACTGAAGACACAGGGCAAAGCAAGACGACTCACTGGCGGCCGATCCTTATAGAGATTGGTTATAAAAACTAAACCTTGGTCTGATCCTCACACCTCAATTTCTAATTCCTTCAGGATAATGATTAGGCTGATTATATAAGGTTTTCCCCAGGAATATATGATTAAAAAAATTAAGAAATTCTACATGCTGCTCCATTGTTCAAAACCTGTTGAAATGGAAATAGAAATAGTTTATTCTTGTTAATTGGCGTGTATGCTCAATTATTGTTGAAGCCATTAATATATATATTTTTACTACCTGGCACTGTGCCTTCGGTGTAAACATTTAGCAGCTCGCAAGTAAGGCCAAGCGGCACTGGCAGAATAATTTTAACGCCTCGTCTGTTGGAGACAAAAAAAACTAAAACTGGCAGTCGTGAACGACAGGGAATCTTTTGTTTTTTTATTTTAAACAATAAACGCATCAAGATTGACTTTTTTGTCGCATTGTCCTTGTCCTATTGGGATAGGTGACGCTGCACTTGAATAAGTTTGCAACAAAGTCTTGGAAGGTTCCAGAAAAAGCAGCATGGGCCCCATGTGAATGTGCGGTGGCAGGGTGTGAAAGTGGGCTAATGGTGCCGGGGGCTCTTCCTTTGCTCCACATTGCCGGTGCAACACCAAAACAAGGAGACTTTGCTTCCGCACTGTTCTTGGTGAAGGACGGTGGACCTTGCCTGAGGAGACACACACACACACACACACACACACACACACACTTTAATACCCTTGTTCATTTCTACATGAAGTGCTCACCTGATCAAAGCAGTTTGAGGACACTAACCTCAGTATGCAACGTTGCCAGGTTGGACACTTTCCTTTCCTGCTAAATATGAACATAAGAAAACAGCTCATTTAGACAAGATGTGGCAAAGAGGACTATTTGCATTAGGCTGCTTATAAATGACTAGTGATAGTTGTCAATGACTCATTTTTTTATTATTTAGCTTGAAAACTCTCAGCAGTGTCTGGCAACACAGTCAATATGTCACCTCGCTAGAGGACATCACAAGTCCCTCCTCATAACACAAACTTATCAAACTATAGAGTCTTGCTGTATAGAAATATACCGTGGAGGGCTTCAAACCTAGTAAGGAAGTATACACAGAACTGTGCAAAATCTAAGGCACCCATACAATCTGGTGAAAACCCACTGTTTATATGAACTGCATGCAAGCAATTTTGTTAATGTAACAAGAATCAATTTTTTTTCAAACACTGATCAATTATTATATTTAAATTTACAGCATTTATCAGACGCTCCTATCCAGAGTGACTTACATTCAGTACTTACAGGGACAGTCCCCTTGGAGACACTCAGGCTTAAGTGTCTTGCTCAGGGACACAATGGTAGTAAGTGGGATTTGAACCTGGGTGGTGGTCTAGCACGTAAGGAAACAGCCTCATTATTGGAAGGTTGCCAGTTCGGGTGGTGGGTTAAAAAAAGGAGGACACATTTCATTGTCTGCACCGTGTGCTGTGCTGCAGTGTTTCACAATAACAATCACTTCACTTTCACATAGAATCAACTGGCTACCTTGGAGACCTCTCTGATGTCCCTAATGAAAAGCAAGCAATTTACAAGATATTTAGATGTTTAGAATGTAAGGTTTTAGTAATCTGTCATATACAGCAGCGTTGTTTCTTGTTTATCTGTGCTCATGTCCATGCCTGATGTGCCTTCCCCAGCTCAAGCCTTGTTCCGAGCATCACTGGCATGTGCTTGAGTTAGTAGGTGTGGGCGGCACACGCGGTAGCCGCACTAATACCTGGCAACATTACCATGCATAACGACATGTGGGTCACAAAACAGGAGTGTGTGATCTCCTCCCCCTCCTCCCGCCGCCTCTGCCGTTGCCTTGTCAACAAGCAGCATGTTACGCTTTGATTTGTGGCATGACGGCTCACGATGACAGAAATGACACAGCCAGACTGGAGTAGTTGAGTTGCTAGAATTAGTGAATTAGTTGGGTGATTAGTTGCTGTTGACTAGTAAGCTGTTTAACCTGCAGGGGTGACATGTATCTGGTGGTCTATTTGAATCCATGTGAATGAGACACTGACTGATAGAGAAGCTTCTGAACACTGCAATGAATCATCCAGGTTCTGCTGGAGGTCAGTGTGTGTGTGCAGTTTCTTTCTTACCAGCACACACATAAGAACACCCACACACAGACCTTAATCAGAGGCTCCAGTCTGATTACCCCGAAACATCAAGAGCTATGCCTATTCTAAGAAAGCGTCTGCCTGCAGTCAGATTCACAGCATTTCATAACTCAGGGTTACTTTTCTGTGTTTGTTCTTTATCCAGTTTGATATACAGGTTTGAAAAAGTAGTAATTCTGAACACGTTGCACTAAATGTATTGAGAAATGTATTCCTTTACATTGTAAAAAAATGTCTGTGAATTTAATATTGAAATACTGTATTTCAGAAGGTAAAAAAATGTATGTAAGAAAATAATAGATCACTGTTTAATAAACAGTAAATCCAGGATTATTTCCTAAATTTGACTTTATTGTATAGTACCAGCATGCTTTGCGAGTGCTAGACTAAGTGGAAAAGTAAATTAGTGGGTTGGATGTTAAAAGTTGAACATTTCATATTGAACTGTGTGTTACATGTTGAGATATGTTTTACATGGGAGTTAAAGACAGTTTAGGGTAAGTGAGCGCTTAGGCACTGCCAGAGAATTTGAACAGCCGTGTTCTTGCCAGAGTAGGTCTGTAGGAGTGCTGACTCCGCCCACCAGGCAGTAAAAATAAGGTTCTTGTACCACAATGCTTGCCAAATAAAGG
Source organism: Denticeps clupeoides (assembly GCF_900700375.1). NCBI lineage: Eukaryota > Metazoa > Chordata > Actinopteri > Clupeiformes > Denticipitidae > Denticeps > Denticeps clupeoides. The sequence continues at coordinate 5,800,898 of NC_041710.1, read as the reverse complement.
CAGTAAAGAGTCTAACAGCAATACTTAGCGAAAATCTCTCTATGCTGTGGTGTAAAGTGTGCAGAATAAAACTGTAAATACCATGGTTATTTAATATATATATGTTAAGCCACACCGACTCCACCCAAGACCATTACCTAAGTTAAAGACTTAGACTCATTCCAAAAATAACCAAAAGATAACAAAGAGTGGCTGAGCACAAATGCATCTCCCTTAGCTAGGTTCGCAGTCTAATACTGGAAGGGGGCGTGGCTCCAATAACCGTCGTCAGGTGTGCCCAGCCTTAATGGGATCCACCGTGACTTTCTCACCGTATATTTTACAGTAAGGTTCTGGATACCACAGCTGCCACTTTTATACCGTAAATTTAACAGAAAAGTAAAAGTATTCAGAATACTTTTAGAATACAAGTATAACATTTTTTTAAATGTATGTCAGCATCAACATGAAATATCAACATGAATATTATTTAGTATTCACTGTCATCCATATTTAAATGCCCTTGAAAGAAATCACTTCACCTTCACCAGGTTTTATGATAAATTAAATGTTTTTAGAGAATCACAGTCAAAATACACGACATTTGGCAACTGGCACATCAACATGAATAAAATATCAACCAGAATATTATTTTTATTTACAGTCATCCACATCCACACTTGAGCATACAAAGCAGATTAGATTTTTTAATGTTGCAGTGTTACATGCATTCCCAGCCATCCTAATCTTGTGTATCAAACTGTCACCCACTTTTATCCATTTTTCAGCTGAGGACAAAGAACTGCATATAAAATTATGGAATTGCAAACAAAGAATCAACAAAAATGCTTACTTTCAGTAGGTGGTTTCTTAACAACAAACATGTTCTTCAGCCCATTTCAGCCTGGTTAGCACACACACACAGAAAAATCTGATTTGTCAGAAGATTTATGTAAGCTTAGGCCTGATACGGACATGAAGAGTTGGGTTTAAAGTTACAATTGGATGAGACTTGTTTATCGTTGTTTTTCTTGCACATCTGCACACAGCTCATGGATTCTTCTGCAGGACTGACTGCACGCTCACCTTCAAGCCCCACAGCAAGCAAACGTGAATCCGTCCCCTTCTGTGTGAAGATCTGCCCATCACCAAACTACCAAAGGCCAGTCAGAGGATGGACAGCTCTGGTTAGGAGACAGAAGGAGAGCAAAAATACAGATGAGTGCGCATCTGTTTAGCGACACAATAAAGCTGAAACCTGAAAATGAAAAAGTTTTCTGAATATATGAGCGGATTAACTAGCCCAATGTTAAAAAATCATGGACGCTGATTAGGCCCTGTTATAAGGAAAGAGATGGCAGCAGAACTGTATTAACTACTTTATTAACTACTGTATTAACGTGCTACCTTTGTGCTTGAGTTGTTTCAGTTCTTGTTGCACCCATTTTTAAATTTTCAATTTGTTGACCACTGTGCCTTTCTTTTTCGATTTGTAATAAAACCTCTTTTTTTAATGTCAGCCGTCTGTGCCTCCTTCCCTTCCTGACCCTGGGTCGTAGTATAAAATGTGTGCAGCTTGATGCAATGTTCACAACATTTTAAACAAGACTCACAATATGAAGCAAACACATTTTATGCAGAAAAAATGGACACTTCTCATGTCATGGATAACTTAGCTCCTGCCCAGTCATTGGATGTCATTTAGAAACTGAACATGAAGGGCGTAAATTTTACGCCCGGTGGTATCAGCTATTTGCTTGGTCACTGATGCCAGCATGAGTTTCTTTACATGCCACCAATGCTAAACAAGATCAGTGCAGAGTGAAACAAAACAATGAATTTCACGACACCGAAACAGTTACATTACCGTGGCATTTAAAATGAGGTTCTCACACCGAGAAGAATCTGTTGTTGAGCTGGTGTTTGCGCGTGAGGTAAAAACTCCTCTCCCGTGAGAAAGAAGGGGTGGCTGACTTGTCATCGGGTGGTGGGCCGTTCCTGTTACTCTGTGAGTCAGCAGGGGCCCTAGGACATCTCGATTGCATGTGTGTGTGTGTGTGTGTGTGTGTGTGTATGTGTGTGTGGGGAAGCTGTATGCCAACACACATTGGCTCCGGCATGAGTCGCCTCTCTTGGCTGTGAACCATGCGGGTGTGCATGGGTGTTGGGGAAATAACAAAACTCACAAAATGTCAAGAAAGTGAAAAAAAAAAAGTACAGTACCGTAATCCCAACGTCTCTGTAATAAAATGCCTCCAGTCATTCTCCAGAATATGATGTGTTTCAGTGTAGGCGGAAAATTCACGTGGCTCCCTCTCCCAAACCACTTCTATCACCAAAAGGCCAGAGGGTCAACAAATGGCCTGAAGTGCGAGAGGGAAGGGTAATGTGTGGAATAGAGGATCACCGCTTTCTTGTATCAGCGGGTTCTGTATGGACAAGGCAGAAACATCAAAAGGTCTTCTTATTGTGGCAACTGTCTTGGGTGACCAAATTCGTTTTGAAAAAAAAAAAGAATAATAAAGAAGTATAAGAAGTCCGAGCCCAAGTTGAAGATGATGTTAACTAGTGCACTTCCAATACAGTGGATGAGAGTTTGTCGTTTTGTGTGCATGTGTAACCCCTTCAACCTGATTCGTTATGGCATGGGAATTCAAGGCAACCACAGGATTTCCCGTTCTTGGTCTTGTATTTTTTTTTTTCTGTCACAAACATTAACAAAATAAAACCGCGAGGCTCTGGCAAACTCTCCTGCTCCGTTCGTTATAAAAAAGACTGACATAAAACACATCACACACACAACATATTACAGGTGGTTAGCTTAGCCCAAACTAGCCATTCAACAAAACTATCAAAACATGGGCTACCACAATAACAATAACATTTATGTCTTATGTATCTCAAAATCACATACAGTATGTCTCAATGGGCTTTGACACCCCCCACACTTGACCCTTCTGCACACAAGGAAAAAGACAAGGGAAGGAATGATACAGAGAGGGTAGAGTGAGCCTGCAAATAGTGTCAGTGCAGGTTTGTGATTATTTGTCCAATAAGAGACAAAGTCCTACAGTTGTAGAGGTGGAGAAGTCCAAAGTGTAGTCCAGTGTCATTGTGTACATTAGGTGTCCATTATGATGGTACTGGTCCATTTGAAAATCTTTGAGGTTTTAGTTGTTACGGTGGTGGTGGCTGCAGCATTCTGAACTAGCTGGAGTTTACTCATGCACCTACCAGAGCATCCACAGAGCACAGTAATTCTTTGGTTCTTTAATCTAACCTTGATGTAATAAAGGCATGGACCAACTTTTCTGCATCGTGCATTGAGATGATCTTTCTTATTTTTTAAATATTTCTAGGGTGACAGAATGCTAGTGAAATTATCTACACGTGAATCGAATGAGAGACCTGCATCAATGAGGACACCTAGATCCTTTACTTCAGTACTTGGTGAGATAGAAAGGCTATGCAGGGTTATGATGTAGTCAGCCAGTTTATGTCTGGCTGCTTGAGACCCAATTACAAGAGCTTCTGTCTTATCAGGGTTTAACAGAAGAAAGTTGGTGAGCTTCCACTGTCTAATGTCCTTCAGACAATTCTCTATTCTGTTTAGCTGCTGCCTCTCATCTTCACCTAAAGGTAACATGTATAAGGAAAATAGCAACAGACCTACGACAGAACCTTGTGGAACACCAAACTCTACAATATGAAGACGAATCACCTTTGATGTCCACAAACTGATACCGATCAGTCAGATATGATCTGAACCATACGAGGGGTATTCCCTTAATCCCAACAACATTCTCTAACCTGTCAAGGAGAATAGTGTGATCAATAGTGTCAAATGCTGCACTCAGGTCAAGCAGGACAAGTAGCGAGATGTGTCCCTGATCCACTTTAACCAGCGCTGTCTCAGTGCTATGATGAGGCATAAATCCCAATTTATATATTTTTCATGAATGTCTATATCGGTCTATAATTCGAAAGCTGACTGCGATCAAGACACATTTTTAATTAGGGGCCTAATGACTGCTACCTTGAATGAACTTGACCAGTGCTAAGCGACAAGTTAATAATTTTAAGGATAGGATTTATAACATCGGTGCTACTTGTTTAAGGAAACTTGTAGGAAGCAGATCCAATGCCCAAGTACATTAATTTGACGATGAGATTGGTTTAATTAATTCATGTTCTTTAAGAAGGTTGAAGCGTTCTAATCAGTGGTTAGCTATTTGAAGATTATTTTCCATAGTATCATAAACGGAGCTGTTTGTTATGCTTTTAATCTTATCTATATTCGTAACAGTTTTATTATTAAAGAAATTCGTAAAATTGTCACTACCATTATGATATTGAGTGATAGTATCCATTTCTGTCTTATTCCTGGTTAGTTTGGCTATAGTGTTAAACAGGAATCTAATATTATTTTTGTTCTTGTCTATTAACGAGGAGAGATACGTCAATCGAGCCATGCAAAGAGCCTTCCTATTGTTAAGGAGGCTCTCCTTCCAAGCTATTCGGAATACGTTCAATTTACTTTGACGCTGTTTACTTTCTAATTTCTGGGTGGTCTTCTTAAGCAAGTGCGTGTGATCATTATACCAGGGCATTACATTTTATCTCTTACAATACACAACATATCACTAACATTATTTACAATAGTTACAGTTAGACTACATATAACATACAAAAATAAAACACAATTAAATGATGGCGCTTCACTTCCATCCCACCTCATCCTCCTTCTGGGAAAAATCATGTGACAAGCACATGGTAATAAAATTGTAAATGAAATAAAAATACAGAACATTTTATGTTTTGTCTCACTTTATTTGGGACTCATGCACTTCTCTGTTACGCATTCACAGTTAATGGACTTCATTTAACACACAGGCTCACAATGAGCACCACTTCCAACAATACTTGGCTTCCCAAGTACCAAATTAGCTAAGGTTTATTTGACTAGTTTACTCAAGAGGCTATTTTATTCTAGAGGAAGCCGGGGCACCACAGTTTGAGAACCAAGGTTTTATCAAATCAGCATCAGATCAGCAGTGAACACCGGTTGTGAAGTTTTTGTCTGTGAGTGTGTTTTGGTGCCGAGGTGCAGCCCTGTGCAGCTGTGAATATCAGGCTGGGTGAGCAGCGGTGGGTAATGAAAACACAGAGCAGTCTGTTTCACTGGAGGAGTGGAGCTATTAAAAGCCGAAGATGCTGATATGAAGCAGCCTGTCTGAGAGGCTTACGAGCATTCCCTCTGCAGGGCATCCCAGCGGCCTCCTCCAATCAATACCTCATTTTAAACCATCTGTGTGTGTGCGTGTGTGAGAGGTTAAACACAGTTGGTGTGTCTCCTTCAGCAGTCACTCAAGAGTGTGCATGTGTCTTTTTTTGAGTATATGGAAGATAATGCTTTGATGTGTCTTCCAACAGTCAGTGACTCTTTTAAGAAAGTGTTTGTGTATATGTGTTTGTATATGTGTGTGCAAGATCCTATATTTAAATTTTTTTGACATTTTACAAATCTATTTTTGCATACTTATTGTTCAATGAGAAATCAGAACTCTTAAAGTCTCAATAGTTGTTCAAATTCCTTTTCCTTTATTAAAGAAATTTAGCATACCCCAGAGTATGCATTATCTATGTATTTATTATATTTACCAGCTAAACATCTGCAATAAACCATAGCAATAATTGAATTAACACATTAAGTGGGTTTTGTGCTAAAGGTTTAACTAGTCTTGAACGTATTGTAGGCAGCTAGAAACATGAATAATCTTAAATGTCACTGACAGCTGTTGGTCACAACTCAGTGCTGGTATATTGGATGTTTTCAAATTTGATAGAATTTCAGAAAAATTGCTGAAGAATGCAGGAATTGTCCAAGGCCAAGGTGCCACTGAGTAAAGTACCAGACCCACACACTGCTCCCCGGGTGCCTTCCATGGACTGTCCAACTGGGGTGTCCCACCTGAAGGCTGAGCTTCTACTGGTGTAGCTCTTAGGCACGCAAACCAACCTGACCACGACATAAAATGTAATAAATCATTTCTCATAACATGACATTTAAGTTAATTGAACTACTGATGTCAAATATATTATATATAACACTTCTCACTATTGCCATTATTGACAAAGTGACGGTAGTAGCCTAGTAGGTAACACACTCGCCTATGACCCAGGTTCAAATTCCACTGAGCAAGACACTTAACCCTGAGTGTCTCCAAGGGGACTGTCCCTGTAACTACTGAACCGCTTGCTCTTGATTGTAAGTCACTCTGGATAAGGGCGTCTGATAAATGCTGTAAATGTAAACTGTAATGTAATGTGACAAAACTAATAAGGGTAGGCCAAGTAATATAAAAAATAAGCTTTACTAAAATTGCTGTGATAACATCAGTATATGAAAGGAGCAAGCGGTTGAGTGCAGGGGTTTTGTGTCAGGGTCTGACAAACACAGGTCCTCCTATGCAGGAGACAGGCACACGGTGGTGCTTGTGAAGAAACACTTCACTTGTTAATTATCTCATGAGTTGCTATGATTTTATCGACAAACATTTGCTGCTTCCTCAAAATAATCAGACCCCTAATCAGAAGGTTGCTGGTTCGAATCCCGAAGGTGTCACTGAGCAAAGTACCGTCCCCACACTGCTCCCTGGGTGCCTTTCATGGCTGCACACTGATCACCAAGGGTGATGGGTTAAAAGCAGAGGACACATTTTGTTGTGTCACCATGTTTCACAATGAGAATCACTTCACTTCCAATTGTACTTCTGGCTTGCATAGTCAATGACTAAGGATTGTTTTTGAGACATGAAAAGGTCCGCAAGATATATTCCAAGAATACATTTAAATTTATAGCATATCCCGATCAACTTACAATGTGCTTTAGAGTATACAGAGCCTGGCTTGCAGAGGGACTTCCCGTCCAACTACATGGCTCATGCATTTCATCACATTCTTCCCAAACTGTTGAAACATTCCCACAGACAATGGAATAGTGTACCTCCCCACACTTCAAACATATATCAGGGACATTGGGATACATGATGTAATTTTCTTGGCAGAAAATACGGACGCATCAACAATTTATACTGTAGCAGCTTATATTTAGTATTGATAGATTGAGTCTAAAACAAGCTATTTCCCAATCTGCCTTATGAATATCAGTTTTATAACAGGTAATAGAGTAATGATAACTGTCTTCTCCCATCCATATGGGACACAAATAAATCCTCAATTTTTGACTTCGGGGTAAGGATAACTGTTTCTGCTTACATAAAATAAAGTGCTTTAGTTGTAAATACTTAAATACTTAAACACTAAATCTTTGTGCAATTCAGATTCAATTATATTCAATTTAATTTCAGTTTCTATTGGCACAAATCTATGCCCATATGCATAGATAATTTTCACGTCCGAAGGTAGAGCTTCGCTAAGTGCGCTTTTTAGTATGTGCTGTATGTGTCCTGGTTAAATTATAAAAAATCATGTGAAATAAATATTTGTAAAAAACCCCAATTGTACAGCACTATTTTACATGTTTACTCTAGCATTTTTGTAATTTTCTTGTAATTTTTTGGTTTGTTTTTCATTTTTGCTGATCGGTGCGGTTTCTTAATTGTTTTATAATTGGTTGTTCTGATAGTTTTACAAGAATATAATCTGCCAAAACAATGCTTGTTGCTAAATGTTCAAGCAAATCACTTACATTTCCTCAGTTTTCCTCAACTTGCATTTGCAGCAGTGAGTGCTTAACATGTTCAACTCATGTGAAGTGAAGCCAGGCTTCAGACAGGCATGAGTTTTCTACATCTTCATTTTATATTGTCCTTTTGTCACAGACATTGAAAAAGATATGGAACAAGTCAGTGTATTCTTTCTATATGAACAAATTTGAACACTGCAGAAAATTGTAGTTTTAGATTGATTGCATTAACATTTGTTATGCTGAAAACATTAGAGAGAATTACGTGTGCTGTGTCAAACAGAGACATTCTTAATGCACTTAATGGATGAATATTTGCATAAAGTAGATGCTGTGGAAATGATGATGTCATTTCTTCATTAATGCACGCCATTTTGAAAGCCTTAGAAAGTGTTGCAGGCTGTCTGTGACTCATGTTTGCCATCTTCAGCTCTTAATTCAAATCAGCCTTGCAGATTATTTGAACAATGGATGTGCTCTGATGAAAATGGGCAGGTTTTTTATTAAGCTATATCACCCTTTATTGCTTGGTTTTGAATGTTACATTTGTTGGCACACAACATTGACATTCAGAATCTGTGTTAAATTACATGTTAGTCGTAATATAAGAAACAGAGGTTTGGGGAGTTTGCACAATGACATTTTCATTATCATTTGACATTAAAAACATATCACTTTTTGTTGTTTTCATTCTCATCAAATGGTGCAAATGGCAGGATTTAGAACACTGCCCTGATGGAGGTGTTGAAATTCTTAATAGAACAGAAATGGAACAGAAAAACATATTGGTTTGTTAAATCATACTATAAAGGAAATAAGCCTGAAAAGATTGGAAATCTTAACAACTGATAATTGCCATTATATTTATTATGAATCCAAATAATGGATAAACAGTATAAAAGAATCCACAGTGTGTAAAACTATAGAACTAAGAGGTGAAATGCATGAAGGGCTTAAAGGTTGCAAATACTACTATAAGTGTCTGCACTCTCATTTCCTGCTGAGTGTGCCGCATCTCTGCGTTGCAGAGCTCTATCCTCTCCTCTTTAACCCTTATTTATGCAGATATTTAGCCATTGAGACAAGAGGAAGAGTGAGAGGGAGACTTGAGCTGCCACTGAAGCAGTATGTTAGAGTGAGAGCGCTGATCTGGGACCAGACTTGATGATCCTGGATTATCATGTGTCATGTAAAACCATGGCTGGCTTTTACTGTAGTACATGTGTACTCAGCATTTATTTCTAATTATACTGCATCAAAAATAGTATACTGTTGTCTTATATGACAATATTTTTCATTTTGTGGTATGAAAAATAAAATCTGTTTTGTGCACTAAAATGTCAATGTGGATGACAGTCAATAAATTTAAGCATCATGATCATATTTTGTAGATGTTGATGCTGTGTTGTTGCTGGCTGTGTATTATTTTGGGCTTTGTTGTGTAATTTTAGTCTTATCACATGTGGGAGCATGATATAAGCAGGGTTGATAGCGTTCAGGTGCCACACTGCATTTCCGGTGTACTGACATGGCTGCAAAATAAATAAATGGATATCAGGTTCTGCCAGTGACATGACACTAGATCTGAGAGGCCCAGCTTTCACCTTCAACTACATCAACAGATGCCTACGGGCCAAGAGGGAAGGGGCGGCGACTTGTAATTGAAACATGTAAGGAACTAGACACGGAAGTGTTCTGAGAGTGGGAGTTCTTTTAATTTTCAAATTCAAATGCTGGCTGCCAGTCTGACTTCAGTGTTTCAGACTGGAGTTGGCTGTAAATTAATTAATCATTTCAGTCAGGTCGAGCTCACTATTTAAAGTGACTTCTGGTCTTTAGCACCTATCCTTTCCATAGGTTTCCATTTTATGTGAGTTTTTAGTGTTAGGTAAGCAAGTGTGATTTATTATATTGCATTGCCATATAGCAGTATTGAAAGATATGATGCAATATGACTTTTTAGCTCAAATGGTGCAACCCTGAAATAAAAAAAAAATATTGCAGTTGCAGCCTATTGGTTTGCTGCAGTACAGGTAATATTAGTCTGGTAACATTGACAAGGCTAAATTGGCTAATATTTTAATTATGTTGATGCTGGTATGCAATAGTAATTGAGAAATAAACACACATCGATTCAGCACATTAGTTTTACTATTTCTTATATTTTGCATGTAAACTAAAAGTATTCTGAATATATTACTTTTTATGTACTGTAACTGCATACATCTGTTGTAAATCATCGTATATATATCACATTAAATTTACAGTATTAAAAAGTATTATAAAGTTTTAAATGATCTAGGTTCAGCCTATGTAAATCACCAAAATAAATTACAAATAGGGGACATCATTAGAATTAATTTAGTCATTCAGAATCATTGTCAGCAAACCAGTCACCGTGAAGGAATTTTCCTGCCAAATTTACGACACAAGCACCGGAACTCAATTCCATTATCCATGTTCTTAAAGCCATCATAAACTCTAATCACTGTTGCCTTCCAGCGATCAGTTGGGGCCATGAATTGTGATTACTGAAAAAGGTTGTGACTTTTTAAGGTGTCTGCTTCAGTCCAACATTTCTGTAGCTGTAGCAGGTTCCCCTTTTTCCAGCACCGGGAGACGGCGGGAGTTGACTTGGGAGCGGGCACAGTTGCGGATGGCTGGTTTTCGACCCTGCTCTCTGGCTTGCATATTAAACCCATCTTCAGAGGAGGGGAGGGGGCTGCTTTTTGTCCGGTCTCCTTATCTGAGACAATTACAAGTATTAGCAGGCTGACAACAGCAGTGATGCGTAGCCAAAGCCTCTCAGCCAGGAGCCGAACGAATAGCTGAGATGAATAGATGGTAATTAATACATACATCTCCCGGGAGGCCTCAGAACAATTTCTCAGTAAATTGCTCCATCAATAAGACTTGCATTGCCCGTCTTTCTTCCTCTCCCTCTCTCTCTCCCCCTCTCCATTTCTAGCCTTTCGGCTCGCTTTTGGTCTTTTCTTCATCAGAGGACCATGACAGGAAAGCTTAGCTGAGCTTGTTAGCCGCCCCTGATTGTGTCCTGCACACAGAGGACGAGGGCAGTGAGAGCCACATTGAGTAGGCATATTTCTCTGCATCGAATATCCAACATTTCACAGATGTCATTGGCAGCATGACATACAGGCTCAGTGTCATTTTGGACTTTTGTACAGAAAAAAGCAAGAAAGAACTACTTGATAGTCATCTGTATCTTGAAGAGTGCGTGAAAGGGTGAAGGGTGGACATCAGAGATCGTGTTAATCTGACTCCATTAATTGTTAGCAATGTGTTTGAACTGTTCTGATAAACATCTGTTTTGCTGAAACCATTAGAGAGAATTACATGTACTGTGTCAAACAGAGACATTCATTCCCTTAATGCATGAATTTTTGCATAAAGTAGATGCAGTTTCCAGTTTAAAAAAATGTGCCCAGTGTGGAGAGACAATGATTTGAGAAGTTGTGTTCAAACTCATATCCAAACACGGAATTCTCAGAAAGAGAATTTGGGATCCCGAAGAGACAGATGGGAGAGAGGCCGACAGCAAGACGCAGCTGCTGTTTCCAACAGAGCAGACTGACATGATATTGTATCAGAGAGAGATTCCCAGAGAGTATGAAACAGTATGTATGAGTATGAATCATGTGTGTGACCAGAGATGATCTCAGAAGATAAAGGTTGGATAAAAGATCTAATTGCTCTTAAAACAGTTTGTTCCATCACTGGAGGCACCAAAACAGTTACTATTCTTAAAGCAATCTGTCCAAAGGGCCCACACAGGTCTGATCTTGGAAAAAGAAAAACAAGTGCCATGAAAAGGCTTTGAATAGAGGTGGTGAAGGGTGAAATGCGGAGGTCAAAATGTCAGAGGGATGCTAGAAAGAGAGATGTGTTTTTACAAAAAATATGCCATAAAATGAACATTATAACAAATGGATAATATTTTTAAAAGAAAAAATGATGTATGTGTGTGTGTCTATATATATATAACGTTATCGGTGAAAGTCCATCAAAAAGCCTTTCCCGTCTTGACAGCTCAACTGCTAGAGTTTGCAGAGACAATCTAGTCAAGATACCATTTACAGTTGCATCAGTTTTTCTATGGATTCTTATCCAGGTCGTGCTTATGGAGTTGTTGGAATCTCTCCCAATCTAACTGATGCAATGCAGGTACAACATTTTAATTGCGCAAAATTGGTGAGAACATGTAAACTCTGCACTCAGGTTGTCAAAAATGTTAGTCCATTTATGTCAGTTTGGCTTTGAAAAATCGAGATTGTCAATAGTTTAAATCACTATTTAAAGTGATTTGATTTTAAATTTGCCTCTGTTGGTAACCTTATGCCTTCCACATGAGTGCAGAATGTCCTGCCTCACTTCGCAGCATCTGATAATCAATAGCTCATCTCAAGCCTTAATGACCTCTATCAGAGTATTGATAAGACTACGGATTGCTCTATTGCATTGATAAGGTGGCTGTACTGGTATCTGTAAATGTTTCAACAGAAAGAAGAAATACACGTGTACAGATTAAAGTAAAATTTGTTTTCTTGGTGGTTATCCACAGTCTTACTCCAGAATTCAGTTTTTTCACTGTCAGTCCAAGCATAAGAATTTAACAGCAGTGTTTAAATAATTATCAGACAGTATTGACATTTTTTTATGTTTTGGTGCATTTTTGTACTAAAATATTCCAGTATGTGGCCACAGACCTTGCACTACACCAGGGGAATATGTAATCGTAATCGTATGTAATCATACACACACACATACATACATACATACATACATGTATATATGTGCACTTGGTGTCACAAATAATAACCAATTGGGCATTTATGTGGGCTGTTTATTGAATGGTGTCAGATGTACTGGAATAACAGGAAACCTGAACACAACCCCTACCCTACATGACTGTCACCATTCCACTGTCACTGTCACTGTTCCACTGTCTGCCTAATCTCCTAGATTGTAATCACCTGTAGTATGTTATAAATGTTCCTGTATGTTTCTGGTCCTCGTGCGTGCATTATTTCTGTTACCCGGTTCTGGACTTGTGCCATGTACCATGTGTGATTAAATCCCTGCGAGTTGAGCATTTGCGTCCTCCCTGCCCTGTGCCGGTATAGGACCATTCCTGAAGATTTTCACTGGGAGACACTGGGATAAACAGTTGTCAGATGCTCACACCTTACTTTCTGTCGATTTAGCATCATATGCACAATGCAGGAGCGGAAATAAAATAAGAATGTTGCCAGATTCTCAAAGCCCACACACTTATGGACCTTGTACTTAAAGCACAGGGCAGTGTAAAATATGGAATTTGACAGAAAACCGTCCACACTCATAATATACATATGCATGAGCTTGTTTCCACTGTGCGGTGCTCTCTGCAGTAATCCTCTGCCGATTCACTGCTGATTTGGCGCCCTCATGCATAAGGATAAGGCATCACATTGGTAGCGCTACTGTGATACGTTCCAGACCCGTGTTTGTTCAGGTGGGGTCCTCATCAGCATTTCAAGCAAAACAGTCTCCAAAGAGGCGTGGTAATGTACGAGTGTGGGCGTTTTGATCACATTAAGAGAGAGAAAGTCTGTGACACTTAATCTAGATAACAGACAGGTGCGAGAGACAAGGTGTGTGTGTGTGTGTCTGTGTCTGCATGTTTGTCTTTCTTTGTACACGAGCGGACGGAACTGAAATTGGAAACATTTTGCTTGTCCTCACAAGGAATTTGAAGGGAAATCGCTTAGTTGCAAGATAAGACTTTTAAAAGCATCTAAGAGAATTCTTGGTTTATTGAAATATGCTGCATAATTGTTTCCAAAAAAATATGTGCGTGTCTGTATTTACGAATCATTCTGTGTATAATTGTGTCTGCTGGGCATTTCTCTCTGAATAGTGATGTGAATGCAGATACTGATGGGTTTTGTTGTCTCTGACATTTAAGCTATTATTAGCTGTCCAGAAGCATATCTGTTTGCAATAACCCCCCCTCATACAGACATGCACATTTGATTTGATCTGTGTGAAGACTCAAAGTAATACATTTTTAAGATGTATATTACAGTTTAATGTAATATACTAACCCTGTCCTTTAGCTTATCCTGGGAATCCAAGGTAAATTGTTTATCTATTTTATGTGCATAAGGTTAAATGTTAAATTTTTTTCTTCTTTTAAATAAGCATTTCCCCCGTAGGGGCAAGGTCCCACTTTCAGAAAATTCCATGGTGCTCCGTCTGTGTGAGGTCATTTTGTATAAATACACATTTAAGATCAGTGATATATTGTATACCATAGGGTAGTAGTAGCCTAAGACACTCAGTAAACCCAGGTTCAAATCCCACTCACTCCCATTGTGTCCCTGAGCAAGACACTTAACCTTGAGTGTCTCCAGGGGGACTGTCCCTGTAACTACTGGTTGTACGTTGCTCTGGATAAGGGTGTCTGATCAAATCTGTAAATGTAAATACTCTCTATTTTATTATATTGTACTCTGTTGCTTGAGAGGCCAGTAAACACAAATCTGATTTTGAAAAATTGTCTCTTGTAAATGTCACTTGCTGTCATTTTTTTTTTTTTTTGCATCTATTTCATACACATACACATACACATACACATACACATACGCACACACACAAAACTGATTTAATATGTCTCATAGCCTCACTGTCTGGGGAGAACGAATAGGGGGCGCTGGTCCAACCATTCATATACCGGCCAGCCATAACATTATGACCACCCATGAACCCTGCTACACCTGTTGTTGTACAATGCATCAAGCTATCTGTAGCAGATCATTTAAATAGCAAGGTGGTGCCTCCATGGATCAGAATGCTTTTTGCAGAACACCCCACAGAGCTCACAGCCAGAAAGTTGCTTTTTAAGCTATCCTGGGAGACACTTAAAAAGCAGTGTTGAGGGTGTGAATGCCCAATGGCATTTTACCACTAAACGGCATAAAACGGCATTGTGGAAGATTCAACAGCATTTATAAAGCTGTTTTCTTGCAACAAAATGCATTTTTTATGGTGTTACCATTATTTGCCCTGTTGGTTTGCTGTAATGGATGTGGAAGGGGATGCCCTATATTGCCTATGCCACGGGCCAGCCCTGCCACGGATGCTCGATTGGGCTTAGATATGAAGAATTTGTAGTCCAAGTCAAACTCATTGTTGCTTAAACCTTAAATTGTTAAAAATTGTTTTACCATTGTGGTATGGTGCAAAATACATTACATGGATGCATTTGGTTAGCATCAATGTTTAGGTAGGTGGTATACAGCATCTCATGTGGTCACATTTTTTATTACATCTTTCCTTGGGACAACAATGAAGATATGACACTTTAACACAATGTAAATTTGCTGTCCCCTATACAGTGGGTTGCAAAAGTTTTCGGCCCCCTTGAACTTTTCCACATTTTGTCACATTACAGCCACAAACATGAATCTATTTTATGGAATTCCATGTGATAGAGAAGTGGAACGAAAATCATACATGATTCCAAACATTTTTACAAATAAATAACTGAAAGTGGGGTGTGCGGTAATGTTAAAAAAAAGGGGGCCGAATACTTTTGCAACCCACTGTAATAACCAAATACGTAGTCATTAATGGCTAATCCACTATCAGCAAAAAAAGTGAATACACCAAGGTGAAAATGCCTAAATTGTGCCGAATATTCCCTCCACAGTGTCATGTGACTCATTATGTTGTGTAAAACTTAATAATATATTTTTTTAGTTATCAAAATTGTTTTTTATTTAACTACAACTTTTTTAATGTCTATGCTAAGCAGAGCACTGCATGTTTAGTTATTTATATATTGGCCATTCAAGCAGTTATAAGTTATTTTGCATCACACATTTCTCATTGCCGCTAATGGACATGGTTCAGAACCAGTCCTGCTTTACGATCCTGTTCTGCTTACCCAGCAGTCATGTCCACCGTCTCACTTTCTTTCTCCCTTTGTCTCACTCACAGACACACACACGTCACACAAACGATTACACTCGCACACTGAGCAATTTAATTACTCTTGCCCCCTCCGGCAGGGCTTTCAATGCAGGTGCACATCGAGGAAAAGTAGAGGAAGCTTTTTTATTTGTCTGTGGCAGATGCTGCCAAGCTGAGGCGCAGGCTGACAGCTACGCCTCCCCGCCCAGACAATTACGTCCTCCGCTAACGCTGCAGAGGATCGGGAGAGTGTGTCCGTCCCGCACCCTTCAGGTTGAAAGTGCTATTGACACGAGCCCCACTCCACAAGGCGCCGATTTCACAGTCAGCCGAGCGTCACCCCTCTCTCACCGAGGCCCAAAACCGAGGCTCGTGTTCTTTCCCCCCGCCGTCGCGCCGCTTTGTTTTCATCTGCGAACGTTGAGGCTCTTCCAGAACTGGCTGGAAATTGGCCATTATCGACGTCTGGGTTTACAGCGCCGGCCGATATGGCGCTGTCGCCTGTTTTCGTATTCCGATCACAACTGGCCCAGTTTGTCATCTTATTAGAATGGATATCTGCGACTGCCTCTAGCTCTTCTCCTTTTGTTGCTCTCTCCCCTGCCGTTCGCTCCAGCAGAACCCTGCTTGCGAGCCTTTTAGACCTTGACTGAGTGACTGATTGAACATAATTGCACCTATTCAATGGCAGGCAGCTTTTTTGGCTCTGGCTTCACTGAACCCGTCTCCATCACCGTTGCATTCTAGCGATATATCACAGGCATAATTTCTACGAAAAAAAAAAAAAAGCATGGGAAATTAATTCACTTTTAATCAGCACTCTACACAATGCCACAAAGGCTCCACGAACGACAGAGACGGACTGGTGGCGTCCCGTAAATAAATATGTGAAAGTGAATGAATTTTTTATTAAGCTACAGGCTGGCGGCTGTTTCATACCCAGTGCCCTATTTTCTTCGGAGTGACGCTAATTCGCTCAGCTTATCAATAATGATTAGCCTTCTTCCTGTGAAAAGCGTTGTGGGAAAACGTCAGGGAGGGAAATTGCCGCTCAAAGGGTTGGGGCCCTTCTGATGTGTGCCACTCGTGTGGTTTAGCCCTGAGTCACGGCGATTGTCTGAAATCCTGAGTGGCTTCCCCCTGCGCCTGCTGCCAATTCCGAGCAGGAAGTCATGAAAGCGACTCATCCCTGGTTCTGGTCCCCCTGCGTCCCCTGCTCTGTCCGCTCTGTCGTCCCTGCTCACCTCCGAAGGACGGGTTCTCGGCGCCGTTGTGTTGGGTGGAGGTCTGACAGCTGTGTGAATCACCTGGAGACGAGAGAATTAAGTGCTTAAGATGAAAGAGTGGTGGGGTCTGCGCGTCTCCTGGTTTCAGTGCTCGCATGTGGGATATTTGAACGGATGATGCACAGTTAATCAGTCTCTGGGAATACTGCACAATTTAATTGAGTTCAGAATTGTGGTTTGAAGCGATGTGATTTGCAAATTGAAAAAGGGCAAAAAGAATATCTATTTATTATATTCATTTATTTATTACAATCAGAAATGGTCCGTGTTGTCCAAAATCAACAAAACAAAAGGCAAGAAAATGTTCTGGAAAATGCCTGAAATGCCTGAATTCATAATCATTTTTAAACAAACACGGTTTCCTTTCACCACTGATAAGTGTTGGAAATATTTATAGATATAATACATATCTCAAGATATTTATGGAGACCGGAAGCTCCAGTGATAAAACCTCAGCATACTGATGTTGAGTTGATGTTTGAGCTGAGGTTTAGCAGATCAGTATTAAACACTAGGGGGTCTGCTCTGGGATCTTCCTCAGATGTCCTCTCTACATCCTTGGAATAAAAATAGGGCCGTCATGGGCAGTCATGTCTCCAAGAGGCTTTTTGCTCCAGCTTGAATTTATTCATTTTTTTTTGTGATGAATTAGTGATGTTGTGCACTTCCACCTTGCTATCAACAATTTGACCTCCTCCACCAGGAGAAAGAAGAAATAACTACAAAACATTAAAGAAAGAAAGCTATTACTAATCTTGGAGCATCTCTTGATGTTTCACTGCAGTGTATTATGGGTTTCTTGACAGTGGTCTGTCTGGGACCATATCATATGTACATTGGACATTTACATTCATTTACATACAGCATTTATCAGACACCTTTATCCAGAGGCGACTTACAATCAATAGTTTACAGGGACAGTCCTCCCTGGACTGTTCACAATGGTAGTAAGCGGGATTTGAACCTTCTGGTTCATAGGTGATGTGGGTTACCCACTAGGCTACTACCACCCTGGACACTAATTGATCCATAAAAAGGGCCCTCCATAACTATTTTGGTAAATGCCCTATAAGGCTCAGTTTAATCTTAATTAGAACCTATTAATTATTAGGTTCTGTAGCAAGGCCCATGGATTTATTTATGTATGTAATGTCGTAGTTTTCAAAACTGTGGTACTTGCTTCCCTTCAAGGCCATTATATATATCAACATTCTATTAAATATATGGGAGTAGAATTTTTGACGATCCCATATATGGTAGCACAAACTCCGATGGTGGGTGCAGGATGCCTTCATTATTTTCCTATAAAAAGAATGCTGTGCCATTTTAACATAGATTGTTGGTTTTTAGAGCAAATATTCAGAATCATCTGTTCATTTCAGCTCAGGCCCCAGGTAATTTTTCTGCTTGCAATTACATTTATATTTTAACCCCCTGGTTGTGATGCCCCTGTCTCCCTCTAGTGGTACAGCATGTCCTCCACTTTATTTTTATAGAGGTGAACTAGTCATTTAAAATATGCACAGAATGCCAATTCTTACCCTTAATTCACTGAAATGAAATCAAACGTTTCAAGTACAGATGATAATAAACCATAAAGATATTTCACCGCCATTGTAACTGGCAGAAGAATACAGTTGTGCAGACTGTATTAACTAGGTACATAATTTACACAGTGGGCATAAAATATTTTATTCAGTGTGAAAAGAACAACAGATTTAATGCATTATTATCTGTAGTTAGTAAATAGAACGGGGGAGCTGTCCGTGGTGCTGATTCCTGGGCCGTTCATTGTCTTGCGATATACGCTTTTCACAGAAAATGAGCCTCAGGTGTAAATTATAATAATTTTTTTCTTTTGGTAAACATTGAAATGGGTCTCGCAGGCCCGAACACTACACAAGGGTTAAGGGTTTCACACAGCAGCTCAGCGCTCAGTGAGTTCTATTCATAGTGTTGTTGAAGGGGAAACAAGGCTTTCTCTTACTCACGCACACACACACACACACCACACACTTCTGTAGCCATCACAGCAGCGTTAACGTGATTAATCGCTATTTTGGCAGCCTTCAGCACACAAACCTGGAGCCGCTGACAAAATAGCCAGTCAAAGATTTGTTTATCTCCCTTGCACAGGCACGGCACATTTGCCAGATCTCTCCGAGGCTGAGCCAAGCTCTGCGCTGTCCTGTGCGTGTGTTTGTGTGTAAAAAAAAAATACCCTCATAATTCTGTCTGTGCGCATACCCTGAGATGGCATTCATCTTGAGGCTACACTCTGAGCGAAAATGTGTTTCAGACGCCCGTGGACGGTGATTGACGATGACACGTTTGTGGCTCTTTGCTCTACTTGTCTGGCATGGCGGTGGGCTCCTGAGCAGCTTCCAGTCGTCGGTGGCAATGCTGTCAGAGGCAGAAATGTCTCAGTGCCACTCTGGTGAGCTCCCACTGGGCTCATGTGAATCACGGAGGTTGGTCATGTGATGTTAAAATATTTACTTTGCGCGAGCTGACAGGGATCTATAAACACAGTGAGTGTGCAAAAGTGTTTGTTGAGCTTAGGACGCATGGCAACTGCAACCTGGACTCAGCTTCCTGGAGGTATCCCAGATCTAACATCCTGGTTCCAATCCCACCAGTGTCCTCCTCGACCGACGCAGACACACTCACCTGAAACACCCTGCAGGAAGACTCAGGCAGAACATATAAACTGAGAACATTCAGTTATGTTCACCACGCCACGTACAATCGTCAGGGTGCAACTTCGATATGATGCCCGCTTTACGCCTAATGGTCCCAAGAAGCTCTCACAGCCAGAACCCTGGGCCACCTCCATCTCTGAAACCAGACATGATGTCCTTTGTGCCTCGTACTTAGAAGAAAAAAATGTATATTTTCACACAGGTTGTTTTTAATGTCTGCGGCCACCAACATACGTGTGTGTGAGTGTTTGGTCTTGTCCTGGAAAGGTGGTCTGTGAGTCACTGAGCTGAATTTGAAAGGTTGCTCTGCTGCGATATTTGATTTTTTTTCTCTTTTTTTCTTTCAGATGCGGCGCCCACAGATGCCGTCCAGTTAAAACCAGATTACGCTGATGCTCTCTGGCTGGCGAGACATTACAGGCGGGAATAAGTCTCTCTTGTTTACGGTTACCTTCTTGAGATACCGTTGGCCCCTGTTGGAAAATAAATTCTCAAATAACATTACTGTCTGTTTGCTCCCTTGGTAAATAAACACAAACACACACACACACACACACACACCACACACACCACACACACACCAAATGAGGTGCAGAAGGAGTGAAGATGATTGGGAGTCTGTCCTTGTGCCGAGTGACCTGGTGAGGTCAGCAGACTGTCGTGTGGCAAACAGACATCAACTCTGACATGCTGAGGTCCATTGTCTCTCCAAATGGGGCAATAATAATAATAACAACACTGCAAGAATATAATACAATTTCACTGATACTAATACTACTATAATAATTACTTTGATTATTGACATTATTGTATTTGGATACATTTTTGTTGGATACAGAGGTGGTAGTAGCCTAGTGGGTAAGACACTCGCCTATAAACCAGAAGACCCAGGTTCAAACCCCACTTACTACCATCGTGTCCCTGAGCAAGACACTTAACCTTAAGTTGCTCCAGGGAGACTGTCCCTGTAACTACTGATTGTAAGTCACGCCTGAGGGCATCTGATAAATGCTGTAAATGTAAATGTAAATGATATATGTTATGTTGTAAGGGTTGGTAGTAGTCCTAGTGATTAACACACTCGCCTATGAACCAGAAGACTCAGGTTCAAATCCCACTTGCTACCATTGTGTCCCTGAGCAAGACACTTAACCTTAGTTGCTCGGGGGGGGCCTGTCCCTTGTAACTACTGATTGTAAGTCTCTCTGGATTAGGGCGTCTGATAAATGCTGTAAATGTAAAAAAAAAATGTCTGTGAGTACCCTATGTTATGATTTAAATATGATGACACTGGTCCTTGCCGTGTGCAGTCATCAGCAACTACAACAAAAATACAAAGTTTGTTGTCATTGTGATTTGAAGCGTAATTTCCTTCCCATTTAGCTTTCAAGCCAGTGACAGAAACATCCAGACTGGGCCAAAGAAGTGGAGATGGATTCATTGCATTTTGTCAAACAGAGTGGGAAACCAGAAGAGGTACATTGGTGAACGTCATTGGAAAGCAATCTGCACATCATGACAGAAGTTATTCTGCTATTGCAGATTTTGTGTTGATGTTGATGTGATGATTTCAGAATATTACGATACTGTTTTTTTTTACTGGAGTGTACTAGACTTGTGCCCTGGGTAAGGTCAACTACACAATAAATAGCTAAACAAGAAGAAACAACATATACAATGATTGTTTGCATTATGTGCACATTTAAGTCAAAGTGAAGTGATTGTCATTGTGAAACATTGCCTTACAGCACACAGTCTCACAATGAAATGTGTCCCCTGCATTTAACCCATCACCTTGGTGAGCAAAGGTGATTTGAACCCAACAATAATACTTCTCACTATTGCCAAAATTAACAAAACTAAAATGTCAATTTGATTTTTAATCATTGTGATTACATCAGTAAATGTAAATGTAATGTTGTAATGCTGTAAATGTAAAAATCAGTAATTAAACGAGAAACCTGTTGACTGCAGAGTTGAATGTGAAAGTGGGGGCGGGGCTTTGTGTCTGGGTTTGATAGACAAGGTCCTCAGTCTAGTGATGGAATTCTGGCTCTTTTAAGAGAGCTGGCTCTTATAATTTGCTCTTTCGTCTGGCAAGTGGATTTTTTGGTTGCTTAAATTAATATATTACCAAACAACAATGTAAAATTATAAGTGAAATGAACTACTAAAGTACAAAACAAGATTTTTTTTGTCCGACATCAGCCAGTGATGCATTGATGGACAAAGGCATTTGGTCTGTAATGCACCTTTTGAATGACATTGGACAGATATGTCACAAAGTGATTTTTCAATCAAATATGACCTGCATACATGTGAGAAGGAAACTTGATTCTTTCTAAAGCACTCCTGGCAAATGTATTTATTTCAGATTTCTTCCTGCAATGATTCTGAGTCTGCCTAATCTCCTTAAAAATGAGAATAATTTCACTGGTCATAGACTTCCTAACACTGTTATAAGAAAATCTTTTGTAGAAATTATCCATGGGTGTCTGTACTGAGGCCTTCTGGGATGACATTCATTATTGGTTATTCCCCAAACTTTCTGAATTCTACTTAAAGGAAATTATTTTTGGTAATCCCCTGAAGGATAAAAATCAAATCACGATAATAATTATTTTTATTAGTAAGTTCTTCTTACTTAAATGAAAATAGAAAAAGCCTCATCCATCTGTCTTTACTTTTCATGGTAAATTTTGCTTCTTGCTTTCTTCATTGAAATGGGGATGGTACCTTGCTCAAGGTTTGGAATTTGAACCGGCAACCTTCTGATTACAGCTCTGCTTCCTTACCACTGCCACCACTGCAAAGCCCAGGTATATATCATCCAAAATGAGGAAGTAGCATGTGTGAGAGCTGTCCTGTGATTTTATAAAAACCTCATTAAATCCAGTTCTGGCTGACGGAACTACTTACCAAGAAAAAGGGTAGTAGTAGTAGTTACTCATCTTCTAGCAACAGATAAAAGAACTGTGTCACTCTGGATTGTCATGATGAGGAAGGAGATCTGGAACGATGGCTGGATGTGGCGAGGAAGAAGGACGCATACGCACAACGTCACAAAACAGGGGTTTAATCAAGTAACAATGACCCGATGGCGAACAGACACGAACAGGGCAGCTTTATACAATCATACACAGGTGAAAACAATCAGGAAACATAATAGCACAGAACAAACATGAAACTCCGGTCTGAAATCCTGACCTGGAGTAGCCCCTTCCAGATCAGATCCTGACACACTAACTGCACTCACAGTCACAGACTACTACAAATCTTCTGTCCAGTTTATCAAGTATATTATTTTATTACAATTTATTAGATTCACATATACATTACCATATGTGTAATTAATTGATGGTCAGGTATTGACAGTAACATTTTTATGTGATTTATGTGATGTTCTGCTTTAGATTTTTAGATCCATGTTATTTGGATGTATTTTTGTTATTCTGAGGACATCATCCATTGCAGCTAACAACGACTGCATGCACATGCCTGTAAATTATAGCCTGTGTTGTGGCACCGCGTTCTGGAGTGTCTGGCCACCCCTGCTCTGGTGTCTGGCAGTGTGTGTTTGTCCCAGAGTGAGATGATTCAATTCTGTGTTGCTGTGTGTTTCAGAGAACAGCAGATGTTTAAAGTAATTTTCCTCAGTCTGCAGTGGCGCTCTGGAACTCATTCCAGCTCGGGCAAATGTTTCCATTCTTCTTCCCTCTCCCCCACGGTATTCCCTTTCTTCACAGCTCTACGCTCTGGCTCGTGCTTAATCTTCCCGACCTCCTTATCCTCCCTTTCTGCTTTCTGACCAAATGCATTCATTCATTCCCAATACGACAACAAACCTGCATTCCATCAGCACATCCAAAACCATACGGTAGCCATGGCAACCACCACTCTGACCTCTGTCGACTTCTTCTGTCCTTGGCCGTACCTTTCACCTGCAGGGAGACAGAGAGAGAGATAGAACGGTGGTGGGAAGGAGGATCAGAGGGAGAGGACAGGTGGAACGAGGAGATTATTAATCATCTTTGAAGCATTTCCATCCCCAGACAGTGGGGCTTTGCTCCCTGTTCCCGTGGCAACATAGTTGGGGTTGGGGCAGTCATGTGATTACATAAAAGACAGTACAAACAAGGTCACCTTGGGAAGGACAGTGGAGGACCCAGGAGCTCCATCTCTGTGATGTGTTATTCTTTCATTTTTTAACAATACTTCGGAACATATTTTTACACGTGTGTATTAAGAAAAACCCTGGGGTCATTCCACTGACATCAGGAAAAAAAATCTAAATCTATATGTTTGACTATTTTTCTGTGCTAATTCTTTTAGCACTCTAATATCAATCAGTTAGATTTCAATTTACACAACTAATAAATTGCTAATCAATAGCGAATTGATTGAGCGCGCCTACTGCCTTCCTTGCAAATGGATCAGAAAATAGCAATAATGGTAATAGATCAGAAATGCCTTATATCACCTTAGCACGTCTGACACGTTGGCACCATCTGCCACATGCTGCTCAATGCAAAATTGCATTCATGGCAGTCATGACTTGAAACCAAAAATGTACACACCCGTGCTCCTGTCACGTTCCACACCCGACAGAAGTTCCACCGCTCAGCACACAAAGGTAATGGAATTCCGGTATCACATCCAGTCCTACCACCCTTCAGAGAGCAATAAGGCTGCCAGGCAGGACATGTTTCATCAGCAGGTTGTCATGCTGGGGGTGTTCAAAGTGTGAAATTGGAAATGTAAGTTCAATGTAAAAATTTGTATTCATGAAACAATTGTTAAACGTAACATATTTTGAAGTATTTGAATGTCTTTTCGTTGTAAACATGAACCGGCCATAATTGTTTTTGGTGACGTGTGTATGTGTGCACGGATGCATGCGTGAATATGTAAATGTGAGTGCATTTCTTTCTGGCTGTTCCAGCCTCTCTTCACTCCATTAGCATGGTCCTCTGCTGTGCCCCTCTTCTGTAAACAGTCATTAAGCTTTACGTGGCCAATGAGCCTGCAGCGCTGCCACGAAACGCTGCCACAACGCAGCGCAAACGTTGCCCTAATGCAGACTGCAGCAGGCCATGCGGCACTAACCCACAGCTTTCTGCTTGTTTGGAGCACCGTGGCACATTCATTGACAAAAATAGAAAATAGAAAATAGTAAATAGGACTTCTTTGCCAATTTTTGTTTACCGTCAGTCCTGTACTAGTACTTGATATAATGATATGATTTGAAACTGTAACCTTGGGGAAAAAAAGCGTATAATACTGCTTACGAAGTGATAGTATTTTTTAAAGTTAATTAAAAGGGGGCTGTGGCATTAATTAGTAATTTAGTTCATTAGTACAGGGGTCTGTGGCAAAATGTGGAGCAGTCCACCGAGAGATCGGAGGGGTGAAAGGAAACGAGCTGAGCCTTAATAAAGAGAAGCCTCAGCTGTCATGGCCCTGAGTAATGTCTCAACTCTCACATGATGCCGTTGACCCCCCCTTCTTCATCTCTGTGACTGTGTGCAAATGTGCCTTGGGATTTAGTGGGGACTGCAACGCACAGCTGATTATAAACCCCGGGCATGCACTGCCGAGAAAAAACTGAAGGAAAAACTGCCTCTCACTGCATGAGATCAACACGCAATTGGACAAAAATAAGTAGCCCGTTGTGCTGGCTAAAGCAAGTGCCTGTGCTGACCTAGTTATTGTTCTTAAAGGGCAGTTCACACACAGTACAGGAGGATTAATGGCAGCTCATCACGCTTCTCATTACATTAGCCAATCATGAAGTACATCCTATATATGTACTCGAATGTACTCATGCAGATAATAAAAAATTATTATCTATAAAATATTATGTAATTAAGCATTGTTTGGTTGGTGTCTTTTGGGTCATGCAGGCAAAAAACTTGCTTTTGATTTATTATATAGATTTGTTTTCTGGAATAATTCAAATCTTGAACCGCCAAGGTGCCGCTGAGTACCTTCTGTTCTGAGCAAAGTACCGTCCCCACACGCTGCTCCCTGGGCACCTTTCATGGCTGCCCACTGCTCACCAAAGGTGATGGTTAAAAGCAGAGGACACATTTTGCCGTGTCACCGTGTGCTGTGCTTGCTGTGCATCACAATGAGAATCTCTTCACGTTCAAAATACAAAAAAATAAAGTTAAGGACTATGCAATCTAATTATTTTATATAGACTTCCTCTCTCCTGAACAGCTTATGCTATTATGATGATGACAATTTAGATTTTTTGATAATGATCCTGCTGGTTTGTGAAAATCTAAAACACAGTTCAGGGTTGTTATGCACCCTGACAATTTGCTGCAATTGAACTGCAATATCCTAAAAACTACATGTAGAATGACCGCAGCAGTATCAAAAGTGCAAACTCGACTCTTTGGAGATGAAAATAAGGCCCTTGTGTCATCATTTCTTGAGTGAACCTGACCAGTTGCTCCTCGTGGTAACATAATAAGCCAGGGGGGGGAAAGCAGACCGGCTGAAACCTAATAGTTCCAACCCAGTTTATTTCTTCTGTTCTGGTTTCCAACACACCAGGTGATGAGGGTTTCAGAAGCCTTGAACTTCGAGTTGATGTTTATCGGGGAGTATAAGATGAGAAGGAACAAGGGGGACATTTGATCCGGGGTACGGTTCACCTAGGGCTTTGTTCGTGTAACTAGATCCAAATTAGACTACGGGGGGCATTGCTTCCACGCTTAGCTTTGTTTGCTGTGATCTGACAGACAGCACAAGAGGACAATGCCCTTGAGAATGGGGGTGCGGCCATCTGTCTCCCAAGAGACAGCCGGGTGAGGTGCCTGCAAGGCGTGGGACTATTGCTCGTTGACAGAGATGGAGGGCTTCCCCTGTGACCCAAACAGTGGAGGTAGACGGAGCCCTATGATCACTCCATCATCACCACTGACAAGTGACTGATAGGTCACATTATCAGTGGATAGGGCAGTGAGGGACGGAGACTAGATGGGGTGGGATGTCCCCAGCTGGGTCGGCAGCTACAGATGATTGCTGGTGAAGGACATTTCTCTGCGGTTTTCAGCAATATGGGAGCTGTTTGGCTTTGCTCCAAGGTCAGGGAGGCTGTGCCGTTTTTCTTCTCCTTGACTGGCCTGTCTTATTACCTGTCTCATGAAAGAAACCACCTGACAAGCAGAAATGGAACTAAAGAACATAAGCACCTGGGAATGCTCTGATTCTCCTGTTAAGGTTTCTACTGAAGTCCCCATGAAATTTCTGTGACAGCCGAGGCCATATAAATCTCAGACTCAACAAGTGGTTTCTTTAGCAATTATACTGAGATAAATAAATTATATTTTATCTTGGTCTGATCTGTAATAAATTACATAAGCAGTCCTGGTACACTTCAGTCTGGACACATTCTACATGGAATTCCATCCACTGGAATTCCATCAAAACTTGACAATGATAATGAATGGGTTAAAAGGTTAAATCTAAATTGTGCCATTTTCTTCCATCAGCCTGCTCTTACTGTGCAATTAATTAATGCATGAGGACGTGAACATTTGGAAAATTGGAGCTAGAAGCGTCTTGTGAATAGACATTAGATATTTCATGACCAAGAAATATGTGCAATATCTGGATGTTTTCAGATATTTTTTTGCAGTAGTTTGGGTTAATTTCCCCCAGATGGGCCCTATCCTTTTAATCTAACTCAGATGCCTCAAGGCTCAACAAACAGCCCCTGGAAAACAAGATTACCCACTTGAAACCTCAATGCCACTGAGAGATCCTTTTTATTACTTAGAAAACACATTTCATTTATGCAGTAACTACATGAGGCAGAGAGAAGGAGAGGGTTCTTGCTTTGTTAAGGGGTTAAATGAGGACTGATAAGGAAGCTACTGTAATAAACTGTGTCTGTGGAGGATATTGCAATTTTTAGACGTGCCAGTTAACCCCCAATGGCTCTTTACTAGTCTTGTTTTTAATCATCAATCATGCGCTCAATATAACCTCTCTAATCCAACGATTGCATTGCTGAGGTGCGCAGGGTAGGACATTAAGTGCAGACATTGCATAATTGCTCTTGGTGGGATTTATGTAAGGTTAGTTTTAATGAACTGGTAAATGGGTTGCGCCGCCGCCGCCACGCGGGTCGAGCTTTTTGATGCGGATGTTTGTGATCATCCGATGTGGGGGGAGGTGGGCTATGCAGACCTGCTGGTACTCCCTATTCCCTATCCCTCCTCCTCTCAGTCTGACTTTTTCTCTAGCTTC
The DNA here is from genome assembly GCF_900700375.1 of Denticeps clupeoides. NCBI lineage: Eukaryota > Metazoa > Chordata > Actinopteri > Clupeiformes > Denticipitidae > Denticeps > Denticeps clupeoides. The sequence goes on along the minus strand of NC_041710.1, from coordinate 5,772,981 downwards.
GCCTCTCTCGCTTTCATGTGCTGGCCATGTCTCTCATCTCCTCTCTCTCTCTCTCTCTGTCGCTTTGTTTCGATGGTTGGTGGTGGTGCTGCAGTCAGAGTTGAGTCTCTTTGGTTCTGTGTGTTTCTAAGAGAACATGAATGTTTTAATCTCTTCCTCTGCAACTCATTTCGGGACGTTGCGCTCGGGCTGTGAGGTCACAACACAGAAGACAGTAAATCAGGCTGGGATTAAATGGTGTATAAACTTGGACAGGAAAAAATGGACTGCAGACAATGACTAATTGGCATAAAATAAAGGACTCCATTTAAAAGGTCAGTTTAGACTTTAAAATGGCAGAATATTCTGATCTCATTTATCTAAAAATTAAATGCAAGTTAATTTACAAATTAATTTTTTTTCTGTCATTTGATTAAAAAACAATTATATATCATTTCATGTGTCCTACTTTGGAAAGTAGTATTCGGAAGGCTGGTTGCAAGGTTCAGTGAAGCTCCTTTCTGGCCACACCACTGGATGTCTGATACACAGGGAGTCAATACATAACCTTCCTTATTCTGTCATCATTAACCCTGTGTGATGCCCAGTGGTGCCGAGGAACCTAATTATGGAGTCCTGAGTAATCTTAGCTGAAGCCAATGAGGCATGATTGTCCACGACTCCTTAAAAGCAGGTCGACGGCACCCGGTGGGTGCAGCAACATTAATGTGGACTTGACTTACTTTTTGTTCCTGTCTTTAGACACACACCTTTGGGATTATTTCTGTCTTATTTTCTTTTTGTCCCTTGTGCCAGGTTTTGTTTGTATTTAAAACAAATCCCTTTACTCCTTTCCCCCATGGCCCCGAGACATGACAGAATGTAGCAGCCCATCCAAGACATGTAGAAGGCCAAGTAATAATGTAATGGTCAGGGACATAACAAATGGGAAGAGGGAGCAGAAACTCGAAACGACGCGATTTCACTTACGGCTAACCGTTTATTACAAACAAAGATATATACAAAAAAACCACACACAAAGCAGTTCTGGTCAGTTGAGTTATGATTCAAGTCTATGTTATATTCTTGTCTTCTGGTCACAATTCTTCACTTCACACCACTTCCTTCTCGCTTCACACCAACGTCCTCTCTTCTCCCAAAGCAGACACCATTTTGAGCCTTATTACAGGCCCTATTACAGGCCACCAATTATAACAGGAAGGGGGAGGAGTCCAATCATGGGCTGATGACAACATTACATTTACATTTACAGCATTTATCAGATGCCCTTATCCAGAGTGACTTACAATCAGTAGTAACAGGGACAGTCCCCCCAGGAGCGACTTATGGTTAAGTGTCCTGCTCATGGACACAATGGTAGTAAGTGGGATTTGAACCTGGGTCTTCTGGTTCATAGACGAGTGTGTTACCCACTAGGCCCCTACCACCACATTACAGAGAGAGAGAGAAAGAGAGACAGACGACACACAAACAGAACATACAAATACTCCACCATGGGACATCACAAATAAGCAGAAAAGAAAAATGGGTAAGTGCAGCACTCCTGGTCACGACGGCTGCAACAGCCAGCGGGGTATGGAGTGCCAACCATGTGATCCCCAGCTGGGGATGTGATGGGGTCGCACCATAGCTGGGTGAGCCGTGGCTGAAGAGCTACTTCTGAGGCGGCGCTGGTCCCCCAGATAGCCGGTAGGGAGGGGTTCTGTCATGGCTGGGTGCAGCTGGGCTCACAGCCTTCACCGATCAGCCTGACAACAAGGCTCTAATCATAGAGAGCTGCTGCTGATTAGGCATCTGTGATTAGAGCCCTGCAAAAGGGAAGAGACTGTGGATCTCTAATGGATTCGTGTGAACCTTTACTTACCCTGTGCTTGTTTTAGCTCCTGACAGGTCACACACCTTCGGGTTGCTTTCAATTTGTTTCTGTTTCCTTTTCTGCCCATCGTGCCTGTTTTCTTTCTGCTGTTTATAAATCCCTTATACTTACGATGTCCCACCTCTGCGCCTCATTTCCCCTTCAATCTTTAGACATTACACCCTGTCTCGTTAACCCTGGTTGCCTCATGCCTCATATGAGTATTTAAGCCTTAACATTGTGAACAATTTGGTCAGAATCATGTTTATTGGCCAAGCGTGCTAACACACACTAGGAATTTTGTTCTGGCCATTGGTGTCTCTCATGCAATAGAACATGGACAATATACAGTTAGGATCTTATTCACAGACATGCACAGTATAGAAATAAGAAACAAGATACCATTGTGATTCAGTTTTTTAAAAAAAGTGTGTTTGTGTGTATCCTACCCCCAAAATTCCATCACCTGCATCATAACATCATAACATTTTCACACTGATGCAAGGACAATCGAACATGCATCTGTGTAGCCTTTTAATCCTTTCACATTTTTTAGGACTTTTAATTTAGCTGCCAGACTCATGGGAGATATTCATAAATGTGTGTGACTGTATCTGTGTGTGCGAGAGCTTGCACCACTGTTGAATAAAAGATCCTCTTTGACCTCTAATCACACACTTGTTTGTAAGTGTGTGTTTTCTAGAACGTTCCACTCTAATTTAAATTCTGAAGAGGATTATGGAGCTCTACGTCGTGTCACTGATTTGGCCGGTGTTCATATTCCATTACCCACTGTTTATATCCTGTGTGTCTGGGTCGTCTTCGGCGGTGTATGTGAGGAGTCGAGTGCGCTGCCTGCAGGGAAGCAGATGGCTCTGGTCAGCGTGTGTGTGTGTGTGTGTGTGTGTGTGTGAGTGTATATGTGTCTTTTGTATCATGCCCCTTGTCTCCTTGCTGTGAGCAGACACACTTCCGTCAGCCTTTGCGCTGATGCACGCTGTGTGTGTTATTGTGTGTGTGTGTGTGTGTGTGTGTGTGTGTGTGTGTGTGGTGGTGGTAGGCAGCTGAATGTAGGTCAGCGTCTCATTTGGAACCCACTCCACGTCTCAGCCTCAGTGGCATTCGGCTGCTCTGCTGGGGCTCTGTAGCGATGGGGAGAGTCCAGCCCACCACCATCCTCTCGTCCCCAGAGCGCTTCACTTTACACCCCATAACCGCATGCTCTCGGCAGATTCACAGCGTTTCACTGAGTTCTTGCTTCTGGGTGTGTATGTGTCTATTGTAGTTGTGTGTGTTTATCCTATCACCGAACGCTTGATATGAAATGCTGTAATTCCGTATTTTGTATTTGTGACAGTAAATACCTGTTGTGTTTGCTGGTGTGTATTTTCAGAATAGTTGTTTAAATGTGCTGTGTGTCTGTTGACATTGCTAGAACCTTTACTGAATCAGTGAAAGTTCAGAAATCAGACATCCACTTTCACACTGGAAATATGTGTGTCTGTATCTGGTGCTGGAGTCTCAGGAGTCTTCCTGTGTGTTTAAGAGACAGGCAGACAAAGAGAGGCAGAATGTGAAAGCAATTTTTATTTATTAGAATGTCAAATGCAACGTCTCTTTAAGAGATGTAAAATGTGTATATCTGTGTGTGTGTGTGTGTGTGTGTGGTGTGTGTGTTTATGAAGTACATACTGTATATCTGGATCTCCCATCCACATAGTTATCATGTTAGAACCATTACTGAACCGCTACAGTCAGGTGGAAGTATGAACCAGAAGACCACGAAGTCACAGGTTCAAATCCCACTTATTACCATTGTGACCCTGAACAAGACACTTAACCCTGAGTGTCTCCAGGGGGACTGACCCTGTAAATATTGATTGTAAGTCGCTATGGATAAGGGCGTCTGATAAATGACAT